>NC_071990.2:121595000-122845000 GCF_028885655.2 Pongo abelii | reverse complement strand
TGTATTTTAAAGATGTCAACAGCCAGGGTCAACAACCCATTTGTGTTACGTCTCCTGTGTCTATTCAAAATGAGAAGTTCAAGGAAATTCACCAGGTATTTTAAATAAACACTGCTGGTTAATGTCCTTACCCCAGAACAAGGAAAAGCTCAAGAGACTCTGTTCCTAGCAGGTAAAAAAATGCTTCTTGTGTCCAAAAAATGTAAATTCTCTTACATAAATTATAAATTTTCTCATTAAATAGCTTAGTTAACAAAAGAAAAGCCCTCAAAATGTACAAAGATGAATGGTCATTTAAAAGACAAAAAAAGGACAGCATGGTGGCTTACACCTGTAATTTCAACACTTTGGGAAACCTAGGTGGGTGGATTCCTTGAGCTCAGGAGTTCGAGACGAGCCTGGGCAAAATGGCAAAACCCTGTCTCTACCAAAAATACAAAAATTAGCCAAGAAACTGAGGTGGGAGGATCACTGGAACACAGGAAGTCAAGGCTGCATTAAGCCATGATCGTGCCATTGCTGTCTCCAGCCTGAGTGACAGAGTGAGGTTCTGTCTCTAAATAAATAAATACAAAAGGAAATTATTTCTGCTAAGACACCATAAGTTATATAATGTTCTAAAAGTAAAATGAGATCTTAAAAGTATCAAGCCCCAGTGCCCCATGCCCCTACCTCTGCTCTAGAATGCAAATAGGAGGATGTCTTCGATGAAAGTATCATCTCCTTACTGAATGCTGTCAACAAAAGAGTAAAACTCTGTAAAATATTTGAAGAGATTTATTCTGAGTCAAATATGAGTGACGATGGCCTGTGACAGAGTCCTCAGGAGGTCCTGAGAACATGTACCCAAGGTGGTCGGGGCGCAGCTTGGTTTTATACATTTTAGAGAGGCATGAGACATCAATCAAATACATTTAAGCAAATACATTGGTTTGGTCCAGAAAGGCGGGAGGGACAACTCGAGGGATAGGAATGCTTCTAGGCTTACAGGTAAATTTAAACATTTTCTGATTTTCTGGCTGACGATTGAGTTTGTCTAAAGACCTGGGATTGATAGAAAGGAAATGTTGGAAATGTTCAGGTTAACGTAAAAGATTGTGGAGACCAAGGTTCTTTTGAAGTTTTATAGTGGTTGCCTTTAGAGACATTAGATGTTTCCTATTCAGATCTTTAAAAGGTGCTAGACTTTTAGTTAATCTCTTTAGGATTGGGATGGCCTGAAAGAAAAAGTTCTAGCTATGTTAACAGAGATATTTACAGGTGCACATTTTCCCCCACAAAGGACAGCTTTGCAGAGCCATTTCAATATATGACAAAGTAGCATGTTTCAGGGTAAAATATTTTGACTTTCTTCTTTGTCACATAATGTTATGCCAGAGTCAGATTGGAAGGTAAGTCATGATATATAGGGTTAAATAAAATCCATCTGATTAAAATTTATGGTGTGTAGGGCGTGACTCTCCAGACCCCTTAGATAGGCATTTGGGCAAAATAAAAAAAAAATCAGAGCTTAGTCCTCAATGCCAAGCACCAACATGCTATGTGCTGTTTAAGTGTTATTTCATTACACCTTATAATAGCTGCATGAGGGTTATTCCCACTTTACAGAATAAGAAACTGAAGCTTGAAGAGGTCAACTGTACAGCCAGTAAGAGGTAGTTTTAAAGATTTGAGCTTGGCCAGGCACAGTGGCTCACGCTTGTAATCCCAGCACTTTGGGAGACAGAGGCAGGTGGATCACGAGGTCAGGAGTTCGAGACCAGCCTGGCCCACATGGTGAAACCCCATCTTTACTAAAAGTACAAAAATTATCCTGGCTTGGTGGAGCATGCCTGTAATCCCAGCTACTGGGGAGCCTGAGGCAGGAAAATTGCTTGAACCTAGGAAGTGGAAGTTGCAGTGAGCCAAGATTGCACCACTGCACTCCAGCCTGGTTGACAGAGCAAGACTCTGTCTCAAAAAAAAAAAAAAAAAAAAAAGATTTGAGCCTACTGCTGTCTAAATCAGAGGGCATGCTCTTATCCTCTGTATACCACTTATGCCACTTCCCAAGGTGAAAACAGGTTGACTAGTGAGCTACCTATACCCCTTATACACACTTTTCTTGTTGCACTTTTTGGCACTACTTATTGTTCATTGTTATTTACCTCTTGATTTCCTCTTCTAGAATTTGAGTTTTCTAAAGACAGGTTCTGCATCTTATTTATCCCCATAGTCCCAGTGAAACTCATAGCCTTGAAACTTTTGAGGCAGGTACTCAGTGACAGCTGAGATGAACTGAAAGAATCTATTGATTTGATGTCCTACAGGAGTTTGCTAAATTCAGAAATAGACCCAGGCAATGTGTTGCTAAATAGCCTTATGCAGCTTGCATATTATAGTCCCTTTAAGCAAAATAGTTAGCTGTTCAAAAACAGCAAAATAATGAAAAAGAGACATGTGAAGAATGTAGAAACACACAAACACACATACCCTGAAAGGAATCTTTTCCTTTTGATAACAATGGAATGTTTCCGAGTTGGTCATTAATTTAACAACATAATTTTCCCTAAAAGGTACAACTTAAGGTTATTTGGGGAATAATATAATATTTTGAGGCCAGGCCTGTTGACTCATGCCTGTAATCCCAGCACTTTGGGATGCCAAGGCAGGTGGATTACTTGAGGTTAGGAGCTTGAAACCAGCCTGGCCAACTTGCTGAAACTCCGTCTCTACTAAAAATACAAAAATTAGCCAGGTATGGGGTGGTGCATGCCTGTAATCCCAGCTACTCGGGAGGTTGAGGCCAGATAATTGCTTGAACCCTGGAGGCAGAGGTAGTGGTGAGCGGAGATTGCGCCATTGCACTCTGGCCTGGGCAACAGAGCAAGACTCTGTCTCAAATAATAATAATAATAATAATAATAATATTTTGATAGATATGTAACTATGTAGCCAAGTATACAAAATTGTATTTCATTTCTAGCAAGCTACTGCTTTCAAGTACAAATACCATGAGAAAACTATTAAACAGAGATGAACGTTGCCATTCCTGATTGTTTAAACCAGAAGCCCCTTCAGAAGCAGTAATTCTTCATCAAGAGGAGAGCATCTTCTAAAATTTAAAACATTGTTTTCTAAGTGTGGTCCTTGTAATTAGCTGACTTGCTTGTTAGGCAGATTTTTGGGCTTGGCAGCCCTGGTAAATCAGAATCTTCTGAGATTGTGCTCAGGAATCTGTATATTTGACAAACTCCCTCAGTGATTCTGACGCACAAAAAAATTGGAGAATCACTGTAGTAACCTGACCAACTGGCTCCTTTGTTTCTGGGGTCTGCCTCTCCAATTGTTGCAGACTGTCTCAACTTTAACCACCTAAATGTGGTTTCAGATTACGACCTAAGTGTAGATCTTCACATTACTGCAGGCTGTTGTTATTTCCCTTGGAATGCTTGAATCCATGGATCAAGTTAATCCCAACCCGAAACACTTTAGGGAAGTCCCTACAGAATAATCTTCTGCTAGCACTGTCTGTGAAACCTGGAAAAAACCCTATCAACTTCTACCTTATCAGATTTCTGCCGCTACCTAGAATGTCAGCCTATACCAGCCCGAACGAAAGCTGATCGACCCCACCATTCTGCTTTTCCCTGTTACTATGAGTCACAAAATCCTGACTGAATGAAACTATTTCTTGCCTACTAACCTCACTGCTAAAGCCTATCCCATGAATCTCTCATTCATATATCCCTCTGGTCACCAACCTGTCTTCACGGAAATGTTTTTCCTCTGATGGCCTCTCTTCCACCACAGGCTACCTGGAGTAGAGGCAGCTCATTCTACCATATCACTTTTTCTATAGTCTAAAGATCATATCGACTTTCTCCTAACTTCGCTATCCTTTGAGGTTCATGTTATCTGACTCATGAATGTTTTCCTCCTCAAATGCCTCTTGACCAATAAGTGTCTTTATTCATATGAATCACTCATTTATTTATTAATTCAATAAAATTTATTGAATTTTTATTATATCAGGTGCAGGAAATAAAAGATTAATGATAAGCCAGTAAGCGAAATAGTAAGTAAATGATTATATTGCAAACTATTGTTGTAATAATACAATGTAATATATTGAAGAAATGATTACATCCGTGCATTCAACTAGCACCTCAGAATTCCAAATCTTACCTCCAGTTCAGAGCTCTCTCTGACTTAATGACAAGAATTGTCAATGCTTATCAAACATCTAATACCAAAAATTTTAGTATTTTCTACTAAGCTCCTTCTCCTCTCTTCCATATACCTCATCATCATCAGCTATGCAAATTCCTTAATTAGAAACCATAATACAAGAATAGTGAGCTCAAATGGTTACAGAGGAGAAAAAGAATTCATAAGTGAGTGAAGCAGGGCAGTGGTAAACAATAGGGAATGATGACAACCGTGGTCAACTGAAGATCTTAGCCTCATTTTTAGGAGACAATCACTACTCATTTCCTACCAGTTACTGCAACCCAGGAACACAGATTCAGTGTTGGCCATATCTTTTAATTTTTTTTTTTTTGAGACCGAGTTTTGCTCTTGTTGCCCAGGCTGGAGAGCAATGGCGCAATCTCGGCTCACCGCAACCTCCGCCTCCTGGGTTCAAGAGATTCTCTTGCCTCAGCCTTCCTGAGTAGCTGGGATTACAGGCATGCGCCACCACGCCTGGTTAATTTTGTATTTTTAGTAGAGACAGGGTTTCTCCATGTTGGTCAGGCTGGTCTCGAACTCCTGACCTCAGATGATCTGCCCGCCTTGGCCTCCCAAAATACTGGGGTTGCAGGCGTGAAACACCGTATCCGGCATATCTTTCAATTTTTACAAGAATTTAAAAGTCCAGATGTTTGCAAGTGATGAGTGATTTCTGGGTTTTTTTTTTTGTTTTTTTTTTTGTTTTTGAGATGGAGTCTCACTCTGTCACCCAGGCTGGAGCATAGTGGCACAATCTCAGCTCATTGCAACCTCTGCCTCCTGGTTTCAAGCGATTCTCCTGCCTCAGCCTCCTGAGTTGCTGGAATTACAGGTGCAAAACACCATGCCTGGCTAATTTTTATTTATTTATTTATTCTTTTCTTATTTTTTAGTAGAGGTAGGTTTTCTTTTTTTCTTTTTTTGAGACAGAGTCTTGCTCTGTTGCCCAGGCTGGAGTGCAGTGGCACGATCTCGGCTCACTGCAAGCTCGAGGCGGGGTTTCAACATGTTGGCCAGGCTGGTCTCAAACTCCTGACCTCAGGTGATCCAGCCGCCTCTGCCTCCACATCCCAAAGTGTTGGGATTATAGGCATGAGCCGCCATGCCAAATTTCCTAATTTTTAAAACATTGTACAGCCAGTCAAGAATCACCAGTGGAGGCCAGGCGTGGTAGCCCACACCATTCCAGCACTTTGGGAGCCTAAGGCGGATGGATCACCTGAGGTCAGGGTTCGAGACCAGCCTGGCAAAACCCCATCTCTACTAAAAATACAAAACTTAGGCAGGAGTGGTGGTGTGTGCCTGTAATCCCAGCTACTCAGGAGGCTGAGGCACAACAATCGCTTGAACCTGAGAAGTGGAGGTTGCAGTGAGCCAAGACTGTGCCACTGGACTCCAGCCTGGGCAACAGAGTGAGACTCCATCTCAAAAAACAAAAAAAAGAATCACTAATGGATGCAAAGCATTGGCTGAAAAGTTGTGAGGTACTATGGACATCACATTTTAATGTATCGCCCCACGAATTACTTATTAATTACAAAAGGGAAAAGGCACGTTTACAATGGAGAAGCCTGGTATAGACCACCTTGAGCAAGTGGTCAAACTTAGTATCACCAGTAATAATAACTGAACAAACTTATATTACGTGACTCTGCTACAAATCAATGGTGCGTGCACTAGAGTTTCCAAGAGGTTTAATCCGAATAGAATCATGAGGAAACCAACCAGACAAATCAAAATTAAGGGTCAGTCTACAAAACAACAGACCTGAGCTCATCATGAATGCCACAAAATGGCACATGTATGTATGTACCGGGAAAAAACATAGCACATATTGAGTTCAGTACAATCTTTGGTTTCAGGCATCCACTGGGAGTCTTGGAACGTATCCCCCATGGATAATGGGGTCCTGTACTGTGGTCCCTATTGTGTCCCCATCTGTCTCTTCAAATTAGTGTTCCTCGAGAGCAGGAACTGTAGCCCAGTATGGTGCCTAGTACTTGGGAAACTTAAATACACATTTGATAAATTGACTAATTTTTAAAAATGGCTTTATTTTGCCTGTTTCTATTTCACTACTTTCTCTGAAAAATCTTAACTATAAAGAAAAAGCCAAAGAGATGGGTAGCCTATGTGAGGTAAGTAAGCATTAGAAAGAAGGTAATTGAAAACAAATGGACAAAGTGCTATAAAGAATTACAAGCTTCAAAAGTGAAATTCAGTTTCTAGACCTGTCCTAGATAAGGCGAAAATAAATCCCAAAACGAAGGCCTTCAAAGCATGATAGAAGAGTTTTGCTGCTGTGAGGTGTTAAGGGCTTAATTTCTCTGCTTCCAAATGTCTGTGCTCTAAAGATCTTCTGTTCCTTGGGAAATTCTAAACATATTACCATAGCATTTTCAATGCAGAGGTCTGTTTCCTGTAACTCTGTGCCTCCTTTCAATTAAGATCAAACGGAATTTAACATGAAGCGGAGGTAGGACTCTTTCTCAAGTTAATGTTAATTATAACTTTGGTGGATGTGTTGCAGCTTGTTCTCAGCCTATCTGATTTTATGAACAGACAGGAGCAAAGCTTCAAGGAGACTGAGCATTCTAACTCTATTATTATGTTTGCCTGTAATAATACATAGGAATTTTTTTCTTCCCAGGAAACTTTCATATAAATATTTATTTCACTGAAAACATTACCCTTTACTAGAAGCTAACAATAAAATTGTCTCTATTCAATTTTGATATATATTCTTTAGGTAACTAAAAGGAACGCATATATTTTGTTCCTATATATTAATGTAAAATTTGTCAATTCAAAAATATAATGAAATAATTTACTGTTGTATAAAAGGAGGGCAGCCACTTCTAAAACTAAGTCAAGGTCATCGGCAAGCCTCCGAGATAGAGACAGAGACAGACTACAAGAGTCAACATATCTTTTGTTTTCTTTTTTTTTTTTTTTTTGAGATGGAGTCTCCCTCTGTCACCAGGCTGGAATGCAGTGGCGCAATCTCGGTTCACTGCAACCTCTGCCTCCCAGGTTCAAGCAACTCTCCTGCCTCAGCCTCCCAAGTAGCTGGAACTACAGGCACACGCCACCATGTCCAGCTGATTTTTGTATTTTTTTAGTAGAGATGGGGTTTCACCCTGTTGGCCAGGATGGTCTTGATCTCTTGACCTCGTGATCCACCCGCCTCAGCCTCCCAAAGTGCTGGGATTACAGGCATGAGCCACCGTGCCTGGCCACCTTCTGTTTTCTTAAACTAGAGTCTGCAAACTGATGGGTAGCTGTAGTTAGCTTTGTTAAGTAAAATACAGATAAACAAATTAACATTTAACTGGGAATTGTGTATTTTTATTTGCTGGGCCTAGCAACCGATTTGTAGGCTGATTTTATCTAGTACACATACTGTTTTTAAAAAGCACCCAGATATCAATTTTTTTTTTTTAAATGACAAAGATCTGGCAAGATTGGTCTCGCATTCCTGCATTATATCAGCTGGAGCTGAGTATGTACTGTCCCTTTGCTAGATGATGATTTGCTCTCCAATTCAATGCAATTGCTACCTGGCCCTTTCCTGATTCCTGGATCCTGTAGGCCAGAGTTTTTCCATTCTGGTCTTACCCACTCTTTTTGTTTACAAACTGTTTAGTTGCGGACACCCAGCAGCTGTGGCATCTGTATGTTGACCATGTCTAATTCTATTTGAGAAGCAGGTAATTTTATTAGAATAGCACATCTGTGCTGAATATACATTGTTAGATTCCATTTTATTTATTTATTTATTTATTTTTAATTTTAATTTTTTTGAGATGGACTCTTGCTCTGTCACCCAGGCTGGAGTGCAGTGGCACAATCTCGGCTTACTGCAACCTCCACCTCTCAGGTTCAAGTGATTCTCCTGCCTCAGCCTCCTGGGTAGCTGGGATTACAGGCGCACACCACAATGCTAGCTAATATTTTTTGTTTTTTGTTTTTTTATTTTTAGTAGAGATGGGGTTTCACCATGTTGGCCAGGCTGGTCTCGAACTCCTGACCTCAAGTGATCCACCTGCCTCGGCCTCCCAAAGTGCTGAGATTACAGGCATGAGCCACCACGTCCTGCCAGATGCCATTTTATACGACTTAAAAATACTGGCTCCGGCCGGGCACTGTGGCTCAAGCCTGTAATCCCAGCACTTTGGGAGGCCAAGGCGGGCGGATCAAGAGGTCAAGAGATCGAGACCATCCTGGCCAAAATGGTAAAACCACGTCTCCACTAAAAATACCAAAAATAGCTGGACGTGGTGGCACGCGACTGTAGTCCCAACTACTCAGGAGGCTGAGGCAGGAGAATCACTTGAACCTGGGAGGCAGAGACTGCAGTGAGCCGAGATCACGCCACTGCACTCCAGCCTGGGCGACAGAGTGAGACTCCGTCTCAAAAAAAAAAAAAAAAGTACTGGCTGCACATGGGTGGCTCATGCCTATAAACCTAGCACTTTGGGAGGCTGAGGTGGGCAGATTGCTTGAGGTCAGGAGTTCAAGACCAGCCTGGTCAACTTGGCAAGACCCCGTCTCTACTAAAAATACAAAAGTTAGCTGGGTGTGGTGGCACATGCCTGTGATCCCAGCTTCTTGGGAGGTTGAGGCAGGAGAATTGCTTGAACCTAGGAGGCAGAGGTTGCAGTGAGCCGAGATTGTGTCACTGCACTCCAGCCTGGGTGACACAGTGAGACTCCATCTCAAACAAACAAACAAAAAAGCAAAACAAGTTATTTCTCAGATACTCTATAGTTCTTATTTTCTTTACCCTATCATCCAAGTCAGCCTCAGCCCTACACATTTCAGGTGAGATAATATGCCATGGTGAAAAAAGCAGTGGAGTTTAAATGATAATGGTGAAGCTGGGCACAGTGACACAAGCCTACAGTCCCAGCTACATGAAAGGCTGAGGCAGGAGGATCACTTGAGACCAGGAGTTCGAGGCCAGCTTGGCAACATAGCGAAACTGTGTCTCTGAAAAATAAATAAATACATACATACACACCTATAAATGCATAAATAAGAATAGTGAAAAATAAATAAGAATCTGTTTTCTTGTATGAAAAATATAAGTTTGGACAAAACAACTATGGCTTTAAATCTCTGTTGCTGTTAATAATTGATAATTCTATGAAGTTAGTTTGTAGTCAAGAGTTTCTGAAACTCCTGAATCAGAGCATCAACTTCTAAGGCAAACAGTTAAGTAATCTTCCTGTATTACTGTGAAGTTTTATGACACTGGAAAACATTTATCTATTGTCAGACTTGCATAGCATCACTGCAGATTGCTAGGAGACAGTAAATGTTTTTACAAGCAAAAAGTCTTCACTTTTTCCTACTGCTATCTACTGCAAAAAAAGTTCACACAGCTACTGGTTCAAAACATACTCCTTTTATTGACCCGGAGCAATGGACAGACTTTTTAAAGACTTAAATTGAAGAAAATAAAAGGCTGTTTATCATCATTTAATCCCCTCAAAGGCTCTAGGAGGAGTTGTGTAAACAAATCTGACAATGCAAGAATGTCATTGAAGAGCTATCGCAAGTAATCCTCTGATTGACTCACATCTACCAAACACAGTGTGCTGTCTTCCAGATTTTGAGACAAGACCAAACCTGACTACACCCACTCTCTCTGACAAGATTAAGCACCTACCTCATTATAAAAATCTTCCTTTATGAAAACTAACCAGGTTACCTCAGTGTTAATTAACATAATTAACACTTTCTCAATAGATGCACTTATCTCCCCCCCCCACCACCGCTTTTCCCTAGGTTCTTCTAATCATAGACCATTGCTTCTCAAAAAGGCCAACATCAATCCTCCCTTTATTCCCACAATTAACTTCCAAACAGAAATTACTTCATTGTAAAAACTAGAGAATGAGCCAGGATTTTATTCTGGAGAGAGAATTGGTTAGCCAGGGGACTACGAAAATTCTTCTGAAATGTATTAAATTGCTGTCTTAAAAACTATATATGTATGTATAATAATCAGTTATTATAATTAGTAATCATGTACAATTAAAATGAACCTAAGCAACTGAAGTGAAATGGGACAGCAGCAAAGAAGATGTGATAAAAATTTACCAAAATATTCTAGATTTTGCAATGACTCTTATTCTGCCTATTATTTAGTTTTTTAAAAGTAGTAAAAAAACATAAAATATTCCAGTTTTAGGTTATTAAAATAGATTATATATGCCACATCATATATTATCCATATCTCAAGAAAACTGGGTAGATAAATAAAAATTCGTTATGATACTACTTTAGAACAGAAGATATGCACTAATAAAGGTATGCTGCTGTGAACAGTATAAAATTATTCAGAAACAAAGAATAATTAAACTTAATCTCAACCTACGTCATCTCTATCCTAATAAGTGTTTGACCACTCAATGAGGAATTGTAGTGAGCAAATAAAATATCTATCTTCTCAATAGAATAAAGACACCATGTCAATGCACTGCCATTTCTTGTATAAACATGTCAGTAGATGTTAAAAGTATTTTACATTGTATTTTTATATCTGGTAGTAGCCCCAGAAATGACTTACAAAGTATAGCAACAATCCTAATTAATAAGGTTTAGAATGTTGGGCATGGTGGCTCACGCCTGTAATCCCAGCACTTTGAGAGGCTGACGGGGACAGATCACCTGAGGTCAGGAGTCTGAGACCAGGCTGACTAACATGGTGAAACCCTGTCTCTACTAAAAATCCAAAAAAAAAAAAAAATTAGCTGGGCATGGTGGCAGGTGGCTGTAATCCCAGCTACTTGGGAGGCTGAGGCAGGAGAATCACTTGGAGGAGACGGAGGTTGCAGTGAGCCAAGATTGCGCCATTGCACTCCAGCCTAGGCAACAGAGTGAGACTCTGCAAAAACAAAACAAAAAAAAAACAAACAAAAAAGACAAAGAAAAAAAGAATGTTAGAGCAGATAAAAGCAACCAAATTAGGAGGATAATTTAACAAGGATGCTAGAAGTTCTATACACTATATGTGCTATAGAAGTATGGAACCTCTAGCATACAAAAGGCAGTAGTGAAAAAATGGCTTTGTCACCGCATGTTCTCTCATTAAGTGGGAACTGAACAATAAGAACACATGGACACAGCGAGGGGAACATCACACACTGGGGCCTGTGGGGAGGAGGTGGGATTTGGGAGGGATAGCATTAGGAGAAATACTTAACGTAGATGAAGGGTTGATGGGTGCAGCAAACCACCATGCCATGTGTATACCTATGTAATAAACCTGCACGTTCTGCACATGTATCCAAGAACTTAAAGTATAATAAAAAAAAAAGTACTATGTCACATAAAAAGAAATGGCTTTGCATGATGCTCAACAAAGAAAATTTCTGACCCTTTTTTCCCTGAAAAATATGAGAATAAGGATTGTGGCTGTTTTGAGATTAAATGTGTAAGATTATGTGTATATACACACACACTCTTACAACAGTGCATGGCACAGAACAAAAAATCAAAATATATTATCAATACCTACTACGATTTTGGTCTATGGGAAGACATGGCAGGAAGTAAAAGGCAGACGAAACAATTTTTTTTTCAAGTATCTTTCTTAAGAAATCACACACACAAAATTCTACATTATATGGTAATATATTGTCCTTTGGATTACTTAAATAGTGATCCAAATTCTGACCCTTTTAAAGGCGTTATGGAAAAAATAGGAGATGAGCTATTGCTAGAGAACACGAGAATGAATGCACAAATAACAAGAAACACAAACGGCAATACTTTCAGCTTTTCAAGGGGTTTCATAGGTCTTATCTTCATGAGACTACCCTGCATACACCCATACTGTTTTAAAATTATTAAATGTAAAGAAAAATCAAGATATATTCTGTTTTGGGGCTCATTATTGTATGATTGATATCTACCATTGGGTCCTACTTTGTTTTAAAGTACTGGGCACTGAAAACTTAAAACACAGACTGCTTGTCCTCAATTTAATCTACTAACTTACAGAGAACAAAACTGTCTTTATGTGTCAAAGAACAAATTGGAAATTGCATCTTCAGCAACCAGGATAATATTCTTCTTGTTGAATATTGGAAGTGACTTAGAAGAAAAGGCAACCAAAAAAATATTTAGGAAAAAATTAATTAATACTGCATACATCACTAGGAGAGGGAACATAGTTTGAAAAAAGGAGTTCAAACTGACAGGTGTGTTGACAGTTGGGAATATAAAAAGTAAGAATGAGTCCAGGCACAGTGGCTCATGCCTGTAATCCCAGTACTTTGGGAGGCTGAGGCAGGCAGATCACTTGAGGTCAGGAGTTCGAGACCAGGCTGGCCAACGTGGTAAACCCCTGTGTCTACTAAAAACACAAAAATTAGCTGAGCATGGTGGCAGGTGCCTGTAATCCCAGCTACTCAGGAAGCTGAGGCAGGAGAATTGCTTGAGCCTCGGAGGCAGAGGTTGCCATGAGCCGAGATCACACCATTGTACTCCAGCCTGACTCATAGAGTAAGATTATCTCAAAAAAACTAGAAAAATTAATAAATGAAAAAATAAAAACAATGATTTTTGTTTATGGCTTTGATAGTTGTGATTATTAAAGGTTAATATATTTAAGAAGAAAAATTTAAACCTGTTTTCCATTTTGAAAAATCAATAATAAAAAATATAAGATGAAATGTCAAAAAGAGTCAAGAGATTAGAATCAGACAGAAGGGTGTGTTTGAAATCATGTTTGGGCTTCATTCTCATCCTGAAATTCATGTTGAATGTTGGAATGGAATGAGATCATCCCGGTAAAGCACAATGGTAGGGCGAGATGAATTGGCATAGTTACCAGATGAGTAATAATGCTAAGAGCATAAATACAGTTACTATCCTGATATAGTAAGAGTATTTTAAGCTTTAATACTAATAGACGTTAAACATGAAAGGTGCTGTTTTTACAGAAATGGCAAAGAAAAAGTCAATTCAGTAATATGTAATTGCAAATATTTATTTCCAGAGTTGCCAGCAAAACACTGGTTGAAAGTTTATCAATGACACAAAAATATAAAGATTTCTAAGTAAAAGAAATCTCTCTACAAAGGAGTAGCAGTACATTAATTAGACCTTCATATTGTAGAGTCAAATCTTAGAAGTTATAGATGAATTGGAAATTCAAAAGTCATAGATGACTATATTCAGGTTAAGGTAACTCAAAGAGACTGAGCTATAACTTCAAGGCCAGTGTATTGGTGTATTTATTTATATTTTGGAAACAGTAAATTCATGTGGCATAGCTATACTCTTCATGTAGGCTGGTCTCCATCGAAATTTAGTTTATGATTAGACTATGGAACATAAATGAGAAGTCAGTTATATGATTGAAATATTTAATGACACTAGGTTCCAAGAGTCTGAAGCCTACATTTGCACCAAAGGGATGAGACACCTGCCTCAAGACTTTCACAGATATACATGTCAATACCTGACTCATTGCAATTTAGTTTTTTGTTTTCTAGCTAAATATCTCTTTTCAGTTTGATCCTTTCTCTACATTTTACAATCTGTTAGGTTTGAATTTAATAAACATTCCAGTGAAACACTCAGAACGCTTTGGCAGAGTTTTGGGCATTTCCAACTTCCTTAATTAGGAATTTAAGCTGTGTTTGGGTTACTCCCACAGATAACTAATCTCATTCAATATTGTGGATTTTACTAGCTTTTCTCTCAGGGTCCATCTTATTTCTCTAATTTCCACATGTTTGGAGTAGCACACATTTTTTCCAGGTACCACTTACAAACTTTATTTTTGGTCATCTATTAACCTTTCAAGTAGAATTTGATTAGAAAAAAAGGTATAAATTTTGTCTGATTTAATTAATAAAAATATGCTATTTTTTACATTCTACTCCACAAAATATATTTGTATCCTCAAAACTGTACATCTACATGTTAACAAAGTAATGATAAGGCAAATATTAATGGCTAAAATTGCACTCACTCATTAAGTAGATAGTGGTGCCATTCCTACAGGACCCCTGCTAAGAAGCAGATTTGGGGGGAATATGGTTAGTTTTATCCTGAACATGTTATGTTTTGCATTCCTGTGAGATATTCATGTATTTTCCAGGAGACAGTTCTGGGCCCTAAGGAAGGAACTGTTTATACTGACACATGCTTCCCAAGGATCAGGCAAGGACAGAAACTGCCCCTCAGTTTTGTTTTGTTTTGTTTTTCTTTTTGTTTTTTTGAGACAAGTTCTCACTCAGTCACCCAGGCTGGAGTGTAGTGGTACAGTCTCGGCTCACTGCTACCTTTGCCTCCTGGGTTCAAGCAATCCTCCCATCTCAGCTTCTGGAGTACCTGGATTACAGGTGTGTGCCAGCACACCAAGCTAATTTTTGTATTTTTAGTAGAGACGGGGTTTTGCCATGCTGCCCAGGCTGGTCTTGAACTCCTGACCTCAAGTGATCTGCCCACCTTGGTCTCCCAAAGTGCTGCGATTACAGATGTGAGCCCGGCCTGTCCCTCAGTTTTGACAATTCATGAGTCACTGGTGACCACGGTGAGAACAGTTCCTCTTGAACATGCAGCAGAAGCACGATTTCAGTGTGTGAAAAGGTAAGTTGGCCTCGTTTAAACAAAGTATAGATGAGAATCTTTCAAGAAGTTTGGCCGTGAACCGGAGGGAAAGGATAGCCCGGTTGTTGCTGGACAGAGGCTGAGGTGGGAGAAGTTCCTTTTCGTTTGGTGTTTCCGCAGGAGGAACTCGGCATGTTTAAACGCTGAATGCAAAGTGCCTAAGAAAAGAAGAGGTTGAAGATACTGCAGACATTCTATTAAAATATTAACATTACAAATATTTGCATAGAAATTTAAAAACTTGATGTCTTTTTATGCATTACTCAACTGTAAAACAAAATCGTGTGATATTTTCTAAAAGGGATCTTTAAAAACAAAACGAAAACAGAGGCGGAGTGAGTGTTAGGAGGGTCACACACTCGAGTGGGAAGTATCGTCATTGGGATTGTTTTACTGCTGGGGGGACTCTAAGAGATTGGGGCGGGCCACTGCATCGTCTGCAGGTGCGGTGGTGGCTTCTCAGGATGTGCAAGTGTCAGTGAGTGCCCAGGAAAAGTCAGGAGTGGATCTCAGCGCCTGCTGTGGAAAGCGACTGCAGTTTCCGCTGTTTGATGTATATGCCCACATAGTTTTCATCCATCTTGGCTAATTATCCAAAGAAGCCTTTGACTTCATACCTTTGATTTTCAAAACAAAAACAAGGCCGAGTGCGGTGACTCATGCCTGTACTTCCAGCACTTTGGGAGGCCGAGGCGGGCAGATCACTTGAGGTCAGGAGTTCCAGATCAGCCTGGCTAACAAGGTGAAACCCGGTCTCTAATAAAATACAAAAACCAGGCGTGGTGGCGGCCGCCTGTAATCCCACCTACTCCGGAGGCTGAGGCAGGAGAATCTTTTGAACCAGGAGGCTGAGGTTGCAGTGAGCCAAGATCGTGCCATTGCACTCCAGCCTGGGCAATAAAGCCAGATTCCTTCCCAAAATAAATAAAATAAATAAAAATAAAAATAAAAAAACCCACAGCTACCCATATTTAAAGCTCAATATCTATATCACTCTGTGGATGTACTTTTAAAATAAATAAATAAATAAAGCTAAAAAATCCAGATTTATGAAGGTGCTTAAAGGGAGCAGAATCATGAACAGCTATCTCTACACCATATCATAACTTTAGAAAAAGAAATAATGCAAAAACTTTTAAAAACTGTTAATTCTGGCCCGGCGAG
This sequence comes from Pongo abelii, assembly GCF_028885655.2. Lineage (NCBI taxonomy): Eukaryota > Metazoa > Chordata > Mammalia > Primates > Hominidae > Pongo > Pongo abelii. The sequence continues at coordinate 122,828,989 of NC_071990.2, read as the reverse complement.
GTGGCTCACGCCTGTAATCTCGGCACTTTGGGAGGCCGAGGCAGGCGGATCACGAGGTCAGGAGATCAAGACCATCCTGGTTAACATGGTGAAACCTTGTCTCTACTAAAAAAATACAATAATTAGCCGGGTGTGGTGGCGGGAGCCTGTAGTCCCATCTACTCGCGAGGCTGAGGCCGGAGAATGGCGTGAACCCGGGAGGCGGAGCTTGCAGTGAGCCGAGATCGCGCCACTGCACTCCAGCCTGGGTGACAGAGCGAGACTCTGTCTCAAAATAAAAAAAAGAAAAAACTGTTAATTTTTAAAAAGAAAGCATTAATAACGCTTGAAAAACTGAAAAGACTTTGCTCAGCTTATAACATTTTTATATCTGAAAGCTTCCAAGATGCTAAGGATGGTTCATCACAGGCAATGTTAATGACTGTAAATGAAAATTTAAAAAATTCTGTCTAGTCTCAAAAGCAAGTATGTATTTAACTTGCTAAAGATGATAATTTTTTTTTTTTTTTTTTTTTTTTTTTTTTTGAGACAGAGTCCTGTTCTGTCACCCAGGCTGGAGTGGAATGGCACAGTCTCAGCTCACTGCAAACTCCGCCTCCCAGGTTCAAGTGATTCCAATGCCTCAGCCTCCTGAATAGCTAGAATTACAGGCGCACGCCACCACACCCGGCTAATTTTTGTATTTTTAGTACAGACCGGTTTCGCCATGTTGGCCAGGCTGTTCTCAAACTCCCTAACCTCAGGTGATCCACCCACTTCAGCCTCCCAAAGTGTTGGGATTACAGGCGTGAGCCACCGCACCCGGCCGATGATAAGATTTTTGTGATAATGAAGTCTGGAGAAGAATTGAAGTTGGGCAAAATGACCATACGCATTGCAAAATGAAACATCAAACAAGCAGTGGCACTGCAGGGTGTTAAAATATCAGATTCAGTTGTGTTCATAATGGATAGACTCAAGAAACAGTTAGATCTCAATATACAAGGCAGTTGTAAAATTAAGAAGAATAAAGTTGGTAAACATTTTATATTTAATTATTCAATTCATTTTACTTCAGCCCATGTACTTCAGCCAATTTGCTACATTTTATATCAGTCTCTTGCTGGGAAAATCCAAACAGATATAACACATGCTAAATTTATTTCACAATTAGGGACTAGTAAGGATCAAAATAATCCATGCAAATATAATAGTGAATCATTTCACCTTTTAAAAAAGATAAATCAGACTGTGAACTTTTTTTATGCTGGGTGACTTATGGAAAAATTATTCTTTCCTTACATTATGAAGAAGTCTCCTTTTCAAAATTGCCCTAAATTATAGAAGCCAGAGTGTTCTGTGATATAATTGTGTGTTCTTCACAAGCAGGCAGAGGCATCTAGATAAATTCTAATTTCTAGGTATAATTCATATTGTATTCAGAACTGATGACTGCACAAATAATTGTTGGTTTCATTTATAACTTTTTATAGCAGAGACTGAGAGATCTGTAAACTTTTTCCCTACATATTTTTTCCAAAAGTAAAAAATATAGAACCTATATATCAAATCTATGTATATGGATTTATTTATCTATTTATTCATTTATTTATTTATTTTGAGAGGGAATCTCGCTCTGTCACCCAGGCTGGAGTGCAATGGGGCAATCTCAGCTCACTGCAACCTCCGCCTCCTGGGTTCAAGCAATTCTCATGCCTGAGCCTCCTGAGTAGCTGGGATTATAGGCGCACGTCACCATGCCCGGCTAATTTTTCTATTTTTAGTAGAGACGGGGTTTCACCATGTTGGTCAAACTGGTCTTGAACTCCTTACCTCAGGTGATCTGCCCACCTGGGCCTCCCAAAGTGCTGGGATTACAGGTGCAAGCCACTGTGACTGGCCTGTAGTATGGTTTTATATTGTACAGAATAAAAGTGGCAATCTTTGCTTAAAAGAAAATCAAATAAGCCTGAGGAAATTCATAATATGCCATTGATTTATCTTTATTATAGTTTAATGGAACAATTTGATAAGAAGAAGACATATCTAATATATCTTAGATGAACAGCTTATACAGGTTCAGTATCCCTTATCTGAAATACTTTGGACCAGAAGTGTTTGGGCAGATTTTGGAATATTTGTATTATGCTTATCGGTTCAGCATCCCTAATCTGAAAATTAAAATTCAAAATGCTCCAGTGAGCATTTCCTTTGAACAACATGTTGGGCCTCAAAAAATTTCATATTTCCAGTGTGTGTAGATGGTGTTACCTGGAGCTTGAGTGGCTACACATGAGTATCAAAGACAATGGCCAAGAACAAATTAAGTGGGCAGAAGTATAGGAATGTATTCACATTGCCAGCCAAAAAAACTTTAAAGCTAAAAAGAAAGTAAAACCAGTTACCACTAATTTTTTTTTTTTTTTTTTTTTTTTGAGACGGAGTCTCACTGTGTTGCCCAGACTGGAGTGCAGTGGCATTATCTTGGCTCACTGCAACCTCCACTTCCCGGGTTCAAGCGATTCTCCTGCCTCAGCCTCCCTAGTAGCTGGGACTACAAGCATGCACCACTGTGCCCAGCTAATTTTTGTATTTTTTTAGTAGAGACGGGGTTTCACCATGTTGGTCAGGCTGGTCTCAAACTCCTGACCTCATGATCCACCCACCTGGGCCTCCCAAAGTGCTGGGATTACAGGCTTGAGCCACCGTGCCCAGACCAGTTACCACTATTCTTAAAAAGATAAACATTGTGAATGATGAAAAAGTTAACAGAGTGAATAAAGTTTTCATACATATATAAAAAAAACTTGCATACTTCTCAAAAGGTCTTTCTCTTGAACCTCTGCAGAAAGGACTGAGGGAGGGTCATGAAAGCAAACCAGTTAAGTTGATGAAGCTACAAGATTAACGACTCAGTTGTAACACAGAGGTCATGCATCTAAAAGACTAGTACATTAAATGTGTTATATTTTAAAGTTTCCAATTTTGAGGCTGTGCACGGTGGCTCACACCTGTAATCCCAGCATTTTGGGAAGCTGAGGTGGGTGGATCATGAGGTCAGGAGCTCGAGACCAGCCTGGCCAACATGGTGAAACCCCGTCTCTACTAAAAATACAAAAATTAGCTGGGCGTGGTGGCGCGTGTCTGTAATCCCAGCTACTCAGGAGGCTGAGGCAGGAGAATTGCTTGAACCTGGGAGGTGGAGGTTGCAGTGAGCTGAGATCATGCCGTTGCACTCCAGCCGGGGCGACAAGAGCAAGACTCCATCTCAAAAACAAAACAAAACAACAAAAATATTTCTGACTTTGGAACATTTTACATTTTGAATTTTCAGATTTGGGATGCTCAACTTGTAATTATAAATGGTCTTAAGTCTTATAAGGCACTTGTTATTTATTTACTGTGATTGATTTGACAACTCAGTGACGAATGTTTCTTACATAAAATTAGCGATCAAGGAAAATGAGTGTTTAAAGAGCAATTGCAAATTTCCAAACAATTTAATGAATCTTCTCCTTCAAATCAGATTCATTATAGTTACAATGAAAATTTAAAAAAAATTTTTAAACACTAATTATATAATAAGGTTGTGTATGGTTATCTAGTTGTAACACTGATTAATTATTAAATCTATAATCATCACAAATCAATTTTAATATCCCAAATTTTTACTTTGTTCAAAATAACTGAGAAATTACAGTCACCAGATACTTGTACAAGTGTTTACATTATGTTTAGTGTCCAACCTAGATTCTTTTGACATAAAAAATACTTCCAGATTTTTAATTATTGTTTTAATTTCATTTTACAGGTATATTTAAAATTTAATTAATAATGGTCTAATTATCAATGTTTTTTTTTGTGATAAGAGTAGATTATTTTACTACGAAATAATTCTGAATAGATGAAAGCATAAAATGTGAGAAACTGAATGTATTATTCAGGAAGAATACTGAGTGCCTTCATTTAACTAAAGTTGAATGTAAAAGTCAATTTGCACTTCTTTATAATCCTCTGGTTTAGAATTATAAATTGTTAAAACCTTGATAATTGTCATTTAATTATATTTCAGGTGTCCTGAACATGTCACTAGACTACATTGGGCAGCCTTTAAATATGATTCTTTGTAATGCTAAATAGACTTTTTTTCTCTTTTTACTGCAACTTAATATTTCTATTTAGAACACAGAAAATGAAAATATTTAGAATAAGTTGTACATTTGATGACAAATAAATCACTATTAAAATAATTTAATACTTTTTTTTTTTTTAACAAATGTTTGTTTCCAGAAGAACTTTTGATGTCAGTAAATCTTCACAATCCCACCTGTACATTTTAACATTCATGGACTTGTAATGATGATGCTTTGGCTAACAGCCTAGTAGATGTATTTTATTTCAATTTTATGATACTACAATTTCAAAGTAATTATTCAGAACTCTGAATATAAAACATTAAAGGACAAATCAAATTTGAAATAAGAATTTAAATCTTTGGACAAGCTGTTAGGGCTTAGTGACTCCTCTTCTACTTTGAGCTTTTAAAATACTGACTATTCATAATGAAGGAAAATAGCAACCAACTCTTTTAGACACAATAAACATGGTCAGAAGTTCTAGCCTATGACTTGAAACAAATAACCTTGAGCATACATTTTTGAAAAACATTGTCAGATTCATTGCTGTAAGTATGAAGAGTTAATAATCTGGAAGGGAATTATAGAATTAAGCTGAACCCATGCCTCTGCATATTTAAAAAACAAAGAGGCTTATTTTAATACTATCAAACTCTTCAGTATGGTATTGAATAGTCAGTCATATATTCTAGCTAGGCATGTGGGTTTCTTATGATAAAAGCTGAACTTGTTCTCTCAACTTTAAGTGAAATACATTAGTTGAGAAAAAATAATTAAAATATAGGCCTTCATATTATTGTACAATATTTCTCCTTTGAGAAGATAGGATATACGATTTTCCCAAAAATCACAACTTTGAAGGAAGACTTAGTTGCTGACTTCAATTATATCCTGGAACTGGCAACTTGTGCCCTTCCTTTGCTTCAAAAAAAGTGTAAGAAAGAGTGATAAGATCAACTTTAATCATTCTTGGATCTTCAGCAAATTCAGGATCAATGTAGAAAAACCCTGGCATATCTACTTCCTCTTGGGGATTAAGCCTTTGTTCTTCAAAACAGAAGCACTGTATTTTATTGAAATACTGTCCAGCTTCAAATGGAACAATATTGTATGTAGAAATTCCAATTACTGGTTTGTCAGTAGGATTCTTAGCTCTGTAAAATGCCAGTGCAGTCTCTCCTGGCACCACATATATTTCTGTTTGCTGAGGTCTAAAGTTCCACTGGAGACTTGCATGCACATCTGCATTAAAGCTAATTTTAATGATTCGATCTTTAACAGGCACCATGTTTTCAATCTTGTCTGAGGCATGACCTGCAAGGGCTGATCCTCCAAGTCCAGTAGTCTGGCAATAGAGCCGATAAAGGGGTACGGCAGCGTAGGACGCCCCAAGCATGCCCACGGCGACAGCGGCCACGTAAGTGAGGGTCGTCTTGTTCCGCCGCCGCCACTCCTCCTTCTGCGCGCGCGTGAAAGGGTTCGAGCTCTTATGCCGCCCCGGCGGCTGCAATGCTGGATGCCGGGCTCGAAGGCTGCAGCGCTTCCATGTCCCAAGCCACCTCAGTCCTCTCCCGGCACCTCCTGTCCCACTGCACTCTGGCCTAAGAAACGGCTCTACCCTCTCTGCAGCCCTAGTTGGAGACCCAGGGTGGATCCAGCGCCAGCCACAGAAAGCTACGCGCCTCCATCCCGGACGCCAGAGTCCTCCCATAACCCCCTGAACTAACACCCACCTATCAATGTTATTAAACAGAGTAAAGTTTAAATATTTATTAAGCTGTGAGATGATGAGGTTATGATGTTAAAATTTATCTTTAGTTTTCAAAGTGACAGTGAGAAAATTTACCCCAGACAACTCTCCAAGAATTGTACTGAGTTTTCAAAATATAACCAATTGCCTAATTCAAATGACCATAAGATAAAAAGTGTCCAGGTGAGGCAGCTCATGCTTGTAATCCCAACACTTTGGGAGGCCAAGCTGGGAAGGATTGCTTGAGCCCAGGGGTTTCAGACCAACCTAGGCAACGTGGTGAAACCACGTCCTACCAAAAGCACAAAAATTAGCCAGGCATGGTGGTGTGTGGCTGTAGTCCCAGCTACTTGGGAAGCTGAGGCCGGAGGATTGTTTGAGCCTGGGAGGTCAAGGCTGCAGTGAGCCATGATCTTGCCACTGCACTCCAGCTTGGGTGATAGAGCGAGACCCTGTATCAAAAATCAAAAACAAAAAACCCAGAAACAAAAAGATAAGAAATGAGCATGAAAACATTTTTCTCCCTTCTCCTAAGTCTTCTATTTATCATTTGCAAATCATGTATCTACTTTGGAGGAAGGTCACTGATGAGACCATTTGAACGTGAAATAGAGGACTAAAATTGTCTGAAAACCTCCAATTACAAAATTAGAATATCTATTTGAGGTAATATTTAACTTTTCTGTAAATATTAATTTTAAAATTTATTTAATTAAAATTTAATTCTTTTTTTTTTTTTTTTGAGACAGAGTCTTGCTCTGTCGCCCAGGCTGGAGTGCAGTGTCGCGATCTCTGCTCACTGCAAGCTCCATCTCCTGGGTTCATGCCATTCTCCTTCCTCAGTCTCCCAAGTAGCTGGGATTACACGCGCATGACACCACACCTGGCTAATTTTTGTATTTTTAGTAGAGATGGGGTTTCACCATGTTGGCCAGGCTGGTTTGAGCCCAGGAGTTTGAGATCAGCCTGGGCAACATGGCCAGACCCCATCTCTGCAAATAGTAATAATAATAAAATAGCTGGGTATGGTGGTGTGCGCCTGTGGTCCCAGCTATTTGGGAGGCTAAGATGAGAGGATCACCTAAGCCCAGAAGATTGAGGCTGCAGTGAGCTGTGATCTCACCGTTGCACGCCAGCCTGGGTGACAGAATGAAACCCTGTCTTAAAAAAATAAAATAATAAAAATAAAATAAAAATTTTCAAGAGGCCTAAAGTCTTACCATTTTGTGATTCAGTGTATAAAATTCTCTAAATTATACATATTCCAAAATCTCATTTTTAAGCATTTTTTAAGTGAATGCAGTTTTCCATACAATGCTGTAAGAACTTACATTTATTTATTTATGTATTTACTTACTTATTTTGAGACGGAGTCTTACTCTGTCACTCAAGCTGGTGTGCAGTGGTTGGATCATGGCTCACGGAGCTGCAACCTCCCGGGCTCAAGCAAGCCTCCCACCTCAGCCTCTACAGTAGCTGGGACTATAGTACATACCACCACACCTGGCTAATTTTTTTTTTTTAGACGGAGTCTTGCTCGGTCACCCAGGCTGGAGCACAGTGGTGCAATCTTGGTTCACTGCAAGCTCTGCCTCCCGAGTTCATACCATTCTCCTGCCTCAGCCTCCACAGCATCTGGAACTACAGGTGCATGCCACTACACCCAGCTAATTTTTTTGTACTTTTAGTAGAGACGGGGTTTCGCCGTGTTAACCAGGATGGTCTCGATCTCCTGACCTCGTGATCCGCCTGCCTCAGCCTCCCAAAGTGCTGGGGTTACAGGCATGAGCCACCGCGCCCAGCCCACACCTGGCTAATTTTTGTATTTTTTTGTAGAGAGGAGGTTTTGCCATGTTGCCCAGGGTGATCTTGAACTCCTGGGCTCAAGTGATCTGCCTGCCTCAGTCTCCCAAAGTGCTGGGATTACTGGCATGAGCCACCACGCATAGCCAAGAACTTATTTTTAAGGAAGAATAAAAGGCAGATAATAATACTGTGTGAGAATTGGCAATGAAAAGCAAATAATTTAACATGGTAAGAGTGGAAAAGAAAAAATTAATAATTTATATTGAAAAGTAGTTCATGATTCATGAAGGAAAACATATTTATTTAGAAAACAATAAAAAAGGCAATGTTTGTGAAGGAGATGGTGATACATTTCCAAGCACACTGGCAGCTAATTCTTGTGGTTCTCCTTTTGTGCTTTTAAATTCAATATGCTTTTAAATTCAAATAACTATTAGACACACACATACACAACACACAAACAGCCCATGTACACAATCCATGGCATCTTTTCTACATCTGTTCAATAAAAGAGCCTAAAAGCAGTGTCACCTTCAGGGCTCCTTGAAGAAATGACATATTCTAGGGCTGGGATAGAGGGTTAAATATGAACTTGAACATCCTGTGGTGCCATACATTAAGGAAGTGCTCAGAAAGTGATGGAGGTATATCAAAGAACACAAGAGCAAGACTGAAATTGTTCCCACAGGCCAAATCTGGGACAATTTGATTATCAAAATTCAAGATGTGACAAATGAATCTAACTATTACAAATGTAGGACATAATGTCTCTGAAGTAAGGTGGAAAAAAAAGAAGCTGACCTAAAGATCTTTAAAAAACAGTATTTTGCTGGGTGTGGTGGCTCATGCCTATAATCCCAGCACTTTGGGAGGCTGAGGCAGGAGGATCACCTGAGGTTGGGAGTTCAAGGGCAGCCTCTGGTCAACATGGTGAAACCCCATTTCTACTAAAAAATACAAAAATCAGCCAGGTGTGGTTGCATGCGCCTGTAATCCCAGCTACTAGGGAGACTGAAGCAGGAGAATCGCTTGAGCCTGGGAGGCGGAGGTTGCAGTGAGCCTAATTGCACCAATGCACTCCAGCCTGGGCAACAGAGTGAGACTCTGTCTCAAATAAATAAATAAAACAGTATTTTGATGGAAGCTGTAAGACTGAAGACTAAAAAAAGTGCATTCACATTATACTCTAGTTTGTAAGTTTGTGTCTTACTGGAGTATAGTCTGACAATTCTGAAGTACTTTACATCTATAGTAGAGATGAACACATAAGCAAATTAATGGTAGATAGGGGAAGCCAGGTTTCTCACTGTCAGAGAAATTACAATCAAGACGGGAGTCTACAATGAACCATGTGGTACTGGACTTGAATTGGAAACCTCAGTATGAACCCATGTAAACTTAGTTTTATAGATGATAGATAGGTAGATAGATATAATTATAGATATATGTATATTCATATATCTATATGATTATATAGATTATGCGTATAGGTTAATATACACATATATCTATATGTGTATATATATCTATATAATATCTATACATATATCTATATAAACATATATCTATATGATTATATAGAGTATGTGTATAGGTTAATATACACATACATATTCCCTAGTACTGTTTACTTAGGATCAATGATATTCCAGTAATGACAAGTATACCTTCATCCAGATCTTGGTTTCCAGTGCTATTTTCAATAGAAAGAAAAAAAATGCTTTTCTAGGACCAGGGCAAAGAAAGTACATGATGAACCTGGAGCATTTTGTAGTACAATTACACAAAAAAACAAAAACATAGGGACATGTCAAAGGTACACAGTAGCCAACCTGAAAGATCTCTTATTAGCCAAAGCTGAAATGATTTGAGTAACACCATAAATAAAATAGTATTGGATTAGATTCCAAAATGTAAAATACCCCTGAGCACACACTTTCTTTTTTTTTCTTTTTTTTTTTGGACAGAGTCTCACTCTGTTGCCCAGGCTGGAGTGTGGTGGCACAATCTTGGCTCGCTGCAACCTCTGCCTTCCAGGTTCAAGTGATTCTCATGCCTTAGCCTCCGGAGTAATTGAGATTACTGGTGCGGGCCACCTTGCCAGGATAATTTTTGTATTTTGAGTAGAGATGGGGTTTCACCATGTCACGCTGGTCTCAAACTCCTGGCTTCAAGGGATCCGTCCACCTCAGTCTCCCAAAGTGTGAGCCACCATGCCCGGCCCTGAAATCCTGAAATCATACTTATATAAATAAATAACTGAATTAACAAATGAAGGAGATGAGATGATAGGCAATTCTCTTCCTATAGATGAATTCCAAATAATGTATGCAGCTATTCTCCCACCAGGAGATGGAAATTAATCCCTTCTCTCCTTGAGTGTGGGCTGGACTTAGTGATTCGGTGTCAAAGAACAGAGTATGGAAAAGGAAAAAAATAGTAGCTTTACAATAGAGAGAGACCTGGCAGACACTATATTTAGCAAGCAATCAAGGTTAACAGCACCCAGTGATAAGTTATGCTGATACCGTATACTCCTCAAGAAAGTGTGAGAGGACACCTAACTTCTGTGGTATTCTTTCAATAAATAAACAAATAAATAAGCAAACAAATCCACTTTAAATATGAAGTGGTAAAAGGACATGATATTAACTTACCCTCACATGTTTCAGAAAAAATACACACAAAATGTGCTTGTGTTTGTGTGTGTATAAATTGTTCCTGGTGTTCCAGAGAAAATGATAAAAGAAACATGGCAAATATTAACAGTTGGTGAACTGGGATATGAGGTATATTGAACTTCTTTGTACTTGCAACTTTTTCAAGATTTCAAGTTATTTGAAAATAAAATTTAACGAAATTTAAACTGACATTTTTTCTCTTTTCTTTGTTTTATGTTTTGTTTTTTGAGACAGGGTCTGGCTCTGTTGCCCTGGCTGGGGTGCAGTGGCACAATCTCAGCTCACTGAAGCCTCGAACTCCTGGGTCCAGTGAAACTCCCACCTCAGACTCCCAAGTAGCTGGGACTACAGGTGTACACCACTGTATACAACTAAATTTTTTTGCTTATTTTTTATAGAAATGAGGTCTCACCTGTGTTGTCCAGAACGGTCTCAAACTCCTAAGCTCAAACATCGGCCAGCCTCAACCTCCCAAAGTGCTGGGATTACAGGCATAAGCCACCATGTCTGGCTCAATTTTTCTTATTATAGAGTTAACATATTATCATTGCAAAATAATTTTTGAGAAAGGAAATCTAATTTTTTTTTTTTTTTTTTTTTTTTTAGCAACAAAGGTCTTGCTCTGTTGCCCAGGCTAGGAGTGCAGTGGCATGATCATGACTCACTGCAGCCTTGAAATCCTGGGCTCAAGCAAACCTCCCACCTCTACCTCCGAAGTAGCTGGGACAACAGGTGCACATCACCACACTTGGCTAATTTTTATTCATTTATTTTTTACTTTTTGTAGACATGGGAGCTGGCTGTTTTGCCCAGGCAGGTCTTGAACTCCTGGCCTTAAGTAATATTCCTGCTTTGGCCTCCCAAAGTGCTGGGATTTTAGGCGCGAGCCACCAGGCCCAACTGTTATAGTGTTATTTGAAGATGGATTTAGGTTAGTCGTAAATGTATATTGCAAACTCTAAAGCAACCACTAAAAATTGTTTAAGGAGAAGTATAATTGATATGCTAAGAGAAGAGAGAAAATTGAATTACATAAAATGCTCAATTAAAGCCAGAGGTGGCAGAAAAAGAGTTCAAGAAAAAAGAACAGGAGCAATGATAGAAAATAGGTACAATATGCTTGATATTTTTTTCCCATGTGCTCAGAAACATGGGACTATTACTATGGTGGTGGCTACAATTTTTATTTCTTCTGTTTGGATCATTCTGGTCACCTGTTGCCAAGGATTCTAATATTTAGAAATTGTTCCTGCCGTTCCTGGTTATCAGAAGAGTGGGAAGAATGTACACATTTGGTTATAGATACACATTCAGTGACGTATATCTTAAAGCAGAGCTGCCTTGAGCTTCTAACCTCTTACAGGATTTTCAGTGAGATACCCCTTTCCTATTCCCCAAAACTTCTCTCTAGGATAAAGGTATAAATCCATAGAAACTGGGCCAAGGATCATCTGGATGACAGACACATCACTGTAGTCTGAATCACTGCCCCTTCCTTCTCTCGCTGAGATAATGTCATTAAATCAAACTCTATTCATTTACTCTGAGAAGATATTATGTGTTCTCCACATCATGGGAGGTACTGCTGACCAGTAGTGAATATAACTCAGTTCCTGCCCTCAAGAAGTTTACATTCTAATAGTGAAGGTAGAGAACAAAAATAACAAATTAGGCCAAGCGTGGTGGTTCATGTTTGTAATCCCAGCACTTTGGGAGGCTGAGATGGGTGGATCACCTGAAGTTGGGAGTTCGAGACCAGCCTGACCAATATGGTGAAACCCCATCTCTACTAAAAACACACACAAAAAAATTAGCCAGCCTGTGGTGGCGGGCACCTGTAATCCCAGCTACTCAGAAGGCTGAGGTGGGTGAATCAGTCGAACCCGGGAGGTGGAGGTTGCAGTGAGCCGAGATTGCACCACCACTGCACTCCAGTCTGGGTCACAGAGAGAGACCCTGTCTCAAAAAAAAAAAAAAAAGAAAAAACTAATTGAAATATAGTATAATAAACGCTATGGCAGAGAGAATTACAGATGATTGTAGAAACATAGGGTAGATGACAGGAATGATCTAGAAAAGGTGTGTGATCAAGGTGAGTCTTGAAAGATGAAAAAGGGTTACCTACATGAAGAAATGTGTTGTAGACAGTGTGGACAACATATGCAGAAACATGGAGTTGACAGAGCCTGACATTTCCAGGGCTATGCTAGCACCCTTAGAATAATTTCTTTTCCAGAAGGCTCCTTTGTTCTTTTTGCACTGTGACCCCTGTCTGGACCTGCACCTCAATGTACAGGGGCAGTTCTTAAGTAGAGGGTTAATAGTTAAATTGCAAAGTGGAATTATGCCTGAACAAAAATCAACGGCATTGTTAAAAAGAGAATACAAGAGGTAAAATTAGGAGGAAAAAAAGAGTTGATAGAAAAGAGTCAGCGCCTAACCACCACCACCACCACTTTCCACCAAGATGTCAGGAAGTACCATCCTCCTGATGTTTGGTTCTAGGACAATGGGTGGCCTGAGGAGATGGTGTGCAATCAGACCATGCAGAAGATATTTGTATTAGCACATTTGTGAATTGAGAGCTACCAATACTTTTGTAAAGTGTGAGAAAACACAAGCCTTTATCAGCAACTGAGCAAAATGATGGTGCTACCTTAAGTTCTCACTCTTTGCTGCATAGACAACTCCAACCAGGCATGGTGGAGCACACCTGCAATCTCAGCACTTTGGGAGGCCAAGGAGGATGGCCCAGACCAGCCTGGACAACATAGTGACAGCCCCTCTCTACAAAAAATTATTTTAAAATAATAATAAAAATTTAAAAAAAAACAAATTAAAAAATAACTCCTGAATGTATCTAATGATCTGATGTCCTATGTTAGTCTTCGTTATTCAGTTGACCTAACATGCAAGATGTTTGCCAGTAGAAGATTGTCAGTTGTGTTTTTTGAGGCCTATAGCTTGGACTCCCACATTTCAGTATCCCCAGAAAATCCAGCTAATTTGTCTTTAATTTCCTTTTCACCTTGATACACAGTGTCCTACCCTGAGTTGAGAAATCAACCAGTTACCCCTAAACAACCTGAGATGTCAAAACCTCTTATACCTCTTACTATAAACAAGTTAAGCAAATTGCAAAAGCTAGAAATTTCATCCACACGGTATGTACAAATTTCAATAAATCATGAACTTAACATGTCAAGGTAGAGCATGAAACTAAAATAATTGGTCATATCAAGTTCTTTCTGCAATAGGGCTTAATCTCAAAGGAAATAATTTTTTATGGCATGAATGAATGTGCATAAGCTTAACTCCTCACCTTTCCTTCCTATTCTGTTCCTTCTTGATCAAGATTTCTAAATCAATAACATGTTTTTGAACTCTTACCTTGATTTCCTAAGCATTTTTATCTCTAGCTTCACATCTTCTCACTTTTCCCCTGGATTCGATTCAAAAGCCAGCAGAGGAAAGTGTTCTCATCTGTTGCTTAAATCACAGAAGTGCAATTCTCCTTCACAGTATTTATTTTATTTTGCATTACGTCCCAGTGGTTTACTATAAAGTAATTTCTTTCCTTGAATTAACTTTTGACATAAGTGAAAGTATTGAGTAGATTTGGTTTCTAGATTTGTTTTTAGAAATTTTGATGTGGAGAAGGCAGGGAAATAGTACATTACTCCAGAAATAACTGGTTTGCCTAAATCTTTTATGTTTGATGTGAGCCTGTAACCCCAAAATTTGGATTTAGAAACATTATTTTTATTCTTGGAAAGTTAAAAGAACCTGAGGCTGGGCATGGTGGCTCACGCCTGTAATCCCAGCACTTTGGGAGGCTGAGGCGAGTGGATCATGAGGTCAGGAGTTCAAGACCAGCCTGGCCAAGATGGTGAAACCCCATCTCTACTAAAAACACAAAAAATTAGCTGGGCACAGTGGCAGACACCTGTAATCCCAGCTACTCGGGAGGCTGAGGCAGGAGAACTGCTTGAACTCGGAGGTCGGAGGTTGCAGTGAGCCGAGATCGCGCCACTGCACTCTAGCCTAGGCAACAGAGTAAGACTCCATCTCAAAAAAAAAAAAAAACAAAACAAAGTGAAAAGAACCTAAGGTAGCATCTAGAAGAACAAATAAGAACATCTCTAAAAACTGATGTTAAAATGGTAGATTGATACCCTTCTAGATAATAAACCTATCTAGATAATAAATAAATATTGAAACCTCCTCTTCCCTTCTAGATAATGAAACTTATTCTGAAATTAAAATAACTTTTTTTTTTGAGATGGAGTCTCGCTCTGTCGCCTCCATCTCCACTAAAAATAAAATAACTTTTGTGAGGCCATTATAACATAATACTAGACACAGTTCAATGAAACAGATCTGATGGACCAGAACTGACTCTATTATATGTAAATTATACCATAGGAAGCATCACAAGTCAATGAGAAACAGATGGACAATTCAAAAAACCACGTTGGCTAAAAAAATCAGTCATAGAAAGGGTTGGAAGGGACTAAAAGACACAACAAAATGTAACATATGGACTTTGTTTGGTCTCAGAGACAAATCCATTATAAAAAGATACTCTTGAGCTATCAGAAAAATCTGTATATGGACTTAGGTGATAGTAAAGAATTATTGTTTATTTTTGTTTTTATTTAAAAACAAAACAAAACATTTTTAAAGACAAAAACAAACAAACTTCATTGCCTAGGCTGGAGTGCAGCAGCACAATCACAGCTTACTGCAGCCTCAACGTCCCAGGCTCAAGCAATCCCCCACCTCAGCCTCCTGAGTAGCTGGGACCATACGTACTCGTCACCATGCCCAGCTAATTTTTTAACTTTTCGCAGAGAAAGAGTCTTGCTATGTTGCCCAGGCTGATCTTGAATTCCTGGGTTTAAGCTACTCTGTCATCTTGGCCTCCCAAAGTGCTGGGATTACAGGCATGAGTCAATATGCCTGGGCTAGGAATTATTGTTAATAATAATTATTGTAAATTTTGTTAGGTGAGATAAGGGCATGAAAATTATATTTTTAAAAACAAGATGTCTTTCTCAGGCAAAGAAACATACTAGATTATTTACAAGTGAAATGACTAGATGTTCCAGGTTAAAAAGAAAAAACAGGCAGACAGCCCCTTCTCTGCTGTACTTGCCCACCTATCATAATAAAATAAAATAAAATAAAATAAAAAAGAAAAATAGAAGGAAAGAGATGAAATAAGAGAGGCAAATTATCATTGGTGAAGAATGAGAATTTATTATATTATTCTTGCTACTTTCATGTACTTAAAAATGTCTGCAATAAATAAGTTATTACAAAAACACTGAGATCATTTTTTCAAGTAAAATCTCATGTTGAAACAGAAAGAAAAAGCATTTATATTTCTGGTGGAAAGAGAGGAGAGGGCTATAAACCTCTTCCAGCTTTTCATGCTTTCCCAGGAAAGCCCCTAAAATGCCTCCATGGAACTTGGTTTGAAAACTGCTGCATCTGGTTTCGCTCTTTCATCCAACAGCTGAGGCTCTCTCCAAGTCCTGTAGCTTCAGAGTTGACTATTCCCATCCCACAGCTGACCGCTTTGTGAGCGCCTGCTGTACTCACCTCCCTGCACAATCCCCTCTTCACCTTCCCAGGTAGGGATCTGCCTCATGTACACCGCACTGACTTCACCCTTCCCTTGCTCTTGGGGCCTGACAACTTGGTAAATATGTTACTCATCATTCCATTAGTATCCTTTGTATGCGGAATATTTCACCATAGGACTACCCAGGGTAGTTTCCATCTTAATAAAGAACTGTTGTTGGAAAGAAAAGAGTATTGAGGCAATTGGTCAACTACTGAAAAAAAAAATCGATATATGTCTTAACGTACACTGTACTCTGAAGACACAAAGGTAACAAAAAGTCAAATGTGAAATAAAAACAAAAGCATATAATGAACAGCTAAAATATTGTGGTTAAATGTCAAATCCCTGGGTGAAAGAAAGATGAAACCTTGGAATTTTGAAAGTAAAGATCAAGAATTTTGGCTACAGAAATTTCATATCAAAAATGCAAATGTTTTAAAACTTAAAATCACATAATAAGCCAGAAAAGAGTCATAGCAAAAAAAAAACATAGTTAACGTTTTTATCATAAAAAAGAGCTCGTAAAATCATCAACACCACAAAAGAATAAGAGGCAATGGTCATAGGCATTTTAAGTGAGAAAAATAGCACATATATGTTTACATACATATTATTAATATAACTATTAATTAAATAAATGTAAATTTAAATATGAGAGTTTTCACATGCAAAACAGGAATTTTTTTTTAAAGTGCTAATATAATTCTTGTTAGGTTCAAAGAGTCTTTAGACTGTTCAAAACTTTGATTCTAATTCTTAGAATTTAACCTAAAAAAATTAAATTAAAAAATGAACAAAGTTGTTCATCAAGTGTCACCTATAATAGCAAAAAATTCAAAACAAACTAAATATTTAACAATAGAATGATTGGATAAATAATGGCACAAACGCCCAATGACATTTTTATTTATTTATTTATTTTCTTGAGATGGGGTCTTGCTCTGTCACCCTGGCTGGAGTGCAATAGCATGTTCAAAGGTCATTGCAACCTCGAACACCTGGGCCCAAGGGATCCTCCTGTCTCAGCCTCCTGAGTAGCTGGTAATAGAGGCATGCCACTGCACCTAAATTTTTTTTTTTTTTTAATTTTCTGTAGAGTTAGGGTCTTGCTTTGTTGTTCCAAACGACATTTAAAAAATGCTTATGTTGGCTGGGTGCAGTGGCTCACACCTGTAATCCCAGCACTTTGGGAGGCCAAGGCAAGCAGATTGCCTGAGTCTGGGAGTTTGAGACCAGCCTGACCAACATGGAGAAACCTCGTCTCTAATAAAAATATAAAATTAGCCAGGCTTGGTGGTGCATGCCTGTAATCCCAGCGACTCGGGAGGCTGAGACAGGAAAATCGCTTGAACCGAGAAGGCGGAGGTTGCAGTGAGCCGAGATCGCACCATTGCACTCCAGCCTGGGCAACAAGAGCGAAACTCCATCTAAAAAAAAAAAAAAAAAAAAGGCTGGCCGTGGTGGCTCACCCCTGTAATCCCAGCACTTTGGGAGGCCGAGGAGGGCAGATCACTTGAGACCAGGAGTTCAAAACCAGCCTGGACAACATGGTGAAACCCCGTCTCTACTAAAAATACAAAAATTAGCCAGGTGTGGGTGGCGCATGCCTGTAATCCCAGCTACTCAGGAGGCTGAGGCAGGAGAATCCCTTGAACCCAGGACATGGAGGTTGCAGTAAGCCAAAATCGCGCCACTGCACTCCGGCCTGGGTGACAGA
The DNA here is from genome assembly GCF_028885655.2 of Pongo abelii. Lineage (NCBI taxonomy): Eukaryota > Metazoa > Chordata > Mammalia > Primates > Hominidae > Pongo > Pongo abelii. The sequence goes on along the minus strand of NC_071990.2, from coordinate 122,811,288 downwards.
GTGAGGCTCTGTCTCAGAAAAAAAAAAAAAAAATGCTATGTTGGCCGGGCATGGTGGCTCTTGCCTGTAATCCCAGCACTTTGAGAGGCGGAGGTGGGCAGATCGCTTGAGGTCAGGAGTTCGAGAGCAGCTTGGCCAACATGGAAAACCCCATCTCTACTAAAATACAAAAATTTGCTGGGCGTGGTGGTACACACCTATAATCCCAGCTCTTCGGGAGGCTGAGGCAGGAGAATTGCTTGAACCTGGGAGGCAAAGTTGGCAGTGAGCCGAGACTGTGCCACTGCACTCCAGCCTGGGAAATAGAGCAAAACTCTGTCTCAAAAATAAATAAATAAATAAATAAATAAATAAATAAATAAATAAAGCTCATGTTAATGCAAAAATGCTTATGGTAAAGGTTGTCTAAAAAAGAAGGATGTCGATTTTCATATTAAAACTATCACTAATATTTTGAAGTTAAAGGCAAAACAATACATAGATTCAAGAATATTGAAACAAAAACTGTATAGTCATTCTCTCCTTTGGATGTTCAGATTAAAGGAGACTTTTTTCTTCTTGTCTTTTGTTAACATTTAAGTTTCTTTGAAGTTTTCTATAATAGATATTTATTACTTCTATCATTTAGTTAAATTTATTTAGAAAAGTTATATGCTCATGCAATTCCTCCCTCCTGCCCTTCTCTGTTCCCACCCATCACCAGAAAAGAAAATTTTTAAAAAAGAAAAGGTATATACTGGCTGAGCATTATATTATAGCTCACACCTGTAATCCCATCACTATGGGAGGCTGAGGTGGGAGGATCACTTGAGCAAAGGAGTTTGAAACCAGCCTGGGTAATAAAGTGAGACTCTGTTTCTAAAAGAACTTTAAAAATTGGCTGGGTGTAGTGGTGCACACCTGTAGTCCCAGCTACTCAGGGGGCTAAAGTGGGAGGATTGCTTGAGCCCAGGAGGTTGAGGCTGCAGTGAACCGAGATCACACCACTGCACTTCTGCTTGGGCAATAGAGTGAAACCCTTGTCTTAAAAAAAATGTGGGGGGGAGCCAAGATGGCCGAATAGGAATAGCTCCGGTCTACAGCTCCCAGCGTGAGCGACACAGAAGATGGGTGATTTCTGCATTTCCATCTGAGGTACCCTGTTCATCTCACTAGGGAGTGCCAGACAGTGGGCGCAGGTCAGTGGGTGAGCATACCATGCGCCAGCCGAAGCAGGGGCGAGGCATTGCCTCACTCGGGAAGCACAAGGGGTCAGGGAGTTCCCTTTCCAGGGGTGACAGACGGCACCTGGAAAATCAGGCCACTCCCACCCGAATACTGTGCTTTTCCGACGGGCTTAGGAAACGGTGCCGCAGGAGAGTATAGCCCGCACCTGGCTCAGAGGGTCCTACGCCCACGGAGTCTCGCTGATTGCTAGCACAGCAGTCTGAGATCAAACAGCAAGTCGGCAGTGAGGCTGGGGGAGGGGCGCCCGCCATTGCCCAGGCTCGCTTAGGTAAACAAAGCAGCCTGGAAGCTTGAACTGGGTGGAGCCCACCACAGCTCAGGGAGGCCTGCCTGCCTCTGTAGGCTCCACCTCTGGGGGCAGGGCACAGACAAACAAAAAGACAGCAGTAACCTCTGCAGACTTAAATGTCCCTGTCTGACAGCTTTGAGGAGAGCAGTGGTTCTCCCAGCACGCAGCTGGAGATCTGAGAACAGGCAGACTGCCTCCTCAAGTGGGTCCCTGACCCCTGACCCCCGAGCAGCCTAACTGGGAGGCACCCCCGAGCGGGGGCAGACTGACACCTCACACAGCCGGCCAGGTACTCCAACAGACCTGCAGCTGAGGGTCCTGTCTGTTAGAAGGAAAACTAACAGAAAGGACATCCACACCAAAAACCCATCTGTACATCACCATCATCAAAGACCAAAAGTAGATAAAACCACAAAGATGGGGAAAAACAGAGCAGAAAAACTGGAAACTCTAAAAAGCAGAGTACCTCTCCTCCTCCAAAGGAACGAAGTTCCTCACCAGCAACGGAACAAAGCTGGACGGAGAATGACTTTGACGAGCTGAGAGAAAAAGGCTTCAGACGATCAAATTACTCCGAGCTACGGGAGGATATTCAAACCAAAGGCAAAGAAGTTGAAAACTTTGAAAAAAATTTAGAAGAATGTATAACTAGAATAACCAATACAGAGAAGTGCTTAAAGGAGCTGATGGAGCTGAAAACCAAGGCTCGAGAACTACGTGAAGAATGCAGAAGCCTCAGGAGCCGATGCGATCAAATGGAAGAAAGGGTATCAGCCCTGGAAGATGAAATGAATGAAATGAAGCGAGAAGGGAAGTTTAGAGAAAAAAGAATAAAAAGAAATGAGCAAAGCCTCCAAGAAATATGGGACTATGTGAAAAGACCAAATCTACGTCTGATTGGTGTACCTGAAAGTGACGGGGAGAATGGAACCAAGTTGGAAAACACTCTGCAGGATATTATCCAGGAGAACTTCCCCAATCTAGCAAGGCAGGCCAACATTCAGATTCAGGAAATACAGAGAACGCCACAAAGATACTCCTCGAGAAGAGCAACTCGAAGACACATAATTGTCAGATTCACCAAAGTTGAAATGAAGGAAAAAATGTTAAGGGCAGCCAGAGAGAAAGGTCGGGTTACCATCAAAGGGAAGCCCATCAGACTAACAGCGGATCTCTCAGCAGAAACCCTACAAGCCAGAAGAGAGTGGGGGCCAATATTCAACATTCTTAAAGAAAAGAATTTTCAACCCAGAATTTCATATCCAGCCAAACTAAGCTTCATAAGTGAAGGAGAAATAAAATACTTTACAGACAAGCAAATGCTGAGAGATTTTGTCACCACCAGGCCTGCCCTAAAAGAGCTCCTGAAGGAAGCGCTAAACATGGAAAGGCACAACCGGTACCAGCCACTTCAAAATCATACCAAAATGTAAAGACCATTGAGACTAGGAAGAGACTGCATCAACTAATGAGCAAAATAACCAGCTAACGTCATAATGACAGGATCAAATTCACACATAACAATATTAACTTTAAATGTAAATGGACTAAATGCTCCAATTAAAAGACACAGACTGGCAAATTGGATAAAGACTCAAGACCCATCAGTGTGCTGTATTCAGGAAACCCATCTCACGTGCAGAGACACACATAGGCTCAAAATAAAAGGATGGAGGAAGATCTACCAAGCAAATGGAAAACAAAAAAAGGCAGGGATTGCAATCCTAGTCTCTGATAAAACAGACTTTAAACCAACAAAGATCAAAAGAGACAAAGAAGGCCATTACATAATGGTAAAGGGATCAATTCAACAAGAAGAGCTAACTATCCTAAATATATATGCACCCAATACAGGAGCACCCAGATTCATAAAGCAAGTCCTGAGTGACCTACAAAGGGACTTAGACTCCCACACATTAATAATGGGAGACTTTAACACCCCACTGTCAACATTACACAGATCAACGAGACAGAAAGTCAACAAGGATACCCAGGAATTGAACTCAGCTCTGCACCAAGCAGACCTAATAGACATCTACAGAACTCTCCACCCCAAATCAACAGAATATACATTTTTTTCAGCACCACACCACACCTGTTCCAAAATTGACCATATACTTGGAAGTAAAGCTCTCCTCAATAAATGTAAAAGAAGAGAAATTATAACAAACTGTCTCTCAGATCACAGTGCAAGCAAGCTAGAACTCAGGATTAAGAATCTCACTCAAAACCACTCAACTATGTGGAAACTGAGCAACCTGCTGCTGAATGACTACTGAGTACATAACGAAATGAAGGCAGAAATAAAGATGTTCTTTGAAACCAACGAGAACCAAGACACAACATACCAGAATCTCTGGGATGCATTCAAAGCAGTGTGTAGAGGGAAATTTATAGCACTAAATGCCCACAAAAGAAAGCAGGAAAGATCCAAAATTGACACCCTAACATCACAATTAAAAGAACTAGAAAAGAAGAGCAAACACATTCAAAAGCTAGCAGAAGGCAAGAAATAACTAAAATCAGAGCAGAACTGAAGGAAATAGAGACACAAAAAAACCCTTCAAAAAATTAATGAATCCAGGAGCTGGTTTTTTGAAAGGATCAACAAAATTGATAGACCGCTAGCAAGATTAATAAAGAAAAAAAGAGAGAAGAATCAAATAGATGCAATAAAAAATGATAAAGGGGATATCACCACCGATCCCACAGAAATACAAACTACCATCAGAGAATATTACAAACACCTCTACGCAAATAAACTAGAAAATCTAGAAGAAATGGATAAATTCCTCAACACATACACCCTCCCAAGACTAAACCAGGAAGAAGTTGAATCTCTGAATAGACCAATAACAGGAGCTGAAATTGTGGCAATAATCAATAGCTTACCAACCAAAAAAACTCCAGGACCAGATGGGTTCACAGCCGAATTCTACCAGAGGTACAAGGAGGAGCTGGTACCATTCCTTCTGAAACTATTCCAATCAATAGAAAAAGAGGGAATCCTCCCTAACTCATTTTATGAGGCCAGCATCATCCTGATACCAAACCCTGGCAGAGACACAACAAAAAAAGAGAATTTTAGACCAATATTCTTGATGAACATTGATGCAAAAATCCTCAATAAAATACTGGCAAACAGAATCCAGCAGCACATCAAAAAGCTTATCCACCATGATCAAGTGGGCTTCATCCCTGGGATGCAAGGCTGGTTCAATAGATGCAAATCAATAAATGTAATCCAGCATATAAACAGAACCAAAGACAAAAACCACATGATTATCTCAATAGATGCAGAAAAGGCCTTTGACAAAATTCAACAACCTTCATGCTAAAAACTCTCAATAAATTAGGTATTGATGGGATGTATCTCAAAATAATAAGAGCTATCTATGACAAACCCACAGCCAATATCATACTGAATGGGCAAAAACTGGAAGCATTCCCTTTGAAAACTGGCACAAGACAGGGATGCCCTCTCTCACCACTTCTATTCAACATAGTGTTGGAAGTTCTGGCCAGGGCAATTAGGCAGGAGAAGGAAATCAAGGGTATTCAAGTAGGAAAAGAGGAAGTCAAATTGTCCCTGTTTGCAGATGACATGATAGTATATCTAGAAAACCCCATTGTCTCAGCCCAAAATCTCCTTAAGCTGATGAGCAACTTCAGCAAAGTCTCAGGATACAAAATCAATGTACAAAAATCACAAGCATTCTTATACATCAATAACAGACAAACAGAGAGCCAAATCATGAGTGAACTCCCATTCACAATTGCTTCAAAGAGAATAAAATACCTAGGAATCCAACTTACAAGGGATGTGAAGGACCTCTTCAAGGAGAACTACAGACCACTGCTCAAGGAAATAAAAGAGGATACAAACAAATGGAAGAACATTTCATGCTCATGGGTAGGAAGAATCAATATCGTGAAAATGGCCATCCTTCCCAAGGTAATTTACAGATTCAATGCCATCCCCATCAAGCTACCAATGACTTTCTTCACAGAATTGGAAAAAACTACTTTAAAGTTCATATGGAACCAAAAAAGAGCCCGCATCGCCAAGTCAATCCTAAGCCAAAAGAACAAAGCTGGAGGCATCACGCTACCTGACTTCAAACTACACTACAAGGCCACAGTAACCAAAACAGCATGGTACTGGTACCAAAACAGAGATATAGATCAATGGAACAGAACAGAGCTGTCAGAAATAATGCCACATATCTACAACTATCTGATCTTTGACAAACCTGACAAAAACAAGAAATGGGGAAAGGATTCCCTATTTAATAAATGGTGCTGGGAAAACTGGCTAGCCATATGTAGAAAGCTGAAACTGGATCCCTTCCTTACACCTTATACAAAAATCAATTCAAGATGGATTAAAGACTTAAATGTTAGACCTAAAACCATAAAAACCCTAGAAGAAAACCTAGGCATTACCATTCAGGACATAGGCATGGGCAAGGACTTCATGTCTAAAACACCAAAAGCAATGGCAACAAAAGCCAAAATTGACAAATGGGATCTAATTAAACTAAAGAGCTTCTGCATAGCAAAGGAAACTACCATCAGAGTGAACAGGCAACCTAAAAAATGGGAGAAAATTTTCGCAACCTACTCATCTAACAAAGGGCTAATATCCAGAATCTACAATGAACTCCAACAAATTTACAAGAAAAAAACAAACAACCCCATCAAAAAGTGGGCGAAGGAGATGAACAGACACTTCTCAAAAGAAGACATTTATGCAGCCAAAAAACACATGAAAAAATGCTCACCATCACTGGCCATCAGAGAAATGCAAATCAAAACCACAATGAGATACCACCTCACACCAGTTAGAATGGTAATCATTAAAAAGTCAGGAAACAACAGGTGCTGGAGAGGATGTGGAGAAATAGGAACACTTTTACACTGTTGGTGGGACTGTAAACTAGTTCAACCCTTGTGGAAGTCAGTGTGGCGATTCCTCAGGGATCTAGAACTAGAAATTCCATTCGACCCAGCCATCCCATTACTGGGTATATACCCAAAGGACTATAAATCATGCTGCTATAAGGACACATGCACACGTATGTTTATTGCGGCATTATTCACAATAGCAAAGACTTGGAACCAACCCAAATGTCCAACAATGATAGACTGGATTAAGAAAATGTGGCACATATACACCATGGAATACTATGCAGCCATCAAAAATGATGAGTTCATGTCCTTTGTAGGGACATGGATGAAACTGGAAATCATCATTCTCAGTAAACTATCGCAAGAACAAAAAACCAAACACCGCATATTCTCACTCATAGGTGGGAATTGAACAATGAGAACATATGGACACAGGAAGGGGAACATCACACTTCGGGGACTGTTGTGGGGTGGGGGGAGGGGGGAGGGATAGCATTGGGAGATATACCTAATGCTAGATGACGAGTTAGTGAGTGCAGCGCACCAGCATGGCACATGTATACATATGTAACTTACCCGCACATTACGCACATGTACCATAAAACCTAAAGTATAATAATAATAATAATAATAATAATAATAAAAACAGAAAAAAATATACATATATATGCTATATTTGATATATATGCTATATTTGACATATATATATGCTACATTCACAAATTGAATGATTCATATTTTTTACAAAAGAATAATATAGAATAAAATAGAAGTTAGGCTATCTAAGCTACTTCTTGATATTCATGCTAATACAATTTGTCATATTAAAATGTATCTTGTCCTTAAGTTACAGCCCTTTGGGCTGGGCATGGTGCCTCACGCCTGTAATTCCAGTACTTTGGGAGGCCGAGGTGGGTGGATCACCTGAGGTCTGGAGGTCGAGACGAGTCTGACCAACATGGAGAAATCCCGTCTCTACCAAAAATACAAAATTAGCCAGGCATGGTGGCCTATACCTGTAATCCCAGCTACTCAGGAGGCTGAGGCAGGAGAATTGCTTGCACCTGGGAGGCAGAGGTTGCGGTGAGCCGAGATAACGCCACTGCACTCCAGCCTAAGCAACAAGAGTGAAACTCCAAGTAAAAAAAAAAAAAAGAAAAAAATACAGCTCTTTGTATCAAGAAGGTAGCTAGGCAGAAAGTGAATAGGAATTGCAGAGGGCAGATGAATTAGAGGTCTCTGACTGAGCTCTTAATTTTCCCTTAACAAAATTCTTAGAAATCATGAAAGACAAAATTTCATATTATTCTGAACACATAACTGCCATCATATTCATGACTTTTTCTATCATGAGCCAAACATAATAACAATATATTAAATAGCCACATGCTGTTTATGGAGTGCAGTGACATATCTGAGATATGTGCAAGTATTGTCAGTACTATTTATAATAATGTCAAATGGAGGAAAAACGTGAAAAGCCCAATAATAAATAAATAAGTTTACTACAGAATAATCACCCTGTGGCATATTATGCAGCCATTAAAAATGAGGTAGGTCCGTATATTTTTTGTTTTTTAAAATTTTTTTATTAATTTATTTTTTAAATTTATAGAAACAGTATCTCACTGTGTTGCCCAGGCTGGCCTCGAACTCCTGAGCTCAAGCAATCCTCTCACCTCAGCTTCCCAAAGTGCTGGGATTACAAATGGAATCCCATTTGTAAGGTCCATATATGTATATATATATATTTTTGTTTGTTTGTTTGAGACAAAGTTTTTGCTTTTGTTGCCCAGGTTGGGGTGCAATGGTGTGATCTCGGCTCACTGCAACCTCCGCCTCCCAGGTTCAAGCAATTCTCCTGCCTCAGCCTCCCAAGTAGCTGGGATTACAGGCATGCACCACCATGCCCAGCTAATTTTGTATTTTTAGTAGAGACAGGGTTTCACCATGTTGGCCAGGCTGGTCTCGAACTCTGACCCTAGGTGATCCGCCCGCCTCGGCCTCCCAAAGTGCTGGGATTATAGGCGGAGCCACCGCACCCGGTCAGTAAAGTCCATATATTTTAACATGAAAGATTATTATAAATATAAATAAAATGACTTACAAGCTATAGGTATATCTATGTATAATCTGGCTACCTTTAGGGAGAGAATTGAAAGGGGCCTTTGCTTTTTATATACCTCTACTTTTGTTTGCATTTTTGTGATAAGAGGATTTGCTTTTACAACTAAGGGAGGAAAAGAAAAAGAAAAGAAAGGAAGAGTGGGAGGGAGGGCAAGAAGGGAAGGAAGAATAAAAAAGAAGGGAGGGCCAGGCATTGTGGCCCACGCCTGTAATTCCAGCACTTTGGGAGGCTAAGGCAGGCGGATCACGAGGTCGGGCGATCAAGACCATCCTGGCCAACAAGGTGAAACTAAAAATACTAAAAATTAGCTGGGTGTTGTGGTGTGTGCCCAGCTACTCGGGAGGCTGAGGCAGGAGAATTGGTTGAACCCGGGAGGTGGAGATTGCAGGGAGTCGAGAGCACCACTGCACTCCAGCCTGGCAACAGCAAGCCTCTGTCTCAAAGTAAAAAAAAAGAAAAGGAAGGGAGGAAGAAAAAAAGGAAAGAGAATTTGCAGCCACTGTCACCATTTAAATGTAGGGTAATTCCTTAGAGCTCACCTTGACTATCCAAACAGGATGTTACACCCCGGCACTATCTTAGTAAAATCACTGCAGGCCAGGGTATGGGTCCAAATTTTGCAGGTGAAATGTCAGTTTGCCAAGAAAAGGCCTATTTCTGGAAGGCATGTCTTATGTTGTCTCCAAATATGAGTAAGATATGAAAACTAGGAAACCACTGCATACATTTACAATTAGAAATAGATGTCAGTACTGAACCAGAGCCTCACATTCTTTAATTGTCCTAGTCCCTACTACAATAAGGTCATTATTAGCTGAGAGTGGAGTAGTTAAGAGTATGCAGACCTTGACTGGACCACTTTGGGTAAGTTACTTACCCTCAGTTTACTTATCAAGTGAAGATACCAGTATTTATGTCTCAGGGTGGTTGTGTAGAAAAGCAAATACTAACATACTAATGAGGTAGTTTGGGAAGCACAGAAAAAGAGAAAAGAATTTTGATGATGTGAATGACTAATTTCAACCTATTTATCTATTTCCTTAACAGAGATATATCTGACAAAAAAACAAAGAGTTGTACCTGCTTCAACTGCATTTATTAATTAGCAGGCGACAATTGGTAGGTATTGTTGTTAATACTACACTGCACAAACTGTTAGACTCTGGAGACACAACAGAGAGTAAGACAGAAATGGCTTCCGTTTTCATTGTGAGTACGATATACTAGGTAAATAAAATACACTGAACAATTCAGTACACATAAGGATAAGAAGAGAGCAAGATGCCATGGGAGCGTAAAATGGGCAGCCCAGGGAATCAGAGAAAGGATCTAGGAGGAAGCAAGATTTAGCTGGGAATTGAAGAACAGGAGTTACCTAGGTGAATGGGGAGGAATGTGATTTCGGCAGAGGGCAAAGACCACAGGTAGGAAGAAACTCAGAGCTTTGGAGGTACTGGAAAACCTCTACAACAGCTACAGCTCAGAAAACTGTGAATGATGATGGATGAGACTGCAAAAGGGCCAGGATCCAGAGAATGTAATATCTTTGAGGCCTACTGAAGGATTGCAGTCATTATTTCAATAAAGACAAAGGGGCCGGGTGCGGTGGCTCACGCCTGTAATCCCAGCATTTTGGGAGGCCGAGATGGGTGGATCACGAGGTCAGGAGATTGAGACCATCCTGGCTAACATGGTGAAACCCCGTCTCTACTAAAAATACAAAAAAATGGCTGGGCATGGTGGCGGGTGGCTGTAGTCCCAGCTACTCAGGAGGCTGAGGCAGGAGAATGGCATGAACCCTGGAGGCAGAGCTTGCAGCGAGCCGAGATCACGCCACTGTACTCCAGAGTGAGACTCCATCTCAAAAAAAAAAAAATATATATATATATATATATAAAAAATAAAATAAAGACAAAGGAAGCCATTATAAATTTCTAATGAAAATTAATTTTATTTCTCTTCTCTATTCTTTTCCTTGATCTGTTAATAATATTTCTTCTAGCCAGATGCAGTGGCACACACCTGTAGACTCAGCTACTCAGGAGGCTAAGGCAGGAGGATAGCTTGAGCCCCAAGAGTTCAAGGCTGTAATGCACTATGATTACATCCGTGAATAGCCACTGCTACACTCCAGCATAGCAAGACCCTGTCTCTAATAACAGTAATAATAATACTTCCAGCTACTTTATGGTGGGGACACATTCTAACCTTTTTTGTAGGTTGATTTTTTACTCATCAAATTCTCAGAATTCTGAAGGTGACTTACTATACACGCCTGTCTGTTGTAGGAACTAAATTTATTTAAAATTCTTGGCTGGGCATGGTAGCCGACGCCTGCAATCCCAGAACTTTGGGAGGCCTAGGCAAGAGAATCTCTTGAGGCCAGGAGTTTGAGACCAACCTGGGAAACATAGCGAGATTCTGTGTCTAAAAAAACAAACAAACAAACAAACAAAAATTAGCCAGATGTGTGCACCTGTAGTCTTAGCTACTCAAGAGGCAGGAGGATGGCTTAAGCCCAGGAGTTTGAACTGTGATTGTGTCTCAAGCCACTGCATGCCAGCCTAGGTGACAGAATGAGACTCCGTCTCTGAAAAAAAAAGTGAAGCTCTTCTGAGCTTGTTTAGTTTTTATATTTACACTGTTATTTTCTAGTCCTCACATACTACATTTAACATAGTGTAAGACACTAAGACTTGTTTTCCAGTGGCCTTGTGATTACACAAATTGACATATACTTGTTTTACTTATTAAAACTCTGTAGAAGTAGAAAACACCGACGTAATGTTTTGACTTTCAGAATTTGACTGTGTACTGGATTTTTTTTCTTCCTGGAAGCACTACTTTTCCCTTTGTTCATTTCCCTTGAAATAAATTGTAACCATTAGCTAATGCCTCTCATTTATCAAGGACTTACCACATGTCCTATGCGCTTTACACATACCTCATTAAATCATCACAACTTTGCAGGAATGAATTTTTATTTTTGTTTATAGTTTGGAGACTGAGCATCAAAGGTTATGCATCTTGTTCAAGATCATATAGTTAATAAATGAGAAACATTTCCTCGAGTAATCAGTTTCTGCTTACCTGTGCTTCTACCAGCCTCAAAAATTCCTAGAACCATAAATTTCAAATTAAAACTATATATATCACTGGATAGACTTTCATTAAATTCATGTTTGACATTGTGGTCATTGAAAAACACAAAAGGAAAAGTATTCTATTCCTTAAGCCTCTAGCCCACAAGCAACTAAAAATATACAAAATTTGATCATTGATGAAAAATACATATTACTTGCTATACATAGAAATGAATGGTAAAAATAAAAGTAAGAGCACTATGTCCAAACCCTCAATACAGCTTTGCCCTGACATATGGTTGTGTTTATGGTTTTTGGGGGGATACGAAAATAAACAAGAAAGGACACAAGACTTGTTTAAAGTACCATCTTTTAAAATGTTTAGTGTATCAGGATGAACATAAAGCCAAACCTTATTGAACATGGCAAGAATTTTTTCAGATACACATTCCTTGCAAATTTCTCACCTAATCCTATTTACATCATTTTTGCTTGAAATATCTTTTCACTATAGAGCATATTTTTATTGATTATCCAAGTTTTGTGAGGCAACAGAGTTTATGTCCTACAAATGTTGGAAATTCCCCAGAAATCCTGAGATTTTTGGAAAATCTTAAGACATATATGTTTCTAATTCTTGAAAATATTCGTAGCGTTAATGTACTGTGGCTTTTAAAAATAGATCCTGTCTTTTACAGATCATCTTGTATTTAGTCACAAATTGGGAGGGTTGTTGTTATATATATATATCTATATTTTTTTTTTTTTTTTTTTTTGAGACGGAGTATCGCTCTGTCGCCCAGGCTGGAGTGCAGAGGTACAAGATCTCAGCTCACAACAAGCTCACCTCCTGGGTTCACACCATTCTCCTGCCTCAGCCTCCCGAGTAGCTGGGACTACAGGCACCCGCCACCACGCCCGGTGAATTTTTCTATTTTTAGTAGAGACGGGATTTCACCGTGTTAGCCAGGATGGTCTCAATCTCCTGACCTTGTGATCTGCCTGCCTTGGCCTCCCAAAGTGCTGGGATTACAGGCGTGAGCTACCGCGCCTGGCCAAAATATATTTTAAATGAAAAACAAAATGCAGACTAAAACCTGAAGTGATCATCAGGTGATCTTTGTCACCACAAACTATGTGCTTAGCACTGTGTTAGGCTGATTCATAATAAATTGAAGGAGTGATTTTTTTCTTTTAATAATTCATTTCCAAAGCAAACATGCAGTTGGCAAACAAAGAAAAAACTGTAAATTTCTCTGATTTGTTGATTTTTCTTTTTTATTAGAACTGCTTTTTCCTTCTTACAAGTTGACAATACTTTTATGTAAAGATTCCTACAGTAAAATTTTTCTTTAATTAGGTATAACTTGTAATACATTCTTTAGCTCCTTTTGTCTCACTCATAATAGCTAATTATCATGTAGAATCATCAGTTTAAAGGCAGAGCTTTTTATATTGCTGACTAAAAATCACTGGTCAGATGCCAACTGGCACCCTCATGCCCACATTTGCCATGTTTGGAGTTTTAGATAACCATCACCTACAGTTCTTATACCCTTTAATTATAAAATACTGCAAGTCCTTCAGACAAGTGAGGACCAGAATAAAGATGAAAATCAAACACAAATTTTAATGGTTTTCAATGACACTTTTTTTTTTTTTTTGAGACAGAGTCTCACTCTGTCACCTAGGTCGGAGTGCGGTGGCACAAGCTCGACTCACTGCAATCTCTGCTTCCCAGGTTCAAGTGATTCTCCTGCCTCAGCCTCCCGAGTAGGTGGGACTACAGGCCTGTGCCACCACGCCCAGCTAATTTTGTGTGTGTGTGTGTGTGTGTGTGTGTTTTTAGTAGAGACGGGGTTTCACCGTGTTAGCCAGGATGGTCTCCATCTCCTGACCTCGTGACCCACCCGCCTCGGCCTCCGGAAGTGCTGGGATCACAGGCATGAGCCACGGTGCTCGGCCAATGACACTCTTTAATTACAAAGGTTAAACGTCTGCTACATTATTCGAAAGTTACTATTGAAGTATTTAACTTGGCACTTGTTTGTTAAAAGGAGAGCAAGGTATAAGATGTCAAGGTATAAATGACAAAGAAAAGTGTTTGATACCACACATGAGCAAACACAATCTGACAAGCTGTTCTAAATGTCAGAGCAAGGGTGGAAGGAATTTGATAGAAGCTTTATACCATTTAATCTGTTTTGACTTCAACTGTAGATTAAGGGTGAAAAAAAAACGACAGTCGAAACTTTAGTTTTGAACAAAACGTGAGAGGAAAGTATATTTTTTAAGACGTCATGAATCAAAAAATTCTAGTGAGAGGCTAGACTGAAGAGACTAAGGGTATGGGCCAGGCGCGGTGGCTCAAGCCTGTAATCCCAGCACTTTGGGAGGCCGAGGATGGCGGATCACGGGGTCAGGAGATCGAGACCATTCTGGCTAACATGGTGAAACCCCGTCTCTACTAAAAATACAAAAAATTAGCCGGGTGTGGTGGCGGGCGCCTGTAGTCCCAGCTACTCGGGAGGCTGAGGCAGGAGAATGGCGTGAACTCGGGAGGCGGAGCTTGTTGTGAGCCGAGATCTTGGGCCTCTGCACTCTAGCCTGGGTGACAAAGAGAGACTCCGTCTCAAAAAAAAAAAAAAAAAAAGAAACTAAGGGTATGAAAATGGAGAAGAAATATACAATTAAAAGCTCTAAACTGAAATAAATAACCTCAATCATTGTATAATTTCTTATATCTGCAGTCATTTTTAAAATTATGAATTATAAAATTATAAATTATAAGGTATTTCAAATATACAGAACATAATGTAACAGGCAAACATCTGTTGTAGTTTTAACTTACATTTAACTATAGAGGACAGGATGCTGGATGTAGTTACATTTAATTTCCAGATTGCTTCAGTCTCACTGAAATTTGAAACTCATGAATGCAAGGTGGTTCCCCTCAAAGATTTTTAAATTACATGCCCCCCAAAAGGGAGTCATTGACAAGCTTTTGAAAAATATAGAAAATTGTCCCAGAAGAACCACTGTCTTTAATCAGGTGTCTGGTGGTGTCTATCTTTGAATAGGTCCTATAGTGAGTAGCTTGGATGATTAGCATTTAATATGCTAGAAAATCATTAAGTCTATTTAATTCTAGTTGCTCTAAATTGAGGGAAGCTTGAAATTGAGCCACAACTACATCAAAGTCTTCCAAGGCAATGGCCAATTTATATTCTGAGACTCTGGTGAGAGTTAAAGTTTAAGTTCTGTGTTAACAAATCTCAGTATTTTATGCTTACCCACTAGAGTTCTTTGAGTTAGCCTCAGTTGCAGCCATTTTCTGACAATTTGACCTGAAGGTTAAATTCTTGTAGGGAAGGGTTTCTAAATTAGTTAACTGTGTTTAGGATTAGTAAATATTCCTGAAAATCTGAAATGTATAACTCTGAGTTTTTCAAAGCAGAAAGCAATCTTACACTTCTCTTTATTTGCTTTTAAAATAAAATACCCAAGCTTTGCACAGTGGCACGATCGTAGTCAGTGAGGTTTATCCAGGGTGCGATTACTGCTAATTGAAAATTTTTCCCAATACTCCACCATGATGATCAGAAATATAGTTGGCATTGACAATTTTTGACAGTCTCTGCAGAGGCTGAACAAAAAAATAAATAAAAAATAAAAATAAAATTGGCCTGATAGGGTCACTCACACCTGTAATCCCAGCACATTGGAATGTCAAGGTGGGAGATCGCTGGAGGCCAGAGTTGGAGACCAGCCTGGGCAACCAAGGAAGACTCAGCCTCTACAAAAAAGAAAATTAAAAATTACCACTGGAGTGCATTGGTGCCACCTACTCAGTAATCCCACCTACTCAGGAGGCTGATGCGGGACGATCCCTTGAGTCCAGGAGTTCGAGGCTACAGTGAGCTGTGATTGCACCTCAGCTGTGATTGCACTCCAGCCTGAGTGACAGTGTGAGACTCAGTCTCTAAATAAAAAATAAAATAAAATAACACTTAGGGTTTCTGCTAATGTAGCCACTAGAAACTATTTTACTGTCTTTACTAATTCTGATGAACGGTTTTGTAAAGAGTAACTGACTGACAAAAGACTCCAGCATGAAAGCCAGATCAGGCTCCATTTTGTTCCATATGCGTAGGGACAGATGACACATTGCATTCAATAAGACTTGGGCATAGGGTTTACCTTCTAAAGTGGGTGCCTCATGAGACTGTTTTTATATTCAACAGGAAAGTGTGTGGGCATTGAAATTACACTACACGTCATAACCCAAATAAGCATTTAGTCATTGCAAGGAAACATCCAGAGACCAGAAGAAATAATCCGAATTAAAATTTCAACACTTTTGGAGACTGGGAAACTAATGCATAATTTCCTCTCCTTAATGTTAAAAGAAATTAGCTTTCTTCTCTACACAATAGTCTTCTTTTTTCTGGTCTTCTTGAAGCAGTGTTTCTGTGGTGTTTCTTCCACGTCTTTTTCAGTTCTGAAAATTGCCAGCTGCCAATTCTGACATGCCAAGGGCTAAGCTATATTTGCCCAACCAAGAAAAGGTAAAAACAGAATCTTGGAGCCAGTAAAGATTATAAACATTTTTCTACACTGTTGGTGTGCTGTTTATAAAAAGAACTCACTTTAAGACTTTAATAAGTCCCCAAACTTCATTATTTTGCTCTCCCTCCAAGTACAAAGCACAGATGTTTTGGCATGTTGGAATCTGAAGTTTGGAATTTTTAGAAGAGGCCATGTGTGGGGAGGGAACTAGCACCCTAGGCAAATTGAGAGGTTCAGCCATTTTCATAAAATAAGGTAAAAAACCAGCTCTTGGCCTGGAAGTTTCTTTTTTCTTTCTTCTTTTTTTTTTTTTTTTTTTGAGACTGAGTCTCACTCTGTCACCCAGGCTGGAGTGCAGTGGTGCGTTCTCAGCTCACTGCAACATCTGCCTCCAGGGTTTAAGTGATTCTCGTGTCTCGGCCTCCCGAGTAGCTGGGATCACAGGTGTGTGCCACCACGCCAGGCTAATTTTTGTATTTTTAGTAGTGATGGGGTTTTACTATGTTGGCCAGGATGGTCTCGAACTCCGGACCTCAAGTTATCCACCTGCCTCAGCCTCCCAAAGTTGTGGGATTACAGGCATGAGTCAACACACCTGGCTCAAATTTTTTAAACTTAAAATTTTATGCAAAAACTGAGTGTCAAATAAATATTTGCAGAATAAAACTGCATACCTTTCTAATACTTTTTAAACACAGTTCAATTTACTTTTTAGTAGGTAAAACCAGGCAGGCAGCCAATTAAGATAAGATGAAAAAAGGAAATTTTTTTTAAAACTGGAAGAATTTGTTGGGCGCGGTGACTCACACCTATAATCCTAGCATTTTGGGAGGCCGAGGCGGGCAGGTCACCTGCGGTGGGGAGTTCCACCAGTCTGACCAACATGGAGAAACTCTGTCTCTACTAAAAATACAAAATTAGCCAGGCGTGGTGGTGGGCACCTGTAATCCCAGCTACTCAGGAAGCTGAGGCAGGAGAATCACTTGAACTCGGGAGGTGGAGGTTGCGGTGAGACAAGATCGCGCCATTGCACTCCAGCCTTAGCAACAAGAGTGAAACTCCGTCTCAAAAAAATAAAAAATAAAACTGGAAGAATTCACGTTATAAGCTTCATGGGAGCGAAAGCTGTGGTCATTCTATGAATCCCCACTGCTTAACAAAGTGCCCGATACCTAGTTGATGTCTAAAATTTTTAACAGTGATTTCTGCTGAGAATTAGGACTTTTCTGGTGTGTATGTTGAGGTATAGAAAGAGGTGAGAGACCTAACTCTCCATTTTAGATTGTAGTTCCTTAAGCTGTGTACATATATGATATGTATAATATAGATATATATGATGTACATAAAATATTTTAAAATGGTAAAGTCTTAAAGTTGGGAAATGTTTAGGATGACCTATATGACTATTTCTGAAAGATGAACTTGCTTTCCCTCCTCCATACACATGCATCAGAAATTTATTTTATACTTCTGCCCTACCACTTAATTGTCTGATCATTTGTCCATCCACATCTTACCCTGTATAAATACACACATACACTCAAATCATGTCTATTCCCCATATTAAATGCAAACATGCACAGACACATAGTGGGAGGTGAGTGCAGAGCATTTGCCTCTTCCATATAATTCTTAACCACTCAAGTAATAGTACTTGAAAAAGTATTCACACTACCAATTATATCAAATTGACCGGGAAACTGGCTTTTAGATAATCCTCTGACTTTAAACAAATGACACAGCCTTTTCTCATCCAAAAACAAATAAATAATAAAAGAGCAACTGAACTGAACTTTTTTTTTTTTTTTTTTTTTTTGAGACGGAGTCTCGCTCTGTCGCCCAGGCTGGAGTGCAGTGGCGCGATCTCGGCTCACTGCAAGCTCCGCCTCCTGGTTTCACACCATTCTCCTGCCTCAGCCTCCTGAGTAGCTGGGACAATAGGCATGCGCCTCCACGCCTGGCTAATTTTTTTTGTATTTTTAGTAGAAACAGGGTTTCACGGTGTTAGCCAGGATGGTCTCGTCTCCTGACCCCGTGATCCACCCACCTCAGCCTCCCAAAGTGCTGGGATTACAGGCCTGAGCCACTGCGCCCGGCGTAGATTACTTCTAAATTACTGATATTTTCTGCTCCAGTAACTCACCAGTTTGCTTTGTGGTGGATAATAGATGTTAATGTAAATAATTTTAGTAAGTTATAATAGAAAACGTCCTTGAAGTGTGACTTAAAGTGTCAATATTTTTATATTTAAAACTACAACAATATTATCAATTGCCCAGAATTGTTCTACTCCCTTTGAATGGTTGTTTTTCTTGGGTATCTTGAATTTTTTAAATCTTGTTTTCTGTATTTTTACAATATTGTGTACTGAAATTAAGATGAATTTTATTCTGCTGCTTCATGTAACTATACTCAAACTGACGCCATTATTATTCTTGTTTCTCCAGGAGGCTTTCCAGCTTTAAAATTTCATCATCATTAAGATTTTGTGCTTACTCGTGTCATGTCCGATCTACTAAATTACTCAATATTTCCTTTTTTTTTTCTTTAGATGGAGTTTCACTCTTGTTGCCCATGCTGGAGTGCAATGGGGTGATCTCAGCTCACTGCAACCTCCGCCTCCCGAGCAGCTGGGATTACAGGCATATGCCACTATGCCCAGCTAATTTTGTATTTTTAGTAGAGACAAGGTTTCTCCATTTGGTCAGGCTGGTATGGAACTCGCAACATCAGGTGATCCACCCACCTTGGCCTCCCAAAGTGCTGGGATTACAGGCTCAATATTTCCTTATTTTAAACTCTATCACACATCCCATTAAAGATATATTTCAAATTCAACACTTTATTTTCCTTTTGGTTCAATAAATATCCAAAAATGTTTACAATTAATGTTGCACTGAACGGAGCTAATGATAAATATTGTCCGTGAAAACATGACTGTTATTTGCTCAAGTTCTGATAACCAATAGAAATGTGTTTAAATAATCTCAAATAGATGCCATAGGCCAGGCACGGTGGCTCACCCCTGTAATCCCAACACTTTGGGAGGCTGAGGTGGGCGGATCACAAGGTCAGGAGTTCCAGACCAGCCAGGCCAACATGGTGAAACCCCATCTCTACTAGAAATATAAAAATTAGCCAGGTGCAGTGGCGGTGCCTGTAATCCCAGCTATTCGGGAGGGTGAGGCAGGAGAATTGCTTGAACCCGGGAGGCAAGGGTTGCAGTGAGATGAGATCGCGCCACTACACTCCAGCCTGGGTGACAGAGCAAGACTCCATCTTGGCAGGGGAAACAAATCACACGGAATATAAACGCTATGTTTATACTAAATTAAAACTTTATTGAATAAAGAACACTCTCCAGAACACATGATCTGATGGACTAGGTCTACATTACATGCAATGAAGCTGAACATGACCGTAGTTTAACATGGAATGTCAAACAAATTAGTAATTTTCATTGTACAAAACTGTTTATGTAGCTGACATGCAAGAAGAAAAGTGTCATACTCAGCATTTTCACCAATCTTCCGTGATGAGTTTTAAAAAAGGCATTTGGAGAAACTGGTAAATGTCTTCAGCATATAGTTCAAATAAATTAGTTATATGTGTACTACTGAATCCTCTTTCAACCTCTCTTGCATTCCAAATAAAATCTTAGTGCAAACATCAAAGTTGCTGGTCACTCCAAAAGACTGTTAAACTCATAATAGAATACAAGTTCTGAATTACTGTGTATTAAGTAGGCAAACCCAAGAATACCAGTTACTGCAAAATTCATTTAGGCACATTTAATAGTCCACTCTAAGCATTTTTTCTAAGTCTCTCACATTAATGACTAAAGCCTGTTTACAGTACTAAAATTCTATCATTCAAGCATCAATGATTACATTTCAGAAAAAGGAAATTCATTTCAGTAATAGCATTACTGCTATATCCTAAAAAAAGGAGAGAAAATAAAGAATCATAATTAACAAAACCGGTATCCATAATAGGATACACGGGGAAAAACATTTTAGGAGAAAAAAAGTGTGCTTTACTTGCCACAGCAGGAATTATATAATGTAAACACCATATTGGCCCACACCACAAAAATCCATGAGAAAGGTTCAAATTTGAACACCGTATGTGCATTATTTTCAAATCTGTGTTTGTGAGTTTATACTGTATCTGCTTGTACCAATACATGACAAACAAAACAAACTCTTCCACACACATACAAGTGATTGTTAAATATTAAGCATGGCTTGATTCCCTGACTTTAGCTCAAAAAAAAAAAAAAAAATGTTAAGTGACATCCCAACTGTCTTAAAAATGTTTACAGAAACCATTAAATGAATGTGAGTAGTAGCTGAGGAATGATGAAAAAGTGATGGTAATGATATTGTGCAAGTGGATGGAAAAAGAATATACGTATTTGCAAATGCATGGAAAATCTTATTCTGTGGGCCTTGTCTGAATTTTAAACTGATACCAAGAATAAAAAAATATAGTAGCACAAGTCCATTGACACCTGGAGGGTCAGGCCTAGAAAGCTTACCTTCAAAGTGCAAATTTTAACAATGGAATGTTTTAGCAGGGACTTAAGGACAATCCTCTGTCTTTTTCTTGTTGAAAAGACCTAAGATGTTCAGGAAGTATTTATTCCTGGCCAGAATTATTTCAGTTTCTTGGTAAAACAAAAATATTTAGCCACAATTACCACCCACTCATTCACATACACAGAACCATTCTTAGGGGTGTTTGCGGGGAGAAAAAGCCCTTATCTATGTTATCACCTAATGGAACTCTTATGTATAATCTAAGTTCTTTGAATCCACTACTTTAAATACCAACATGCACCTCTCTTATCCCCTCCCTCTCCACCCATCTACCCCATACACCCCCAGTGAACCTAGGTATTCTAATGTCTTTGTGTTTTCTAAGCCTCATGAATAAGGCTGTTGAGTACCACCTCCACCGGATCAAAATTAACACCTGGTGCACTTTCTACAGCACCTTTTTTCTTCTCCACAATTGAGTGGAATCTTGATGCTTTCAAGCCTGTATCTAGATCTCCAGGTCATCAGGCCGAGGTCTGCTGCTGGCACGACTGCTGGCTCTGCTTGAAGGTCGCTGGTCCACAATGGCTAGTGGCTGTAATTCATGTCCAGCAGCTAGTTTTTTAGAATTCTGGTTATCATCGGGGAAATCAAAAGGCTGTGCATGGGAGTTAGAGATGGTGCTTCCCGCCTGCCCCATTCGATTTTGTTCTGCACTGTAATTAGCCCAGTTTTGCTCACTTGCTTGCTTGTTGTAATTGCGGCAAGAAGAATTGTTTCTGTCGCCAGTAACCAGCTTGTACCCAGGAGGAGACATAGGCGAGAGGGGAGCGGTTGGTGAGGAGCAGCCATTGAAATAAGCATATTTTTGAGACCCACAGTCTTTGGCGGGGCTCAGCGCGCCACTGGTCGCATGGTAAGGGTCACTCTTTCCCTTAACCCGATCCTTAACGCCCTTGAAGAAAACATAGAAGAGTTCAATGATATTCAAGGCCAGGGACACCAAGGACACCACCAGCATGAAGATGATGAAGATGGTTTTCTCCGTGGGGCGAGAGAGGAAACAGTCTACCTGATGTGGGCAGGGATCTCTTTTGCAAGTGTAAACAGCACTCAAGCTGAATCCATAGATGTACCACTGGATCAGCAAGAAGGCCACCTCAAAGATAGACTTGAAGAGGATACTGATGATGTAGGTTCGCAGCAACCCCCCTCGCATTTTCACCTTACCATGCTCTTCAATACCATACTTGAACTTCTTTATCTCAATCTGCTTCAAGTGCATGTCCACATTGGCACCATCAGTTTGGGCAACCTTGAGTTCCTCCTCTTTCTTGTTCAGTTTCTCTTCCTTTCGCATCACATAGAACACATGAGCCAGGTACAAGAGTGTGGGTACAGACACAAATATGATCTGCAGGACCCAGAAGCGCACATGAGAGATTGGGAAAGACTTGTCATAGCAGACGTTTTCACAACCAGGTTGCTGAGTGTTACAACGAAAGGCAGACTGCTCATCTCCCCAGGCTGACTCAACCGCTGTCCCCAGCAGCAGGATTCGGAAAATGAAAAGTACTGACAGCCACACCTTCCCTCCAGCAGTTGAGTAGGCTTGAACCTTGTCAAGGAGTTTGCCTAAGGCGCTCCAGTCACCCATGTTGCCTGGGCACTACCTGAAAGAAACAAAGAGACAATTCAAGGATCACAGATTGCAAATTACTAGTTTAACATTTAGTACCTTTCAGCTGATAGTCAAAATACTACCAACGGTTTCATATATTTCTAACATTCTTTCACAAAAAACCAAGTGCAAACTCTTCCTGTCCCATTTTTGCCAAAGAAAAGATCTAACAAGTGTTTTGTTTTATTTGTTGAGATAAAGTAAGTCTTAGAAGCAACAGATGATGAGTTGCAATCTTTAACCTGGGAAGGTGTATTGCTTGCTCAATCACTGCCTTGCCGTGTGACTTGAGAAGCCACCTGTGCTAAGCCTCTGCTCCTTTTATTTGTCTGATAAATGAGGACAGTTTTTGCCTGGTAGGTCTGTGTTTGCTAAGCAAAATCCTGATGTGTGTTATTCAAAGCATAGGTATCAAGAATCCAGGTAAGAATACCTATGAACACACATCCATAACCTTCTTTCCAAAACTTTAATGCTGTTATATATCATTTTATTACTAATTTCACTCTGAAAGATTTTTTTTTTTTTAAGATGCAGTTTTGCTCTCGTTGCCCAGGCTGGAGTGCAATGGCACGATCTCAGCTCACCACAACTTCCGCCTCTCAGGTTCCAGCGATTCTCCTGCCTCAGCCTCCTGAGTAGCTGGGATTACAGGCATGTGCCATCATGCCTGGCTGATTTTGTATTTTTAGTAGAGATGCGGTTTCTCCATGTTGGTCAGGCTGGTCTCGAACTCCTGACCTCAGGTGATCCACCTACCTCAGCCTCCCAAAGTGCTGGGATTACAGGTGTGAACCACCACGCCCGGCCTCTGGAAGATTTTTCAATGGTATATCAAGTGTAATTTGTGCATACCCTATATTATTGTCATTTACACTTTTCTGTTTCTTTTTTTAGAGACTGGATTTCACTATGTTGCCCAGGCTCCTGGGCTCAAGCAATCCTCCTGCCTTAGCCTCCCAAGCAATGGTGACTATTTTTTTCTTAAGCAGTGACTTATGTAGCTCAGAAGTCAGCCTTCTGTCTAGAGAAAAAGTAGGCTGTATGGAAATATACTCTTTTGCTACAATGTGTCATTATATGTAGTAACCTACTTTCAAAAACAAAGACTAAATACACATCACACTTCAAGTAAAAAGTTCATTTTGTCTCAATACTACTTACAGCCTTATTAAAAAACAAACAAACAAAACCTACTTCAGGGTGTTTTCTCCAGCCAGAAAAGATTGGTTCTCATCTTTTCATTGTTATATACTTTAAAGTTCCCTTACTGGGCTTTGGACCCTCAGGCTATATGTCTCATTTAACTTCTTATCAATATCTAGCTATCTAAAGTCTATGCCTTCTCCATTACTGAGGATAAGAAAAAGATCTGGCCGGGCATGGTGGCTCACGCCTATAATCCACTCACGCCTATAAGCACTTTGGGAGGCGGGTGGATCATGAGGTCAGGAGATTCAGACCATCCTGGCTAACATGGTGAAACCCCGTCTCTACAAAAAATAAAAGAAATTAGCCAGGCGTGGTGGTGGGAGCCTGTAGTCCCAGCTACAGGCTGGGCAAGAGAATCGCTTGAACCCGGGAGGCGGAGCTTGCAGAGATCACGCCACTGCACTCCAGCCTGGGTGACAAAGAGAGACTCGGTCTCAATAAAAAGATGTAAGTCGGTAGAAACCAACAAGAATCCCCAAAGTTGTCTAGTTCAATTTATGCTTCTAATTGCCGATTATCCATTTAGCTGATAAAAATTGAGGTTCTCAGAGGTTCTCAGGGTATAGGAAATATTTAGCTATAGACAGAGCCAGAAGAAGACTCACAATCCCCACGCAAGTCTTTTCAATGCCTCACACTGGTTTTAAAAGTACAGTAAGGCTGCGCTAAAGCTAGAAATGTTTCCATGCTTTGATATATACAACCTTAGCCAGGGCTGAAAGCTGGGAAGAAGTGAGTAACATGATGTGGCAGGCATAGGGAATATAGGCTAATTTTCAGCAGATAGTAGTAATTGGAGGGTTTAGAAAAGGACAAATTAGTCAAAGATTGTTTAATAATTAAAAACAAGCAAAGCTAAGACTTTGCAGGAGCTTAGTAATGAATTCTAAATAGAGTATCTAAAGGTAGGATTATTTAGGCTTCTTAGAAATATGTTCACTATCTGAATATAAAGGAGTTTCTCATCTGGTGTTGAACTATTGAGCTGTATCTCCTTGTAGGAAGTAAATGAAATCTAGGGGAATCTTCTTCCCCAGCAAGCAACATTACATTTCTGTCTAATGACTGCATCTCCCGGCCATAGAGAACAAGAAAAAATGAAACGGGCACCTGACCTGGGATTTCCTGGACCGAACAAAGAAGAGATGGCTGAGCCATAAAGCTAAACTATGCACCAGCTAGATGGTACCATGGTATCATGGGTACCTCTGATGACAGCCCAGGGACTGGTACCAAAGAATGCTGAGTAAGAGTGGGAGATGGGTGTGAAGGCCACAGAAATAACGCTCCCCCAGTGGTCATAAAAAAGGGAGCTTCCTTTTTACTTAGGAAGGGTCATTTTAGATTCTGAAGTGACAAGTTAGAAAGTGAAATCGATGTATGAAAACAGCATCAATTTAAAACAGCAGTCAAATAAGAACAAAGGCTTGAAAGGCTGACAAAGACAGTTGAATAGCCAAGGAAAGGCTTGAAGTGAGGGAGTAATTTAGCCATGATGGAGAGTTTGATGGTAAGAGAATGTGAAAGAAAAAAAAATCCTACAATTTAGCAGAAAATACTAGACTGGAAATGAAGAAGTACAGTCCATGAGGGTCAGACAAACAGAATTTTTGGAGCTATATCAATAGACAGTTTCTATGTGATGATGTGTAAAATTGGCCCTAATTCTGTTTATAAAAAATTACAATATTTTGCCAGTGTCATCTGCTTTTGCTCAGATATTTCAATTGCTAGGGGAAAAATAACAAAAACAATCAAGTATAAAAAGATAAACTGTTTGCATACATCTCATCACATTCATGCAACGATAGAGCTGAAGACAAACCTATCATATCTAGAAATATGACCAGGCACAACAGAAGTTATTTTAGCTAGGATTTCATCATTACTCAAAGTAAAATATGATTGTGTAGATGCTTATAGTAATTCATCACTAAGTTTATTTACATTCTATAAAAAAATTCATATGATACATGACTTTCATATAATTTTGAGATTCTACAAAAATACTCCACAGTTCCATAGTATGTGAACTAAGTCATCAGGCAGCTCTTTAGTAGCTCTTAATACTCTAGTAACTTAACTGCAAAGTTGTCTTTTCTTTAAGCACCCATGCAGTTGTCATTTGCATTAATGAGTTATACTCTTTCATCTTAACAAGATATGAATTATCGAATTGGACACCGAGTATCCTGTAACATGTAGCTACCTGTCGATCACCACTATCATAGATACCATCAAATAATGTTTAATGTGACAGCTGCCCAAAAAGAAGTAACAAAAATTGTTCCCTTTTTTTTGGTAGTTGCTCACTTTGCCATGAATCAAATTTTGGCAACTGGTTGTTCCTCCCTGCTGCACCTTCCCAAATTGGTTTAATATCTTCATTTTTCCAAGTCTTGTATGGTAAGTTAATATCCTCTTATAATAAAAGGGCATAATTTTATGTTTACAGAATCCCTGGCATTGATCTACAGACTATAAACTGCACTTTTATTCACCGGGGGAGACAGGTATATTTCTTATTTGATACATGAGAAGACCAACGCAGCTGGACATATCACATATATTGATGCCTTCACCTCTAGGATACTGAGTTGGTGCTTTATATGTAGACCAAGGTCTGTCTAAGAGGAGTTGTGCAAAGTTCTTGTTAAGAGCAGAGTCTTAGCAGCTGGACCACACTTTTTGCCGTCTATGCACCATGTTAGATTACATTTCCATTGCTCTTCATGGCCCCCTAGACTGGATGGATGCCCAAAGCTACAGGCACTAAGTGTGGTCAGCCTGAGGCCCCTCTGGCCCCTTTCCTGAACTGCATCACAGTCACTTGGCAGCATTTGTTAAAAACATACATTCCTGGTCTTCACCAGTCTGAATGAATCTGAATTTCTGGAGGTGGGGCCTAGGAAGTAAGGTTTTTTTGGTTTTTGTTACTATTCTTGACATTTCTGGCCCTTTCTTGTTCAAAATATTTAGGAGTGGGAGAAATGTCAGGAAAGCAGAAGGAACAGTCTAAAAAATCCAAGGGGCTGAGTACAAGGAGCAGCAGCTCTCTGGGCACCCGGCATTGAGGTCAGCCTTGGCTCCACAGCCCCTTGACACTCCTTACATCTCCATCTGCAGCTCCCTGAGAGCAGAAGAACTTAAACGCTTTAATTCAAATGAAATCTCTTACAAATAAAGCTTTGATTTAAAATTACATTTGACTATGCCTTTTGCTAGAGCCTGTGCCGAAGTTGCAGTCAAGTCTTTCCATGCCATTATATACTAATAGTTATTAGAATTAAGTATTTTACTATCAACTTTAAATATTTTTCTCAAGAAGAGACAAAAGTAATGAGCTGAGAATGGAGACTTAAATAAATAAAGGTAAATAGGATTATTGAAAACTAAAGTGAAATTTGATATCCAGCATCTTTTTATGATTGAAAGAAAAGAGAAGGTGAAGGTCTTTAATATCTGAAAGAATAAAATCAGAGTCTAAACCTACGTAAGGAAATGTCTATAGAAGTTCCCGATAAAATCATTTAATGGATTTTTTGGGAGGAAAGGGAAATCATGTGTGTGTCTAATGTTGCTAACACCCAAAAATATTCATGCCCAAAAACTCAAATGCAAACCCTTCTAATGTTTTCTTTCACTTTTATAATAACCTCTGCCCCTCCAGTAAATGTCATTGAGTGAACTCAGTTGTCTATTCCTCCACACTTAAAACAGCCACCCTTAGCTTGATCTCAGCCATCATCAGTTTGCTAGGTTTCATGTCATTAGCCTGGCCACCCTACTCGCCAACCTATACTCCGAGTAATCAGTCAATTTGAGAAAACAAATCAACAATAAGCTTGGTTTGATGAGCTCTGCTCCATCCACGCAGCTCACATCCCCACTTGTTGCAGGTCTCACCTCATCAGCCAAATTTCCTGACCACCAAGTATGGAATAGCAACATCCTTTCCCCAGTCCTGTCATTTCCTATTCCCTTTGCCCTGGTTTTTAAAAAATTATTACTTTAACAGACTTTCTCTGTATTTGATATAGTAAATATTTTCCTGATTATTATGTACCTCCTTCCATGAGAAGGATTTATTATTTGCCTTCCTCAACTGGAATGTGAACAATACGAGGGAGTTTGTTTTGTTCACTGCTGTATCCCCAGTGCTTAAAAGAGTAAGAGATGTGGCTCACACTTGTAATCCCAGCACTTTGGGAGGCCGAGGTGGGAGGATCATCTGAGGTCAAGAGTTTGAGATCAGCCTGGCCACCATAGTGAAATCCCATCTCTATTAAAAATACAAAAAAGTAGATCGGGTGCGGTGGCTCAAGCCTGTAGTCCCAGCACTTTGGGAGGCCGAGGCAGGCGGATCACGAGGTTAGGAGATCAAGACCATCCTGGCTAAGACGGTGAAACCCCGTCTCTACTAAAAATACAAAAAAATACAAAAAAATTAGCCGGGCGTGGTGGCGGGCTCCTGTAGTCCCAGCTACTCGGGAGGCTGAGGCAGGAGAATGGCGTGAACCCAGGAGGCGGAGCTTGCAGTGAGCCGAGATCGCACTACTGCACTCCAGCCTGGGCAACAGAGCGAGACTCCGTCTCAAAGAAAAAAACGACCAAAAAAACAACAAAGAAGTAGCCAGGCGTGGTGGCGGGTGCCTGTAATCCCAGCTACTCTGGAGGCTGAGGCAGGAGAATTGCTTGAACCTGGGAGGCAGAGGCTGCAGTGAGCAGAGATAGCACCACTGCACTTCAGCCTGGGTGACAGAGTGAAACTCCGTCTCAAAAAAAAAAGAAAAGAATTAATTAATTGGGGTATAGCTACATGTTAAATGAATTAAATGGGGCTTCCACAAAAAATAGAAAGATACTGTGCAAAAAAAAAAAACCACCAGTTTTTGTTTTTTTTTTTTTCTGTCTCTTTGGGATTCTCTTAATTGTAGTTATATCTCAAATTTCTAAAATTTCAAATTGATTAAAAAGGAAACTTCACAGTAAAAAAGTATTGTCATCATCTCATTCTCATACTGTTAAATTTTCAAGTGACAATTGCTGAAACAGAGAACTGTTTGTTGAAACAACATGCTTCAAATGATTCCTGAGCAGGCAAAAGAGCTAAATTAAGAAAAAAGGCTCTTTACAACCCCCACTGCTAAATTTGACAGGCTTAAAAAAATAAAAGAAAAAAGAAAAAAGGCTTTTTAACAAAGAGCTTCCTGAATTTGTTAAATGAGGTCCTAATGAGGGTTAGGATTCTTGTAGAACTGCATCAGGTATCATGCTTGTACATTCAGTTCACTAGGTTGTTGCAGGTTAAGATTTAAAACACAAAATAAAACAAAAGAAAAAACACAATTGTGTGGTTGTCCCCTAGTTCTACGTTGTTCTAACTCCGATTGCACCACACAATTTTATTGTAGCCAAGGACACTATTATAAGAAGAAATAGCCTGTTTAAAATCGTGTTTATTTCAAGAATGATAAATATCGGGGAAGGCTAGGGCTCTGAAGGGGAAGAGCAGCAGTTGATATTAACCCTGGTTAATGTAATATCTTTACAGTCTGAGTCTATGCAGGCAGTAAAGTGATTAGAATCAAGTACCATGGAAAAGATTCCCAGTTCATCAGATAATTCCCAACCTTTACTTCCTTATTTATACCTAGATGGCCTAACTGTAGTGTATCAAACTTACTGTATGTAAAAATCTATCTATAAAGAATTGCACATTTGTGTAGGTATTTGATATGGTGAACTGCTTATTTTGGGGGCAGAGGGGAGGACAACAAAAAAACACCAACAAGCCTTCCTTCCCCAGCTCTTACCCCTCCTCATCACTGAACTTACATTGGCATCCACTTAATGAGATGAGATGGGGATTGAGGTGTGAGGAACTCCATCCAAAGAGAGGATGGTGCATCCCATAAAAGACAATCCTCTCCCCTAGTTCAACAGCTACTACTCAATTCTCCCCCAAAACAAGTTTCTCAATATCAATTTAGGGCTACCAGAGAGAAAACCCCAAGTCAGAAGGTGAGGCTAAAAGCCATGTTCTTCAATTGTGATGTAACTTAATATATTTCTATCAGTCCTTGGCTTTTCCTCTGCCCCTACTCTTACTTCCACCTCCAGATTGACTATTTTTAGTGAATAGCCTTGGTATTTTATAATCATATAAAGACACCCTTAGGGCCCTCACAAGTGTATTGATTAAGACAGTCTATTTTTTTCAATGAGAATGTGATGCTCTTAGTAACAGCTCAGTAAAGTTTGGTTCTTACTCTTTAGACGACCTTTAGATATAGCTCATTTGGTTTTAAATTTTTCATCTTTTCTTTAGCAAAACAGCAACTAAGAAGTGATTGACAAACATACATTTTCTTTTTAAAAAATTTTTTTTATAGAGGTGGGGTCTTGCTATGTTGCTCAGGCTGGTTTTAAACTCCTGGCCCCAAGCGATCCTCCCACCTCAGCCTCTCAAAGGGCTAGGATTACAGGCATGAGCTATCATGCCCAGCTGACGATAAACATATATTTTTCTTAAAATATTATTTTAAAAGCATAGGGAAATTGGAATGTGAAATTTATGAAATTGTATAAGCCACTGATGTATTTAAAAAAAAAGAGCTAACCGCAGTTTGAAAATAGGTAAAAGACAATCTGTACATACATAGTTAAAAGGTGATTTTAAATGGAGAATTTAGGCAATTATGCTAAGAATTTAAAAAATATATACATTAATCTCCCATGGAAGAGATGCTCTGGGGATTTTTTAAAACTTGAATTATCCATACGGAATATTACATTAATAATAAACACTAGATAATTACTTTTTGTCTCCAGAGCTGAACTGGTGTGTGCGGATAAGCTCCCACACATCTCTTCAAATAACTGAGAATCCTGAAGATAAGTCAGAACAACAGGAAAGGCGGAGTGGAAGGTATTAATCACTGGTGACTGTCCTATCATTCCCTTCCCTGCGGGTATCATATATAAAGGCTCAAACCAAGCTACACCCCTGGATGTAGAGAAAAGAAAAGAAAGAATGCACCCCGTGTTTTCCCTCCTTCTCTATGCAGGAATTGGAAACATCTAAGTAACAAAGCAATCTTCATTATCTGAAAGCACAGCCTTTTATCTGCCTCCTGAGGAGCATCTTTGGAACCATGTTTCCCAAGGAGGGTGAAAGCTTTGTTGGTATCACAGTCGCCAAGGGTGAGGAACTCAGTGGCTGGGCTGAGAACCCTCAGAAGGCATTAGAAAAATGTGGAACATGTTTAAACAGTGAAGAAAGTAGGAGCAAAGCACTACCACTGCATTTTCCCAGCAGAGGACAGGTAACCAGTCTACCCTGACTTTGGGTAGTACAAAGCACCCCCACACTGGGGGAATAATGTTCTAATAATATAGAATCAACATCGCCAGGACGGAATGGAATGTACTGCCTCTGCTTGGTATAATTTCCAGTCAATTCGGCCTACCCAGAAGTAATTAGTCTTCTCCCAAAAGTGTTTTCTGTCTAACTGGCTTATTTCATTCCTGGCGGGCGCGGGGGGCGGGGGGAGGCGCGCTCGCTTAATGAAATCTCTGCATTACTAGACGCTTTAATTTCCAGTTATCCTTGCACAAAAGTAAACATTAGGCTTCCTCACAGGGACACTTTTCACCGAGTTCAAATGCGCCCGATTTTCGGAGGGCGATATTCACTATCTTTCTTGTCGTTACTAACTGGGTCGGGGAAGCAAAAGAAATTCAACCGACTTCCAAATAAAGCCACGCTTCTTTTTACAACATTGCGTAGCTCTCCCCTTCCCACCCCTACTTTGTACCTGGAGAGAAAGAGAAGCACGCCTTTTGGGAGCAAGGAGAGCTTATCGATGAGCGTTATCAGAAACCCCCAGCAAAGGCTGGCTGGGCCACTAAAGGGGCAGGGTGGGCGCAGCGCTGCTCCGACCGTGAGGCGCGCGTCTCGGAAACTGGCTGACCTGCCCCGGACGCGTCGTCAGCTTCCCGAGGGTCTCTCCTCCCTGCCCTTTCCCCTTGAGCCGCCCCGCCTCATTCTCGGGAAGTTTCAGGAACTTCCAGGGCAGTTGCAAGTGAAATTTAAGCACAATTCCCAAGGTATTCAGGTTTTCTTACCAACGCGGAGACAGTGGGATTCAGCAAGTTTAAGAGGAAAAAAAAAAAAAGGTGGGCTGGTATGAGAGGGATGGGAAATTAGATTGACAACTTTAATTAAATCAACCATTTGTTCTTCTACCATTTGGCACCCAGCCCATCTCTCCTCCTATCCCTCCCACCCCGCACCCCGGGTTCCTTTGCAGTGACGAACTCGGACCTGAGCTCGATTTGACTTGTGAGGATTTGGGGGAAACGTCCCAAAACCGCGCTGGTTCGGGCAGCGAAGGCGCGGGAAGGAGCCCGGCAGACGCTAAGATGGCAGGAGGCGCCCCGCGCCCGTCCGGCCCACGGCCTCCGCAAAGCTTTCATTTTTATTTGCTTTTCAGCATTCACCGGTGCAAATACTTCCACTGCAGGGTCACGTCAAGAATCTAAACTAATTATTTTAGTCTGTAGATTTATACAGAACAGAAAATCTTTACCGCGCACAAAAATGCATGGCTGCATTTCTGATGAACAGAATGGGTGTTACCAATAAAAGTATTTTAAAAATTGAACCCTTTTAAACAACGCATTAGCGTTATCTTTGCCCTAGGAGTTCCAACTCCAAAGAACTGCCCCAGAGTTCTGAATTCTGTTACAGGTTCGAGCAGTGGGAAGGTGCGGGGCGGCGGGTGTTGGCGCGGGGAGCTCCCAAAGCGCTGTTTAAGAAAGTCTTTTTTCCTGCTCTTTCTAGGAGCTCCCGTTTTAGGAGACGGTCTTGGAAAAGCATCCTGGCATACACTCTTTTTTAAACGTCTGATCTCTAATGCTCTGTAACTAATCACCACCCATTCAAGAGATTTCATCTCCTAAACTGACAACGTGGTCGAGTAAAAGCTGTCTCTCCTGAGGGTCTCAAATCTTTCCATAGCGGTTGCTAACACAAAGTAACAATTTACTGTTGATTTTTAAAGCATAATATTAATACTCTTGAATTTTATACCTTTTTGTTTAATGGGGAAAATTCTAGGAAGGAACCACGTGGAAGTCAAGTAACCACGATGTTTTAACAAAGCACTTTGTCACAAAAGAAGTTGGCTTTGCAAAGCTATAGAACATCAATCAAGATTTCCATATGAAAAAAGCACTTTATTCTATGAAGTGTAGAATACTATAGGAAGCACGCTAAGCAAATTTGCACTTTGATTTTTCCGAAGTAGTCAGTCAAATCCCCCAACCCAGGCGCCTAACCGCCCGCCCCCCCACCCAACAAATGATAGCACCTAGACTATTACTGATTACAAAAAAAAAAAAAACAAACAAACAAAATAAAACGATACTCTAAAATGAAAAACCAAACATCCAGTAAACTAATCCTTTATTCTAATCAGAAAGGTTTGAACCTTTTTACCTGTTGCAATGTTAATACTTTTTTAACAGTCAAAATATATATTTGGTACAATAAATTTTAACTTTAAAACTATAGAAACACTTTCAAATCCATCAATCCATTTACGGTATTATAATTCAAAATTACATTTAACACATTTTAAAACTTTAGAAAAGTTTTACTTGTAGAAAAAGAAACTAATAGGTAACGTGTTCTCATTTTTTAAAAACTTACTCTTTTGCTTAAAAGAAGTGAAGTCACGCCAAGTGATTGAACTCCTTGGAGGATGAAGTAAAATGAAAAGGCAAGTTCAGGCACTCAGACCTGTCTATTTAAAGTTTAAAACTCCGCTGCTGTTTGGTACTTTCCTCACGCCTTCCCCCTAATGAAAGAAAAGTGCTGATACCTCGTAAAAGCTTTTTTGTAACTTGGAGCACAGAGCTTTTAAAAGTTTCAAGCCACTGACTCAACTGGGAGGAGGGGCTAGAAGAAAGGGGAGGGCAAAGGGAAAGGCTGGGAGGAGTGGGGGAGGAGGCTGGTGAATGTAGAAGGGCCGGGGGGAGAAGAGGCAAAGAGCAGGAGCGGAATCAGGATAAAGTTGTAGTTTAAACTTGCTGATGAGGAAAAATAAAATAGCATTAGGGACATGAATGCCTCTACTTGGAGTTGCTCCTCACACATAAGAATCATTGATTATAGTGCTTGCTTCACCAGACCAGGGATAATAGGGGTAAAAAGTGTATATTTTTATTATAACATTGTCTAAAATTTTTAAAGTAGCTTACAATAAATAAAAATGGTGGGGAAGCATATAACCAGTTCAAGCTTGTTTCACATTGACCAAGGTGTGTGAAGTTAGAGGTAGGTGTGAGTGACCTGTTTGATGAGCTAATTCCCTTCCTTTAAATGTAAGTAAGGACAATTAACAAAGGGAATGGTGGAGATGGGAGACAGACATTTCAAAAATTGACATATATGAAGAAAAGTCCATACCCAATCCATCTTTCAACCCCTTGACTGCTTTGAATTTTTACTTTCTTTCAGTTTAGCAAAAGGCTGTGTGTGTATATGTATTTTTTACATATATAGCATGTTTTGTTTGCCTATGAAATCTTGATATCTGACCTCTACCGTATCTCCAGAAAACTAAGAAGTTATATTTCAGCCCTATTTATGCCAAGACACTAAAACCCAAATCTGTAGTGAAATGTGAGGATTTTAAAAATACAGACTATGGTTGCATTAAGTAGGTTCCCAAACTAATCAGCCCTCCTTAAAATCAGTTCCCCCTCTCAAGCCCACTAGAGAGTTTTCTGCCCAATGACAGTAAAGCTGAGCATATCATCTTTATGTGCTTCCCTATCCCCTTCCAAATGCTCTTCCTCTTCAGGGCTCTGCATTAGGGTTTATAATGGCCCGAGTCATATGGCCTCAATCTTAGAGCAGGCAGCTTCTTTGAGGGCTTCCGAAATGCCATAGCACAGTGTTGTGGTAGGACGATTCCTCATAAAGAGGCTTCAGTGATGCTCCTGAGGTTGGACAGGAAATTTCTTGGCCAGTATTCTCTGGAGGGAAAGCAAACTCATCTGGCCTTCCTATTCCTAACACTTTTCTCACTCATGCAAATACCAGAAAAAAGAAGGATGTCAAATATATTCTCGTAGACACCGTCCTCTAATTAAACTTTCACTGAAATGACTAATACAACATCTTTCGAAATGTTGCAGGTTTTTTTTTTTTTTTTCTGAGACGGAGTTTCGCTCTTGTTGCCCAAACTAGAGTGCAATGGCGCAATCTCTGCTCACCGCAACCTCCGCCTTCCGGCTTCAAGCGATTCTCCTGCCTCAGCCTCCCCTGTAGCTGGGATTACAGGCTTCTGCCTCCCAAAGTGCTGGGATTACAGGCGTGAGCCACCGCGCCGGGCCCAAATGTTGCAATTTCAAGGAACAATTTTGCTTTTACTTGTTGGCTATCCTATTACCAAGAGTACATTTCTCTTTAGGAAAGGGGAAAAACAATCTTCTGGAAGTAGAAATTGTAACCTGACTTTCGAGTCTTCAGGTTCAGCAACCTATAAATGTTGTTTTGGTCTTGTATTTATATTGTTCTTTAAATAAATCTATTGTTTTGTCTTAACTAAAAATTATTTCATTGGACTTAGAACACATTCACGAAAATGATTTATTCTTTTTATGGTAAGAAAATACATTTCTTCTTTATAAAAAAGTATGCTTCATTTAATTTACATAACAATTTATTTTTGTAAAATTATTTATCAAGTACAATTATACAAAACATTACCATGATTCTAATTCAGAATAAGTTACATGAAAGAAAAGTTGTCATTGACTGTTTTATAATAGGGTTTTTAAAGCAAAAACAAATTCTGTTTATTTCTGTTATGTTTTGTTAGGTCTACAGATGAATATTGATGTTTAAATATTCTTGTAAAGTATTCTTTTCTTTTTAATCTACTACCTATGTGACCAGTTGGAAATAGAGCTAAAGAACTTCCTTATAACAAGTTAAATTATTCATGGAAATCACTTGAACTATTTTCTGAGCCAAAGGGATTACTCATAGCATGATCCAGTAATTAATTACTTCTCTTAATACATGAACGTACTATGTCTTTTCTTTCTAAAGTCATTTTTCCACGATCATAGATACAAGATCTCAACATGATTTCATGAAAATATCATTGATAAGACATTCTGAGGAACCTTCTCTTCTTTTGGGATAATGGCACTGAAATGCAATGCTATGAGTAATCATGTGCAAGGGAAAATAGGTTTTGCAAAAGGCCCCACAGTTTTCTCTCATGGACAACTAGTGGGGTCTCTAAATGACAGGTAGCAACTTCTATTATAACTCATACTCTAGCAGTGTTGGTGAGTTATATTTTTATCAGTAATAAAATTGTTCAAAAGTATCTCACTTATCTGACCTTAGAAGCTTGTCTCCATTGGAATGTTTTGCAAAAATTGTGGAATAGTTTTTTTTTTAAATGTGTTTTTCTCATATTCTCAGAAATGTCAATGCCGTTTCTTTAATATAAACACTGACTTCCTAGAACTGTGTCTTCTCTGATTGCCAGAACTTGTCTATGTAGAAGAAATGGATGCAGCCTGATTAACACTGCTCTTTGGAGAACTAGAAACAGTTATTCACAGTTTCTGTCTTCTGCAGGGCTTCTTTAGGCCAAATGACCTGCCAGGCCTTGGATTCTGTTTTATCCATGTAGCTATATATTTTGCAAAATGCACATTGTTGGCACAATGGAGGGTAAGCTATTTTTCAGAATTGTGAGAAATATTTCTTAATATGAGAACCAACTCCTTTTTTGGATTTTTACCTTTGTTTCAAAATAGGAATTTCTGAAATTTTAAGAAATGAATGGAGTGATTTTTAAGGACTTTAAATGCCTATCCCACATAAACTCTGATGGATTACTTTCACCTCATTGAGTAGCATAAACATTCAAAAATAATTGGTGCCTCCAGATTAGACTTGTAAGAAGAGTATTGTAATGGGAGAGCAGTAAGCTATAGGAACTTGAAAGGCAATACTAGCAGAAAGAAAGGAAAGGAAGGTAGAATTACCAGAACTTGATGACGGATGAATGGGAAGACAAGGAAGAGGAGGCTGTGGAAACAGATTTTTGGAGTTTTGATTGGGAAAATATTACTAATACAAAAAAAGGAAGCTCGGGGAGGGACTGACCTGCTGAAAGAGATACACAGATTTGTTTGAAATATTTTGGTATGAAGAACTGAAATATCTAGGTAAAGACAGATGACTGACAATTTAAAACAGGAGCTGTGGAGTTCACTTTAAAATTGTAATGGCGGGGCACAGTGGGTCATGCTTGTAATCCCAGCACTTTGGGTGGCTAAGGCGGGCAGATCACCTGAGGTCAGGCATTCGAGACCAGCTTGGGCAACATGGTGAAACCCCGTCTCTACTAAAAATACAAAAATTAGCTGGGCGTGGTGGCACACACCTGTAGTCCCAGCCTCCCAGGAGGCTGAGGCACAAGAATTGCTTGAACCTGAAAAGTGTAGGTTGTAATGAGCCAAGATAACACCAATGCACTACAACTGGGCAATAGAGTGAGTCTCAAAAAAAAAAAAAAAAAATTGTTATAAGATTTGTGATTGGGCAGGCACAGTGGTTCAACTCTGTAATCCCAGCACTTGGGAGGCTGAGGCGGGATGACAACTTGAACCCAAGAGTTCAAGACCACCCTGGGCAACATAGAGAGACCCTGTATCTACAACAAATAAAAAGGTCATTTAGGCGTGGTGGCAGGCCTCTGTAGTCCCAACTACTCAGGAGGCTGAGGTGGGAGGATCTGAAAAAAAAGAAAAAAAAAAAAGATTTGTAATTAGAAGCCACAGGTATAGATGAAATTACTAAAAGATGGGACATAGGCAGTGTACTAAAAAGCACGCACACAGCCTTGGTGGATTTCCTCATTTAATGCAGACAAAAAGAATGAAAAAAGAGGCAAGGTAACAACATCTGGGAAAGGGAAGGGTATTTAAAATAGCTACAGTGTGGGCCACATGAAACTAGGGTTTGAAGGTATTTTCTCAAAGTAGGTAAGGTTATCAGCTGGCTGAGATGAAAGTAAGTGAAGAAGAATCCGAAAATTTGCAATCCCTCTGGGGCAATTCAAGGCATTTGTAGAAGAATAGAAAGACTACCTGAGACTAGGCAGGTCTAGGTTGATTTTGTAATGAGATAAGATGGCATTATCTTACAGATTTCCTTTCCTTAGCATCAGAATAATCCTTTCTATGCACCAAATTTCTATTTTAACTAATGTTTACCAGACAGCAAGAAAGAAATAAAAGTTAATTTGGAAGTCATAAGTTTGCAAGTTTAGAAATGCTCTACCCAAATCGGTAAAACTAGCCAGAAAATGTGTTCTTTATGTGACTGTTGGTCAATTACATTTCTTTCGGAGCAGTGAAGATTTCTCATCGTATTACCACTTGTGCTGGTATCCCTTTTTCAAAAGATAAGTTTCTGGGGTCCGTCAATTCGCTTCATAACCCTGAAGTATTCAACTTAACTGAAAACATCTTTCCCATTTACTTAGCATTCTATCATCCTTGAAAAATGTTTAAGGATCAAAGATTGATTTGACCTGTGTAAAATTTCAACTCATTTTTGTAGCCCACATTTACCTCCAAACGAATCTTACTGTAAACCAAACTACACAAAAAGGTATTTGTAAAGGGAAGAATTTGTTTTGCTTTGTTTGTTGAATGGGAAAGAATTCCAGCCAGTGGATAAATATGTCTTTGGCTCCACCTTCTGTGCAGAGTGAAAATGAACATTGCAAGGAGAAACTGGTAAATCATTCACTGTTTCATGTTTATTTGTTTAATTTTACCTTTTCAATGAAGCTTGGTTAATTTTTTATGATCACTTGTGAATTCATTCATTCAGTAAATATTATGTCTCAGGGACTATGGTAGACATTAGTATTTTTTAGTTATGCAGTTAATACAAAGCCAATATCAGAGTTGAACTTCATGCAACTTTAGCCTTTGAGTTTTCTTTAAGGGAATTTTGAAAAAGCAAGCAAACAACAGTAGGAAAACAGAGAAACACTAGTTCGATTCTTTAAAAAAGAAACATGCAGGCCAGGCGCGGTGGCTCACGCCTGTAATCCCAGCACTTTGGAAGGCCGAGGAGGGCGCATCACACGGTCGAGAGATGGAGACCATCCTGGCCAACATGGTGAAACCCTGTCTCTACTAAAAATACAAAAATTAGCTGGACGTAGTGGCGTGCGCCTGTAGTCCCAGCTACTCGGGAGGCTGAGGCAGGAGAATTGCTTGAACCCGGGAGGCGGAGGTTACAGTGAGCGAAGATCGCGCCACTGCACTCCAGCCTGGGCGACAGAGAGAGACTCCCTCTCAAAAAAAAAAAGAATCCTATCAATAGTATATTCACTTTAAAAAATGATCAGAAGCAAGGCTAGAGGTTTGGAATCTGCAGCTCTTGATTTTGCATGTATATTAGTTTTGTTTATAGGAAGAGAAATAACAGGTCATTTGTACTGATTGACAGTTTAAAAATAAATTTTGGCGCTTTATGCTAATAATTTTTTTTTTTTTTGAGACGGAGTTTCGCTTTTGTTGCCCAGGCTGGAGTGCAATGGCATGATCTCGGCTCACTGCAAGCTCCGCCTCCTGGGTTTAAGCGATTCTCCTGCCTCAGCCTCCCCAGTAGCTAGGATTACAGGCGTGTCCCACCACATCCAGCTAATTTTTGTATTTTTAGTGGAGCCCAGGGTTTCACTGTGTTGACCACGCTAGTCTCCAACTTCTGACCTCATGTGATTCGCCCGCCTCACCCTCCCAAAGTGCTAAGGATTACAGGCGTGAACCACCGTACCCGGCCTTATGCTAAGAATTTAAATCTTTTGAAGATCATGTAACAAATAAGGAAATATTTCAATATGTTTATTCTAGGGCAGATAAAATGAATATTATTTATTATCTAAAAATCACTTAGCCAAGTACTAACCTCCTCAAGATGACCGCTTGCCATCATTTTATGTTTAGCATTATACTACACAAAGTGGAAACTTGAAAAATATAGAGAACATTTTGCAAGTGGAGGTGATTCCTTATGTGCACATTTTTTATGCAGGCTTTATCCAGAATATGAACAAATGTGTAGCTAAAAATAACAAATGCACGAACTAATTATTTACATACTTCTTGAACTGATGCCAAAGAAAAAGAAAAAAACTTAGCATTGCTTCAAAAGTCAGCTGAGATAAAAATTCCCAAATGAAATATTTACAATGCTTGGTTATAGCACCACTTACCAAAGTCGTTAAAACGCCTTTCTGTTGTATGTCTAAGTCTACTTTGGTGCACAGGATGAGGTACCTATGGACAGCTTTATATAGTACATGTCCTTTATAGACACTAACAAATTTAATACTGTTTTCATTTAGGATAGTGTAAACAACACAATTATCTCTAAGAAATCATGCATCATGGCAATTATAAGTTCTATGTGTATTAGAAATATTTCAGCCCTCATATCTCTAAGAATGGCGACATTTAAGAACCTGTTAGATCTCTAAAAGAGCCTTTTGTTTGTTTGTTTGTTATTAATAACTGGAAATGAGTAGTACTTTAGTATCAGATGGTTACTGATTTAAAAGCGAAGTCCAAATGTAGTAGGCTTGATGTGTTTGGAAGATTCTAGTGCTAATCTCATCCAGAAACACCTTCTCAGATACACCCAGAAATAATGTTTAATTTGGGCACCCTGCAGTCAGTCAAGTTGACACATGAAATAAATCAACACAGTTGCTTATTTATTTATTTATTTATTGAGACGAAGTTTTACTCTGTGTCCCAGGCTGGAGTCCAGTGGCTTGATCTCAGCTCACTGCAACCTCCGTCTCCTGGGTTCAAGAGATTCTCCTGCCTCAGCCTCCCAAGTAGCTGGGACTACAGGCACCCACCGCTACACCCTGCTAATTTTTGTATTTTTAGTAGAGATGGAGTTTCACCATATTGGCCGGGCTGGTGTCGAACTCCTGACCTTGTGATCTGCCTGCTTTGGCCTCCCAAAGTGCTGGTATTATAGGCATGAACCACTGTGCCCGGCCCAGTTGCTTATTTAATAAGCAATTATTAGCAAGCAGGTGTTTAACCATTTTATACAACTTATTTTGAATTCCCTATGAAATCCTGACTGTGTTCATTTTAGATGAGGAGACTACCATCTTACATAAAAAGTTCTTTTTTTTCCCAAAGGAGTTATTTAAAAAAAAATTCATATAACTTAGTTGTACATATTTTGGAGGTACATTTGATATTTTGTTATATGTATACAATGTGTAATGATTAAATCAGGGTAACTGGGATATCCATCACCTCAAATATTTATCTTTTTTTTGTGTGTTGGGAACATTACAATTCTCACTGTTTTGAAATATACCATAAATTTCTATTAACCGTGATTTCCCTACTGTACTACCAAATAACTTATTTGTTCTAACTGTATTTTTATTTTTATTTATTTATTTTTCTCCACAGAACTTCCAAGCCTCGGCTCACTGCAAGCTCTGTCTCCCGGGCTCACGCCATTCTCCTGCCTCAGCCTCCCAAGTAGCTGGGATTACAGGCACCTGCCACCACGCCCGGCTAATTTTTTTGTATTTTTAGTAGAGACGGGGTTTCACCGTGTTAGCCAGGATGGTCTCAAACTCCTGACCTTGTGATCCACCCGCCTCGGCCTCCCAAAATCCTGGGATTACAGGCGTGAGCCACCGCGTCCGGCCGATTTCATTATTTTTTGTGGGTGAATCACATTCCATTGTGTATATATACACCACATTTTCTTTATCCATTCATCTGTTGATGAACACTTAGGTTGATTCCAATATCATGGAAGTGCAGAAATTTCTTTAATATACTGGTTTCCTTCTTTATCTTTTTTTTTTTTTTTTTTTTTTTTTTGGTAGAGATGGGGTCTCCTTATGTTGCTCAGGCTGGTCTCAAACTCCTGGCCTCAAGCAATCCTCCTGCCTCGGTGTCCCAAAGTGCTGGGAATACAGCGTGAGCCACCTTGCCTGGCCTTCCTTTCTTTTGGATATATACCCAGCAGTGAGATTGCTGGATCATATGGTATTTTTCCTTTTAGTGTTTTGAGGAATCTCCATACTGTTTTCCATAGTGGCTGTACTAGTCTACATTCCCACTAACTGTATAAGCATTCACCTTTCTCCACATCCTTGCCAGCATTTTTTTTCTTTCTTTCTTTTTTGTCTTTTTGGATAACAGTCATTCCAACTGGAATGATGTTGTCTCATTGTGGTTTTGATTTACATTTCCTTGATGATTAGTGATGCTGAACATTTTTTCATATACCTGTTGGCCATTTGTATATCTTATTTTGAGAAATGTCTATTCGGGCTTTTGGTCTTTTTTTTTGCTTGTTTTTGTTTTTGAGACGGAGTCACTCTGTTGCTCAGGCTGGTGTGCAGTGACGTGATCTCGGCTCACTACAACCTCTGTCTCCTGGGTTCAAGCGGCTCTCCTGCCTCAGCCTC
Source organism: Pongo abelii (assembly GCF_028885655.2). Lineage (NCBI taxonomy): Eukaryota > Metazoa > Chordata > Mammalia > Primates > Hominidae > Pongo > Pongo abelii. The sequence continues at coordinate 122,769,066 of NC_071990.2, read as the reverse complement.
CCTAGTAGCTGGGATTACAGGTGTGTGCCACCACGCCCAGCTAATTTTTTTTTATATTTTTAGTAGAGACACGGTTTCACTATGTTGGTCAGGCTGGTCTCAAACTCCTGACCTCAAATGATCTGCCCTCCTCGGCCTCCCAAAGTGCTATGATTACAGGTGTGACTTACTGCGTCCGGACTTTGCCCATTTTTAAATTGAATTATTTGGTTTGTTGAATTGAGTTCCTTATATATTTTGGTTATGAATAGCTTGTTAGAAGGATGGTTTGCAAATATTTTGTCCTCTTATGCAGGTTGTCTCTTTACTGTATTTGTTGTTTCCTTTCCTGTGCAGAAGCTTTTTAGCTTGATGCAATCCCATTTGTCTATTTTTGCATTTGTTGCCTGTGTTTTTTAGGTCTTACACATACAAAAATCTTTGCATAGACCTATGTCCTATAGCACTCCCCAATTTTTTCTTCTAGTAGTTTCACAGTCTCAGGTTTTACTTTTAACTATTTAATCAATTTTGAGTTGATTTTTGTATATGGTGAAGGAGATGTAGTTTCTGTCTTCTTCATTGAGATCCCCAGTTTTCCCAGCACCATTTATTAAGAAGGCTGTCCTTCCCTAATGTATTGTTCTTGGCAACTTTGTTGAAAATGAGTTGGCTGTATGTGGATTTATTTCTGCAATCTCTCTTCTGTTCCATTAGTCTATGTGCCTGTTTTTATGCTAGGACCATAGTGTTTTTATTACTATAGCATTATAGTAAATTTGAAATAATGTAGTGTGCTGTCTTCAGCTTTGTTCTTTTTGCTCAGGATTTTCTTAGCTGTTTGGGGTCTTTTGCAGTACCGTATAAATTTTAGGATTGCTTTTTCTATTTTTGTGAAGAATGTCATGGGTTTTTTGATAGGGATTACATTGAATTGGTAAATCACTTTGAGTAGCAGTATGAAAAGTTCTTCGGAAGCATAAGTAACATTATTTCAGTAACAACACTCATAACCAACAGCCTCAGCTACCAGATATCCTCTGAACCAATGGCTGAGTGTAGGACCAGTTTAGAGTCTAAGTCGCTAGTTTCTTAAATACCGTTCATGCAAAAGTCACTATAGCCATTTTACAGATGTTGAATACCACTATTTTACCAAGGAGAGCTTTCTTTTTAAAAACTTCATTATGGTTATTAACACAACAATAAGTTCACCAGTGAAAATCTATATTTGACATTCAGTTAATAAGATGTCTGAGGTGTTTCAGAAACATGGATACAGAAGCACTTGTAACCTTTTCTGAGGTGACCTTTCTGATAAATATTTGCTATTCACTCCTAGGCCATGAATTATTGATTAAAGTATTCAGCTACCCTACATGTAGTTTAAAGTAACCAACACACACATTTATAGTACTATATCTTTGTGGAAGTATTTTAAAGTAAATTACAGGGATAACGCACAGAAACTGTACACTGTTTATACAAGTGCAATTCAGTACACTAGAAAGTGGATTCTTAGCTTTTTGGTTCTTGATGATAAGTGGTTAAAGTAAAAGCTGTGAGCTGAAATGAGATACCAGAATTGGAAACATTGAATAATATGTAGGAATAACTTAACAATTTTACACTTGGATGACCCTAATCTCAAGAAGTTATGTATGTATTCCTAAAAAGAATGAATATTTTTTGAACTGGGTGTGGTGGCTCATGCCTGTAATCCCAGCACTTTGGGACGCTGTGGTGGGAGGATCATTTGAGGCCAGAAGTTAGAGACCAGCCTGGGCAACATAGTGAGGCCCCACTTCTACTATTAAATATTTTTTAAAAAAAGGATGTTTAAATGCTTTTAAAGTTAATATGTATTCAGTCTTAATGCTTCAGAAATAACTTGAATCCAACATAGTATAGTGTTCAGATTTATTCATATTCAAAATGTTTTCCTTTATGTTTCACACTTGACACCCCTCCCCTCCCCAAACCCTGCCATTTTCCTGGCCCTGAATGGTGAGATACTTGTAGGCAGGTTGTTCTCACTAAACTTTTTTTTTTTTTTTTTTTTTTTTAATGAGACAGAGTCTCACGCTGTCACCCAAGCTGGAGTGCAGTGGTGCAATCTTGGCTCACTGCAACCTCCGCCTCCCAGGTTCAAGCAATTCTCCTGCCTCAGCCTCCTGAGTAGCTGAGACTACAGGCACATGCCATCATGCCCAGCTAATTTTTTTGTGTTTTTAGTAGAGATGGGGTTTCACCGTGTTAGCCAGCATGGTCTTGCACTCCTAACCTTGTGATCCACCCGCCTTGGCCTCCCAAAGTGCTGGGATTACAGGAGTGGGCCACCACGCTAGTCCTGTTCTCACTAAACTTCTAACACACTTTGCAAATAGCAGAGACAGTTGGTATTCAATATTTCCCATTTTATAAAATTCCCAATCAAAATAGTAGGCTTGATATGTTTGGAAAGTTCAGGTGACTTTTTAATCTCTTATGGATTTGTGTGATATTCAGTGGGATTCATTCCTGTAACTGCAGTAATTTTAGTAGTTCTTTTATGTTCATTCTTGAAGTACTAGTGGATTTTAAATATTCAAATTTAAAATATTAAAGAAAGTGAAAGAAAGCAAGTTATGATTACCATAGATGATAGAATATTTTAGAAATTTCTAATAGAGGTCATGAGAGCAGCTCTGAGATGTGATTCTTGGCTTTCAGTAACTTAGCCTTTTATGAAACAGTTTACCCAGTGGGGAAAAGTCTGTAGAGTTGCGAAGCAGACCTTTTGATTACACCCATCCATAGAAAGGCAGCATATTGTGTTTTAGACTAATTCTAAAATGTAGCCAGTTTTAACAGACATTTTAATTAATTGACCACTAAACCAGACAGGACATAAAATCAATCTTCATTTTAGACCTTAATTAGGCAATGAAAACTGCAATTTTGGATTCAGATGTAAGAAATGGTTATGGAAAGCCTATTATTTATTTTAGTATTTCAGTGATTTTGTGCACAGGCAATCCTGATAAACTTGGTCTCTCAGAGGTTAAGTCAGAGTCAGTTCTATTGAGCCAGGGGAGTGGGGCCGGTGGGCAGGAGGTATTCCATATACTTAAAAATGAAGATATGCCAAAACCAGATTTAAAAATGTATGGAGTACTTTAATACTTAAATTAACTAGCAAACAATTTTAATTTTAAAAAACCACTGATACAGTTAGGCTTTTTGTCCCCACCCATCTTGAATTGCAATCCCCATAATCCCTGTAATCCCCACGTATCAAGGAGAGACCAGGTGGAGGTAATTGAATGATGGGGGTGGTTTCCCCCATGCTATTCTCATAATAGTGAGTGAGTTCTCACAAGATCTGATGGTTTTGTATGGGGCTCTTCCTCCTTCGCTTGGCGCTTCTCCTTCGCTTGGCGCTTCTCCTTCATGCTGCCTTATGATGAAGGTGCCTTGCTTCCCCTTCACTTTCCGCCATGATTGTAAGTTTCCTGAGGCTTCCCCAGCCGTGTTGAACTGTGAATCAATTAAACCTGTTTCCTTTGTAAATTACCTAGTCTTGGGCAGCTCGTTATAGCAGTATGAAAACAGACTAATACACCCATTCAGCTATATTATTTTACTACTTATATGAAAATAGGATGTATTGTAAAAATTAAAAATTACCTAATGGTTCATTGTCAGGTGCCTTATTTTAAAGTTTTTTGAGGAACATATTCTTCTTTTCAAATTGTCAGTTTATCTCCTAACTATATGTATAATTTTATTTGGAAATGATATGAAAATTTAACATTTGAGACATTTCCTGAACAGGTGGCCAGTCCAAATGGCCTTTCCCTCCTGCCTCAGTCTGTCCCCTGGTCTCTGGGAGGGAAAAAGCCAGACTCTAAGCAAGAAGCTGGAGTTCTTCTTTGGCCACTGACTTGCTACTCACTTTTGCTTTGAAAAATTCCCTCTCCCTCTTTTCTTTTATTCTAATTTTCTGAAGTGTAACGTACCTACAGAAGAAGGAACATATAAGTGTGTAGTATGAAGGGTTTTTGCAAATTGAATACACCTATTTAACCAGCTCACATATCAAGAAATAGAACATGACATGAACATCCCTGTAGTCCTCTATGAGCCCTCTCCTTTCCATTACTTCCCCCATAAGGATAACTGTATTACTATTCTAGTTTTCCTGGAGTTTTCCCCTTTTTAATTAAATTAAGTCTTAAAAAATATACTTTTTTGTGTGTGTCTGACTTCTTTTTCTTTTTTCTTTTTTTTGTTTTGACACAAAGTCTCACACTGTCGCCTGGGCTGGAGTGCAGTGGTGCGATCTCGACTCACTGCAACCTCCACCTCCCAGGTTCAAGCGATTCTCCTGCCTCAGCCTCCTGAGTAGCTGGGGTTACAGGCGCCCACCACCACACCTGGCTAATTTTTTGTATTTTTAGTAGGGACGGGGTTTCACCATGTTGGCCAGGCTGGTCTTGAACTCCTGATCTCGTGATTCACCTGCCTTGGCCTCCCAAAGTGCTGGGATTACAGGCATGAGCCACCTTGCCCGGCCCGACTTCTTTCATTTTCATCTGTATTGTTGCAGACAGTCCTAGATGATTTATTATGTGAATAGACTATGACTTATTTATCTTTTCTTCTGGTAATAGGCTTTTGGGTAATTTCTAGTTTGGGGGTATTATGAATAATAATCCTCTGAACATTCTAGAACAGGTCTTTTTAGTTGTCTATCTTTTTTAAAAAAATTAATTTGTAAGAGTTCTTTTTTTTTTTTTTTTTTTTTTTTTGAGACGGAGTCTCACTCTGTTGCCCAGGCTGGAGTGTAATGGCACGATCTAAGCTCACTGCAACCTCCGCCTCCCGGGTTCAAGTGATTCTCCTGCCTCAGCCTCCTGAGTAGCTGGGATAACAGGCACCTGCTACCACACCCAGCTAATTTTTGTATTTTTAGTAGAGATGGGGTTTCATCATGTTAGCCAGGCTGGTCTCGAACTCTTGACCTTAGGCGATCCACCCATCTCAGCCTCCCAAAGTGCTGGGATTACAATTGTGAGTCACTGTGCCCAGTCAAGAGTTCTTTTTAATTCTGGCTATGAGTCCTTTGTCAGTTATGTGTGTAGGAAATAACTTTTCTTCCTCTGGCTTGCTTTTCTACTCTCTTGTTTCTTGTGATAAATGGAAGTATGTACGTTTAATATAATCTAGATTATCAGCGTTTTTTTCTTTATAGCTCTTTTTTTATGATCTTTTAAATAAATATTTGCCTAATCAAAAATCAAGACTTTTTCCTGTGTTTTCCTCTAAAAGTTTTTGTTTTCTCTCTTAGATTTAGATTTGCAATTTTACTTATAAAATTGATTTTGTGTATGGTATAAAGTAGAGGTCAAGTTACCTGCTTCTCAGTATGAAAATTCAGTTCATCCAGCATAATTTATTAAAAAGACCTTTCTGTTCCCATTGTACTGCAGTGTCATCTTTGTCAAAAATTAGGTGACAGTGTATGTGGGTCTATTTCTGAACCATCTACTCTGTTCCATTGGTCAGTTCATCTGCTATTGCCAGTAACATGCTTTTCTAATTACTATACCTTCATAATAAGTCTTTTTTCCCTCATATCCCTTTTGACCATATAAGAAGTCTTGAAATATAGTAGCATAAGTCTTCCAGTTTTGTTGTTGTTGTTCTTCTAAATTGTACTAATTTTGTGTGGCCACATATTTTATATGTTTTAAAAATCAATTTCTCAGTTTTCACACACACACGATTATTAAATATCTGTTAGGGTTTTGAATAGGATGACATAGATTTAGGGAGAGTCTACATCTTTACTGGTCTTTCAATTCATGAATATGATGTATTTGTTAATTTATTTAGGTTTTCTTTAATATTTTGTAGTTTTCCATCTACAGATCTTTTGTTAAATCTAAATATTATTGCTTTTCTTTTGATATCATATAAAAAATAGTTTTTAAAGTTTTATGTTATTCATTACTAGTATTTAAATATAGAGTTCATTATTTTATCTTGGTCTTCTATGATCTCATAAAATTCATTATTAGTAACTATTATATAGATTCTTCAGGATTTTTCTAGATATGTGATCATATTTTTGGCAAACAGTTTTTCAAGGTTTACGGTATTGAAAGTGAAAAATGTTAAAAAAAAAAAAAAAGAGAGAAGTTTTACTTATTTTTTTCCAATTCTATGCCTTTTATTTCTTTTACTTGCCTTGTTGTACTGATTAGAATGACCAATACAAGCCGGGTGTGATGGCTCACGCCTGTAATCCCAGCACTTTGGGAGGCTGAGGTGGGCGGATCACAAGGTTAGGAGTTCGAGACCAGCCTGGCCAATATGGTGAAACCCCGTCTATACTAAAAATACAAAAATTAGCCAGGCATGTTGGGGGGAAGCCTGTAGTCCCAGCTACTTGGGAGGCTGAGGCAGGAGAATCACTTGAACCTAGGAGACGGAGGTTGCAGTAAGCTGAGATCACACCACTGTACTCCAGCCCGGGTGACAGACTGAGACTCCGTCTCAAAAAAAAAAAAAAAAGAATGCCCAATACAATATTTAATGTAAGTGATGAAAGCAGACATTCTTCTCTTCTTCCTGATTTTAGGTAAAAGGCATTCTTTCATCATTGAGTATGATGTTAGCTATAGATCTTTTGTTGATGTTCTTTATCAGATCAAAGAAATTTTTTTTTTACTTCTAATTTGCTGGCTTTTATCAGAATAGATTATGCATTTTGTAAAATGATTTTTTTTTTTTTTTTTTTTTTGAGACGGAGTCTTGCTCTGTCGCCCAGGCTGGAGTGCAATGGCACAATCTTGGCTCACTGCAACCTCCGCCTCCCAGGTTCATGCCATTCTTCCACCTCAGCCTCCCGAGTAGCTGGGACTACAGGTGCCCGCCACCATGCCCGGCTAATTTTTCTGTATTTTTAGTAGAGACAGGGATTCTCCATATTAGCCAGGATGGTCTCGATCTCCTGACCTCATGATCCACCGGCCTCAGCCTCCCAAAGTGCTAGGATTACAGGCGTGAGCCACCGCACCCGGCAAAATGATTTTTTTTGTATCTATTTATTATTTATTTATTTATTTTGAGACAGGATCTCACTCTGTCACCCAGGCTGGAGTACGGTGGTACCATCATGGCTTACTGCAGCCTTGAACTCCTGGACTCAAGCAATCCTCCCACCTCTCAGTCTTCCAAGTAGCTGGGACGATAGGCACCCACCACCATGCCCAGCTAATTTTTGTATTTTTTTGTAGAGGGTTTTGCCATGTTGTCCAGGCTAGTCTCGAACTCCTGGGCTTAAGCTATCTGCCCACCTCGGCCTGCTAAAGTGCTGGGATTACAAGTGTGAGTTGCCAGACTCGGCTTACATCTATTTAAATGACTTGTAGTTTTTTCATCAGTTTGTTGATATGCTGAAATTGAATACTTTTAATGGGTTGAATCAGCCTTGCATTTCCAGAATGAATCCTGTTTAGTTGTGATGCATTAATCTTTTTCTTCTTTATAATTGAGTTTGAGTCACTAAAATTTTGTTAAGAATTTTGGCGTCTATGGCTGGGCGTGGTGGCTCAAGCCTGTAATCCCAGCACTTTAGGAGGCCGAGGCAGGCAGATCAGAGATCGAGACCTTCCTGGCTAACAGGGTGAAACCCGTCTCTACTAAAAATACAAAAAAATTAGCCAGGCATGGTGGCAGGCGCCTGTAGTCCCAGCTACTCAGGAGGCTGAGGCAGGAGAATGGTGTGAAGCCAGGAGGCAGAGCTTGCAGTGAGCCGAGATCACACCGCCGCACTCCAGCCTGGGCGACAGAGCGAGACTTCATCTAAAAAAAAAAAAAAGAATTTTGGCATCTATGTTCAAAAGGGATATGGGCCTATAGTTGTCTTTGCTTGTAGTTGTCTTTGCTTGTGTTATCTTTGCCTTTTTTTCGTACCAGAAAATAATCTTCTGAATCCGTTTCAATAGGATTATTGGACTTTTTTTTTTTCCTTGAGACAGGGTCTCTGTTGCTGAAGCTGGAATGCAATGTCACAATCATAGCCTACTACAGCCTAAAACTCCTTGGCTCAAGTGATCCTCCCACCTCAGCCTCCAGGGTAGCTAGGACCAAAGGCAGGCAACACCATACCTGGCGAATTCTGTTTCTTTTTGATAGAGATGGGGGTCTCATTGTGTTTCCCAGGCTGGTCTCAAACTCCTGACCTCAAGCTATTCCTCCACCTTGACCCCTCAAAGCCACTATGTCCATATTCTTCCTTAAATTCTTTTTTTTTTTTTTTTTGAGACGGAGTCTCACCCTGCCACCCAGGCTGGAGTACGGTGGTGCGATCTTGGCTCACTGCAACCTCCACCTCCTGGGTACAAGTGATTCTCCTGCCTCAGCTTCCTGAAGAGCTGAGATTACAGGTGTGTGCCACCATGCCTGGCTAATTTTTGTATTTTTAGTAGAGATGGGGTTCACCATTTTGGCCAGGCTGGTCTCGAACTCCTGACCTCATGATCCACCCACCTTGGCCTCCCAAAGTGCTAGGCTTACAGGCATGAGCCACCACGCTTGGCCCCTTAAATTCTTAATAGAATTCACCAGTGAAGCCATTAGAACCTGAAGATTTTTTTGTGGGAAGGATTTTAATTACGAATTCAATTTCTATAATAGATATATGGCTATGCAAGTTTTCTTCTTTTTCTTGATCATTTATGTTAATTTTCATCTTTCAAGTACTTTGTCCAACTATCTAGTTTTTCAGATTTTTGTCAAAAATTGTTTATGATCTTTGTCATTTAATATCTGCATGATTTGTACTGATGCTTCCTCTATTATTACTGATATTGATAATGTGCATTTACATTGTCTCTTCTTTTCTTAAGAAATCTAAGGATCATTTTCATCAGTTTAATTGATCCTTTCAAAGAAACAACTTTCGGTTTCATTGATATTTTCCCATTTGTTTATTTCCTGTTTCACTTATTTCTAATCTTTATATTATTTCCATTCTTTTTTCCTAGTTTGAGTTTATGTTTTTTTTTTTTTTTGAAACACAGTCTTGCCCTGTCACCTGGGCTGGAGTACAGTGGTGTGATCTTGGCTCTGCAACCTCTACCTCTTGGGTTCAAGCAATCCTCCCATCTCAGTCTCCCAAGTAGCTGGGACCAAAGGTGTGTGCCACCACACCCGGCTAATTTTTTGTATTTTTACTAGAGATGGGGTTTTGCCATGTTGCCTAGGCTGGTCTTGAATTCTTGAACTCAAGCAATCGCCTGCCTAGGCCTCCCAAAGTGTTGGGATTACAGGCATGAGCCACCATACCCAGTCTAATTTACTCTTTTTCTAATTTCTTCAAGTAGAAACTGTGATAGTTGATTTCATTCCTTTCTTCATTTCTTTCTTTTTTTCTTTTTCTTTTTTAAGTATTTTTTTTTTTTTTTTTGGTAGAGATGGAGTCTGCCTTTGTTACCCAGGAGTCTGGAACTCCTGGAGTTGAAAATCCTGGCCTCAAGTGATCTTCCTGTCTCAGCCTCCTGAAGTATTGGTATTACAAGTGTGAGTCACAACTCCTGGCCTCTTCATTTCTAATATAAGCATTCAATGCTATATTTTTTCTAGGCACTGTTTTAGTTGCATCCCACAATTTTTTTTTTTTTTTTTTGAGATGGAGTCTCGCTGTGTCACCCAGGCTGGAGTGCAGAGGCGTGGTCTTGGCTCACTGCAACCTCCGCCTCCTGGGCTCAAGCAACTCTCCTGTCTCCACCTCCCGAGTAGCTGGAATTACAGGCATGTGCCACCACGCCCAGCTAATTTTTGTATTTTCAGTAGAGATGAGGTTTCATGATGTTGGCTAAGCTGGTCTTGAACTCCTGACATCAGGTGACCCACCTGCCTCTGTCTCCCAAAGTGCTGGGATTACAGGTGCGGGCCACCACGCCTGGCCCACAATTTTTAATATGCTATATTTTTATTATAATTTAGTGGAAAAATTTTAATTACCTTGTTATTTTTAAGCCCACTGATTATTTAGAAGTGTAATTTTAAATATTCAAATATTTTGGGTTTCCCTAGGTATCTATTGCTATTGATTTCTAATTCAGTTCTATTTTGGTTAGGTGTAATCTGTATTATTGCAATCTTTTTAAATTTACTGAGGTTTTTTTTATGGCCCAGAATATAGTTTACCTAGTAAGCGTACCATGTGAAATTAAAAGAAATGTTATACTACTCTTGGATATAGAGTTCTATAAATAGCATTATCCAGGTGATTAATAGTGTTTTTCAAATCACCTATGTCTTTGATGAATTTCGTGTAGTGGTTTGATGGAATCAATTGTTGAGATAAATGTTAAACCCTCATGTATGATTGTGGAATTGTCTATTTCTCACTTTAATTTTTTCAATTTTTGCTTCATATATTTGAAGCTCTATTATTAGAGGTAAGCACATTTTTGGTTAGTAAGTATTCCTAATAAATTAACCTTTTTATTTATCTAGAAATGAAATCCCTCTAAGTGCCTCAGGCTGGACACAAACTCCTGGGCTCAAGTGATCCTTCTGCCTCAGCCTCCCTAGTAGTTGGGACTACAGGTGCGTGCCAATGTGCTCAGCTTACATTGGCCTTTTGGTCATTATGAAATATCCTTCTTAATGTCTGATAATATTTCTTGTGTTGAGATCTATTTTATTTGATATTAATATAGCTGCTCCAATCTTCTTTTGTGTACTATTTACATAGTATGCCATTTTCCATCTATTTACTTATTCTTAGCCTATCTGTCTATACCTTTGTGTTTAAAGTATATCTCTTGTAGACAGATTACAATTAAGTTTTGCTGTATGCATTACTCTGAGAAACATTTTAATTGTCATCTTTTTTTTTTTGAGACAGAGTTTTACTCCATCTTCCAGGCTGGAGTGCAATGGCATGCTCTAGGCTCACTGCAACCTCCGCCTCCTGGGTTCAAGCAATTCTCCTGCCTCAGCCTCCTGAGTAGCTGAGATTACAGGTGCCCACTATCACACCTGGCTAATTTTCATATTTTTAGTAGAGATGGGGTTTCACCATGTTGGTCAGGCTGGTCTTGAACTCCTGGCATCGTGATCCACCCACGTCGGCCTCCCAAAGTGCTGAGATTATTGGCATGAGCCACTGAGCCCAGCCTTAATTGTCATCTTTAGTTCATTAGCATTTATTATAATCATTTATTTGAGTAGGTTTAGGTATACCACTTTGTTTTTTTGATTGTTACTTGTCTCTCTGTTTTCTCATGCTCTGCTCTTCCTTTTCTTTTTCCTTGTTTGAATATTTTTAAAAGTTACATTTTAATTTTCCCATTGACATTTTAGATATACTTCCTTATTATACATTTTTAGTGATTGCTGTAGGAATTATGTCTCAAATGTTTCATGGTCCACTTATGCTTAATATTATACCACTTCATGTAGAATAAAAAATCTTTCCAAGCATACAGTTTCATATTCCCCTCTGTCTTTTTTGCTATAAAAAAGCAAGACTCAAAATGCATTATATGTCATAAGACAATATCTTAATTGTGGTTTACAACTATTATTTAAATTATAGTATAATTAAAAGAGAAAAAGCAAAATAAATCAATGAAATACTTTTTTATATTTACATAGATATTTACTATTTTTGATGTTCCTAATTCTGAGGATCTCATTTTTCATCTGACAACATTTTTCTTTGGCCTGAAGATCTTCCTTCAGCATTTGTTGTAGTGCAGTTTTGCTGTGGATGTATATTAGGCCATTCTTGCATTGCTTTAAAGAAATACCTGTAGACTGGGCATGGTGGCTCATACCTGTAATCCCAGCACTCTGGGAGACTAAGGTGGGAGGATTGCTTGGGCCCAAGAGTTTGAGACCAGCCTGGGCAACATGGTGAAACCCCATCTCTACAAAAAATACAAAAATTAGCTGAGTGTGCTGACACATGCCTGTAGTCCCAGCTACTTGGGAGGCTGAGGTGGGAGGATTGCTTGAGCCTGGGAGGTTGAGGCTACAGTGAGCTGTGATCTCTGCAGTGAGCTGTAATCATGCTACTGTACACAACCCTGGGCAACAGAGCAAGACCCTGTATCAAAAAACAAAAACAAACAAAAAAAGCTTGAGACTGGGTAAAATTTATCAAGAAGACATTTTCTTGGCATATCATTCTGCAGGCTTTCAGGAAGCATGGTGCTGGCATCTGTTTAGCTTCTGGGAGGCCTCAGGGAGCTCACAATTATGGCAGAAGGTGAAGTGGGGAACTTGCAGGTCACATGGCAGTAGCAGGAACAAGACAGGAGGTGGTACCACATACTTTTAAACCACCAGATCTCATGAGAGTTCACTTATCACCAAGGGATGGCTCAAGCCATTCATGAGGGATCCACCCCCAGGATCCAACACCTCCCACCAGGCCCCACCTCTAGCACTGGGGATTACAATTTAACAAGAGATTTGGGCAGGGACCAATAAGCAAACTATAGGATGCAATCTCTTGTTTTCTTGTATCTGAAAAATATCTTTATTTTGCCTTCATTCTTGAAGAATACTTTCACTGGATATATAATTTCGGGTTGACAGATTTTTCTTAATTTCACACATAATGTTTCACTCTTTTCTGGCCTCAAAATTTCTGAGTGGTGAGCTGTTAATCAAATTATTATTACCTTCTATGTCATTTTTCTGTGTTATTTTTCTGTTGCTGCTCTCAAGACTTGCCCTTTATCTTTGGTTTTCAACAGTATAACTATTGAACTGTATATTTCTATTTCATAAAGTTTGGGACATTTTCACTATTATATCTTCAATTAAAATTTTTTTTTCTGCTACATTCTCTTTTTCATGTTTATCTGGAACCATTTTATATATAGAATCACTTGCTATCATCTAGCAGAACCCTGAGGTTCTGTTTATTTTTTTTTCTTTGTGTCATATTGGATATTTTCTTTTAATCTATCTTCAAATTCATTTCCTTTATTCTTCTGTTATCTTCATTCTGCTGTTAAATCCATCTATTGATTTTTTTCACATATTTTCTTTATCAGCTCCAGAACTTCCATTTGTTTTCTTTGTTTACTTATTTTTATTTCTCTGATGAGATTTCCTATTTCTCTACTTCAGTTGTGGACATATTTTGTTTTAATTTATTGAGATTAGTTAAAATAAGCACTTCAAAACTCTTGTTTTAACACTCGGCTCATCTCAGTATTTCTCTTAGTTGATTTTCTTTTCTAGTGGTTGTATGCTCCATTTATATGGCTTTTCATGTCAGGCAATTTTTAAGTGTTCTAGATATGTTAAGTTGTTAAGATTGTAGGTTTTGTTATTTTTCTCTGTTATTTTATTAGCAGACAATTGTTTTATTAGAATTTGTGTAGGACAAAACTATTTTACAGCTGGACTGAGACAATTCTGAGTTTACCTCTAGGACGTCTGAAAGTCTGGCACTATATCTTGGCCTAGAAAAGAACAGTGGACTAACTAATGATTTGTAAATGTACTGTTTTTAGTTCAAACCTCCCCTGAAGGTACCTAAAGCTGGTTTGTTTATGAATGAATGACACCTGGCGTGACCAGTTACACTTTTTGTGTTGGCTTTTATATTCAAGAGGGCACTAGAAAAAACTGGCTGGAAACTTTTAGGCAACTTTCCTGAAACCAAGATTTATTATACAGCTCTTGCAACTCAATCCTGAGATAAAGTGCTTATTCATTGAGAGTATGTCAGACCCAAGGAGCGGTGCCTGGAAGTCTCCCAGACTCTCAATGATTACTGGTACTTTCTCCTGCTATACCAAATTCTTTACCTTTAATAAAACTCTTACATGAATGTGCTCTTTGGAGCTTTTCAAGTTCTTTCAGTGATCTAATCAGTTGTAATCCTTGCAAAATTGAACTGTGAAATCTGGTTGATGGGTGGCAGCTTCAGCTTCAGTCCCCTTTCAAATCAATTTTTTTTTTTAGACCAGATCTTGCTCTGTCACCCAGGCTAAGGTGCAGTGGCATGATCTCAGCTCACTGCAGCCTCAACCTCTGGGGTTCAAGCAATCCTCCCACCTCCCAAGTGGTGGGGACCACAGGCACACGTCATCATGCCCAACTAATTTTTGTACTTTTTGTAAAGATGGGGTTTCACTAAGTTGCCCAGGCTTGTCTTGAACTCCTGGGCTAAGTGACCCACCCAGCTCGGCCTCCCAAAGTTCTGGGATTACAGGTGTGAGCCACCATCGCCAGCCTCATTTTCAGATCTATTACTACTGGTAGAGATGCTTTGTATCTGCTCCACACATGTGTGGTTAAGGGGCCAGTGAAAGATACAGGCAGGTAGAATTTAGACACTCCCTTTCTGACTCTTTCCTTCCAACATTTACTTACTCTCTTCAATGGCAACCATTTCCTGAACTTCAGTTTTCTGGTTCCCCAGGCCATTTTCCACCACACTTTTCTAAGCCCCGTTGCTTCTGGCATCATCTGCACTTGGTCTCAGGCTGAAAGTTTCAAAAAATGAGAACTCACTTTGTAGAACTCCCCTCTTCCAAACTAGTACACTCCCATAGAGTCTCTTTTCTGCTTACTCTCCAGTGATTTGGTTAGCTGTTGTTTGTTTTTGGTTCAGAGTTTATGGTTATTTTCTATGGAGAATTCAGTCTGGTTTGATTTTACTTCATCACTAATGAAGTGGGACTTCTGATGAGATTTTAAAAATATTGCCCTTTTCCATGAAAGTTGTTTTAAAATGAAAAAAAAAAGCTAAATTTTAGTTTAGTTTTCAGCAGAGAAAATCTATTGCCAACCATGAGCTAACAGAGTGTCTTAGAAACACAGCATTTAAAGGAGAACCCTGTTTCATCCTAAAAATGATCATGTTATTTTTTTCAAGACAAGAATTGGTCAGAAAAATTATTTTTACCAAAAAAAGCATTGATCAGTTGTCACTCATTGTACCTAAGTGGTATTATGAAGTACTTGACACACTACAGTCCTGACATTATTAGATGATGACAAGCAGTTGCCAATGACAACTAGAAAGAAAGATTGCTATACATGCTACATGAATATTTAATCTTTGTTTCTTTTTCACAATGTTAATGTACTGTCTTCTTTAATTCTCATAATAATCCAATGAGATAAGTAGTACCTATCCATTTAGTAGATGAGCAAACAGACGTTACAGGGAGGGAGACACATCCTAAAAGATAACCCCTGGCCTGTTTGATTCCTAAGCTGGGCTCTTAATTACATGTACTACATGGTTAATTACTACGAGTTAGTTGATATTTATAAGTATATATGTGGATATGGGTCTGTGTATGTGTGTGTAAATATGCTTTTAGGATATTTTTAGTAAGTGTTACTCCCAACACAGGAAAAAAAACATTATTAAAGAAAAAGGTACTGCCTGATCTTAACTCTATAAAAGTTGTATACACTGGTATTAAATTTATCAAGAAATGAATGTGTTTTGTATGAGAAATATAAACATTTATTTTACACCAAAGTTATTTAATTTTCTTTACAATATTTAAAATAATTATGTCCTATAGTTAGTACCTCTAGAAGCCCAAATAGTGTAGTTCATAGTGTCATAGTTTCAGGCCTGAAAAGCAACAGTTGGCAAAATACAATTTGCAGGCCAGATTCCACCCGATACTTATTGTTGTAAATTCTATTCTATTCTGTTCTGTTCTGTTCTGTTCTATTCTATTCTATTCTATGATTGGAATGCAGCCATGGTCATTTTTTATGTATTTTCTATTTTATTTATTTATTTTTTTGAGACAGAGTCTCCCTCTCTCGCCCAGGCTGGAGTGCAGTGGCGCCATCTTGGCTCACTGCAAGCTCTGCCTTCCGGGTTTACGCCATTCTCCTGCCTCAGCCTCCCGAGTAGCTGGGACTACAGGCGCCCGCCACCACGCCCGGCTAATTTTTTTGTATTTTCAGTAGAGACGGGGTTTCACCATGTTAGCCAGGATGGTCTCAATCTCCTGACCTCGTGATCCGCCCGCCTCGGCCTCCCAAAGTGCTGGGATTACAGGCGTGAGCCATCGTGCCCGGCCTTTTTATGTATTTTCTATGGCTACTTTTGTGCGACAGCGGCAGAGTTGAGTAGTCGCAGCCAATACTGTATAGTCTTCAAGCCTACAGCATTCACTCTCTGACCCTTTCAGAGAAGGTTTGCTGACTCCTACCCTTATAGGAAACTTAAGGCTCTCTAATTTTTTCTCTTGCCCACCTTCCATTTTCCTATTTTATTAATAGGATACTTTAGATTCAGAGAGGCCTCCTGAATCACATCAATTAATTATATGTCCAGGACTAGAACCTAGGTCTCTTATTTCTCACCTTAGTACTTTGAATTAAGTCATCATTGTCTTTTTTTTTTTTGGCTCATATTGACAGAAAGAGAGGGCGTCTTAGTGGATTTCTTTTCCTATTTTAAAATCATTTCCCACGTGGTAAATTAGGTTCATGATCTAGAAAAGTTTTTCTTTCAGGTTTACAAACACAAAATCATATCACAATGCAACCTGTTTTAAAAGGTTACATTTTTACTCAGATAACACACAATTTGATAGGCCATCATTTTGAAAATCAATGCCAGTGAAGAGAAAACAGTTTTTTCACTCTATGCCTGCTTTTTCTCAAGTTATCTAACCTTCCTATTTACTGAAATTTTCAAGAGTGTAATTGACCTTCTTAAAGGTGGTTGCTGGTTTTACTGTGCTAATTTCCAAAGCTTTAAGATTGATAATAAACATTTCAGAAAGTTAGCAGTCATATATTTAAGAAGAAAAATATGTCCACAGTAAGTGTCATTCTAATGTAACATGTACATAAATTTACTCTTTTTTTTTTTTCTTTTTTTTGAGACGGAGTCTTGCTCTGTCGCCCAGGCTGGAGTACAGTGGCGCAATCTCGGCTCACTGCAACTTCTGCCCCCTGGGTTCAAGTGATTCTTCTGCCTTAGACTCCCGAGTAGCTGGGACCACAGGTGTGCGCCACCATGCCTGGCTAATTTTTAGTAGAGACGGGATTTCACCATGTTGGCCAGGCTGATCTCGGACTCCTGACCTTGTCATCTGCCCCACCTCGGCCTACCAAAGTGCTGGGATTACAGGCATAAGCCACTGCGCCTGGCCATAAATTTACTCTCTATGTTTCCAAGGTGTGAGGTCTTATTCTCAAACTTGATTTCCTCTAAAAACCAAATGGGATAAAAACTAAAGACTTCAGGCCTACAATTTTACTTGTGTATACATGCCAAGCCTTCTGTGGGTTGGCACAAACTGTGATGATGGGACAGCAGCCTCTGCTGCACAATGAAAAACATCGTTACTATTAAAATCTTGGTCTAAACATTTTTTTTTACAAAGCCTTTTACTTGCACTGGGTCACTGGAATCCCTCTCACTTTTTTTTTTTTGAGACGGAGTCTCGCTTTATCGCCCAGGCTGGAGTGCAGTGGTGCAACCTCGGCTCACTGCAAGCTCTGCCTCCTGGGTTCACACCATTCTCCTGCCTCAGCCTCCCGAGTAGCTGGGACTACAGAAACCCGCCACCACGCCTGGCTAATTTTTTGTATTTTTAGTTGAGACGGAGTTTCACCATGTTAGCCAAGATGGTCTCGATCTCCTGACCTCGTGATCCACCCACCTAGGCCTCCCAAAGTGCTGAGATTACAGGTGTGAGCCACCGCGCCCGGCCCCTCTCACTTTTTAATAGGCCATTTACTCTGGAATAGTGGTCCAAAAGTTGGCAGAATATGATATTTAATTGGTGAATTTATTTTAAATGCAGATGACTGGAATCCACCAGAGAGACACTGAATGTGAGTTGTGGGATGGGAGTAGTCAAGGATCTGTATTTTTTAAAAGCTCTGCAGGTGATTTTGAAGCACACCAAAGTTTCTCTGGTATTGAGAAACTTTTTTATTTTTATTTTTTATTTTATTTTTTTCCAAGCCAAACTGTATCCAGCTTTATTAAAGATACTTTCCATAAACAATCATGGTATTTCAGGCAGGACATGGGCAGACGATCGTTAACAGTATACAACAACTTTCAAATTCCCATCTACAATGGACTACCAAAAATTAGAAAGCCACTAAAAAACCCAATGAAGTCTTCATCTGATGCTCTGAACAGGGTGAGGGTTGACAGTTCACATTTAGCATATTGTTTAGCAACTTTTCACAAGCTGACCCTGACTTTTAGGAAGCGAAATGAAAATAGAATTTTTCTGAAGACCACTGTTCTTTTGACAGGTGCCATCTCAGTGGCATCACTGGTAAGTCCAGATTGGCTGAGTACAGTGGCTCACGCCTGTAATCCCAGCACTTTGGGAGGCCGAGGCGGGTGGATCACAAGTTCAGGAGATCGAGACCATGGTGAAACCCTGTCTCTACTAAAAATACAAAAAAAATTAGCCGGGCGCGGTGGCGGGCGCCTGTAGTCCCAGCTACTGGGGAGGCTGAAGCAGGAGAATGGCGTGAACCCAGGAGGCGGAGCTTGCAGTGAGCTGAGATGGCGCCACTGCACTCCAGCCTGGGCAACAGAGCGAGACTCCGTCTCAAAAAAAAAAAAAGAAAGTCCAGATTGCCTGACACGCTGGTAACCAATGACTAAGGGTCAGGTCCCAGTGGATATCTGGGCTTAAGGGAGTTAAGTCTATGCTGAGAGATGGAAAGGGGGAAGATGACATAAAAATGAGTTTGTTTTTCCATACCACAAGGCTTTCGTGCCAAGGTGGCCATGTGTGTCAAAGTCAGGGACTCCCTCCTCCCGGGGGCCAAGAAGAAGTCTCTTAAAACTAGAAGGGAAAGGTGTTCTCCCCCATCAATCCAGCTCTGGAGACATTCTATTAGTGACATGTGCCCCTTCCTCCAAAAACAATGAAGTGTTCTGTGTGCTAACAACATAGCTTACAAAAAAAAAGTAAAACAAAATTCTGCATTTTTATAAAACTTGATAAAAAATAGTATTTCAAACCGTACAATCATCAGAAGTACACAGTTATCAAAAATGCACACACTTCATTTGGCCTCTCCAGCACCTTACGCTTTCTGTGCCTCGTCTGTTTTGGCGTCTCCATTTTCTGCAAGGTTATTCCCCTCCTTGCCAGAATCAGCTTTTCCCCCTTTTCTCTGTCGGTACCTCTTCTTCCTTCTTTGCAGGGGCCTTTTTTAGGCTTTGGCTTTGGCTTTGGAGGAGAGGGTTTAGCAGACAACCTTGCGGATCTTCTCTGTGCTTCGTCCTTTATCTTGGCTTTATCTCCTTTAGCATCCCCTTCAGCCTTTCTCTTGGGCATGGTGGCGGCGTCGACGGCGGCGGGACGTAGGCGCTGGGCGCAGGACGCAGCGGCGCGCAGGCTTTGGTCGGTCAGGGTGTCGTTCTTGTCTCTTCTTCTTCACACTGCTTGGGCTCCGGAGGGTTTATACAGTGAAACTTTTCACATGACAATCTGGAAAATTGGGTTCTAATCCTGGCTGTCTTGTTAAATTGCAATGTGGCCTTGAACAAGTCACTTGGATAAGTAGCCAAAAAGGAGGAAGGAGTCTCCTATGGAAGGTCCTTGTTTTTCTTCATAGTTGTTCAATTTCTTTAGTTTTCTCAACTGTAAAAAGGAGGACATAACATTATTTACCTTGGGTTTGCTGTAAGGAAATTGCTTGTCACATAATAACTCAAAAGTTAACTTGTTAGATTTTATTATTTTTATAATCATTATTAATATTGATGCCAAAATGATACGGAACTATAATTCAGTATAATAGACATACTGTATTTCCCTACACAACCAATAAAGAGCTGGCCTCATTCATTCATTTAGATAAGTAATTGTTGCTACCCACCAGGGTCCAGGTACTGCACTAAACTCAGGACACAGGATTGGATACTACGGGGTCTCTGACCTTAAAAGACTGATAACCCAGTGGCTGGTGTGGTGGCTAGTGCCTGTAATCCCAGCACATTGGGAGTCTGAGGCGGGCAGATACCTGATGTCAGGAGTTCAAGACCAGCCTGGCTAACATGGTGAAACTCAGTCTCTACGAAAAATACAAAAATTAGCTGGGCATGGTGGCGGGCGCATGTAATCCCAGCTACTTGGGAGGCTGAGGCCAGAGAATTGCTTACCCGGGAGGCGGAGGTTGCAGTGAGCCAAGATTGCACTATTGCACTCCAGCCTGGGTGACAGAGTGAGACTCTGCCTCAAAAAAAAAAAAAAAAGAAAGAAAGAAAGAAAAAAAAAGATTATATCCTCCTTGTCAAAAGATATAATATATATAGCCAAATATTGAAGCTGCTACTTTTTCTAAAGAAAGCCATAAGTGTTTGCTGAAAAGCCATTTCACCCACTTCCACAAAGATGATAATAGCTTCTATTAAATAGTTCATCTCTCTTCTTGAGTAGTGTGGCATACATATATTAGACAATATTGTATTTTTGGAGAACTCATTGCTGTATGAGTAGCTTAGATAAAATGAGCTAAGAGCGTTCAATTAAGTTCTCATTCTGATGGCACTCACTGTCTTTGACTTTTATAAAGGTTTATGATCCTTGTTGCTATAATGTTAAAGACTTAATAAAAATAGTGTTAATAGACTTTTCATCATTTAAACAGTCTTCCTTTGAGAATTCCGTTATTGCTTCTGATAAATTCCTTCTAGAAAGCATATGAGGAATGGGAAATGGTTAGATTACCATGAACGTGTACAATATCAATGTTTCTTTTGTTAAAAATAGCACTAAGAATATTGAAAGATGTCATGCTTATCGTTCTATAAACTAAAACTTATGTTTTCTACTAAGTTGAATAAGAATATAGATTGAACATACTTCCTTTTCTTATCAGATCTCTCCTCAAGTGTGAATTGAAGAAATTTCCCTAGGGGAGAAAAAATAGATCTTACCTACAGAGAAGTCAAATAACAAATTTGAAAAATATTTGTAACACATATGGAAAATAAAATCTAAAAAATACCTAGTAGAAAACTAATTCAGATTTCTTGAAACAACATTATTAACAATAACAGATAATGAACAAAATATATTAACAAAATCAAAATGGCTAGCCCATTAAAAACATTATTACCACTAGTTATTTAAGAAATACAGATTAAAGTGAAATCACATTTTTCTATAAAATTAGTATAATTTTTTTTCTTTTTTATAATCCATAGGTTCACAGAGATAAGTAGAGATTTCAAAATAGCAATATATAACACTGATAAGGGTGTGATGATACCCTTATTCAATGCAGCTATGTTTATAAATGACAATTTTTTGAAAGTGTTAGTAATAAAGCATCAGTCTTACGTATGTGTGTATGTTTTTGAGACAGGGTCTTGCTGTGTTGCTCAGGCTGGTCTTGAACTCCTAGGCTCCAACAATCCTCCTGCCTCGGTCTCCTAAAGTGCTAGGATTACTGTGCCCAGCCAAGCATTAGTCTTAAACCCTCATACACTCTTTTTATCAATCTAGTCTCTGAAGGATGCACATGATAGAAACCTCCACTCCATACTAGCTTAGGCTAAACAGGGAATTATTTCTTGTGGATTATATCAGGGTAGATTCTGTTACTGAAATTATATTGTTAGGAATCTGCCCCTTTTCTTCTCTAGCTTCCATCTCTCCTCTGTGTTAGCTTCATACCAAGGCAAGCTCTCTCAGTGATTGCTGGAAAGCTGGGCTGGTGAACCCAAAGTATCTGAGACAGGTCTCAGTCAATGTAGAAAGTTTATTTTGCCAAGGTTAAGGAGGTTATGTTCCCAAGGTGGTGGTGGGGGAGACTTCCAGGTCATAGGTAGATAAGAGACAAAAGGTTGCATTCTTCTGAGTCCTTGATGAACCTTTTACTGACTATAATTTATTCTGGCTCAGTAAGTCTGTATTTTTACATAAACAATAGAGCAGAGGAGGCAATCAGATACGCATTTGTCTCAGGTGAGCAGAGGGAGGACTTTCTGTCCTGCATCTGTGAAGATATGTGGTGGGGGATGGGGGAGTTAGGGTGGGGAGTGAAATTCAACGCAACTGATTCAGGGTAAAGATTTTGAGGCCACAAGAAATTTCCTTGTAGGCAAATTGTGAGGGAGGTATGTAGCTCTTTTACCTTTGTAGTTACCTTATTTAGGAATTAAAATGGGAAGCAGGTTTGCCTGATTGTAGTTCCCAGCTTGACTTTTCCCTTGGCTTAGTGATTTCGGGGTCCTAAGATTTATTGTCCTTTCACAGGCTGATAGCAAATAGCCAACCCTAACGAAAGGGAATGGCTTTTCCTGGAAAGGCCCAAGAGTGAGCCTCGTTGCCTGAGTTAGGTCTCATATTCAGTCCCGAACCGGCCACTCAGCCAGGGTGGGTAGAATGCCCTGACTGCCCATGCTGGGGTCCTGCACAAGCCTTGAAGCCAGAGACAGAGTCAGCTTTATCCAAGCTCCTTGGGATACAGTGTGATTCTCCAAAGTAAGATGTTACCACCAAAAGAAGGGGAAATGGAAGCGAGTCAGGAGAAATCAACAGATATTCACTGCACAATTTTATCCTTTAATAACACTCCTGTAAATCAATGTTAAGAAATAATAAATGCAAAGATTAACATCCAAATGTTTAATATAGCTTTGGTTATAAGGGAGGAGACCACGCCTCATATTGTCTTATGTCCAATTTCTGCCTCCAAAGAAAGTAGAAGTAAAAACTAAAAGGCAGAAATGAAATCCACAAGCAGACAGCCCGGTGCCACACCCTGGGCCTGGTAGTTAAAGATCGATCCCTGACCTAATCAGTTATGTTATCTATAGATTACAGACATTGTATAGAAAAGCACTGTGAAAATCCCTGTCCTGTTCTGTTCCGTTCTAATTACGGGTGCATGCAGCCCTCAGTCACGGCGTACCTCCTGCTTGCTCAATCGATCACGACCCTCTCACGCGGACCCCCTTAGAGTTGTGAGCCCTTAAAAGGGACAGGAATTGCTCACTCGGGGAGCTCAGTTGTTAGAGACATGGGTCTTGCCGAAGCTTCTGGCCAAATAAAGCTCTTCCTTCTTTAACTCGGTGTCTGAGGGGTTTTGTCTGCAGCTTGTCCTTGTACAGTTACAACACTTTAAAAAAAAACAAAACCCTAAAACCTTGAATAATACTATTATTTGACAATAGGCAAATTGTAAATTAAGAAGTACAAAATGTATTAGGGAGCCATAAAATTATATTTTAAATACCTTTTAGTGCTTATGAGGAAAGTATACTTTATGATATAAAGTCAGAAAGGCAGAATGTCATATATACAGTAAGAGCTCAACTATGTGAAAAAATGTGCAGAAAACAAACCTAGAAAAATCTGTTAAAATAATAATTAGTTCTAAGAACTTTTGGACTTTACTTATTCATAAAACAGGTTTTTTTTGGAGTGTTATTTAATGGCAAGAATTTTTATTCTGAATATTATTTCTTTATAATTTCCATACTTTTACATATGTTACAATAAGAAACTGAGAGGCACCCTGCATTTAAATAGAAATTCTAATAACTTTGCTTAAATTATTATGACATTGCAAACATCATTTTAAGGTGCTTTCGGGTACACTGTCTCATTTAATGTCTCTTACGTAGTCAGTTGTCAGTTTGATTTGCTCCATGAGGGTATTGTTCTTCTATAGGAGCCATAAATAAAACCTGTTGATTGACAGAGTGATTCATTTGTTCATTCATCCAACTACCTACGAATTGTTGGAGGGATTAAAAAATAACCCCTAAAGGAATTTGCTAAAATTAGGAAGGTAAGAAAGCTTTTAAATTATCTTGGGTCAGTGAACAGGTTTTTGCAGTGATTAGAATATGTTAATTATTCTTTAAGTAAATGAAGAGCTAAATGAATGCCAGCAATTCTGTCAACGTCACTGTGTGTGAAGAGGTTATGCTCATGATAGCATTCTATTGCAATCACAAAAATCATTTACAAGAGTGGTTTTTCTGCAAGATTTCAGAAATGTATTCTACAATTAATTTTTAAATATATTATGAATGTCAAATATAATACTTATATACTAAATATATTCAGAATTAATTGATTTTCTACACATTCACTTATGAATAATTTTTATTCCATCTGCTGGTTGAGGTGGAATTTCTGGTCAAAGGGTATTTGTAGCTGCTACTCCCTGAAACTTCAGCTTCATTAGAGGAAGTAGTGCCTCCAAGCCTCAGAGACTACTGTGGCCAATTCCCACAAAAAAAGAAGGATAGCAGAGGTTTTCTAGTCAAGATTCTATTAGGAGAGAATGTAGAATGACCCTTAAGGCCAACTGGAGGCAGTGATCTTGGCTATATAAGGCTAACTGGATCAGTATTAGGGTGATGGTTAAGGGAGCCAACACCAACATACATAAGAAACTTTCTTTCCTTTTTATTATGACCTAGAATTTTTAATATATATTTACTGAAATTTGGCCAAACACAGTAGCTCATGCCTCTCTGTAACCCCACCACTTGGGAGGCCGAGGGCAAAACAGCATGATCAAAAAAAAAAAAAAAAAATTAACTGGACATGGTGGCACACTCCTGTAATCTCAGCTACTCAGGATGCTGAGGCTGGAGGATCACTTGAGCCTAGGAATTTGAGGCTGCAGTGACCTATGATCATGCCAATGCACTCCAATCTGGGCAATGGAACAAGTCTCTGTCACCAAAAAGAAAAAAATAAGTAAATAAATGAAATAATTTTTATGGATTTAAATACTAATTTTTATTATATATCAGTCCTGGGCATGTACAAAAAGAAAAATATAAGCAGAATACATAGGTTAAAATATTACTTGAAACTTTCTCATATTTGAAGTCTAATTCTTTTGAGAGACTGAGTTATTGATACCCCAGCTCTTCCTTAGAATAATATAATCCTTTGTGTAATGAAGAGTATTAGTGATGTGGTATATTTTCAACTCAATTGTGAAATATACACACAAAAAAGAATATGTAACATATCAGTAGAGTTGAACAAATAGTTAAATATAAACCCCTATATCAAGAGAATATAATGAGCACCCCAGAGCCTATGATGTGCTTTTTTTCTTTTTTTTTTTTGAGATGGAGTCCCGCTCTGTTGCCCAGGCTGGAGTGTAGTGGTGCGATCTTGGCTCACTGCAACCTCTGCCTCCCAGGTTCAAGCAATTCTCCTGCCTCACATCCCGAGTAGCTTGGATTACGGGCATGCACCACCATGCCTAGCTCATTTTTAATTTTTAGTAGAGACAGGGTTTCACTATGTTGTGCAGGCTGGTCTCGAACTCCTGACGTCAAGTGATCCGCCCACCTCAGCCTCCCAAAGTGCTGAGATTAGAAGCATGAGCCACCACCACTCCTGGCCCCATAATGTACTCTCTTTTCCCCTTATAATAACTACAGTCTATTTTTATGATAATTATTTCTTTGCTTTTTTCTATAGTTTTATCAAGTACATTTGCATCTAAAAACAAAGATTTCTCTCTGTTCCCCACCTTTCTCTTTCTGTGTCACAGTGGGTTCTGAATTAGACAAGTGCCTGGGCCTCATCCCATGACAGGTAGATTGTGTTGAATATGGTCATGAAGTCAAGCCCATCCAGAGTTGGTGGGGGATCCTACCAGGAATGACTCCTACCATCAATGATTCCTGCCAGGTCATTGATGTATGTAATGGGTTCTTCCCAGACTTGAAACCAGGAGCTAGTCAATCCATTCAATCTCCTGGTTAGCAGTCAGAACTATAAAGTGGTGTAGGCCACTAATCTGACCTCTGATGGGGTTGTCAATAGTAACCACTAAAGACTTTTTTTTTTTTTTTAGTAGAGACACAGCCAGTTTTGTGCTTCAGTGGCTTAGGGTAGTTTTTGAGCAGATCAGAGGAGAGGCAATGCGGCTGCTTCTTTTCCCTACCTAATGCAAAGCAAGAGGGTGACAGATGTTACCTATCTATAGGACCAGAGCTTAGTGTGTCCTGATAACTTAATACTCATTATATCTGCCATTTATTGAATTCCAAACACTGTTCTTAATGATTCATGCACAATAGTTTACTTAGCGTCTCACTAAACCATATATGGTAGTTACTGTTATACAGATGAATATATATATAACAAATGAAGGAACTAATGCTTCCAGAATTACTTGCCCAAGATTCCACAGCTAATAAATGTACTTGAATTTATGCTTTGAGCCCCCAATATGGCTTCTAAAATTCTAAAGGTACGCAGACAAGTTATACTTGATAATAGTAGATTTTCATTCTGTCTTTATGAAAAATGCATGATTTTATACTGTACCTGAAGAAATAAAATTTCCTTCAAGCTGAACTCATGTATTTTCTTAAAAGTTTTATTGTGTAGGCCAGGCACAGTGGCTCACGCCTGTAATCCTAGCACTTTGGGAGGCCAAGGTGGGTGGATCACCTGAGGTCAGGAGTTCAAGACAAGCCTGAACAACAAGGCGAATCCCTGTCTCTACTAAAAATACAAAAATTAGCCGGGCGTGTTGGCACACACCTGTAATCCCAGCTACTCAGAAGGCTGAGGCAGGAGAATCGCTTGAACCCGGGAGGCAGAGGTTGCAGTGAGCCGAGATCGTGCCACTGCACTCCAGCCTGGGCAACAATATTGAGATTCCGTCTCAAAAAAAAAAAAAAAAAGTTCTATTGTGTCTCCAACAGATTTTTTTTCTTGGAAGCTGAGAAGATAGAAGATAGCCTGTTGAATACAGTACTCCAATTCCCATGCCACCCTCCACATATTTATAGTAGGGATTGGGGAATTCTGTCCTTTAAGCTGCATTTGCAATGCTTACCAATAGAGGGAGGGATCAGACTGTGGAGAGGAGCAGCAAGACCAGGCTAAGGAACTTCTTGGTTACTTCATGATCTTTGGCAGCTGAAAGTAGATTGAGCATGAACCTCGTGAACCCTTTGTTAATGAAAGCAGATGTCTTCTTATTATCTGGAAGAGAGGAGTTTGCAATCCCAGTGAGAGGAAGTGCCAGTTTGTAGGGACTTGAAGTGAAAAAACCTAACTTGCTTAGTATTCTACAGCCAAGTTTCTCTTTTTCTGTTTTTGTTTTCTGAGGCAGGATCTCACTCTGTTGCCCAAGCTGAAGTATAGTGGCATGATGACAGCTTACTGCAGCCTCAACATCCTGGGATCAAATGATCCTCCCACCTCAGCCTCCTGAGTAGCTAGGACCACAGGCCTGTGCCACCTCACCCAGCTACTTTACCATTTTTTTTAGACAGAGTTTCCCTATGTTGCCCATGCTGGTCTTGAACTCCTAGGCTTAAGCAATACTTACACCTTGGCTTCCCAAAGTTCTGAGATTACAGGTATGAACTGCAGTGCCTGGCTGAGCCAGGTTTCTCAACTTCAGCACTATTGGCTTTTTAGACCAAATAATCCCTTTTTCTTGGGGGCTGTACTGTGCGTTGTAAGGTGTTTAGTAATATCACTGGCCTTTCCCAACTAGACATCAGTAGCACCCTCCTTAACTGCCCCAGCTGTGACGATCAAAAACATCTCCAGGCATTGCTAAATGTCCCCAGGGGAGCAAAATTAACACTGATTGAAAAACACTATCCTAGAGATCTGAGATCTCCTGAAGACCTGAGGCCTTAGAAGATAAGTAAAGATATTCTCTTCCTGGTGACTAGGAAATCTAGGGCTCTTCTTGTTCTGGGATTCCACAGTTCAAAGGTATGCATGCAATGAATGGAATTAGGCACAGTCCATAAACGAAGTATGGACAAAGGGCAACCAGTATCTTAACACCAGGCAGAGTGATGAAAGAAGTAAGAAGCAGCTTGAAACTTTACGAGTAGGGAGAAAAGAATGGAAACTGGATCAAAAGGGAGGAAGTAGAGATGATCTCTGACAAAATGGGGTGATCGGGCTCAAGACGCAAAGCCCCCCACAAGGGAAGAACTCTTCTATCTGTATGGATGGGAAGAAGCTGTGAAATTATTTTAGCCGATTCAAACACTTCTCTCTCAACTTTCATCTTCCAGTATTTTCTGTCTCACTTACTAGTTTTGTTGTCTCTTAGCCACTGATCTTAGAAACCTTGGAGTCATTTTTTTTGCAGTGACTCTCTTCGGGAAGGAAGGCTTTTTTTTTTTTTTGATGGAATTTCGCTCTTGTGGCCCAGGCTCTGGAGTGCAATGGCACGATCTCAGCTCACCGCAACCTCCGCCTCCTGGGTTCAAGCGATTCTCCTGCCTCAGCCTCCCGAGTAGCAGAGTACAGGCAAGCACCACCATGCCGGGCTAATTTTTGTATTTTTAGTAGAGACCAGGTTTCATCATGTTGGCCAGGCTAGTCGCAAACTCCTGACCTCAGGTGATCCACTTGCCTCAGCCTCCCAAAGTGCTGGGATTAGAGGCGTGAGCCACCATGCCCAGCCTAAAGGAAGGGATTTAAATGTGAATTTTCTTGTCTAATAGAAACATCCATGCTCATAATGGAACCTAGTTTACTTTGAGTGTTGTAAGGAACACTTTTCATTGCATGTGCTAGCAGGCTGGCAACAACTTCTTTCCTTGCAAGCATGCTGACTACCACAACCTAAAATAAGTTTAATCAAGAGGGAAGACTCAGACTAATACTAGATAACAGGAAAAAAACCAAACTAATAATATACAACTTGTAAAGCACATGAATTCAAAGACCCACATATTCTGTAATGGTATGCAGAGTCTCTTATACTGCCAGGAACTCTGTATTTGGCAAAGGTAATAGTCATGGGTCCAGGGTCTTAACACCAACAGGTAGGTCACTGGTTAGTGCTCCTGATAGGCTCAGATCCACCCTTTAGTACAGCTGGGACTCAGTCTAAGTTATTCATTCACATCTCCAGAGGCAGTTTGCAGAAAGGATAGTATACGGATCCATCTCACCTGAGTTTCAACTTGTTTGGATTAAAGGATGAAAAGTATTGTTCCTAGGCATGTCTGTGAGGGTGTTTCTCAGTGGACTGAGAAAGGCAAACCCACCCTCAATCTGGGTGGGCACAGTCTAATCAGCTGCCAGCACAGCCAGAATAAAAGCAGGCAGAAGAACATGGAAAGACTAGACTGGTTTAGTCTCCTGGCCTACATCTTTCTCCTATGTTGGATGTTTCCTGCCTTCCAACATCAGACTCCAAGTTCTTCAGCTTTGGGGCTTGGCCTAGCTTCCTTGCCTCTTGGCTTGCAGATAGCCCTTTGTGGGACCTCACCTTGTGATCATGTGAGTCAATACTCCTTAATCAACTCCCCTTTATATATACATCTATTCTATTAGTTCTGTCCCTCTAAAGAATCCTAATACACCACCCAATGATCAGCTCTTTTGTTAAAGTATGGCTTCTAATACTAAATCACTAAAAACCATTAGACTGTCACATTCAAGGGCATCTGGCTTGAACAATGTTTCATTGTTTATTGGAGTGGGTCATAGTAAGCAGGACTCAATAAATGTTAATTAACTGAGTGCATGGATAATTAAATGAGTAAATGCATGGCTACACTCAGAGCTTAGAATAGTCTAATATTAACATTTGTCCTCAAACATGGAAACACTTCTACTTTTTCTGAGCATTTGCTCTAGGATTCAAGGAAATTTTAATTAGAGGATGGCATGGTCTTCTGCTGAAATTCTTTTTATTAACTGAAGCACCCATTCTGCAAAGACTCTTGAGTGTTAGCTAGTAACAACTCAAAGTTTTCCCTTTCTCTTTACAGAGAATTTCCCTAGGTCAAATGGCACCCAGAAACTGCCTCCTCTACCTTGAAAGCTACACTATCTTAACCTTGACCAATGGCTGACTGATGTGGGAATCCAAAAGTCCTCCTCCTTGTCTCAAGGTAACTCAAATCTGTGTTGTAATTCATGTCCCAGATCTTCTCCAGTGAAACAAACTAAAGCTGCTGTTCAGCTGACACCACATTCTTTCTAAGCTTTATTTTGTCCTCCTTTATTCCTTTTCCTTCACTCCTCTTCTCCTGAAAACACCCCTCCAATGAAACATTTGAACAAGGCTGTGGTTACATGAGGGAATCTTACAAATTGAGTGCTATGCAGACAAGTTAAAAAAAAAATGCCTTAAGCTCTCAACATCCATGAAATATCATTTTACATACATTTTAAGAACAATGTGATTGTTAAAGAGAATTATTATCGAGATCTCTATATTTTACAAAATCGACTCTATATAAATGTACTAAACTAACTACCGAGTACTATGCTCAGTACCTGGGTGACAGGATCATTCATACCCCAAACCTCAGCATCACACAATATACCCAGGTAACAAATCTGAATGTGTACCCTCTAAGTCTAAAATAAAAGTTGAAAAAAATGTACTGGGTTTTCTCGCTGGGGTTAAGTTAATAAGACAAGATCTCTTCTTGGCTGGGCGTGGTGACTCATGCCTGTAATTCCAGCACTTTGGGAGGCCAAGGCGAGTAGATCACCTAAGGTCCGTTTCGAGACCAGCCTGGTCAACATGGTGAAAACCCGTCTTTACTAAAAATACAGAAATTAGCCGGGCATGGTGGCACATGCCTGTAATCTCAGCTACTCAGGAGGCTGAGGCAGAAGAATTGCTTGAACCCCAGAAGGTGGAGGTTGCAGTGAGCCAGGATCGTGCCACTGCACTGCAGGCTGGGTGACACAGTGAGACTCTGTCTCAAAAAAAAAGAAAAAAAGAAAAAAAAAAAGATCCCTTCTTCAAAGAGGTTAGCAGGGGAGATGGGCAAGTAAACACTGGGGCTGCGCTAGTATGGTAACCAAGCTGTGGAGCCAGAGAGAAGCAGTTATTAATCTCATCTGCCAGAATGGGGTAAGGTTCCCAGGGGTGGTAACATTTCAGATGGTTCTTGAAGGGTGAATAGAATTCTGACAGGTAGAAAAGGGGGAAAGGAAAAGTTGGGGCATAAAAAGTCTCCTCATGTGGCTAAAGCAAGTGCTTCTCAGGAATACAGGCCAGAAGCATGAGCATTTGGATAGGATTACTGTGAAGGGCCTGGGATGCCATACACAACTTTGTTTTTTGTTTTGTTTTGTTTTTTTGAGATGCGGTCTCACTCTGTTGCCCAGGCTGGAGTACAGTGGCATGATCACAGCTCACTGCAGCCTTGACCTCCCGGGCTCAAGAAATCCTCTAACCTCAGCCTCCCGAGTAGCTGGAACTACAGACATGTGTCACCAAGCCTGGCTAATTTTTTTGATTTTTATAAAGAGTGAAATCTTGCTATGTTGCCCAGGCTAGTCTTGAACTCCTGGGCTCAAGCGAACTCCTTCCTCAGCCTCCCAAAGTGCTAGGATTACATGTGTGAACCACCATTCCTGGCCCATATACAATTTTTTTTGTCTCGTAATTATAATGCCTCTCTGCCCCTTCCCCCTGATTTTCACTTCCTTATAAATTGCTTTATTCTTCTTTCATTCTCGTAAACTAATTTCTGTTCATCTTACAAAGCATTCAGCATGATGCCATACCCTACCATGCTGAAATGCTTTGTAATATGAACAAATTAGAGAGGGGAAAGAGAAGAAACCTGCAATTTTCATCGTCATCTCCTTTCTTGGGCATTAATGGAGAGAAGAAGAAACAAAATTGGTAGAAAAACTGTAGCTTCTATAAAAAGATGAAACTCAATCCCTCAACTAAGGAGAAAATAAACTAACATACTGAGCATCTACTACCACTACTAAATATATAAAGCACTTTAGAATCAACTCATTTAATTCTCACTAATTACTCAATGGGGAGTGTAACTGTGATTATCTCAAGTATAAAGATAAAGAAACCTTAAGCACAGGAATCCAGTCTATGGCCAAGGCCACACAGCTGCTATGAGGTGGCACATTCTGTCTCCAGACTTTGCGTCTGTGCAGCAGCTTCCTAGGAAGCACTAACTGTGCACGCCAGGGGCCAGAAACACAGTATCTAAGAACTGGGCACTGAAATCCTGGGTGCTCCTTTCGTAAATCATTGAGGAAATAAAAGAGGGAGGAAAGCCAAATAAAAAGAGGATTATTTAACCTGAGAAGGATGACTGAAAAAAAGGGAAAGAGTATTAGAGATAAGAAACAGAGAAATGTTAAAAAGAGAAAATAAAGATATGCTTTAAAAACATTAGATTGATTATAAATTATTATTCTCTCTAATAAGATATATAAGATACAAGTGTTACTTTTCTCAATATTTAATGGGAAAAAAACAGGAAAACTTCGGTAGTTTTAAGTATGTATATGCATATTATATATATATATATATGTTCAAGTAGATACATACACACAAGTGTATATATACACACATATATATACACATATACCTATATGTCTTCTTTTTGTTGTTTTCGTATATAGATATATATACCTATATTAGATATATTAGGTATATAAGTATGTGTGTATGTGTGGGTGTATATATAGATATAGATATAGATCTATATATATATAGTATGTGTGTATGTGTGGGTGTATATGTATATATATATATACTTAAAACTACCAAATGTTTTCCTGTTTCTTCCATTAAAAAATACACACTTATGGCTGGGTGCAGTGGCTCACGCCTATTAATCCCAGCACTTTGGGAAGCCGAGGTGGGCGAATCATGAGGTCAGGAGATCGAGACCATCCTGGCTAACACGGTGAAACCCCGTCTCTATTAAAAAAATACAAAAAATTAGCCGGGGTGGTGGCGGGCGCCTGTAGTCCCAGCTACTCGGAAGGCTGAGGCAGGAGAACGGCGTGAACCCGGGAGGCGGAGCTTGCAGTGAGCCGAGATAGCGCCACTGCACTCCAGCCTGGGCGACAGAGCGAGACTCCGTCTCAAAACAAAACAAAACAATACACACGCCATGGTGCTAGGTATGGGAACCACTGCAACTCGGTCTTGCAGTGGGAGGTGGAGAATGGACTCAACTCCCAGTATATTTTGATCTTTGTTTTACTTAGACTTAAATTATGAAGTGGAACTCAAGAAACAGAAGACTTTGAAAAGAATGGTTATAATCTTTTGTATCAATATAAATGCCTTTAAATATTCACCATCTAAAATGCTTCAAAAATATTCCCAATAAAGTATTATTTACATTTCAAGTCTATTAACATTCCTTATTTTTCTTGAAGTAATATATGGAATTATTTTGAAATGTTTTCATCCATATGTAAAATAATGATAATTTATTTCCTAACATACAGTATTATTTTCCCTGTGGATTAGCATTGCTAGGTTAGACTTGGCTCTAGAATGCCACAGGAAATATTAGATTTCAGACAGGTGGGGAATTTTCTGCCCATGCACGGTAGATAAACACATATTATGCTATTAACATATATTGTATTTCTTCCGTCTTCCACTTGGGAAAACAAAGCCTATAAATCCTATTTATACTGTTAGCAATGGGGTCTTTGTTTAGTGAACCTTATAGAGCATCAGGTGTTTTTTCTCCTTGGGTCCTTAAACTGAAACTTAATTGTCCCATGTCACATCTGTTCACATCAATCAAGTTATATTATTTTCTCTACAGTGTGTTCTTTGAGTTGATATGATTGATGTGACTAAATGTGATGGATCAAAAAGTTCTGTTAGGCACTATAGAAAATTTCAGAATCTCAGGTCTGCAGTCCAAAGAATCTCTTTCTATGCATAATTTGGTGTAGAGTTAAATTTAGAAGAGCAATACAGTTCACCAGATTAAGAATTTTTGACACTGATTCTTGACAGACTCCCTTTTGATGATAAAGAGAAAGTATGAGTAATTTCCTAGGGCAGAGTTAAGGTTTGGGAGTCATTGCCCTGCTGTAAATCAGATAAATTCAGGAAGGAATTAGAGTGGAAAGGGATTTGCAGTTGGAAGACTGGGTTTGGAATCCCAGCTCCTCATGTTCCAGTAATGGGGCCTTGCAGAAATTGCTTGAATTCTTGGAACCACAGTTTCTCATCTCTATCATCTATCACATGAAGTATTGTGAGAATATCAGGAAACAATATAACTAAAGGAAAGTTATAAATTACAAAGTATTATGACAAGACTCCACAGTTTTCTTGAGAGCTTAGACTGAATAGGAAACAAATTAATTATTTTAAAACCCACAGAAAGAATAATGATTAAAATAATTAGATCTTTGATACCCAGGAGCACCACAAATTCTGAAAGGAGGTCAAGTGATGGGTGCTGTAGAATGCCTCCTGTTCAGCATCCCTGCACATCTTGAATTAGCTACCTTTCTATTTCAACCATCATAGATTCTAACATCAAAAGTCTGAGTGGTCATTCTTGTTGAAAATATTATCTTGTCAGCTGATATATTCTTGACTTGTATTTTCACCAGACTTTTACTGTAATTATAAATTTAAAAATGGGGAAGCTGTATCAGTTTTCTCAGAACTGTCCAAGTGGCAGTTTTGAAAATTCGTGGTTTGGAATTTTCTCCTTTCTACATTCTATTCTTGCCAAAGACATCTGTTCAGAGTCTACAAGTGACTGTGAGTTCCTCTTTCATTTGTTTTTATAGATGGCCTGATGTAAAGTAACTTGTTAGTTTTTTTTATCTGTAACTTTAAGCAAACTTTAAGCTAATTGTATCTGTAGTAAACATCAGACACATGGTCATGAGCAGAATGAAGAGCTGTATCATTAACTAGAAGTTGGGGTAGGAAAAGAAAGGTAGTGGCTGGACAGTGAAAGTGCAGGAAAAAGAGCCTTTGCTGAGGGATCAAGGTACTCTTATTTGGTAAAGAGGATCCGCTTTTTACTAAGGTCGACTGTAGTTGAAATCATCATTCTATTTTCAGCTTTAACCTTGGCAAAGACATTTAAGCCCTCTGTGCTTCAGTATTCTCATGAATACAATTGTCACATTGTAGCTAAATTTCTGTATTGTGAGGTTGCCAATGGACTACAACAACTCATATGTGCTTCTTTTTATCTCTAGGTAGTCAGAAAATATATATAAACCAATTATAGCCCAAGTTAGCATGAAGCAGTAGTATCCAAACATAATTTTTCTCTTTAGGTAACTTCGTTTATCTTATATTACTCAGGTTCTTTTAGGATTCTGCTTCCCTTCTGGGTTCCTCCCCAAGTAGCATCTTTTGGAAGAATAGTGGGGTTACTGGACCACTAGTAGCATCTTTTGCAGTGTGTTGAAATTATTAGTTGGGGTTATTGACAGAATTAAGGGAAACTAGTCTCCTTGACCCCAGGCTGGTCCTTGTGGGTGGGGGGTGCACTGGCTGGTTTAATTCATTTATGAGCTGTCTCCATTGATGCTATTTATTGCTGACAATTATGGCCATGAGCTTGTGTTCTCTTTGTCCTCAACTCAGTGAGGACTTTGTGTTCTCTTTCCATTGATTTGGTTCCACCTTGGCACCCCTTTAGTACTGTCTGAACTCCAAGAGTGTTCTGCCCTTCAAACCCCAGCTCCAAGAACTCTCATCCTAATTACAGCAGCTACTTCTGACAAGCTCTCAGATAGAACTCGGAGTTGCTATCAAATTTACGTGGTATGCTTCTCTCTCCAGTTTTGAGAGGCAGTCTCTTTCCAAAGTCCCAAAGATAGAGAAGGGGCCAGATCTCCTCATTTGGAGTTTACCCAATATATCTGTGTTCTTTGGAAAGAAGACTGGAGAAAAGTATATCAGGATCCACGTGTTATATGTCCCATACTTCCTTTCTCCCTTTTCTTTTTTCTCTCTACCTTCCTTCCTCTACCCCTCTCACTAGAAAGGAAGAGCTTTTCTTTAATTTCCTGTACATCATATTCTCCTTTTCTCAACAGAGCTGCAAGACTTATCTTATTATTATAAATAGGAGTATCTTTTTGCTCTATGGGAGAAATTCTATGATCTGGTCTATCATGTTGTAGGGTTTGGGTTATGAAAAGTGAGTCTAATCTTTGTTAGAGCAAATATTAATTATATATTACTTTGATCATTTAAATAAAAGTAAGTGCTAAACCGTATAGTAAAAAATGAGAGCCTTCTCTTTCTTCTTCTTTTTTTCAAGGTGGAGTCTTGCTCTGTCACTCACGCTGGAGCGCAATGGCGTGATCTTAGCTCACTGCAACCTCCGCCTCCTGGGTTCAAGTGATTCTCCTGCCTCAGCCTCCCAAGTAGCTGGAATTACAGGCATTCACAACCGTGCCTGGCTAATTTTTTGTATTTTTAGTAGAGACAGGGTTTCACCATGTTGGCCAGGCTGGTTGTGAACTCCTGACCTCATGATCCACCCACCTCAGCCTCCCCAAGTCCTGGGATTACAGGTGTGAGCCACTGCACCTGGCCAAGAACCTTCTCTTTCTTACACAAATTTTGTTCCTTGCTATTAATTATTTTGCTTTATTGTTTTTCTTAGATTTCTAGGTATTTCTTTGTAATTCAACCATACATCTCACCAGGAAAAATGAAACCATTTTAAGAATTTACAACAAAGCTTTTCCTCCTTCTCTAGCCATGTGAAGTGCTGGCTCCCCCTTCACTTTTTGCCATGATTTTAAGTTTCCTGAGGCCTTCCCAGAAGCCGAGCAAAAGCAGAAGCCACTATGCTTCTTGTATAGCCTGCAGACCCAACAATAAAACCCTTGCTTCAAAAAGCATCCAGAAGGAACCATCCTTGATTTTATAGTCCAGTGAGTCCTGTTTCATCCTTCTGACCTGCAGAACTGTAAGGAAGTAAGTGGTGGTGTTTCAAACCACTAATGATGGGGTAATTTGTTACAGAAGCAATGGGAAAATAGTACAGCTCTCTTAATTAGTGTGAAGTAGCATCTCCTTTACAGTTTTGATCTGCATTTGTCAAATGACTAATGATGTTGAGCATCTTCTCATGTGCTCTTTGGCCATTTGTGTACCATTTGGAAGCAGAGTCTCGCAGGCAACAGACTGTGCTGTAGTGTTTGCACCTCATTCTACAGCAATGGAAAAGAAACATGGCCATTCAAACTGTGGAGGAACTGGACACGGAGGCATCTGGAAGCTCTATGTGGAGGCCTGTGTTGGGGAGAGATAGAGGCAGGAAGTCAGGAGGGTTCAGTGACCAGAGAAGAGGTGAGGCTCCAGGAATGACCAGGATTAGGATGGAGAAAAGGGCTCCAAGATGAGCCCTGCTTAGGAGAAGGAGGGACAAGAATTAGTGATCTACGGGACATGGAGAAGGGAGGGAGGAAGCTCAAGGTGGAGAACCACACCCTTGTTATGACTTTAAAGAGGGGGTCACTGTGTCATCAGTGAGATGTGGATCCCAGCAGAGAAAGTTGGTTGGGGGTGGGTAGATGGTGGGTTCAACTTTGGCCACGTTGAGTGGAGCAATCCTAGGAGCCATCTAGGGAGAGGTGTCTAGTGGGATGTTGGAGGGTGAGACCTCCATGACACTTATCTGAGAGATTAGCCCGTGACAGTGTTTGCAGCCTCCACACCTGCTGCTGCCCTTGCTGCCTTCCTACTGCAGGACCTGACAATAAGTGAAGGGCCCAGGGCCTGTCAGTGTGGCCAGATTGGGGTGTAGAGAGCAGCAAACTCACTTCCCTGTGCCCTGCTAAGGGGCTGGAAGGGACTGAGGCGGAGAGAGCAGGCCTAACCTCCAAGACCTCCATGATGAGAGTTGGACTCTCACCCAGAGTTGGGGACAGACAACAACTGGCCCATGCGGAATTCTCATCACAACTCAACTGCTGGCCTTGGGCCCTCTTGACTGGTTCAGGTCCCTCCAGCACTAGGACTCAAATTCAGCATCATGTCCCTTCCTGCCCCACACCTCCTGCTTTGGTCCTGGGGCAGCACTCGCCTGAGGAAGATGAGGCAGAGACAGAGAAACGAGATCTTCACAGCTGCCTCCCCGATGGCCAAAATAAACACCTCCACCATGGGCCCTGGTTTTACTGGGAAAAATGGGACAAGGCAGATTCACTTGCTAAACCACAATACCTTGTTTTTCCTGTTCCTAAAAGACTTGGACATTTATTCTCCAGATCCTTCCTGAATCCCTGGATGTAAGAACATGTCAGTCCAGGCCTCACCTCAACCCCTCTCAAGACTGACCAGCAGTAAACAGAGGGCTCTGGCCTCAGTGTGAGTCCAGGCCTTAAAGCTGACTTTGAATCTGGGCTGAGCACACTGCTATTTCCCTGGGTGACCCCAGGGGCCCACTTGCTTAGCCACTTGGGAGCTGCAGGTTGTGGGAGGCTGCAGTCTGGCATGTAGCCCCTTGACACTCTGCAGGGAGAGCGTCAAGGAGCTCTGCTATTCCCAGAGGGTTCTGAGCTTGGCAGGTAAATTCTCCTTCATCTCTGAGGTGCGCTTGCAGCTCTAGCACCCCAGTGTTGGACTGGGAGGGGCTCAGGGTCAGGCTCTCCTCGGCCCAGCTCAGCCTGGCTGGAGTATTGCTATTGACAACACAGACCAGGTGCAGAGACTGTCCTTCCAGGACCTGAAGTGAAGTGATAAATCATTTTTCAGGGTTATGGATTCTGGAAGGAAAGAGACAGAGGGTCAGAGTGACAAAGACATTGAGAAGGAAGGAGAATGCCAAAGAAGAGCAAATAGAGGGACAGATTCAAACACACAGACATAGACTGAGAGAAAGAGAGACTATGAGATGGATCCAAAGAGAGGAGTGAGCAGCAGCCCAGAGCCTGGCTCAGGCCCCAGTTTCTCTGTGAAGGGTGATATAGTTTGGTCTCTGCACTGATGGGCCTTGTTCAGCTTACTTGAGGCCTCAGAAAGTACAGAGGTCTCAGGCTTCACAGGACACCCAGATAAGATGCCAGATTAGACCCATATTCCACACCCTCTTCAATGCTGTTACTGACACTTAGCATCCAGGTTGACCCTGAACGTTCTTTTTCTCTATCCATATCCTCACCTGACACTAGTTTACTGACTTATCACCATGCCTCTGACAGGGGCTCATTCCAGGCAATTCAGAGTCTGGTGAGGAGTGGGGATTTAGGAACAGGTGCTCACAAGGCCACATGACACATGATGGAGGTGACTCAGGCTGCACAAGGCCTGGGGATGACGATGTAAATCAGTAAATGTAAATGAAGCAGTACATGGTGTGGTCCAGGAGGGCTTCCTGGAGGCACAGCTACTTCACATCTGAAGTAAGATGTGAAGGATGATCCTGGGAGGCTAGATGATAAGGGGTAGAGGGGTTTTCCAAGAAGGAGTAACAGAGAGTGCAAAGATGACCAAGGCCTGTGCACATCCAGGGAAAAGGGAGAACAGACCTTCAGGGCTGGAAGGAGAGGGGGTATTCAGCATGGAGGTTAAGTCCAGAGAAGGGACCCAGAAGGAAAAGCAGGGGGATTTGTTTTAATAAACTCAGTGGGGGAAATCGGAATCCATAGAAGAGATTGATAAATGCAACTGCAGAAATAAATACATCCCTGCACATTGTAAATCAAGGACAACTAAGAAAAAGCCACATGAAATGTTGGAAATGTATCTGAAACTTATATCACTGATACACATTAATTTCTCAAACTGGAAAAAAAAAAGAATTTACAACAAAGGAATTGAATTTAAGGAACTGCAATGCAGGGAGGAGGCGAGAAGTTAAAGTGGGGCAGTGAAGTAACTAAACACTTTGGTAACAGCAGAATGCTATCAGTAGCTTTTCTCTCTAGGTTTGAGAGAAAAAGGAGAAAAGAGGTGTCTGAAGCCATAGCATTAATATCCAGCGATAGATGGAGTCAAAATGGTAACTTAGGCTGGGTCTGGTGGCTCATACCTATAATCCCAGCACTTTGGATGGGGCAGGAGGATTGCTTGAGCCCGGAAGTTTGAGACCAGCCTGGGCAACATAGGGAAACCCCATCTCTACAAACAATTAAAAAGTTAGCCGGGTGTGGTGGTGTGCACCTGTAGTCCCAGGTACTCGGGAGGCTGAGGTGGAAGGATTACCTGAGCCTGGGAGGTTGAGGCTGCAGTGAGCCATGATCAAGCCACTGCACTCCAGCCTGGGCAGCAGAGTGACAGTTTGCCTCAAGAAAAAAAAAAAAAAAAAAAGGAAACTTATAATACTAAGGGAGTTGCCCAAGAAAGAGATTTAGAAAATAACCTAGTTTTCCTTCCTTTCCTCTTTTCCAAACTGTTACCAGTGGTCTCAGTCAGAAATGTACTAACGTAGAAGCCCAAGAAAGCCAACCTGCAGGGAACATCCCTCCCTGAAACACAGAGCAGAGCAGAGAATTGGCAGGAAATAGATCTGAGAGCAAGCAGGACCAGGAATGACACATCCTAAGATGTCTCTGGATTTCAGGTCCACCAGGTGCCCTACTAATTTCAACTTTTGGAAGCAATCTCTCTGAGATTTCTGAGCTGTTGTAATCTAGGTTGAATATCTGCTAGACTTGGCTTACAGTGTTTATCTGGGGATTGCCCTTCATCTGAGGATTCCCTTTGTCCTTCTCATGGGTTATATTTTCCATTTTCCATATACTATATCTTTGTTTTTCTAGGTTTATTTATTCAATCGTTAAAACATATTTTCTACTAATTTTCTGAGAAATTGTACCAGGAAGTATATTTTGAGGCTATTTTGCTTAAAAATATCTAATTACCTTTATTCTGTCTAATACCTAATTGTGTAACTATATATGGAATTCTAGATTGTAATAATTCTTCTTTAGAATTTTAAAGTCATTATTCCATGGCCTTCTATCTTCCACTGGCCATTGAGAAGTCTAAAGTAATTCTGCTGGGCGCGGTGGCTCATGTCTGTAATCCCAGCACTTTGGTAGGCCAAGGCGGGCAGATCACCTGAGGTCAGGAGTTCGAGACCAGCCTGCCCAATGGGGTAAAACCCTGTCTCAACTAAAAATATAAAAAGTTGGCTGGGTGTGATAGCAGGCACCTGTAATCCCAGCTACTTGGGAGGCTGAGGCAGGAGAATCGCTTGAATCTGGGAGGTAGTGATTGCAGTGAGCCGAGACCTTGCCATTGCATTCCAGCCAGGGCAACAAGAGCAAAACTCTGCCTCAAAAAAAAATAAATAAATAAATAAATAAATAAATAAATATAAATAAATAAATAAATAAGTTATTCTTTGTGGGGGGAGGAGAATGTTTTATTAATTATATATAGGTAATATATACACAACAAAAAATTTAGAAGCAAAAAAGTGGTAACTGAGAAGAGAAAAGTCGGTCTTCCTCACATTCCCTCCCCCTCAATCAACTTGTTTCCTACTCTCAGGATTGCGAGAACTGTTACCAGCTTTTTGTAATATCTAACTTTTGAGGATATTCTATATATATCCATATCTATGTATCAATTATTATATCAACCTAAATCCTGTCATTTGCACAAATTTTTGTGTGGTGTGGTGTGTGTGTGTGTATTTTATGCATTATACTCTGCAGGAATCAGAAGTCTTTGGCTAAGACACAGGTTAAAAGAGAGGCACTAGGCTTGATATAACAATTCATGTCAATGATGTGTTCATTGACACATCATTCAATCTCTGCTATACATCATCAATATTGTGGATCTCTTCAACAAAAGCAATGGTTGTATTATTTTCAAAATATTATCTGTGCATTGTGGAAAGAAGAGTATCTATGCCCTTCATATATATAGACACACACACACACACGTATATATAGACACACACACATATATGTATGTGTATGTACATGACTAGTTCTCACTCAGAACCAAAAAGAGAAAGAAAAATGTAACTCCCAACCTACCCAAGTCAGCAGTAGAACAATATAGCATATGGACTGTGAATATAATTGTAGGGTGATCTGTTTGGGATGCTTAATTTTTCTTTT
Source organism: Pongo abelii (assembly GCF_028885655.2). Classification (NCBI taxonomy): domain Eukaryota; kingdom Metazoa; phylum Chordata; class Mammalia; order Primates; family Hominidae; genus Pongo; species Pongo abelii. The sequence continues at coordinate 122,727,274 of NC_071990.2, read as the reverse complement.
TGGACCAGTCAAGTTCTCAGAGAAGACTCTATCTGTTTGTTGCACAGAGAGTAAAGACCTGGGGAACTGTGGCTGGCTACCAAGGAAAGAGAGGAAGATAGAGGGGTGGCCTCAGCTGTGATTATGTATATACTTGTGTAATATCTTTGTTTTGAGTGCATATATATGTATATGTATGTGTATGTACATATATATCTATGTGTATGTGTATGTACATATATATGTATGTGTATGTACATATATGTATACATGTGTGAGTGTATATATATGTATGTGTGTGTCTATATATATGAATGTGTATATATATATATGTATGTGTTTGTGCTGTTTTTATACTTTTCAATCTGCTGGGTACTCTCCTTGCATAGTACATGTTCTCCCTTTAGCATCACCTAGATTCTTATCACCTCTCCTTTTTGTTCTGTGCCATGAATTCTCCCTCTTGGTTTAATTTCTCTCTTAGGTTGACCGTTTTCTCTAGTAGCTCCCTAAAAGGATGAATGGGAGTAAAGTTCTTACTTGACCAGATGTGAAGGTCTACCTTCCTTTGTAAAAAGGTATAGAATTTGTATATGGGAAAGATTTTTCCTTCAAAATTTAAAGACATTGCTCTGGTATTGAAATGTAGAAGCCTAAACCCATTTTTACTTCTAATTCTTTGCATGTAACCAGTGTTTATTCTCCAGAAGGTGCTAGGATCATCTTTCTCCTGTGTTGTGGAATTTCAAATGATGTATCTTGATGTGGGTTTATTTTCATCAATTTTTTTGACAGTATATGAGTCATTTTAATCTAGAAACTCTTCAGTTCTGACAACTTAGATTGAGTTATTTCATTGTTGATGTCTTCCTTTCTCTTTCCTCTTTCTTCTCTTTGTCAAACTCTGTGTTTTCAAATAATTGGGTTCTCTGGACTAGTATTCTATTTCTAAAATATTTTTTGTCTTCTTCATCTCTTTATTTATTTGTTTTTCTATTTTCTGGAGATAGATTCAATATTATATTCCAGTTCTTCTGATAAGTATTTCATTTTTACTCTGAGATTTTTAATTCCTAAGAGCTTTCTCTGTTGGCTAAATATTTATTTATAATAAAATCCAGTCTTTTTGTGTGTGTCTGTAATATTGCCTCTTTTCTCTCAAAGGAGATTCATGATAGTAGCTTTGTCAAGGCAATTAAAAAGCATGAGGGCATTTTAAAAGGTGACTGAAAACTAAGCACCTGAATATGGCTTGTGGATACTATTAGTCAGTGTCCAATAGGGAAGCAGAACCTCTATAAATATTAAGGGATTTGTCATAGGAATTAGACCTAAATATTTGTGGGGTGAGCTAGGGAAGTGAAGGACTAGCAGATCAGATAAAACTTCATCAGCAAGTCTTCTTCAGCACGGAAGTGGGTGGAAAAATCAGGGTCTCTAGGGAAATCTAAGAAGCCTAGCATGTCCAGTCACCGGAGCGGGACTTCAAACAAAAGGTCAAGGGGAAGACTGTGGGAAACTCTTACCTCTGTACTATCACTGTAGGTTTGCCACCAGGTATCTGGTGATGAGCCTGGGAATGCTGTTTGTTACCAGGGCCTATAGATGGGAAGAAGAACATGACATGGAGTTGAGGATATGGAAAGATAAGCTGGAATCTGCAAGGCAACTCTGCACTTTTCCAGCATTACATTTAACTGTGGAATTCTTAAGAGAGTAATGACCATTGCTTAATCTCCATCCCTAAATTTCATGTAAGTTTTTTTTTCTCATGACTAGTTCTCACTCAGAACCAAAAACAGAAAGAAACATGTAACTCCCAACCTACCCAAGTCAGCAGTAGAACAATATAGCATATGGACTGTGAATGTTATTGTAGGATGATCTGTTTGGGATGCTTAATTTTTCTTTTTGGACCAGTCAAGTTCTCAGAGAAGACTCTATGTGTTTGCTGCACAGAGAGTAAAGACCTGGGGAACTGTGGCTGGCTACCAAGGAAAGAGAGGAAGATAGAGGGGCGGCCTCAGCTGTGATTACATATATACTTGTATAATATCTTTGTTTTGAGTGCACTTTTCCTGCCCCAACTCTAGTTCTCAAGTCTAAAGTTCTCTGGTTATTTCTTCAAAGACTATATCCTCAGTTTTTTTTTAAAGATATAGCTGGGATTATCCCTATTTCTACAAGTATCTGGGATAGCTAGTTTCTGAGCATTTGGGCAATTCTGTGACTTAAACCACTTTAGCTATTGGCTTCTTCCTCTGCTACTTTAAAATTAGTTTTTCTCAGTTTTGCTGAGTCATTTCTTCTTATGTATTTGATTGCTAGATTATGAAATGTTATAACTATAATCTCTGTATCTATTCTGCTTCCTTTTGTGAATTTATACCCTCAAAAACTTCTATTGTCACTTTAGAATGGTTTAAAGAGCAAATAAAAACAGGTACATGTGTTCAATATGCCATCTTTGGCTGGGAGTGCACACGAACTTATTTTATCCCCTAGGAAATAAAAAAAGATTGGATTTTTAAAAAATGTTCACATGGCCCATTACGGGAACATTCAGACATAACGTAGCTTGAGCACATATCCTGGCTTTTCTCTTATTCCTTATTCTGTCTACATATGGAATAATAAAACAGCCAGATTTCCAAATAAAGACGATGCATATGAGTCCACAATTTGCACAAGAATCTCATTTATTTCTTCACTCAACAGTTATATTTTGAGCATCAATAACATTTCTGGCACTGTTTTAGGTGATGGAGATACATCAGTAGCAAACATGAAATCCCCTGTTCTTTATATTCTAATAAAAGGATGCAGACAACGAGAAAAATAAGGTGTTGGCTGTAAAGAAAAATAAAGCAGGTTAAGAGGACAGAAGGATGTGGTTCTGCTATTTTATATAGAATGAATAGGAAGGTCTCTCTGGAAGGTCACTTTTAATCAGAGACCTGAAGAAAGTGAGAAAAGTAAGAGGGGGGAAAAGACTTCCAGGCAGATGAATCAGGGCTGTAGGGCATGAGATTAGATTAGTCCAAATAATCTCAGAGGTAAATTACATTAGTGAGGCTGTGACTGTTGGTGGATTTGATACAGTTCTTAACAGGACCACTGGCTGCCCTGTTGTCCTTTCTTCAGTCACACCAATACTGTTGGAGGAGCAAATTTGTCCAGTGCATTAGAGTTCAGGTAAAATAATTCATTCTCCCTAGCGCCAGGCAGTATCTGAGGGAGGAGCAAGAGACGAGGCAGCCTGTGTCCTCACAAGCTTTGGCACGAAGCCCAGTTTTCCATGAGGCAGCTCAACCATGTCTTTGAATTCCCATAAGGAGGGCCGTATTTTTCAATGACCTATGGACTTAGAAGGAGACACACCTAACCCAGCAATATTGGAAATAAACCACTAGGCTGATTTGTGTGTGGTCTCTATCGTTGGAAAACGGCTATTGTTTGCATCTGGTGTGACCAGAGAGAAAAGACACAGCAGAGATGTAATATAAGAAAAGACTGGCACATTGTAAAAATGAACAAACAAATCAACTTTTGTACTTCTTTTTTTTTTTTTTTTTTTTGAGATGGAGTCTTGCACTGTTGCCCGGGCTGGAGTTCAATGGCATGATCTTGGTTCACCGCAACCTCCACCTCCCAGGTTCAAGCGATTCTCCTGCCTCAGCTTCCTTAATAGCTGGGATTACAGGTGCCCACCACCATGCCTGGCTAATTTTTTTGTATTTTTAGTAGAGACAGAGTTTTACTATGTTGGCCAGGCTGGTTTCGAACTTCTGACCTCATGATCCGCCCATCCCGGCCTCCCAAAGTGCTGGGATTACAGGCGTGAGCCACCACACCCAGCCAACTTTTGTACTTTCTATCACTTGCTGGTTTGTCTCTGAAAGAGCCTAACAGACTGACCAAATAGCTGAGGGAGATCAGATGTGAGCAAGCAAAGGAAAAGTGCTAAAGACTTAAACAGGTTTGGTAACCAAAAAGATGAAGAACAGCTAAAACCTGATGGATGTCGTTGAACTAAAATTTTCGGGAGAGGCAGAATAAATCTTTTCTTCTCAAGAGGAATTTTCTTTGTAAATATGGATTACACCTCTAGAAAAAATTCCCAGGATCTTCCCTCCTGTGTGTTTTCATCCTGATTCTTTGTGGTCCATGATGCCAGCTGAGGTTGTCAGTAAAACAAACCTAAACTAGCAGGATGGAAGCAAATTATTCTGCCATTTTTCTAGATCTTTGAGTTGCATATCAAATCTAGGGCCGATCACTCCACACTGGTTTAGACTTTCTGTGAGGTTCACAACAATTATCCCTGCTCTGTGATCATCAGTGACTTTAAATTTGTCAATGTAACCATGCTTCATCATCACAGTTAGGAACCAGACAATAACTTTGGAGCATGGCCTAATAAGAACCTAGCATTTGCCTCTCTTTTCGGCATTGTTGATGCTCTTGAGATCATCAGCCAGGACATTTATGCACACCGTTGCGGCAGTGCAGAAAGATGGCAGAAAGAGAACAGGAGGAGAGAGTACACAGCGTTATCCAGAATAAACCTTTACAAAGAACCAATGAGGGCTTCTTGTGACAAACTTACAGTATATACACATACATGAAAAGACTTCCTGGAATTATGAAACACGATTTTCAAAAATAAATATCATTAGACTAAATAAAAAAAGAGAATGGTCGTTGCTGAAAATTAAATTGATAGTTTGGGAGATTACATTAATAAAACAGCAAAACAAAACAAAACACAAAAAGATAGAAATCATGAGGTAAAGAGAAGAGACTTGGAGAACATTTCAAGAGTCAGAACATAATAAAAATTAGAATTCCAGAAATAATTTTGTTACTCTTCCCAGTCAGAACAAAGGTGGAAGAATCATATTTTCTGATTTCTTTTTTTTTTTTTTTGAGACAGAGTCTCACTCTGTTTCCCAGGCTAGAGTGCAGTAGGGCGATCTCAGCTCACTGCAACCTCCGCCTCCTGGGTTCCAGCGATTCTCCCACCTCAGCCTCCAGAGTAGCTAGGATTACAGGCACTCGCCACCATGCCCAGCTAATTTTTTGTATTTTTAGTAGAGATAGGGTTTCACCATGTTAGCCAGGCTGGTCTCAAACCCCTGACCTGAAGTGATCCACCCACCTCGGCCTCCCAAAGTGCTGGGATTACAGGCGTGAGCCACCGCGCCCAGCCATATATTTTCTGATTTCAAAACATATTATAAAGTGACTAAAAGAGGAGGATAGTACTGGCAAAAAAAAAGCAGACATATCAACCAATGAAGCAGTATAGAAAATTCAGAAATAAACCTATGCATTTATGGTCAGTTGATTTTTGACAAACATGCCAATAACTCACAGTGGGGAAAGGTCAGTCTCTTCAACAAATGGTTTTGAGAAAACTGGATATCCATATGCAGAATAATGAAGTTAGACTCTTGTCTTACACCATACAAAAAAATCAACTCAAAATGAATTAAAGACTTAAACACATATAAGACCTGAAACTGTTAAGCCACTAGAAGAAAACATAGTGGAAAATTTCCATGACATTTTTCTGGACAATGACGTGTGTGTGTATGTGTTTTCAATAACGTGTGTGTGTGTGTGTGTTCCACTAAGGCTTTATTGATGGACACTGAAATTTGAATTTTCTGTAATTTTTATGTTTCACAAAATAATTTTCTTCTTTTGCTTTTTATCTCCAACCATATAAAAGGTAAAAACCATTCTTAGTGTGAGAGTCACATAAAAACTGGAGGCAGGCCAGATTTGGCCTGCAGGTCACAGTTTGGGCAATAACTTTTTTGATATGACCCTAAAAACGTAGGCAACAAAAGCAAAAATAGACAGGGCCAGGTGAGGTGGCTCACACCTGTAATCCCAGTTCTTTGGAGGCCAAAGCAGGAGGATCGTTTAAGGCCAGGAGTTTGAGACCAGCCTGGGCAACATAGTGAGGCCCTGTCCCTACAAAAAAATTAAAACATTAGCTAGGCATGGTGGCACACATCTAAAGTCCCAGCTTCTTGAAAGGCTGAAGTGGGAGGATCACTTGAGCTCAGGAGTCTGTGGCTACAGTGAGCTATGATTATGCCACTGCACTTTAGCCTAGATGACAGAGTGAGACCCTGTCTCTAAAAATAAAATAAAATAAACAAATGGAATGGTATCAAACTAAAAAACTTCTGCCCAGCAAAGGAAACAATTAACACAGTGAAGAGACAACCCACAGAATGGAAGAAAATATTTTCAACTATACATCTAATAAGGAGTTAATATCCAAAATATATAAAGAAGTAAAAAAAACAGCTCAATAGACAGGAAACAAATAACCTAATTAAAAATAGACAAAGGACCTGAATACACGTTTTTCAAAAGAAGATATACAAATGGCCAATAGGTACATGAAAAAAAAAATGCTCAGTATCAGTAATCATCAGAGAAACATGAATTATAATAAAATCACAATGAGATATCATCTCACACTCATTAGAATGGCTTTTATCAAAATAATGAAAGATAAGTGTTGGAGAAGATGTGGAGAATACAAAACTCTTATATATTGCTGGTGGGAATGTAAATTAGTACAGCCATTATGGAAAATGGTATGGAGGTTCCTCAAAAAACCAAAAATTGAACTACCATATGGTACAGTAATTACACTTTTGGGTATATAGTCAAAGAAATTGAAATGAATGTGTTGAAGGAGGCTGATCTGAATGCAGTGGTGTTCACAACTAATTGATCAAAACTAGTTACAGATTTCTTTGTTCCTTCTCCACTCCCACTGCTTCACAAAACTAGCCTTAAATAAAAAAGAATATGTCAAAGGAATACCTGCATTCCCATGTTCATTGCATGATTATTCACAAGAGCTAAGCTGTAGAATCAACTTAAGTGTCCATCAATGGATGAATGCATAGAAAATGTAAGATATATACACAACGAGATACTATTAAGTCTAAAACAAGGGTGAAATTCTGTCATTTATGACAACATAGATAAATCTGGAGGATATTATTCTAAGTAAAATAATCCAAATACCAAAGAAAATGCAGAAAACAAATACCACATGATCTCACTTACATGTAGAATCTAATAAAGTTGAACTCATAGAAGCAGAGAGTAGAATGATGGCTACCAGAGACTGGGAAAGGAGGGGCAGTAGGAAAGGAAGGAATAGGGAGTTGTTGATCCAAGAGTACAAAGTTTCAGATAGGAGAAATAGGTTTGAAGTCTATTATGTATAATGTACTTTATAGAGAATAATGTAATGTATAGTATATTTCAAAATAAAACAGTACATTTAAAACGTCTCATCATTGAAAATGATAGGTTTAGCCAGGCATGATGGCAGGTGCCTGTGGTCCCAGCTACTCAGGAGGCTGAGGCAAGAGGATTGCTTGAGCCTGGGAGGTTGAGACTGCAGTAAGCCAAGATCACACCATTGAACTCAAGCTTGGGCAACGAGTGAGACCCTGTCTCAAAAAAAAAACATATATATATATATATATTAGGTAAGTGAGGTGATGGATATATTAATGAGCCTGATTTAATCATTTCACATTGTACACATATATCAAAACATCACATAGTACCCCATAAACATATGCAATTATGATTGGTCAATCAAAAATAATATTAATAATAACAAATATAACACTTTTTTAAAATAGAGATTTTTATAGACCACATTCTTTCATTATAATTCCAGAATGCTTAGCTACTTTTAAATAAATACAAACTCTCCAAAATATTCATCTGATGAAAAGAGGAGTTAAAATTACCAATTACTAATTATGTAGAAATTATTGAAAGAGAGTACACCTCATAGCAGCTAAAGCTGCTCCCATAGGATAAATCAAAGCTGTGAAATGTTTTTATTAAAAAAATAAAATATCCTAGTTTTTAAGCCCTCCAAAATAAGGGCCTGAGACAAGTCTTGGCAGCAGAGAGTTTATCTGGCAGAAAGTAGGGGTGCAATAGTGTGCAAAACAAGACAAGAAAAGAGGAAGAGATGATAGAAATAAGGCTGATAAGGTGATTGCTGTTGCTGTTGTGACCGATGGGGCTGAGATCCACCATGGCCTCCTAAAAGGCATGCAGAAAGCATTCCTCCCTCTCCTGGAATTCTCCACATAAAAAGAATAGTTTTATTTAAAAGTCAAATGGAAAAATAGCCAGTAGCACACAATATAAATTTAAAAATTCAATGATAAGGAAATTGCTTTACTAGACATGAAAACTTGTGATAAAATCCAGTGTAACCAAATTGGAAATAGACATAAGGATATACAGAAAATTAATATAATTATTTTATATTAATTATGTAAAATATTATTTAATAAATTATGTTAACATGATGGGTTATTCATCTGGGAAAAAAATGCCCAGCCCAGAACAACAGGACCTCTATCTTACCCCATACATAAAACTACATCCAAGATTGATCAAAGGTCTAAATATACTGGATGCAATGGCTCTATTTTTAGCTTTTTGAGGAATCTCCAAACTGTTCTTCATCGTGGTTGTGCTAATTTACATTCCCGCCAGTATGAGGATATGAGGGTTCCCTTTTCTCCACATTCTCTCCAACATATGTTATTGCCTGTCTTTCGTGAAAGGAAAATAAACTTCAGGACCCTCCAAATCACTGAGCCAGTTGGAAAAGTCAAGCTGGGAACTGCATCAGGCAAATCTGCCTACCATTTTATTCCTAAATAAGATAGCTACAAAGATTTTTTTAAAAAGCTACATACCTCCCTTAAAATTTGCCCACAAGGAAATTCCTGTGGGCCTCAAGATCTTTACCCTAAAACAGTTCTGCTGAATTCCACCTTGGCAATATAAATTGATAGGTTATCTTCACAGGTTCAGGAAAAAGGACAGAACTCAAAGTCATCCTCACCTGCAACAAATGCGTGTTTGATTGCTTCCTCTGTCCTATTGTTTATGTAAAAATGCAGATTCACTGACCCAGACTGAGGCATGTGACTAATCCTCTATCCTTCTCTCACATGTAAGAAATGTGAACCCCCCCACCCCCCCAACGCTCACTCCTTTCAAGTTGTCCCACCTTTCTGGACTGAACCAATATACCTCTTACACATATTGGTTGATGTCTCACACATCCCTGAAATGTATACAATCAAGCTGTACCCTAACCACCTTGGGCCCAAGTCATCAGGACCTCCTGAGGCTGTGTCACAGGTACATCCTTAACCTTGGCAAAATACATTTTTAAATTGATTGAGACCTATCTCGGATACTTTTGGGTTCACACTTTGGATATAAAGCCATTTTAACTGGGCTGAGAGGATATCTCATTGTAGCTTTGATTTGTATTTCTTTGATAATCAATGATGTTGAGCACCTTTTCATATGCCTGTTTGCCATTTGTATGTCTTTTTTGTTTGTTTGTTTGTTTGTTTGTTTTTTTGAGATGTGGTCTCACTCTGTCACCCAGGCTGGAGTGCAGTGGCACAATCTTGGCTCACCGCAGCCTCCACCTCCTGGGCTCAAGCGATCTCTCACCTGAGCCTCTCGAGCAGCTGGGACTCCAGGTACGCACAATCATTCCCAGCTATTTTTTTGTATTTTTGGTGGAGACAAGGTTTCACCATGTTGCCCAGGCTGGTCTGGAACTCCTGAGCTCAAGCAAGCTACCTGCCTCGGCCTCCCAAAGTGCTGGGATTACAGGTGTGAGCCACTGCGAATGGCCTGTATGTCTTTTTCTGAAAAATGTCTATTCAGATCTTTTGGCCATTTTAAAATCAGATTATTAAATTTTTTCCTAAATAGTTGTTTAAGTTCTTTACATATTTTGGTTATTAATCTCTTGTCAGATGGATAGTTTGCAAATAATTTTCTCTGATTCTGTGGATTCACTCTTCACTGTGTTAACTGTTTCTTCTGCTGTGCAGAAGCTTTTTAACTTGAAGTGATTCCATTTGTCCATTTTTGCATCAGTTGTTTGTGCTTGTGGGGTATTACTCAGGAAATCTTTGCCCAATCCAATGTCATAGGGAGTTTCCTCAATGTTTTCTTGTAGTAGTTTCATAGATTGAGGTTTTAGAGTTAAGATTTTAATCCATTTTGATTTGATTTTTGTATGTTACAAGAGATAGGTGTCTAGTTTCATTCTTCTGCATATGGATATCCACTTCTTCCAGCACCGTTTATTGAAGAGACTGTTTTTTTCCCAAATGCATATTTTTCACACCTTCATTGAAAATGAGTTAACTGCAGATGTATAAACTTGTTTCTGCATTCTCTATACTGTTTCACTAGTCTATCTGTCTGTTGTTATGCCAATACCATGCTGTTTCAGTTACTATAGCTCTGTAGTATAATTGAATTCAGATAATGTGATTCCTCCAGTTTTGTTCTTTTTGCTAAGGATAGCTCTTTGGCTATTCTGGGCCCTTTGTGGATCTATATAATTTGTTGAATTTTTTTAAATTTCTCTGAAGAATGTCACTGGTATTTTGATAGGAATTGCATTGAATTTATAGATTGCTTTGGCTTGTATGAGCATTTTAACAATATTGATTCTTGCAATCCATGAACATGTAATATCTTTCCATTTTTTGATGTCTTATTCAATTTCTTTTTAAATTTATTTTTGAAATGATAATTATTAAAGAAAGTTCTTTTAAACATAAATATAAAGCTAATAATTTTGAAAATACATGAGAGAAAGAGCTAATAATAAGTAAAGCTAATAACACCTTAAAATAGAGCTTATCCATTTTGAGGGGTGAAAAACCAAAATATATGTCCTGAGGTTGCTTTTGGAGAGCAAAAGGCATTGGGATTAAAGCATTTTGGCAAGTATTTACGGCCAGCATATTATTTTTTCCATCATCATTATTATTTATTTATTTTTTATTATACTTTCAGTTCTGGGATACATGTGCAGAATGTGCAGGTTTGTTACATAGGTATACACGTGCCATGGTGGTTTGCTGCACCCATCAACCCGTCATCTACATTAGACATTTTTCCTAATGTTTTCCCTTCACGAGGCTCCCCATCGCCTGACAGGCCCCAGTGTGTGATGTTCCCCTCCCTGTGTCCATGTGTTCTCGTTGTTCACCTCCCACTTATGAGTGAGAACATGTGGTGTTTGGTTTTCTGATCTTGTGTTAGTTTGATGAGAATGATGGTTTCCAGCTTCATCCATGTCCCTGCAAAGGACATGAACTCATCCTTTTTTATGGCTGCATAGTATTCCATGGTGTATATGTGCCACATTTTCTTTATCCAGTCTATCATGATGGGCATTTGGGTTGGTTCCAAGTCTTTGCTATTGTGAAAAGTGCTGCAATAAACATATGTGTGCATGTGTCTTTATAGTAGAATGATTTATAATCCTTTGGGTAGATAACAAATAATGGGATTGCTGAGTCAAATGGTATTTCTGGTTCTAGTGGTTCTAGATCCTTGAGGAATCACCACATTGTCTTCCACAATGGTTGAACTAATTTACACTCCCACCAACAGTGTAAAAGTGTTCCTATTTCTCCACATCCTCTCCAGCATCTGTTGTTTCCTTTTTTTTTTTTTTTTTTTTTTTTTTTTTTGAGATGAATTCTCTCTCTGTCACCCAGGCTGGAGTGAAGTGGTACAATCTCGGTTCACGGCAAACTCCGCCTCCCAATTCAAGCAATTCTCTGCCTCAGCCTCCCAAGTAGCTGGGATTACAGGTACCCGCCACCACACCCAGTTACTTTTCGTATTTTTAGAAGAAACAGGGTTTCACCATCTTGGCCAGGCTGGTCTTGAACTCTTGACCTCGTGATCCACCTGCCTTGGCCTCCCAAAGTGCTGGAATTACAGGTATGAGCCAGCAAGCCCGACTGTTTCCTGACTTTTTAATGATCACCATTCTAACTGGTGTGAGATGGTATCTTGTGGTTTTCATTAGCATTTCTCTAATGATCAGTGATGATGAGCTTTTTTTCAAATGTTTGTTGGGTGCATAAATGTCTTCTTTTGAGAAGTGTCTGTTCATATCCTTTACCCACTTTTCGATGGGGTTGTTTGTTTTTTTCTTGTAAATTTGTTTAAGTTCTTTGTAGATTCTGGATAGTAGCCCTTTGTCAGATGGGTGGATTGCAAAAATTTTCTCCCATTCTGTAGGTTGCCTGTTCACTCTGATGTTAGTTTATTTTGCTGTGCAGAAGCTGTTTAGTTTTATTGGATCCCATTTGTCAATTTTGTCTTTTGTTGCCATTGCTTTTAGTGTTTTAGTCATGAAGTCTTTGCCCATGCCTATGTCCTGAATGGTATTGCTTAGGTTTTCTTCTAGGGTTTTTATGGTTTTAGGCCTTGTGTTTAAGTCTTTAATCCATCTTGAGTTAACTTTTGCATAAGGTGTAAGGAAGAGGTTCAGTTTCAGTTTTCTGCATGTGGCTACCCAGTTTTCCCAACACCATTTATTAAATAGGGAATCCTTTCCCCATTGCTTTTGTCAGGTTTGTCAAAGATCAGATGGTTATAGATGTGTGGTGTTATTCCTGAGGCCTCTGTTCTGTTCCATTAGTATATGTATCTGTTTTGGTACCAGTACCATGCTGTTTCGGTTACTGTAGCCTTGTAGTATAGTTTGAAGTCAGGTAGCATGATGCCTCCAGCTTTGCTCTTTTTGCTTAGGATTGTCTTGACTTTACAGGCTCTTTTTTTGGTTTCATACGAAATTTAAAGTAGTTTTTTTTCTAATTCTGTGAAGAAAGTGAATGGTAGCTTGATGGGGATGGCACTGAATCTATCAATTACTTTGGGCAGTATGGCCATTTTCATGATACTGATTCTTCCTATCTATAAGCATGGAATATTTTTCCATTCATTTGTGTCCTCTCTTATTTCCTTGAGTAGTGCTTTGTAGTTCTCCTTGAAGAAGTCCTTCACATACCTTGTAATTTGTGTTCCTAGGTATTTTATTCTCTTTGTAGCAACTGTGAATGGGAGTTCATTTATGATTTGGCTCTCTGTTTGTCTATTATTGGTGTATAGGAATGAGAGTGATTTTTGCACATTGATTTTGTATACTGAGACTTTGCTGAAGTTGCTTATCAGCTTAAGAAGATTTTGGGCCAAGACCATGGGGTTTTCTAAATATACAATCATGTTATCTGCAAACAGAGACAATTTGACTTCCTCTTTTCCTAACTGAATCCCCTTTATTTCTTTCTGTTGCCTGATTGTCCTGGCTAGAACTTCCAATACTATATTGAATAGGAGTGGTGAGAGACAGCATCCTTGTCTTGTACGGGTTTTCAAAGGGAATGCTTCCAGCTTTTGCCCATTCAGTATGATATTGGCTGTGGGTTTGTCATAGATAGCTCTTATTATTTTCAGATATATTCCATCAATACCTAGTTTATTGAGAGTTTTTAGCGTGAAGGGATGTTGAATTTTATCAAAGGCCTTTTCTGCATCTATTGAGATAATCATGTGATTATTGTCACTGGGTCTGTTTATGTGATGGATTACGTTTAATGGTTTGCATATGTTGAACCAGCCTTGCATTCCAGAGATGAAGCTGACTTGATCATGGTGGATAAGCTTTTTGATGTGCTGCTGGATTCAGTTTGCCAGTATTTTATTGAGGATTTTTGCATTGATGTTCATCAGGGATATTGGCCTGAAATTTTCTTTTTTTGTTGTGTCTCTGCCAGGTTTTGCTATCAGGATGATGCTGGCCTCATAAAATGAGTTATGCAGGAGTCCCTCTTTTTCTATTGTTTGCAATAGTTTCAGAAGGAATGTTACCAGCTCCCCTTTGTACCTCTGGTAGTACTTGGCTGTGAATCTGTCTGGTCCTGGGCTTTTTTTTGGTTGGTAGGCTATTAATTACTGCCTCAATTTTAGAACTTGTTATGGGTCTATTCAGGGATTCGACTTCTTCCTTGTTTAGTCTTGGGAGGGTGTATTTGTCCAGGAATTTATCCATTTCTTATGGATTTCCTAGTTTATTCGTGTAGAGGTGTTTATAGTATTCTCTGATAGTAGTTTGTATTTCTGTGGGATCAGTGGTGATCTCCTCTTTATTATTTTTTTGTGTGTATCTATTTGATTCTTCTCTCTTTTCTTCTTTATTAGTCTAGCTAGTGGTCTATCTCTTTTGTTAATCTTTTCAAAAACCCACCTCCTTGATTCATTTATTTTTTGAAAGGTTTCTCATGTCTCTTTCTTTTTCAGTTCTGTTCTGATCTTAGTTATTTTTTGTCTTCTGCTAACTTTTGAATTTGTTTGCTCTTGCTTCTCTAGTTCTTTCAATTGTGATGTTAGGGTGTTGATTTTAGATCTTTCCTGTTTCTCCTGTAGGCATTTAGTGCTAAAAATTTCCCTCTAAACACTGCTTTAAATGTGTCCCAGAGATTCTGGTATGTTGTATCTTTGTTCTCCTTGGTTTCAAAAAACCTCTTTAATCTACCTTAATTTTGTTATTTACCCAGTAGTCATTCAGGAGCAGGTTGTTCAGTTTCCACATAGTTGTGCAGTTTTGAGTGAATTTCTTAATTCTGGGTTCTAATTTGATTGCATTGTGGTCTGAGAGACTGTTGGTTGTGATTTCTGTTCTTTTGCATTTGCTGAGGAGTGTTTTACCTCCAATTACATGGTCAATTTTAGAATAAGTGCAATGTGGTGCTGAGAAGAATGCATATTCTGTTTGAGATGAAGAATTCTGTAGATGTCTATTAGGTTGGCTTGGTCCAGAGCTGAGTTCAAGTCCTGAATATCCTTGTTAATTTTCTTTCTTGTTGATCTGTCTAATAATGACAGTGTGGTATTAAAGTCTCCCTCTATTATTGTGTGGGAGTCTAAGTCTCTTCCTAAGTCTCTAAGAACTAGCTTTATGAATCTGGGTGCTCCTGTATTGGGTATATATATATTTAGGATAGTTAGCTCTTCTTGTTGCATTGATCCCTTTACCATTATGTAATGGTGTTCTTTGTCTCTTTTGATCTTTGTTGGTTTAAAGTCTGTTTTATTAGAGATATTAGAGACTAGGATTGCAACACCTGTTTTTTTTTTTTTTTTTTTTTGCTTTCCATTTACTTTTCTCCATCC
The DNA here is from genome assembly GCF_028885655.2 of Pongo abelii. Taxonomy (NCBI): domain Eukaryota; kingdom Metazoa; phylum Chordata; class Mammalia; order Primates; family Hominidae; genus Pongo; species Pongo abelii. Next base: position 122,712,199 of record NC_071990.2, on the reverse strand, counting down.
TTTTATTTTGAGCCTATGTGTGTGTCTTTGCACATGAGATGGGTCTCCTGCATACAGCACACCAATGAGTCTTGACTCTATCCAATTTGACATTGGATTCTATCAAATGTCTTATAATTGGGGCATTTAGCCCATTTACATTTAAGGTCAATATTGTTATGTGTGAATTTGATCCTGTCATTATGATGCTAGCTGGTTATTTTGCCTGTTAGTTGATGAAGTTTCTTCATAGAGTGGTCTTTACAATTTGGTATTTTTTTGCAGTGGCTGGTACTGGTCGTGCCTTTCCATATTTAGTGCTTCCTTTAGGAGCTCTTTTAAGGCAGGCCTGGTGGTGACAAAGTCTCTCAGCATTTGCTTGTCTGTAAAGGATTTTATTTCTTCTTCACTTATGAAGTTTAGTTTGGCTGGATGTGAAATTCTTGGTTGAAAATTCTTTTCTTCAAGAATGTTGAATATTGGCCTCCACTCTTTTCTGGTTTGTAGTGTTTCTGAAGAGAGATCTGCTATTAGTCTGGTGGGTTTCCTTTTGTGTGTGACCTGACCTTTCTCTCTGGCTGCCCTTAACATTTTTTCCTTATTTCAATCTTGGTGAATCTGACAATTATGTGTCTTGGGGTTGCTCTTCTTGAGGAATATCTTTTGGTGTTCTCTGTATTTCCTGAATTTGAATGTTGGCCCATCTTGCTAGGTTGGGGAAGTTCTCCTGGATAATATTTTGAAGAGTGTTTTCCAACTTGGTTCCATTCTCCTCATCACTTTCAGGCACACCAATCAAACATAGGTTTGGTCTTTTCATATCGTCCTATATTTCTTGGAGGCTTTGTTTGTTTCTTTTCATTATTTTTTCTCTAATCTTGTCTTCACACTTTGTTTCTTAAGTTGATTTTCAATCTCTGATATCCCTTCTTTTGCTTGATTGATTCGGCTATTGATACTTGTGTATGCTTCACGAAGTTCTTGTGCTATGATTTTTAGCTCTATTAGGTCATTTGTGTTCTTCTCTAAACTGCTTATTCTAGTTTGCAGCTCCTGTAACGTAGTATCATGATTCTAAGCATCTTTGCATTGAGTTTGAACATGCTCCTTTACCTCAATGGAGTTTGTTATTACCTACCTTCTGAAGCCTACTTTTGTTAATTTTTCACTCATTCTCCATCCAGTTTTGTTCCCTTGCTAGAGAGGAGTTGTGATCCTTTGGAGGAGAAGAGGCATTCTGGTTATTGGAATTTTCAGCTTTTTGTGCTGGTTTTTCCTCATCTTCATGGATTTATCTACCTTTGGTCTTTGATGTTGGTGACCATCAGATGGGGTTTCTTTGTGGATGTCCTTTTTGTTGATGTTGACGCTATTCCTTTCCATTTGTTAGTTTTCCTTCTAACAGTCAGGCCCCTCTGCTGCAGGTCTGCTGGAGTTTGCTGGAGATCCACTCCAGACCCTGTTTTCCTGGGTATCACCAGTGGAGGCGGCAGAACAGCAAATAATGCTGCCTGATCCTTCTTTTGGAAGCTTCATCCCAGTGGGGCACCCCCGCCAGATGTCAGCCAGAGCTCTCCCGCATGAGGTGTCTGTAGACCCCTGCTGAGAGGTGTCTCCCAGTCAGGAGGCACGGGGGTCAGGGACCCTCTTGCGGAGGCAATCTATCCCTTAGCAAAGCTTGAGCACTGCTGGAAGATGCACTGTTCTCTCCAGAGCCAGCAGGCAGGAACATTTAAGTCTCTTCTTATTCAATTTCTTACATCAATGTTTTTTAGTTTTCATTGTAGAGAACTTTCACTTCCCTGGTTAATTTCTAGATATTTAATTTTATTTTTAATTATTGTAAATGGGATTACTTTTTAAATTTCTTTTTCATATTGTTCTCTGTTGGCATATGGAAATGTTACTAATTTTTATATATTGATTTTGTATCCTGCAACTTTAACAAATTTGTTCAAGAGTTCTAACAGTTTTTTAATGAAATCTTTAGGTTTTTCCAAATATATGATCGTATCATATGCAAACAAGGATAATTTGACTTCTTTCTTTCTAATATTTATGCCCTGTATTTCTTTCTCTTGTTTTATTGCCCTAAGTAGGACCTCCAATACTGTGCTGAATAACAGTGGGGAAAGTGAACATCTTTGTTGTGTTCCAGATAGAGGAAAGGCTTTCAGTTTTCCCCATTTGGTATGATACTAGCTGTAGGTCTGTCATATATGGCTTTTATTGTGTTGAGATATGTTCCTTTTATACCCAGTATTTGGAGGGTTTTTATTACAAAAGGATGTTGAATTTTATCAAATGCTTTTTCAGCATCAGTTGAAATGATCATATGATTTTTGTCCTTTATTCTGTTGTATACAATCAATGATGTATCACATTTATTGTGTATGTTGAACCATGCTTGCATCTCAGGGATAGATCCCACTTTGTTGTGATGAATGATCTTTTTAATGTATTGTTGAATTAGGTTTGCTGGTATTTTGTTGAGGATTTTTGCATCAATTTTCATCAGAGATGTTGGCCTGTAGTCTGTGTGTGTGTGTGTGTGTGTGTCTTTGTCTGGTTTTGGTATTAGCGTAATACTGGCATCATAGAATGAGTGGAAAATATTCCTTCTTCTTCTATTTTTCTGAATACTTTCAGTAGGATTGGTTTTACTTCTTTCAATCTTTGGTGAAATTCAGCAGTCAAGCCATCCAGTCCTGGGCTTTTCCTTGCCGGGAGACTTTTTATTACAGCTTTAATCTTATTACCTATTATTGATCTGTTTAGGTTTTGGATTTTTTTCATGAGTCAATTACAGATAGGTATATGTGTCTGGAAATTTATTCATTTTCCATTTATTCTAGGTTTCTAATGATCCTTTGAATTTCTGCAGTATCAGTTGTAATGTGACCTTTTTCATCTCTAATTTTATTTGAGTCATCTCTCTTTTTTCTTAGTCTGGTTAAGGTTTGTCAGTTTGCTTACTTTTTTTTTTAAAACTATTCATTTTGTTTATTTTATTACATATTTTTTATTGTACTTTATTTTTTTCTGACACAGGGTCTCATTTTTGTCTCCCAGGCTGGAGTGCATGGGTGACATCTTGACTCAATGCAGCTTTGACCTCTTGGGCTCAAGCGATCCTCCCACCTCAGCCTCCTGAGTAGCTGTGACTACAGGCACATGTCACTACATCTGGTTAAATTTTTTATTTTCATATTTTTTATAGAGGCAGGCTTTTACCATGGTGCCCAGGCTCCTCTCAAACTCCTGGGCTCAAGGGATTCACCCTCCTTGGCCTCCAAATGTGATGGGACTACAGGCATGAGCCACTTTACCTGCCTCGTTGATTTTTTATATTGTTTTCTTCGTTTCAATTTCATTTATTTCTTCTCTGATCTTTTTTTTTTTTTTTTTCCTTTAGAGACAGGGTCTCACTCTGTCACCCAGACTGGAGTGCAGTGACGTGATCATGGCTCACTGCAGCCTTGACCACCTGGGGTCAAGTAATCCTCCCACCTCAGCCCGCCAAGTAGCTGGGACCACAGTAATATGCCACCATACCCAGCAAAAGTTTTTTGCAGAGACGACATTTCGCCATGTTGCTCAGGCTGGTCTCAAACTCCTGAGCTCAAGCAATCTGCCCACCTCAGCCTCCCAAAGTTCTGGGATTACAATGTGAGCCACCATGCCCGGCCCTTCTCTGATCTTTATTATTTCTTTTTTTCTCCTAATTTTGGGTTTGGTTTGCTCTTGCTTTTCTCACTCTTTAAGATGCATTGTTAGATTGTTTATTTGATGTTTTTCTTCTTTAATGATATATGCACTTATAGCTATAAATTTCCCTTTTAATACTGCTTTCTCTGTATTGCATAGGTTTTGGTATGTTGTGTTTCCATAATCATTTGTTTCAAGAAATTTTTCAATTTCCTTCTTAATTTTTTCATTGATCCACTCATCATTCTGGAGTGTATCGTTTAATTTCCATGTGTTTGTACAGCTTCCAAAATTCCTCGTTATTGATTTCTAGTTTCATTCTATTGTGGTCAGAGAAGATACTTGATATTATTTCAATTTTTTAAATGCTTTAAGACTTGTTTTGTGGCCTAACATATGGTTCATCCTTGAGAATGATCCATGTGCTGAGGAGAATATGTATTCTGAGGTTGTTGGATAAAATGTTCTGTAAATATTAGTTCGATTTGGTCTTAGTGCAGATTAAGTCCAAGTTTCCTTTGTTGATTTTCTGTCTTGAATGATCTGTCCAATGCTTCAAGTGGGGTGTTGAAGTTTCTAGCTATTATTGTGGTCTATCTCCCTCTTTAGTTTTAGTAATATTTGCTTTATATATCCATGTGCTCTTCCCATCTTTTCTCAAGAAGAAGGGGTGTCTCCCCATAGCCAGCATAGCTGGAAATGTGCTGGGTCACATCTGAAGCCAGCATATCTCTGAGTCTTCACCCAAGGCCTACGGAAAGTACTACCTGGCTAAGACTGCTGATTGCTCAGGAGTCTAAGGGGTATTTCATCAGCAGATGATGAATCCTGCCAGGACTGGTTCCTTGCCTAAGACAGAAGGCTTTTTTTTGAACCAGAGTGTGTCTAGAAATATCATTCAGGGGCAAGGGCCTGGAATGGTGTCCTTAGGACTCTGCCTGGTTCCCTATCCTACAGTAGATGAGCTGGTATCTAAGTTGCAAGACAAAGTCCTCTTTACTCTTCTCTCTTCTCTCCTCAGGTGGAGAAAAGTTGTCTCTCCTGGAGCTGTGAGCAGTGCTGCCTGGGTTTCAGAGAGGGGTGGCACAAGCACTCCCATGGTCACCCTGGCTGGTGTCTCACTAGGTCGCATGCTCCCCAAGTCCACTGGCTCTGAGCACAATGTAACATCAGTATTTGCCTGTGAATTGCAGTCCTTGTGGCTTAGTCGGCCTTGAGAGTTTATTTAGAACCCCAGAGCCCTTTAGCCTGAAATGACAGGACTTACTGGAACTCAGATTCTGACTGCTAAAATGAGCAATTCCTCTATGGCTAAAGCTGGTCTAAATGCACCCTCTATGGGCACAGGCTGAGTTCTGCCCAGTGTTGCTTTCTGCTGTGACACAGCAGCACTGAGTTCCAGTGCAGAGACCCACAATTGCTGTGCTCTCTCCACTGTAAGTGCGGATTCTCCCTCCATGGCATGCAGTCACTGCTTGGGGATGGGGGAGGGATGGTGGCAGCAATCCAAGACTATCTTTCCTACCCACTTCAGTGCCTCTTTCAGTGATACGAAATTAAAACCAGGTACTGCTATGACTCACCTGATTTTTTGTTTTTATGAAGGGGTGTGTGTGTGTGTGTGTGTGTGTGTGTGTGTGTGTGTGTGTGTATAGCTGTTAAATTTGGTGTTCCTACAAAAGAACAATCAGTGGAGGCTTCCATTGTTGCTCTGCCTCCTCTACATTACATTTAGTTGTCACATCTCCTTATGTTCTTGGCTGACAGTTTCTCAGACTTGCTTTTGATGACTGCCAGTTTTGAAGAATATTAGGTAGGTATTTTGTAGAATTGCTTCATCAATTATGATTTTTCTGATATTTTTCTCATGATTAGACTGGCATTCTGGGTTTGGGGAGAAGGATCACAGAGGTAAAAATGATATTTTTATCATGTTGTATCAAGGGTACTATCAACATAATGTAAACAATTCATGTTGACCTTGATCACCTGGCTAGGTAGCATTCATCAAGTTTTTTTTACTATAAGGTTACTTCTTTCTTTCTCTTTTTTTGTATTATAATTTTTTGAATAAAGTCACTATGCAAAGCCCACATTTAAGGTATAGGAGTTATGTTCCACTTCCCTGGGAACAGAGTATATACATACATTATTTGAAATTATTCTGTATGAGAAATTTGTATCTTCTCCCCTATTTATTTATTCAACCATTTATTTATTTTAATATGGACTCTTGGATATTTATTTTATACTGGGTAATAACCTAATACTACTTTATTTTGTTGCTAAAATTGTGAAAGTTTGAGCCAATGGGAGGACTTTCGCTTGGCTTCTCTGTCCCTTTGACATATCTCCATCATGGTGGGTTTTTGTTTTATTTTGAGCACTTACTTTTCTAACACTACAAGATGATCCAATTCATATTCTATATTACCTTCACTAGTACTAGAATCAGCCATTTATAGTGATTATAGTACTATAATCAGCTCCAAGGACCCATTGTTCCTTTTATTAGAGAATGATCTTAGAAATCAGATCTGAGTGCTGGCACGTTCTTTGCTTTTTTTTTTTTTTTTGCTTTTTTTTGAGATGGAGTCTTTCACTCTGTCACTAGGCTGGAGTGCAGTGGTGTGATCTCGGCTCACTGCAACCTCTGCCTTCTGGGTTCAAGTGATTCTCCTGCCTCAGCCTCCCGAGTAGCTGGGACTACAGGCGTGCGCCACCACGCCTGGCTAATTTTTGTATTTTTAGTAGATGGGTTTTCACCATGTTGGCCAGGATGGTCTTGATCTCTTGACTTCGTGATCTGCCCACCTCAGTCTCCCAAAGTGCTGGGATTACATGCGTGAGCTACTGTGCCCGGCTGTTCTTTGCTTTCAGGGTGTTGTTGCTTCTAAGCCATCTCAACTGGTAGAACAAGGATATACTTGTGTATACTAACCCATGTATATATACCTATATATAAATATTTCTAATTAATCATCTTTATCCATATTAAACTAAACATGAGTTCATACAGATGTCTGCAACTCTATTGTGTTACCACGTGGATCATTCTAGCCTCTCCTACTGGCTTATTTGTAAACTCCCACTCTAACAGTGAGACATCTGGCTTCTACCATCTGCCATCCTTTTACTTAATTTTTTAATTATAGCATACATGGATATTAATATTAGAACTATTAAACTGTACTACTGTGGGGAAAATGTTTTATCAACCAGAGTACCGTGCTTATTTACACTTTCTTTTGCTTTTAGTCCTATAGACACCACATACTTCCAAAGTTACTTAAGTCAGCATACTTTTCCCCTACTCTAAACATTTGTTTTATAATTTGTTAATTTTTTGGAAAAATCATTATATTAATTTAGATGTGCATTTACATGGGGTAAATATTTGGAAAATTTTAGTCAAATGTTGGGTGGGTTCTGTATTGTTGTAGGTCTTGTAAAAATTAGAGGTATTTTCCCCTTTTAAGTTAGTTTGCTCATTTAAACTGTCACATCACAAAGAGAAAAATAAGTCCTCAAGTTGTAGAAACCAGCCAAAATGTTTTATTGTCTCTTTATTCTACTTCAAACACAGGGACGGGCAATATCCAGATATTACCTGCACTTTCCTGCCCTCTGCTTGAACATGAGATTCTTTAATTTTCCAGATGGTCTGGCATTCCAGAGGTTCAGGTGAATGACAGAGGGTTTGCTCAACACCTACAGCACAGCCTCTACCAGCAGGACTGGGTTAATGTCAGAAGGGGTAAAAATGTTCCATTTCTTTTTATTACTTTTTTCAGGCAAGAAATTGTGGGCTCATGGTGAGACTCACTCCTAATCCTATGATCTCATTTGGATCACTGAGGGCAAATTTCTTCTTATCCTTCATAGACACACAAAAAACAAGGCTGATGTCTAGAAAAACAACATGGGCATTTTGAGCTGAGGATTTACACACTGCTGGCTTACACGTGGTGGTGGCAGGCATTTCAAGTTCCCCAAATGAGATTTTTCTCAGGTCTACTAGAAGACATTCATCTCTCTACACTGAAAAAACTGCACGAAAACCAAACACAAATATGTTTGGAGTCAAATAAATGGTTTTGTGGATGAACGCATCCACATATTGAAAAGTTCTTGGGTATTAAATTTCACATCTAGGGAGTCTCATTGAACTACACAATAGAATGATTTAAAAATCAGCCTCATTTAGGTGATTCTGAGAACACCCTTTTAGGATGTTACCAATGCTCTTATCATTCTTAAAACAATCCTTAAGGACTGTATTTTAAAGTACGCTCTTAGGTTACTGTTCCATGATAAAGTCATTTTCTAGGCAATTCCCTATGGAAGTGGCAACTTAATTTCAACAACTACAGAGATGATTCTGGTAAAACCTCAGTACAGATCACCCGCAGTGTAATTCTCTTTTGAGATAAAGGAAAGGTTACTCCATAGCTATTTCATCAGGATTTCTTGCCATGATGATTATTGGCTATATTTGTTTACAGACTTGTCCTTTTAGTGCTCTACTGGGATCATTTCCACATTTCTGTTAACTGCATTACTCCCCATGCAGTTAACTGATACTGTGTCCCTAGAATTCATACTCATTGACCCTATTATGTCCCAGGAGCAATAGTAAAGAAATCCAATACAACTTTCTCACGAAACAACCCAGGCTCAACGGTATGATTTGTATCTATTAGTTTTTCCAAATATATACAATATATATTAAATTACAATATGTAGGGGTTGGTGGATGACTTTGAGCCCTCAGGAACGAGATGGCGGTTCTCTGGAGGCTGGGTGCCGTTTGGGGTGCCCAAGGAGGCCGAGCTCTGTTGCTGCAAACCCTAGTGGTCAGACCTGCTCATATCTCAGCATTTCTTCAGGACCGACCTATCCTAGAATGGTGTGGAGTGCAGCACATACACTTGTCACCAAGCCACCATTCTGGCTCCAAGGCTGCATCTCTCCACTGGACTAGCGAGAGGGTTGTCAGTGTTTTGCTCCTGGGTCTGCTTCCGGCTGCTTATTTGAATCCTTGCTCTGCGATGGACTATTCCCTGGCTGCAACCCTCACTCTTCATGGTCACTGGGGCCTTGGACAAGTTGTTACTGACTATGTTCATGGGGATGCCTCGCAGAAAGCTGCCAAGGCAGGGCTTTTGGCACTTTCAGCTTTAACCTTTGCTGGGCATGTGCTATTTCGACTATCACGATGTGGGCATCTGCAAAGCTGTTGCCATGCTGTGGAAGCTCTGACCTTTTTGACTTCATACTTTGAAGAATTGATGTATGCCTCTTTGCCTCTGCTTTGTCATGCCATTAAGCTCGCAATAAGGAAGAAATAACAGATAAGTCCATTGGTGGACAGCCTTCTTCTCTTAATCACAAGATTATTTTCAGAATTTAATCTTTGAGGAAAAGGTTTGAGAGGAATTATATCTAAGTTGTGAGACTGAGTTCTGTATTCTGGTGAGTTAATGGGGTTGCCTCCCAGCTTCTTATAAGACTCACAGTATAACTAAACATGATATATCAGCTTTTGCCTTTTAATTTATTAATCTCTTAAAGAGAATCCAGCTTTATTACGATTAGTATATGATCAAACTTCCATATTTGCCTTGGGAATAATGGACAAAGGGAAATACTCTTAATTCATGAATAAAAACTTTGCAGAAAATTAGTGTTTAATTTTTGAAAACTTCCCTCTCTAGTCAGTAGATACCACCTACTGATGGTTGCATATACTAGGGAAATTTTAAAATTAGGAAATGATGATATCTCATATTATAAATTTCTAAATCCTAGGAAGAAACGCTTGGAGTGCTTCTGAATATACAGAAGTTCCATTTAAGGGCAAGTTTCCCCGTAGATGTATCAAAATACTACCAATTGTAAACTGAGATTTAATTCTCAAATGTATTCTACTTGTTCTAAAACAATCTGTCCACAAATATAAAACTGTAAGTAGTAAATTGTTATTTTCGCACAATGGGAATCTCTAATGTAAAAATGTATTCTATGAAAATAATTTTTTTAAATAAAATGTATAATAAAAAATTATAGTATGTAATACATAATTTTTTTCTCTCTCTCTTTCTCTTTCTCCACTCTCTGCAGACAGCTTATGTCCATCTGTACTGTACATGGCCAGAAGCCAGCTGTTTCTAGAAGCTCTTGGTCAAATTTTACTTTATAAGTCTGAAACGCCCTGACATACTACTTATTTTTTTCCTTACTTAGGAAGTTGTTACACCATTGATAACAATGGCAACTCTAGCCAGAAAGCAAGGTGAGCATATGAATTGGGGTAGCACATAAACAAAATCCCATTCAGAGCATATTATTTCTATTATTGAGGATAGGATTATTTTAAAATTTATATTGTGAAAATTGATTCCTTTTGTTATTAATAATGAAATATCTTTAGATTCTAATTCTTTTTCTATATGGCTTAAACATACTGTTTTAAAGAAACAGGATAATATAGAGGTTAAGAAGGTAGGCTCTGGAATCAGACTGCCTGGTTTTCAATCTGACTGCACTACTTACCCATTGGTATTATGTGAGCTTAAGCATGTTATTTGTCTCTTTGGTACTTCAGTTTCCACTTTTAAAAAATGGGCAAAAACTAGTTCTACATTACAGTTATGGTGGCATAGCAAAACAATATATGTCAGCTATTTAGAAAAAAATATTGATACAGAGTAAATATTTAATAAATGTAAGTTACTTATTATTATGCACCTATCATACCAGTCTATTTTAATTTGGTAATATGCTTTGGTTTTAAATAGTTATTCATAAACTATTTGGTGTTTGTAACCACATAGAAGTTGCAGAATATATCAAATTCCTAATAGTCTGGTTTATTATGTTATAGCCCACAGCAAAACTTTGAAGAAATTGAAAAATTGGACTACTTTTCTTTGAAATTACAGTTTAAATATCTACCACCTATTGGAGTAATAATCAATAATCTATATTGTAATCCATATAAAGCTGGACCTCCTGCTCTCACTCTGAAGTCAACCTGAGCATAATATGTAACTAGAGAACAAACATACAAACAAAAACATAACATGCCTAAAAATTCAGAAAGCAATTTCGTGTCCTAATATCTCTCAAAAAACACCAAAAAGGATTTTTGGTCATAATACACAAAGGAATATATTTAAATCCTTTTTCATCTATCTTCTTAAAGTCCTGTACCACATGGTAGAGCGGCTCACTGTGTATTCATCCTAAGAATTTTTCTTTTTTTTTTTGAGATGGAGTTTCACTCTTGTTGCTCAGGCTGGAGTGCAAGTGCAATGGCACGATCTCGGCTCACTGCAACTTCCACCTCTCGGGTTCAAGCAATTCTCCTGCCTCAGCCTCCTGAGTAGCTGGGATTACAGGCATGCGCCACCACGCCCGGCTAATTTTGTGTTTTTAGTAGAGACGAGATTTCTCCATGTTGGTCAGGCTGGTCTTGAATCCCCGACCTCAGGTGATCCACCCGCCTTGGCTTCCCAAAGTGCTGGGATTACAGGCGTGAGCTGCCACACCCGGCTCAGAATTTCTTAAAATGTGCCCTAAAGACAGCCTGGATTAGTCCTTACCTTTCTTGCCCTCCTTTCCTTTAGGATCCATATTTTTCTTCTGCAAGCAACTCTTTGTCATTTCCAATATAAAGCAATCTAGCTCAAACCCCTTTCAGTTATTTCTTTATTTGGTACTCTGATCTGCACAACAAAACCTAGGCATTTAAGACTCAAGAAAATTATTCATAGTGGTCAGGCCAAGAAAGAGGATATGAAGGTTTATATGTTTGCTTACTTACACTTGTAAACCCAGCACTTTGGGATGCCGAGGCAGGAGGATCACTTGAGTCTAGGAGTTCGAGATCAGCCTAGACAACATAGTGAGACCCTATCTCTACAAAAAATAAAAAATATAGCTGGGCATGGTGTCACGTACCTGTAGTTGCAGCTACTTGGGAGGCTGAGGTGAGAGAAATGCTTGAGCCCAGGAGATTGAGGCTGCAGTGAACTGTGATTGTACCACTACACTCCAGCGTGGGCAACAGAGCAAACCCTGACTCAATAAATACATAAATATTTTTTTAATAAATAAAATGTAATATTTTTCTACAACAATTGGAGTTATAACATAGAAAAACAGACTGTATGATTAATAAAGACACATACTTGTATACATACCTAGTACTTATTTTTCGGTCCACACTTATGCTTACTAGTTAACTGACAAAACATATATGGAAAAACAGCTATAATGACAAATTGTGGTGTCTTTCTTTAGACATATGAGAAGTCTAATTTTAGAAAGAACTTGATGATCAACTGATTCTGGTCAAAAAGTACTAATTTGTTACATCTTGAAGTATTTACATACCAATAGTAGCATAATTAAGCATGTGTTTTGGATAGTGTCCGTGTTTCTAAACATTGTGAAGTGTAGTATTAAAATCCTGCTTTATCAGAATATTTACTTGAACTGTCCTTTTAGAATCTGGATCCTTGTTTGGAATCACTGCTCATTTTATTACTTATTTTGTTTTTTTTTTGAAAAATGAGAGAATGGGGGAATTTACAGTCAAGTGATTTTCAAAATTTAGTAAGTAATTCCTGTGAAATTAAAACATTCTGTTGGAACATAGAAGAGGAGAGTGAGACCAGCAATACTGCATAGTACCTAGTTTATTGTTAATGCGTCCTTTCATAATGAGATAGTAGAATCAGATGTAGATAATTTGATATGACATTTAGCTGTTACCAAGTGATAAAATGTTGATTGCTTTATACTATTGCCTAGCCACACCCCCAAATGAGTTTTCAGGTTAGGAATAATTTCTGAAATAGGTTACCGATGGTATAATCATGTGATAAATGTTTGGAGTTAAAGTGAAGATAAATCAATAGCTGAAAATATTCTTAGTGTAAAAAATAAAAAGTATTCTAGGGACGAAACTGACACTTTTTTTTGGCTCATGAGCATTTATTTAGATCTTTAGAAGAAAATTATGAGCTATATTTTTATTCTTTACCACAGAGAAGCATTTTTTTCTGAAATACAGGGATCCTTTGAATAAAAATATACACAATCAATAGCCATAGTTTTTGTACCTCAGGATATTTATCTGACTTTGTGAAGCAGATATATTTTTCTGGTATGCAAAGCCTTAACAGCTAGGTATCAAAAGAATTATTTGTCTTGATTTTTTGCCTTAGAAAATGTTTTGAAGTAGACCTAATGATTAAAGCTTTAGGAAAAAATGAATTATTCATGTCTTTCCTGTGTGACTTATTGCTTTCATCACAACTGTATATTAACAATATTTCATAGTCACTATAGGTAGTGCCTTATGTTTAACTACGAGAGAAGTTTGTCTAGAAAAAAAGTACTGTTGTTTTATTGGTTTATCAGGAGGATAAGCTCTCTTTTAAGCACCATTATATAATGTCAGTGATTTAGAGAAAGTCCTCTTACTCTTTTACCCATAGACTAGTTGTCAGATAATGTTAAGGCTTATTCCATAGAGTCATCCTTAATTCCTGTTAGTAACATTTAATAAGTTCTGAAGATATGTGCAAAATGTAAAGTTGTGTCATAAATTATAGTCATTACAAGAGTACACAGAATACAAGTTAATGCAATCATGTTTAGCTTCTCTTCTATTGGATTCTTTTTTTACTCATGTGAAATTATTGTCTTATGATATTTAAAGCAAAAGAAAGCAAAAAGTTCAACACAAAGTAGAGAGAGGACAATAGTAAGCTCTCAACTGCCAAGATTAATAATGTGCTTTGGGTATGCAGAAAATCAAGCAGCAAGATACTGACTTAATAGGGGGCAGAATCCTGTTTGTCATTCACTGTTTACCCACAGGTCTCTGAAATTGCCTGCTCTGTTATGAAATGTATAGTGAAGTAGCTGATAGCAGCGTATTTTCTCCAATAGGATTCTGATCCTTACTTTAGGTCTATCTAGTGCTGTTGAAAAATAAATTACTAGTCTTGAAAGTTTGCCCTAGGAAAGCTCCATCTTGATATAAAAAAGTAGGAGCAGACATCTGGTAGACATAAGCTACCTAGCAAGTGACAGAAGAATGTATATAATATGCTTATTTCATTGGTTTACTAAGTTGGAAAGTAATATATTTCTATATCACTGGCTATTGGACAAGGTAGAGAGTTTTAAAGACATTATCAAAGATACTATGAATTATTAATGTCCTTCCCCAACCTATCAAGCTAAAAAAATGAAGTATTGGTAGAAGAAATTATTTGAGATTAGGTAGAATAGTGTAAGATTAAATTTGAGGGAACAAATTTCCTTGTGTTTTGTGCTTTTTCTTGTCTCAAAATTTTGAATCTGGCAAGCCCTGCTATTTCTTTTTCTTTTTGAAATTTTAAAGTATTTTTAATTGACAAATTAAAATTGTATATACCCAAGATATACAATATGATTTGATATACATATACATTGTATACTAATTATCACATGAAATTATGAACTATTTTTTTAAAATTGCTTTTCTGGGGGTCTTCATTAGTGAGGAAGTGAGTAATCTTGTATTTTTGTGTCTTAAAAGCACTTTTTTCTGTCTACATGTTGTGTAGCTACTTTAATGCAAGTGCTTACACTGCCATACTGTCACTCTTTGCTTATGTCTACTGTAGACAATCAAAGTTGTAATGAGTATCAATCATCATTGTTGTTGTATGTCTTCACATTCGAAGTAAAGCCCAGACATGCTTCAGAGAAAACTACACAGGAAGCCAGTGTGACATCTATGACACATATTAGAGAGAGAAAATTTTGAATTCCATCACTATCTTTGTAATCTGTAAAATCCAAAATTGCTAGGTTTCTGATAATTAGTGAGTACTTTTACTCATACCTCTCCCATGCCCTTCCCTCCTCACTGTTACTTCTCAAACTTTTTGGACTTCTCCATTTGTGTCTCCTCACAAACCACTGGAAAAAAAAATTTGATTGAGAAAGCAAAAGTTGGTGACAACGTTTCATATTTTACTGTTAATTAAAATATTCAATATTTATATAGTTTTCTTTGTACAAGAATAGTACAGTAGACTTTTTACTAGTGATATTTTGTTTGAATATGCAAACCCATAATTATTAGATCAAGGAAGGTTAGCTAAAATTAAGAGATCTCATAGACTAAAAGCTATCTTGAGGAATTTACCACAGCCTAACACTAGGGTGTGACATTTAGTGTTTCAGGCTTTAAACATTTTTAATTGTATATAGTAAAGTAATACATGTACATAGTTTAAAAGTCAGGGTTGATAATGAAAAGTAGCAGGTCATACACTGCTTCACCTATGGCTTACTCCCAGATAACTTCTCTCCTGAACCAACCATTTTCAACTCTTAAGTTGTTTTATTTTTTAAATTTATAATTTACCTGTTATTTGAAAACTTCTGCTTAAATTCCTATTTCTTATTATATCAGTTTGATCATTGTAACTTATTTCCTACTGTGAAAGCCATCTTTTACCGATTGTTCTCCATCCATTCTTCCAGTAGAATTACATCATAAGTTTTGGTGAAGTCAACATTTAGTTTTGCATTATTATGATTATGGCTATGTGCTTTTACTCTATATTGTTCATTGCTGTGACATAAATTGTACCATTGTTATATTTCCTTTTGGAATTAATGACTGCCTCATTTTGGGAAGTTTAGTTTTTTTTATAACTGTGATTAATTTATCCACAAACTCTGCAACAAAAATCTTCTAAAAAAGCTGAAATAAACTCTTAATCATGTTTTAAAAATCAGGAAATTCAGTAGTTTCCTTTCGATCTTTGAGAAATCACACTAGGCATCCTTCATCTTCCTGCTTCAGTCTAGAGTGGTTAATTTCAGTGCCTGCCTCAGAGCTGTCATTCTGGGCCATTCACTCACGGTCATTTAAGAAATCCCTTACCCATTTGCTATGTTGAAGTTTATATTTTCTGGGTTTTGTGTCCTTCAGTTTGTGGTTGACTACCTCATTTTAGCAAAACTCATCTTCTAGTTGTTTTCTAAGAAAAGGTTTATGGACTTGTGTATATAAAAATGTCATTTTTTTCCTTTTTTTTTTTTTTTTTTTTTTTGGTGAGTCAGGGTCTTGCTTCCAGCACACTTCGTATGATTTTTTTTTTCAGTCATTGTTCTGGGCATTTGGCAGCCTTTTTCATGTGGAAATGTATATTTTCTCATTCTGATATTTTTACTTAAATTGTACCTTTAATAATTGTATCTCATGCATTTTCTTTTTTTGTTTGTTTCTGAAAATTCTGTTGGTTAAACAGAGATCTCTTGGTTTTGGTCATTTAACTTTATTTGTTTTCTTCAGTGGTGAAATTTTTCATAATTTTGTTATAATTAATAAGAAATAGTCTCAACATTAACATTTAGAAGTTCTACTTAGCATATTTTTTTAATTTGACAACTGTGTTTCTAATTTCTAAGAATACTTTCTTGTTCTCTGAATGTCCTTTATTTTTCAGCCCCAGCCAACACATTGTTGGTAGCTTTATGAGTGACCTTCGGGGAGAGATACCTAGCTTAGTCATGTCTGGATCTTGACCCACAAAAACTATGAGATAATAAATTTTGTTTTAAATGCTAGGCTTTGGAATAATGTTTTATGCAGCAATAGATAACAAGCAAATATAACAAGGCTTTTTGGTTTTCTTAAAAATATATCCATATTTTCATGAGAAAAGACAAGCAACACAGCTGAATATAGCAGTATTCTCTCAACACAGGGCAAAAAGAATATTTTATATCCATGTATTATTAGGGCTTTTGGCATTTTATATAGATCAAATTATAAAGAATGAATATGAATATATTTTTTCCTTTATTTCATTCATGAATTGCTATCTTATGATGTTATTAATGGCTATTAATGAATGTCCTACATTCTCAGTTTGTTAAATTTCAAATTACTTTCCATGTTATTGGTCTGTATATTTTTATATTGTTCTGAATTAGCGAAGATAAACCTTTAAATCACAAAATTTCAAATGAAATTTTGGTGAATTAAACGCCCCCGACTGGCCAGGTGCAGTGGCTCATGCCTATAATCCTAGCACTTGGGGAAGCCGGCAGGAGGATCACTTGAGCTCAGGAGTTCAAGGCCAGCCTGGGTAGCATAGTGAGATCCCATTTCTTCAAAAAATAAAAAATTAGCTGAGTCGGTGGTGAATGCCCGTGGTCCTAGCTATTTGGGAGACTAAGGTGGGAGGATCGCTTGAGCCTGGGAGTCAAGGCTGTAGTGAGCTGTAATCATACCATTGCACTGTAGCCTGGGCAACAGCGTTGAGACCCTGTCTCAAAAAAAAAAGCCCCACACCTCAATACTGTCATTACCAATGACCATTAAAGTGATAAAGAATGTAATTATGACCAGGATCAGTATGAATTCCATTTATGTTCAAATGCATGTTCACTGAAGATGCCATGATCGGTGATGAAATTAGTGAATAAAATGGGAGTCCTGTACACCTTTCTCCTTCTTTTTATTTATTTTTATTACTTTTCTATTTTTTAAAATGGAATACTTCACAAACTTGCATGACTTCCTTGTGCAAGAGCCATGCTACTCTTCTCCATATCATTCCAATTTTAGTATATACGCTGCTGAAGTGAGCACTTTTAATAAAAATATTTTACCACTTGGCTAGAAACTAAAGAAGATTTGATGGACTATGAAAGGAGTGCTGTCATAAGAAGAAAAGGTACCATAATGGAAATCAGATATAGGCAACATATTCAATGTCAGTAGTAAAAGAGATCATTTTAAAATCATGTTTGAAAAAGTGGGTGGGGAGTGGAGCAAAATAGCTGTTACTGAATAACCATTCTTTGCCAGACACTATGCTAACTACTTATGCGCCATCTCATTTAATACCCACAACAACCCTGTGAGTTAGGCATTTGACTCTCCTTTTGCAGATTAGGAATCTGATGCTCACTTGTTAGTGCCAAGGAGTTAATAAGCAATATTGCTGAAATGCAACCCCAGATATGTGGGACCCCAAAGCTTCTCTTCTCTCTGTAATTCCCTTTCTGATACAAATGAAGAATTCTATTTCATATCTGATATGGTTTGACTGTGTCTCCACCCAAATCTCATCTTGGATTGTAATCCCTATAATCCTCACACATCAAGGGAGGGACCCAGTGGGAGACGATTCTATGGGGCAGGGTTGGGGGTGGTTTCCCCCATGCTGTTCTTGTGATAGTGAGTGAATTCTCACGAGATCTGATAGTTTTATAGGCATCTGGCATTTCCCCTGCTTGCTCTTCTCTCCCTGCTGCCGTGTGAAAAGGTCCAAGCTTGCTTCCCCTTCACCTTCCACCATGATTGTAAGTTTTCTGAGGCCTCCCTAGCCATGTGGAACTGTGAGTCAATTCAACCTCTTTCCTTTTTAAATTACCCAGTCTCAGACAGTTCTTTAGCAGTGTGAAAACCTACTAATTTAATATCCCTTAATATTATTACTCATTTCGTGAGTATTTAGCTTCTCCCATATGCCACAGTTAGTTCTAGGTATTATGGATAAAAAAAGGAGTCTTGCTTCTGAAAGCTGACAGATATTGTTGAATTTCAAACAATAAATTATCTTTTAGCAATTTATTTTACAGTTAAAAATCTCATTAATACTACTTATTTTAGTGACTGATTTTCTCCTTTGAATATGAGTCAAGTCTCATAATTTTAGTAGCAATCCATGCAATAAAATGGGACTCAAAATTCCTGTCATTTTGTTCTGCAAATGTTAAACTGAATAGCAACACAAAGAAATAACGAAGGGCCACACCCACAGAGTAAACAAATTAAATCAGACATAAAATTTTATGAATGCCCTTTTTTGTTCTAAAAAAAACAGCAAAAATTTTTAAGATTAACATTATTTGTTTGAGTAATGTTAACTCTGTTTATCTGCAATAATTCTGAAGACATTATTGGTTTTTGATGTGGCACGCAGGAGAAGTAACTCGAATGGACTATAAAAGAATAATGTGATCTCTGAGGAATGCTGAAACATTACTGTTATTTTTAAGAAATGTCAACCAATTGTGAAGAACTTTGTGTAGGGTTTTTTTTTCAAAACTTGATGTGCAACTCACTGGTTTAACATGTGTTGGCATGGAGATATTTTTTCTGGAATAATGTGTTTTCATTAGAAAAAAAAAATGACCTCAGGGTGCAATCAATGCACTGTTTCTTTTCCTCCCTTCTGTTGTGGAATACATAGTACATGGCTTTTGTTGGAAGAGGCAAACAACAAAACAAAACAACAACAACCAAAACAAAAATAAACAAAAGAACCTTAGCATTGTCATTGAAAAAGGATTTCAAAATCGCTTAGAAAACTGGCCTTACTTCAAAGAGCACATGTAAACTAGTTATTGCACCTTGTCTGAAGAATCAGAAACTTAGTCTGTTTTTTTGTTTTCTTTTTTAGTTCTAAAATTCATTTGCCCATTTCTGACCACATGGCAGGCTAGGTGCCTACATTAATTCTCTGATAAAAACAAGAGAACATTTCTGGTAAAATATATTTAATAATATTTTCTTAAATGTATCAATGAACTGACAGTAAACTAAGAAAATCTTAGGTCTGTTATCTAAGCGAAGTCAGGAACTCAGAAAGGTAAGTGGAGAAATGGAACTGGCTTCCTTCCTAACCGCATTTCTTGATGGCCTCACAGGGTATTGGAACAAGAAACAAATTCAAGGCATGTATCTAAGATAAGGAGTCTAATAGGAGGACATTCCTCCCCCATAAAAGTGGGATGTCAAATGGCTATGTAAGGAATGGCTATGTAAGGGTGAGCCAAAATCAAACCTTCCCTCCTCCCTTTACTCCCCAAGGAAACAAGGATACTCAACATTCTTGGGCATAATTGCTGTCCTGGGAAGGGTGAAAACACATAGCTAACATAGCTGAGAATATGAATTACAATCCAACCCTCAGGCTCAATGTATAGTAGAGGTCCAGCACAGTAAGACAGGAAAATAAAGGACTGGGGGAAAAAAATTGTCATTATTTGCAGAAGATATGAATAGACATAGAATAGTAAAAAGTTTATAAGTAGAATTAAGAAAAAATAATGTTACTGGATTTAAAATGAATATACAAGAAGCAATTCCAATCCTATGTGATCTAGTAGTTTTGTTTGTAATGGCAAAAATATGTAAACAACTCATGTCAACCAAAAGTGAATTGAACAAAAATTTTGGTATAGGCAAATATTTGAATAGTGTACAGTGGCAAAACAGAAGTAAAGGCTGCTACATATTGTCTTGGATGAATCGCACAAATGTATCAATATATATGAGCAAATGGAGCAAGTCATGGAAGACCCTCATTTGTATAAATAGGGATTCATTTATACAAAGTCAAAAACAGGCAACACTAAACAATTTGTTGGTTAGGAATACAATTTTTGAAGGTACAAAGATGAAGAAAAGTAAAAGAAAGATTATTATAAAAGAAAAGACACTAAATACAGCTTTGACAAAAGAAATTCTGAACTCTACTTGGCATTGAATTTCATTGAAAGTGCTTTGAGGGTTTCCTCTTTGATAAACATTGTGTAGATTTTGGTCCTACAGAGAATTTGAATTTTACGTTATCCTTTCATATCGTTACTTGTTGTCACTTCATAATACAAAAAAATGTATTTAAGTATAATTTTTATTTTTAAAAGTAATATATGCATATAGTTTAAAAAAGCAAACAGTGCGAGGTTTCTAATCAACAAGACCTAATCCTCAGCCTTACCTCTCCCCACCCATGGAATGTAATTTTAATTAGAGGTAGGCAATTACAATACTTAATTTTTTTCTTCTTTCATTTGCCTCTGTATTTTTATTTTATTTTAAAAATATATATATGTATATATAAAATTTAAAAATATATATTGTTAGAGACTTGAGTCTCATTATGTTGCCCAGGCTGACTCCTGGACTCAAGCTATCCTCCCACCTCAGCCTCCCAAAGTGTTGGGATTATAGGCATGAGCCACCATGCCTGGCCACCTATGTATTTTTAAATACTACATATATACTGGTATTTCTTGATTTTTTTCAATTTCAAGCATATATTGACTTTCTAATATAGAAGATAAAGATGTAGTACTATAACACATATGTTCCCTCTTCATTCTGCTTATATAGTTACATCATGATTTTTAATAAGTCATATTCATTGCTTTTATTTTTGTGATATGGAAATACTGCTCAATGGTGAGCGACATAGTATGCTACAATTATAGTTACTTTTCTGTACAATGTTTTGTTTTCCTAGCAGCAACATTTGCCTTGTTGTATTGTTGTTATTGGCTTTGTTTTTCTATAATCCTATCACTACTTCTCTCCAAACTCTCCAAGATAATTGCAAGCAAGTCATCACAATATGGCCAAATGTTTCAGTTGATCAATCATTTCCATTTTTATTTTGTAGAAAAAATTCCAGAACTATTTTACCCTCTATTCCATTATGACTGCTTTCTAGGTCTGCTATTCAGATCTTTCCTTTTACTGTCATCCAGGTAATTCCTTCACCTCTCTTCTGTTTTCTTTCATTCAACAAATACCCTAGAAAGGTATGTACCAGGCAATATTATGGATGCTGGCAATAAACTGATGAAAACTGATTAGCTACTTTGATGGAGCTAATATCTAATGAGAAAAGCATAACTTTAAAAAATGTGGTAAGATGTTAAACTTTAAGTTTCCAATAAGGCATGTAAGTACCAAAGTGAGGTAAAAAATCAGTATTGAAATTTTCACCAGAGAGTTGAAAAGTTCTTGCTTGATTCTTTAACTGTTCAGAAAATAATCAGATTATAGAGAACTTTGTGATAAAGGATCAGGAAAAGATGTTTTGCTATTTATTTTTTAATATTAGGTGATCAGTAAAGATCTCTCTTTATGTTACTGATATTTGGGCAGAAATCTAAAGGAAGTGAGTGAATAAGCCATATGAATACCTAAAGAGAAGAGCATTCCAGTCAGAGGAAATCAAAACATCAAAGGCTTTGAGGTAAGAAAATGCTTAATGTGTTTAGGAATAGCAGGGAAGTCTCTGCGGATCAGAAGGGCTTGGAGGAGGCAGGAGGAAGATTAGATGGAGATGAAATCAGAAAGTGAGATGGTAGCTTGACTGGAATGTGGATCATTGGATGTGATAACAAATGGACAGATTCTGGATATGCTTGACAGTGGAACTGGCAGGATTTCCTGATAGCTTGGATATGATGCATGACTGAAAGAGAGGAGTCAAGAATGATTTCAGTGTTTTAGCCTGAGTAACTGGAAATGGAGGTAGGGCATTTACTAAGATGGGGAAGACTCCAGAAGGAAGAAGAGATAGCACATATTCCAAAGCTCAATTTAGAAATGTTAAATGATAAAAGTCCTATTATCTATGCAAATGGAAATATCCAGTTGACAGTTGCATATAGGAGTGTACAGTGCAGGTGCAACGTTAGGGGCTGGAGATAAAAGCATGGGAGTCATTATGGCAGGCCTGGTATTTTAAAGTCATGGATCACTAAGTTCCTGTAGGGTACAAGCTGCCTACGTTTGGTGAGCTATGTCTTCCAATTTATTTCTCTCTTCCCAAACAAATAACATTTCTCTTTCAGGTTAGTTTGCCTTGACATTTCATTAAACCTATGCCTATATTCCTTACCAAATACTTTTCCTCTGAGTATATCCGCCTATGTCTGATAAGGCCTGACTTTAGGATATATTTTTACCCATACTCGGAGGATGCATAATCTCCTTTGGTTGTTTCTTCATGTAAAAAAGAAGCCTGCCTACACTCAGAATACACATAAGACCTCCACCCAACTCTGTCTTCTTGTATGTTATGGCTTGACTTAAGGCAAATCCTTACATACACGTACTGTAAGTATTCTTTCTAAAATATGCTTCCTTGAATAGGATGAGGTGAGATGTCAAGCTAAATCCTTGTCACAACTTTGAAAAATTCTTTCCAGATTCATCAGCTTATGTCTGAGTAGGTAAACCCTAACCTGCAGTCTCCACACTTGAACAAACCAAATTCTCTGTGATTTCTAACATTCTGTTTGTCCTTGTGAGTTTATGTCTTTTGTATTTATCATTTTAGTGGTGTTTTTGAATGGAACAGAAATAAATGCATTTGTTCAAGCTGTCACATTTGACAGGCCAAATCATTTTTATATCATAAGAATCCAGTAAAATGTTTTTATAGGGTGTTTCTGGTTATAACAAATGTATATTATATGGCTGACCTTACTTAATAGCAAATAACCTTCTTCAAATGATAAAAGAAGGTTTTAAAAACTACTCAGTGCTTATTGATGGTAGTCTAACAATACTTTTGACATTTTACTATAATTTTGTAATCTACCAGAATGTTGTGAGCATTATTGGGTTATAGTA
Organism: Pongo abelii; assembly: GCF_028885655.2. Taxonomy (NCBI): domain Eukaryota; kingdom Metazoa; phylum Chordata; class Mammalia; order Primates; family Hominidae; genus Pongo; species Pongo abelii. Next base: position 122,689,041 of record NC_071990.2, on the reverse strand, counting down.
GCATTGTTTTTGTACCTGTATTGGAAAAAAGATTACTTAGCTTTTACAGATAGAAAACTCAAGTCGCCAAATTCTATTACATAGATTACTTCTTCCAATTCAAATTTTTTTAGTGCTCTGCTGTCTTTAAAATGGGTTATTCTAATATTCACGGTTAGTATCTACAGGAAAAGTACCTGGGAAATCAAAGAATATAATCAATTTTATTGTTTAGAAAAATATATGAATAAATTTGAAAACTGCCACTAAAATATTAAATATTACAAAACACAAAGGCTATTTTAAATCCATGTATGGAAAAACTGGCCTGAAAAACATGTTGCAAGTGGCAAAGGGCTAAATATAGCACAGCTGAATAATTTAAATTAGACTATTACAACTTCACTGAGATGATGTTACGTATTATATACCAAGGTTAATGGAAATCAACAAAACTCCTATCTTTATATGAAAAGATAATTGATGAACTGAAAGATCTCCCAAAACAAAGATTCTTAGAACTTAAAATTATATGCAGAATGTTGTTGAATTGTTTGTATACATGTCTCCCTTATATGTTAACATGTCTCCCTTACCAGACTGTGAGTTCGTAGGGACAGCAGTCTTACCTATTTTATTGTTCATTGGGCTTACCATAGCACATAGCAAAGTACCTAATACACAGCAGATGTCTTTTACTGCATGTGTTTGAGTAATAGATGGTTAGTGATTTTATAGAGACGATCAGTGACCCTGGAAGAAGAAACAATATGTTTGTTTCAACTTTGTTTTCCTTTTGATTTTTAAATCTAGCCTACATACAGAAAGCATGGATTCTGTTCTGCTCTCTGCCTCCCTTTATAGGGGTGGCCTACTATTTTATAGCTATACAAGTGACTAGGTGGGTAAAGGCTAAGTAGTGGTGAAATATTAGCAAGATTGTCATGCCACATACCTAAGTCACTTCCTTCAATTAAACTTTTAATAAAGTTGATACTTTATCTCCAGTTATCTGATTCCTGTATCTATCTCTCGGTTTTTGACCTTGAGTGGGAAAGAGGAATTATTTTATGGGCTTCTTTTACCAACTTCTAAAAGTTCATTCTCTTTATAAAATGAAAGTACAAATATACATTAATAAAATAAAATAGTGTGTTGGGCTTATAGCAAAAGGAAGTGCCTCTGCTTCACTGCTTCTCTTGCTGTGGTTGCCTGGGAGTTTCAACTTCTCATAGGCAACCATACTCAAATGTTTCATTTTTAATTGTCTTGGTAGTTTTCTTATTAATTCATTATAATGCAACTATGCCATTATTTACCAACCTGTCTACTTTAGATATAATCTGTTGGCTTTCTTCATAATGCATGAGGATTTAATGCACTTACATGATCCCCATACTAAGATTTTGTTGGATCCAGCATTATCTATAATAATACCACAATTGTGGGCAAAGAAATTTCCACTTATAATTATGATATACACACACATCACATATATATACACACATGTGTGTATTGTTTGGTATGCAATGCATTACACATAATTGTATAATGTATAAAATTGCACAGTATGACATTCAATAAATATATATTCAATGAAGGTATGTAATTTTAGGTTCAAGCTTTTTTACTTACGATGTTGTGAATATTTTCCCTGTTGTTAAATATTCATAGGAAACTTTTTTTTTTAGTGGCTGACATTAACAGCATATGGCTGAACCAAATTTATTTAACCTTCAACCTATTATGAAATATGTAGGTTTCCAATTTTTTAGTGTTACAAATAACCTGTCTGTAAACATCTTTATAATTAATCATCAACTGCATATCTGATCCTTGAAGTAGATTCCTAGAAATAGAATTACTGAATCAAAAATTCTCGATACATATTGCCAGTTTCCTTTCCAGGAAGATTTTGCTTATTTGCATTTCTAACAGCACTGTAAAACAGTAATAATTTTATTCCATATCATTTAACCCTAAATACATATATGCTCTAAAACTTCTAATTTTATAGATCTAGCTTGAGATTTTTGATTACCAGTATCGCTGAAGATTTCTTCATATGTCCATTATTTGTTATTATACAACATTTAAATTTTTTTCAGTTTAATATTTGGTTCTATGACTAATTTGAATTTTTAATATTTCAGAGAAGTTTTATGAGTTAATTTATTTCTCTATTTTATCATTATTGGCAATTCTTTACATTTAAAAATATCCTAAAGAAAAGTAATTTTAAGGGTTAGCAATCTTATTAGAAATTCACAGTGAATTAAAAATTAGTTGCATGGCTACTTGTATTTATTTTGCCTTTTAATATATTATGTGGGCAATCGAATTTTAATAAAAACTTTCATATATCAATAAGAATTCTCCCCAGAAATAGTGCTATAAAACTAGCTTAGGAAAATAAAAAATTGTGGGTACTGAAATTTGTATAATCTTCTTCTTTTTTTTTTTTTCTGAGACGGAGTCTTGCTCTGTCGCCCAGGATGGAGTGCGGTAGTGCAATCTCAGCTCACTGCAACCTCCACCTCCTGGGTTCAGGCAATTCTCCTGCCTCAGCCTCCCAAGTAGCTGGTACTACAGGTGCGTGCCACCACACCGGGATAATTTTTGTATTTTTAGTAGAGACGGGGTTTCACCATGTTGGCCAGGCTGGTTTTGAACTCCTGACCTCATGATCTACCACCGTGGCCTCTCAAAGTACTGGGATTACAGGTGTGAGCCACCAAGCCTGGCCAAAATTTGTATAATCTTAAGGTGAGATGGCTTTTATAAATTAGAAGGGCAGTGGCAATGTTTACCATACTTATGTGTTAAATGATTGATAATCATTGTGTTAATCTTATACTTTCTTTCCCATTGTCTATTCCATTTACTTTTTGCCATTTGATTGGGGTGATATGTGTGCTTTTTGTGGTTAAGAAAAACGCCTGTAGTAACATATGATCGGGAGCAGTAAGAAGGGAAGATAGCAAGCTTTTCCCATTACTGTAGCGAGATAATAAACCCTTGGATTATTAACAAAGTTCCATGTGGTAGGAGCTGATTGACTCAGGCTATATTACTTGCCTGTATCTGCTGGCCTGGGATTGGCAGAAGGGGAATCTTCCTAATGTGGCTTCAGAAATGAAAGGCGTAATTGGATATTCTCCCAAAACTTGTGATGGGGTAGAACCCTGAACAGTAGAAAAGATTATCAACCACATTGTCTTTGCTAAAAAATTTTCAATGGTGCTATTATCTGCAGGATAAAGTCTTATTCTTCTGATATAATGTACAATCTTGGCCTCCAGTAATCTAGATAACCATTTGTTTTTGAGTATTAACTACACAAAGCTTCCTTAAACCTATTTCTCATCTGAACACTAATACTTGTGCTAGTCAGGTAAGGTACGAATCTTGAAATTTATTACTAGTGTCAAGTTGGGCATGAACTGATACTGCTTTATAACTATTATGGTTTGAACTTTCAGTTATACTCTATAAACACACTAATTAAATGTTGTTTAAGTTAATTCAGTAGTATTTAGTACATGAAAAATTGTCTCAGAAAAATGTAATAGTTTTAATAGCCAAGTGTGTAAATGACCCAAATGTTCATTAAAAGTCAATGGATGAACAGTTTGTGGCATATCAATACAGTGGAATACTACTAAACCATACATAAGAAAGAACTATTGATATACACACAACATGGATGAATCTCAAAATAATTATGCTGAATGAAAGAAGAAAGACAAATAGTACATATTATATGTTCCACTTACATATAATACTAGAAAATGCAAACTGATCTATAGTGACACAAAGCAGATGAGTGGCTGACAAGGGACAGCGAAGGAAGAGTGGGGAGGAATGGGAAGTACAGATTACAATACGGTTCCAGGAAACTTTTGGGGTGATGGGTATATTCATTATCTTCATTGAGCGTTAGTTTCACATGTATATACATATGTCAAAACTTATCAAATGAAACACTTTAAAGATGCAAAAAAAGTGAAGAAATATGTAATAGCTCTTCATTATTACTGGCAATATAAAACTATAAATAGTGCTGTATACTAATTTATGTATGCATTTTTTGGTTTTGAATTTTATTATTTTTTCTCATAGGATTATATGTTTCTTGAAAGAAATGTTTGTATTGAAAGAATTGTATTTTTACAGAAGAACTGGCTGGCCTTATTTTTGTTTCATGAGTTTAACATTTCTTGGTTATACACAAGTCTATCGATATGACTTCACCACTATACAATTCATCTATGTAACCAAAAACCACTTGTACCACAAAAGCTATTAAAAAATTAACATGCCTATCAATGTGAAATTATATACTGGCCACCAGAATGAAATAAAAACAATGAAATATTATGAAGAATCCACAAATGATATAACTTACTATTTGTTTAGTATATCCTAATATGTATGTAATATAGTATTATATATATATATATAATATAAACAGTGGCAGTAGGATTAGAAGACAGATACAGATTGGAGAGAGATTAGGAAGCAGAATCAATAGCACTTGGTGATAGGTTGGATTTGGGAGTTGAAGTAGAAGAAACAATGAAAAATGACTTCAGAGCTGCTTTTACTTTGGGAACTGGTAGATAAAGTGTGGATGGTGGGAAGAGGTTTAGGAATAGTGGAGATAACATTGATCTTAGAAATGATCACCAGTAGCTGGCAATGGTGAGTTTGGCATGTGGATATAAAATATATATATTTTAAGTGGGTAATTACAGGTATGTAAGATGATAAGAGATCAATGTCAAAGATGAAAACTTAGGACTCATAAGCAGAATCTGGCTAGTTGAATGAGTAAAATAAAATTCAGCCAGTCATCCATCTGTGAGAGTTTTAATTGAGTTTTGACTTAGCTGTGTCCAAGGACAATCAATCTATTTTCTAGAATATATGTTGCTATCTACCATGGGAATGGTAGATTGGCCATCTCATCTTCAAATCCACCCTTCATCTACTGTGATTTCTTGTCCTGTAAAGGCTGTGGCACTATCAATGACGTTTTCAGACTTCTTTGCAGCTAGTGTTCCGTGTGAATTTGGTTCTGCAAATTAAGCACACTTACACAATTGAGAAGGCAGAAGTTTTATGCCTTTTCTTGGTTCTGTATATGCTGGCAAACATGGTCATGGAAATGTGACATTTTCTGTAGCATCCTTCCATACACTTATCTCCAGCTTCCTATGTGTTGGGAAGCAATTTCAGTGGAGATGGTGGCCATATTTCAGTACCCAATAAGCAGCTCTATGGGATTTGATGGGGATTTGTGCTGATCACAGAGGCTTCCAGACCCAAATCTCCTATCCCTGAATTTGACTATTGCTATTTATTCATAAATTTCGTAGTTCTACAGTAGCACAGAAGTAGTATTGCTACTAGAGGCTCAGTTCTGTAGTGCTCTGGGAATAATTTCTTGAGGCTCAGTTTAGAGCCTGCTTCTTTGGTCTTTCTGGCAATTTTATAAACTTTTAAATCCCTGTACTTCTTCCCCTTTTTTTTTTTTTTTTTCTGAGATGGAGTCTCGCTCTGTCTCCCAGGCTGGAGTACAGTGGCGGGATCTCGGCTCACTGCAAGCTCTACCTCCCAGGTTCACACCATTCTCCTGCCTCAGCCTCCCGAGTAGCTGGGACTACAGGCGCCCACCACCACACCTGGCTAATTTTTTTTTTTTTTGTATTTTTAGTAGAGACAGGGTTTCACCATGTTAGCCAGGATGGTCTCGATCTCCTGACCTTGTGGTCTGCTTGCCTCGGTCTCTCAAAGTGCTGGGATTACAGGCATGAGCCACCATGCCCGGCCCGTGTACTTCTTAAAATATCTAGACTGGTTTCTGCTTCCTGAACTGAATAATATCTGATCTAGCCAGTAAATAATAATGTGTACAATTTGGGGAAAGCCAGAATATTACCATAGGTATATATGGCAGAGACTGCCGGCTATCTACCAATATCCATTCTGCCTTTCTTCTCTGAGTCACTGAAGATCCTAGTTTTATTATTCAAGCACAGACTCCACTTTTTAGCCTCTGCAGCTACATGTGTTCATGTAAGTATGTCCTGGCCAATGAGATTAAACAGAAGTAGTGTATGTCACTTTTTGGTTGTGCCTTTGCCTGCTTATCTTTTCCACTTGCTAAGAAGCAGATGTAGTGGTGAGAATTGGAGAAGCCCTCCTGGATCCAAAGATGAAAAATCCTTGTTGATGATGGCAAAGCCACTCTACCAGATTGGGACTGACTAGATCTGGATCCACACACGAGACGTAAATAAACGGCTACCTTTCTGAAGCTACTATATTTTTGGTTGCCCCCCACTCTCTGCCTGTTTTTTCTAAGATCTAAGTGAGCTATGAAATTTGAGCCCAAGTCTGAAAACGTATGTTACTCTATTAACAACTATTAATTAGTTTAATGAGGTAGCATATATAATATATTTATAGGAATAAGACTTGGAATAGCCAAGCCGGGTGCGGTGGCTCACACCTGTAATCCCAGCACTTTGGGAGGCTAAGGCGGGCAGATCACTTGAGGTCAGGAGTTCGAGACCAGCCTGTCCAACATGGTAAAACCCCATCTCTACGAAAAATACAAAAATTAGCCAGGTGTGGTGGCACATGCCTGTAATCCCAGCTACTCAGGAGGCTAAGGAAGAAGAATTGCTTGAACCTGGGAGGTGGCGGTTGCAGTAAGCCAAGATGGCTCCACTTCACTCCAGCCTGGGTGACAGAGCAAGACTCTGTCTCAAAACAAAACAAAAAACAAAATAAAGCACAAAAAGACTTGAAATAGCTCATCCATAATTCTTATACAAAAAGACTTCTTTCTGTAGGCTGATAACATGCCCTCAAGTAACAGTCAGGTAAACAAAATTTACAAATTTTGTAAGACAAAGTCTCCTCTCAAAAACCGGACCCCCTTTTCGGGCAATATCTCAGGTAAAGACACTCCATCTACCCAGTTGCCCAAACCAGAAAGCCAGAACCCAGTTTCCCTGCCTCTCCTTCACATACACATCCATCTTAGCCTTATGCAGGCCTTCAGTGCCTTGTAGATCAGAACCCTGCCTTAGGCTGGGCCTGGTGGCTCAGGCCTGTAATCCCAGCACTTTGGGAGGCTGAGGTGAGTGGATCATGAGGTCAGGAGTTTGAGACCAGCCTGGCCAAGATGGTGAAGCCCCGTCTCTACTAAAACTACAAAAATTAGCTGGGCGCGGTGGCAGGTGCCTGTAGTCCTAGTTACTCAGGTGGCAGAGGCTGGAGAATTGCTTGAACCCAGGTGTCAGAGGTTGCAGCGAGCCGAGATCGTGCCATTGCACTCCAGCCTGGGTGACAGAGTGAGACTCCATCACAAAAAAAAAAAAAAAAAGAGAATCTTGCCTTCATCCTCCCTTCTTTATCACCACCACCCATTACTATCCTAGTCCACATCTCATCCTCCCTCTCCAGGATGCCTGTGAGGCCCCTGTCTCCATTCACTCACTTATTCCTAGGCACTTAGAAGTCTTCTCCATGCACAGACTGTGTTGAGCACAGGAAGCACAGCGGAGAACTGAGCAGGCTGACTGGTCTGTGTTCCTGGTCTGCTGGGACCCAGAGACAAAGAAACGGACAATGACCACAAGTGTGAGTGAGGAGGGGAGCCTGGGCTCTGTGCAGGTGCATGCAGAGATTTACCCCACACTCACAAATTTTGGAGCTAGGGCCGGCAACTTCATTTGTGAAGGGTCGGGGGGAGGTATTGAAAAATGAAAACATGGAGTCCCTTGTTCACAAAACAGGAAAAACTACTCTAAATGGTACTTAAACACAAAACCGTTTCTTTCCCTTTGTTCTAATAATTTGCCATTGTTATTTGCTATTTAAGGTCATTCTGAGTAAAGAAAATTTTAATTCTAAATTTTTAGCTGAATTTTACTGTTCATCTTCATATTGTGCAATGTTAATTTTAAATACAAATATGAGTATTATATTCCTATGCAGAAACACTGAAATTACACAATTCATATTTTGCAGCTCATACATGCATATACATTTTGTTCTTATCAGAACAGTAGAAATGCTGTGCAAAACTAAGTCAAGGATTTTTATTTCACTTCCTGATAGTGGCAATGATACTGCCTTCTTGACGCTGCCTTCAGCTTATTGGTGAGTAAGGAAGAACTGAAAGAAAGGAACTATGGCTTTTCCTGTCTTTTCCTATCTTTCCATGCCATTATTTTTGGCATAAGTGCCTGATTAATATAGGAAATAAAATAAGTAGGAAAAGGTATGATTGGGGTCATTAGTCTGTGGTGTTATTCACAAGGTCATTGCCTTCTTTCTGCGTTTGAAGCAAGACCTCACATGGTAAGTGTGGCCTCCCTGCAGACTCAGTTATAGACATACACGATGACCTGTTACTGGCCTGGAGTTCCGCTAACCTGCGCATCCTAGGGGCACTGGAATATTGCGCTCACAGCATCATCAACTCCTCTCCTCTGCTTTGTGCTCCTGCTGTGCAGTCCTTCCAAAACACAAGTTCAAAGGTAAATAGTATTAAGATTCAAGGCAGACCTGGCCAAGCATTAAGCCTAGCACAGAGCCTTTCTGAGTGCAGGGCCCCCCATGACTGCGCAGATTGTACCTCCGTGAAGCCAGCAGTTCTCTAGTCTTAACTGCAATCCACAGGGAATTCAAGGTTAGAGGAGCATGTTAAATGACACCACAAGGACACAGTCTGCAAATCCAGGGCATGGGGCGATGCAGAGTCAATGACCTGACTGCTCCAGCAAGCCAGGAGGAAGAAAAGGCTGAAACAGACTCAATGAAATGAAACGCGAACTTGTTTGGCTCCTGATTGAAATAAACCAACTGTGAAAACACATTTCTGGACAATTAGGGAAATTTGGATGTTAACTTATATTTGATGCTATAAAGGGAGTCTTATGAATTTAGTTAATAGTGAAGGAAAATCATATATATAGTGGTTATGTGGGGAATAGACCTGATCTATGAAAGATGCAGGCCAAGGTGTTTATAGATCAAATGATGAGATGTTTGAGGTTTAATGTATTTAGAACAAATGGGGCGGGGGGTAATAGTTGACATAAGATTGGCAAGATATTGAACATTTTTGAATCTGAGAGGTTCATCGTCTTATTCTCTATACTTTCGTAAAGTTTTTAAAATGTTTTGTAATGGAAAGAAGGAAAATGTATGTGTGTGTATTTATATATATATATAATTGTTAATATGTATTCTTTAAACAGTTATTTTCTTTGTAGTAAATTCTGTTTTCAACACCGAATTATTACTTTTTTTTGCAACAAATTACTAAACAGTTAATGAAAACATTTGAATTCTATGATTTATGCATAGGAATGTTGGCATGAAAATAATTTTCTCCAACTTTGTGTTCTTTTCTTTTCTTAGAGCAATATGGAAAATTTCCCAGCACATAAGACATTTTAATGTTCTTTCCTAAAGATGTAACTATATACGTGTAAGTGGCTAATTATTCAAGTTTTTATTTAGTAATGAATTCAAGACAAATCCTATTTTTATTGAAAATTCTATTACTAAAATTGTTTGTGATAAATTAATTCATCTTATAACTCTTTTAAGGAACAAATATATTTTTTATATTATATTTTTTCTTAAAGTGAAAGAAGAAATTCACATGCACACACAATGCATATGTAGTTTAGAGACTTGTTTAGACATGAGAGTAGATTGAATTTGACTGAATATGGTCTCAAATTAATAAAACCAAAGGAGGGGGAAAGTGTATTAAAATCAAGTCTTAAGAAGCAAGGTTCAGTTACACCTGATGTACAGAACTTTGTAGACCACATAACAAATATCTTCAAAGTTGGATTCAATGCTGGAAACATGAGAGTGAATATATTTTAGCCTTGCTTTCAGAGCAGTGAGATTCTTGTCTTGCTGGCATCATACTAAAAGCAGGATTAGGCTAGCACATTAGCTCAAGAGGCTTATTTGGAAAATTGCTTAGGCCAATAATTTAGGAGGGATCAGTAAGTGATCCCTGTAAACAAGGAATGTTATGTTTCCTGTAAATAAGGAAACATAGTTATTTATACCAATTCAAATTATTTCTCCAGACATGCAAGCAAACTTTCAAAGCCAAGAACTATATTTTGGGTAATGGCCAAACTCTATGTCAGACTTTTGAAGAAATTTTTCATCTGTAAGTGTTTGGTTTTCCAATCAAATATCTCCCTGGGAAAAAACAAAAGTCTTTTTAAAATGGGAGATCCCAAAAATAAAAAGTCTTTAAGTAGAGATGTTAGAGGTTTATAGCTCTCTAATTTCATTCTGATTTGTTACCTAGAGAAGAAAAAGCCAATTTCAAAACTTGGAAGATTTGAAATACTTTACTCTCTTATTAGTTTATAAAAGTTGCATCTGGCTGGCTAAGTTCTATGAAAATAACCAATTCAAAGTTGTAGAAATGGGCAACGATGATAATAATATTCAATAGTTATTGAACACTTTTACAAAATTCAAGGCCTTTGCTAGTATTTTACATGTGTTATCTCACTGCAAATCCATAAGTATGAAATACTTACTATGCTCACAGCCTTTTCAAAAAAGTAAAGAAAATACATAAAAAAATTTAGATCATTGACACTACTACTGTGGCCATATCTCTTTGGGACAAAAATTAGTTCTTTGACAAGAGTCCACTGTGTACAGAACAGACATAAGGAAGACCTGGCAGCCTATGACATGATCAGAAACTTATGTTATTATTGTAAGAACACCATGCGTTGGATAATGGGATAATATCTGATTGACTGAATCAGATTCCATAGCCAATAGCATTCCCCTGGAAATAGACTCAAACTCAGAGATTCATATGCAGTAGACTTACTGGGGTGTACTCTTGGGAACAATGTCTGGGAAGAGTCTGGGAGGAAGAATTAGGTATAAGGAGAAGTTCAGCTGTAATGCTCTTGCAAAAAAGTCTCCAGCCAATCATATGAGGAGCTCTGAAGCTGAGATGGTGCTTCAGAGCAGTCCCACGGATGTCTTAGGAATTCAGCTTCCTAGATTGAGTGTATCTTATTTAAGGATATATAAGAACATGTGCAGAAATATTCTCTGGAAAATATTAAAAACTTTTGGAGAGATTAAGAACTTTGTTTACTTATTAAAAATTCTCAAAATATTAAAAGTTCAACATTTTTGTATCTTCCTGTTGAATTAAACTACTTTTAAAAATTATGGTGTGACACTCTGTATCCCTAACATCTTTAAGTTTATTTTTGCTGATATGAGTATAGCTTCAACAGCTTTATTTTGGATAATATTCACCTATTTTATATTTTCCTGTCTTTTAAATTCTTAGTTTTCTAGGTTTTTAGGATTCTAATAAATAGCATACAGTTGGTCATTTTAAAATCCAATCTGGCTGTTCTGGCTTTTAAGTGGAGTGTTGAGTTCATTTAAATTTATCAGTGTTTGGGGCTTTTTCTATAATGTTTCTTTGTACATTTTTATTTTTCCTACTTTTCTAATGCTTTTTTAAAAAATGTATTCATTGTTTTCTCTCCTTATTTAATTTTTCTATTTTTAAATTAAAATTTCTCTATTTCTAATTTTCAAGTGGTTACATTTGAAATTTTACCATGCTGACTCAGTCAAGTTTAATATCTTAAACTCCCTTTAGAAAAACACAAGATGCTGGGTGCAGTGGTACATATCTGCAGTCCTAGCTACTTGGGAGTCTGAAGTTGGGGGATCATTTGAGCCCAGGAATTTGAGTCCAGGATGAGCAACATAGTGAAACCCCATCTCTAAAAAAAAGAAAAAAACCACAAAAATACAAAGATTGCAGAACATTTCAACTTATTCTATTTCCTACTTTCTAATTATTGTTTCTAGTATTTTAGTACTACGTATTTTTAATCTTCACAAATTAGAATATTTTATAATCATTATTTTATGAAGACAATATTTATTGAATTTTACCTTAAAGCATCCCTCCTCTGTTTTTTGCCCTCTTTCCTTCTTGTATCTTAGGTATTCTAAGTTTATTTTCCTTCTTCCTAAGGTATAATATTTAGAACAGTAGTTCTTAATCTGTCCAGTTCTATTCTCCCGTAGAAGGCTTTTTGAAATATGTGGGGACATTTTGTCATCACAGTGGCTTCAGGGCACTTACTAGCATCTGTAGTGTGAGACAGGGATACTCAAACACCTTAAAATACACCCAGGACAGTCACGTACACAAAAGGATTGTTTTGGTTCTTACATGACTCTCAGTGGTTTCAATGGTCTTTCTGGGTATTTCATGCAGAAAAAACACTCTTGATAAGTATATGAGTCTAGGATCTAATTCCATGTATATAAATAGATATAATACTTATAAATAGAATCTAATCCATGTATATAGATATAATACTTATAAACATGGAATTAGAAATATAAATATTATAAATATGAATATTATATAAACATAAATGGAATATTTGGCACAGTTTTAACACACTGAATTTTTCAGGAATGCAAAAGCCATGTAAACCAAGAATTTTGTTCTGAATTTTACCAATAATAGCAATATTTCAGAAAATCACATCACTAATGGCTATCTCAGTCTTCGTGTCTGAGTTAATATAACCATCTGTTAATTTGAATATGCAGCTGTCACATTGCTGATAACTCTATGTATGTGCACACACATACTTGTACATATACATATTGGGTTTTAAGCCTCACCCACAAATAAAGTTGCAAATATGCCTACTCTGCTAATATTTTTTTCCCTTAATGCAGTAGTTAGACAAGACAATTAGCAGACATTTCATGGAGTTACATGCCGCTAGAGCTGGCAAAGGTGTATCATACTTTTGCTTCAGAAAATAATAGCGTAAACATCAAAGAGGACGTTAATCCTGGCTAATATGTGATGTGTACCTGATACTAGGTGAGTAAAATATAAGGCTGGATAAAGGAGAATTCATTGACATTGAACCACTCATCAGTGGGACGGTTCCTTATAGCCTGGACATAACCATGGTCTGGGGAATTGATCTAGACTGGAAACTGGATGAGGGACCATGAATATCCACTGCAGCTTCCTGCAGAACGATCTTTATATATGATACCATCACATGGTGTCTCTCTGGAATCCCATTGCATCCTATTACTTGCAGAAAAATCTCGAATCCCTTAACGTGCCAAAAGATTAGACCCTTCCAGATGTGACCAATTTACTTCTTTAGCTTCCTCACCTCCTCTTTCTAACCCGATTACCTCAAATGCCAGTATATCCTACACTCTGAGGCCCCTGTTCTTTGCATGTCCAGTTTGCTCTCTTTGCTTCTTTCCTCAACTCCTCTACTGGGTTGAAACTAATTCTGGGTTTCCACAGCACCACCGACTTGGCACATTTTTTTTTCTAGCATGACATTTAATTGCACTGTATTGTAATCGTTAACTTATTTTTCTCTCTGTTACTCAATGAGGGAGTCTTCATAGCTCCTAGCAAGGTGCTTGGTAAGGAAAGTGTTTGGTAAGGCGTACGAGCTCAACAGGTGTTAGCCGTTAGAGGAAAACAACACTACAACTTTTCAATACCATTCACTCTTCAATTGAGGCTTGTCAGGCTACTTTCAGTTTCACTTCTACTATCTTTCTTTTATTGATCACTTTCTCTTCGTACCCTCTTCCCTCCCACCTACAACGCGGCGGCGAGGGAGAGTGGCTCAACTCGAACATTTTTCTGGGCGCCCCCAGGTCACCTGGTTGCACTCCCTCCCACCAAGGAAGCCACATCAGCGAGCTGACGTCACGCGCATCGTGACGTTCCGTCGTCGGGTCCTCCCATCAGACCATTCCTGATGTCTCTTTTGTTGTTAGTCGGGAGAGCCTGAGGTCTGCTGGTACTGAAGGCTAGCAACTACGAGTACCACAGGCGAGACCTCGCGGACCCCTGCTTCCCCAAAGTAAGGTGACTCGTTTTCCGAAATGACGCGCTGGCAGCTGAGGGCCCCAGCACAGGCGCTCGCCGCGGTCTCCCTGGGAACGACGCCGCCCGTAGCCGGGGCTGGGTGGGGCTGCGCGTGCGCAGTGCGCGGCTTTTCTCGGACCTGGAGTAATGAGAGTGGGCGTTTGATTCCAACAGGATGGCCAATTTCTCCAGCGAGGACCAGGCGATGCTGCAGGCGATGCTGAGGCAGTTGTTCCAGAGCGTGAAGGAGAAAATCACGGGTGCCCCTTCTCTGGAGTGTGCCGAAGAGATTCTTTTACATCTGGAGGAAACTGATGAAAATTTTCACAAGTAAAATTGCTTTTGATGTCTTAAGCCTACAAACCATTGATCCAGAGAAGGTCCAGAGAAGGGTCAACAGTGTTAATTTATTTATTGTTTTTAAAATAGTGCCCAATTTGGAGGTTTACTTTTTCTCTTATTTGCCAAAACGTCGAATTTATTTAACATTTATTCTTATTTCCTAAAGCTTCTGTCGCCTCTTTCTCTATATATTTTTGAGGGGGAGTCTCGCTCTGTCGCCCAGGCCGCAGTGCAATGGCTCGATCTCCGCTCACTACAACCTCCGCCTCCCAGGTTCAAGCGATTCTCCAGCCTCAGCCTCCCAAGTAGCTGGGATTGCAGGTGCCCGCCACCGCGGCCGGCTAATTTTTGTATAGACGGTGTTTCACCATGTGGGCCAGGCTGGTCTCGAACTCCCGACCTCAAGTGATCCGCCCGTCTCGGCCTCCCAAAGTGCTGGGATTACAGGCGTAGGCCACCGCGCCCGGCTGCCGCCTCTATATTTTTACTGCCACAACCAGCATATCCTAATAATCCATTCCCCCGCGCCTCACCCGGGCAGCGCAGTAATATTAATTATAAATTATTCATGCTCTTTGAAAGAATACTTCCACGATTTCAAGGGATTCCTGTCACTATACAGTACTTAAAAGCAATGCGTTCCAACGACCTTTGTTCCTTTGCTGATATTTTCAGCGGCCGCACAAATTACTCACTCTGAGCACTGCAAAGGGAATACCGAAGTGAGATCATTAGTTTCCTCTGGAATAGTTAAGTTTGTCTAGAGGAGTAAGCCACGTAACTAAATGTCTGTGATACATGTCAGAAATATAAGAGACAGAGAAGGGGGGTCAGCGTGCTCTGCGTGTGGGAGCAGTAGGGGAAAGAAGTTTAATGAGAGAGTTGCCATTTGAGGTAGATCTTGAAGATCTTTAGAGACTTACGTTTTTCTTTTGGTTCATATAATTTCAGTTAAGCCTCTGAATTTACAAGTCTACCTCCAGGTGCCTCCATTCATTATTATTACTAGTGTTTTAACCCAGTGTTTGCATTTCATTTTCATCTGACAGAGATGACATTGGAAATTTTTCTAGTTATACTACCTTTACTGACTCTTGGATACCCTGGGGTACCCTGAAGTTCTACTTATCTGGAACTCCTATCAATATCACATATGTGCATCAGGGTATTTTTGAGTTCTTTGAAATTCTATGTACAAGTTTGTGTTTACTTGCAGTTTTATAGGGGGAGTATTTACAGTTTTCACTACCTTCTCAATTGAGTTTTAAAAAGTGTGAAAGGAATCTTCATTAATATGGAGTTTCTAATTTCTTTAGTATTTACGATTATACATACGGTTTCTTTTTCTTTTGTATTTCCATGATTTTCTTATTTCTCATTAAATTCACTGCTAATACCTGTTATTAGATGATAACGTTATTTATTTTGGAGCTACCAGAGACTAGCTTTTACTGGTTAGCTACAGATTTATTAAACAGTGGAGTACAGAAAAATTATAACTTTTTCAAATATAGGTTGGGTGATTAATGTTTTGTAAGCTCATGTAATAATTTACCTTACACACATCCACATAAAGCATTATGTTTGGGATTTCATTTCTGGTTTTTATTTTACATGGAGTTGTAAAATCATCTGTAAATCATCTGTAAATTACTGAGTAAGTTTTTGCTAGGATCATATTCTGGGAATTTGGCCATTTCATCTAGATTTTCAAACTTATTTATAAAAAGGTTTTCGTGAATATCCTGTTATCTTTTTAGTATTTCCAGTATCTGTAGTCATGTTCCCTTTTGTTTTTATTTGTATCTTCCCACTTTTGCTCTTCATCTGTTATGCTAGAAGTTTATTAGCCTTTTCAAAGAACCAACTTTTGGCTTTTTCTCCTCGTTATATAGACACATATATTATTTTTTGTTTTATCAATTTCTGCTCTTTATTTTTTCTATGTGGGAAACCTTTAACCTTATTGTACTGAATACTAGCTCATTAATTTGCAGCTCTTTTTTCTTTTTTAATAGAAGCATTTAAAGCTACACGTTTGCCTGTAATTATTGCTTTATCTGTATCAATTTAAAACATTTTTTCAAGTTAAAATTGGGTCATTGTAGTTCCTCTCCGAAGTCCAGTGACTCTTGTAATACTGTATTACCCTTCAGCAGCTCATTAGGTAGATTAAATAAATGCTTGTTGAATGACATGCACAGTTAATTGTTACTATTTACTAAAGAGATTTACTTGTGGCCTCCTAAAAAACAATCCAAAGAGACTCAAATTATAGCTAGTTTATAGTCTTAAAGGTAAGACTTGATGTAGAATCCTAAAAGTCATTTTTAGTCTTAATAATAGGGTAAAATTTATAATGTCTTAGCTGCAGTAGCCTGAGATCTATGTCTTAAGAGGAGGGAACTCTTTTGTGTGAGAAAGGAAAAGAGGAGCTGCTTAACTTTGGTCTCTCCATAGAATTTTACAATCTCAGAGTTGGAAGGGATCTTAAAGGTCAGTTATTTCAGTTATTTCAATGCTCATATTTCCATTTCTCTTTCTTTTAGTGACATGACTCTCCTTCAACACTTATTCTAGAGTCACTTAGGTGTGTCTTCCTTTCCAAAGTGTTTATTTCAGAATTACTCATTTTTCCACCTCCACTATTAGAACATTGATTCCTTAAATCCAAGTGATGTTGGCCTGTAATTAGCAAGAAAAATAACCTAATTAAAAGACTTATAGGGGAGGCTGGGCATGGTGGCTCATGCCTGTAAATCCCAGCACTTTGAGAGGCCAAGGCAGGTGAATCACTTGAGTTCAGGAGTTCAAGACCAGCCTAGCCAACATGGTGAAACCCTGTCTCTACTGAAAATACAAAAAAAAAAAAAAAAAAAAAGTTAGCCGGGCATGGTAGTGGGTGCTGGTAATCCCAGCTACTCAGGAGGCTGAGGCAGGAGAATTGCTTGACCCCGGGAGGTGGAGGTTGCAGTGAGCCGAGATCATGCCACTGCACTCCAGCCTGGGCGACAGAGGGAGAGAGACTCCGTCTCAAAAAAAAAACAACAAAAAACAAAAAGACTTATGGGGAAATTGTTGCTGGGCTGTTCACATTTTTGTAAGAAGATAGTTTTTAAGACAGTTAATGTAATTTCAGGTGGTATAATAAAGTGAGGGAAAGTGTCATTTGGGGAGAAACTACAGCGTAGGCAGTACAGCCATATCTAGGCATTTGTTTTATGGGACAGCTAACATACTATCTCTGCTTTTCATAGGCACTTCTCTTTTTCTACAGTAAACTGTATACACTCTCTAAAAGATCCAAGCTCTCCCGCTTTTCTCTAAGAATGGCAGCAAGGATTTGAGGCCTGGTGGGAGGGGAGAGAGAGAAGAGTACGTTGCTTTCATTATGTGTGTATGTGTTGTGTACATTTTTACACGCAGACTGGCTCCCTATAAAGCAGCATTGCTTTTCAACCTTTGCTGCACTGGAACCATCTGGGGGCTATTTAGAAAAATACTGATGCTTAGTCCCCACCACAGATGAATCAAAATTTCCTGGGGGTTTTGGCAGAGGGAAGTGGTAGAGGCTGGGCCCTGGAGGTTTTAAAACAAAGCTTTCTATGTAAGTCTAATGTGCAGTTAGAGTTGAGACCTCAGCATTAGAGCATAGTTACTGGCATTTCAGTGAGAAATAGAGTGTTTTGTTGTTTTTAAAAAGTACCTACCAATTCTAATGATTTTAACAGTCTCTAATGCAGAGGGTCACCTTTATAACCTCACTTGATATGTTTTTGATACAGAGGGACCACAGTAATATTTATTGAATTGGGTATTATTCTTTGTTTTACAGAAGAATTCACCAGTGACTTTTTAATTAGGGAACTCTAGTATGTTTAAGTGGTAACTTCAAGAAAATATTCCCTCTGGGCTGGGCTCAGTGGCTTACTCCTGTAAACCCAGCACTTTGAGAAGTCGAGGTGGGCAGATCACTTAACACCAGGAGTTCAAGACCAGCTTGGACAACATGGCAAAACCCTGTCTCTACAAAAAATATAAAAATTAGTTGGGTGCAGTGGCGTGTGCCTGTAGTCCCAGCTACTCAGAAGGCTGAGGTGGGAGGATCTCTTGTGCCCAGACTGTCAAGGCTGCAGTGAGCCTAGGTGACAGAGCGAGACCCTGTCACAAAATAAAACAAAATAAATAAAATAAAATAAAATAAAATAAGAAAGTATTCATTCTGTAAGTTGATTTACCTGCATGGAGAAAATTACCAAGAATTATGTGTGCTTCTATAATTAATGCATTCCTAGTAACTGTTTATTATGAGCCAAAAGCTTATTTTTTGACCTAAAAAGTTGTAGGAGATGTAAAATACTCGTTCTTTGTATTATATGGCCTTATATATACTAATGTGATATATAAGATTAAGTTCGTCATATAATAAATTCAATGATTCTAAAATATAGCCTATTTTAAGAATTCCTCATGTCAACTTTACAATTCATAACCACTAATAGTTTTTAAAAAATTAGTGATAATTTTTTCCATATATGATTGAATATTTCGTGCCTTTTTATTTTTTTATTTTATTTATTTATTTTTTGAGACGATGTCTCGCTCTTGTCCCCCAGGCTGGAGTGCAATGGCATGATCTCAGCTCACTGCAACCTCCGCCTCCCAGGTTCAAGTGATTCTCTTGCCTCAGCCTCCCAAGTAGCTGGGATTACAGGGGTTTGCCACCACGCCCGGCTAATTTTTGTATTTTTAGTAGAGACGGGGTTTCACCATGTTGGTCAGGCTGGTCTTGAACTCCTGACCTCAGGTGATCTGCCCACCTTGGCCTCCCAAAGTGCTGGGATTACAGGTGTGAGTCACTGCTCCCGACCTCTTGCCTTTTTAAATAGTTAAAAGGATGACTTTTTTGAAACAAACTTGTACCAATGAGATTTTTTAATGTACTTATGTTCTAAGAGTAACCTCTCCATATTTTTATGTAAACATTATGAACATGTCAGAAGTTTATCATAGAAAAAAAATTATTGCATTTTCTTGGGAAATATAGGTAAGAAATCTGGCAAAAAGAGAATGGAAAAAGTGAATGTTCTTTTACTCAATTTGGTAGTTTTTCAATGTAAATGTGAAGAATTTCAAATAATCAGTTACTTCTGATGAATAATCAGACACATTGCTATACATTTTAATTGAGCTGCTTCTGAAATGTGGTGAGCTCCACTCCACATGTCTTTCTTTATTAACAAACAGCTGTCTTCTTAGGTTTTAATGTCCCTCTTTGAAGAATATTTTGTAAAAGATATTTTGCATTCATTTGGTAATAGTGTCATTGCTACCAAATTTTTATTTTTTCTCATTAAATTACTTCTAAAGTAACAAGGTTAGTCAAATGTATGCATAGTATATTTGGTGAGAAAAATGTCAAAGTATATGAAAACACTATTATATAAAAAACATTTTAATATTAAGATTATCATCACCATTAAGTAGTGGGCAATTGAAACTTAGTAAGGTCAGGTGTTTTGCCTAAGATTGCAAGATTGGTCAGTGTAAACTTCAGAATTTAAACCTGAAGTAAACCTGCTTCATAGATTATTAAAAGAAGTATAACAATTATAAACTTGTTTATTCATTGTACAGACTATATCTTTTAAAAAACTAGAGGCCGGGCATGGTGGCTCACGCCTGTAATCCCACCACTTTGGGAGGCTGAGGCGAGTGGATCACGAGGTCAGGAGATCGAGACCATTGTGGCTAACACAGTGAAACCCCATCTCTACTAAAAAAAAAAAAAAAAAAAAAAAAATTAGCCAGGCGTGGTGGCGGGCACCTGTAGTCCTCGCTACTCGGTAGGCTGAGGCAGGAGAATGGCGTGAACCTGGGAGGCGGAGCTTGCAGTGAGCCGAGATCGTGTCACTGCACTCCAGCCTGGGCGACAGAGCGAGACTCCGTCTCAAAAAAAAAAAAAAAAAAAAAAAACTAGAAAAACCAGTTATTAGAAAAATTTAAAATGAATAGTGAATACTAATAGACTTTAATTAAAATAGAAATAAGTGGAAGTTGTATTTATTGTAACCCATGTCAAAGCTATATTATTCCTATTATAGTCTTGATATTTTAAGCACAATTGGAATATGTGAAATCTGAAAATGTTAACAGCCTGCTTAAAGATCTGAAAGGGTAGGACCTAAATTGTAGCAGAATTGATTTAAATTAAACCTAGTAAGGATATTTTAAAATAAGTTATTAAGCATGATATAGATTTTTCAGAGAGCTCTTGTATTTCTTGAATAGAAATTTTAAACAGATAGGACATTCGTAGTATCTTTAGTGGTTGGAATTTTGTAGTTCTTGGGGAGAGAGGCTGTTGAAAGGCCAGACTAGCATTGTGCAGGCCATGTTTACTTTGACTACATTAAAAAAAAGAAGCACCATTTAAAAATTGAGAGATAATGTATAAAAATCAGTTTTCTAGCTTTTCTTAAAATGTTAAAAGGTTAACACCAGGCTCATATTTCTTAAAGACAAGTGCTGGAACTATGTAGAAGCTTTGCCTTTAGTTGGGGCATGTCTTCATTTCACCACAACCTCTATCCATTCTCTCTCATGCATGGCTTGCTTTCCTTTACCAGACTACCCTCTGTAGCATCTGAGTTTGCACTCCCTGGGATAAGTATAAGGGCCTTTTGAAAGTCTTCTTGAGGCATCCAGGACTTTTATACAAAATAACTAGAATATATTATATCTCCAGATTATTTTCTAAAAATGATGCAATGGGAACATTTGATTAAAAAATCAGTAGTACTATCAATCTTTGGGATTAGATATAGATTTCATAAGAGCTAGTACATAGCACCAATACTGTCAGGGTTACAATGTGGGAAACACAGTACTTAATTTTGTAGAACTGTATTTTTCCCTGCTTCATTGCAATAATAATTTTCTTTTTTTAGATTCAGGGCATTCATGCCTAGGTTTGTTACATGGGTATATTGTGTGATGCTGAGGTTTGGGCTTCTGTTGATCGTGTCACCTAAATAGTGAACATAGTATTTTGATAGGTAGTTTTTTTAACTCTTGCTCCCTCCCTGTCTCCCATCTTTTGGAGTCCTGGTGTCTGTTGTTCCCATCGTTGCAACAGTATTTTCTATCCTGGGGCACCATTATAGAATAGCAGCTTCATTTAGTATTTTATGGGGTACTGCCATGAATTCCGATGGTAAAAGAAACAACATAAAATTAATTGTTGGATGAGAATTTAAAGTCTTGAGGTACTCTTACCTAAAGAGTAGAAGGCCCACTTGAAGAAATGACTCTGTTCATTAATTTGGGATTGGAGGCTCTCAAAGTTTCTCAGTGGTCCCTGAGTCAGTATAATACCCTTAGCTATGGGCAGCCTGGCAGTCCTTTCATTGTAAAGGACCTTGCCACTCCTGGAGAATTTTTTTTTTTTTTTCCTAGATTTTTTGAAAAGAGCAGTAACCTCTTAAGACAAGATTTAATCTTGGGGTCCTTGGGTTCATTTAATTTAGAACTTGGACTAAAACCTGGAAGCATTTTGAATGAGTCTTCTGGAGCTATTACTGTGGTCATAGGTAAAAATTAAGTCACTAGAAAAAAGCATGAGGTTATTCAAATTTCCACAGAGTAGATTTACAGCTGTTGCTATTTACAGTTGTTGCTAAATGGTGGAGATTTTTTTAAAAATGAATTTTATTTTTAAAATGACAAATAATAATTGAACATATTTATGGAGTACATAGTGATGTTTCCATCCATGTATAGTGGTCAGATCAAGGTAATTAGCGTATTCATCATCTCAGACATTTATCATTTCTTTCAATTCAGTATCTTCCTTCTAGGTATTTGAAACTGTATAATGTATTATTGTTACTATGGTTATCCTACCCTAGAATAGAACACTAGAACTTGCTCCTCCTGTCTGGCTGTATCCCTTCCTTCTCTTAGGGATTTTTTTGATGTGTCTTTTATTTTAGAACTGTGGTTTTTTTTTAGCTTTATTGACTACATTTTGTTAATGTGCTTGTGTTAAATTTCCTCACGGCCTCAATTACAGATATATCCTTTGTGTTGCTTACAGATTGGGCTTTATAACAAAGCATACCCAAGAGTTATACTTCTCATTGTGGTTTTGATTTGCATTTCTCTAATGACCAGTGATAATGAGCATTTTTTCATATGTTTGTTGGCTGCGTAAATGTCTTCTTTTGAGAAGTGTCTGTTCATATGCTTCACTTACTTTTTGATGGAGTTTTTTTTTCTTGTAAATTTGTTAAAGTTCTTTGTAGATTCTGGATATTAGCCCTTAGTCAGATGACTAGATTGCAAAAATTTTCTCCCATTCTGTAGGTTGCCTGTTCACTCTGGTGATAGTTTCTTTTGCTGTGCAGAAGCTCTTTAGTTTAATTAGATCCCATTTGTCAATTTTGACTTTTGTTGCCATTGCTTTTGGTGTTTTAGTCATGAAGGCTTTGCCCATGCCCATGTCCTGAATGGTATTGCCCAAGTTTTCTTCCAGGGTTTTTATGGTTTAGGTCTTACATTTAAGTCTTTAATTCATCTTGAGTTAATTTTTGTATAAGGTGTAAGGAAGGGATCCAGTTTCTAGCCAGTTTTCCCAACGCCATTTATTAAATAGGGAATCCTTTCCCCATTGCTTGTTTTTGTCAGGTTTGACAAAGATCAGATGGTTTTACATGTGTGGCATTATTTCTGAGGCCTCTGTTCTGTTCCATTGGTCTATATATCTGTTTTGGTACCAGTACCATGCTGTTTTGGTTAGCCTTGTAGTATAGTTTGAGGTCAGGTAGTGTGATGCCTCCAGCTTTGTTCTTTTTGGAAAGCAGTGATACTTTTATGGAATTGAAATATCAGATGTTCTGATCCTTGATTCATTGGGTTCCTGGTTGTGACGCATGGTTGTGGTGGAGAACAAAGAGCTTTTTTTTTTTTTTGAGTTGGAGTCTTGCGCTGTCACCCAGGCTGGAGTGTAATGGCACAATCTTGGCTCACTGCGACTTCCACCTCCTGGGCTCAAGCGATTCTCCTGCCTCAGCCTCCCAAGTAGCTGGGATTATAAGCATGTGCCACCATGCCCAGCTAATTTTTTTGTATTTTTAGTAGAGATGGGGTTTCACTGTGTTGCCCAGGCTGGTCTTGAACTCCTGACCTCAGGTGATCCACCTGGTTTGGCCTCCCAAAGTATTGGGATTACAGGCGTGAGCCACTGCGCCCAGCCCAAAGAGCTTTTTTGACTTACCTCATCATGCACATCTGCCAAATCTGTCTCAGAGCCAACTGTGTGTAGAAGCAGTATGGGCGTTGTCAGATATTACAAAATTGAGGACATATTTAAAGGGTTCTCTTGAAACCTTAATTTTTGAATTTTTTTCTTACCAGTGTGATTTCACTGTTTTGTATGGAATGTGAAAAGATTTGGTTTATAATTAGACATACACAAATGAAATAGTGAATAAATATTTAGTATAGATAGGAAGTTTCCATGTATATGGGAAGATCTTCAAATAATATAAGGCAATGATGAATTACCAAAAGAAGCACAGACTATTTACATGATGATTAGAGGCTGTTTTCTATGATATTTGATTCAGTAAACTTTGGGTTTTATTTTTCTTGGACTGTATTTCTGAAAATTAATGTTTGCTATTTTAATCTAATGTTATAAGACATTAGATTTACAAAATAGCTTAGTCTTCCTTTTCTGCTATTCTTAATACTTATTCCCTTAAAGCATAGAATTTACTATCTAAACATTGAATATAAATATCGAACATTTTAAAGGAAATTCAATCAATAAATATTTAAGTAAATTATACTTTTAAATTTAATATGCTAGTTATAATTTTGGGGGAATAAAATGTAATTTTTGTTGCAAAATGAAAGAAATTGAAATAATTACAAATTGGTAAAGATATGAGTATTACATTTATTTATTTCCCTTTTCACTCAATTTACAACTACAAAATATCTTATAACACTTCTGATATTTTTACATCTTTGGGACTCTGGGATTATGGGATTAACATGGGCTTTGGAGTAAAGTGAATGAATTAGTAGCTTATGAATTTAACAAGGTTTTTTCACGTTTTGAATCTGTGTCCTCATCTATTTTACCTATCATATGGTAAATAAAATAATATCAATAAAGTGCTTAGCACAGAGTTTAGCATGGTAGTTACTTACAAGTTAGTTTATCACCTCTTTTTTTTGAGGTGGAGTCTTGGTCTGTCACCAAGCTGGAGTGCAGTGGCGCAATCTTGGCTCATTGCAACCTCCGCCTCTCGGGTTCCAGTAATTCTCCTGCCTCAGCCTCCCGAGTAACTGGGACTACAGGCACATGGCACCATGCCCGGCTAATTTTTGTATTTTTAGTAGAAATGGGATTTCACCATACTGGCCAGGATGGTCTCGATCTCCTGACCTCGTGATCTGCCCACCTTGGCCTCCCAAAGTGCTGGGATCACAGGCGTGAGTCACCGCACCTGGTCAGTTTATCACTTTCTCATATGAAGATCAACATGGTTGGAGGTTTGTTGGGAATTTTAAATGTAGCCTCGTTTAAGTAGAGATACTCTTATAAAGAGATTTGATTGATTAGGTATTTAAAGTCCAGGCCAAGGAAGCAGTATTTGACCATGAAAGATGATAGGCAGCCAATTGTTTTAAATTCAGCAAATATTTATTGAGGCATTATGTGCATGCATGACATGGTATGAGGTATTGGTATGAGTAAAATGGCTCTAGCTCTGACTGAAATAATAAAATAAGTTCTTTCAGAAGGCTAATGTGACTACAGTGTTTGGGATGAATATGACAGGGAAGAAAATATGAGAGGAGAGAGGGAAGTGAGAAGTTAAACAAGAAGGCTGCTGCAGTAATCTCTGTTTGAAGTGATATGGCTTTGTACTGA
Source organism: Pongo abelii (assembly GCF_028885655.2). NCBI lineage: Eukaryota > Metazoa > Chordata > Mammalia > Primates > Hominidae > Pongo > Pongo abelii. The sequence goes on along the minus strand of NC_071990.2, from coordinate 122,663,782 downwards.
TTGATAGAGAAAAAAGGGAGGCAGTGATGAAAGCCAGGGATGTACAGGAACGTTAACACATGTTGGTGACTGCATGGATATGATGGAGTGGATGGGCAAGGAGTGTAGAAGATGCAGACATTAAAGAGCATTCTATGTTGTCAAGTTTGGGAGTATTGAAAAATAATGCTGTTAGTGCCAAAAGTGTGGTGGGTAGTTGGAAAGAGGAGAGTGCTTTTTGCTGTACACTTTCTTTTTTTTTCTTCTTTTTCATTCCTCTTCTCTTTTTCTTATAGGCGAATTATAGGAAGGATAAGAGGCTGTGTATGGGGGGTGTAATTATAGCATAATGTCATGAGAAATTTGTTAGTAGACGTTACATTAACAAGGAATTAACAACTAAAACAAACATTTAGAAAAGATAAGCAAATTCAAATTCACAGCCACTGATGTAGAAAATGAAGAGATAAACCTTTCCCCAATGCTATATTTCAACCTAACAAGTATTTGTTAAGTGTCTACTATGTACAAGATGTTGCAGATGATAGATAAGTGGATTTGTTCTAAGTCTATCAACAATGTAGAAATCTGGGTGTAGAGGTGGTCAGGAATGAAGCAGGGGATAAAGCAGGTCATATAACTGCATCCAAGAAAATGTTTTGCATGCTAATAGAGAAGGACAGAGTACTTTTGGGTCTTAGGTGAGAAAGGATATCATTTGTTGAGAAACAAGGAAAGCTTTTATCAGAAGGTAGCATTTTAGGCTGTAGAAGACAATCTATAGGAGTGATGGTAAAACACTAAGTGGGTGAAATAATGTTTTCAAAGGTATTGGGAATAAACATCACATGGAGAGTTGGGCAGGTGTAAGGTAGTAATGGGACATAGATCTGGTAGGATAAATTGGAATCTATGAGGGCTTTAAATACCAATGGCAAAGTGTGTCTTGAATTTAATAATAGCGATAATCTTAGTAACATAAGAACTGTTTAGGTGGAAGTTGCATCAGTTACTACTTTCAAAATGTACACAAAAGTCTTCTGATGATGGAAGTTAACTTTTTCCAATTTCTTATTTCATGATTACTATATTCTAGATGATTTTCCTCATCAGCTTGAATAACTGAAAATCCTTAACAACTGCTTTTCATACTCTTCACTGTCACATGTTAAAGATAGGAGCATAAAAAGAAATGTGAAGAGACTTCTAACCTGCTGAAGTTTGGGCTGCTTCTGAAATTTACTTTTCCCTACTGTGGTAATCTTTAAATGATGATTTTTGCCAAGTGTCTCAGAAAAAAAAAGCCAAAAATTTGTAGATTAGCTTGATGATTTGTGATGAATGACTAATTTAATCCTAGTTTAAGGTAAGAAATCTTAATATGTTACCTTTCTGTGTTGATTTTTTTTTTCTGAATATGCTTATGATATTTACCACATTTATTTTCTAAATATTTGTTTCAGCTACGAATTTGTGAAATACCTCAGACAGCATATAGGCAACACTTTGGGTTCTATGATTGAAGAAGAAATGGAAAAATGCACATCTGATCGGAATCAGGGTGAAGAATGTGGCTATGATACAGTTGTACAGCAGGTCACTAAAAGAACTCAGGAATCTAAAGAGTGAGTATGGCCATAATAATAGCTTCAAATAACCTCCTTCAACAAGACTTCTTGACAGCACCCTGATCTCTGTCGCTCACAGTCTATTTCCCTCATAGCAGCCAGAATGATTCTTTAAAACAATAAGTCAGATCATGACACCCTTTCACCCAGACTCTCCAAAGGCTTCCCATCTCCTTTTGAGTAAAACCCAGAATTCTTTTTCTAGCCAACGAGGCCTACCATGGGCCTTTTGCTCCCTCTCCTATCCCATTTCTTACCATTTTCTCCCTTGTACTGCTCTAGCCACTGTGGTCTTGCCTGCTTTTTCGCAAAAAACCAAGTAAGTCCCTCCTGGAGGGATTTGCACTCATGTTGCTCCTGCTACCTAGAATGCCCTTTTCCTAAATATTTGTGTAACTTGCTCCTTCACTTTTTTTGGGGTCTAGGTTAATTGATATAAACAGTTAAGTTCTTACAGCATATTTCTGGTCAAAGAAACATCACCAAACTTCTAAATAAAGATAAAAACACTTCTAATATTAAACATTGAAATAAGTGTGAGCTATATATACATTTAAGAAAGATTAATAAGGGCAAGATAATTATTTAACTGGAATAATTATTCCACTTCAGAGTTGCTGGTAGCCTATCCTGCCTGGCATCTCAGGGTACAGGGTGGGAACCAGCCCTAGGCAGGATGCCATCATCAATTTTTTTTTCTCGTCAATGTTATAATGAAAAGATGTTGAATTACATGATGTCATTTGAAAACTTGCTGTGGTTCATATTTCCAGTATCGGAGATGTTTGAATATATACCTGAGCTTATATTACTGACTGTATTTTAAAGTATTAAATCTAATTTACTTTTAATTAGTTAAACTTTAAAAATTATTTTGGACAAGAGCTCTTCGTTTTTGGGACAACTGATTGTATTATTTAAATTAATATGTTAGTAATTGACAAAGTGACATCATACAGCTATTTTAGTAAATTCAGCAAGTTCGATGCACTAATTTATATCAAGCATAAGTTACAGAGGCTAAGATTTCTTATTTCTTGATTTGGAGAAAACCAAAAATAGAATCACCTTTATCTTTGGATAATGTAATTCCTAGTAAGTCTGTTTCTAGCAGTATCATTAAACTTAATTCTAGAAGGAATACTAAAATACTTTATTAGACAGTTAATGAAAGTATTTTCATGGTAAGAGCAGAATTTTATATGGTACTGCTAGGAAATTACTTTTTATCTCTACTTAAGCTATTTGATTTTCCTGTGTTTCAGTTCATCCATGTGTTAAAATTAATATGGTAATAATTACCTCACAAAGATTTTAAATGACTCAGTAAATGTTTATTTTCCACTTTATGAACCATGGATGAAAGATTTTACATTGTACAGCTTTTTTTTTTCCAGTTTTTTTTTGATGATTCTTTAGAAATCACTTAGGGCTAATGTAGCAACACTACATCTGTAAACAGCATTTCAATTGTTATAAAGTATTTTTGTAATTAAACATTTTTATATTTATTTTTTAAACAGATGTTTGCACACAGAAGAATTCATTTGTAGGATCTATATAATATAAACTATTCCTCATATAATGAGTGGAAGTACTTTGTAGAATTTCATTGTTAATTGATGTGGTTTTTATTCACTATTTCTTAGAACTTTTTCTTTCTGTAGTCTTTAAAACTTGCAAAGCATGAAGGAATCTACTCAATGGTGTTTATATTCTATTTTATATCTGTTTTTTCTTAGTCTTTTCAAAACTGCAATGGCTGCTATTGAGTTTTAGTATTGAGTTTTAGTTCATTTAACTCTTGATATTGATGATGTGACATTATTTTTTAATTTACTTTTTAGAATTATTAGCTACTACCTGTGGCCATTTTGTTAGTATTTCTTACAGCACAATTTATGCTGGTCTTTTTTAAAAGGTCTGTTGGAGACATTCATGTTCAAAGCAAAGCTTAGATATTTTCTATGGATTTTAAGTACCATTATCCCTACCCTGTATATCATTAAGATTTACTTTCATACTTCTTTGTTAAATCACCAGATTATAAGTTTTAAGGGGATAGGGACTTTATGTTGTTCACACGGCCTTTCCTAGCTGCAAAGGAGGCTGGGGAGTGTAGTTTAGTCCTGTGACCAGCTAGAATTCAGTCACCGTGGAAGGAGAGAACAGCTTTTGGTGGATGTGTATTGATTGCTGTCAGGGCACTGTTTTGTTTCCCTGTTTTTTGCTGCCCAGAATCTACAGAGGCAGAAGCTGGGCCTCCGGGCTCAGTTATCCTTATGTCTACTTTGCAAATTAGTGTGTGTGTCTCAGGACTTCTTTTTGCTCTTTATGTCCCTTTACATCAAACTGGGATATTCCTCGGACTTTGTTACCTCTATTGCGTTATCTTCTGTATGTTTCTCCCCCTAGTGGTTCCTAATTTATTTCTATCTGCTTTCAGTATTTTTGTGTTTTCTCGTAATTTCTGGTACTTAAAGAAATATGTTAAATACATGTATTTTAAAACTTATAGTTCTATATGATATACATATTAAATATTACATTTAAATATATTAATATATTTTAAATTATGTAGAAATTATATCTAACAAAATTTTAAAATATATTTTATACCTTTTATATAAAATCTCAGTCTATGATTTCTATTCAGATTCCCCAGCAGGTTTGATTTCTCTTATGAGAGATAAACTGCCTTTTCTTCTGTTGGTTTATAGAGTTGCAATGACCCATTATCCAGAATTATACAGAAAAGGACATTTCTGTGCATATTTTCCTAGTGTATTTTCGTTATTTTAATGATAATAAATACATGTATATATGTATGTATACACACACACACACACACACTATACATGTATTATCATTTCGGATATATATGTGTATATATATACACATACACATATATTTATTTCTTGCTATAGTCATATGAAATAGGTTAGCTAGATTGTATTTTTAATCTCATTTTATAGTTGAGGAAATTGAAACTTTTTTATGATGACAGAGCTGGCCGGTAAAATAGTCAGGATCCCCATTCAAGTTTTCTAATTTCAAATTTTATAATTTATTCACTATTTTTACTTACATCTTTATGCCTTTTTTGTTTTAAATATAGAAATTTCAGTGGTTCAGGTCCATATGCCTCATTTGTAAAATAAAGAGCTAGACTATATTTATGGTTCTTTCTAGCTCTAAAATTCTATTCTTAGTGCTTTTGAGGATTTCAGTCTCATATTCATATGGATGCTTGAGAGTTTGAACTTACAAAGTAGAGAAATTTGATACCAGTTCTTTTTGAGATTTTTAGACCTTCCAAAAGAGATTTTAAATATTATCCAATTCACACTCTCAATGATTTCAGGAATCTTTTTCCTAACATCCTGAGAGTGGGTTTCCAAGCCTCTGTTTGAAAGGACACATTGATAGCTTAACTCTTACATAGATCTTGGGAGTATACAAGAGCTCTCAGTTGTGGCTATGGGTGTCTATAAAGTATGGGCAAGGGAGAAGAGAAGGAAAGAAAATAAAGTATGGGAGGGGTGGAGAAAGAGATAGGTATAAGATAAGAGGATGAAGGTGATGTGTAAAATAGCCTGGGTTTTGGTAGTATAATATTGATAGTTGACTTTGTTGCTAGCAATTGGAATCCATGCCATTGAAATCTCTTGCCTTAGGTTCTTTTAATTTTACTACCTTGATCCATGTATGTAAGCATGAAAAAACCCAGGAAATAACATACTTTTTGAATTCCCTATTAATTTTTATTGCTGTTTTGTGAATTCTGTTCTACCACTTCTTCTTTAAGAAAAATTGAGTTCGATTTTTCTCTTTAGCATTGTGTTCTTAAAGGGACTTCCCTTTTTATAGAAAAAAAATTAGATAATTTAACTAGTTGACTGTTTTAATTTCTGATCGTCTTTCTCTTATTAAGACTACCTTGAATTTAAAGGTACAAAGAAATGATGCATTACCTGAAGAACATTATGATAGCTGTGGTTGAGTCTATGATTAACAAGTTTGAAGAAGATGAGGCACGAAATCAAGAAAGGCAGAAAAAAATCCAAAAGGAGAAAAGCCGTAGTTACTGCACAGACAATTGCTCTGATAGTGATTCATCATTCAATCAGGTGTGTTGTTTAGTTTTGCATTTATGTCTTGAAATGCTGTTTAATAATAATTAGCTTCAATAAATTATTTCTTAGCCATATTTTTCCTGCCTTCTTAAGATTCAAGAGAAAAATAAACAATAAAATCAAATAACCTAATATTAAATATTTAGTCCATGAAATAACATCTTATAGAATTATGTTCGGTGAGTAGCTGCATTATATCTGAGACAATTCTTGATGATATGAGGAAATTAATGTATGTTGGAATTAAAAAAAATAACGTGTTGAACCAAGTCTGCTTAAGCTCTAATTAAAACATCTTATTCCCAGTTAATCTACATTAAAATTTAACTAAAATAGAGATTAGGTGTGACGATAAAACATTTCCCTTATACATTCTCTGGAGGTGAAAGTTGTGAATTGTTAGTTTTAAAACATTAAGCTTTTTTTTATGTCAAGAGATTTGAGGTATTACATTTTCTACTACCAGTTTATAGGAACCCTTGTCATTTGGCTGCAGCAAAATTAAGAGAAAGATGGGCCAGTGGCTGGATTGGCCCTAATAGAAGACAAGGAAAACTAGCTAGACTAGAGCCTATGCATGTGCCATGAACTTGTACACAGAGGCTATCAGGCCAAAAGAAGCCTGTCTGACCCTAGTGTCGATCTCACCTGGTATTTTTAGTCAAACATTTTTCACCTAATTAGCTATACCACAGGGACATAACTATAAAATAGATCCTAACCATATACCAAGAAGGGATTTGAGGAGTTTGGGTGAAAACATGAACAAATATATACATTGGTCAAGTTGGCACTGCATGATTGAAGGAAAAATGGTTTTGGAAATATTGGAAGCATAACTTAAAGGTCGCTGTGCATTGCCACCATTGCATCATTTAACAGGAGAGAGTATGCTGAGTAGTGAACTTTACAAGTCAAATTGATTACCTGATGTGATGGAGGACATGACAAAGATTGTGAATTTTCTTCATGCTGTAACCCTTAATCATTTCTTGTTGAGGAACTGTGTGGAAAAAGGTGGGGTATAGAGATTTTAGTTTAATACAGTCAGATGGCTTGTTTAGTAAGTTTATTGAGTTGCTTCTTCAAATCAAGGAGTTTCTGGACTTAAAAGGCACAGAAAACCCAATTTTATGACTCTGGGGGCTCACAAGATTATATGCTCTTACTTATTTGCTGAACCACCTGAATACATTGAAATTGAAACATAAGAAAAAAAAATGGAGCATTTGTTCTAAGAAGTACAGGTATTCAGATCTAAACAGAACTGATTTTATAGCTGGCAGTTAAGACCTTGCTGAATTCCAAATGCTGAATTATTTCCAGTCATTAAAATGATAGATTTTTGAGAAATGCAAAGCTTTGGTAGAAATGGGGTCATAATTTTAGAAGATATTCTTGTTTTTTATCTTGTTTTGTTTCAGTTCTTGAGGAGGAATCATGCTTTAAGTTTCCCTGGATTTCTTTGGGATGTCCACAGGGTATATATACATTTTCAAGTGTCTACCCTATAAATATGACTTTGTTTTAGAAGGCACTAATTGGGTTGAAAGTGAGCTCTGCCCATCAAGAAGGCATGGTATCCCTGGACTTTTGGGAAGAAACATATGAGTGCCAGAACTGTCCTGAAAGCTCTTTCAGTATGTCCAAGTTCTAGGAGATACTGTGCATACTTTTGCTTATAGTGAAAAGAGACCCTCTTTCATATAGCTGACCAAAGAGAGGCTGAATATGTTCAGAATTGAAAAGATCTTTAAAAATATATTAGTCATTCATTCCAATAAATATTGACAATCTTATTCATGCCTTCAAAATTGTTGTTTCTTGCTGTGGGGTGAAAAAAAAAGGTCTGAATTTTCCTATGAATAACATTGTAAACAATGCTGATGTTACCGTTTTGGTATTAGTGAAATACTTGTGTTTTGTGAATAGAATGGGCTTTAATTCATTGTTATTACTTAAAAAATTGCAGCCTGAGTATATTTGGACTTTTGACCCATTATTGAAAAACAGGAGACTGTTAGTGTAAGTGTGAGGATATTGAAGAACAAAGGGGAGATACTAGTAGTTATTACCATAGTTGCGAGCATTGCTATGAAAATATTTGGTATTATGATTAAACCTGGAACAAGTCTCTGCAAAATAATGCCAGATAGATAGAAATAATAATACCAGCTATAATAATAATACCTGCCATATACTGGTCCCTGTACTTAGCTTTATATTCACTATAGGTATTATTAATCCATTCTACAGAAAAAAGTGAGGCTTATAATAACAGTTAAATAATTTACCCAAACTTGAATAGCTAGTGAGGGGGGGACTTTGAGTTTAAAACTAGCCTCTCTCCCTGCAAAGTGAGTTATTTTTATTCTTTTCCCAGCTACCTGGAGAGTGCTTGGGTGTAAGTTATGGTTCCACCGCTTACTAGCCATGTGGCCTTGGACAAATTTCTTAACTTCTTTGTGCTGTAGTGTTTCCCATTTGTAAATGGGGATGAAAATACTACTTACCGTATAGGGATGTTGAGAAGATTAACTGAGTTAATGTATGTCTTGTGCTTAGAACAGTGCCTGGCACACAGACACTGCTTTATACAGGTTAGCTTTTATTGTTGATACCTCTTAAAGGGAATGCTGAAATGGACACCATTCAGAGACACACTCAAATAGAAAATTTCTCAGCTGTGGTCCTATATGATTTCAAACTGAACATCTCTGGGCCATTTTTAACTGCTTGGGAAATTAGAGGATTACCTCTGATGTACATTAAGCTTTCAGAATTTGTATCCTTTCCTCTTGCAGTTTTTCTGTCTTTCTCTTCCTCCGCAGTAATTAGTATAGTACAGCACGGGCATTGTGCTGTTTTATAGCGTGCAAGCTATTTTATAACCTTCCAAGGGAACTTCACCCCAGGGTGTATACCTTATGCAGAAGGTGAGTTTAGGATAATAGTCACCTATTACTCTTGCCTGACACAAACATGTTTAAAGCAGTCACTGTTCCTTTGTTTTCCAAGCAACTTCTCCTTGAAACCCATCCTTTGGTACCTGTGGTACACAGAATAATGGTCCTCTCAAAGATGTCCATGTCCTAATCCCTAGAACTTGTGAACATGTCATATGACACGACAAAAGAGACTTTGCTGATGTGATTAAGTTAAGGACCTTCAGATTGCAGGATGACCTCTAGTTATCCAGGCAGGACCCATCTCATCACAAGGGTCTGTGTAGGAGAAACCCAGGAGGGTCAGAGTCAGAGAAGGTGCTGTGAAGGCTGACATAGAGGGTGTAGTAATGTGATTGCTGTTTTTGAAAATGGAAGTAGGCCTTGAGCCAAGCAATGAGGGCAGCCTCTAGAAGCTGGAAAAGGCAAAGAAACAGATTCTGTCTTTCCTGGGAACAACCTGAGTTCTATTTTGTTGCTAGGCTTTGGATTCTTCCAGTAAGAATTTTCTTGAGTAGGTTTTTTTCCTTATTGGGTACATGGCCTTTCTCCTCTCATTCAGAGTATGTCCTTTCAATTATCCTTATTTATTTTATGCTATTAGTCTTCAAATCTTAATCAGAATATCTTGAGTTCAACAACTGTTTTCTGGCCTCTACTAAAATCTTCAGAGCTCTACAATGCTCTTTTTGGTGAAGAATTCTGCTTTTAAGGATTTTATACTACTGCTGAGAAATGGCAAGACACTTATCTCTTTTTTTGGCAACATCACTCAGAGCAGTAGGATTACTTACATCCCAACCTGTACTTCAGAAGTTCCTCCATGTCTGGCTACCCTCACTTGATAAGATTTTAATTATTATTTGTTTTGTAAGCACAAAAAGATGGAGTCATAAAATCTTAAAAATCTCTGCAGAATTTCACTTCTGTAGAAGTGAAAGGGAAAGATAGCTAGGATTTTTAAAAGATGAACATAGTAGCATTGATTCTGCAGCTGCCTAGAGTTAGGCCTGGGGCAGGTGGATTGTTTGGAAGAGGAATGTGTAGGGGCAGATGTGAACTTATTTTTGCTTGCTGGCTTGTTTGTTTGGTAAAAATACAAAAATCAGCCACGTGTAGTGGCGCGTGCCTGTAGTTTCAGCTACTCGGGAGGCTGAGGCAGAAGAATCACTTGAACTCGGGTGGTGGAGGTTGCAGTGAGCCAAGATTGCGCCACTGCACTCCAACCTGGGCAACAGAGTGAGACACCGTCTGAAAAAAAAAAAAAAAATTTAAGGCCAGGCATGGTAGTTCATCCCTGTAATCCCAGCACTTTGGGAGAGCAAGGCAGGAGGATTGCTTGAGACCAGTCTGGGCAACATAGAGACAAGGTCTCTACACACACACACACACATACACACACACACACACACCACCTTAGCTTGGCATGGCATGGTGTGCCTGTATTCCCAGTGATGAGGAGCCGAGGCAGGAGGATTGCTTTGTTACGGGAAAAGTGATCTCGACCCAGAACTCAAGAGGGAGTTCTTGGATTTTGTGCAGGAAGGAATTCAAGGCAAGTTGCAGAGTGCAGTGAGAGGAGATAGTTTATTGAAAGCTACTCAGTTACAGAGTAGGGAGTCCTCAGAAAGCAGTGGAGAAACGCACTATCTTTCTTATAAGCTTTTCTTATATCGTCTATGTAAAGACTAAACTAAGCTGTGTCTACATGCAAGTGGGCTGACAGCATGGCACAATTTATTATTCTCTTGATTTAAAGAAAACTATCCTTGACATTTTAGCATGTAAGTACATCAAAGTATAACTATAATTATCTTGATAGCATATATTGCTATGTGTACTGAGACATCTGGACTTTCTGTTGTAGGAATTTGCCTTTCAGGAATTGCCAAGCTGGTTCCTTAGCTGTAAACATCTTAGGACCATGGATTGTGACTGGCGAGGAATGTGCCTTGTTAGTCTCAAGTTGGAGTTGACTTTAAAATCAGGTCACTGTGGCTCTCCTAGGCTCCTGCTTCCCTAATTGCATGAGCCCAGGAGTTCGAGGCCATGTTGAACTATGATTATACTACTGCTGTCCAGCCTGGGCTGCAGCAAGACACCATCTTAAAAAAAGAACTAATAGACTTTTTTTATTCTTAATGTAGCACTTAAAAAAAATTAAGTTCTGGGATACATGTGCAGAACATGCAGGTTAGTTACATAGGTATACATGTGCCATGGTGATTTGTTGTACCTATCAACCCATCATCTAGGTTTTAAGCCCTGCATGCATTTGGTATTTGTCCTAATGCTCTCCCTCCCCTTGCCCCTCACTCGCTGACAGGCCCCAGTGTGTAATGTTCCCCTCTCTGTGTCCATGTGTTCTCATTGTTCAACTCCCACTTATGAGTGAGAACATGTGGTGTTTGGTTTTCTGTTCCAAGACAGATGATGGTTTCCAGCTTCATCCATGTCCCTGCAAAGGACATTAACTCATCCTTTTTTATGGCTGCATAGTATTCCATGGTGTATGTGTGCTGCATTTTCTTTATCCAGCCTATCATTGATAGGCATTTAGGTTGGTTCCAAGTCTTTGCTGTTGTGAACAGTGCCACAATAAACATACGTGTGCATGGGATTGCTGGGTCAAATGGTATTTCTGGTTCTAGATCCTTGAGGAATAGCCACGCTGTCTTCCACAATGGTTGAACTAATTACACTCCCACCAACACTGTAAAAGCATTCCTATTTCTCCACAGCCTTGCCAGAATCTGTTGTTTCCTTACTTTTTTTTTTTTTTTTTTTTTTGAGGTGGAGTCTCACTCAGTTGCCAGGCTGGAGTGCAGTGGCGCGATTTTGGCTCACTGAAACCTCCATCTCCTGGTTCAAGTGATTCTCCTGCCTCAGCCTCCCGAGTAGCTGGGACTACAGGCACATGCCACCATGCCAGGTAAATTTTGTATTTTTAGTAGAGACAGGGTTTCACCATGTTGGCCAGGGTGGTCTAGATCTCTTGACCTCGTGATCTGCCCGCCTTGGACTCCCAAAGTACTGGGATTACAGGTGTGAGCCACCGCGCCCGGCCTACTATTATAATTTTTATTTTCAGATGATGTTTTAGATATTATGCATGTTTAAATTGCCTTTGGTAGGAAAAAGACCCTTTCTTTCTCCAAAATGTCTTATAATCTACTATGAACTTTTTTATAGATGGAAGTTTTTACTTCAGGAGTTTTTTCACCAGAGAACTATGGAGAAAGGCTAAAGAAAAGTATAGGAAAGAAAGAGAACAAAACAGTCCAAACAGCACTGTAGCTGTGCCTAGGGTACTATTGGTAGCTTTTTTTTTTTTTACTTATTTGTTTTATTTATCTGTCTGTTTTATTCATCTCACATTTCTGAGTATGCAGCATTTTGGCTTTGTGTCTTTTGAGTCTTATAATGTTATATATATTTTAATTGCTTGGCAAATAATAGTTTTCATATACATGAAGGTACACTGTTCTACTGGGACATTCAGTTCCCATTTAAAAGCCTTGGGAAGAAAAATTCTAAGTTGCTGCCAAATCAAAATAGATCATCTCCTTCTCTTGTCTGGATTGTGTTTTGTGCTTGGAATTATATTGAAAAAATGACTTATAGCAATATTTCTAAAAGCCTTCTAAATAAATGAATGTCCTGTCAATTGTGTTACAGAGTTACAAATTTTGTCAAGGAAAATTACAATTGATTTTAGACCAGTTGGATCCTGGGCAACCTAAAGAGGTAAGTTTCAAGGACAGCTGTCAAGTTCATGCAGATAACATATGTTTACAATATATGAGATTACAATCAGCAGCAACCAGGTTGTTTCCCTTGAGGCTAAGCCTTTATTATTATGGGCAATCCTGGACTGATATCCCTGGTAAACTTTCAAGTCCAAATGAAAAGTCACAGAGTAAAGGAGGCTTTCCTTAGAGAATTGTCATGGTTTGGAAGAGGAAAATTTATCTTCAGCATCAATTTCAAAGGGATAAAGTTATAGGCAGTTGTCCCCCAAACTGTTCTTTCACTGTTGTTTTATATGTAACATTGTAGTTAGTCATTTCTTAAGAAAAAAGATTTTTAATTCTTTTTTTACTTTCAGAAAATGTGAACAGCTTTTAAAAATAATTATTTTTAATGGTCAAATAAAAATCGTGTATATTCGTCTTGTACAACATGTTTTGAAATATGTATACACTGAGGAATGGCTAAGTTGAGCTGTTCTAACATGCATTGCCTCACATACTTATCATTTTTGTGGTGAGAACATTTAAAATCTACTCTCTTAGCAGTTTTCAAGAATCAAACATTGTTATTAACATAGTCATCATGTCATCATGTTATACAGTAGATCCTTGAATTTACTTCTCCTAACTGAAATTTTGTATCCTTTGACCAGCAGTTACCCATGCCTTCCCTAACTATCTGAGCAATTTTGACCCATTTGTTTATTTTTTAGAAAAATTATATTTATAGGGAGGGTCTTACTCTGTCACCGAGGCTGAAGCACAGTGGCGCAATCATGAATCACTGCAGCCTCTACCTCTCCAGGCTCAGGTGATTTTCCCACCTCAGCCTTCTAAGTAGCTGTGACTACAGACGCATGCCACTGCACCTGGTGAAATTTTGTATTTTTTGTACAGATGGGGTTTTGTCAAGTCACTTAGGAAGATCTCAAAATACTGTGCTCAAGTGATCCACCTCCCTTGGCCTCCCAAAGTGCTGGGATTATAAGTGTGAGCCACTGTGCCTGGCCAGAAAAAGGATTTTTAAGAGAAGCAATTATATTGAATTGTGTCTGTTTATATTTTAAGAGATTGTACAAATCACTGTTTATGAAGATTATTTCATTTGAAACTCAGCATGAAATAGAAAATATGATAGGATTTGTGAGGATTTTTTTTTTTTTTTTTTTTTTTTTAACCTAAGCCTTTTTATGTATTGGTATGCCTATCTTGCCATTTGGTCTCGATTTTTAAAATTATTTTTCTCAAACTATTAAATTTAAACTAAGTGAATAGTTGTGATTTACTCCTACTGAAATTTTTTAAAAACTCATAGAGAAGAATAATTTTTTTCTTCTCAGCATTTTGCATTATGATTTATTTTCTGGGTTCATAGTAAATAATAACATCTTTCAAAAAATATCGGAAATGAGTTTTAAATTTTATATGATAAAAATCCTGTTGCCTTCAATTTAAATGGATGATTTGGAAACTATACTTGTTTAGAAACCTACATTTTGCTTCTGCAAGTAGTAAATTCTTAATGGGATTTTTTCCTAAAAATTTCCTGAAATGGAAAAATTACTTAACATTGTAAATGAATTCCTAATCTTAAATCTCTCAATATTTCCCTTACTGCCTATCACAAATAAAGTTATATTGAGGAGTTCTTTCATATGAATATATAAACAGTTTCAAATATATGTATATTCTTTGTCTATTTTGTCTAAAAGTTGGGCCCTGGTTCAGAGTGTCTGATTTGCTGAGGTTTTGGCTCCTGTCTCTTAAGCCTCACCTTTTTAATGACTAGGCTTTAGTTGTTTCAGTTGGGAAATGACCAGATTTTGAGGATGAGGCTGGAATTAGTGTGTTATTATTCACGACTTGGATATTGAGTGGGAGAAAAGCTTTGTTCCATTCTTCATTGGAGTGAAACTATTCTCTACTACTTTCCCTTGGGTCATACTGTTTTGAGTGAATTCTGATTGCATTTTGAGAAGACTGATTAAGAATAAGCTTTCTATGAAAATACAGAAATACAATTTTGCATCCTACTGCTGAAAGAGTTACTTTTTTTTCTACCTAAGTAGTCAGAAGGCCAGAAAATATGGTATAGCAGAAAAAACAAGTTGAAACTGATTGTTTTGTGAGAATTGTTCATATATCCTAGAATGGAAATGCTTTTCCAGTGGCATATCTGGGCAACGTTTTGAAATTAAAGCCCTCAAACTGTAGGAACGGCCTAGAATAGGGAAAGCCTGTAGGACAAGGCCACTGGAAAATGTTGCATTGGTGATTCTGATTCAACTACCATTCTTCCTCCTGTTCCTCTTAGACATGATACCTAAAATCTGCTACCACATTTAGTATTTTAATTTTTGCTTTACACAAACAGCAACTGTTTTTTTTCCTCTGCTTAGCACTTAGTTTAAAAAATGATTTCTCAAGAGTTTTTTAATATAAAGGCATCTGATAAATGACTCTTTATAAATTATCCAGACTTTGCCTTTTAGTAGTTTGTTAAATATTGTTTTGGAAAAGTGGCATTATTTTAGTGACTGAATGTTAATAAAAGTCTTTTAAAAAAATTGTAGGTGAGATATGAAGCCTTGCAAACATTATGTTCAGCTCCTCCATCTGATGTCCTGAACTGTGAAAATTGGACTACTCTCTGCGAAAAACTGACAGTGTCTCTTTCAGATCCTGATCCTGTGTTTAGTGTAAGAAAATGGTTATAGAAATATTAAAAATAATTTGTTTTCCCACCATTCTGGAAATACATAGAATATGATAGTTATGATAGTTTTCTTTTCTTTTCTTTTTTTTTTTTTTTGTTTTTTTGAGACCGAGTTTCACTCTTTTTGCCCAGGCTGGAGTGCACTGGTGCTACCTCGGCTCACTTTAACCTCTGCCTCCCAGGTTCAAGTGATTCTCCTGCCTCAGCCTCCTGAGTAGCTGGGATTATAGGCATGCCACCACCAAGCCTGGCTAATTTTTGTATTTTTAGCAGAGATGGGGTTTGACCATGTTGGCCGGGCTGGTCTTGAACTCCTGACCTCAGGTGATCCGCCCACCTTGGCCTTCCAAAGTCCTGAGATTACAGGCATGAGCCACTGTGTCTGGCCGATAGTTTTCTTTAACAGTAGCTCACACGTTTATGGAACTTCAGTTTCAGCTTTCTAATTGTCAAAATTTTTCTTAACAAAATTTTGTGATTAGATTCAAAATATGGTCATATTTCATTGCCAAATAATACACTGCTACCTTGTGCATTTTATCTTGTAAAGGAATATCCTAGTATTTTATTTTTGTTTTGTTTTGTTTTTTGAGACAGGGTCTTGCTCTGTCACTCAGGCTAGAGTGTAGTGGCATGATCACGGCTCACTTCAGCCTCAACCTCCCAAACTCAAGTGACCTTCCCACCTCAGTCTCCCAAGTAGCTGGGTATTATAGGCATGCACTACCATGCCTGGCTGATTTTTGTATTTTTTGTAGAGATGGGGCCTCACCACATTGCCCAGGCTGGTCTTGAACTCCTGGGCTCAAGCGATCCTCCAGCCTCAGCCTCCCAAAGTGCTGGGATTACAGGCTTGAGCCACCACGCCTGGCTGTGTCATTGCTTTTGAATGATGCTGTTTTATGATACTCTCAAATTAAAAAAAAATTTTTTTAAAAAGGATTCATGATATATGAAAATTTGAACAAAAAATGATGAATTATGGTTTATTCAAAAGGGCTTATAAACATTTTCCTCATGTATTTAAGTGTTTACTTAGAGATTGCTTAACTGCTTAAAGAAAGAAGCTAGAAAACTAATGCTGAGATTTTAGAAAATAATTTGAGGTGAATCATAAAGCAAATATAGAAAGTTTCTAAAATTGTAAAATTATGAAGTCAGTAGATATGATTTTATTTAAAAATTGGTTTGCATATGACTTTTTAGGAACAGTTATTATATGATGAAAAGTAAGCTTTACATTAACAAGTGCAGTAATTCTACAGGTAGTATCAATGATGGGAATGAAAAGAAAACCCCTGATTATCCAAGAATTGCATTTTAAACACAAATTGGATTTCCTTATAGAGGATCTTTTCTTCCTAATTGATATATCGGTGAAGATAGTTTTGGCTTGAAAATTGATATGATGTTTGGCATAGAATTTAAGGCATTAGCAGAAGAGTTACATTTTGCTCTTTGTTCAGCAAATATATATTGAGTATCTACAGTGTGCATCATTCTCGTTTAGACACTGGGAACACACCATGGACAGAACACAAAATCTTCGCCCTCAGAGAACTTAGATTTCAGTAGATAACACAGAAAATAAATAAATAGTTATAGAAAAATATAAGGTATCGCAATATGTTTGTCTATTTAAAATCAGTCTACCGTCTACCATTGATGAAGATATGATTATACTGGTAAACAGAAGTGGTTTGGGAATCACTGTTTGTAATTCTTATAAAGGGAAGAAGGTGTTTACCTAATACTTGGATGCAGTTCAACCTTGTTAACACCAGAGGGTATTGTAGACTTCTGCAACAGCTCAATGATCCAAGAACTTCAAGGTGAAAAAATATGTCTCAGAGTTATCTTTAACATTTCATGCTCTCTGACAGATGCAATTATAAATTTCTGTGTATTTTTTCTTTTACTTAATAAATACAGAATAGTAGCCGAATAAGTTTCCTTTATTTTATAAATTATGAAATAACTTTATAAAATAGCAAATTCTAGCCATTTTAAATTATTATGCAGCAAGGTTCAGTTTTATTACTTATGCTAATAAAATTGGAAGCAATTATTATATAGGAGAGATGGTAATAAAATTAGTCATTTTGAAGTAGGAAACAAGACATGGAGTTTTTTTTCATTTTAAATTTGTGCTTGATCCAAATTCTTTTTGAGTTCAATTCTATTTCTTCATCTCCTCCTCTAAAGGACTCTTAAATGCAACTGAGTGAAGCCTATAGGGTTGAAAAGTATGACAGATACCTATCACTTGCTGCAACTATAAAAATAGACTTCCCAAAGTATTTAATATCCTTTGTTCAGCAGGAATTTCTTGGGGCTATTAGAAGATACTTTTAGTAACTTGGGGAACTATTTCTTGTAAGTGGATTATCTAAACTGGTATCAACAGTGTTATTAATTTCCCCCCCCAGATTAGACTATTTAAGGCAATTTTATGTTTTTATTTAATGGAAAGTTGAATTTCACTATTAGGATTAATCTCATCATGCTATTAATAAAGTAGGTATAATTAAAGGGATAATAATAGCTACCATTTTAAAGTAACTCTTAGTGCCAGGCATTATGCTAACTACGTCTGTTGCCACTTTTAACTTATTTACCTTCTAATGGTTTCTATTTTAGAGTTTTAATAATGTAAAAATTTAAACATAGAGTAATTTTGGGAATAGGCAAAATTATTAGAAATAATTCTAAATCTCTAATTACTGAAGCTACCCATGTAAGCAATTAAAAATGATGAATTTTGGTTTTGGAAATACGGGGTGTTAAAAAAATTTAGTACTGCCTACTCTGTTCCTTTGTTTGACGCCTTTACATTGTCTCCTCTATGAAACCTCACCTTACCCCCTCCTCACCATGTCAGTATATACTATGACCGGATTGTGCAGTAATATCTTTCTGTTATTAGATTCACATATTAGTTTTGGTCAGTTTTAATTTTTGCTGACACAGAGTGTGCCCTTTTTATATAAGTACATTCTGACTCTGGTTTCTGAATGGTTTATTTGTATTTATTTTATTTTCTGAGTTTTTACTGTGTGAAAAATATTTCATCTCTATTCTATTCTTGTAAGATCTTAGATGCAAATTTTCTGTCTCATTTCCGTAGGACCGGATTTTAAAATTCTGTGCACAGACATTTTCACTTTCTCCATTACATATGACCAAGGAAATTTATACAAGCTTAGGTATGTTTATGAAAACATTTAAAAATGTTTTTTGTCATTTGCATGTACTTAAGAATGGATAGGAAATAACTTTTTTCAGAAAGCACTGTAAATGAATGATGTAATTTTATATTTTCCCTTTTTTTCAGCTAAGTATTTGGAGTCATACTTTCTTTCTAGGGAAAATCATATTCCTACTCTTTCAGCTGGTGTAGATATAACTAATCCTAATATGACTCGCTTACTTAAAAAGGTATCCATTTACTAGAATATGCTTTCATTTTTATTTATTTAGTTTTATATTTGAGGATGCTAATTTTTTGAGAACTATTGTGCACTGCTTTGTAGGTTCGTCTTCTAAATGAATATCAGAAAGAAGCTCCATCTTTCTGGATTCGTCATCCAGAGAAGTAAGTCCCCTCCCAATGTATGCCAGCATAAAACCTAGCAGTGTTACCGCCCCATATACATTTCAGACAGAAAGAGTAAAGACAGTCTTAATGGACTTATATGATTGGGAAGGGATTAATAAAATTTTTCTTTTTCTTTTTCTTAAGCTTGTCATGTTTTATACTTAGCTATGTGAATTACTGTATACAGGTACCACGTTACATCATTTATCACAAGGTAAAAAGAAAATGTAGCACTAGTTTTTTTTTTTTAACGTATCAGTGATTTGAAGGTCTGCATTAGGTTCTTATTGGTCTTTACTATTGCATTTTGGACAAGTTCCTTAAATATTCTTTAAACTTTTTCCTTTCAGCTCTAAAATTTATACTAAGTTGTAAGATAATCTGTGAGTCTAAAAAGGAAAGTTAAATTCACAGATCCAGTGTTGAAGTAGAAAGAACCTGTTGTTAAAGCAGAAACATTGAGTATGAATCCTACCTGTCATTTACTGAAATAGAAAAAATGTTTCTGAAGATTATATGCTACTTTATCATTCCATGAATATAAAGTATAGCACCAGAACTATATATGTAATTGCATTTCTTTTTTCCCAAACTTTAAGGCATATGGAAGAAATTGTGGAGAGTACTTTGTCCTTATTAACAGTTAAACATGATCAAAGCCATGTTGTCTCACAAAAGATTTTGGATCCGATCTACTTTTTTGCATTAGTTGATACCAAGGCTGTGTGGTTCAAAAAGTGGATGGTAAGGAAAAATAGAATATTTTTATACCTTTTAGTGCATTGCTATATCATTTTAATAAATAATGTTTGAATATTTACTGTGTGCTAAGAGTTCTAATCACTTCTACATGTGTTAACTCATTGATTTCTTATAAAACTTTACGAGGTTGGTGGTATTAATACCTCCATTTTTCAGATGCAGTAACTGAGATATGGAGAAGTTAACTTGCCCAAGATTTTTTACCTATTAAGTGGCAGAGCCAGAATAGGATTTTAAGTGGTATTTCATTTGAATCTAAGCTGAATGACCTATTCAAAAACCTATTTTCTCTTTAGTGTGAAAGCTTCAAAAATTTTAAGCAAATGTGGTAGAACATAAGGATTCAATATGTATTTTTTTTCGGGCTTAGGAGATATTTCTGAAAGTATTCTTTCATTTGCCTTCCTCCTGAACCTGAAGTTTGGGGAATGTGTTTAATACCTGAACCTGGCAATTTCTTATGAAGCTGGAACTGAAACTAATAGTAAGAGTAGAGAGATCTTTATACTGTTACTTCCCTCAACCTCTGTTGACTAAGAGCGGTCTGTGTTTGTCAATAGCAGCAACAGGACTGGCTTTTATGCTCACATTGTTTTCTCTCTCAATCTGTACTGGGCACCTAGGTACTATATTTCTTGCACTTGAGAAGAGAGGGGCTGGGGCATTCATTTACTCTTCAGCACAGTTTGGATGTTATCTGGCGATGGTGCTTTGTGCCTTTTGCTAAGTTGTATGATAAATGCCCAATTAACCAGAACACAATTCTGTCTCTAGTGGTTAGCCCTTACCTGGCCTGTCTAGTATGTGATTAATGTTTACTCAATTAAATTAAATTAATTTAAAATGAACCCTTTGTTCCTCACATCTAACAGTTAAATTTTTTTCTTGATTATCAAATTATATCATTATTTGAGAAAATATGCAAAATATGTAAAAGCTTAAATAAAATTAAATTTTTCTAATTATACAATACAGGGATAACAACTGTTAAGATTTTGTTTCATGTAGATATGTTATATATACTTTTATATTTATCTATTTAGGTCATCTTTTTTTAACAAAATCAGTCATATTTTACTAACTTTGTAATTAACTTTTTGTCATTTGACATTCTTATTGCTGGGAGTTGATTCTTAAGAGAACGGGGTACAAATTTATTTAAAAATCACATTCTGAAGTGTGTTCTAGTATACATGAAAATTCATTACATCCTCCTATAATTTTTGCATCTAAGGCAGGAGTTGTCAAACTTTTTATGTAAAGAGCCAGACCATAAATATTTTTGGCGTTGTGGGCCTACAGTCCCTATTGTAGCTGTTCAACCCAATTGTTGTAGCTCCAGAGCATTTATACATAATAGGTAAATGAATGGACTTGACTGTTCCAGTGAATTTTTTTTGCAAAATTGGGTCTAGGCAGAATTTGATCTGAGGGCTGTAGTTTGCTGACCCTGGTCTAAGATATACTATGAGGATTTCTTTTCAGAACATGGTCAATATTAAAAATAGTTTAATACTATATCAACTTATTTCTCTTATTAAGTTGGAAAAAGGATTAATAGTTTTTGAAAACATTTTAAGCTACAAGGTTTAACACTCAAGGTTTTGATTAACCTTCGGTTAACCAAAACACAATTTAATCAATGTTTAATTAAAAATTCTATTCCCGGCCAGGCACGGTGCGTCACGCCTGTAATCCCAGCACTTTGGGAGGCCAAGGTGGGCAGATCACTTGAGGTTGGGAGTTTGAGACCAGCTTGGCCAACATAGCAAAACCTCATCTCTATTTAAAAAGCAAAAAAAGGAAAAAAAAGAAAAACAATACAAAAATCCTCTATTCCCTAGAATTCTGAAAAAGTTTTGACTTATATTATTCTGTTTAATATTTTTATTTTTTAAAAAAATTTTTTTATTATGCTTTAAGTTCTAGGGTACATGTGCAGAACATGCAGGTTTGTTGGTAGGTATACAAGTGCCATGGTGGTTTGCTGTACCCATCAACCCGTCATCTACATTAGGTATTTTTCCTAATGCTATCCCTCCCCTAGCACCCCACCGCCAAAGAGGCCCTGGTATGTGGTGTTCCCCTCCCTGTGTCCATGTGTTCTCATTGCTCAACTCCCACTTATGAGTGAGAACATGCTGTGTTTGGTTTTCTGTTCTTCTGAAAGTTTGCTGAGAATGATGGTTTCCAGCATCATCCATGTCCCTGCAAAGGACATGAACTCATCCTTTTTTATGGCTGCATAATATTCCATGGTGTATATGTGCCATATTTTCTTTATCCAGTCTATCACTGGGCATTTGGGTTGGTTCCAAGTCTATTACGCTATTGTGAACACTGCTGCAATAAACATATGTGTGCCTGTGTCTTTATAGTAGAATGATTTATAATCCTTTGGATATATACCCAGTAATGGGATTGCTGGGTCAAATGGTATTTCTAGTTCTAGATCCTTGAGGAATTGCCACACTGTCTTCCACAATGGTTGAACTAATTTACACTCCCACCGAAAGTGTAAAAGTGTTCCCATTTCTCCACATCCTCTCCAGCACCTGTTGTTTCCTGACCTTTTGATGATCGCCATTCTAACTGATGTGAGATGGTATCTCATTGTGGTTTTGATTTGCATTTCTCCAGTGACAGTGATGATGAGCATTTTTTCATGTGTCTGTTGGCTGCATAAATGTCTTCTTTTGAGAAGTGTCTGTTCATCTCCTTTGCCCCCTTTTTGATGGGGTTGTTTGTTTTTTTCTTCTAAATCTGTTTAAGTTCTTTGTAGATTCTGGATATTAGCCCTTTGTCAGATGAATAGATTGCAAAAATTTTCTCCCATTCCATAGGCTGCCTGTTTACTCTGATGATAGTTTGTTTTGCTGTGCAGAAGCTCTTTAGTTTAATCAGGTCCCATTTGTCAATTTTGGCTTTTGTTGCCATTGCTTTTGGTGTTTTAGTCATGAAGTCTTTGCCCAAGCCTATATCCCGAATGGTATTGCCTAGGTTTTCTTCTAGGGTTTTTATGGTTTTAGAGCTTATGTTTAAGTCTTTAATCCATCTTGAGTTAAGTTTTCCCAACACCATTTATTAAATAGGAAATCCTTTCCTCGTTGCTTGTTTTTGTTAGGTTTGTCAAAGATTTATTCTTTTTTTTGAGACGGAGTCTCACTCTGTCACCCAGGCTGGAATGCAGTGGCACAATCTCGGTTCACTGCAACATCTGCCTCCTGAGTTCAAGCGATTCTTCTGCTTCAGCCTCCTGAGTAGCTGGGACTACAGGTGCACGCCACCACTCCTGGCTAATTTTTATATTTTTAGTAGAGAGGGGTTTCACCATATTGGCCAGTTCGAGACCATACTCGAACTCCTGACCTCGTGATTTGCCTGCCTCATCCTCTCAAAGTGCTGGGATTACAGGTGTGAGCCACCGTGCCTGGCCAATATTTGTATTCCTAAGTGAAATGAAGAAACTATATTTTGAACACTAATGATATCTTATATAATCCAGCTAAACAATATTTATAGTTTTCCCTAGCTTTGTACAATGCTATGCATTTACATGTTTTAATTACATCTATATTTTGCTCCAAGGAGAGATTTAAAGCTCTTTTGACACTTTGAATCATTTTTAAATATGGTTGGCAGAAAATGATTAGGGTACTGTCACTTTGGAGCATTTCAGTGTTGGCAGATTTCTGCACATGTAGACCGTACAGTATCCTCTTCAGTATAAGAGTTGTGCTTTTTAACTTTTTTTCCCCACTGTGTATCTTTTTTTGGATTCTGTCATAGGTATACTTTTTTGGTGGTGGTTTTAAAATAGTTTAGCATGGAAATTGGACACAATTGTTGGATAGAATGTTCTTCTACTGGTCAGTCACTAAATGATCTGCAAGTTATTTGCATTCTTGTGATTGCTATGCTCCTAATACAATGCACACATAAACACCTGTCTGTCATTGACTATAATGGTTTAAACCTAAGCTATTGTGTGATTTATGATGTTGTCATTAGAAATCATGCAGGAAAAATAGATTTTGAGTGGCACAGCTTGAGTATTAAATATCATTTCCTTTTAATTTTAGCATGCACGTTATAGCAGAACTACAGTATTAAGACTTCTTGAAAAGAAATATAAGTCTCTGGTAAGTCTGTAATTCTGTTTTTATGTTGAGAAATAATATCACCAAAATATATATGATGTAATAACTTGACTAGGTAAAGTTGTGTGGTGATAATTAATATTGGATAATGAAGCAATTCGCCTTTTATGTGATCTTAAACTACCATCCTGTGACACATAAAGGGATAAAAATAGAGACTTAAAATGAATGCAGTCAGGATAACAATTAGAAAATATGTTTTATATATATAGTAAATTGGCTTCTATACATAACAAGCTGGTTTGAGAGAAGCCATATTTTTAAGCAGTAGCATGTAGTTCGATTCAGATCAAGTATTCATAAAGCCATTACTTCTATAATATAGACCCGTGTTTTTCAGTGAAAATTACATGGCAAAACTCAAAATGATAAATACTTTTGCATTTTCAATAATTGGTTTGAGTTATACCAAATGTAGACTTAGTGCTCTAAAATATGTTAGGAAAATCATCTACATTTGTTACTATTAGTAGAACAATGTGTAAGGGTACTGAAAATAATTAAAAAGAAATCAGTAAGTCTAATAAATAATTGACAAAATGAAAAACAAAATTTATTAAGACATTCAAATGTTATACTGATATAGCTTTGGGTCAATAAACATCTTTTATGTAGTTAGGCAGAACCTTGAGTTTGGAAGTTAGCTGAAGAAAAGATTCCGGAATTGTGATTTTTGGTTGAGTGCAGTAGAGCATAAAATGAAGGAAGGAGAACAATAGTTGTTTTGTGTTTGAATCAAGAGAATTGAGCAGCAGAAGAAGAGAGGGATATTGAATAATAGGATAAGAATTTATTTGTAAAGGTAAAATATACTTCAAAATTTTTAAATAAATTGAATTTAAATAGTTTTTCCACATTTGATTTTTCTCTCATTCCCATTTTAAATAAAAATTTGTTGTTGCTTTATGAGCATAGACTGTTCTTGCTAGAATAGAGAAAGGAAAAATAAAGAACAGGATGATTTTCTCCATGGTTTATGTAGAGATAATGACTCACTGTTGCTATCACAGAGGCCCCAGTGAAAGTATTTCAAATAAGGTTTTTTATAGATTAATTCTTAAAATTGGTTTCTTATTTGAAAAGTTAACTATACCTTGACTTTTAACCTGCAAATGGAATTATGTCATTATAAATCATCTTAATATTTTATCAACTTAGTCAAATATTTTATTTTATGTATATAGTATGTCAAACTTGCTTGACATTTCAACTTAAACCTCATTTGCACTAAAAAGCTTTCCTACATTTAAAAAATATCAAAATATTATTCATATTATATTTATTTTCTTAAAGTAAACTTGGCCCCACTTTTGAAAAGAAACATTGGGGAAAATGATGCAAGATCTGTTTATTCCCATTGTATTTTCAGAATCAAGGGTCAAATTTTTTGCATCTGTGATGGAAATTGCAGACCACTCCATCAATTTGTGTTTCTGTTCTATAAGAGATTCTTGTATAAGAACTTTACTCATAGCAGCCTGTTTAGCACAATGACCTGCTGATGTATTTCCTCTAGCTCCTCATCAGTGCTCTCTGATGTCATTTTCTGCAATGATGAAATATCTGTGTTGTACAATACGGTAACCACAAGCCACATATGACTCCTGAAAACTTGAAATGAGACTAGAGTAAATGAGAAACTGTATTTTTAATTTTATTTAGTTTTTATTAATTTAAATTTAAATAGGCATGTGGTTGGTGGCTACTGTATTTGTGTGGTTCTATTCTATATTATGTTTATGACATTTTTAGTAGGTAGCATTAAGCTATCAATTTTTCTATATGCTGTTGGTTTTTTATAGATATCCCTGAAAAAGTTAAGATAGTCTTTGTTCCCATAGAATCTGAAAGACATGAACTGGTTAAAAGTTTTGGCTGTCAGCGTAAATATTTAACCTTTAATTTTTAACAGTTTGAATCTTGATTCAGTCAACCCCTAAAGGAATGGTTTCTGAAATGGTTTTATGTAGTGCCATTTTTACTGCTCTCTGAAAGTCATTTTAAAAAATGACTTGACGGCTTGGTTATTTAAATTCTCCCTTAGTTTTTCCTGTCTTATTGTATTTAACCTTTTTTAAAATTTCTGTCTTAGGGGTTAACAATTAAATGAACTGGCTGGTATATATTTGATAGTATAGGGCAATAAGTATCAAATACAATCCTGAGTTTTATAGCAAATTTCTGTCTGTTTTCACAGGGGTTAGAAAATTGATACATTATACTCTCAACTTGACTCTTTAAATTCACCTACTATAGATCTGCTTTCTGCTACTGTGGTTTAAAGGGATGTCATGTAATGTGATTGTTCATGTCCTGAGATTATTCCTTTTCTTTCCTGTGATTGCTACCTTTTCTCAAATAAAGATAGCATGTTTAAGAAAATATAAGGGAAAGAGTAGAAGGAAAAGAAGGGAGTGTAAGTAAGTGGATGGTGAAGATAAAGCTGGGTAGTAATGGATGCAAGGAGGGTGGATTTCTAAAGGTTTGAACGAAAGAGTCTTTGAGAGAGATTATTTTGGAGACAGTGTTTTGAGTTTTCAGTTAAAGAAGTGGACTATTGTTAGTTCTTTTGTCTTCTAATTCTTAAGAGCTTCTCTTAAGTGTATTATTTTATAAATTTTTCGTGTCAAAAGTTTCCTGAAGTGTCAGTTGTTATTTTAATCCACTTCTGTTTTGTTTTGTTTTTTGTTAGAAAATTGGTCAAAGGAGAAGTATTGAAGCAAAAAGATGTTTAAGACATTGTATAATAATGCAAGCAAAAGATGATGGAACCGTGGAAGAAGGATAAGACAGAATTGGGATAAATGGATGGACTCCAAATACTTTATTTAGAATGTAGGATTTAGAGGACTTTTGAATGAGGGGGTTGTGATTGAGGCCTCAGACAATTGATTAATGTCATTCATTGAGATAAGTAACACAGTAGGAGGCAACCATTTGCTGGAAAAGATAATGATTTTTAGATTTGGTAGATTTAATCATATTTGAAATGCCGATTTCTAGGAGGCATGGGTCTGGATCCCTGATGTTTGATTTAGAAAAGACACGTAGATATGGGAGGGGGAGGGAGTCCCCAAGACAACCCCCAGGTTTGATGATTTGCTAGAAGGGTTCATAGGATTCAGCATATAGTTATGCTCTCAGCTATCATTTATAACAATGAAAGGATACAAAGAAAAATCAGCAAAGAGGAAAAAGTTCATTGAATGAAGTATGGAAGATATGAAAGTATAAGCTTCCAAGAGTCTGTTTCCCACTAGAATCACATAAGACATGCTTAACTCTTTCAGCATTGAATAGTGGCAACTTATGTGAAATGTTATATACCAGGGAAGCTCATTAGAAACTCAGTGCCTGGTTTTTGTTTTTGAGGAGGGGGTGCTGATCACATAGAAACCCTCTGCCTGGTACATACCAGGGTCCAAGACTCCTAGAAGGAAAGCAGGTATTCCTCATAAACTACATTATTTGTGCAAACTTTGTCAGCCATTCTCAGTTCTCAGAATGATGAGAGCCCTCCTGAAATCCAAGTTCTAGATGCTATCAAAATCCCACCTTGTAAGGAGGCCTTTCTAAAGATAGAAGTCCTGCCATGTTACCTCTTTTCTGCATACAACTGAGGCCATAAGAAAGAATGAGTTGGGAAAATCCATTGATTCCTTGATGCTACAATTATGAACTTGCTTCTTTTCAAACCTTTATTTTTTTCCTATCTAAAGCTTAATTAATCATTCCTTTCACTTGGATTCCATCTGCTTCTTCCTCTTGTGTATTTTTTTTTCTATCAACTATCCCCTTTCTCTCCTATATAGTCAAACTCTTCCCCTCTGTTGGCTTCCCCCAGTAACATTTAATCGTACCCATATCCTTCTTAGCTGAAAAAGAGTTTAATCTTGACTCTAAGATACAGTTATTGGTCTATTTTTTAAATTTTCCTCAGCTGTCTTTCCTGAAAATAAAAATTATGCTAACTACCTTTACTTTTTCACTTCCTATTCCTTTATTTGGTATAGTCTGGCTTTATTCACCAAACTCCTCTGAAAGTGATCTTTTCAAGGTTACCAACAACTGCCTTGTTACCAGATTTAACAATTATCACACTGTATATCACTGGTGGCTTTTATTTTTTTTTTGGGAATCAGGATAAGAGGCCATTGATGGGTAGGCAGGTGCTGAGGAAAGGGGAGAAGGTTTGAAGTCTCTGCTTGTGGAGAATGAGAGGAGGAGTTAGAATGGAGACTAATAGGAGAATCACTGGGTACAGTAGGGGTTGGAGGTCATTTTTTATTGTGACTCTTTTCTTTGAATTATGAGATTTTTCTTTATCAGTTTTTAGCATATCTGATATTTGAGATGGAAATAAAGATGATCCACTTGATATTTTGCTAGCTGGGTAGGAGGAAAAGATTCTAAGGCAAAGGAACTGGACAAGATAGTTTCTAAGGTTATGGCCATGGCCACAGAGTTTTTGCATTTTTCATTATAAAATATAAAGTACATATTTATTTCTGTCCAATGACACCAACATTATAACATTATCATATTTGTTGGTCCACAAATATTTTCACAGTGTTCACCAGAGTGATGCCATAGGTAAAATGTAATTGAGGAGGCTGAGCTTTAAGGGCTAGAAAGGTACTGTACTAAATATTTTTCCCAAATATTTCTCCAAAGTATTTTTACAGCTTTGACTAATTTCTTTTAATTCTTGGACTTGAGGGCTGCAAAGTTCTGGAATTAATAAGTTATTATTTCATCAGGTAACTACAGCCATTCAACAGTGTGTTCAGTACTTTGAACTGTGTAAGACTAGGAAAGCTGATGAAACTTTGGGACATTCAAAGCATTGCAGTAAGTATTATTTCCTCTGTTACATACTTTTAAAAATGGTAAATTTTATTAGGAAATACAGTTTAGTAGGAGCTTTTATTTTTTAATGATTGTTAGTATGGTAAATTAGGTCACTTTTACTAATGATGCTGTAAAATATATTTTACACATTTATAAGATACACTGTAATCATTATTTTTTATAAAAGATCTACATTTGAAATTAATGTACAACCATACTGATTCTTATTAGATGCAGTTCTTCAATTCATACTAGGGCATATATCCTAATCTGTTACATTGCAACAATATACAGTCCATCCTTTCCCCTTCAGTAATGTATCAGTCATCTAATCAGGCATGTATGCACTTCAATGGGAAAAAAACTTCCATAAAGTGTTGTTTTTATTTTTGAACACCCCGTGTCACCCCGTGATCCTTCTTTGCTTATTCTCTGTTTGAGCTAAAATGTCCTGGATGCTTCGTAATCTGGCCCCAATTTCTTGATATAATCTCTTCTCTAGTTATTGACTAAAATGAATCTTCTCTTAGTCTTTTTTTTGTATACCAATGCCTATACAACATTATTTTTACTCCTACTGCCCCATCCGTAATTCCCTACACTAATAGATATCTTAGTTATCATGAAAGAAGAAACTGTATTTTATTTATTTATTTTTTTAGACAGAGTCTCACTGTATCACCCAGGCTGGAATGCAGTGGCATGATCTGGGCTCACTGCAACCTCTGTCTCCTGGGTTCAAGCGACTCTCCTGCCTCAGCCTCCCAAGTAGCTGGGAGTACAGGTGCCTGCCACCACATCTGGCTAAGTTTTGTATTTTTAGTAGAGATGGGGTTTCACTGTGCTGGCCAGGCTGCTCTTGAACTCCTGACCTCGTGATCCACCTACCTCAGCCTCCCAAAGCACTGGGATTACAGGCATGAGCCACCACGCCCGGCAGAAACTGTATTTTAAATTTCAAGGCCTCCCTGCTTATTCTGAATTTTTCTTGCTCTTGCTTATATCACACAATTGGCCATGTGAACCTGATAGCTTTTATTGTTCTGTTGTTTTTATGTTGTTTCCTTAAGCATATAGTAAGCTCCTTTGAGAGTATGATGATACCTTATACTTTTCTTCATTCTCAGGTGAATTTCTTTATCTAACTCAAAGCAAGGGAGATGATGATAGACCAATAATTAATGGGTTTCAAAAGCTAGTGTTTTGTAGGGGAGGAGAAAGTGTAGAAGTTATAATTTATTCTTCAAGAGAAGGAAAAGGACATATAAGTTCATATGTTATCTCATTTACAGACTTACAGATTTTTCTAATTTCTTGATATTAAAATGTAATATTTAGCTCCTTTCCCCTCATTACTTTCTTAGCCCGTCATGGTTTTGCTCTCTTCTCTATCTACTAAAGACCTCAGGGTGCTTCGTTGCATTTTTTTTTTTTTTTTGCCATGTTTTTAAAAAAATTCTTGCTCATTTCTCTTTCAGAGTTTTCTGCCTGCAGTTGCCCAACTTTAGGTCAATTCAATTCTCTATCTCTTCTGGTACTCAAGAAATTGAGCAGAGAGTATATGACATGGCTTGAGAGTAAATATATATTTTCTAACTTTAGCTACTCTCTCTCTGTTGCTTTGGAATCCTCCTAGATGTTCTTTCTTCGGCGTTCCATAACAGCTGTTACAAGTCCTTGTCAGTCTCATCGAACCTTCTGCTTTGCTCCTGCCCAATTCTCTCTCAGGAGGAGGAGCCCTTACTTACTCTTTCATTAAGAAAAATGGAACTTTCCAGATATGAATTCTCTAAATGTCTTGCTTCTTTGTATGCAAATACATATTTATGTGCCCTAATCAATATTTCCTTTTCTTAGCCTGCAAAGAAGAGATGTTTTGTTTTAGATTGGTGTCTTAATTCTGTTATCTTCTGTGTGTATATGTTTGAATGACAAATACATATTGGGAGATGTCTATATTGTAGAGATTCTAATTTCACTTAGACATGTGCTTGTTAATATGATCTTTTGTAATATTGGCTTTTAGTTGGTGGAATTAAACAGTAACTAACATTTTCTATTAACTTTCTTCTGCCCTTAACTTACTTTTGAAGTTCCTCTTCAGTGGCAGATAACTCTGGCAGTCTTATGGTATTTATTTTAGAATGGATACTATATGTATACTATTCTTTT
This sequence comes from Pongo abelii, assembly GCF_028885655.2. Taxonomy (NCBI): domain Eukaryota; kingdom Metazoa; phylum Chordata; class Mammalia; order Primates; family Hominidae; genus Pongo; species Pongo abelii. The sequence goes on along the minus strand of NC_071990.2, from coordinate 122,633,083 downwards.
CTGAGGCTGCTTTTTAAGATGATTGCTTTTCTTTGGGGATTTATTGTAAAGGATCTTAGGAAACAATAAGGAAAACAAATAATTAAAAAATTTTTGACCAATAATGTCTCCATTCTAGCCTGTAGCCTTGTTTAATGTCTAGAAGGGAATGAAGACAGGTACTGTAAAATATAATGATACTAAATAAGTGTTCTTGTTTGCTTCTCTTTTAAGGAAACAAACAGAAAACTTTCTACTACTTAGGACAAGAATTACAATATATTTGTTTCATTCACTCACTGTGCCTTGTAGGAAGATTACTGATCTATAAACAAGGCAGAAAACTATTTCCTATTAAGCTGAAGAATAAAAAAGGTAAGTACAATTAGGAGAAATAAATTTGTTGAGATATGCTAAGATTTATATATGATGGAGTATTCAAACTTGGAAGTTTGGCATGTTCCTTTCTACGGTACTTAGCTACATACCTTTTAGTCTATTGATAGCTTATACACTTCGAAGTATTTGTTTTCTTTTAGTTTTCAGTGTGTAATTCTTTCTACATGTTATTTTTTTTCTTAAATTATTCCTTCAGCCTTTAGGGATCCAGATATAGATTTAGAGCTAGAAGACCTTGTTTATAAACAAGCAGTTTATAAACTAGCAGTGATCTTTTGGGAAAATCACTTAACCTTTGTTGTTTCCATTTCTTTATCTGTAAAAATTGAATAGTGAAATCGGTAATATTTAACTTACAGAATTTTTGGTGATCACGGAGAAATGAGGTTTGCAAATACTGTTTTATAAACTGCAAAGCCCTGTGTCATTTTGTATATTACCATATAATTTTTACCCTAAGTCTCATTTACTTTTTCCCCATCAAACTTCAGCACATGCTGTTAGTATATACTTAAACTCTTAAGGGAAATAAAAATGATAACTAAGAATATAGTATATAGCAGAGACCAGCAAACTGTTTTTTAGGTTTTTTTTTGTAAAGCACCACATAGTAAATATTTTGGGCTGTTTTGGCCACATACTGCTTTTGTATATTCTCTCTGTGTGTGTACAAAAAAGAATTAATGTAGCAGGCCTGAAACAACTATCCTTAGAAAGGCCTGCTTGCAAGGTTGGACCTTGGCTGGGACCTAGGAACTTAGATTTCCTATTATTCCTAGAACTGTTGAGTGCCTCAACCGTGCACTGATCACCGCCTAAACTGTACAGTGTGATTTAGGTGGAGTACCTGGTTTTCTTTCTTTTCTTTTTTTTATTATACTTTAAGTATTAGGGTACATGTGCACAACGTGCAGGTTAGTTACATATGTATACATGTGCCATGTTGGTGTACTGCACCCATTAACTCGTCATTTAACATTAGGTATATCTCCTAATGCTATCCCTCCCCCCTCCCCCCACCCCACAACAGGCCCCAGTGTGTGATGTTCCCCTTCCTGTGTCCATGTGTTCTCATTGTTCAATTCCCACCTATGAGTGAGAACATGCGGTGTTCGGTTTTTTGTCCTTGTGATAGTTTGCAGAGAATGATGGTTTCCAGCTTCATCCATGTCCCTACAAAGGACATGAACTCATCATTTTTTATGGCTGTGTAGTATTCTATGGTGTATATGTGCCACATTTTCTTAATCCAGTCTATCATTGTTGGATATTTGGGTTGGTTCCAAGTCTTTGTTATTGTGAATAGTGCCGCAATAAACATGCATGTGCATGTGTCTTTATAGCAGCATGATTTATAATCCTTTCAGTATATACCCAGTAATGGGATGGCTGGGTCAAATGGTATTTCTAGTTCAAGATCCCTGAGGAATCGCCACACTGACTTCCCCAATGGTTGAACTAGTTTACAGTCCCACCAACAGTGTAAAAGTGTTCCTATTTCTCCACACCTCTCCAGCACCTGTTGTTTCCTGACTTTTTAATGATCGCCATTCTAACTGATGTGAGATGGTATCTCATTGTGGTTTTGATTTGCATTTCTCTGATGGCCAGTGATGATGAGCATTTTTTCATGTGTCTTTTGGTTGCATAAATGTCTTCTTTTGAGAAGTGTCTATTCATGTCCTTCTCCCACTTTTTAATGGGGTTGTTTGTTTTTATCTTGTAAATTTGAGTTCATTGTAGATTCTGGATATTAGCCGTTTGTCAGATGAATAGATTGCAAATATTTTCTCCCATTCTGTAGGTTGCCTGTTCACTGTGATGTTAGTTTCTTTTGCTGTGCAGAAGCTCTTTAGTTTAATTAGATCCCATTTGTCAATTTTGGCTTTTGTTGCCATTGCTTTTGGTGTTTTAGACATGAGGTCCTTGCCCATGCCTATGTCCTGAATGGTATTGCCTAGGTTTTCTTCTAGGGTTTTTATGGTTTTAGGTCTAACATTTAAGTCTTTAATCCACCTTGAATTAATTTTTGTATAAGGTGTGAGGAAGGAGTCCAGTTTCAGCTTTCTCCATATGGCTAGCCAGTTTTCCCAGCACCATTTATGAAATAGGGAATCCTTTCCCCATTGCTTGTTTTTCTCAGATTTGTCAAAGATCAGATAGTTGTAGATATGCAGCATTATTTCTGAGGGCTCTGTTCTGTTCCATGGGTCTATATCTCTGTTTTGGTACCAGTACCATGCTGTTTTGGTTACTGTAGCCTTGTAGTATAGTTTGAAGTCAGGTAGCATGATGCTTCCAGCTTTGTTCTTTTGGCTTAGGATTGACTTGGCGATGCGGGCTCTTTTTTGGTTCCATATGAACTTTAAAGTAGTTTTTTCCAATTCTGTGAGGAAAGTCATTGGTAGCTTGATGGGGATGGGATTGAATCTATAAATTGCCTTGGGCGGTATGGCCATTTTCACGATATTGATTCTTCCTACCCATGAGCATGGAAAGTTCTTCCATTTGTTTGTATCCTCTTTGATTTCATTGAGCAGTGGTTTGTAGTTCTCCTTGAAGAGGTCCTTCATGTCCCTTGTAAGTTGGATTCCTAGTTATTTTATTCTGTTTGAAGCAGTTGTGAATGGGAGTTCACTCATGATTTGGCTCTCTGTCTGTTATTGGTGTATAGGAATGTCTGTGATTTTTGCACGTTGATTTTGTATCCTGAGACTTTGCTGAAGTTGTCTATCAGCTGAAGGAGATTTTGGGCTGAGATGATGGGGTTTTCTAGATATACAATCATGTCATCTGCAAACAGGGACAATTTGACTTCCTCCTTTCATAATTGAGTACCCTTTATTTCCTTCTCCTGCCTTATTGCCCTGGCCAGAACTTCCAACACTATGTTGAATAGGAGTGGTGAGAGAGGGCATCCCTGTCTTGTGCCAGTTTTCAAAGGGAATGCTTCCAGTTTTTGCCGATTCAGTATGATATTGGCTGCGGGTTTGTCATAGATAGCTCTTATTATTTTGAGATATGTCCCATCAATACCTAATTTATTGAGAGTTTTTAGCATGAAGCGTTGTTGAATTTTGTCAAAAGCCTTTTCTGCATCTATTGAGATAATCATATGATTTTTGTCGTTGGCTCTATTTATATGCTGGATCACATTTATTGATTTGCATCTGTTGAACCAGCCTTGCCTCCCAGGGATAAAGCCCACTTGATCATGGTGGATAAGCATTTTGATGTGCTGCTGGATTCGGTTTGCCCGTATTTTATTGAGGGTTTTTGCATTGATGTTCATCAGGGATATTGGTCTAAAATTCTCTTTTTTTGTTGTGTCTCTGCCCGGCTTTGGTGTCAGGATGATGCTGGCCTCATAAAATGAGTTAGGGAGGATTCCCCCTTTTTCTATTGATTGGAATAGGTTCAGAAGGAATGGTACCAGGTCCTCCTTGTACCTCTGGTAGAATTCGGCTGTGAATCCACCTGGTCCTTGACTTCTTTTGGTTGGTAAGCTATTAATTATTGCCTGAATTTCAGAGCCTGTTATTGGTCTATTCAGAGATTCAGCTTCTTCCTGATTTAGTCTTGGGAAGGTGTATGTGTTGAAGAATTTATCCATTTCTTCTAGATTTTCTAGTTTATTTGTGTAGAGGTGTTTATAGTATTCTCTGATGGCAGTTTGTATTTCTGTGGGATTGGTGTTGATATCCCCTTTATCATTTTTTATTGCATCTATTTGATTCTTCTTTCTTTTCTTCTTTATTATTCTTGGTAGCAGTCTATCAATTTTGTTGATCTTTTCAAAAAACCAGCTCCTGGATTCATTGATTTTTTGAAGAGTTTTTTGTGTCTCTATTACCTTTAGTTCTGCTCTGATCTTAGTTATTTCTTGCCTTCTGCTAGCTTTTGAATGTGTTTGCTCTTGCTTCTCTAGTTCTTTTAATTGTGATGTTAGAGTGTCAATTTTAGATCTTTCCTGATTTCTCTTGTGGGCATTTAGTGCTATAAATTTCCCTCTACACACTGTTTTGAATGTGTCCCAGAGATTCTGGTATGTTGTGTCTTTGTTCTCACTGGTTTCAAAGAACGTCTTTATTTCTGCCTTCATTTCGTTATGTACCCAGTAGTCATTCAGGAGCAGGTTGTTCAGTTTCCATGTAGATGAGCGGTTTTGAGTGAGTTTCCTAATCCTGAGTTCTAGTTTGATTGCCCTGTGGTCTGAGAGAGAGTTTGTTATAATTTCTGTTCTTTTACATTTGCTGAGGAGAGCTTTGCTTCCAACTATGTGGTCGATTTTGGAATAAGTGTGGTGTTGGGAAGAATGTATATTCTGTTGATTTGGGGTGGAGGGTTCTGTAGATGTCTATTAGGTGCACTTGGTGCAGAGCTGAGTTCAATTCCTGGATATCCCTGTTACCTTTCTGTCTCGTTGATCCATCTAATGTTGACAGTGGGGTGTTAAAGTCTCCCATTATTATTGTGTGGGAGTGTAAGTCTCTTTGTAGGTCTCTAAGGACTTGCTTTATGAATCTGGGTGCTCCTGTATTGGGTGCATATATGTTTAGGATAGTTAGCTCTTCCTGTTGAATTGATCCGTTTACCATTATGTAATGGCCTTCTTTGTCTCTTTTGATCTTTGTTGGTTTAAAGTGTGTTTTATCAGAGACTAGGATTGCAACCCCTGCCTTTTTTTGTTTTCCATTTGCTTGGTAGATCTTCCTCCATCCCTTTATTTTGAGCCTATGTGTTTCTCTGTACGTGAGATGAGTTTCCTGAATACAGCACACTCATGGGCCTTGACTCTTGATCCAATTTGCTAGTCTGTGTCTTTTAATTGGAGCATTTAGCCCATTTACATTTAAGGTTAATATTTTTATGTGTGAATTTGATCCTGTCATTATGATGTTAGCTGGTTATTTTGCTCGTTAGTTGATGCAGTTTTTTCCTAGCCTTGATGGTCTTGACAATTTGGCATGTTTTTGCAGTGGCTAGTACCTGTTGTTCCTTTCCATGTTTAGTGCTTCCTTCAGGAGCTCTTTTAGGGCAGGCCTGGTGGTGACAAAATCTCTCAGCATTTGCTTGTCTGTAAAGAATTTTATTTCTCCTTCACTTATGAATCTTAGTTTGGCTGGATATGAAATTCTGGGTTGAAAATGCTTTTCTTTAAGAATGTTGAATATTGGCCCCTACTGTCTTCTGGCTTGTAGAGTTTCTGCTGAGAGATCAACTGTTAGTCTGATGGGCTTCCCTTTGTGGGTAACCCGACCTTTCTCTCTGGCTGCCCTTAACATTTTTTCCTTCATTTGAACTTTGGTGAATCTGACAATTATGTGTCTTGGAGTTGCTCTTCTCGAGGAGTATCTTTGTGGCGTTCTCTGTATTTCCTGAATTTGAATGTTGGCCTCCCTTGCTAGATTGGGGAAGTTCTCCTGGATAATATCCTGCAGAATGTTTTCCAACTTGGTTCCATTCTCCCCGTCACTTTCAGGTACACCAATCAGACGTAGATTTGGTCTTTTCATATAGTCCCATATTTCTTGGAGGCTTTGTTTGTTTCTTTTTATTCTTTTTTCTCTAAACTTCTCTTCATGTTTCATTTCATTCATTTCATCTTCCATCACTGATACCCTTTCTTCCAATTGATCAAATCGGGTACTGAGGCTTGTGCATTCGTCACGTAGTTCTTGTGCATTGGTTTTCAGTTCCATCAGGTCCTTTAAGGACTTCTCTGCATTGGTTATTCTAGTTACCCGTTCATCTAATTTTTTTTCAAGGTTTTTAACTTCTTTGCCATGGGTTCGAACTTCCTCCTTTAGCTTGGAGTAGTTTGATCTTCTGAAGCCTTCTTCTCTCAACTCGTCAAAGTCATTCTCCATCCAGCTTTGTTCCATTGCTGGTTAGGAGCTGCATTCCTTTGGAGAAGGAGAGGTGCTCTGATTTTTAGAGTTTCCAGTTTTTCTGCTCTGTTTTTTCCCCATCTTTGTGGTTTTATCTACCTTTGGTCTTTGATGATGGTGATGTACAGATGGGGTTTTGGTGTGGATGTCCTTTCTGTTTGTTAGTTTTCCTTTTAACAGTCAGGACCCTTAGCTGCAGGTCTGTTGGAGTTTGCTGGAGGTCCACTCCAGACCCTGTTTGCCTGGGTATCAGCAGCAGTGGCTGTGGAACAGCAGATACTGGTGAACAGCAGATGTTGCTGCCTGATTGTTCCTCTGGAAGTTTTGTCTCAGAGGAGTACCTGGCCGTGTGAGGTGTCAGTCTGCCCCTACTGGGGGATGCCTCCCAGTTAGGCTCCTCAGGGGTCAGGGACCCACTTGAGGAGGCAGTCTGTCCATTCTCAGATGTCCAGCTGCGTGCTGGGAGAACCACTAGTCTCTTCAAGGCTCAGTTGGAAATGCAGAAATCACCCGTCTTCTGCATTGCTCATGCCGGGAGCTATAGACTGGAGCTGTTCCTATTTGGCCATCTTGGCTCCACCCCTTGTACCTGGTTTTCTTTTGGGAGTTTAAAATTTTGGCGTGTGCTGCGTAGAATGTGCTTACATGCTTAGCTCCCCCAGAAACCTAAGGGACTGGGTCTCTAATGAGTTTTCCTGGTAGATGACATTTCACATGTGTTGTCATAACTTGCTGCTGAAATAATTAAGTGTATTCTGTATGACTCAACCAGGAGAGGACACTTAGAAGTTTATACTGGTTAGCTCTGGACTTCAACCCATGTACTTTTGCCCTTTGATTTTGCTTTGTATCCTTTTGTTATAATAAATCATAGCTGTGAATACAATTATATGTTGAATCCTCTGAGTCTTCTTAGTGAATCATTGAATCTGGGCATGGTTTTGTGGACCTCTGACATGTTTAAAAAATGTGAAATCCATTCTTATCTTGTGAGCCTTATAAAATCAGCCCACAATGGCTATAGTTTGCTGACCCCATTGCACAGTATATTTATTTGGAATACTCTTTTATACTGTTTTGTAGGTTTTTTATTTCTCTAAATCTTTTCTTCTCATTGATTGTGAGCTCCTTGAGAAAAGACATTGCCTTATATACATCTCTTGAAGTTCCCATGGTAGTGCCACATAATTCTATGCATAATGAGCCCTCAGTAGATAATTGACTTTTAATAAAAGAGCTATTATTTTATAGGATACTGTTGAACTTTACAGAAATATACTAATATATACTTGTGATGTTGGTGTAGTATTCAGCTTACATTTATATGTCTATCATCTATAATTTATTTATCATTTTATATTGACTTTTAACATCTACATCTTGGCCTACCAGATATTATAGACCACCTGAAAATTGAGTTTCTAGAGGTTTATTCTACTATATTAGCATAGGTCAACATTCACCTTTAAGTTTCACATGTGATTTCACCAGACTCTTTTAATGTAAGCCTCTATAGCAAGAGTTGATAAATTTTGTCTATGGGCCACATTTGGTCCACTATCTTGTTTGTACACTTGTGAGCTAAGAGTGGTTTTTATCTTTTTAAATTGTTCAAAAAAGGGTGTTTTGTGATATGTGAGAAATATACATTAAATTTTAGTGCACACAAAGTTTTATTGGAAAATAGCCATACTCATTCATTTGCATATCATCTACATACACTTAGTGCTACCATGGCAGACTTGAGTATTTGTGACAGAGACCATTTGGCCACAAAATCTAAAATATTTACTCTGTAGTCCTTTAAAGAGAAAGTTTGCTAAGCCCTGTTCTACAGTTTTGTGTAGATAAGTCAGCTGGACCAACTTGGTAAGCTGAATTTTACTACTCCTAATTGAATAAACTCAAATAGCCTTGATCAGATTCATACATCTTCCTCGCATAGGTTTATCTTAAGTGATTGGTTCAAAATAAGTGATAAAACTGTACCTTTACATAGCACCTACAGCATTGCTTGCCTTGCCGTGTTTTAATTTGTATGTAATTTGTTCTGGAGTCTTCTATGTGAGATTATAGCTCCCTTCTTCCTGGTTGCCTCATAGTCTGTACAAAAACTCAACTATATAGATGGATGAAAGCTCAGTTAAATTTCTCTAAGTTGAAAGAATATGCTAGAAATTAATTTTCTCTTTATTTTCTTTTTAAAGGTTTGGTATCCCTCATAGATCTGCTTGTTCTTTTTACCCAACTTATCTATTACTCACCAAGTTGTCCAAAGATGACATCAGCTGCCCATTCAGGTAAGTCTGTTTCTGTTTTAAATAGAGAAATATAAAACATCTAAAAATATTTATGTATTCTATTGTCTAGATGTTTTGAGTGCCTGACCTACTTTGGTAAGTAGGTTTCGTTAAGATACAGTATTAAGAGAAATTACATTGGTCCTGAAGTTAGCCATGAAATTTAATTTTGTTCACTGATGTTTTAAGATGTTTCTACTCTACTACTTTTTTTATTTAGAATCAGTATCACTGAGAATTTTAGTGATGTTCTTTATTAAGATCAAAATGTTCTCAAGACATGATACTGAAGGATATTTGATGATAGGTCATAATGTGATTTTTTTTCCTGTTATTTTCCATTCTTTATACTTTCTAAAATGTTTTGATCAACTCACTTGTTTTGGCTTACATCCAAAACTTCAATCTTTTCAGGGTCTTCTTTTATTGAAGAATAAAGAAAAAACCATTCATGGTTTTCAGAAAAATGCCTTTTAGTTTTATGGCTGTTGACTAGCTTTTAAAAATGTTCTAAAATATTAACATTTAAAAAATAACTTATATTTTTCCTTTGAGTATCAAGAATAGTTTCCAAAGTAAAACACTTAATAATAAAACACACCAGTAGTGCATAGACATACAGTGTTCTAAAACTAGGAAATAACCCTAGAATTGCTGACACAAATTCTAAGGCGAACTCAAGTGAATCAAAGAAAAAAATGGTTTGGGCTGTATATTAGTGCTATAACATATCTATCAACTGGTAGGTTATTATTCAGTACAGTGTTCACTGTTCAGGTGATGGGTACACCAGAAGCCCAAATCTCACCACTATTCAGTATATCCATGTAACAAGCTGACACATGTACCTTCTGAATCTATTTAAAAAAATATGAAACTAATAGGTTTTATCCAAGCAATTATATTAGCCTATTGATCTTCACAGTGGTTCTCAGACTTTTTTCTGTCTTTACAGCATTTACATGTATAAAGAACTAGCTTAGGTCTTGTGACTGTATACTCCTACAGCATAGACATCTTTTATGATTAAAATCATCTTTCTTTGTTCTAAATACTTGTTTATATATTGGTTTACCATGATGTGGACTGTTTTTGTCTTATTCACTTTTCTGTTCATAGTTAGTTCCTAGTACAGTGTCTGGTATGTATTAGGCACTTAATAAATAGAAGATGATTGGATGAGTGAAAGAATGACCATATGCTCATCAATAATATCTGTCCTTGTAAACAGGGTTTCTCACTTGGAGCTGGTTGAAAAATCACTGAACTTTCCTTTTCCATTTTCTTTTTGTCAGATATTGACCTGAAGTCAGCATTGACCTGAAGTCAGCATGTTTATTGACTGTGGAATATTGTAACATAAGTTAAGAACTTTCATCTTAGAATAGCTTCCAAAGTAAAACACTTAATAATAAAACACACCAATAATGCATAGACATACAGTGTCTAAATACTAAAGTGTTATATCTTACTAGGACAATCTTACATTAAAAACTATTGTTTTGAGGATATTAGATTATATATCTGAAAATTTGTCAATTTATGAAACTGAAAATCATTTAATTCAGTGATGATTCCAACCATGTTACACTTTTGTGTATTGTGTTTTCCTGTATATACTATATTTTGAAAGAAAATCTAAAAAATGATCTTTGTTTTCACTGGCTTTATGGTAGTACAAGAAGTATACTAGTGTCTATAAAAGTTTATGAAATTTCCATTCTCTTCTGCCTCCTTTTTCCCATTTTCTTGTTTGAATATAATTTTCTTGTAGGCTCAATACTTGAGTATGTTATTTAAGAAAAAATAAATATGAGTATGGTAAAAGTGTATTCTAGGGAGAGAACATGTTTTCTAGGAGGAAAAAAGCTGTACATTTGCTTCAGACCAAATCTTTAATATTAAGCAGTAATTTAATGTCAGACAGTAAATAATTTTGTATTCTCGTCTTTTGGCATTCATGTTTGTTGTCATTTGCTTACTTTTTATGTTAAGCCAATTGAGATTCCCCTAAGTCAGCTTATAATTTGGTAATACATCTTCCTTTCGACATTGAGTTGTATGACTTTTGAAGTACTGAATTAACTTTGATGTTGAACTTTTTGGAACAATGACAGCTAACATAAAACAGTTCTAAGTATTTAATTTTTTGGTATTAAAAAATATTTATTGTTTATTAGAGAATTACTCTCCTGTAAGTATGGTGACTGAAGTTCTGTGGATACTCTGTGATCAAAAAGAATGTGCAGTGGAATGCTTATATAACAACATTGTAATAGAGACACTTCTTCAGCCTATTCACAATTTAATGAAAGGAAATGAGGTTGGTATTATTCACTAAGGAGAAAAAGAGTCTCTTACCTGGGTATTAGTGGATATTCAGTGGGACTTTATTTCTAAATTTGAAATAAATATATTTTGTGTTGATATATATTTTTATTTATTATTAAATTATAGCTTACGTAGTTGATTGATTTATTATGATATGCAGAGGGAAAGAACATAGAATATCTGTTTTTTTTTTAATCGGACTAGATCTGCTGATGCAAATAACTTAGAAAAGTTATTCTATTAAGAAGTTGTTTTGCAAATCTAATGAATCTCATAAATGTTTTGTTATTTGTTTTATGGCATTGTTATAGCTTTTGGAAATGTGATTATTTTCCTTAGTAACCAACTCTGTTTTATATTAAGAAGAACTGCTTTAGAGAGAACACTTATATAGAATTCCAATTTGAACAGATGTATGTCTCTTTACAGTTTGCACAATATATTCCCTTACATTATATAATTTAATAATCACAACTGAGGCTGAAATAAGTGACTTGCTCTAGGTCAGACATTTAACAAGTGGCAGAGTTGCTACTGTTACTAGTTTGGGTGTCTGTTCAGTACCTCCCTCTACTTGTATGACTTAAGCTTCTGGGAAGTGATTTTTAAGGCTTATCAATAGGTTAAAAGCTTTTGCTTTTTCATATCTGTTTTGAGGTGTTTTTACTGTTTTCATCTTCCTCTTATGTTCACCCATCAGTGGGCTGTCACATACTTTTCTGCTTGTTGCTTGCTAGGTTAACTTGGCAAATGCCAAGTTTTCTGTCCCCTAATTATTTTCTTTCTTATATATTCCAGTTATAATGGACAATTTGCACTTTCTAAATAAGGTTATTATATCTCCTTGTGTTTGTACGGTTTTTCTTCACCCTAGAAAATTTTACACTTGGTCCATATGAAAAATTCCCCTTTAGACTAGAGTTTATCTTTGAAATTTCCTCCCAGTTCTCCTTTGCAAAGTTAGGTGGTGTGTTCCCGTGTTATGTAATTCTGCAGTTGTACTTACATTATGCTTGAATTATTTATTCTTGACAGTAGCCCTCTGGCACATAGTGGACACTCAGTATCTAATTTAAGACATCCAGCATCAACCATTGAACCTCTACTATATCATTAGCTCTCTGCTGGGTACTGCAAATATAGAAGTGAATAATACATGTTTATTGCCTTTAAGAAGCCTACTCTAATAGGCAAGGCAGACCTTTAAACAAAAAATATTTAAAATGAGGAATAGAAAGTTTTAAAATACTGTGTTTATATGTATATGGACATGAGAGAATATATATAGTCTCATATGTGAGAGAAGGAATGTATTCTAAGGAGAGAAGTTGTTTTAAGAAAGATATTTAATATGAAAAGTGATATACTTTTTGTGCTAAGTAGTATGAATAGTGCTATTTGTGCTAAACAGTATGATTAGTAATAATTAGGACTTCTTTAGGTGAATATACCTGACTAATCATTAGTTAGGCTAGCCCACTAAATTTATTAGAATGTATTGATTGCAACATTTACGTTTTCAAATGTATTGTAGATATTATAGATAATATGTGTGTTGGCATCCATGCAGGTACAGGTAAATAAGCAGACCCCACAAACAGCAGGAATTATAATACTGTAGATACACTCTAGCATTAACGTGGCTCTCTGGTTTTCAGTATGTGCTTTGTGCTGCTTTGTAATATATTGGCAAAGGTATTTTAGTACTTCCATTTGAAAGCAAAAGTGAGCAAATATGGTTGGTTCAGTCTTTGTTTTCTTATTAAGTGACATTATTGCCTATTGACCAGCCCATGAATTGGCTACCCCTAGTTGGATGTACATTCATGACGCAAATGTGTATGAGGATGACACCCTTAGAAGGGATGGCAGTGTGTTAGATACCATATATAATGTAATTATGTTGTATTCTCAGGAGCCCAGTGGGTGGGAAATAAAGGGCCAAGTGGAAATACAAGAGCTACTACATTTGCCAACCAGAATTATATATAAAACTGTAACAAGAGCAGCAATTCTCAATAGTTTGGGTGAAAAAAAATCTGTATTTATTTGCTTCATCAGTTGGGCTGGTAAAAGAATATAATATAATAACCCATTTTTTTCAGACATATTATTTCACAGCCAAACAAATCATTAAGCTTGTTTTTTGTTGTGGTAATATAACTTTATAAGACTACATACAATCCTCGAATTTTAGTCTGTGATATGTTAGCATGTCATAAAATTATGTGATTTGTCTTGTTTTCTTTTTAATGTACAGGCATCTCCAAATTGCTCTGAGACAGCTTTAATTCATATAGCTGGTATTTTGGCAAGAATTGCGTCTGTAGAAGAAGGGCTTATTTTACTCCTTTATGGAGCAAATATGAACTCTTCTGAAGAAAGGTATGTGCTATTTTAAATCTGGGTAATTATTCCAGTTATAGTTTGGTTTTCTAACAAGCTGCTAATAAGATATTAAATGATCTAAAAAAAGTTGGAGTAACCAGGATTATGGACTATGCAGGCAGAGTAGAACTTGATGTCTGTAATATAGGAGAGTTCACTCTCGATAGGTGTCCTTACCCCCCATTATCTGCTCCCTTGTATTTTCACTTAGAGACTTTTGTCACACATGATTAAGTCAAACCAAAGGCGTGCAAAGAGCTAGCTATTTTTTTCTTCCTCCTCCAGTTCCTATTTTCTCACTTAACCAATGGTAATATTTTTGTGTTTATGCTTCTAGACTTTCTCTGTGCTTATAATTATCCAATGCATCAGACAAACCTACATATAAATAGTCATATTTTTATCTTCTCTTTACAAAAATGGTATTATATTTTATACATTACCATGCAGCTTGATTTATTTTATAACTATGGGAATTTTCTTAGGTGAATACAGAATGAAACATGATTTTTATTTTTTATTTTTATTTTTAATTTATTTTTATTTATTTTTTAATTTTATTATTATTATACTTTAAGTTTTAGGGTACATGTGCACAATGTGCAGGTTAGTTACATATGTATACATGTGCCATGCTGGTGTGCTGCACCCATTAACGCATCATTTAGCATTAGGTATATCTCCTAATGCTATCCCTCCCCTATCACCCCACCCCACAACAGTCCCCAGAGTGTGATGTTCCCCTTCCTGTGTCCATGTGTTCTCATTGTTCAATTCCCACCTATGAGTGAGAACATGCGGTGTTTGGTTTTTTTGTCCTTGCGATAGTTTACTGAGAATGATGATTTCCAGTTTCATCCATGTCCCTACAAAGGACATGAACTCATCATTTTTTATGGCTGCATAGTATTCCATGGTGTATATGTGCCACATTTTCTTAATCCAGTCTATCATTGTTGGACATTTGGATTGGTTCCAAGTCTTTGCTATTGTGAATAGTGCTGCAATAAACATGCATGTGCATGTGTCTTTATAGCAGCATCATTTATAATCCTTTGGGTACATACCCAGTAATGGGATGGCTGGGTCAAATGGTATTTCTAGTTCAAGATCCCTGAGGAATCGCCACACTGACTTCCCCAATGGTTGAACTAGTTTACAGTCCCACCAACAGTGTAAAAGTGTTCCTATTTCTCCACATCCTCTCCAGCACCTGTTGTTTCCTGACTTTTTAATGATCGCCATTCTAACTGGTGTGAGATGGTATCTCATTGTGGTTTTGATTTGCATTTCTCTGATGGCCAGTGATGATGAGCATTTTTTCATGTGTCTTTTGGTTGCATAAATGTCTTCTTTTGAGAAGTGTCTATTCATGTCCTTCGCCCACTTTGTGATGGGGTTGTTTGTTTTTATTTTGTAAATTTGTTTGAGTTCATTGTAGATTCTGGATATTAGCCGTTTGTCAGATGAGTAGATTGCAAAAATTTTCTCCCATTCTGTAGGTTGCCTGTTCACTGTGATGTTAGTTTCTTTTGCTGTGCAGAAGCTCTTTAGTTTAATTAGATCCCATTTGTCAATTTTGGCTTTTGTTGCCATTGCTTTTGGTGTTTTAGACATGAAGTCCTTGCCCATGCCTATGTCCTGAATGGTATTGCCTAGGTTTTCTTCTAGGGTTTTTATGGTTTTCGGTCTAACGTTTAAGTCTTTAATCCATCTTGAATTAATTTTTGTATAAGGTGTAAGGAAGGGATCCAGTTTCAGCTTTCTCCATATAGCTAGCCAGTTTTCCCAGCACCATTTATGAAATAGGGAATCCTTTCCCCATTGCTTGTTTTTGTCAGGTTTGTCAAAGATCAGATAGTTGTAGATATGCAGCGTTATTTCTGAGGGCTCTGTTCTGTCCCATTGATCTATATCTCTGTTTTGGTACCAGTACCATGGTGTTTTGGTTACTGTAGCCTTGTAGTATAGTTTGAAGTCAGGTAGTGTGATGCCTCCAGCTTTGTTCTTTTGGCTTAGGATTGACTTGGTGATGCGGGCTCTTTTTTGGTTCCATATGAACTTTAAAGTAGTTTTTTCCAATTGTGTGAAGAAAGTCATTGGTAGCTTGATGGGGATGGCATTGAATCTATAAATTACCTTGGGCAGTATGGCCATTTTCACGATATTGGTTCTTCCTACCCATGAGCATGGAAAGTTCTTCCATTTGTTTGTATCCTCTTTTATTTCATTGAGCAGTGGTTTGTAGTTCTCCTTGAAGAGGTCCTTCATGTCACTTGTAAGTTGGATTCCTAGGTATTTTATTCTCTTTGAAGCAATTGTGAATGGGAGTTCACTCATGATTTGGCTCTCAGTCTGTTATTGGTGTATAAGAATGCTTGTGATTTTTGTATGTTTATTTTGTATCCTGAGACTTTGCTGAAGTTGCCTATCAGCTTAAGGAGATTTTGGGCTGAGACAATGGGGTTTTCTAGATATACAATCATGTCATCTGCAAAGAGGGACAATTTGACTTCCTCTTTTCCTCATTGAATACCCTTTATTTCCTTCTCCTGCCTTATTGCCCTGGCCAGAACTTCCAACACTGTGTTGAATAGGACTGGTGAGAGAGGGCATCCCTGTCTTGTGCCAGTTTTCAAAGGGAATGCTTCCAGTTTTTGCCCATTCAGTATGATATTGGCTGTGGGTTTGTCATAGATAGCTCTTATTATTTTGAGATGCATCCCATCAATACCTAATTTATTGAGAGTTTTTAGCATGAAGGGTTGTTGAATTTTTATCTAAGGCCTTTTCTGCATCTATTGAGATAATCATGTGGTTTTTGTCTTCGGTTCTGTTTATATGCTGGATTACATTTATTGATTTGCATCTGTTGAACCAGCCTTGCATCCCAGAGATGAAGCCCACTTGATCATAGTGGATAAGGTTTTTGATGTGCTGCTGGATTCGGTTTGCCAGTGTTTTATTGAGGGTTTTTGCATCAATGTTCATTAGGGATATTGGTCTAAAATTCTCTTTTTCAGTTGTGTCTCTGCCCGGCTTTGGTATCAGGATGATGCTGGCCTCATAAAATGAGTTAGGGAGGATTCTCCCTTTTTCTATTGATTGGAATAGTTTCAGAAGGAATGGTACCAGCTCCTCCTTGTACCTCTGGTAGAATTCGGCTGTGAATCCATCTGGTCCTGGACTCTTTTTGGTTGGTAAGCTATTGACTATTGCCACAATTTCAGAGCCTATTATTGGTCTATTCAGAGATTCAGCTTCTTCCTGGTTTAGTCTTGGAAGGGTGTATGTGTTGAGGAATTTATCCATTTCTTCTAGATTTTCTAGTTTATTTGCATAGAGGTGTTTGTAGTATTCTCTGATGGTAGTTTTTGTTTCTGTGGGATTGGTGGTGATATCCCCTTTATCATTTTTTATTGCATCTATTTGATTCTTCTCTCTTTTCTTCTTTATTAGTCTTTCTAGTGGTCTATCAATTTTGTTGATCCTTTCAAAAAACCAGCTCCTGGATTCATTAATTTTTTGAAGGGTTTTTTGTGTCTCTATCTCCTTCAGTTCTGCTCTGATTTTGGTTATTTCTTGCCTTCTGCTAGCTTTTGAATGTGTTTGCTCTTACTTTTCTAGTTCTTTTAATTGTGATGTTAGGGTGTCAATTTTAGATCTTTCCTGCTTTCTCTTGTGGGCATTTAGTGCTATAAATTTCCCTCTACACACTGCTTTGAATGTGTCCCAGAGATTCTGGTATGTTGTGTCTTTGTTCTCATTGGTTTCAAAGAACATCTTCGTTTCTGCCTTCAGTTCGTTATGTACCCAGTAGTCATTCAGGAGCAGGTTGTTCAGTTTCCATGTAGTTGAGCGGTTTTGATTGAGTTTCTTAATCCTGAGTTCTAGTTTGATTGCCCTGTGGTCTGAGAGACAGTTTGTTATAATTTCTGTTCTTTTACATTTGCTGAGGAGAGCTTTACTTCCAACTATGTGGTCAATTTTGGAATAGGTGTGATGTGGTGTTGAAAAAAATGTATATTCTGTTGATTTGGGGTGGAGAGTTCTGTAGATGTCTATTAGGTCCTCTTGGTGCAGAGCTGAGTTCAATTCCTGGGTATCCTTGTTAACTTTCTGTCTCGTTGATCTGTCTACTGTTGACAGTGGAATGTTAAAATCTCCCATTGTTATTGTGTGGGAGTGTAAGTCTCTTTGTAGGTCACTCCGGACTTGCTTTATGAATCTGGGTGCTCCTGTATTGGGTGCATATATATTTAGGATAGTTAGCTCTTCTTGTTGAATTGATCCCTTTACCATTATGTAATGGCCTTGTTTGTCTCTTTTGATCTTTGTTGGTTTAAAGTGTGTTTTATCAGAGACTAGGATTGTAACCCCTCCCTTTTTTTGTTTTCCGTTTGCTTGGTAGATCTTCCTCCATCCTTTTATTTTGAGCCTATGTGTGTCTCTGCACATGAGATGGGTTTCCTGAATACAGCACACTGATGGGTCTTCACTCTTTATCCAATTTGCCAGTCTGTGTCTTTTAATTGGAGCATTTAGTCCATTTATATTTAAAGTTAATATTGTTATGTGTGAATTTGATCCTGTCATTATGATGTTAGCTGGTTATTTTGCTCGTTAGTTGATGCAGTTTCTTCCTAGCCTCGATGGTCTTTACAATTTGGCATGATTTTGCAGTGGCTGGTACCGGTTGTTCCTTTCCATGTTTAGTGCTTCCTTCAGGAGCTCTTTTAGGGCAGGCCTGGTGGTGACAAAATCTCTCAGCATTTGCTTGTCTGTAAAGTATTTTATTTCTCCTTCACTTATGAAGCTTAGTTTGGCTGGATATGAAATTCTGGGTTGAAAATTATTTTCTTTAAGAATGTTGAATAGTGGCCCCCACTCTCTTCTGGCTTGTAGAGTTTCTGCCGAGACATCCGCTGTTAGTCTGATGGGTTTCCCTTTGTGGGTAACCTGACCTTTCTCTCTGGCTGCCCTTAACATTTTTTCCTTCATTTCAACTTTGGTGAATCTGACACTTATGTGTCTTGGAGTTTCTCTTCTCCAGGAGTATCTTTGTGGTGTTCTCTGTATTTCCTGAATCTGAATGTTGGCCTGCCTTGCTAACTGGGGAAGTTCTCCTTGATAACATCCTGCAGAGTGTTTTCCAACTTGGTTCCATTCTCCCCGTCACTTTCAGGTACACCAATCAGACGTAGATTTGGTCTTTTCACATAGTCCCATATTTCTTGGAGGCTTTGTTCGTTTCTTTTTATTCTTTTTTCTCTAAACTTCCCTTTTCGCTTCATTTCATTCATTTCATCTTCCATCACTGATACCCTTTCTTCCAGTTGATCACATCGGCTCCTGAGGCTTCTGCATTCTTCACGTAGTTCTCGAGCCTTGGTTTTCAGCTCCATCAGCTCCTTTAAGCACTTCTCTGTATTGGTTATTCTAGTTATGCATTTGTCTAAATTTTTTTCAAAGTTTTTAACTTCTTTGCCCTTGGTTTGAATTTCCTCCTGTAGCTCAGAGTAGTTTGATCGTCTGAAGCCTTCTTCTCTCAACTCGTCAAAGTCATTGTCCATCCAGCTTTGTTCCGTTGCTGGTGAGGAACTGCATTCCTTTGGAGGAGCAGAGACGCTCTGCTTTTTAGCGTTTCCAGTTTTTCTGCTCTGTTTTTTCCCCATCTTTGTGGTTTTACCTACTTTTGGTCTTTGATGATGGTGATGTACAGATGGGTTTTTGGTGTGGATATCCTTTCTGTTTGTTAGTTTTCCTTCTAACAGACAGGACCCTCAGCTGCAGGTCTGTTGGAGTTTGCTAGAGGTCCACTCCGCAACCTGTTTGCCTGGGTATCAGCAGCAGTGGCTGCAGAACAGTGGATTTTCGTTAACCGCAAATGCTGCTGTCTGATCGTTCCTCTGGAAGTTTTGTCTCAGAGGAGTACCCGGCCGTGTGAGTTGTCAGTCTGCCCCTGCTGGGGGGTGCCTCCCCGTTAGGCTGCTCGGGGGTCAGGGGTCAGGGACCCACTTGAGGAGGCAGTCTGTCCGTTCTCAGATGTCCAGCTGCATGCTGGGAGAACCACTGCTCTCTTCAAAACTGTCAGACAGGGACACTTAAGTCTGCAGAGTTTACTGGTGTCTTTTTGTTTGTCTGTGCCCTGCCCCCAGAGGTGGAGCCTACAGAGGCAGGCAGGCCTCCTTCAGCTGTGGTGGGCTCCACCCAGTTCGAGCTTCCGGGCTGCTTTGTTTACCTAAGCGAGCCTGGGCAATGGCGGGTGCCCCTCCCCCAGCCTCGCTGCCGCCTTGCAGTTTGATCTCAGACTGCTGTGCTAGCAATCAGCAAGACTCCATGGGCATAGGACCCTCCGAGCCAGGTGTGGGGTATAATCTCCTGGTGCACCGTTTTTTAAGCCCGTCGGAAAAGCACAGTATTAGGGTGGGAGTGACCCGATTTTCCAGGTGCCGTCTGTCACCCATTTCTTTGACTAGGAAAGGGAACTCCCTGACCCCTTGCGCTTCCCGAGTGAGGCAATGCCTCGCCCTGCTTCTGCTCGCGCACAGTGTGCTGCACCCACTGTCCTGCACCCACTGTCTGGCACTCCCTAGTGAGATGAACCCGGTACCTCAGATGGACATGCAGAAATCACCCCTCTTCTGCGTGGCTCACGCTGGGAGCTATAGACCGGAGCTGTTCCTATTCGGCCGTCTTGGCTGCCAGCTGAAACATGATTTTTAATGTCTGCATTATACTTTTGTGTATAGCTGTACCACAATTTATTCAAACATTTCCCTCTTAGTGAATTCAGATTGTGTCTAGGAATTTTCTCTCCATAAATAACACTGCAATAAATGCTCTTTTTCTTATTTAGCTTGTTGATATTACATTAATTGATGTTCAGATTTTGAGCCAGTTTTACATACCTGAAATAAATCCCACTTGTTCATGATGTATAAATCATTCTTACACTTTGTTGGCTTTCATTTGCTAATATTTATTGAGGATTTTTGCCTCTATGTTCATGAGATATATCAGTCTGTAGAATTTGTAATCTTTGGCTGGTTTTGGTATTATTGGAATGGTGACCTTATAATAAATGAGAAGTTATTCTTTCTGTCTTCTGGAGGATATGACACAGAATTGGTTTAATTTCTTCATAAAATATTTTATAAAATTCACCAGTGAACCAATTTTAGCCTGGTGTTTTCTATTTTGGAAGGTTATTAGTTATTCATTCAATTCCTTTAATAAATAGAGTCCTATTCAGATTGTCTATTTGCTGTTATGTGAATGTTGGCAAAATATGTCTTTCAAGGAATTGGTGAATTTATCCAAATTATCAAATTTGTGGGCACAGAATTGTTCATAATGTTTCCTTATCCTGTTAATATCATTGAAATGAGTAGTGATGGCTCCTCTTTCACTTCTGATGTTAGTAATTTGTGTCTTCTCTTTTTTTTTTCTCAGTTAACCTGACTAGAGGCTTATAAATTTTACTGTTCTTTTCAAAACCTAACTTCTGGTTTTGTTGATTTTTCTCTATTGATTTCATGTTTTTAATTTTATTGATTTCTTTTCTAATTTTTATTTCTTTTCTTCTTACTTTGGATTTAATTTTCTCTTCCTAGTTTTCTATGGTGGAAGCTTAGATGATTAGTTTTTGCTCTTTTCTTTTTTTATAATATTTGTACTTTTATATTTGTACTTAATGCTATAAATTTCCCTCTAAACCATCTTTCCTACATCTCATAGTTCTGGTAAGTTGTATCTTCATTTTTCATTTAGTTCAAAATATTTTTACTTTCTCTTGAGATTTCTTTGACCTTTGTGGTTTTTTTTTTTTTTGAGACGGAGTCTTGCTCTGTCGCCCAGGCTGGAGTACAATAGCACAATCTTGGCTCACTGCAAACTCCACCTTCTGGGTTCAAGCAATTCTAGTGCCTCAACCTCCCAAGTAGCTGGGACTACAGGTGCATGCCACCATGCCTGGCTAATTTTTGTATTTTTATTAGAGATGGGCTTTCACCATACTGGCCAGGCTGGTCTGGAACTCCTGTCCTCAAGTGATTCACCTGCCTTGGCCCCCAAAGTACTGGGATTATAGGCATGAGCCACTGCTCCCAACCCTTGTGTTTTTACAGAACTGACAGAACACTTTATATAATTTCTAGTTTTTAAAGTTTATTTTATGTTTTATGGCCCAGAAAGTGACATCTGAGTGAATTATCTGTGTGAGCTTATATAATATATATTCTACTATTGTTGGATGTCAATTATATTCAGCTGATTGATGGTACTGTTTGGTTCAACTTTTTCCTTACTGACATCCTGCTGAATCTGTCAATTACTGATAGAGGTAGGTTGAAAGCTCCAGCTATATTAGTGAATTCATCTATTTCTCCCTGCAGTTCTATCAGTTTTTGATTTAAGTATTTTGATGCTTTGTTGTTAGGTGCATACACATTAAGGATTGTTAAATCTTCTTGGAAAATTGACCCCTTTATTGTTATTTAATGTTCCTTTTTACCCTTGATAATTTTCCTTGCTTTGCAGTCTGCTTTGTCTGAAACTAATACAGCTACTCCAGCTTTCTTTTGATTATTGTTAGCATGGTATGTCTTTTCTCCATCCTTTTCTTTTTAATTTGTCTTTGTCTTTATGTTTAAAGTGTAAAGTGGGACTTTTATAGACAACAAGTAGTTGGGTCTTGACTTTTAATCTACTTTGATAGTCTTTTATTGATGTATTTATGACATTAACAATTAATTATTGATATAATTAGGTTAATATTTATTGTATTTTTTTGCCCTTTTTTTTTTTTTTTTGGTCTTCTACTCTTTTTGCCTTATCTGACTTTGATTGAGCATTCTATGTGATTTCATTTTATCTCCTCTCTTAGTATATCAATTATACTTTTTTGTCGCTCTTTTTAATGGTTGCTATTAAGTTTGTAATATACATTTACAACAGAATTAGTTGTAATTGCTAATTATATTGTTTTAGTTGTATTTAGTCCTCTTTCAAATAACACTATATCACTTAACATCTAGCGCAATGACCTTATAAGAAGTCATTTCCTCCCTTCTGTCCCTGATATGGTTTCTGTCACTCATTTACTTTTTCATAAACTATAATCACCAAATACTTTTTTGCAATAATTACTTTGAATAAACTTGTCCAATAGATTTTTTTTTTTGTTATTGTCGTTTGTTTTTTTTTTTGAGACAAGGTCTCACTCTGTTGCCCAGGCTGGAGTGCTGTGGCGTGAACTTGGCTCACTGCAATGTCTGCCTCCCAGGCTCAAGTGATTCTTGTGCTTCAGTCTCCCAAGTAGCTGGGACTATAGGTGTGCATCACCATGCCCGGCTAACTTTTTTAGCAGAGACACGGTTTCACCATGTTTCCCAGACTGGTCTTGAACTCCTGAGCTCAAGCGATCTGCCTGCCTTGGCTTCCCCAAGTGCTGGGATTACAGGTGTCAGACACCTCACTGACATCTCATTAGATTAATTAATAAGAAAAATTAAGATTTTATGGGTTATCAAATGCTTTATATTACTAGTCTTTTTAATTTTAGTAAGGTAGTCCTGAAAGTGATATTGCTGGGACAGAGGGCCTGTACATTTTATATCTTGTAGATCCTGCCAGATTGCTTTTCAAAATAGTTGAATTTTGCCTTCTTGCCAGCAGTCTGTGGGAAGTATGAGGTATCCCCTCCTTTTTATATTCTTGTCAGGACTGCATAATCAGTTTGTAAATGTTTTGGCAACCTAATGAATGAAAGATCTTGTTTTGATTTATATTTACTTATTTGATTTATGTTTACTTATTTGATTCATATTTCATGTGTCATCTCACTGAGTTTGAGCATCTCATTGCTCCTGTGGCAATAGGGTTATTGGCTATTTCCATTTCCTTGATAGTAATGTTCCTTTCCATATCATTTGTCCATTTAAAACTTGATTTATTGTTCATTGAGTTATGTATGCATACAGGAAACATAAAGGTTTATTATAAAAAGTAGCAGTTCCTTTCTTGCTCTCTAGAGACAACTACTTTCAGCTATTTTTGATGTTTTCTTTAGTGTTTATATTATCAAATAATGTGCATATAATTTCTTTTAGCTTAAGGCTAAATTGTCAATTGTTCATTGACTTACATTACAACAATTTATCTCTCTTCCCTGCTTTCCCCACCAAACATACAAATACATATAGGTACCTAGTTCCTTCATTCTCCATTGGTGCAATACTGTTGTGCAATCGACTTATTTAATGTTTTACTGTATTCACATTATTGTGAACACTTTTCACAGCTGAGCCATGTGGTATTCTGTTGTTACTTTTCTATTCTTTCACAATTTTTGCCTTCTCTGGAGTTAATCTCTTTTTTTTGTTTGTTGCTACAATTTTCAATGTGCTTAGCTTTCACTGCAGTGCTAAGCCATCTACATGTTTTTTTCTAATTGACTAAATCCTCTCTCTGCATGTTAAAATACCAAAGTCCAGGAGTTTAATTAAAGACATCTGTTTTTCAGCCTTCCCACCTACTTTATTCAGAATGGGTTTCTGCCTCAGTTTTGTGCACAACTTTTACCCTGAAAAGTATTTTGTCATCATTACGGAGTAGCCTTATTTTTCATTTTCCTTTTTCTAGAAGTCTTTTTTGTCTTTTTTTGGTGTTTAATTATCCGAAATGTTATGATGTTTCTTGATGAAGTTCTACTTTTATGTACTTGATGAATGTCTTTTTAAATTGACACATAATAATTGTACATGTATTGATGGACATTGTAAATTTGAAGATTCATGCCTTTTAGGGAAAATAGTTGGATTTCTTATCTTCTTTTTTTCTTTCTGAAATTCTATTATTTGAACTTGGACATTCTTATCTGTTCTATTTTTTATTCCTTTTAAAATCTTTTTTTCTGGGAATTTTTTCTGCTTTCATTTTCTAGCCTTTCTGTTGAAATTGAATTTTTCATTTAAGTTGTATGTTTTTTTGTTGTTGTTGTTGTTTGTTTGTTTGTTTTTGAGACAGAGTCTCACGACTCTGTCGCCCAGGCTGGAGTGCAGTGGCACGATCTTGGCTCACTGCAACCTCCGTCTCCCGGGTTCGAGCAATTCTTTTGCCTCAGCCTCCCGAGTAGCTGGGACTATAGGTGTGTGCGACCACTCCTGGCTCATTTTTGTATTTTTAGTAGAGATGGGGTTTCACTACATTGGCCAGGCTGGTCTCGACCTCCCAACCTCATGATCTGCCCGCCTAGGCCTACTAAAGTGCTGGGATTACAGGCATGAGCCAGGGTGCCTGGCTTTTTTGTTTTGTTTTGCTTTAATTTAACAGAGTTTAATTGAGCAAAGAACACTTTGTGAATCATGCAGCCTCCTCAGCCAGAGTAGGCTCAGAGAAACTCCAGCACAGCCGCGTGGTGGAAGAAGATTTATGAACAGAAACAGGAAAGTGATGCACAGAAAGTGGAAGTGAGGTACAGAAACAGTCGTTTTGGTTACAGCTTGCCGTTTGCATTATTTGAACACAGTTTGAACAGTTGGCCCCCTTTAATTGGCCAGTGGTGATTGGCACAAGAGTAGGTTACAGTCTGTTTATACTTCCATCAAGGTTATAGTTCACTATGTACAGAGAAACATTTAGGCTGAACTTAAAATGTGTAAGGAGGCAGTTTTAGGCCAAACTTGATTCAACAGCTTTTTTTTATTTTTTATTTTTTATTATACTTTAAGTTCTAGGGTACATGTGCACAATGTGCAGGTTGGTTACATATGTATACGTGTGTCATGTTGGTGTGCTGCACCCATTAACTAGTCATTTACATTAGGTATATCTCTTAATGCTATCCCTCCCTGCCCCCAACCCCACGACAGGCCCCGGTGTGTGATGTCCCACCCGGTGTCCAAGTGTTGTCATTGTTCCATTCTCACATATGAGTGAGAACATGCGGTGTTTGGTTTTCTGTCCCTGTGATAGTTTGCTGAGATTGATGGTTTCCAGCTTCATCCATGTCCCTACAAAGGACATGACCTCATACTTTTTTATGGCTGCATAATATTCCATGGTGTACATGTGCCACATTTTCTTTTTTTTTAAAATTGTACTTTAAGTTCTAGGGTACATGTGCAGAACGTGCAAGTGTGTTACATATGTATACATGTATCATGTTGGTGTGCTGCACCCATTAACTCATCATTTACATTAGGTATATCTCCTAAAGCTATCCCTCCCCTAGCACCCCACCCCACAACAAGCCCTGGTGTGTGATGTTCCCCACCCTGTGTCCAAGAGTTCTCATTGTTCAATTCCCACTTATGAGTGAGAACATGCAGTGTTTGGTTTTTTGTCCTTGTGATAGTTTGCTCAGAATGATGGTTTCCAGTTTCATCCATGTTCCTAGAAAGGACATGAACTCATCCGTTTTTATGGCTGTGTAGTATTCCATGGTGTATATGTGCCACATTTTATTAATCCAGTCTATCATTGATGGACATTTGGGTTGGTTCCAAGTCTTTGCTGTTGTGAATAGTGCTGCAGTAGACATATGTGTGCATGTGTCTTTACAGCAGCATGATTTATAATCCTTTGGGTATATACCCAGTAATGGGATGGCTGGGTCAAATGGTATTTCTAGTTCTAGATCCTTGAGGAATTGCCACACTGTCTTCCACAATGGTTGAACTAGTTTACAGTCCCACCAACAGTGTAAAAGTGTTCCTATTTCTCCACACCTCTCCAGCACCTGTTGTTTCCTGACTTTTTAATGATCGCCATTCTAACTGGTGTGAGATGGTATCTCATTGTGGTTTTGATTTGCATTTCTGTGATGGCCAGTGATGATGAGCATTTTTTCATGTGTCTGTTGGCTGCATAAATGTCTTCTTTTGAGAAGTGTCTATTCATATCCTTTGCCCTCTTTTTGATGGGGTTGTTTGTTTTTTATCTTGTAAATTTGTTTGAGTTCACTGTAGATTCTGGATATTAGCCCTTTGTCAGATGGGTAGATTGTATAAAGTTTCTCCCTTTCTGTAGGTTGCCTGCTCACTGTGATGGTAGTTTCTTTTGCTGTGCAGAAGCTCTTTAGTTTAATTAGATCCCATTTGTCCATTTTGGCTTTTGTTGCCATTGCTTTTGGTGTTTTAGTCATGAAGTCCTTGCCCATGCCTATGTCCTGAGTGGTATTGCCTAGGTTTTCTTCTAGGGTTTTTATGGTTTTAGGTCTAACATTGAAGTCTTTAATCCATCTTGAATTAATTTTTGTATAAGGTGTGAGGAAGGGATCCAGTTTCAGCTTTCTCCATATGGCTAGCCAGTTTTCCCAGCACCATTTATTGAACAGGGAATCCTTTCCCCATTGCTTGTTTTTCTCAGGTTTGTCAAAGATCAGATGGTTGTAGATGTGTGGTATTATTTCTGAGGGCTCTGTTCTGTTCCATTGGTCTATATCTCTGTTTTGGTACCAGTACCATGCTGTTTTGGTTACTGTAGCCTTGTAGTATAGTTTGAAGTCAGGTGGCATGTGCCTCCAGCTTTGCTCTTTTGTCTTACGATTGTCTTGGCAATGCAGGCTCTTTTTTGGTTCCATATGAACTTTAAAGTAGTTTTATCCAATTCTCTGAAGAAAGTCATTGGTAGCTTGATGGGGATGGCATTGAATCTATAAATTACCTTGGGCAGTATGGCCATTTTCATGGTATTGATTCTTCCTATCCGTGAGCATGGAATGTTCTTCCATTTATTTGTGTCCTCTTTTATTTCGTTGAGCAGTGGTTTGTAGTTCTCCTTGAAGAGATCCTTCACATCCCTTGTAAGTTGGATTCCTAGGTATTTTATTCTCTTTGAAGCAATTGTGAATGGGAGTTCACTCATGATTTGGCTCTCTGTTTGTCTGTTATTGGTGTATAGGAATGCTTGTGATTTTTGCACATTGATTTTGTATCCTGAGACTTTGCTGAAGTTGCTTATCAGCTTAAGGAGATTTTGGGACAAGACGATTGGGTTTTCTAAATATACAATCATGTCATCTGCAAACAGGGACAATTTGACTTCCTCTTTTCCTAATTGAATACCCTTTATTTCTTTCTCCTGCCTGATTACCCTGGCCAGAACTTCCAGCACTCTGTTGAATAGGAGTGGTGAGAGAGGGCACCCTGTCTTGTGCCAGTTTTCAAACTGAATACTTCCAGTTTTTGCCCATTCAGTAGGATATTGGCTATGGGTTTGTCATAAATAGCTCTTACTATTTTGAGATACATCCCATCAATACCTAATTTATTGAGAGTTTTTAGCACGAAGGGCTTTTGAATTTTTATTGAAGGCCTTTTCTGCATCTATTGAGATAATCATGTGGTTTTTGTCTTTGGTTCTGTTTATTAGAGGGATTACGTTTATTGATTTGCGTATGTTGAACCAGCCTTGCATCCCAGGGATGAAGCCAACTTGATCATGGTGGATAAGCCTTTTGATGTGCTGCTGGATTTGGTTTGCCAGTATTTTATTGAGGATTTTTGCATCGATGTTCATCAGGAATGTTGGTCTAAAATTCTCTTTTTTTGTTGTGTCTCTGCCAGGCTTTGGTATCAGGATGATGCTGGCCTCATAAAATGAGTTAGGGAGGATTCCCTCTTTTTCTGTTGATTGTAATAGTTTCAGAAGTAATGGTACCAGCTCCTCTTTGTACTTCTGGTAGAATTCGGCTGTGAATCCGTCTGGTCTTGGACTTTTTTTGGTTGGTAGGCTATTAATTATTGCCTCAATTTCAGAGCTTGATATTGGTCTATTCAGGGATCCAGCTTCTTCTTGGTTTAGTCTTGGGATGGTGTATGTGTCGAGGAATTTATCCATTTCTTCTAGATTTTCTAGTTTATTTGCATAGAGGTGTTTATAGTATTCTCTGATGGTAGTTTTTATTTCTGTGGGATTGGTGGTGATATACCCTTTATTATTTTTTATTGCATCTATTTGATTCTTCTTTCTTTTCTTATTAGTCTGGCTATCAGTTTATCAATTTTGTGATCTTTTAAAAAAACCAGCTCCTGGATTCATTGATTTTTTTGAAGGGTTTTTTGTGTCTCTATCTCCTTCAGTTCTGCTCTGATCTTAGTTATTTCTTGCCTTCTGCTAACTTTTGAATGTGTTTGCTCTGACTTCTCTAGTTCTTTTTATTGCAATTTTAGGGTGTCAATTTTAGATCTTTCTTGCTTTCTCTTGTGGGCATTTAGTGCTATAAATTTCCCTCTGCATACTGCTTTAAATATGTCCAAGAGATTCTGGTATGTTGTGTGTTTGTTCTCATTGGTTTCAAAGAACATCTTTATTTCTGCCTTCATTTCATTATGTACCCAGTAGTCATTCAGGTGCAGGTTGTTCAGTTTTCATGTAGATGAGCAGTTTTGAGTGAGTTTCTTAATCCTGAGTTCTAGTTTGATTGCGCTGTGGTCTGAGAGAGAGTTTGTTATAATTTCTGTTCTTTTACATTTTCTGAGGAGTGCTTTACTTCCAACTATGTGGTCAATTTTGGAATAAGTGCAAGGTGGTGCTGAGAAGAATGTATATTCTGTTGATTTGGGGTGGAGAGTTCTGTAGATGTCTATTAGGTGCACTTGGTGCAGCACTGAGTTCAATTCCTGGATATCCTTGTTAACTTTCTATCTCTTTGATCTGTCTAATGTTGACAGTGGGGTGTTAAAGTCTCCCGTTATTATTGTGTGGGAGTGTAAGTCTCTTTGTAGGTCTCTAAGGACTTGCTTTATGAATCTGGGTGCTCCTGTATTGGGTCCATATATATTTAGGATAGTTAGCTCTTCTTGTTGAATTGATCCCTTTACCATTATGTAACGGTCTTCTTTATCTCTTCTGATCTTTATTGGTTTAAAGTCTGTTTTATCAGAGACTAGGATTGCAACCCCTGCTTTTTTTTGTTTTCCATTTGCTTGGTAGATCTTCCTCCATCCCTTTATTTTGAGCCTACGTGTGTCTCTGCACATGATATGGGTCTCCTGAATATAGCACACTGATGGGTCTTGAGTCTTTATCCAATTTGCCAGTCTGTGTCTTTTAATTGGAGCATTTAGCCCATTTTCATTTAAGGTTAACATTGTTATATGTGAATTTTATCCTGTCATTATGATGTTAGCTGGTTATTTTGCTCGTTAGTTGATGCAGTTTCTTCCTAGCCTCGATGGTCTTTACAATTTGGCATGTTTTTGCAGTGGCTGGTACCAGTTGTTTCGTTCCATGTTTATGCTTCCTTCAGGAGCTCTTTTAGGGCAGGCCTGGTGGTGACAAAATCTCTCAGCATTTGTTTGTCTGCAAAGGATTTTATTTCTGCTTCACTTTTGAAGCTTAGTTTGGCTGGACATGAAATTCTGGGTTGAAAATTATTTTCTTCAAGAAGGTTGAATATTGGCCCCTACTCTCTTCTGGCTTGTAGAGTTTCTACTGAGAGATCCACTGTTAGTCTGATGGGCTTCCCTTTGTGAATAACCTGGCCTTTCTCTCTGGCTGCCCTTAACATTTTTTCCTTCATTTCAACTTTGGTGAATCTGACAATTATGTGTCTTGCAGTTGCTCTTCTTGAGGAGTATCTTTGTGGCATTCTTTGTACTTCCTGAATTTGAATGTTGGCCTGCCTTGCTAGATTGGGGAAGTTCTCTTGGATAATATCCTGCAGAGTGTTTTCCAACTTGGTTCCATTCTCCCCGTCACTTTCAAGTACATCAATCAGACGTAGATTTGGTCTTTTCACATAGTCCCACATTTCTTGGTGGCTTTGTTCGTTTCTTTTTAGTCCTTTTCTCTAAACTTCTCTTCTTGCTTCATTTCATTCATTTCATCTTCAATCACTGTTACCCTTTCTTCCACTTGATCGAATCGGCTACTGAAGCTTTTGCATGCGTCACTTAGTTCTCATGCCATGGTTTTCAGCTCCATCAGGTCATTTAAGATCTTCTCTATGCTGTTTATTCTAGTTAGCCGTTCGTCTAATCTTTTTTCAAGATTTTTAGCTTTTTTGCGGTGGGTTTGAACATCCTCCTTTAGCTTGGAGAAGTTTGTTATTACCGATCGTCTGAAGCCTTCTTCTCTCAACTCATCAAAGTCATTCTCCATTCAGCTTTGTTCCGTTGCTGGCGAGGAGCTGCGTTCCTTTGGAGGAGAAGAGGCGCTCTGATTTTTAGAATTTTCAGCTTTTCTGTTCTGGTTTCTCCCCATCTTTGTGGTTTTATCTACCTTTGGTCTTTGATGATGGTGACCTACAGATGGGGTTTTGGTGTGGATATTCTTTCTGTTAGTTTTCCTTCTAACAGTAGGACCCTCCGGTGCAGGTCTGTTGGAGTTTGCTGGAGGTCCACTCCAGATGCTGTTTGCGTGGGCATCACCAGCGGAGGCTGCAGAACAGCAAATATTGCTGCCTGATTGTTCCACTGGAAGCTTCGTCTCAGAAGGGCACCCGGTTATATGAGGTGTCCGTGGGCCCCTAGTGAGAGTTGTCTGCCAGTTAGGCTACTTGGGGGTCATGGACCCACTTGAGGAGGCAGTCTGTCTGTTCTCAGATCTCAAACTCCGTGCTGGGAGAACCACTACTCTCTTCAAAGCTGTCAGAGAGGGACATTTAAGTCTGCAGAAGTTTCTGCTGCCTTTTGTTCAGCTATGCCCTGCCCCCAGAGGTGGAGTCTACAGAGGCAGGCAGGCCTCCTTGAGCTATGGTGGGCTCCAGTTCAAGCTTCCCAGCCACTTTGTTTACCTACTCAAGCCTCAGCAATGGCGGACGCCCCTCCCCCAGCCTCGCTGCCACCTTGCAGTTCGATCTCAGACTGCTGTGCTAGCTGTGAGGGAGACTCCGTGGGCTTGGGACCTTCCAAGCCAGGCGCAGGATATAATATCCTGGTGTTCTGTTTGCTAAGACCATTGGAAAAGTGCAGTATTAGGGTGGGAGTGTCCCAGTTTTCCAGGTACTATCTGTTACGGCTTCCCTTGGCTAGGAAAGGGAATTCTCCGGCTCCTTGGGCTTTGCTTTCAAGGCGATGCCCCGCCCTGCTTTGGTTCACACTCCGTTGGCTGCACCCAGTGTCTGACAAGCCCCAGTGAGATGAATCTGGTACCTCAGTTGGAAATGCAGAAATCACCCGTCTTCTGCGTCGCTCACGCTGGGAGTTGTAGACTGGAGCTGTTCATATTCAGCCATCTTGGAACCTCCCCCTTCCTTTTTTTTTTTTTAGAAGAGCACATTGTTATTTTAGTGTCCTATTCTTTTTTTTTTTTTTTTTTTAATTTTACTTTTAAGTTCCAGGATACATGTGCAGAACATGAATGTTTGTTACATAGGTAAATGTGTGCCATGATGGTTTGCTGCACATATCAACCTCACTTAGGTATTAAGCCCTGCATGCATTAGCTATTTGTCCTGACACTCTCCCTCCCCTTGCCCCTTCCCCACCGACAGGCCCTGGTGTGTGTTGTTCTCCTCTCTGTGTCCATGTGTTCTCATTTTTCATCTCCCACTTATGAGTGAGAACATGCGGTATTTGGTTTTCTGTTTCCGTGTTAGTTTGCTGAGGATGGTGGTTTCCAGCTTCATCCATCTCCCTGCAAAGGACATGAACTCATTCATTTTTATGGCTGCATAGTATTGCATGGTGTATGTGTGCCACATTTTCTTATCCAGTCTATAATTAATAGGCATTTGGGTTGGTTCCACATCTTTGCTATTGTGAATAGTGCTGCAGTAAACATACGTGTGCGTGTATCTTTATAACAGAATGATTTATATTCCTTTGGGTATATACCCAGTAGTGGGATTGCTGACTCAAATGATATTTCTGCTTCTAGATCCTTGAGGAATCATCACACTGTCAGAAGTGGTTGAACTAATTTACATTCCCACCAACAGTGTAAAAGTGTTCTATTTCTCCACATCCTCTCTAGCATCTATTGTGCCTTGACTTTTTAATAATTGCTGTTCTAACTGGCATGAGATGGTATCTCACTGTGGTTTTGATTTGCGTTTCTCTAATGATCAGTAATATTGAGCTTTTTTTCATAGATTTGTTGGCTGCATAAATGTATTCTTTTGAGAAGTGTCCATTCATGTCCACTTTTTGATGGGGTTGCTTATTTTTTTCTTGTAAATCTGTTTAACTTCCTTGTAAATTCTGGGTATTATACGTTTGTCAGATGGTACATTGCAAAAATTTTCTCCCATTCTGCAGGTTGCCTGTTCATGCTGATAATAGTTTCTTTTGCTTTGCAGAAGCTCTTTAGTTTAATTAGATCTTATTTATCAGTTTTAGCTTTCGTTGCAATTGCTTTTTGCAATTTCATCATAAAATCTTTGCTCATGCCTATGTCCTGAATGGTATTGTCTAGATTTTCTTCTATGGTTTTATGGTTTTGGGTTTTGCATTTAAGTCTTTAATCCATTTTGAGTTAATTTTTGTATAAGGTGTAAGGAAGGCTTCCATTTTTCAGTTTTCTGCATATGGTTAGCCAGTTTTCTCACCACCATTTATTAGGTAGGGATTCCTTTCCCCATTGCTTGTTTTTGTCAGGTTTGTTGAAGATCAGATGGTTGTAGATGTGGTCTTATTTCTGAGGCCTCTATTCTTTTCCATTGGCCTGTATGTCTGTTTTTGTACCAGTACTATGCAGTTTTGGTTACTGTAGTCTTTTAGTATAGTTTGAAGTCAGGTAGCATGATGCCTCCAGATTTGTTCTTTTTGTTTAGGATTGACTTGGCTATATGGGCTCTTTTTTTTTTCTTTTTTGGTTCCATATGAATTTTTTTAAGTAGTTTTTTTCTAATTCTGTGAAGAATGTCAATGGTAGTTTGATGGGAATAGCATTGAATCTATGATTTACTTTGGGCAGTATGGCCATTTTCACAATGTTGATTCTTCCTATCCATGAGGATAGAATGTTTTTCCATTGTTTATGTCCTCTCTTATTTCCTTGAGCAGTGGCTTATAGTTCACTTTGAAGAGTTCCTTCATGTCCCTTGTTAGCTGTATTCCTAGGTATTTTATTCTTTTTGTAGCAATTGTGAATGGGAATTCATTCATGATTTGGCTCTCTGTCTGTTGTTGATGTATAGTAATGGTTCTGATTTTTGCACATTGATTTTGTATACTGAGACTTTGCTGAAGTTGCTTGTCAGCTTAGGGAGCTTTTGGGCTGACACGATGGGGTTTTCTAAATATAGGATCATGTCATCTGCAAATAGAGACAATTTGACTTCCTCTCTTCCTATTTGAATACCCATTATTTGTTTCTATTGCCTGATTGCCCTGGCCAGAACTTCCAATACTATGTTTAATAGGAGTGGTGAGAGAGGGCATCCTTGTCTTTTGCTGATTTTGAAAGGGAGTGCTTCTAGCTTTTGCCCATTCAGTATAATATTGTCTGTAAGTTTGTCATAAATGGCTCTTATTATTTTGAGATATGTTCCATCAATATCTAGTTTATTGAGAGTTTTTAGCATGAAGCGGTGTTGAATTTTATCGAAGGCCTTTTCTGCATCTATTGAGGTAATCGTGGTTTTTGTCATTCGTTCTGTTTACGTGATGAATTATGTTTATTGATTTGTGTATGTTGAACCAGCCTTGCATCCCAGGGATGAAGCCAACTTGATCATGGTGGATAAGCTTTTTGATGTGCTGCTGGATTTGGTTTGTGAGTATTTTGTTGAGGATTTTCACACTGATGTTCATTAGGGATATTGGCCTGAAGTTTTCTTTTTTTGTTGTGTCTCTGCCAGGCTTTGGTATCAGGATGATGCTGGCCTCATAAAATGAGTTAGGAAGGAATCTCTTCCTTTTAATTGTTAGGAATAGTTTCAGCAGGAATGGTACCAGCTCCTTTTGGTACCTGTGGTAGAATTTGGCTGTGAATCCGTTTGGTCCTGGGCTTTTTTTAGTTGCTAGGCTATTTATTACTGCCTCAATTTCAGAGCTTGTTATTGGTCTATTCAAGGATTTGACTTCTTCTTGGGAGGGTGTATGTGTCCAGGAATTTAACCATTTCTTCTAGATTTTCTAGTTTATTTATGCAGAGATGTTTGTAGTATTCTCTGATGGTAGTTTGACTCTGTGGGGTCGGTGGTGATATCTCTTTTTTCATTTTTTATTGCGTCTATTTGATTCTTCTCTCTTTTCTTCTTTATTAATCTAACTAGTGGTCTATTTTATTTTTTCAAGAAAACGGCTCCTGGATTCATTGATTTTTTTTGAAGGGTTTTTATGTCTGTCTCTCCTTCATTTCTGCTCTGTTCTTAGTTATTTCTTGTCTTCTTCTAGCTTTTGTGTTTGTTTGTTCTTGCTTTTCTAGTTCTTTTAGTTTTGATGTTACGGTGTTGATTTGAGATCTTTCTAGCTTCCTGATGTGGGCATTTAGTGCTATCAGTTTCCCTCCTAATACTGCTTTAGCTGCGTCCCAGTGATTTTGGTATGTTGTCTCTTTGTTTTCATTGGCTTCAAAGAAATTCTTGATTTCTGCCTTACTTTCATTATTTACCTAGGAGTCATTCAGGAGCAGGTTGTTCAATTTTGATGTATTTGTGTGGTTTTGGGTGAGTTCCTTAATCTTGAGTTTTGCACTGTGGTTTGAGAGACTGTTTATCATGATTTCATTTCTTTTGCATTTGCTGAGGAGTGTTTTAATTCCAATTATGTGGTTGATTTTAAAGTAAGTGCCATGTGGCACTGAGAAGAACGTATATTCTGTTGTTTTGGGGTGGAGAGTTCTGTAGATATCTATTAGGTCCTCTTGATCCAGAGCTGAGTTCAAGTCCTGAGTATCCTTGTTATTTTTCTGTCTTGTTAATACCCCACTGTCTAATATTGTCAGTGGGGCATTAAAGTTTCCCGCTATTATTGTGTGGTAGTCTAAGTCGCTTTTAGGTCTCTAAAAACTTGTTTTATGAAACTGGATGCTCCTATATTGGGTGCATATATATTTTGGATAGTTAGCTCTTCTTGTTTAATTGATCCCTTTACCATTAT
Organism: Pongo abelii; assembly: GCF_028885655.2. NCBI lineage: Eukaryota > Metazoa > Chordata > Mammalia > Primates > Hominidae > Pongo > Pongo abelii. The sequence goes on along the minus strand of NC_071990.2, from coordinate 122,597,800 downwards.
GTAATGGCCTTCTTTGTCTTTTTTGATCTTTGTTGGTTTAAAGTCTGTTTTGTCAGAAAGTGGTGTTGAAACCCCTGCTTTTTTCTGCTTTCCATTTGCTAGGTAGATTTACCTCTGTCTTTTTTTGTGTTTTTTGAGCCTGTGTGTATATTTGCATATGAGATGAGTCTCTTGAATACAGCACACTGATTCGTCTTGACTCTTTATCCAATTTTCCAGTCTATATCTTTTAATTGAGGCAGTTAGCCCATTTACATTGTAGGTTAATATTGTTATGTGTGAATTTGATCCTGTCATCATGATGCCAGCCGGTTATTTTGCACACTAGTTAATCCAGTTTCTTCATAATGTCATTGGTTTTTGTAGTTTAGTGTGCTTTTTTTCAGTGGCTGGTACTGATTTTTCCTCTCCCTATTTAGTTCTTCCTTCAGGAGCTCTTGCAAGGCAGTCCTGGTGGTGATGAACTCCCTTAGCATTTGATTGTCTGTAAAGGATTTTATTTATTTATGAAGCTTAGTTTGGCCAGATATGAAATTCTGGGTTGAAAATTTTTTTCTTGAAGAGTGTTGAATGGCTGGGTGCCATAGCTCATGCCTGTAATCCTAGCACTTTGGGAGGTTGAGGCAGGCAGATCACCTGAGGTCAGGAGTTCGAGACCAGCCTGGCCAACATGGCGAAACTCTGTCTCTACTAAAAATAGAAAAATTAGTCAGGTATGGTGGCACATGCCTATAGTCCCAGCTACTCAGGAGGCTGAGGCAGGAGAATTCCTTGAACCTGGGAGGAGGAGGTTGCAGTGGGTGGAGATCATGCCACTGCACTCCAGCCTGGGTGACAGAGCAAGACGCTGTCTCAAAAAAAAAAAGAAAAAAGTATTTAATATTGGCCTCTATTCTCTTCTGGCCTGTAGATTTTTTGCGAGATATCCGCTATTAGTCTGATGGGCTTCCCTTTGTAGGTGACCTGGCCTTTCTGGCTGCCCTTAACATTTTTTCTTTCATTTCAACCTTGGAGAATCTGATGATTATGTGTTTTGTGGTTGATCTTCTCATGGAGTATCTTAGTGAGGTTCTCTGTATTTCCTGAATTTGAATGTTGGCCTGTCCTGCTGGGTTGGGGAGGTTCTCCTGGATGATATCCTGAAGTGTGTTTTCTAGCTTGGTTCCATTCTTCCCATTTCTTTTAGGTACTCCAATCAGTCATAGGTTCAGTCTTTTTACATAGTCCCATAATTCTTGTAGGTTTTGTACATTACTTCTTACTCTTTTTTCTCTAAGCCTGCCTTATTTCAGCAAGATAGTCTTCAAACATTGATATTCTTTCTTCCAGTTGATTGATTTGGCTATTGATTCTTGTGTATGATTCACAGAGTTTTCGTGTTGTGTTTTTCAACTCCATCAGGTCATTTATGTTCCTCTCTAAGCTGGTTATTCTAGTTAGCAGCTCCTGTAACCTAGTATCATGGTTCTAAGCATCTTTGCATTGGGTTAGAACATGCTCCTTTACCTCATTGAAGTTTGTTATTACCTACCTTCTGAAGCCCACTTCTGTCAATTCATCCATCTCATCCTCCGTCCAGTTCTGTGCCCTTGCTGGAGAGGTGTTGTGATCATTTGGAGGAAAAGAGACAATCTGGCCTTTTGGGTTTTCAGCATTTTTTTCATTGATTCTTTCTCATCTTCATGAGTTTGTTTACTTTGGATCTTTGAGGCTGCTGACGCTTGGATGAGGTTTTTTTGAGGATTTTTTTAGTTGATGCTGTTGTTGTAGCTTTCTGTTTGTTTTTCTTTCAATAGTCAGGTCCCTCTTCTGTAGGGCTGCTGTGGTTTGCTGGGGGTTCACTTCAGGCCCTATTCATCTGGTTCACTTCCACACCTAGAGATGTCACCTGAGGAGGCTGGAGAACAGCAAAGATGGGTGCCTGGCTCTTTCCTCTGGGATCTCTGACCTTGAGGGGCACCAACCTGATGCCAGTAGGAACGCTCCTGTATATGGTGTCTGGTGACCCCTTTTGGGGTGTCTCACCCAGCTGGGGGGCATGGGAACCAGGACCCACTTTGACTGCTCCTTGGCAGAGGGGGTATGCTGCACTGGGGGGAAACCAACTCTTCTGGACTGCCCAGATTCCTCAGAGCTAGCAGGAGGAATGACTAAGTTTGCTGTTCCATGGAGACTATGGTCACCCCTTCTTCTAGGGGCTCAGGCCAGGGAGATCAGAGTTCTGTCCCTGAGCCACTGGCTGGAGTTGTTGGAGTTCCTGTAGGGAGGCTCCACCCAGTGAGGAGGGTTGAGTCAGCATCCGTTCTGAAGAGGCAGTCTGGCCAAGATCTGCCACAGCTGGTGTGCTGCACTGTCGGGGAATACCTCTTGGGACCAAGCCATTCAGCCTCCTGAATTTCCCTGGCTCTAGCAGGGAAAAGCACGGCCTGGAGCTATGGTGATAGCTGCAGCCGTTTGCCCATGGGAGCTTAGTGTCTTAGGTAGCTAGCTGCAGCAGTGTTGGCTCTGCCTGTCCCTCAGTGAGCTCAGATGGCTTAGACAGCAATCAGCAGCAGCAGTGGTGATTGGCCACCCCTCCCTCCAGGAACTTGGCAGGCCTAGGATGATTCCAGCCGAGTGGCTGTTGAGAATCTGCATGGCTCTGTGGTTTGGACCGAAGGCCTTAGTGGCGTGGGCTCATCAGTGGGATCTTCTGAACCATGGGCAGCACAGTTCCATGGAAAAGCACAGCTTCCCAGGCTGGGTAGTGTGCTCACTCACCGCCCCACTTGGCTGAGGGGAGGCGGCTCCCTGCCCTGTGTAGATCTAAGGTGGGCTGCCGTACCACCCTGCTTTTCCTTCCTCTCCATGGGTCACGCCAGCTGTCTAGTCAGTTCCGATGATAAAACCTGGATACCTCAGTTGCCAGTGCAGGATTCAAATGCTGTTTTGGTTCTTTTCAGTGGGAGCCTCTGATGGCCGCTGCTTCTAGTTGGCCATTTGCCTCCTGCCCCCATTTTTTTTGAGTATAAGTTCTTTTTACCTACATAAAGATAATAAAGCTTTAATCTGTCATATTTTCTTTTTTCCTTCTAAATTGCTTTCTGTATTTCTCATCATGGTCTTTTTTAAATTGGAGGTTTATTCAAATATTTTAAAGTCAGTAAGAAGATGCTTGGAAACGATGCAAGAAAATGGGACTTGTAATTTGTGGTCTTTACTTTAGTGGGCCCTTTCTGGGGCATTTTGTTTGGGAGCCCCTAATGTCAGTATATTTGATTTTTCCTTTGTTCTTATGGGATTCCATAGAGAAACCTCTTACTGTTAGCTGCCTGAGGAATATAAGCCTAGTGGGAGAAGAAGGCTGGGTGGAAATGGTGATGGGTCTCAAGCGTTAGTATATAAACTTCGATTGAATCCTGTGATATCCTCTGTTGTCTTCTATTTCTTGAGCTCTGCCTACCTTTCAAGAAGCACACTGGGTTAGCTGCATGAAATGTGGAAGGGAATCTGGAGGTCAGACTCCTTAAACTGGCTTTCATGCAGCTCTTCTGTTTTCAATTTCACTTTTACCCCCCAATTTAGAGATATTTGTTACCACCAATTCTTGAGTTTTTTGAGAGGTTCTATAAAATGAATCAGGTTTATTCTGTTTTTCACATTGTGGCTGATAATTGAGGTTTCTCTATGTCCTGAATTACTGCTTGTTATTTTGATTTCCAGGTTCTAAAATTTTACTACCACATCCTTTCCATTCTCCTTGTCTTTGGGGGTTTTATTGCCTACTGGAAAATCCTTTTACTTTGAATTTTAGTATTTATGAAGGGAACAGTGAATGTATATGTTCAGTCTGCCATATTTAACTAGAGGTCTTTATCAATAACAACTGTTTTTAAAATTAGGAAGACTAATTCTTTGTCATGAGTTCCAAGACTTCTTTTTATTGTCTACCACTTAACCCTATTTAAGTATTTTTTTTCTGTATAGATATTATTAATTTACATGTAGTCAAATTTTTCCCAATCATTATCTTTATGAGATCTGGGTTCTTTTTATTTTTTTATTTTTTTTCATTTTTTTCTTTTTCTTTTTTTTATTTTTTTGAGGTGGAGTCTCAGTCTGCTGCCCAGGTTGGAGGCAGTTGCACGATCTCTGCTCACTGCAACCTCCACCTCCCGGGTTCAAGCGATTCTCCTGCCTCAGCCTCCAGAGTAGCTGAGACTATAGGTGTGCATCACCGTGCTGGGCTAATTTTTGTATTTTTAGTAGAGATGGAGTTTCGCCATGTTGTCCAGGCTGGTCTCGAACTCCTGACCTCAAGTGATCCACCCGACTTTGCCTCTGAAAGTGCTGGGATTACAGTCATGAACCACTGCACCTGGCTCTTTTTTCTTTCTTCTTTTCTTTCTTTCTTCTTTTTTTTTTTTTTTGATATTAAAGAAAGTCTCCCTCACATTGAAGTTAAACAGATAAGGCATAAAATATTAGATTTTATTCTGAATCTTCATGGTCCAATTAAAAGTATAGATTCTGATTATTTATATTAATGGAAGACTGGAATCATCTCAAATGTTCAATAAGAAGAGGCTAGTTGATTGAATTATGTTTACACAATGGAGCACTGAGCTGTCTATAAAAGGGAATATTTTTGTGTACTTCTGTGGAGTTATTTTCAGGATATGTTGTTAAGTGAATAAAGGAAAACAGAAGAATGTTAATAGAATGCTACCTTTTGTATGGTACAAAGAAATATGAATGATCATATTTGTTTATATTTTTAAAAGAGAATGAAGAATGGACGAAGTGAAAACTAATGAAAATGGTTGATTTTAGGAGAGGGGAGAGAAAAATGTGGAGAAACAGATATGGAAACAAGATATCTAGGATTATACCTTGATTATACTTAGATTTGACTTTGGACTCATTTTGCTGTTTACATACTAAATGTAAAACAAAAACAAAAAAAAAAAAGAAAAAATGAAGCCACAGTATTTAAAAGCTGCAAACAAAGGGATTAGTAAGTTTAAATATCAATCAAGTTAGTGACATACTCATGAGAAAAGAATTACTTCATGAGAGAAAAGAATTACTTCAAATAATCTAATTTTGATTGAAAATTTCCAGTGGGATATATTCTAAGGTTAAAAAAAATTCCTCAAAGTAATCTTAAACTGCATTTAGTATATGTTTAGAAGTAATATTGCTGTTGCTGTTTTGAAATTGTTATACATAATTATAACATAGAGCAAATAAGTAATTATGGTAATGTCATAAGGAACTAAGATTTTCAATATAAGAGAGAAAGATAAAAGTATAAAGAAGCTAAATAAGAAACCTAAATCTTCAATTCATAATAGAAATAAAATTATGAACTTATTTTTCTCTTAAGTTATATTTTTCCCAGCACTATCACTGGAATAGTAGCAACTGCTTTGCTGTGAGCTGTTATCTGTATTGTCTAAATATCTTTTTGTTCTAAGAAGAGACAGGAGTGGCTGATTCTGGGTCTGGGCCAGGAAGTATGGAGGATGATCCTGGGATATCTTACCATTTTAGAAGCTATCTAAGACCAATGGGATAGTGTCAAAAGTATCCCAGAGCCAACCAGAAGGGGCCTCCTGCTGGCTTAAGATGGACGATTTGAGAATCAGAAAAATAATGACTGCAATGGATTGACATACATAAAGTATATAAAAAAAACATGGGTTTGAAAAGGCACTAAAATAGAAAACAAACAAAAAATACACTTTATCAGTTACCTGCTGAAGTCACTAGGACGCCAAGTTATTAGTATGCAAATTGATAAAAAGAAAATTTAAGCATTTTTTTCCAGCCTTTTCTGTACAAACTGTATTTTAGTGTAACTAAAACGTTACTGAGGAAAAGTTCTTCACAGAAGAATTCTAGCTAATAAATGCAAAATAAATGATAATATCAGAAAAATCATAATTTGGTAATCCTTAGTGAAATAGTGGATGTAGGAAATGATCATTAATGGATGCTAAAATCATTAGGTGAAAGGTTGGTGGGGAGGACTACATACTAGAGAGGTCAGTGTGATACCATCTGACCAATGATCTTTAACACCACAAAAATTGAGACATCCAGATAGTGCTTCATGCAATAGGAGGCAGACAGCGGCAACCAACTATGAAGTTATTTTACCAAGGAAAAAAAAGGAAAGGAAACAACAGAAATTAAACTTTAAATAATTCTCTAGATCTAATGATCACTTTATAGGATGTATGGAGAACAAGAGAAAAAAGTTAAATGACACCATGGTAAAGTAGTTATCGAAATAAACATGACTGTTTTTCCAACAAATCAGTGGCATAGGGAAAAATATTAGGACCTGTAACTACAACAATCTAATGCGCACCATTGAACTTGTGTAAATTCTGAACATTTATTAAGTACGTATCTATTATTACTTTTAAAAGTGTCTCAGCCAGCCGGGCATGGTGGCTCACACCTGTAATCCCAGCACTTTGGGAGGCTGACGCGGGTGTATCACCTGAGGTCAGGAGTTCGAGACCAGTCTGGCCAATATGGTGAAACCCCGTCTCTACTAAAAAAGTACAAAAATTAGCCAGGCATGGTAGCATGCGCCTGTAATCCCAGCTACTCAGGAGGCTGAGGCAGGAGAATCGCTTGAACCCGGCAGGCAGAGTGAGCCAAGACCGTGCCATTGCACTCCAGTCCGGTTGACAGAGGACACTCCATCTAAAAAAAAAAAAAAAAAAGAAAAAAAAAAGTTTCTCAGCCTTTGATATAGGGGAACTAAGTCCTGTTAATGGGATGGGGAATGTGTCAATAAGTGCTAGGAATGGAGCATTTAGGATTATGTTTTCACTGTAGAATTGACAATACTTATCTACATGGCCGTGGTCTCAATGCGTCTATAATCTTTTAATTGTAAAGTTTTCCTGCTTTTTCCCTGTCTCTATATTTTTTCCTTCCATCCCACCGAAACTGTTCTCATTACTAGACATCTGCGCATGGGTGGGAACATGAATATTGACATGTCTGAGAAAAGTTAGAGGAGGACTAAAAGGGAGTCAAGCAAATGAAGAGTTTTTGTGACAAGACTAGCCTTTTTGGTAGAGCTTTATGAAGTCAAGATTAATATAACCTTGGAATCACTTTCAGGTATCATCTTTTAGTCCTACAGGTGCTCATATAATTGCCCAGTTTTCAAAAAAACTTCTTGATGAAGATATTTCTGTATTTTCTGGATCAGAAATGTTGCCTGTGGTTAAAGGAGCTTTTATTTCTGTGTGTCGTCACATATATAGTACATGTGAAGGCTTGCAGGTGTTAATCACTTACAATTTGCATGAATCTATAGCAAAGGCGTGGAAAAAGGTAAGCATTTTCAACCTTCATTTTTCCTCCCTGCAAATCTTTATTTCAAATATAAGCACCATTATAGTGTTGTACTTTGGGTGAAATATTTAACTGGGGCCAATATGACTTCTTTAGCATCACAGTACTCTAGGGGACATAATGCATCTTAATGTGGCACAGGATGACTGCAGTATCTCCTTTCCCAGTGGGACAAAGTTCTAAGACTTAAATGGGTACTACAGATTCTTTTCTTCTCATAGATGAGGCTTTAGGTTGATTTTCCTTACATAGACTAAGACTCTTTGGGAGTTATTTTAAAGTAATTTTTAGAGACAGCTGGGTTTTTGTTGTGGATTCTAGAGATTGTAATGTAGCAATAGCCACATATGTGTGTATCATTGGACAACTAAGTCTTTTCGCCCCATTTGATATGGTTTATTTGTCAAATATGTTATATGATATTTCATTAACAACCAAATAATTTAAAATTTGAAGATAATTTTGATTTTAATAACATTAAGGATAAAACAAAAATGCAACATAAGAAATCTTATGGGTAGTGCTATCAGTAAGAAATATAATTATAAAATATAATTATAAATATAATTATAAAAATATAAATATTGAGTAGTGCTATCAGTAAGAAATATAAATTATTCTACTATTTTTTAGACAAGTTTGCTATCGGAAAGAATTCCTACTCCAGTAGAGGTTTCTGATTCTGTTTCTTCAGTAAGCCAGGAATCCCAAAATATGTAAGTACAATTGATGAAAGTCATCATCCATTTATTATATTTGCTGAAATAAATTTAAAATTATTAAAATGTAATAGAATACTATGGCAAAAATGTTTTACAGGATGGTAAATGTATATATACAGGTTCAAGGAAAATTAGTTTGGAAAAACTTTAGAGATCATGTAATACTCATAACCTTTTTAAAATCTAACAATATTTATTATACTTGTTTCATTCTGTTTTTACATCTTAGATTAGGAAATGTGACATATTATCGTGTTTCCAGAAAATTTGGAGAATTACCAAATACTAAAGTTGGAAAGTTAACTGGAGAGTTTAGTAGAAATAATATGTTCTCAAATGCCAATGAAGTCTATTTATATTTAAAATATGATTTTTCTAAATGTGGTGGGAGTACATTTCAATTAGGTTTTGGCTTTGGAAAATTATTTAAATCAATATTTATATCAAATTTTAATTTAGATGTCTCCATGTTTCTTTACAGATATCGGTAGGATATAGAGTCAGATTAATGGGGAAAATAGATTTTTTGAACTAAACTCGGGCAACATGTTTTTCTGGGTTCTGTTCTTATTATATAATCGAGTATTGGCATAGTCTAAAATGATAATAATTAGGGAGAACTTGAAGGGCTATTCTTTGTTAAAGAGATGTTGAAGTGGAATTTGAATTTTTTTAAGGTAGGTGTAGTTTAACTTACAAAACAATCAAACAAAAAGCCTTCTGCATTTCCTTAACAGTGTAATGGTTCACAAATAGTTAATTCCCTAAACATTTGCTATAATTTATTTTCTAATGTAGTTGTCACACAATTAGCTGCTTTGTTTTTTGCATTAAAGTGTGAGAAAAATACATTTCTATAGTTTATTTTTGAGCTAATTTTTAGATCTCATTTTTTAATAATTAATTTTCCTTTTTAATTTCAGTGTTATTTCAATTTTTATTTCAATAGTTTTCAGGGTACAGGTGCTTTTGTTTACATGGATGCATTCTTCAGCGGTGATTTCTGAGCTTTCTGTGCATCCATCACTCAAGCAGCGTACACTGTACCCAATATGTAATTTTTTATCCCTTACCCCCCTTCCAAATTTTCCTCCTGTACCCACAGAGTCCATTATATCATGCTTATGCCTTTGCATCCTCAGAGCTTAGCTCCCACTTATAAGTGAGAACATATGACATTTGGATTTTTATTTCTGAGTTACTTAACTTAGAAAAATCGGCCTCCAGCTCCATCCAACTTGGTGCAAAAGACATTATTTCCTTTTTTTTTTTTTTTTTAATGACTGAGTAGTATTCCGTGGCGTGTATGTACCACATTTTCTTTATTCACTTATTGGTTGATGGGCACTTAGATTGGTTTCGTATCTTTGCAATTGTGAATTGTGCTCCTATAAACATGCTTGTGCCTATGTCTTTTTCATATAATGTCTTCTTTTCCTTTGGCTGAGATACCCAGTAGTGGGATTGCTGGATCAAATTGTAGTTCTGCTTTTAGTTCTTTAAGGAATCTCCATACTGTTTTCAATAGTGGTTGTACTAGTTTACATTCCCACCAGCAGTGTAAAAGTGTCCCACCACATCCATACCAACATCTATTGATTTTTTGACTTTTTTTTTTTTTTTTTTTTGAGAGGGAATCTTGCTCTGTCGCCCATGCTGGAGTGCAGTGGCGTGATCGCAGCTCACTGAAAGCTCCACCTCCCAGATTCATGCCATTCTCCTGCCTCAGCCTCCTGAGTAGCTGGGACTACAGGCGCCTGCCACCACGCCCGGCTAATCTTTTTGTATTTTTAGTAGAGACGGGGTTTCACCATGTTAGCCAGGATGGTCTTGATCTCCTGACCTCGTGATCCACCCGCCTCGACCTCCCAAAGTGCTGGGATTACAGACGTGAGCCACCGCGCCAGCCTTGACTTTTTAATCATGGCCTTTTTTTCTTGCTGGAATAAGTGGTTTTAATTTGCATTTCCCTGATGATTAGTGATGTTGAACATTTTTTTTCAAATGCTTGTTGGCTGTTTGTATGTTTTGAGAATTCTTTCTTCATGTCCTTTGCCCACTTTTTAATGAGATTATTTTTTGTTTTCTTGCTGATTTCTTTGACTTCTTTGTAGATTCTGGAAATTAGTCCTTTGTTAGACATTGCATAGTTTGTGAATATTTTCTCCCACTTTGGGTTGTGGTTACTCTGCTTATTTCTTTTGCTGTGCAGAAGCTTTTTAGTTTAATTATGTCCCATTTATTTATTTTGGTTTTTGTTGCAATTGCTTTTGGGGTCTTAGTCATGAATTCTTTGCCTAAGCTAATGCCCAGAAGAGTTTTTCCAATGTTATCTTCTATAATTTTTATGATTTTATGAAATCATAATCCAAAGATGGATTAAGTCTTTGATCCATCATGAGTTGATTTTTATATAAGGTGAGAGATGAGGATCTGGTTCTTTCTTCTACATGTGGCTTGCCAGTTTTCCTAGCACCATTTATTAAATAATGTCCTTTCCCCAATTAATGATTTTTTTTTTTTTATGCTTTGTTGAAGATCAGTTGGCTGTAAGTATTTGGCTTTATTTCTGGGTTCTCTATTCTGTCCCATTGGTCTACATGTCTATTTTTATTTTTTTATTTATTATACGTTAAGTTCTGGGATACATGTGCAGAGTATGCAGGTTTGTTACATACGTATACATGTGCCATGGTGGTTTGCTGCACCCATCAACCCGTCATCTAGGTTGTAATTCCTGCATACATTGGGTATTTGTCCTAATGCTCTCCCTCCCCTGGCTCTCCACCCCGTGAGAGGCCCTGGTGTGTGATATTCTCCTCCCTGTGTCCATGTGTTCTCATCGTTTGACTCCTACTTATGAGTGAGAACATGCAGTGTTCGGTTTTCTGTTCCTGTGTTAGTTTGCTGAGAATGATGGTTTCCAGCTTCATCCATCTCCCTGCAAAGGACATGAACTCATTCGTTTTATGGCTGTATTCCATGGTGTGTATGTGCCACATTTTCTTTATCCAGTCTATCATTGATGGGCATTTGCATTGGTTCCAAGTCTTAGCTATTGTGAACAGTGCTGCAATAAACATATGTGTGCATGTGTCTTTATAGTAGAATGATTCATAATCCTTTGGGTATATACCCAGTAATGGGATTGAGAGGTCAAATGGTATTTCTGGTTCTAGATTCTTGAGGAATCGTCACACTGTCTTCTACAATGGTTGAACTAATTTACACTTCCGCCAACAGTGTAAAATCATCCCTATTTCTCCACATCCTCTCTAGCACCTGTTTTTTCCTGACTTTTTAATGATTGTCATTCTAACTAGCTTGAGATGGTATCTCATTGTGGTTCTGATTTGCATTTCTCTAATGACCAGTGATGATGAACTTTTTTTCATACGTTTCTTGGCCGCATAAATATGTTTCATATGTTTGTTGGCTGTCTTCTTTTGAGAAGTGTCTGTTCATATCCTTTGCCCACTTTTTGATGGGGTTGTTTTTTCTTGTAAATTTCCTTAGGTTGCTTATAGATTCTGGATATTAGACCTTTGTCAGATGGATAGATTGCAAAAATTTTCTCCCATTCTGTAGGTTGCTGTTCACTCTGATGATAGTTTCTTTTGCTTTGCAGTAATTCTGTAGTTTAATTAGATCCCATTTGTCAATTTTGGCTTTTGTTGCAATTGCTTTTGGTGTTTTAGTCATGAAGTTTTTGCCCATGCCTATGTCCTGAACGGTATTGCCTAGGTTTTCTTCTATGGTTTTTATGGTTTTAGGTTTTATGTTTAAGTCTTTAATCCATCTTGAGTTAATTTTTGTATAAGGTGTAAGGGAGGGGTTCAGTTTCAGTTTTCTGCATATTGCTACCAGTTTTCCCAGCACCATTTATTAAGTAGGGAATCCTTTCCCCATTGCTTGTTTTTGTCAGGTTTGTCGAAGATCACATGGTTATGGATATGTGGTGTTATTTCTGAGGCCTCTGTTCTGTTCCATTGATCTATATATCTCTTTTGGTTACTGTAGCCTTGTAGTATAGCTTGAAGTCAGGTAGCATGATGCCTCCAGCTTTGTTCTTTTTGCTTGGGATTGTCTTGGCTAAGTGGGCTCTTTTTTGGTTCCATATGAAATTTAAAGTAGTTTTTTCTAACTCTATGAGGAAAGTCCATGGTAGCTTGATGGGAATAGCATTGAATCAAATAACTTTGGGCAGTATGGCCATTTTCACAGTATTGATTCTTCCTATTCATGAGCATGGAATGTTTTTCCATTTGTTTGTCTCCTCTCTTATTTCCTTGAGTAGTAGTTTGTAGTTCTCCCTGAAGAGGTCCTTCATGTCCCTTGTAAGTTGTATTCCTAGATATTTTATTTTCCTCGTAGCAGTTGTGAATGGGAGTTCACTCATGATTTGACTCTCTCTTATTGGTATATAGGAATGCCTGTGATTTTTGCACATTGATTTTGTATCCTGAGACTTTGCTGAAGTTGCTTATCAGCTTAAAGAGTTTTTGGGCTGAGGTGATGAGGTTTTCTAAATATATAATCATGTCATCTGCAGAGACAATTTGACTTCCTCTCTTTCTATTTGAATACCTTTTATTTCTTTCTCTTGCCTGAATGCTTTGGCCAGAACTTCCAATACTATGTTCAGTAGGAATGGTGAGAGAGACCACCCTTGTCTTTTGCCAGTTTTCAAAAGGAACGCTTCCAGTTTTTGCCCATTTAGTGTGATATTGGCTGTAAGTTTGTCATAAATAGCTCTTATTATTTTGAGATATGTTCCATCAATACCTAGTTCATTGAGAGTTTTTAGCATAAAGCGGTGTTGAATTTTATCGAAGGCTTTTTCTGCATCTATTGAGATAATCATGTGATTTTTGTCATTGGTTCTGTTTATTTGATGGATTACTTTTATTTATTTGCATATGTTGAACCATCCTTGCATCCCAGGGATGAAGCCGACTTGATCATGGTGGATAAGCTTTTTGATATGCTGCTGGATTTCGTTTGTCAGTATTTTATTGAGGATTTTCACATCCATGTTCATCAGGGATATTGGCCTGAAATTTTCATTTTTTATTGTGTTTCTGCCAGGTTTTGGTATCAGGATGATGCTGGCCTCATAAAATGAGTTAGGGAGTAGTCCCTCTATTTCTATTGTTTGGAATATTGCAGAAGGAATGGTACCAGCTTCTCTTTATATCTCTGCTAGTATTCGTACTTGCCTATTTGTATACCAGTACCATGCAGTTTTGGTAACTATAGCCTTGTATAATAATTTGAACGTGGGTAATGAGATGCCTTCAGATTTATTCTTTTTGCTTAGTTTTGCTTTGGCTATGTGGGCTCTTTATTGGCTCCATATGAATTTTGAGATTGTTTTTTCTAGTTTTGTGAAGAATGATGGTGGTATTTTGATGGGAATTGCATTGAATCTGTAGATTGCTTTTGGCAGTATGATCATTTTCATAATATTGATTCTACCAATCTATGAGCATGGGATGTGTTTTCATTTGTTTGTGTCATCTGTGATATGTTTCAGCAGTGTTTTGTAGTGTTTTTTTTGTAGAGCTCTTTACTTCCTTGGTTAAGTGTATTCCTGAAGTTTGTTTTGTTTTGTTTTTGTTTTTTAGCTGTTGTAAAAGGGATTGAGTTTTTAATTTGATTCCCAGCTTGGTTGTTGCTGATGTATAGCAGTGCTACTGATTTGTGTACATTGATTTTGTATCCTGAATCTTGAGTGAATTTATTTATCAGATCTAGGAGCTTTTTGGATGAGTCTTTAGAGTTTTTGAGGTATATGATCATATAATCAGCAGAAAGTGACAGTTTGACTTCCTCTTTTCTAGTTTGGATGCCCTTTATTTCTTTTTCTTGTGTGATTGCTCTGGCTAGAACTTCTAGTGCTATGTCAAATAGAAGTGGTGAAAGTGGGTATCCTTGTCTTTTTTCAGCTCTCAGGGGGAATGCTTTCAATTTTTTCCGATTCTCCATGATGTTGGCTGTGGGTTTGTTCTGTATGGCTTTTATTACTTTGAAGTAAGTCCCGTCTATGCCTATTTTGTTAAGGGTTTTATTCTAAAGGAGTGCTAGATTTTATCACATGCGTTTTTTGTTTTTATTGAGATAATAATATGGGTTTTGTTTTTAATTCCGTTTATGTGATATATCATATTTACTGACTTGTGTGTATGTTAAACCATCCCTACATCATGATCATGATATATTACCTATCTTGATCATGATATATTACCTATTTGATATGTTGTTAGATTTGAGTAGCAAGTATTATTTTGAGGATTTTTTTTGCATCTGTGTTTATCAGAGATATTGGTCTAGTTTTCTTTTTATGTTATGTCGTTTTGTGTTTTGGTATTAGGGTGATACTGGCTTCATAGATTTAGGAAGGATTCTCTCTTTATCTTTTGGAATAGTTTCAGTAGGATTAGTACTATTTCTCTTTGAATGTCTGATAGAATTCAGCTATGAATTTATCTAGTCCTGGACTTTTTTCTGTTGGCAATTTTTTTTTATTACTGATTAAATCTTGTTGCTTGTTATTGGTCTGTTCAGGGTTTCTGTTTCTTCTTAATTTAATCTAGGGTGGTTGTTTATTTCCACAAATTTATTTATCTCCTCTAGATTTTCTAGTTTGTGCACATAAAGGTGTTCATAGTAGCCTTGAATGATATTTTATATTTCTGTGATATTGGCTGTAATAACTCCAGTTTTATTTCTAATTGAGCTTATTTGGATCTGCTCTTTTCTTGGTTAATCTTGCTAATGATTATCAATTTTATCTTTTCAGAAAACTAGCTTTTTCCTTCATTTATCTTTTGTATTTTTTTCTTTCAATTTCATTTAATTCTGTTCTGATCTTGGTTATATCTTTTCTTCTGCTGGGTTTGGGTTTAGTTTGTTCTTGTCTCTCTAATTCCTTGAGGTGTGATGTTAGGTTGTCTACTTGTGCTCTTTCAGACTTTTTGGTGTAGGCATTTAATTCTATGAACTTTCCTTTTAACACTGCTTTTGTTGTATCCCAGGTGTTTTGACAAGTTGTGTCACTATTATCATTCATTTCAAATGATTTTTTAATATCTATGTTGATTTTGTTAAACCATAAATCATTCGAGAAAAGATTGTTTAATTTCCATATATTTGTATAGTTTTGAGGGTTCCTTTTGGAGTTGATTTCCAATTTTATTCCACTGCAGTCTGAGAGAGTACTTGGTATAATTTTGATTTTCTTAAATTTGCTGAGACTTGTTTTGTGGCTTATCATATGGTCTGTCTTGGAGAATGTTCCATGTGCTGATGAACAGAATGTATATTCTGCAGTTGTTGGGTAGAATGTTTTGTAAATATCTGGTAAGTTCATTTGTTGTAGGGTATAGTTTAAGTCCATTTTTTCTTCGTTGACTTTCTGTCTTGATGACCTGTCTAGTGCTGTCAGTGGAGTATTAAAGTCTCCCAATATTACTGTGTTGTCGTCAGTCTCATTTCTTAGGTCTAGTAGTAATGGTTTTATAAATGTGGGAGCTCCAGTGTTAGGTGCATATAAATTTAGGATTTTAATATCTTCCTGTTGTACTAATCCATTATTGTATAATGTCCTTCTTTGTCTTTTTTTTTTTTTTTTGCTTTAAAGCCTGTTTTATCTGATATAAGAATAGCTACTCCTACTTGCTGTTGGTTTCTATTTGTGTGGAATGTCTTTTTCCACCCCTTTACCTCAAGTTTATGTGAGTCATGTGTTAAGTGAGTCTCTTGAAGACAGCAGATATTTTACTGGTGGTTGTTTATCCATTCTCCTACTCTGTTTCTTTGAAGTGGAGCATTTAGTCCATTTACTTTCAACATTAATATTGAGATGTGAGGTACTTTTTTATTCATCAGGTTAGTTTTTGCCTTGATACTTTTTTTTTCATTGTGTTATGTTTTATAAGCCCTGTGAGATTTATGCCTTTGGAGGTTCTATTTTGGTGTATATCAAGATTTATTTCAAGATTTAGAACTCCTTTTAGCATTTCTTTTAGTGCTTGTTTGGTGGTAGCAAATTTGATTAGCATTTGTTTGTCTGAAAAAGATTTTATCTGTCTTTCATTTATGAAGCTTAGTTTTGCTGGATACAAAATTATTGGCTGACAATTATTTTGCTTAAGGGGGCTACAAATAAGACCCCAATTCCTTCTGGCTTGTAAGGTTTCTACTGAGAAATCTACTGTTAGTCTGATAGGTTTTCTTTTATAGGTTACCTGATGCTTTTGTCTCAGAGCTCTTAAGATTCTGTCCTTCATCTTGACTTTAGATAACCTTATGACTATGTGCCTTGGTGGTGAACTTTTCCCTATGAATTTCCCAGGTGTTCTTTGAGCTTCTTTTCCTCAATTATTCCCTAAAATGAGTTTTCCAAACTTTTGGACTTGTCTTCTGCCCCAGGAACACCAGTTATTCATAGATTTGGCCATTTTACATAATCCCATATTTCTTGGAGAGTTTTTCTTTGTCTGACTGCGTTAATTTGAAAACCTTTTCTTTGAGCTCTCATATTCTTTCTTCTACTTGTTCTAGTCTGTTGTTGAAACTTTCCACTGTATTTTGTATGTCCCTGTGTGTCTTTCATTTCCAGAAATTGTGATTTTTTTTCTTTATTATATCTATTTCTCTGGAAAAGTTTTCTTTAATATACTGGATTGTTTTTTAAATTTCTTTAACTTGTTTTTTGCCTTTCTCTGTTACCTCCTTGAGTAGCTTAATAGTCAACCTTCCGAATTATTTACCTGGCATTTCAGAGATTTCTTCTTGGTTTGGATCCATTGCTGTGGCCTAGTGTGACCTTTTGGGGGTGTTACAGAACCCTTTTATGTCAAATTACCAGAATTACTTTTTTCATTTGGGTAGACTATTTCTTCAACTTGTTTTTGAATTTATTTTTGATTGGATTAAAAAAATTTTTTTTTCTCTTAAGGATCTGACTTTAATGTTTATTGTTCATTTTAGCCTAATTCAATTCTTTGTGCTTTTAGGTTGAAGAGTCGGTGTGATTTCCTTAGTTATAGAGAATCTTTGTGCATTGTCTTTCCCAGATGCTGGTTGTAGTAGTTATATACTTGGTATGTGGGCAAGTTCACTGTCTCCGGCAGGATTGGAATGGCAGGGATCTTCTGAGGCTTATCTCATTCTCCTGTGTTGTACACTTTATTTATTTATTTAATTTTTCTCCAGTATTTTATTTACTGAGGATTTGGGCTTCAGGTCAATAGGAGAGGCACCCCTGGGTATGCACCAGTTGTAGCTAAGGCAAGTGAGTAGACGTAATACCCAATAGTGGTCAGAGGTCCCAGCTGTGATGGCGGTGGCTGGGGGAGCTCTCAATTAGATGTACTGAGGTTTTATTAGGGCAAAGGGCAGGAGCTACCTCAGCTTCCCTCCCAGGCCAGCAGGAAAGCTATCCACCTTACAGCCTCACCACTGTTCCAGTGTTCAGCTATTCAGACCAGACAGACACCTCTTTTCATCTGTGGGAATGTTGATGTTTCAAGTAGGGAGTAATTGTCACTCTCCCTCTTGTGCAGGCCTGAATCTGGGGATGGGGGGAGGGGAGTTTGCTCCTCCCGTGAGGCCGAAGTCACCCTCAATTGTTCTAGGAAGGCTGTCTGTAGGTGCATCCATGCTCTGTTTCCATGAAAGAAGGCTCAGCTGTGTCTGCAGTAATGTACCAGGGGGGACCAAGGACCCCTTCTCCAAGACCATTATCACAGAGGCTGTCTGCCTGTTGGATAGAGAGGTAGACTTTCCTTACTGTGCCTAGCACGGCAATTATGTTTGTGATGTAAGAAATTTCCCACCAGCAGAAAGATCTGGAATTCAAGGCCTGCCATTCAGATTCTTTTATCCCATAGGGTGTTCCCTTGATGTGGTGCTCTCCTCCTTACTCTAAGAATGGGACTTCCTGAGAGCTGGACTGCAGTGATTGTTATTGCTCTTCTGGGTCTAGCCACCCACTAGGGCTGCCAGGCTCCAGGCTGGTGCTGGGAATATCTGCAAAGGATTCAGTGATGTGACCTGTCTTCAAGTCTCCCAGCAGTGGATACCAGCACCTGCTGTGGTAGATGTAGACTCTCTGATTCCTTGGTTGTAGATAGGCTTAATGTGCTGGCTTTCTTGAAGGTGGGTTATAATTGTAGTGATTTGTCATGTGGACAGACTCAGGACTTCTGGCTAGCCAGGGTGTTGCAGGCAGTGGTGTTAGCTGAGGTCCCACAGCCATTTTCTCCTTCCTAGGCACAGTGTTACTCTGCAGTGAGGTGCTGTAATGGCCTGAGTTGGTTGGCCTCCAGCCAGGAAGTGGCACTTGCAAGAAGAGTACCAGCTGTGATAGTAGCAGTGAGTTTTAAGCTTGCTCTAAGTTGGCCAGGACAAGTGTTCTGATTTCTTAGGTGATGGGCAAGGCCATAAAGCTCTGAAAAGTTTATGTCCTTTGTATTAAGCTATATATTCTTTACAATGTATTGGACAATAACTTCTAGAAAGACCTCTCCCACAAGTTGGCTCCCAATGGACCCTGCATTACCCGTATCATATAAATTTAGCATACTGTATTGCCATACCATATTTACTTATTTGTATTCTACATTACATAATATGCTCATATGTATCTTCAGAACTCAGCAGAGCACTTGGCCCAATAAGTAATTTAATAAGTGAGTAGAAAATAAGTGCATGAATAAAAATGAAAAAGTGACAAATCTTAGTAGAGGATTTCAAACTAAAAACACAGCACAGCAGAGGCAGTTATACTCCCCTCTGGAACTTTACCTCAGTGGCCTGAAAACCACCCCCACAGCAGGTCCTGCCTAAGGAGTCTGAGCTCAGATCCTGCCCCCACTTAGTGGTATTTCTCCACCTGCCCTGGTAGCTTAACACAAAGGACATATGTGTACTCTTTCACGTCATATAATGATACAACTTGAAAGTTTTTTGCTTCTGTTTTCTTTGGGAGGAGTCACGTAGACTTCTTTTATTGATTCATTTTCTTTAATGAGTAATGTCTCATTCTGATTTTCTATTTCTACTTGAAGGACTTTTGATTACATTTTCTAAAAAATAACAATACTTTTTTACTTGTATATTTATTTATTATATAAATTTTAAAAAAATATTTGTGTGTGATTTAAAAGTAATTGTTCTCCTGCTGTAATTATTTCCCCTTTTTGGATTCTTAGTATTTTTTGGCCTTTTCTCCGCTTCTTGACCAATTTATTGCATTAGTTTATGCAGACTAGGTTTTGGTCTTGTTAATGCTCGCTTTTCTCCCTCTTTCACTCCCTCGTCTGCCTTTATAGTAGAGGAAAGTAAGTGGAAGGGGATTGAGGATGGATGTTGAGAGAAGCAATCTATATTAACCGCAGCCATGAATATATTTTGATATGTGATACTTCCATTATTAAGCTGTTCTAAATATTTTTGTAATTTCTATTTTCATTTTACTCCTTAATTCATTAAATATTGGAAGTGCGTGTGTGTTTGTTTTTTGGTTTTCAAACATAGTTTATTTTGTTGACTTATATATATATTCTTTTAGAGAACATGGATTTCATGATATGTATGTTTTTAGGTTGGTTGAATTTACTTTGTGACCCATTACAGGGTCAGTTGAAAAAAAAATCTGTCTGCGTGAAAAGACAATATATTCTTCATTGGATGCTGATATTGTTTGTGTGTGTTTGTGTGTGTGTGTTTTGTTACTAAAACTTTTAATATCTCTACTAATATTTTCATATATAATCTCTCACTGTAGGGTAGATTTGTCATGATCCAAAAGTCATGATACCTTGTCTTTTATTTAGGAAAGGAATCTCTTCTCATCAGATTTTTTGCGAACATCCTATTGGACTTTTCATATGGCCACCTCTGGCCAGATGGTGGTTGGTGAAAAAGTGGCTGTAGATGGGGATTGGGTCAGCCAGTCAATATTATCAGTTACACATAGTTTCCCTTCCCCCAACCCTTTTACTTTCTACTGTTCTGAGTAGCAAATTTTGTATTTTTACCCAGCCTCCAAATGTCTCTATATTTTTTATTAGGTGAGTTTAGTTTTTTTACGTTTTTGAGATATTCATATGTTTGGGGTTATTTTCTTATTTTTTGTTTTGTAATTATATTTCTTTGCTTCTCTCCTCTATTGCTTTGTGTTAGATGGATAAAATTTTCATTATTCCTATTTTTTCCTTCTCTGCTGGTTTTGAATTTATAGGTTGTATTTCCGTTTTTTAAAAAGTGGTTATTCCTAAGACGTTAATGTATATATTTATATATTCAAAGAAAGTAAAAAGTAATTAGGTATTTGTGTCATGTTTTCAAATGCAACATGGGTTTTAGCACACTTGGACTAAGCATTGATTCTCTAAACATCCATAATTCCCAGTCTTATCTAGAATTTTGGTTTTATAAATATATGTTGATCTTTCTTATAGAAGTGTTCTGAGAAAAAATATCTTTCCCCAAAAGTAAAATAAATGAACACCTATGAAAATCGAAAAGAGATAATATCTATCACATGCATTTGAAAGCAGAAGACAAATACTTTATAATGAAAAGAAAGTACAGAAATAATGGGGTGTTGAGGTTTGGAGAATTCATGCACAGCAGAATTTTAATAGGAAAATAGAATGAAATTAGTGTGTGGATGAGAGAACCTAGGTATAATAAAAATGCTGACATATGCAGTTAACATTTTTTTCATTCAGTGAAGAGAAATTATAGGTATAGAAAATGTAAGAATAAAAGAATTCACTACCAAAGAAACCATGTTTTTATTTAATTTTAAACCTTGATTGATTAATTTGCAACCAATATGTACTGTGTAACTTTAATTGTAAACAGGGTTAAGCTCAGCTAAGACATACTCTTTGTTTTCAGTTTTTAGTATCTTAAAGAAAGCTCTACCTTTCTTTTACCTATTTCAGTATGGCTTGGGAAGATAATTTGTTAGATGATTTACTACATTTTGCTGCCACCCCCAAAGGATTACTACTTCTTCAAAGAACAGGTGCTATCAATGAATGTGTGACATTTATATTCAACCGATATGCAAAAAAATTACAGGTATGAATTACCATCTGCCACAGGTAAAGGGAATTTTTGTGGTTTTAAAAGCCATTAAGAACATCATTCTGTTTTCTGTGTATGAAGAAGTTATTAAGCCTCTATTAAAAGACCATATAGCATTGTAATAGTCAACTTGATTTTTTTTAAGGAAAACATTAGAGAGTTCATATTAGTGTCTGTGGTTGTATTTACAGAATTGCAAACAACCAGATGGAATTGAAGAATGCAGTTAATTATCGTATGTTTTATAATTATGATATCAAACATCTGGATGTAGTGAAACTGGGCGAATTTCCTAAGGAAATAAACCTATTGAGTCTAAATGTATATGTCAGTGAAGGTTTAGGCCTCACATTTTAAAGGAAACAAAAATATTTGTAGAGGCATTCTATTATTCTACTATTAAATAAATTTACAGTATAATTTAGTCTTTACTCAAACAGTCAAAGGTCAAAGTTCACTGAGTTGTAATCAGCTTTTTTTCTGTCATACTAAATATCCCTAGACTTTTGGGCTTTTTAAGATCTTAGGTATGATTTAAAAATATTTTTCAGAGTTTGTTTTTGCAGTTCTTACCATCTTGAAGGAATGTCTAGTTATCATGCCATGTTTTCTTGCTTTTCATTGCTGTTCCTTATTTATGTTGTTAGGTCAGCAGGCATAAAAAATTTGGCTATGGAGTTTTGGTTACACGAGTGGCATCAACAGCAGCAGGTGGCATTGCACTAAAAAAGTCAGGTAAATGTTTTCTTTTCATTAGAATTATAATTATTTTAAACATAAAATGAGCAAGCCAACTGAAAATTTAACTGGCACAATCAAGTATCCGGATATTTACTCTAAAATTCTTTTTACTAAGTTAGACCTTATGTAAAAGAAAGTTACAGGATTTTCTTTTTGTCTTTCTTTTTCCATGAAATTCCAATAGGGTTTTGTGTTTCTGTGATATATATACAACCTTGTTCTCTTGCCTCGGACCAATGGCAAATAATGAACTCAGGAGAAATGTACTTAATGCTTTAAGAATCTTCCTTCATCTTATAAATCAGAAGAATATCATCTTCTCTCAGTACAGTCCCATCTGATAGGATTATCTAATGCTCATTGTCAGTGGCTTACATATACTTCAAAATTTACACTTATTTACATAACATTTCCTAATTCCCTTTCTCCCTCTTTTCTTCTTGAAAGCATTTGTCTTACCACTTAGCTTTCACATTATCTTTGAAGTTGGCAGTAAGTATGTATTCTTCCCTGTCCATTCGATTTGTAAGAAGTTAAAACATTGGAAATTTAGTATGTCATTTTTTTTTTTTTTTTTTTTTTCGTGAGACAGAGTTTCACTTTTTTCGCCCAGGCTGGAGTGCAATGGCATAGTCTCAGCTCACTGCAACCTCTGCCTCCCGGGTTCAAGCAATTCTCCTGCCTCAGCCTCCCGAGTAGGTGAGATTACAGGCACCCACCACCACGCCTGGCTAATTTTTGTATTTTTGGTAGAGATGGGGTTTCACCGTGTTGGCCAGGCTGATCTTGAACTCTGACCTCAGGTGATCGCCCACCTTGGCCTCCCAGAATGCTAGGATTACAAGTGTGAACCATCGCACCTGGCCAATATGTCTTATATTAAGGTTATCTGAGCTCTGAACAATATATAATCCCTGATAGAGATGCTATGACAATATTTTTTTCAAGGCTTAGAGTTGAATTATAACATGAGTGATCACTACTGATTCTCTCTTTAAATACAAATATTTTTCCTATAGTATATTTTAAATTTATTTTTTGGCTGAACTAATTTGGACTACTTGTATGAAACATGTTTCTTGGTAAAAAAAAAAAAAAAAAAAAAAAAAAATTGTCCTAAACTGAACCACTAATTTTTTTTCTTCTACTTAGAATAAAATTCATGTAGTACAGTATTCAGAGCACATTAACTGAAGTATTTGGAGACTAGATTTAATCTCAGATCTCACCCTTGGTAAAATCATTAAGCTTCTGAGCATCAGAGTCTCAAACTTTTCATGAGAGGGGTAAGTGTAGTTTTCAAAGGACAGAAGGAGGAAGACTACGGTTTCTTGAGCTTCTCCGATGTTTTAGGTACTATTTTAGGAACTTCACATGTATTGTCCTGTTGATACTTCATGGCAACCTTGGATTATGGCATGATTATTTCAATTTTCAAATGGGGGAACTAAGGCTCCAAGAAGTCACAGGATTTTTGCAAGGATGAACAGCTAATAAACTGGCATATTTGGAATTTAAACTCTAATATTCTTGATTTTAGAGCCCATGTTTTTTTCCTCTCATACCAGAAGACCCTTTCTGATTGAATATTGTTGTTATGAACTTACTTATTTTATGATTCAATGTTGTGTTTGACACTTTTCCACATGATTTTTCTACCTGATTTTTTAATAGACTAATTTGAGAATCGGGTTTTATATTCATTTTCATTTAGTTGTATAATATGACTCATAAGAATTTAAAGACTGGGTTGAAGCAAAAGTTGTATGAAATGCAGAATTGTTCTTAGTGTATGGAATTACAAAAAAAAAATTAGTTATATTGGAATAAGGGTGCATACACTCTTTGGATGCCTACCTGGCCTCCTGTTACCTCTTTCTCTCCTCCCCTCACCTCTGAAAAACACAGCCTGATTTCAGACTGCCTTACTTTGCTGGCTGATTTGCAAAGCAAAGTATAAACCTTATTATGTTTCAGAAAACATGCTCAGAGAAGTTATTGGCCAAAGTGAAGAAGCTGGGACTCAAAATTCAGCAGTCTTCCAGGGAAATTGTGTCTCAGAATTTAGTTATTACAGAGTTTTATGATAGTGAAGTATCATAAAAGTATATTAACAATAGCAGATATAATTTCTACCAAGAAGAGATTATTTCTTATGTAAGATGCAAGTATGTGTCTTTTGTCAGAGTAGACCAGATTCATCAGAGGGATCATCATATCTTTCCTTCATAATCCAAAGAAATATTATGCTATAAATGACTTGAAGTAATAATTCTTTTTAGGGTTTATTAATGAACTTATAACTGAATTATGGTCCAATCTGGAATATGGAAGAGATGATGTTAGGGTAACCCATCCCAGAACTACTCCAGTGGATCCTATTGACCGAAGCTGTCAGAAGGTAAGAAGTTATTTGACTAATAATACACAGATTTGAAAAGTATTTCACAGAAATGAATTCATTCATACTTTATCCATATTTGGTTACAACCAGCAGACTTTTTAATATATTTATTTCTCCTCTTTTTAATTTTCAAACTATTATTTTTTATTTTCAAAATAAGTTTAGCAAATAATAGAAATCCCAGTGTTTTGTGGAAATAATATTTTGCAAGAATTATTATTATTATTATTGTTATTTTTGAGATGGAGTTTCGCTCTTATTGCCCAGGCTGGAGTGCAATGGCGTGATCTCAGCTCACCACAACCTCTGCCTCCCGGGTTCAAGCAATGCTCCTGCCTCAGCCTCCCAAGTAGCTGAGATTACAGGCGCACACCACCACGCCTGGCTAATTTTTGTATTTTTAGTAGAGACGGGGTTTCACCATGTTGGTTAGGCTGGTCTTGAACTCCTGACCTCGTGATCCGCCTGCCTCGGCCTCCCAAAGTGCTGGGATTACAGGCATGAACCACCATGCCCGGCCGCAAGAATTATTTTCTTTTACTTTATGTTTATTAAAGTTTTTCTCCCTTAATGAAGAGTAATAATGTACCAGACATGTTACAAAAAAAAAAACCCAAATCACTGGAATAAAGAAAAACCAACCAACCAATGAATATAAAAATCCAAGAAATGTTTTGCCCTATAGCTTGAATCTAATAGAAAATTGTCAGGAATATTTGAAGGAAGTACAGACAGAGAGAAGATGCTATCATTTAGAGTAAGGTCACAAAATTTTTGAAATTAGTCACCCAGTGTTCTATCATAATTCAATGGCTTTTTACATTTAACACATTCTCCAAAGTTCACTAAAATGAAGTGATGGTTCCTAACTTTGATTGTATGGTAGCGTAGACAATTTTTATTCAAAAGGTGTCATAAGATTGCTTAAAAAGCAAAACACTCCAGTGTTTCAGAAGTTTCTCTCTCTGGACTAATTCACTTCCATAGAAAACAAAAATTCTGGAAAAAATAAGTTAAAAATCAAGTAGCTAAAAGCATTGGAATGACCAAAAATAGGCAGAAAATAGAGGGAAGTTAATGTATGGATGAATAGAGTGGTATTTCTTGAGATTCTGGATTTAACAGATTTTTGCTTAAGGTCAAAAATTTGTGCTCCACTGATAGAAATCCACAATCTGAAATGCTTGAAGAACCAGAATAGAAAGCTTAGGACTACACAGCAGGTGGAAAATTAAAGGGGGTCCCTGGAAAATAGACCCACAGAGGGGACACTCCAAACTCTGTGTATATACTTTGCCCAGAAATGTGACTAATCACTCAACTATGCCTGTGAACTATAAAGAAATATCAGATGCTACCTATCATAGGTGTTAGAGAGTTCAGTTTGAATCTGGCCAATGTAACTGCTAAATTTTTTTTTTAATGTACTCTTTGTCAGGGAGTATAATAGAATCCAGGATCTCTATGGCATATCTCACAATGTATGGGATACAATCCAAAATCAGTAGACATATGAAGGAAAACAGAAATATGATTCATTCTTGAGAAGAAGGCAACGAATACAGATTGATTGTGAAATGAAGAATTTAGGATTTTAAAGCAGTTATTATAAATAGAATATAAAGGAAAATATCCTTATAATGAATAAACAAATTAGAAATCACAGTAGAGAAATAAAACTATGCAAAAGAACCAGATAGCCATTCTAGAATTAAAAAAAACTTACATGAAATAAAAATTTTACATGGTCTTCACAGATTTAAACATGATAGAAGAAGTAGTGAACTTGAATCAGATCAATAGAAATTATACAGTCTGAAGAGCAGAGAATGAAATAAAAGAAAAACTTCAGTGATTTGTGAGACCATGTCAAAATGTTTAACATGGATGTAATTGGAATATCAGAAATACATTTGACTAAATAATAGTGGAAAATCTTCAAATTTATTGACAAATAGAAATTTATAAATAACAAACTTAGTAAATTTCAAAGAGAATTTATGTAGAGAATGAAAATAAAAAGGAAACTACACTAAGGCTCATCATAGACAAACTGCTAAAAACCAAAGATAAAGAGAAAATTTTGAAAGAAGCTTAGGAAAATCACACATTACATATAAGAGATTAGCAGAAAAATTTTTCATATCTCATTACAACAGTGGAAGCCAGGAGGCAGTAGAGCATCTTAAATGTGCTAAATGGAAAAGTAAACGGAAGCAGTCAATTTAGAATTCTACGTATAGTTAAAATATACTCCAGTAATGAAAGTGAAAGAAATTTTAAAATAAACAAAGGCTAAGAAAATATTTGTCAGCAGACCTGCCTTTCAAATAATGATGAAGAAAATTCTTCATGTTGAAAGACAGTGCTATCAGATGGATAGCTGGATTTTCAGGATGGAAAAAGGGAATTGCAAATAGGTAAGTGAGTATAGAAGCCTATTATTTTTCCTTTTAACTTGTTTTAAATACATATGATTGGTTTTTTAAAACAAAATTATGATACATAGTGGGGTTTATTTTGTACTTAGAAATAAAATCTTACATAGGATAACTGTAGCATAAAGGACAGGGGAATTGTATAATGGTAAATCAATCTGTATGGTTCAACTTCCTCACATTTTATATAAAATGGCACAATATTCCTAATCCCTTGGAAATATTTATAATTCAAATAGAAGGTTACAGGGATTTTATTCAATTTGTTTGACTTTGCAATAGAAATGTCAGTATAAACTAAGGATTATTTTTTAAAAATATTTTGTATTCTGCTAATCTATATACAGAAAGACCTAGAAATGACAACTCATTGTAGTAAACAGCCCTACAGTCGAGCTTCTAGTCTCTAAGTCTTATTCCCTAAGGGATTCTTTTTTCATTTGTAATCTAATTTGGTGTTTTAAATTGTAGAAAACAGTTATGTAGTTTCAATATATAACTAGATACCTTCAGAAACTTATGTCCATTCTAGTCCCCATCCTTCATCTTCCCTCTCTGGCTTCCTCTGTGGCTGTGCTGTTAAACATGGTAGACAATTGCCCTATGCAGCTATATAAACTTGTATTAATTAAAATTAAAAATTCAGTTCCTTAATTATATTAGTCATATCTTAAGTGCTCAATAGCACATGTAGCTAGTGGTTACCATAATGTAAAATTCAGGTTATGTAATATTTCTGTAATTACGGAAAGTTCTATTGCACAGTACTTCCTTAGGAAAGCACTAAAAATTAGTGCAAAGAGGTATAGCTCATACATAAATTTTACAATTAAAAAAAAAAAACAAACATAAAAACACAAACCAAACCCAGAATAAGGTGGGGAGGAAAGAATAAAAGAACAGGAAACGGATGGAAAAAAAAGAAAACAAATAGGAAAATAGTAGCTCTAAATCCATCCATATCAATAATTACACTAAATGCAAATGAACTAAATATTCTAATTAAAATACAGATTTTCAGCGTGTATAAAAAAGGAAGATACAACTATGTGCCATCTTTAAGAAATTAACTTTAGGATTAAGATGGTGGATAGGAGGTAGGACTAGCTTGCAGCTCCTGCTCAGACAGACAGAACATTGTGTGGAGACTTACATCATGAACTGTTGCTTCAAGAACTACCACAGGAACATACTGGGAAAGATGACAGAATCCACAGACCCTTTTTTAGGAACTAGATCACTGCTGCAGGCTCACTGAGATGTGGAAAAACTGAGTTTGCTTGCTTTCTCAACAAAGAGGCTTGTGGTCTGGGTCAAGTTCTCAGCCCTGATCACCAGCTGCCTGGAAATAGACTTGGTGCTGTTGAGGGGCAAGATAGGAGTGAGACCGGCATTTAGGACTGTCAGCTGCATGAGAGCATGGTGAGACTGGTGACTGCCAGCTTTCCTCACTTGCCTGGCAATTTGTATGACTCAGGAGAGGCAGCCATAATCCCCCTGGAAATATAACTCTATTGGACTAGGAACCACTCACCCATCCCCCACAGCAGCCACAGCAAACCTTGCCCAAGGAGAGGCTGAGCTCAGACACGCCTCTGCCTGCCCCTCCTGGTGGTCTTTTTTTACCCTCCCTGGTAGCCGAAGACAAAGGTCATAATCTCTTGGGAACTCTATGGCCCTGCCCACTGCCTGAGAATCCTGAATACTTAACCAAGTGTCCTTAGGGCAAGTTTGCATCCTCCCTACAGGATCACAGCTGATGCCCTCTTGAAAGTGCCACCTCCTGGCTGGAGGCCAAGCAACACAAAACCAGAGCACTAAACAAAAACACAACCAAGGAGCTTCACAGAGTGACTCCCCTGCCACCTCCACCAGAGCAGGTACTGATATCCATAGCTGCAAGACCTGAAGATGGATCACATCACAAGACCCTTTGCAGACACTCCCCACTACCAGCCCAGAGCTGGGTAGCTCTGCTGGATGGCTAGACCCGGAAGAGCAAAAACAATTACTATAGTTCAGCTCTCAGGAAGCCTCATTCCTAGGGAAAGGGGAGAACACTACATCAAGTAGTGTTGGGATAAAAGAATCTGAACAGCAGCCCTTGAATCCCACATCTTCCCTCTGACATAGTCTACTCAAATGAGAAGGAACCAGAAAACGATTCTGGTAATATGACAAAACAAGTTTCTTTACCACCCCCAAATGATGATACCCGCTCATCAGCAATAGATCCAAACCAAGACAAAATCTCTGAATTGCCAGAAAAAGAATTCAGAAGGTTGATTACTCAGCTAATCAAGGAGTTATCAGGGAAAGATGAAGTCCAACTTAAAGAAATAAAAAACATGATACAGGATACGAAAGAAAAATTCTTCAGTGAAATAGAGAGCATAAATTAAGAACAATCACAACTTCTGGAAATCAAGGATACACTTAGAGAAATGCAAAATGCACTGGAAAGTCTCAGTAATAGAATCGAACAAGCAGAAGAAAGAACTTCAGAGCTCAAAGACAAGGCTTTCACATTAACTCAACCCATCAACGATAAAGAAAAAAATTTTAAAAAATGAACAAAGCCTCCAAGAGGTTTGGGACTATGCTAAATGTCTGAGCCTAAGAATAATTGGTGTTCCCTAGGAAGAAGAGAAATTTGAAAGTTTGGAAAACATATTTGAGGGAATAATAAAGGAAAACTAACCCCAGCCTTGCTAAGGATCTAGACATCCAAATACAAGAAACTGAAAGAACACCTGGGAAATTCATTGCAAAAAGATCATCGCCTAGGCATATGGTCATCAGATTATCTAAAATCAAGATGAAGGAAAAAATCTTAAGAGCTGTGAAGCAAAAGCGTTAGGTAACTTATAAAGGAAAACCTATCAGATTAACAACAGATTTCTCACCAGAAACCCTACAAGCTAGAAGGGATTGGGGTCCTATTTTTAGCCTCCCTAAACAAAACAATATCAGCCAGAATTTTTTATCCAGTAAAACTAGGGTTCATCAATGAAAGAAAGATACAGTCTTTTTCAGACAAACAACTGCTGAGAGAATTCACCACTACCAAGCCAGCACTATAAGAACTGCTAAAAGGAGCTCTAAATCTTGAAACAAATTCTTGAAATACACCAAAATAGAACATCCTTAAAGAATAAATCTCACAGGACCTATCTAACAAAAACACAATGACAAAAAAACCAAGGTATTCAAGCAACAAATAGCTTGATGGATAGAACAGTACCTCATGTCTCAATACTATCGTTGAATGTAAATGGCCTAAATGCCCCACTTAAAAGATACAGAATGGCAGAACGTATAAGAATTTACTAACCAAGGTACTGCTATCTTCAGGAGACTCACCTAACACATAAGGACTCACATAAACTTAAGATAAAGGGGTGGAAGAAGATATTCCATGCAGTGGACACTAAAAGTGAGCAGGAGTAGCTATTCTTATATCAGACAAAACAAACTTTAAAGCAACAGCAGTTAAAAAGACAAAGAAGGATATTATATTAGCCTTCAAAGCCCTCAGTAAGTTACAGCACTTAATTTCTGTGACACTAAGGACTGCAAAGCCCCGCTTTGCATCAACTGAACGCAAATCAGCCACTTTAATTAAGCTAAGCCCTCACTAGACCGATGGGACTTAAACCCACAAACATTTAGTTAACAGCTAAACACCCTAATCAATTGACTTCAGTCCACTTCTCCCGCCGCAGGAAAAAAAGGCGGGAGAAGCCCCGGCAGGCTTAAAGCTGCATATGATAAAAAGACTAGTCCCACAGGAAAATATCAAAATCCTAAATATATATGCACTTAGCACTGGAGCTCCCTAATTTATAAAGCAATTACTAGTAGACCTAAGAAATGAGATAGATGGCAACACAATAATAGTGTGGAACTTTAATACTCCATTGACAACACTAGAAAGGTCATCAAGATAGAAAGTCAACAAAGAAGCAATGAAGTTAAACTATACCCTAGAACAAATGGACTTAACAGATATTTACAGAACATTTTACCGAACAATTACAGAATATACATTCTTTCATCAACACATAGAACATATGAGAGGCCACAAAAACAACTCTCAGTAAATTTAAGAAAATCAAAATTATATCAGGTACTCTCTCAGACCACAGTGGAATAAAATTGGATATTAACTTCAAAAGGAACCCTCAAAACCATGCAAATACGTGGAAATTAAATAACCTGCTCCTGAGTGATCATTGGACCAACAATGATATCAAGATGGAAATTAAAAACATTTTTGAACAAATGATAATAGTGACACAACCTATCAAAACCTCTGGTTACAGCAAAAGCGGGGCTAAGAGGAAAGTTTATAGCATTAAATGCCTACATCAAAATGCCTGAAAGAGCCCAAATATACAATCGAATGTCACAACTCATGGAACTAGAGAAACAAGAATAATCCAAAATCAAACCCAGCAGGGAAAAAGAAATAATGAACACCAAGCTGAGAATCAAATAAAAAACTCAACCTGGTTTATGATAGTTGCAAAAATAAATAAATAAATAAAATACTTAGGAATATACCTAACCAAAGACATGAAAGACCTCTACAGGGAAAACTACAAAAGACTGCCAAAAGAAATCAGACAACACAAACAAATGGAAAGACATTTCATGTTCATGAATGGGTAGAATCAATATTGTGAAAATGGCTATACTTCCCAAAGCAATTTACAGATTCAATGCAGTTCCCATCAAAACACCACTATAATTCTTCACAGAACTAGAACAAACAATCCTAAAATGTATATGGAGCCAACAAAGAGCCCGCATAGCCAAAGCAAGACTAAGCAAAAAGAACAAATCTGGAGGCATCACATTACCCAACTTCACATTATTTTACAAGGCTACAGTTAACAGAACGGCATGGTACTGGTATAAAAATAGGCACACAGACCAAATGTAACAAAAATAGAGAACTCAGAAATAAAGCCAAATACAGCCAACTGATCTTCGACAAAGCAAACAAAAACATAAAGTGGGGAAAGTATACCCTATTCAAAAAATAGTGCTGGGGTAATTAGCAAGCCACATGTAGAAGAATGAAACTGGATCCTCATCTCTCACCTTATAGAAAAATCAACTCTAGATCAATCAAAGACTTAAATCTAAGATCTGAAACCATAAAGATTCCAGAAGATAACATCAGAAAAACCAAACCCTTCTAGACATTAGCTTAGGTAAAGACTTTATGACTAGGAATTCAAAAGCAAATGCAACAAAAACAAAGATAAATAGATGGGACTTAATTAAATTAAAAAGCTTCTGCCCAGCAAAAGAAATAATCAGCAGAGTAAACAGGCAACCCACAGAGTGGGAGAAAATCTTCACAATCTATACATCTGACAAAAGACTAATATCCAGCATCTACAAAGAACTCAAACAAATCAGCAAGAAAAACACAAACAACCCTATCAAAAAGTGGGCTGAGGACGTGAATAGACAATTCTCAAAAGAAGATATACAAATGGCCAACAAGCACATGGAAAAATGTGCAATATCACTAATAGGGAAATCCAAATCAAAACCACAATGTGATACTACCTTATTCCTGGAAGAATGGCCATCATAAAAAAATAAAAATAAAAAATAGATGTTAGCGTGGATGCAGTGAAAAGGGAACACTTTTACACTGTCAGTGGGAATGTAAACTAGTATAACCACTATGGGAAACAGCGTGGAGATTCCTTAAAGAACTAAAAGTAGATCTACCATTTGATCCTGCAATCCCACTACTAGGTATCTACCCAGAGGAAAAGAAGTCATTATACAAAAAATATACTTGCAAGTGCATGTTCATAGCAGCACAATTTGCAATTGCAAAAATATGGAATTGCCCCCATGCACATCAATCAATGAGTAGATAAAGAAAATATGGTATATGTATACCATGGAATACTACTCAGCCATAAAAAGATCAGCCAGCTGATCTTTGACAAAGCAAACAAAAACATAAGGTGGCGGAAGCACACCCTATTCAAAAAATGGTGCTGGGATAATTAGCAAGCCACATGTAGAAGAATGAAACTGGATCTTCCTCTTTCACCTTATGCAAAAATCAACTCCAGCAACATCCAGGAACCTGGATGGAATTGGAGACTATTATTCTAAGTGAAATATTTAGGAATGGAAAACCAAACATTGTATATTCTCACTCATATGTGTGAGCTAAGCTATGAGGACACCAAGGCATAAGAATGATACATCAGTCTTTGGGGACTCAGGGAAAAGGGTTGGGGATGGTGAGGGATAAGAGACTACACACTGGGTACAGGGTACGCTACT
The DNA here is from genome assembly GCF_028885655.2 of Pongo abelii. Lineage (NCBI taxonomy): Eukaryota > Metazoa > Chordata > Mammalia > Primates > Hominidae > Pongo > Pongo abelii. The sequence goes on along the minus strand of NC_071990.2, from coordinate 122,564,696 downwards.
CAGGTGATGGGTGCACCAAAGTCTCAGCAATCACTACTAAGAGAACTTGTTCATGTAACCAGACACTATCAGTTCCCCGAAAACCTATTGAAATAAAAATAAATAACTAGAAACACCATACAATCAGTTCCCCAAAAACCTATTGAAATAAAAATAAATTAAATAACTAAAAACACACAAGTAGCAAATATATATACAAAATGTGTGTGTATATATCCGTGTGTGTGTGTGTGTGTATATATATATGTATATATCAGATATATACATATCAGATTTCAATAACATTTACCAGTAAAAAAGAAATTAACTTTATTTTTTCTGTGGACACTTAGATAGTAAAATAAATATGTTCTGATTCACTTTAATTCCAGGTGGCTTAACATCACCTAAGTTGCAGGTTTTTGATAACTATCTGTACTGAACTATAATTAGAAACTAAATGAAATTACATTTTAGGTGGTAGGCAAATGTAGTTAACCAGTGTTAAAGATGATAATATATTTACCAATAACCTTTAGCATGTCGAACTGTGATAATTTATAAAAGTATATGGCAGAATGCTTGGCATACAGTAGGCACTCAATAAATGGTAGAAAGTATTATCAGCATCAGTATGTTTAATTAGTCATGATGCATAGTGTGGATATGAAAGCAAAACTATTAAATAATATTTTTAAAAATTGGTTATGCTCAGAGGATGAACGAGAATCAATTCATTATCTTGAAACTTGTTTAATAAAATAACAGCATTTATTGTGCCTCTCCTGTATGAACTTGTTTTAGTCCATTTTCACACTACTGTGAAGAACTACCCGAGACTGGGTAATTTATAAAGAAAAAGGTTTAGTTGACTCATAGTTCCACATGTCTGGGGAGGCCTCAGGAAACTTACATTCAGGAAGGAAGGCGGAGGGGAAGCGAGGCACACATCTTACATGGCTGCTGGAGAGAGAGAGAGTGAAGGGGAACTGCCAAATACATTTAAACCATTAGATCTCAGGAGAACTCACTATCATGGGAACAGCATGGGGGAACTGCACCCATGATCCAATCAGCTCCCACCAGGTCTTTCCTTTGGCATGTAGGGATTACAATTTGAGATGAGATTTGGGTAGGGACAAAGAGCTAAACCATATCAGAGCTCTACCACTGGGTAACCAAATAATAATAGGTGAAGGTAGTGCTCTTTTTCATGAATTATCCCAACTAATATTTTTTTTTAAATGACGGAAGTAGAACGTCGTCATTTGCAGTCTGCAAGAATTAATTGAGTCACCTTAACATCACTAAAACAGAAATGGCTAAACATTATTGATGTGCCCTCTAATGAAAGAATAAACCACCACCTCTAGTCTTACCAGGGTACCTAATTTGATCAAGCCTTTAGATTCAGCTGCCAGTTTGCAGAATATGGAAACTGCATATATCCAAAGGATGGAAGAACAGGCTGAACTGCTCCCTGACTGTGCACTTCCTAAAATCCAGACTGGTGGGAACTTTACAGGTTAAATGGCCTGAGCTTGTCAACAGACGAAATGAAAAGAAAGGAGAGGGAGAAGATGAATGCCTGTAGATTAAAAGAAACTTTAAATGACATATCAAGTCTTGAAAATGGGAAAGACAAAATTATAGTGTCTAGATATGTACACCTGAGAAATAAAACCACAAGAAAACCTTTGAAAGTGATTATTGTAAAGGTCAGGATACTGGGTGTTATGGAGGGAGGGCAGGCGAGGTAATTGTAGGCACAGAGAAGGCTCTCTGGGGCAGGTGGCAGAGTTCTAGAAGAAGTTCACTTTAAAGATAAAGGTAAGTTGGATGGAAAAAATACATACAAAGAAGCAATATACATTAGAAAACTGACATGGCCACATTTTGTGTCAGAGATAAAGTAAAGGAAAAACTATCAGATTAAGAGACACATTTTATAATGATAATATGAGTATGGGCAATACACCAGAAAGACATAATCATAAATCCATATGATCCTAATAAAATACTTAAAATATATGAAGTATTAAAATAGAATTTAAGGAAGAAATAGGCAAATCTGCAATCAGAGTTGAAGATTTTAACATTTCTCTTAGCAACTGATAGAACGGATCAAGAGCTCTCTGTTAGGAATTACGTGATGTGAATACCACTATTAACCATTTAATATTTATAGAATATTATACTCGGTGACTGCAGAATACGCATTCTTTTCAAGAACACATGGCATGTCCTCAAAGATAGACCATGTTGGGCTAAATGCAAGTCTAAATAAATTTAAGATAATTGGAATAATATGAAGTACATTCTATAACCACTATGAAATTAATTAAAAATCAAGAACTAGAAACTAGAAAAAAAGATACTTGGAAATTAAGCCACATACTTACAAATAACTTGTAGCTCAAAGAAGTCACAAGGGAAATTAGGAAATATTTCAAACTGGATGCAAATAAAAATACATCAGAATTTGTGGTTATAGTTGAAGCAGTGCTAAGAGGGATATTTTTAACTTTAATATTTGTATTAGAAAATAAGAAAATATTTGTATTAGAAAATAAGAAAATAATAAAAAAATTAGAAAATATTTGTATTAGAAAATTAGAAAATAAAATTACTGACTCAAGTTTCCACTCAAAGGGAGTAGAAAAAGAAGAGCAATTTACACCCAAAACCAATACGACAAGGGAAATAATAAACATTAGAGCAGAAATCAATGAAACAGAACAAACTAAAGAGAAATAACAAATCCAAATGTGATTTTTGGAAATGATTATTAAAGGTGATAAACCCCTCACTAGATTGATGACAAAAATAAGAGAGATCCAAAATTACCAATATCAAGAATGAAAGAGGGGTAAGACTGATGATTCCACAGATATTAAAGGATAATAAGTGAATATTATGATTTGTTTTAGGTCATTAACTCAACAACTAAGATCTAATTGGCAAATTTTCTTTAAAAGTAGGGTTACCAAAACTGACTCAATAAAAAAAAATATGTATGCATTTGTTAAAGAAATTGAATTTGTCATTAAGAACCTTCTTACACAGAGAAAAACAGATGGTTTCACCAGTGGATTCTATGAAACATTTGTAGGAGAAAGAAAGAACACTGATCTCACACAAGCTTTTTGAGAAAACAGGTAGAGGAAACCATTTTTGAGAAAACAGGTAGAGGCCAGCATAACACTGACATAAAAACATCACCAAAAAAGAAGAAAATTATAGATCTATAGCCTGATGAATATAGACAGACTTTTAAAAAAATACTATATTATCAGTTGGAATTCAGCAGTATATAAAAGGACCATTTATTATGATCAAGTGGGATTTATTCCAGGAACATAAAGTTGGTTAAACGTTTCAGTACGAAAATACAACTTACCATATTAAAGAATAAAAAGAAAACTCTTAATATTATTTCAACATATGTAGAAACATTTTACTAAATTTCATACACATTTATGATAAAAATTCAAATGATTTAATCCATAATCTGATAAATGCTGTGTTTGGAAAACATACAGTTTGCATCATATTTAATGGTAAAATATTGACTCTAAATTTGGTCGACTCTTACCACTTTTATTTACATTATATTATGTAAGTATAATAAGGCAAGAAAAAATAGAAGGCATACAGATTGGAAAAAAAGATGTAAAACTATTTGAAGATGGCTTGATTCTCTCATCCAAAAACAAATAACATCCCTCTCACTCCACCAGCCCAAACAAAAGATCCTCTCCCTGAATCTAAATGCATTCTTAGTGTCTTCTAGTGGTTTACATCATAGCAGAGACTTTAGAGCAAGCTTGTTGAACCTGCGGCCCATGGGCTGCATTCGGCCCAGGACAGCTTTGAATGTGACGCAGCACAAGTTCATAGCCTTTCTTAAAACATTATGATTTTTTTTTTTGCAGTTTTTATTTTTATTTTCTTAGCTCATCAGCTATTGTTACTGTATTTTACATGTGGCCCAAGACAATTCTTCTTCTTCCAATGTGGCCCAGGGAAGCCAAAATATTGGACACCCCTGCTTTAGAGTCAGTGAGACTTGGCTTCATGAAGAAGCCAGGTGTTCCTTACAATGGTCTTACGGTTGTACATATTAAGGATTAAAATAGATAATGTATATAAATATTGATACTATAGCATTTGGCCAAAAGTAAGTGCTCATATAATGATAGCAGTTAAATTATTATCACTATTCAGTCTTCCTTCTCCCCTTCTTGTCCATACTACTTTAAAGAATAGAATACTTTATACACATAGTCTTCACAGACCTTTCCTTTACTCCTAAGACATGTATTCCCCGAACACTAACCTTATGAGTAACTATTTGATTATTCTGTCTATTGGACATGTTTTTAATACATTTGTGTTCTAATAGGTGTAATGTATCTCTGACAGTCTTACAGCTTCCAAATTCTAATTTGTTCTTTACTCCCTTATATTGTCTACCCTCCAAAACCATTTTTCTTTAGAGCATTCTATTTAAAATGTAAAATTTAATTCCCACTACTTTTCTGAAAACACTTTGCCCTTTTCTTTCCCTAGAGGATAAAGATAGAGCTCATTAACGTAGCACATCTCTGCCTGACTGCCTGCCTGCTACTTATACAGACTTACCTTTCACCTCTCCCTACATTGCTGAAGAGTGTCATCCTTATATCCCCCCATTGCTCTCCATATTGCAGTAACATCAGAACATTTAGGTGCTATTTTAAGTGATTTAATAGTGTATTTTGTCCTGCACTATACGATGAGTTCTTGAGGGCAGGGACCATGCCTTTATTCATATTTTTATTGTTAGCATTTGGCACAATTACTGATAAGCAGCTGGCACTAAAATATTTTTAGTGAATAAGTGAACAGAAGATCATTATCAACCTGAAAGATTTTAATTTATAAGAAAACTTCTTGACTTGGGGAATTAATTTTATGCTTTAGTCTTAAAAATATATCAAACATTGACTTTTCATTAGTTTCCTTATCATTATTGCATAAAATCTCATTCTTCTATTCAAAACATTGATGACATAGATTTATGTTTTGTGCTACTTTAAATTTTAAGATCATTAATATCTGATATTAGCAACATCTTATAATGTGTGTTTGTGGGAACCAATAATTACATTGTATATATTTTTATTCCAGAAATGCGTCATACATCACAATTTTGCACTAAGCTAACATCTTTTAAAATGCCCAGTGTGTGAGAAATGAATGTATTTCTTCTAGAAACAAGCTGCTGAAATCTTCTCAACCTTCTTTAAAATTCTGTTCAGGTTGTTTTAGTTTGAATACAGTTGTTGAATTATTTTTACCTGAAGTTTTACTTGATTTGCTTAGAGTAGCATATCACACCTTACCTTGATTGTATGTGGTCCACATCATTTTATTTCTTACGTGAAGAGAGGTTCCATAATCATCAATTGAATTCTTCATGTATAAATAATACAAAAATGCTCAATATACTATTGATATATGTGATTTATAAAGATTATATTTCTTTTTCTACCAAAATAGACGTTTTTAAAGGCTTTTTTGGTAATCTTTTATGATTGTGGTGGAAAAGATTCTTTAAACATAAAATAAAGGATTTATTCATGATAGTATCCAAATATTGCTGGATTAATATTAAGGACATTAAAACATCTTTGCAGATTTAAATTATAAAGCATTATTAGCTTGTATTTTTTGGTTCATCTGTGTTCTCAGGATAAACTAAATTGGATTAAAAATAAAGCTATAATGAAATCTGTTTTATTAATCATCTTTCTAGTTAATAGCTGGTGATTAGAGAAATTTATACAGTAGTTTCCTAGGTGACTATGAACCCTCCAGTTTTTCTGCAGTTCATTTTATGTATAATTAATAGACATATTTCTTAAACATTCTTTCCTTGGCAATTTTTTTCTTCCTTTTCTATAGTGCATACTTCTCATGTAGTGTTCTCTTTACAGAGGCATTCATTAAATGGCAACTAATTTATTGTATTAGTTATTTTTTATAACTTCATTACTATCCAAATAGTTGTTAGCTTTTAATCATGGATTATTTTCTTCTTGAATTGGTTAGAAATTCCTTCTTCATTTTGGGGAATATTGTATTATAGGGAAAAATAAGGATGATTTCAATAAGTTTAATGTGAATTCATTTTTTAGATAGAAATAGCCTTTATTAAAAACCACTGTGTGTTAAATATATTCATTATGTAGCCACTGTTATTTGCTAAATAACATTGCATTTTGGCACACTAAGGGAGGAGATATAACATGGACTTGACTTCCTAGGTCATCAAAGAAGGATGTAGAACAAGGGTGTCGGTGTCAAATAGGGTCTGAAGATTATATTATAATTTCTAATGAGTAACTTGAGTCTGGAAATAAGAAAATACAGATTATTTTTGCTACCAACTTTCTGAGTGTGTGTCTTTGGCCAAGCCACTTCACTTGAGCTCAATTTTTTTCATCGATTAAATGAGATTGAATTAAATGTTCTTTTTAATTTTCTGAATTTTCAAATTTCTGGTTCTAGTGAAATATCTCAATATGTCTGGTTCTCAGAGTTTCTGACTCTAGTGAAAATTTTTAGAAAATGTAAAGCAGAAAACTTTACAGTTACAAGTAAGTACAATTAATATAATGCAAGCAAAAGATATAAGTATTGACAGAACATAGGACTTCTAGATGTGCATAGAGTTAATTGGAAACTCTTCAGAAAAGATGTGACATATTTTGAAAGCATATCAAGTGAGATAATGAGTAAGTGGAGGGAAGGAGAAATGTGTTACTAGGATAAAAAAGTATGTATAGGTGGCAGTTAGTTGAAGGAGACCACAGGCAGATTTGATTGACTGAAGTGGCGACTTCATGCTGAGGAATACTAGGAAATGAGGCTTTTGAGACTGTGAAGAGTAGAATCGTGTCAATTAGAGAAGTGCCTTGAAAGCCATGCTAAGGAGTTTAGATTTGATGCTTAGTGATGGGCAACCACAGCATGCTTTTGAGCTGGGGAGCCCAAGGATAAATGTGCCTGAGAAAAATATTCTAGTTGTGTTTAATAAGATGCAATGAGAGTGAAGAGCTTAAATATTTCATGGAGAGATTGGTAAAATTGCACCAGAAAATGAGTTAGCTTTGATAGGAAAAGCCATGGCTTTTAAAAATTAGATATCATATTTAGGTTAGTTGGATTTTCAGTGAATGTAGTTAAAAGATAGCCTCATGGTCTGAGGGCAAAAATATATAGAATTTATTATCTTGCCCCAGAGTCCCTAAGTATTATTCCCTTGCATTTTCTTACATATTGGATATGACAGTGCAAAGAATGAGAAAGATGGATTATTGAATTTATGTCAGAACCAAACTTTTAAGAGATATATGATATTTTAAAGCATATTCCAAATTTCATATATGTATGTAATGCTTGTTACATCATGCATTGTCAGCTTATAGATTATTGCTATGCATGTTAACTGTTTTGTACTTATGTATGTACATATTTCAAACTTATGGGAATTAGGTATATTTAAAAGTGAGCCCTCAAATTCATACAGATAGGAAACTACATTAATGACTCTCCATGGATGTGGTTGACAAAAATGAATCATTTAAATGATTGTTTTCTTTCCCTCTAGTCTTTTTTAGCACTGGTGAACTTGTTATCCTATCCTGCTATTTATGAGCTTGTAAGAAATCAAGATCTTTCTAATAAAACAGAATATTCTCTTCGTGAAGTCCCAACATGTGTTATTGTAAGTCATTTTCTTTAAATCTTTCTGTGTTATAAATGCTGCTATTTGAGATTGGTAGTAAAAATGCAATTTGACCAAAAAGAGAAAAAAGAAGCATTATGTAATGGCATTTAAGGACTGATTTGATTAATCATGAATGAATTATATCAACTTTTGAATTTTCTATGCATGGAATCTTTGATCCAGGTCACCTAACATTCCCAACACCTATCAGAATATGAGGCTAACTCCAACCAGGAAAGATACTTGGCATAAATAGAAGTATACCTGTGAGTGATTTTTAGATGACTCATTACATTATTAGTCAAACCAGTGATGCTCCTTCATTGGCTAGGATAATTAGGAATAAATTGTATCCATGGAGTCCACTACATTTTCTGCTTATATTTTAATGAACTACATATTATGGCCCCATGAGGGCAGTATATACAAATTTATTTAATTTGAGACCTATGTTGTACTAATATTCACAGATAAATAACTTGTTTTAATCATTAAGGGATATTTTGTTCCTTATCTTTGGGTACATTTATGAATTAAACACATAGAAACATAAGTGTATATGCATATAAGGATTAGTAAAGACCTGATATTGAAATTTTAGTATTGATCATTCTTTTTCATTTTCTGGTCTCTTCGTCCTATGTGATATTGTTTTCATAAACATAGTTTTGCTCTTTTGAATACCTTTAAACCTGTTAACCCTAAATACTTGGATTTTTAAAAATTTTGTCTACTTTGGGAAACTTTTAATAGCTTATATGATGTGAAATACAAAAATAGGTACTTCTATCATTTAACATTAACTTAGATTCTCTTATCTTCTTTTCCTTGAAGTTTTTCAATTGTATTTTGTGCTTACTTGTATGTTGGCAATTCTTAAGTACAGGTATACTTCAGAATTATTGCGGGTTCAGTTCTATACCACCACAATAACATGAATATTGCAATAAAGGAAGTCACACAAATTTTTTGTTTTCCCATGTAAAAGTTATGTTTACACTATACTTTAAAGTGTGCAATAGAATTATGTCTATAAAAAGTTTATTGCTTCATTAAAAATACTTTATTGCCAAAAAATGCTAATGAACATCTGAGCCTTCAGTGAGTTGTATTCTGTTTTGCTGGTGGAGAGTCTTACCTTGTTGTCGATGGCAGCTGACTGATCAGTGTGTTGGTTGTTGTGGGCTGAGGTGGCTCTGGCAATTTCTGAAAATAAGAGAACAGTGAAGTTCACTGCATCAATTGACAACTTTCATGAAATATTTCTCTGAAGTATTTGATACTTTTTCATAGCATTTTACCCACAGTAGAACTTCTTTCAGAATTGAGGTCAATCCTCTCAACCCACTCACTGCTTTATCAACTAAGTTTATGTAATATTTTAAGTCCTTTGTTGTTATTTCAACAGTGTTCACAGCATCTTCACCAGGAGTGGATTCCATCTTTGCTCATCCATAAGAAACAACTCAACTCCTCATCTGTTTGATTTTGATCTTAAGATTGCAGCAATTCAGTCACATCTTCAGGCTCCACTTTTAATTCTAGTTTCTTGCTATTTCCACCAAGTCTGTAGTTACTTGTTCTACTGAAGTGCTGAACTTCTTTAAGTCATCCATTAGGGTTGGAATCATCTTCTTCCAAACTCCTGTTAATGTTGATATTTTGGCCTCTTCTCATGAATCACAGATGTGGCATCTTAATGGTGAATCCTTTCCAGAAGGTTTTCAATTTACATTGCCCAGACCTGTCAGAGGAATCCCTATTTATGGCAGCTATAGCCTTACAAAATATATTTCTTAAATATTTGAGAGTCAAAATTACTCCTTGATTTATGGGCTACAGAATGGATGTTATGTTAGCAGGCACAAAAACAATATTAATCTCCTTAAACATCTCCATCAGAGCTCTTAGGTGACCTGTTGTGTTGTCAGTGAGCAGTAGTGTTTTGAAAGGAATCTTTTTACTGAGCAGTAGTTTTCAATGGTAGGCTTAAAATATGCAGTAAACCTATGCAGTCACATATGTACTGTCATTTACTTTATTTTTCCATTTATATAGCATAGGCAGAGTAGATTTAGCATAATTTTCCAGTGCTCCAGGATTTTTGGAATGGTAAATGAGCATTGGCTTCTGCGTAAAGTCACCATCTGCATTAGCTCTTAAGAAGAGAGTTAGCCTATCTTTTGATGCTTTGGATCCAGGCATTGACTTCTCCTTTCTAGCTATGAAAGTCCTAGACGGTATTTTCTTCCAATATAAGGCTGTTTTGTTTGCATTGAAAATCTCTTGGCCGGGCGTCGTGGTTCATACCTGTAATCCCAGCACTTTGGGAAGCCAAGGTGGGGAGATCACCTGAGGTCCGGAGTTCGAGAGCAGCCTGGCCAACATGGTGAAACCCCGTGTCTACTAAAAATACAAAAATTACCTGGACGTGGTGGCGCTTGTCTGTAATCCCAGCTACATGGGAGGATGAGGCAGGAGAATCACTCGAACCTGGGAGGTGGAGGTTGCAGTGAGCCAGGATCATGCCACTGCACTCCAACCTAGGTGATAGAATGAGACTCAATCTCAAAAAAAAAAAAAAAAAAGAGGAAAAAGAAAAAGAAAAATCTCTTTAATGTAGCTAACTTCATCAATTATCTTAGCTAGATCTTCTGGATAACTTGCAACTTCTACATCAGCACTTGCTACTTCACTTTGTACTTTCATGTTATTCAGACAGCTGCTTTCCTTGAATCCCATGAACCAACCTGTTAATTTCAAACTTTTCTTCTGTAGCTTCCTCATTTCTCCCAGCCTTCGTAAAATTAGAGAGTTAGAGCCTTCTCTGGATTAGGGTTTGGCTTAAGGGAATGCTGTGGTTGGTTTGATTTTCTCTTCAAATCACTCAAACTTTCTTCATATCAGCAATAAGGTTGTTTCATTTTGTTATTATTCATGTGTTTCCTGGAGTAACACTTTTAATTTCCTTAAAGAACTTTTTCTTTGCATGCGCAACTTGGCTAATTGGCACAAGAGGCCCAGCTTTTGGCCTGTCTCAGTTTTTGACATGCTTTCCTCACAAGCTTAGTCACTTTTAGGTTTTGATGTGTAGTGAGAGACACTCAACTTTTCCTTTTATTTGAACCCTTAGAGGTTTTGTAAGGTTACTGATTGCCCTAATCTTAATATTGTTGTGTCTCAGGTAATAAGGAGGCCCCAGGAGAAAGAGAAATATAGGTGGATGACCAGTTGGTGGAACAATCAGAACAACATTTATCCGCTAAGTTTGTTGTCTTATCTGGATACAGTTCGTGGTGCCCTAAAATAATTACAATAGTAACATCAAAGATTACCAATCACAGGTCCTCATAACAGAATAATTATGAAAAGCTTGTAATATTTTGACAATTACCAAAATGTGATGCAGAGACACAAAATGAACACATGCTGTTAGAAAAATGACCCCAGTAGACTTGTTTGACATAGCGTTGCTACACGTCTTAAATATTCAAAAAAGCATATTATCTGCAAAGTATAATAAGTGACATGCAATAAAACAAGGTATGCCTGTAGTTTTATCGTTAGTCATTTATGTGCCTATATTTCCCACTACAATGGGAGTACCTTAGAGAAAGTAGTCTGTCTTAGATGTATGTAAATCTCGCACATTATACGGATCCAGTGAAAATAATTATTCTAATATGATTGGTTTTATTGAGATTGATTATGGGAAACAAGTACAAATTACTTCTATGATATAGTCCAAAATGATGGTTTCAATGTTTGTTCTCTTAAGTTTTCATGTATCTCTGTGGGACGTATTCAAATATATCTTTCCACTTATGGAAAAATTTGTTTTCTGTTTGGTCTTAAGACAGTTAACTGCAGTTATATTATTCTGTTTCTCCCAAAGGCATTATATTTTAACCCTGTAGAAAGATTACTGCTTTCTGTCATGATTTAAACATGTATATGAGTTCCTTTTAAAACAAACAACTCTTTTGATCTGTGCCTTCTTTTATTTACCACACTGTAGTTTGCTTTCTTCCCCTCCACCCTAAGCTTCCTGAAAAATTTGCCTGTGCTTTAAGTCTCTCTGTTTGTTTCTCTTCTGTCAACCATGGAAGCCACCATAATCAGGCATCTTTGCCCAACTACCTAACTTAAATTGTTCTGCCAAAACCCAATAAATATGTAATTCCCTAATCTAATGGAACCTCCCTGTATTAGTTTGTCATGCTGCTAATAAAGACATACTTGAGACTGGGTTATTTATAAAGGAAAGAGGTTTAGTTGACTTGCAGTTCAGCATGGCTGGGGAGACCTCAGGAAACTTACAATCATGATGGAAGGGAAAGAAAACACATCCTTCATCACATGGCAGCAGGCAAGAGAAGTGCTGAGCAAAGGGGGAAAAGTCCCTTATAAAACCATCATATCTCATGATAACTCACTATCATGAAAACAGCATGGGGGTAACTGCCCCCATGATTCAATTACCACCATGTCTCTTCCACGACATACAGTGTATTAGTCAGGGTTCTTTAGAGGGGCAGAACTAATAGGATATATCTCTCTATGTATCTATATATATATATCTATATATCAAGGGGAGAAAGATATAGGCTGAGAGGCTAGGCCAGTCTAGTATTTTCACATTTTTCTGCCTGCTTTATATTCTAGGCACACAGACAGCTGATTAGAGGGTTCCTACCCAGATTAAGGGCAGGTCTGCCTTTCCCAGCCCACTGACTCAAATGTTAATCTCCTTTGGCAACACCCTCACAGACACACCCAAGATCAAAACTTTGCATCCTTCAATCCAATCAAGTTGACACTGAGTGTTGACCGTCACATGTGGGGATTATGGGAACTACAATTCAAGATGAGATTTGGGTGGGGACACAACCAAATCATGTCACATCCCCACCCCCTTTAGCTTAATTTACCACTTTGGAATATTTGACATGGTTTGTCCACTCCTTAGTGTAATTCTCTGTTTCTGTGGCTGTGGCATTACTTACTTCTTGTTCTCTTCCTTCTTTTCTGGTCTCTCCTGCATAGTTGTCTTTGTAGACTTCTTTTGCTTTTTTTGTCCTATGGCCTCCAGCGTGATCTCATCCAATTCAAATGGCTTCGGTTACACACTGACAACTCTTTGACCTATATGACTTGACTGCCAGTTTTATATTTAGAACCTGCCAGACAATAGGCATCTGGAACAGTCACAGGCATCTTAGTCTTACTGTGTCTACAACTGAATGTAATGTTTTCTTTTTCCCAAATCAATTCTGTTTCCTGTTTTTCTCAGTGTATGGTACTATTAGCCACACAATTTAATGAACCAGAAACCTGGAAATCATTATTGATTCTTCCCTTTCTATAGGCAACAAATTACCACCTGATAGAATTTGCCTCCCTAACACCTTGATCTTGTTTTCTTTTTGTAATCTTTTTTTAAAAACTCTTATTTTAGCTTCAGTGGTACATGTGTAGGATTGTTATATAGGTAAACTCAAGTTACAGAGATTTGTTGTACAGATTATTTCATCACCCAGATACTAAGCCTTGTATCTAATAGTTATCTTTTCTGTTCCTCTCCCTTCTCCACCCCCTACCCTCTAATAGGCCCCAGTGTCTGTTGTTCCCCTCTTTGTGTCCATGAGTTCTCATCATTTAGCTCCCACTTATACCTGAGAACATTTGGTATTTGATTTTCTGTTCGTGCATTAGATTGTCTCCAGCTCCATCCATGTTCCCATGAAAGACATGATCTTGTTCTTTTTAAATGCTGCGTAGTATTCTATGGTGTATATGTCCACATTTTCTTTATTCAATTTGTCATTGATGGGTATTTAGGTTGATTCCATGTCTCACCTTATCCAAGTTCTCTCTGGATAAGATTATGACACAAAGCCGGAGAGTTGATATACTTCTGAGGTAGGACAGTAAAGGTATATTGCTGGCCTTGCCAGCTGAAGGCAAATTGCTTCTGGTGGGCCTTATGGACAGGAATGGAGATAAAAGCATTTGCCAAGTCAGTGGCTGCATACCAGGAGATGTGTTAATTTACTTAAGCAATGAAACCACATCTGGTACAGCAGCTGCAGTTGGAGTCACCACTTGGTTAAGCTTAGGATAATCCAGTAGCATTCTTCAAGATCCATCTGTCTTCTGCACAGGCCAAATGGGAGAGTTGAATGGGGCTGTGTTAGGAATCCCCATCCCTGCGTCTTTCAAGTCCTTGATGGTGGCACTAATCTTTGCAGTTTCTCCAGGGATTGCAATACTGTTTTTGATTTAGTATTTTTCTAGGTAGAGGCAGCTGTAATGGCTTCTGTTTTGTCTTTCCCAACATAATAGCCCTCACCTTACCAGTCAGAGAGCTTATGTGGGGGTTCTGCCACCTGCTAAGTATGTCTGTGACAATTATGCATTCTGGCACTGGGGAAAAGACTACAGGGTGAGTCCAGAGATCCACTGTACAAGCTGTAAGTTGGACCTGAGGTAAAACTCAATTAATTACCTGATGGCCATAAGCCACTACTTTAACTGGAGGACCACAATGACATTTTGGGTCCCCTGGAATCAACATCAGCTTGGAGCCAGTGTCCAGTAGTCCCCAAAATGTCTGATCATTTCCCTTTCCCCAATGCACCGTTGCCCTTGGTAAAAGGCTGGAGGTCTCCTTGGGGAAGAATGGGAGAAAAATTCACAGCATAAATTGTCAGTAATGTAGTGGGGTCCTTCCTCAAGGGGACCCGGCCTCCCTTTCATTCAAGGGGTTCTGAGTCTGTAAACTGGCTTGTCTGGAAATTGATTGAGGGGCCGCGATTCTCTGTTTTAATAATTCAAATTAGTCTTTTGTCCGTTCGACCTAGAAGTTTTCTGCTTATATTAATGAAGTAGAAATGCAGTAGGCTTCCTATCAATTTCACTTCTAGGAACACCATGATTAGCCAGTACCAGAGCTCAACAGGAGTCGGAGTATTCTGATTGCTGCCTTGTCTCTAGTGTCCATTACAGTAGCTACACCCACCTGGCCTTTGACGGTTGAGTGCCACCCCTTGGCCCCTGCCACCTCGGGCTTCAATTTTTCTTATTTTATTTAAATTTTGTAGTTGAATGAATTTGGATCCCACATTTAGTTCTGACATACAGAGAAGAGTGATTACAGGCCTCTTCAAAGATGTAGGTGAGGCCCTCACAAATCTATTTTGCAAGGCATTGGTCAAGGGTATATCTTCTGGAACCTCCCAGCTGGGATGAGTAGATCTAAAGTGACTAATCCACTTCACCATCTCAATCTCCCTAAGACTTGAGATCCTTTCCTCTATATTAAACCAAGGGACATCAGGCATTTCCAACTTGCTCACATTGGGCCATCTTTTAATCCATATTTCAGCTAACTGAGCAGCTAAACGATTAGAACCTTTTTCAGCTCCTTGAGCTCAACATTAAATGCAGAGTCCCTACTTAGTTGGGCCAAATCAATAAACTCAACCTGATTCAACTCTGTGTTCCTCCCACCATTATCCCATACCCTTAATATCCATTCCCATGCCTGTTCTCCAGATTTCTGTTTATGTAAATTGGAGAACTCAAGCAGTTCTTTTGAGTGTAGTGCGTTTCCTCATAGATCATGCTCTCAACCTCATCTTTAGGGGCCTGCAGGACTTTAGTGCAGTTATAGGTCTAGAAGGAAACAGAATGTTGGGGTAGCTCCTGAGGAGAATCAACATTCCTTTGCCTGACAACTGCCTCAGGGGAGGCCATCACTTTTGTTTCAGGCAATGCAGGGTTTGTCTCCTCAGACAAAAGTGAAAAGGCTGATGGCACCATGGGTTGGGGAGGGGATGTTGCCGCTACGGGGGATGGGGAAGCTGTTTCTTCTGGCAAAAAAAGGTTCATCATAGTGTACAAACTTAGTGTCCCCAGTTCTACAGGGTCCTCCCACATGTCCCCATTCAAAGTTGTAGGGTCCCATTCTTTTCCAATCAATGCCCTCACTTTAACAGTATACACCTGGCGAGGCTGTGCATGCAGCTTTTGTTGCAGGTCAGCCACTCACATGATAAGAACTTATGTCTGTTTTCCACAATTTCAGCTCTTTCTCTGCAGGAGATAAAACTCTCAATCAGGGCAATTTTAGCAGATTTGAGGCTCAGTATCTTCTTCTGAAGCCAGGAGACAGAATCTCTGAGTTCATCATTTTCTTTCATCACTTTGTTCACTGAACTTAGAAGCAACCAAGCAGCTTCATTATGTTCCTTGGTTTTCCACATATGGTCAAATGTATTACATATAGAGTCACTAAATTCCTTGCCTCTCATGAGCGGTGAATCAGGAGTGTCAAATGCATTTATTTTGCATAACTCTCTAAACAGTTCACGCCAATGACTATCAGTGTTCTCCATACTTTTAGAAGTAGAGTCCTCCAGAAACCCCAAAACCAATGAAAGAATTCCAACCTTAATATTGTCTTCCTCTAGAACTACTCCTGGTACCAAAATCTTTATTAGTCAGGGTTTCCTAGAGAGCAGAACTAATAGGATAGATATAAGTATACATATAACGGGGAGTATATTAAGTATTAACTTACACAATCAGAAGGTCCCACAATAGGCTGCCTGAAAGCTTGAGGAGCAAGGAGAGCCAGTCTGAGTCTCAAAACTAAAGAACTTGGAGTCTGATGTCTGAGGGAAGGAAGCATTCATCACAGGAGAAAGATGTAGGCTGGGAGGCTATGCCAGTCTTGTCTTTTCATGTTTTTCTGTCTGCTTTATATTTGCTGGCAGCTGATTTGATGGTTCCCATCAGATTAAAGGTGGATCTGCCTTCCCCAGCCCACTAACTCAAATGTTAATTTCCTTTGGCAGCACCCTCACAGACACACCCAGGATCAATACTTTGCATCCTTCAATTCAACAAGTTGACACTCAGTATTAACCATCACACCCAGTAATGGGATTGCTGGGTTGAATGGTAGTTCTATTTATTGCTCTTTGGGGACAATTGCCACAATGCTTTCCACATTGGTTGAACTAATTTATACTCTCAGCAACAGTGTATAAGTGTTCTCTTTTCTTCACAATTTCACCATCATCTGTTACTCTTTTACTTTTTTGATAATAGCCATTCTGACTGGTGTGAGATGGCATCTTATTTTGGTTTTGATTTGCATGTCTCTAATGATCAGTAATATTGTGCTTTTTTCGTATGCTTCTTGGCCACATATATGTCTTCATTTGAAAAGTGCCTGTTCATGTCCTTTGGCCACCTTTTAATGGGATTTTTTTTTTGCAAATTTCTTTAAGTTTCTTATAGATGCTGGATATTAGATACTTGTCAGATGCATAGTTTGTAAATATTTTCTCTCATACTATAGGTTGTCTGTTTAATGTGTTGATACTTATGCTGTGAGGAAGCATTTAAAGTTAATTAGATCCCATTTGTGAATGTTTGCTCTTGTCGCAATTGGTTTTGGCATCTTTGTCATGAAATTGATGGCAGTGGTGGCCCATCTGAAGCAGTGGCTGCCATGATGCCAGCTTCATTGTGGAAGGTAAGGCTGGGCCTGCATGCCCTATGATGCTGGTGAGAGTCCCAGCCTCCCAGGCACAGCTGCAGGCACTCAGCTGCCTGTGGGTAGATAGTGGTGGATCCCTTGTGAAGTCCCACCTTCAAGCCAGGGTTGGCCTGAAGTATGAGGGCTGGGCTGCCAATTCTGCAGACCGGAGTGAGGACTTACGGTACTTTTTCCAAGCCTGACTGTGGTTGCCCATGGACCAATCAGCATGCACTTTGTTCCCTCTGAAGCCCATAAAAGCCCCAGACTCAGCCAGACTTGGACAGTTGTTGGGATGCCCTGCCTGTGGAGAGGAGCTACGCACTGTGCTTCTCCTCTCTGCTGAGAGCTGAGCAGACATCAGGACGACCCGCCTACGGAGAGGAGATATACATTGTGGGTCTCCTCTCAGCTGAGTGCTGAGCAGACATGCAGGCTGGTGCCTGCAGAAAGTCTTTACTCACTTCTGGTCTCTTGAGAGCTGTATTGTTGCTCAATAAAGCACCTCTTTGCTTTGCTCACCCTCCAGTTGTCTACATACCTCATTCTTCCTGGATGTGGGACAAGAACTTGGGACCCACCAAATGGGAGGACTGAAAGAGCAGTAACACAAACAGGACCAAAACACGCCTCCTGCTCGTGCTTACCCTGTTGTGGGCAATGAGAAGGAGAGAAGAGAGAAAGAGAGAAGAGCTTTAGCCCTTCAGGTAGCCCAGATCTAGGAGATCCTAGGTCCATGGCTGTGACACCCTCTTTGGGGCTCTGTGGTTCCTGACACCTCCAGGATTTTGGGCCCTGCTGTGTTCCCTGGTGCCTGTAGTAGAAGCTGCTTGCTTTATGCCTGGTCCAGCTGCAGCCTCACAGGGAGCTGGCACCCATGCTAGTGCCTGGAGCTGCCCACCCTGCTGCAGCTGGCATGCCTGGTTTTGAGCAGTGGCTGGACCCCGTGCTCATTTGCTCACACAGGTAACCCTCATCACTTCATGTCTGGCTGATCCTGGGCAGGCATGGGATCTGGGTTGGTAGCATGAGCTGAGCATAGCTTGCCAGGCCGAATGGGTGGAATGAGCCCAGTGGGCCTGAGCAAAATTGAGGCAAAGGTGCCACAGGCCACACAGGTTTCCAGCTGATGAATCAACACTCCAAGCATCCAAAGGCAAAATCTTTGCCTGTTTGTATGTTGGAATGGTATTGCCTATATTATCTTTCAGGGTTTTTATAGTTTTGGGTTTTATATTTAAGTCTTTAATCCATCTTGAGCTAATTTTTGTATATGATAGAAGGAAAAGGGGTCCAGTTTCAATTTTCTGCTTATGGCTAGCCAGTTATCTCAGCACATTTATCAAACAGGGAGTTCTTTCCTCATTGCTTGTTTTTGTCAACTTTGTAGATTATCAGATAGTTGTAAGTGTGCAGTCTTATTGCTGGGCTTTCTGTTCTGTTCCATTGGTCTGTGTGTCTATTTTTGTACCAATATTATACTATTTTGATTACTATAGTCCTTCCAAGTCAGGTAACATGATGCCTCCAGCTTTGTTCTTTTTGCTTAGGATTGCCTTGGCTATTCAGGCTCTTTTTGGTTTCATATGAATTTTCAAATAGTTTTTTTCTAGTTCTATGAAGGATGTCATTGTTAGTTTGATAGGAATATCATTGAATCTATAAATTGCTTTGGGCAGTATGCCCATTGTAATGATATTGATTCTATCTATAAGCATTGAATGTTTTTCCATTTGTTTGTATCATCTCTGAGTTCTTTAAGCCGTGTTTTGTAATTCTCATTGTAGAGTTCTTTCATCTTCCTGGTTTGCTGTATTCCTAGGTATTTTATTTTATTTTATTTTATTATTTTTGTGGCAATTGTGAATAGGATTGAATTCCTGATTTGGCTCTTGACTTGGCTATTGTTGAAGTATAGGAATGCTAGTGATTTTTGTGCATTGATTTTGTATCTTGAATCTTTTTTTTCTTTTATTATTATTATACTTTAAGTTTTAGGGTACATGTGCACAATGTGCAGGTTAGTTACATATGTATACATGTGCCATGCTGGTGGGCTGCACCCATTAACTTGTCATTTAGCATTAGGTATATCTCCTAAAGCTATCCCTCCCCCCTCCCCCCACCCCACAACAATCCCCAGAGTATGATGTTCTCCTTCCTGTGTCCATGTGTTCTCATTGTTCAGTTTCCACCTATGAGTGAGAATATGCGGTGTTTGGTTTTTTGTTCTTGTGATAGTTTACTGAAAATGATGGTTTCCGATTTCATCCATGTCCCTACAAGGGACATGAACTCATCATTTTTTATGGCTGCATAGTATTCCGTGGTGTATATGTGCCACATTTTCTTAATCCAGTCTATCATTGTTGGACATTTGGGTTGGTTCCCAGTCTTTGCTATTGTGAATAGTGCCGCAATAAACATATGTGTGCATGTGTCTTTATAGCAGCATGATTTATAATTCTTTGGGTATATACCCAGTAATGGGATGGCTGGGTCAAATGGTATTTCTAGTTCTAGATCCCTGAGGAATCGCCACACTGACTTCCACAAGGGTTGAACTAGTTTACAGTCCCACCAACAGTGTAAAAGTGTTCCTATTTCTCCACATCCTCTCCAGCACCTGTTGTTTCCTGACTTTTTAATGATCGCCATTCTAACTGGTGTGAGGTGGTATCTCATTGTGGTTTTGATTTGCATTTCTTTGATGGCCAGTGATGGTGAGCATTTTTTCATGTGTGTTTTGGCTGCATAAATGTCTTCTTTTGAGAAGTGTCTGTTCATGTCCTTTGCCCACTTTTTGATGGGGTTGTTTGTTTTTTTCTTGTAAATTTGTTTGAGTTCATTGTAGATTCTGGATATTAGTCCTTTGTCAGATGAGTAGGTTGCGAAAATTTTCTCCCATTTTGTAGGTTGCCTGTTCACTCTGATGGTAGTTGTATCCTGAATCTTTTCTGAAGTTGTTTATCAGCTGAAGGAGCTTTTAGACCAAGACTGTGGGGTTCTCTAGATATAGAATCATGCTGTCTACAAACAGGGATAGTTTGGCTTCCTGTCTTCCTATTTGGATGACCTTTATTTGTTTCTCTTACCTGATTGCTCTGGCCAAGACTTCCAATACTATATTAAATAGGGATAGTGCGAGAGGACATCCTTGTCTTGTGCCAGTTTTCAAGGAAAATGTTTCCTGCTTTTGCCTGAATGGTATGATGTTGGCTGTGGGTTTGTCATAGAAGGTTCTTATTATTTTGAGATATGTTCCTTCAATATCTAGTTTATTGAGAGTTTTTAACGTGAAGGATGTTGAAGTTTATTGAAAGCCTTTTCTGCATCTATTGAGATAATCATTTGGTTTTTGTCTTTAGTCCTGTTTATGTGATGGATTATGTTTATTGATTTGCATATGTTGAACTAACCTTGCATCCAAAGGGTAAAGCCTACTTGATGGTGGTGGATTTGTTTTTTGATGTGCTGCTGTATTTTGTTTGCAAGTATTTTGTTGAGGATTTTTGCATCAAGTTCATCAGAGTTATTGGCCTGGGCTGGGTGCGGTGGCTCATGCCTGTAATCCTAGTATTTTGGGGGCCCGAGGCAGGTGGATCACCTGAGGTCTGAGGTCAGGAGTTCGAGACCAGCCTGCCCAATGTGGTGAAACCCCGTCTCTACTAAAAATACAAAACTAGCCAGGTGTGGTGGCACATGCCTGTAATCCCAGCTACCCAGGAGGCTGAGGCAGGAGAATTGCTTGAACCCGGGAGGCAGAGATTGCAGTGAGCTGAGATTGTGCCACTACACTCCAGCCTGGGCAACAAGAGGGAAACTCCATCTCAAAAAAAAAAAAAGAGATACTGACCTGAAGTTTTTTTTGTTGTGTCTCTGCCGGGTTTTGTTATCAGAATGATGCTGGCCTCATAGAATGAGTTAGGTAAGTTAGGTAGGAGTCCTTCTCTGCAGTTTTTTGGAATAATTTTATTAGGAATGGTACCAGCTCTTATTTGTACATCTGGTAGAATTCAGCTGTGAATCCACCTGGTCCTGGGCTTTTTTTGGTTGGTAGGCTATTTATTGCTGATTCAATTTTGGAGCTTGTTGTTGGCCTTTTCTGGGAATCACTTTGTTCCTGGTTCAGTCTTGGGGGGGCATATGTGTCCAGGAATTTATCCATTTCTTCTAGGTTGTTTGCATAGAGGTGTTCATAGTAGTCTTTGATTGTTATTTGTATTTCTGTTAGCTCAGTAATTACATCCCTTTTGTCGTGTGTGTGTGTGTGTGTGTGTGTGCGCGCGCGTGTGTGTGTTGGGTTTGTTCATTCATTTATTTATTCAGCAGATACACAGGGAGTGCCAGCCATTTGCTCGGCACTGTGGTCGAGGAACTGTGTGTGCAGTGTTGAGTGGAGCACATACTATCCTTGCTCTGTGACACTCGCAGTTCGGCTCCGGTCCAGAGAGGAAGAGTAGGGCTCCAGGGTGTGGTCAACTTTCCACTGGGACAGTGGTGTTCCCCAAACCAGTGAGGGGTGTCATCTCTCCAGTGGGTCTTCCACAGCATTTTACTTGTATGCGGCTGGGTAATCACCGAGTGGATAAAGAAAATGTGGTATATATGTACCATGTAATACTACTCAGCCATAATAAAGGAATGAAATAATGGCATTCACAGCAACCTGGATGGAATTGGAGACGATTACTCAAAGTTAAGTAACACTGGAATGGAAAACCAAACATCATATGTTCTTACCCAGATATGGGATCATAGTTATGAGGACGCAAAGGCATAAGAATGATACAGTGGACTTTGGCGACTTGAGGGGAAAGGATAGGAGAGGGGTGAGGGATAAAAGACTACACATTGTGTACAGTGTACACTGCTTGGGTGATGGGTTCACTAGAATCTCAGAAGTCACCACTAAATAATTTATTCATATAACCAAACACCATCTGTTTCCCCCAAAGCCTATTGAAATAAAAAATGAATTAAAAAAAGATTGTACAAACCAGTTTATCCATCACTAGTACTGTGAAATCAAAATATAACAGAATACTATAGTGATAATAAAAGTGTTCTTAGAATTAAATAACAATCATTTAAGAAAAATTGTTCTAACTCTATTAGTTAAGTTATCCCTGGTAAATGAAAGTGACATTTATTTTTGTTGGAATAAACACAACTGTTTAGAAATTTAAAAAAATACATATTTTCTTTCCCTCTAGATGTAAGTGAAATATAGCCTGCTATACTCACCTGCCCTTTGCATTTTTCTATTACTTATCTTGGAGATGACCCTATAGCAGTATACAGAGCTCTTTCTTATCCTTTCCCCACCCCACCTGCCCCACCCACAGTTGCATAATAGTCCATTATGCGAATGTGCTAGAGTTTATCCAGTCTTTTACTGGTGGACACTTGGGTTCTTTCAAGTCTTTTATTATTATAAATGATTCCAAAATTAATAGCCTTGGCTTATATTGTACTTGCCAGTGTATCTATATATTTTTTTTATTGTCGTATAACAAATTCTTACAAATCCAGTGGATTAAAACAACACCTGTTTATTAACTCACAGTTTTGTAGGTCAGAAGTCCAGTATGGTGTGCCTGAATTTTCTGTGGCTATTAGCTAGGGACTTGTTTGTAGTTTCTAGAGGCTACTCTCGGGTCTTTGCCCTGTGTCCTTTTGCATTTCAGAATTGGAGAAGTTCCCTTATACCGTGTTTCTCTCATTCTTTGAATCTCTCTGACCTTTTGTGACCAGTTAGAGAAAATTCCACTTTTAAATTGCTTGTTTGATTAGGTCAAGCCCACCCCCATAATCTCCTATCTTAAAGTCAACTGATTAAGGATTTTAGTTACATCTGCAAAAATTCCTTCACAGCAGTGTTTGCATTTGTGTTTGAGGCCTGAGAATCTTGAGGGCCATTTTCGAATACTGCCTACCACAGTATCTTCAGGCTAGATTTCTAGAAGCATGATTACTGGGTTGAAAGGTAAATTCACATGTAATGTGTTCCAATATATGGTTCTTATTGCTAGATTTCCATTCACAGAGAATAATCTTTTCGCATTCCCGTCAGTAAGATATTATATTGCCTGTTTCCTGGTAGGCTGATTAAGAAGATTTTGTGGTCAAAAATTTAGATATTTGTCTGACAAGTGAAAAATGTTAATTTATATATTTTTTCATTCTGAACAGAACATCCTTTTCTATGCTTAATGGCCATTGACATTTACTTATCCCTTAATAGTCTTTTCATTTGTTTTTGCCTGTTTTTCTATTTGTGTAGTTCTTTTTCTTCTAAATTTTAAGAGATTCTTTAGCTTTTAGGGATCTTAGGACTTAACTTTTCATGGCTTCATGTCAGGTATCTACCAAAATACTAACGCCTGTGAACAACTCTCAAGCTGTACTTTATTAAATTGAAGGTGAATGATACAAAATACCCTTTTCCTTTAATATACACAATTTTTTAATTGCTTTCAGTTTCTATGACTTACCATCCAGCTCTATGATAATGATGTGTAAACATGGTATTGTATTAGGTAGAAAGATGCAAATTGAATTAATTTAGGCAAAATAGGACATTTTTTGATTTATATAACTAACTTTCAGAAAAAGCAGGGACAACTGGAAACAGGACTGCAAGTGCTGTCAGGTCTACATCTGTCTCTCTGTGTCTGTCCGCCTGTGCCCTCCACCTTTGCTTATTATTGCATTTCATGTTGGCTTTGTTGAAAGGCAAGCACAGGGTAATGGTTAAGAGTTTGAATTCTGAAGCCAGACTGCCTGCATTAGTTTCCAGGTTCTGCCTCTTATTAGTTGTGTGACCCTGAACAAGTTAGACCTCAGTTTTTTCTTGTTACAAGAATGCCTTATGCTAAATGAAATAAGCCAGACACAGGAAGGACAAATACCACATAATACCACTTGTATGATGAATCTAAAATAGTTAAACTCGTGGAAGTAGAGAGTGGAATGGTGGTGACTAAGGATGGGAAAGGGGGAAAGCAGGCAAGTATTGGTCAAAGTGTATGAAGTTTTGGTTATACAAGATGATTAAATCCTAAAGAACTACTGTACAACATAGTGCCTATAGTTAGCAATACTCTATTATATACTTAAAAACTTGCTAAGGGGGCAGATCTCATGCTAAATGTTTTTCTCTCTCACACACACTAATCAATAAGGGAGGAGGAAACTTTGGGAGGTGATAGATGGGCTTATGGCATAGATCGTGGTTATGGTTTCACAGGTGTATACATATCTCCAAACTCATCAGATTTATACGTTATTAGTATAGCTTATTTATGTCAATTATACCTCAATGAAGTGAGTTTTTTTTTTTTTTTAAGAAGAGCTGTAATATTTTCATCTCAGGGTTGTTGTGAAGACTAAATGCATTTATATCACTACCTGGCAGATAATAGGTGACATATAAATGTTTGCTATAATTATTTTCTTCTTCTCTAGATGGTATTCTCCATAGGAGAGGATTCCATAGTCCTCCATTCCCCATAGGAGGGGCTACCTGTTATTCTATAGGGATATCTTCACCCTCTCCCCTTTTATTAATTTTCTAGGGCTGTCGTAACACATTACCACAAACCGGGTGGCTTTAAATCACAAAAATTTATTCTTTCCCAATTCTGAAGGCCAGAAGTTTGAAAACAAGGTGCCAGCAGGGCCATGCTTCCTCCCAAGGCTCCAGGGAAGAATCCTTTGGTTTAATTTGTTTTTTTTTTTTTTTTCCAGGTGTTTCATGTCTTGTTGGTACATAAATCCAGTTTGTGCCTCTATCTTTACATGTCTATTTCCTCTTCTCTGTCTTAAATCTCCCTCTGTTTTTCTCTTATAAGGACACTTGTCTTAGATTAAAGGTCTACTTTGGTAATCCAGGATGATATGGTTTGGCTGTGTCCCTACCCAGATCTTGTCTTGAATTATAGTTTCCATAATCCTCATGTGTCATGGGAGGGGCTTGACAGGAGGTAACTGAATTATGGGGTGATTTCCACCATGCTGTTCTCATGATAGCGACTGACTTCTCACGAGATTTTGTAAGGAGCTTTTCCCCACTTTGCTTCACACTTCTCCTTCCTCCTGCCATGTGAAGAAGGATGTATTTGCTTTCCCCTCCACCATGATTGTAAGTTTCCTGAGGCCTCCCCAGCCATGTTGAACTGTGAGTTAATTAAACCTCCTTTTTTTTTTTAAAAATAAATTACCCAGTCTCAGGTATGTCTTTATTAACAGCGTGAGAATGGACTAATACATACCTCAAGACTCTTAACCTCTGCAATGACTCTTTTTCTGAATAGGGTGACATTTACAGGTTCTGGAGCTTAGACCCTGGACATATCTTTTTTTTTTTTTTTTTCTGGTGTGTGTGTGAGGGGTCACCATTTAACTCTCTATAACCCCAAACAGGAGAGTAGCCTTTTCCTCTACTTTTCCATGTTGAAAAATCCCAAGGAAGGAGTTTGATTAGCTTAGTTTTATTCATAGGCTAACCAATCATAAACCACTTCTAGAAGTGGAAGTGCAGAACTATTGGGACATTACATTTTACCTGTCCTCACCCTTCACTTGCCTATTTCTTCAATAAAACGAGTCAGTCACATAGCCCAAACCTGGCTATTGGGGCAGTTGTAAACAGTAGGCACTCAAACATGTCTTTATATAGAATTGATATTCCTTTTTGTTTTTCCAATATAGCCTCAGTCTGACCTAGTAGGTTATTGAAAATATTCTCAAGCTGGACAGTATCTTTTAAAAAGATACAGAATTTCTGTCTACTTTTTGTAAGTCTCAGGTCTTCTTGCACTAGTTTGTTGCTGGGAAGCTGCTTCTTGATTTAGGAAGCTGATTGCCTTATTGATACATGTTATGGTGTTTAGAAACTGAAGCTCTCCATAAGGCTTCCCAGGAGTTTTGTTTTCTTCCTTAAGTGGTGATACATCAGTGTAATCTTCTTTGAAAAAATTATTTGCCATAACATTTGTTCTTTGAAAATGCATTCTCATTGATAGATTACTGTAATCTACGCTTCCATTAGCTTGTTGGTAATACAGTCTATCATTTTTATTATAACAGTACCTAGTACTTAGATTCAGAACTAGAATCTCAGTTACAAGATGTCACTGGCTATCAAATAGTTTGAGCTCTGCATTATATTCAAATAGCCGTGCAAATTTCAGTCACCTGTACGAATTCCCTACTATTGAAGAAATATTTATTATAATACTTTTAGAAACTACTATGCATAGAACTAATTGGCAACCTCTCTCGCCTCAGATACAAGAAGGTTAATGATTCCTAATCAATTCTAGATTGTTCTGTGAAGATTAACAGTGGTTAAAAATAGTGATAATAGGTTGTTTCTCTAAAATTACAGTAATTATTAAGTAATAAAACATTTACCTATTTGTAGAATAGGTAGATAGTAAACAAGTTTCATCACTATGTCCAGGGCAAAGACTATTTATTTAATAGTATTTAGATGCTTGAGCAAGTCATAGCAATCTCTGTGCTCTGTCATGTAGCTAATTCAGGAAAAAGCAGAGAGGTTAAAGGAGATAGAAAGAGTTGTGATGCAATTAATGAGAGTGACTGTGCAGCTGGGAATATGAATATGAGTTGTTTAGCTCACATTCTATTGTAATGTTTGAAGCAAGTAGTGCCCAGCAAAGTAGTAGATAACAGCAACAGATCATTTAAAAATAATAGTCTTTTTATTCATCATTACTAGGTAGTAATGATATTACTTATTAATATTTATTAATATTTACCAATTTAAACTCTCATGCTAGTATTATTTACACACTTCTACAAAATAATCTATAGAATGGTAAATGTATTCTTATATGTTGGGTACAAATTTTTACTAGGTAGCTTTACCCACAGTCCAATTGTTGTATTAGTATTGATCAGTATTTGATTAGTATTTTTCAAGTGTGATTTTGAAATATCTATTATTTTCTTTTTACAAACTCATTCCTTTGCCTCTTTTTTTAATTTGATGAAATAGTCTTTGTATCATAAGCCACAAATTCCTCAATAAATATTATGTGACTTTACTCCCTAGCAAAACCTTTCTTATTTTGCCCTATTGGTAACAGAAATATCCTGAATTTAAACTCACTGGAGAGTAGCAAGTTTCTTGGTCAGGAAAATGAGCAATGAGAGAGATAGATATTTGTCTATGAATAAATTTCTTAGGCCTAAACCCAAAGATGTATGTAAAAGCAGGGCATTGTAGAAAGAAAGCCTTCCTTTTTTTTTTCTTTTCCGAGACAGAGTCTTGCTTTGTCACCCAGGCTGGAGTGCAGTGGCGCAATCTTGGCTCACTGCAACCTCCACCTCCTGGATTCAAGCAATTCTCCTGCCTCAGCCTCCCGAGTAGCTGGGATTACAGGCACCCATCACCACACCTGGCTAATTTTTGTATTTTTACTAGAGACGGTGTTTCACCATGTTGGCCAGGCTGGTCTCGAACTCCTGACCTCTTGGTCCGCCCACCTCAGCCTCCCAAAGTGCTGGGATTACAGGCATGAGCCACCACACCTGGCCAAGGAAGCCTTTTAAAACATGTTAAAAATTGTGTGGTTGGCTAAAATTGTCAGTGCTAGGACAACTGCTGGCACCTAGATCATCAGATTCTGTGTATATTTGCATCAGTGGTTTTGAAGCCTTGGCTACACACTGGAACATCACAGGGAGCTTTTAAAAGAGTATTAATGCCAGATTCCCACCCCTAGACATAGTGATTTAATCGGCCCGGGGTTGAGCCTGGGCACCTGTGTATCTTTTTTAAGTTCCCTACGTGATTCTAATGTTCAACCAGGGTTGGAAACCACTGATTTACATGAGCCAGATAATCTCTATTAAGAAAATCTAGTTATTAGATGCAACATTTTGATCCGTTGTTCATTCTTCTAATTTGTGGATTTTTTATTTGTTTTTCAAAGTAGTTTACATTTTTGGCAATTTTATCAGTATTTAACTGATGGTATAAGGTGCTCACTAGTGCCAGAGTAGGGTCAAAATCAGTGTTTCCCACTTTGGCTGAATACTGGATTCACTTCGGAAACTTTTACAGTCCTAATGTAAATCTAGGCCACACTCAGACCAGTTAATTCAGAAACTTTGAGGGTTAGGACCCAGGCATCATACTATTATTATTATTATTATTATTATTATTATTTACAGCTCCCCAGGTGATTTCCTTGTAAAGCCAAATTTGAGAACCACAAATCTAAATAAATTGTTGTTGACTTAATTTTCTTTAAATGATTTCAGTTAAGTACAGTCTCACTTTGTCTCTCTTTTTCAGGATATTATTGATAGACTTATAATTTTGAATTCTGAAGCTAAGATTCGTTCTTTATTCAACTATGAACAATCACATATCTTTGGTCTAAGGTAAAGTGCTACATTTTACTTTTGATATTATATTTTATGTTCCACAAAAAATAAGCATTTGTCCTGTATACTTTAAAAAAGTATTTAAAATTAGCTAATATTTAAAAGCATGCTTAAAGGTAATTTGTCTTCCTGTAACATTATAGACAAAGTAAATTATGGCAATTAGATATGTGTACCATGGCCTTTGTCTGAATTTGGATTCTGTATTATTATAGTGTCTCCCATTCCCTAATTTAATAGAGGCATTTTAGGGACTATTTCATTTAGTTTACTCTGGAGTCAACTTGACCTTCCCTGGTTTGGTATTTGGTTAGATTCTTGTCACAATATATCCTCAAAAGAGGCCTAGAAATGGATGATTTATCCTGAGGCCCAAGTTTTGCTCTTTGGTGTTAATCATTACTTTTCAACTTTACTTTGCCTGAAGTTTAAATCTTTCTAGTTGAGTTCATATTCCTTGACATTTTATTTTCCATGTTCAAATGGGAAATAAGGCATAGTTGGTAGGGCTACAGGGACTCGTGAAATTCGCAGTCTTTTGGTCATATGTAAACATATAATTTGCTTCCCTTCCTGTAAATTACTACCTTTAAAAGCAGCTGAATTAAGGAAATTTTCCATTTTCATAGTTTCATGATTTTTCTTTCTTTTCTATTAGCAAAGTAACTTTTTTAGACTTGAGGGAGATCAATGATAATTCACCACCTAAGAAAGGAAGCAATTATTTTTCTAAAGTTAGAATTCTCTGATGATAGTATATTTTAAATTTTTAACTGTATATTAATAGATGAGCTTCGTGTTTGGACTTTATAGTACAAAGAAGGTATAACAAAGGTGCTGCTATTATAGTTCTTTGGGTGGTGTGCCCTTTATCTCAAAATGTGTTTTCACATTAAATTTTAATTTTTAGTCTGTAGTCTCAGATACATCAGATAGCAAGTTTTAATGGAGGAAACCAGGAAAAACTCCATTCAGTAGAATTTCCTTTTGCATAACAAGTATGTTTCTGAGTTTTGCAGTTATAGAACATCGATTTTGGCCTCTTGTTGTTGATATACTGAGTAAATTTTTTTTTCCTGTATATTTTCTTGCTTGTATGGAATAATATTTTCTGTAGTGTTCTTTGGAAGAAGATTTAACAATAAGACTTTATTAAGTTATATAAAAAGCAATGCAAGAAGTGAAATGCTCCTGGGAATAGCATACATTAATTTTCATAGTATGTGCTTTCTCATAATATCCAAATGTTATCATTCTATCCTACTGTAAAGAATTTACTATCCCATTGTTGGTAGATAAAAGAATAGCGCAGTATGGTGGTTAGCAACAT
This sequence comes from Pongo abelii, assembly GCF_028885655.2. Classification (NCBI taxonomy): domain Eukaryota; kingdom Metazoa; phylum Chordata; class Mammalia; order Primates; family Hominidae; genus Pongo; species Pongo abelii. The sequence goes on along the minus strand of NC_071990.2, from coordinate 122,534,636 downwards.
GGACTTTGTGATCAAACTGCTTGCTCTTTACTGGTTGTGTGAGATGGGGTCTCAGTTACTCGTCTGTAAAGTGGAGGATAATTATATTATTTTCCTTACAGAGTTATTGTCATAATTGATATGAAAAATTAAAAAGGCTTAAAATAGTACCTGGCACACAGAAAACACTGTAAAAACAGTAGTAGTAAGAGTTCTAATAGCAGTTATTCATCTTTCTTTATATCTACTTGATCTATGCTGTTTTTGTGTTTTACTAGGAAATAATTTTTGTCTTCATTTTTTTGGTATCTCAGTAGTCATAAACATGCTACCTAGTAATTTGCTTGTTTTGTATCAGCATTCAAAAAGAGAAAATGACAAAATTACTTTCTGAGGAAAAGTTTGTATTTTAACTTTATTTGCTTTTTAACAAGTTTTTCTTACACAAATGTAGGTTTTGAGATTCCTATTCATAATAATCTTTAATTCAGGTATATTTGTAAGTCATACATTTTAAGCTAATAATTTACTTTCATTTTTCTACTAATTTCTGTCTGTTATTGGTCATTAATATCTAATAGTGATAAATCTAGATCATAGCTTTGCGTTATTCATAAATCTTGTGTTTCTATGTGTTTGGGATTTTTACCCATATGTTTCTCTCTTATTCCCGTAGTATTTTTGTTTGTTTCTAGTTAAGTCTTCCTTGTACCTTTCTCTTCAGTGGATTATCCATGAATGTGTCTGAATCTATGTTTATCATTGCTTGTTCCATTTACTTTATATTTTCTTCTGCCTCAAAACTGTAGCAGTAGCATTAAGTGTAATGCTTGGTACAACTTATTTATCACAACACTCAGATGAAGCTAATATGAGGCTTAGTGAAATGTGGCATGAACAGCATCACATTCTGTTTAAAGTTCTGAATTTTAATTTGCCAAGATCTTACAAATATTACATTGTAAATGACTAATACTCAAGAAGGGTGCTCCTTTGATGAGCCTCCCTCCTTCACCCCTACCCCTTTTCTCCCTCTTCCAACCTATCCTTTTATGCTAGATCTTTCCTATTAGTGTGAAAGACATGCCTTCAAATGTCCCGTCTTACAATGAAATACAACAAACCACCCAAAGAAATATCCTTGACCTTGTGTCTCCTTGCAGCCACTGATCTATAGAGCAAAATATGTCTATACAAACTGTCCTCAGTTGCTCACCTGTATTTACTCAACTCACTTTGATTTGACATTGACTTTATAATTTTGTCAGAACTATTCATCCTGCTCATCACTAGATCACTTGTAACTTCCATGCTAATGAATGTAGTGCATTGTTCTCTTTTCTCATCTTACTATAACTGTCAGTAGCATTTGGTATAGGGGACCATTTTTTTTTTTCCTGTGTGAAAAAGTCTCTTCATTTCTGTGCTGTCACACACTCTTATTGCTGCATTTTCTTTTTCTTTCTTTTTTTTTTTTTTTTCATTCTCTAGGCAGCCTCTGAATGTTGGAATATTCAGGATTTAGTCCTGAGCCCAGGACCAAGGATCCTAGCTTTTTGTGCACTCTACTTCTAATTTATTACACTGAAACATTTGCCTTTAAATATCATTTATATGCTAGTAGATGCCCCCATTTATATCTCTAGCCCAAACCTCTCTTTTCAGCTACCAAACCTATATATACACCTGCCTTCTGACATCTCAATTTATATATTTCTCATTTAAACATGTTGAAAATTGAACTCTTGGGTCTCCCAAACCTCCTTCTACAAAAACAAACCAAATAAATCTTTCATTTCTATCTCGTTAAGTGACCCAACCATCTCTTTAACTGCTTAATTTTGAAAGTCATCATAACTTTTTTCTGTTTTTTAAACAATAGTTTATCTTTATTATAAATAAATTAACCAATGCAGAGAGTTAAATATAATGAAATGAAATTCCTTGTAATTCTAAAACGGTCATTATTAACACTGTGGAAAATCATTCTAGACATCTTTCTGTACATATACAAACAGAAAGATATACAGATATATAAAAATAAATTCTTTTATAAAAATAGAATTATAGTACAGTTGCCACTTTAAATTTGAACTGAATTTTATAGGAAAACAAAAAAAAGAAGCCCCAGCGTGAGACCGAAGGAATTGCTGAATTTCAAATAACTGTTTTTTTGCTCCAGGGGTCATTATTTTCGAAGAGATTCCTCTAAGGTAAAGAGAAAACATTGTGTAAAACATTTCAAGAGGTTTGAGTGTGATTTTTCACTTTTGGACAGTATTTATCAACTCTACTATGATAGATGAAGTCATTCATGCTCTTGTCAGCTGCCCACTTCCCATGTCCTCACCTGTGTTAAAAAGTAGTTCTTTTGCCCATTTCCTAACCTACCGTCATGAGTCAGAGACCCTATCTTCTTCCTCCCTCCCCAGGAGTGTGATTAAGCAATAAGCTAATCTGCATTTTTCAGTGTAATGACCTAATTAATATATGAATTGCCTTTTATGTATGACTATACAGTAAGATTTACAATTTTAAAATTTACTCTTCTATATTTACTCAACTAGTATTTATTGAACATGTATTCTGAGCTACGGACTGTGCTAGTATGGGGGATGCAATGATGAGTGAATCAGATGTGGTGCTCATTCTCTTTAACCTTGTTATCTAGTGAGGAGTAAGATAATAAGTTAATCAAAGAATGTGAGGTAATTAAGGCAGAAAAGAAACATGTTCTTATAAAGCCCTCACCCATCTTTTATCATTTTAAGTTACTGGCAATTCTGGACACCATTGTGTGGCTTACCCTAATATATCTCTACCTTTCCTGTGTACAATAGTTCCTACCCTTCCTTAGCCTGAACTAATGTTCCGAGGAGGTTAGACTCCTTATTTCCCTCAAGGACAAAACAGCATTTATTCCTGCTTCTATGCTTGTTTTTTATGTCTTGACTACTGTCTTTGCTTTTGTCTACTTATACAAATTCAACCCATCCTTCAACACAAAGCTTGCTCTATGAATTACTTATAGCCCATTCTGATCTTGTCTTCTCTTTGCATGCCTCTTGCCTTTATGGTCCTTCCCACAGATTTAATATTTAGTTTATTTCTTCTTTCTGAATAAAGCTTCAGTTTCCTAAGGGAGTATTACTTTCTTCTACTTTCGTGTCTACCACATTGCCAGATCGTTTTGTTATTTAGTTAGCATTTATTTGTTAAATCTGCTGACTGATTAAAACAGTTGCCTGGAAACTTTTGATACTGCCCAAGGGTTAGCAGCTTAAATTTTTCTTAACCATTTTTAGTAGGTTTAGAGGAATGTTATATTCCTTCTTGGACATTTTATTTCAAAACAAAAGCTGTAAATATCATGGGGAAGGGAAACATTATATCATCATTTAATATTAATAGTTTTCTTTATATTAAACTGACCACATTAAGTTTTATTATAGGCTGTAGAATTGCAGCTTTTTTTTTTTTTTTTTACTTTGAATGGTCTTCAATACTAAAGATGTACTTAGTTTTAACAATTTAAATCTCATATAGTAACTCTTAGTTAAATATATATTAAAATTTAATGTGGTTTAAAAATGTTAATATTGCTCTTCTAAAACCTGTTTCTTCTTTGCTTATTTGAAAATATAATGTGGCCCATTTATTGTTAATTTTCTTAAAAACAAAACTCGGGAGTCTCTACTTACGGAACAGCCTTTAAAATTAGTCATTTGCTGTTTGTTATTATTTTATATTTACCCACCAACACTAAGTTTTATATATAGTACAATGAACAGTTTTATGCATCATTAGCTTCTTTGTTAAAAAAGTCTGACCTCTGAGATGACTTTAATATGAAAAGTTAAAAATTCATATTTGTTTTAAAAATTAGTGTAATTAAAAGCAGTTTGGTTAACAAGTAACAAACATAGCCAAATGTTAGTATTTCATCACAGCAAATCGCCAAATTATTTATTTCCAGTGACCCAGTTGCTAACTACACTTAAATGTGATTAACCTTAGTAACAAGAAATAATCTCACAATTACCTCTTGTAATCTTTTTTTAATATCAGAAATTAGAACATAACATGATGACAAAACCATCCACATTTTGGATTTTATATACACATGTCTACATATATACATATACACACACATCTAGAATTTATTTTTTCAAGTTAATAATAAAAATAATAAAATGATTGATTACTGATTGAAGACAGTAACTAATTCAAAATTCTAATTTAATCAAACAATTCTTGTTTACATAGAAAAATTCAAGAATGCTGAAAACAAAAGGAGAGAGCAACACTCATTACCCTACCTCTTCGTAGTAACCACTGTTAACCCTATTATGCTCATATTTTGACCTTTAGCTACAGAATTTTTTTTTTGAAAAATAGGAGTGTTATTGTTTTGAGCCTTCCTTTTTTACTTCAGTATTTAAAATTATCCATTCACACCTATAAATATTAATCTGTATCATAATTTTAAAGGATTAAGTAATATTCCAGTACACGATTGAATCTCAATTTTCTGTTTTTACATATGTAGGTTTTTTTTTATTTTTAAATATCTATGGATAAATATCTTGATGTTTATAATTGTTGCTCCACAACAAATCCGTAGAAATACGCTTGCTAAGTCAAAGGATAGGCACATTTTCCAACCTTATGTATTTTTATCTACATCCTTATTATGATTTAATTTTCTTGACCTCTCTGTAGCATTTTATATTCTGCCTACTTAACGAAATGTATTCCTTTCATTTTTGTTCATTCATTCAGAAAATATTTATTGAGTCTTTGCTAAGTGCCATGCTTTCTTAGATAGTCTTTTTGGCAGCATCAGTGACTTTATTCTCTTTTATTTTGGGATTCCTTTTGTGTCATTCATTTTTGCAAATTCTTTATTTTCCTCCTTTATTAAACTTTCAATTTGAATTGTCTCCTAGAGTTATGTCTTTAGTTCACCCTCCATTTTATCTACAGTGGCTTTGATGATCACTTCTTTTATTTATTTATTTTTTTTGAGACAAGAGTCTCGCTCTGTCGCCCAGGCTAGAGTGCAGTGGCGTGATCTCAGCTTACTGCAAGCTCCGCCTCCCGGGTTCATGCCATTCTCCTGCCTCAGCTCCCGAGTAGCTGAGACTACAGGCGTCCACCACCACGCCTGGCTAATTTTTTGTATTTTTAGTAGAGACCGGGTTTCACCGTGTTAGCCAGGATGGTCTCGATCTCCTCAGCTCGTGATCCGTCCATCTCAGCCTCCCAAAGTGCTGGAATTACTGGCATGAGCCACCGTGCCAGGCCGATCACTTCTTTACTGACTACCCCTATATCTGTATGTCCAGCCCTAAGCCTGTCCTGAGCATATTTGCAAGTTTTATGTGGCATTTGGATCTGTGTATCATACAAGCTCCACAAACTCAATATGCCCTGTATTAGTCAGAGTTCCTTAGAGGGACCGAACTTATAGGGTACATATATGTGTGTGTGTGTATATATAGATATATAATATGTATAATATTATATATACAATATTTTATATAATATATATTATATTTTATATATATTATACACACACATATATAATATATATAATATATATAATACACAAAGGGATATATATACATATTATATATATACAAAGGGGAGTTTATTAAGTATTAACTTACATGATCACAAGGTTTCACAATAGGCTGTCTGCAAACTTGAGGAGCAAGGAGAGCCAGTCTGCCTCTCAAAACTGAAGAACTTGGAGTCCAATGTTCGAGGGCAGGAAGCATCCAGCGCAAGGGAAAGATGTAGGCTGGGAGGCTAGGCCAGTCTTGCCTTTTCATGTTTTTCTGCCTGCTTTATATTCGCTAGCAGCTGATTAGATGGTGCCCACCAGATTAAGGGTGGGTCTGCCTTCCTCAGCTCACTGACTCAAATATTTTGTTTTTTTTTTTTTTTTTTGAGACAGAGTCTCGCTCTGTTGCCCAGGCTGGAGTGCAGTGGCACAATCTTGGCTCACTGCAAACTCCACCTGCTGGGTTCACGCCATTCTCCTGCCTCAGCCTCCCGAGTAGCTGGGACTACAGGCGCCCGCCACCGCACCCGGCTAATTTTTTTGTATTTTTTAGTAGAGACGGGGTTTCACTGTGTTAGCCAGGTTGGTCTCGATCTCCTGACCTTGTGATCCGTCCACCTCGGCCTCCCAAAGTGCTGGGATTATAGTCAAATGTTAATCTTCATTGGCAACACCCTCACAGGCATACCCGGGATCAGTACTTTGTATCCTACAGTCCAATCAAGTTGACATGCAGTATTAACCATCACAAGTCCACCCGTTGTCAGCTTGAACCCATACACATCTCCTGAGATTATACATAATCTTCAAATAAAGACAATAATAAGGTCATAATTACGCCTAACATAATACAGCTATCCTTCTTACACTGGGAAATGCCTCAATCCCGAACTCAAATACTATTACATAAAGTTAACAATACTTAAATGCTGATATGAAGTCAATAAATCTTATGTCACGTGATAAAGGAAAAGGAAATAAAATGAAGATAATGTCTTAGTACAAGTGTATACAATCACAAACATGTTTTTAACAAAAGAAGGAGGAAATAATCATGACAGTTACAGTCCTTTTTTCTGCAGCTGGTCATGTGATCATAACTGGTATTGATGTCTACCTTCTCCTACTACCTATTCTGTATTCCCTTTGCCTTCAGTACCTCAGGAGTTCATGGTTTTTTTCTTGGTGAAGTGACCCAAACCTTCATTCCTGTGGGGTCTTGACCATTTGTAGTCCTGCCTGGATTGGGCTGTTGTAGTTTCCCATTGACCTTAATCACAGGGCATGGTAATACTAAGAGACACCCTAATGGATCTCCTGTATTCCATACATACTCTTCCTTACCTCCATTATGGAGTAGTAGACTGATTTCATCTTGATAGTCCGGGTCAGTCACCCCAGCAAACACTGTAACTCCCTTCTTACTCTGTTGACTTAAATGTAGGAGAAACCCAAAGTGTCCAGGTGGCAACCTTAACTTCCAGTTTAATGGAATTGTTGTTTTGTCTCCTGGTGGCAATGTTCCTCCCTCTGGAACTAAGACCTCTAGGCCAAGAGAATGTAATCTTGTGGGAACAGGAGGCAAACATTTTGCTAGTGGATCACTAGGGGTGATGGTGAGTGGTGCTACCTCCACTTCCACTCCTTAATTCCTGTAATCATGAATCCTGGCTATGGCAAAAACAGTATCATATATTGGATGCTGATTCAGAGCATACATGGCCTTCTGTAGAATTTGCCCCAACCCTGCAAAGTATTGTTACCTAGTTGCCATTGTAATTGTGACTTCAAAAGGCCACTCCACCCTTCTATCATTCAATCCATCTGCTTCAAGATGATGGAGAACATTGTAAGACCAGTGAATTTCATGAGCATAAGCCACTGCCCTGCTTCTTTAGCCGTGAATTGAGTGCCTTGGTCAGAGGCAATGCTGTGTGTAATACCATGATAGTGGATAAGTTATTCCATGAGTCCACGGATAGTAGTCTTAGCAGAAACATTGTGTGCAGGATAGGCAAACCCATATCTGGAGTAAGTGTCTATTCCAGTGAGGACAAACCTCTGCCCTTTCCATAATGGAAGAGGTCCATTGTAATCAGCTTGCCACCAGGTAGCTGGCTGATCACTCCAAGGAACAGTGCCATATCAAGGGCTCAGTGTTAGTCTCTGCTGCTGGCAAATTGGGCACTCAGCAGTGGCCGTAGCCAGGTCAGCCTTGGTGAGTGGAAGTCCATATTGGTGATCCCATGAGTAACCTCCATCCCTGCTACCATGGCATCCCTGCCACCATGGCCACTTTGTTCATGGGCCCGTTGAGTGATGACAGGGGTGGCTGGTGAAAGAAGCTGAATGGTGTCCACAGAACGGGTCATCCTATCCACTTGATTATTAAAATCCTCCTCTGCTGAGGTCACCCGTTGGTGAGCACTCATATGGGATACAAATATCTTCATGGTTTTTGACCACTCAAAGAGGTCTATCCACATACCTCTTCCCCAAATTTATTTCTCACCAGTTTTCCAATCATGCGTCTTCCAAGTCCCTGACCATCCAGCCAAACCATTGGCTACAGCCCATGAATCAGTGTATAATTACACATCTGGCCATTTCTCCTTCCATGCAAAGTGCACAACCTGGTGCACTGCTCGAAGTTCTGCCCAATGGGAAGATTTCCCCTCACCACTGTCCTTCAGGGATGTGCTAGAAAGGGGCTACTAGTGCTGCAGCTGTCCACTTTCAGGTGGTGCCTGCATATCGTGCAGAACCATCTGTGAACCAGGCCCTAGTCTTCCCTTCCTCTGTCAACTGATCATAGGAAACTCACCATGAGGCCATCTGTGCAAGCGGGGGAGATAAGGCAGGGTGGCAGGAGTGGAGACTAAGGGCATTTGAGTCACTTCCTCATGTAACTTTCTTGTGCCTTCAGGACTTGCTAGAGCCCGATCACATATATACCACATCCACTTGATGATGGAATGCTGCTGTGCATGACCCACTTTATGGCTAATGGGTCAAAAAGTGCCCACTTCATGATAGGCAGTTCAGGTCACATGGTGACTTGACCCACGGTCAAACATTCAGTTTCCACCAAAGCCCAGTAACATGGCAAGAGCTGTCTCTCAAAAGTAGACTAGTTATCTGCAGAAGATGATAGGGACTTTCCAAAATCCTAGAGGCCTCTGCTGTGATTCACTTATGGGGGCCAGCCAAAAGCTCCAAACAGGATCCCTATCTGTAACAGATATCTTAAGCCTCATTGGATCTGCTGGATCATATGGCCCAAGTGGCAGAGCAGCTTGCACAGCAGCCTGGACCTGTTGCAGAGCCTTCTCCTGTTCTGGACCCCACTTGAAACTGGCAGCCTTTCAGGTCACTTAATAAATGGGCCGGAGTAACACACCCAAGTGAGGAATGTGTTGCCTCCAAAATCCAAATAGGCCCACTAGGCGTTGTGCCTCTTTCTTGTTTGTAGGAGGGGCCAAATGCAGCAACTTATTCTTCACTTTAGAAGTAATATCTCGACAGGCCCCACACCACTGGACCCCTAGACATTTTACTGAGGTGGAAGGTCCCTGGATTTTAGTTGGATTTATTTCCCATCCTCTTGCAGGCATATGTCTCAGCAATAAGTCCAGTGTGTTTACTACTTCTTGCTCAGGATCCAATAAGCATAATGTCATCAGTGTAATGGACCAGTATGATATCTTGTGGAAACAAAAAGCAATCAAGTTCTCTCTGGATAAGATTATGATATAAAGCTGGAGAGATATACCTCTGAGGTAGAACAGTAAAGGTATATTGCTGGCCTTGCCAGCTGAAGAAAAATTGCTTCTGGTGGGCCTTATGGACAGGAATGGAGAAAAAGGCATTTGCCAAGTCAATGGCTGCATACCAGGTACAAGGAGATGTGTTAATTTGCTCAAGTAGTGAAACCACATATAGTACAGCAGCTGCAGTTGGAGTCACCACTTTGTTAAGCTTACAATAATCCAGTGTCATTCTCCAAGATCTGTCTGTCTTCTGCACAGGCCAAATGGGAGAGTTGAATGGGGATGTGGTGGGAATCACCACCTGTGCATCCTTCAAGTCCTTCATGGTGGCACTAATCTCTGCAATCCCTGCAGGGATGTGATACTGTTTTTGATTTAGTATTTTTCTAGGTAGAGGCAGCTGTGATGGCTTCCATTTGGCCTTTCCTGCCATAGTAGCCCTCACCCTACCAGTCAGAGAGTCAATGTGGGGGTTCTGCCAGCTTCTAAGTATGTCTATGCCGATTATGCATTCTGGCACTGAGGAAATGACCACAGATGATTCTGGGGACCAACTGGACACACTGTAAATCAACGTGAGCTAAAACTCCGTTAATTACCTGACTTCCATAAGCCACTACTTTAACTGGAGTACCACAGTGATGTTTTTTTCCCCTGGAATCAATGTCAGCTCAGAGCCAGTGTCCAGTAGTTCCCAAAATGTCTGATCATTTTCCTTTCCCCAATGCACAGTTACCCTGTACATTGCCGAAGGTACAAAGCCAAAGGTCTCTTTAGGGAAGGATGGGAGAAATATTCACAGCCTAGATTGTTGGTACTGAAGTGGGGTGCTTCCTCAGGGGGACCCAGTCTCTCCTTCACTCAAGGGATTCTGGGTCTGTAAACTGGCTCCAGTCTGGAAATTGATTGAGGCGCTGTGATTCTCTTTTTATGATTCAAATTAATCTTTTGTCCATTTGACCTAAAAGTTTTCTGCTAATATAAATTAAGCAAGAATGCATTAGGCTTCCCGTCAATTTCACTTCTAAAAACACTGTGATTAATTAGTTAATGTCAGAGCTCTACATGAGTCAGACTATTCTGTTTGCTGCTTTGTCTCTGTTGTCCATTACGGTAGCTAGGCCCACCTTGCTTTTGATGGTTGAGTGCCACCACTTGGCCCTTGCCACATCGGGATTCAGTTATTCTTATTGTATTTAAATTTTGTAGTTGAATGACTTCAGTTCCCACTGTTAGATCTGACATACAGAGAAGAGCAATTACAGGGCTCTTCAAAGATTCAGGTGCAACCCTCACAAATCTATTTCACAAGGCAGTGGTCACAGGGATATCTTCTGGACCCTTCCAACTGGGATGAGTAGGTCTAGTTACTAATCCACTCCACCATCTCAGTCTCCCTAAGATGTTGGATCCCCTCCTCTACGTTAAACCAAAGGAGATCAGTCATATCCAGCTTTCTCACAGTGGGCCGTTTAATCCATATTTCAGCTAACCAAGCAAATAGACTGTTAGACCTTTTTTAACTCCCTGAGCTGCAACATTAAATGCAGAGTCCCTACTTAGTGGACCTAAGTCAATAAATTCAGCCTGATCTAATTCTATGTTCCTCCCACTGTTTTCCCATACCCTTAATATCCATTCCCATGCTTGTTCTCCAGATTTCTGTGTATATAGATTAGAGAACTCAGCAGTTCTTTTCTAGTGTAGCGCACCACCTCTTGGGTCACAATCTCAATCTCACCTCTAGAGGCCTGCCAGGACTTTAGTTATATGTCTAGAAGTAAACAGGGGTGTTGGAGGTGGCTCCTGAGGAGAATCAACATTATTTTCTGGGCAACTGTCTCAGGGGAGGCCATCACTATTGTCTCAGGCAGCACAGGGTTTGTCTCCTCAGACAAAGGTGGAAAGGCTGATGGCAGCATGGGTCAGGGAGGAGATGTTGCCACTACTGGGGATGGGGAAGCTGTTTCTTTTGGCAAAAAAGTTTCATCTGAGTTTACAAACTCAGTGTCCTCAGCTTCATCATGGTCCTACCACACATCTCCATTCCAAATTGCAGGGTCCCATTCTTTTCCAGTCAATGACCTCACTTTAACAGTAGACATCTGGTGAGGCTGTGCATGCACCTTTTGTTGCAGGTCAGCCACTGGCATAAGAGCTTGCATGTGTTTTTCTACAGTTTCAGCTCTTTCTCTACAGGAAATAAGCCACTTACTATGGGCAATCTTAGCAGATTTGAGCCTCAGCTGCTGAAGCCAGGAGACAGAATCCCTGAGTTCATCATTTTCTTTCGTTACTTTGTCCGCTGAACTTAGGAGCAACCAACCAACTTCCTTATGTTCCTTGATTCTCCACATATGGTCAAAGGTATTATGTAGAGTCACTAAACTCCTTTCCTCTCATGAGAGGTGAATCAGGAGTGTCAAATCTATTTATTTTATGTAACTCTCTAAACAGTTCATGCCAAGGAATATCGGTATTCTCCATACTATTACAAGCAGAGTCCTTAGCATTTTTGGATCTAAACATATTAAGCAGCCAACTCCAGAAACCCCAAAACCAATGAAAGAACATCCTTAATATTCTATTCCTCTAGAACCATTCCTGGTACCAAAATATGTGTTAGTCAGGGTTCCCCAGAGGCATAGAACTAATAGGATAGATATATATATAAAGGCTAGTTTAGTAAGTATTAACTTACATGATCACAAGTCCCACAGTAGGCTGTCTGCGAGCTTGAAGAGCAAGGAGAGCCAGTCCAAGTCTGAAAACTGAAGAACTTGGAGTCCAATGTTTGAGGGCAGGAAGCATCCAGCACAGGAGAAAGATGTAGGCTGGGAGCCTAGGCCAGTCTTGCCTTTTCACGTTTTTCTGCCTGCTTTATGTTCACTGGCAGCTGATTAGGTGGTGCCCACCAGATTAAGGGTGGGTCTGCCTTTCCCAGCCCACTGACTCAAATGTTTATCTCCAGCAGCAACACCCTCACAGCCACACCAGGATCAGTACTTTGCATCCTTCAGTCCAATCAAGTTGACACTAAGTATTAATCACCACACGCCCGAAAACCATACTCTGTGTGTTTACAAAAGCTCCAACTAATATCCAACTGCAGGTATTCCAGAACATTTTCTAAAACACAGATCTGAATTTGGTACATAGAGTAAGTGAGCAGGCCTCCTGTAGTCTCTGCTCATTCTTTGCAGAATTGTGTAAATTCTTACACAATTTTATTGGCAAGCTGACCCTGCTCCCTATTTCTCTTCTCCAGATATGGTTGTATGTGTATTGAAAATTGAAAGCTTCCTAAAACTTAAAGTATAATAAAAAATAAAAAATAAAAATTGAAAGCTTCAGATTTGAGGGTGTGGTTACTGTATGTAATTTATGTTCTTCTCTTGGTTTTGATAGCAGACAGAAAAGGAATTGGGATTTACATTTCTGCTACTTTTGTGTGTCCCAGTCAGAAGGAAAACTTTTATGTTGGGGGAATGAAATGTGTTTGGTTAAGTAAGATACATATGTGTGCACATGGGTGTGCATGCATGTATATAACAAAAATTTCCATATATGCAGATATGTGTATATATCCAAATATATGTATATATGTACATGTAAATATATATTACATATCCACACATGCATATATATCTTAACCAAACACATATACATATATGTGCATATATATATGCATACACACATTGTATTTGCTTACAGTTTGTAAAAGTATAATTTATGGTGATGTATAGATGGAATTATTTAGACTGTTAATAGAAAAGAAATGTTTTTCTTCCCTGTATATATTAAATTAGTACTAGGAGAAAGTGGCAGGATAAAGAGAAGGGGCTTATGACTGTAGTTGTGAGATAAACCAAGAAAATGTTTGGAATTCCTTCAAGTGGAAATGATAGAAAGCTAAGACTAAACTTCATAGAATCATTCATTACCCCAGACAAGTGCCTGCCTCCACACATTAATGATGTGATAATATTTTAACAGCAACATAGAAAGTTTATAGTAATTAAGAACAGAGTTATCATGTTTCTGGTGAGATTTGGTTTGGGTTTTAAGTAAACTCCTAGAGGATTCACCATATCCAAAATATGTCCCAAACAGATGAAAAGGCTAGTCCCTCATCTTAGTTTATTTTATTCCTCCAGATAGTTCAAATAAACATTTAACATAAAGGAGACACTGATTTTCATTTCCAGAAATAAAATGAGAGGCGGGAGGACGATAGTGAGGAGGGAAGGGAGAGTAGGTAGATGTGGGGTGGAGGTAGAGAGAGTGGGTGTGTAGGGGGGTAGAGAGAGTGGATGTGTGTGGGGGGAAGGGGTGTGTGTGTGCAGAGGAGAGGTGGGAAGGAAGACAGAGGGAAGAACGGTGGGGGGCAGGGAGAGGAGGAGGAGGGAGCATGGGTGAGTAGGAAGAAAGGATGAGGTGGAGGGGGAATGAGGAAAGGATGAGGTGGAGGGGGAAGGAGGAAAGGATGAGGTGGAGGGGGAAGGAGGAAAGGATGAGGTGGAGGGGGAATGAGGAAAGGATGAGGTGGAGGGGGAAGGAGGAAAGGATGAGGTGGAGGGGGAATGAGGAAAGGATGAGGTGGAGGGGGAAGGAGGAAAGGATGAGGTGGAGGGGGAAGGAGGAAAGGATGAGGTGGAGGGGGAAGGAGGAAAGGATGAGGTGGAGGGGGAAGGAGGAAAGGATGAGGTGGAGGGGGAATGAGGAAAGGATGAGGTGGAGGGGGAAGGAGGAAAGGATGAGGTGGAGGGGGAAGGAGGAAAGGATGAGGTGGAGGGGGAATGAGGAAAGGATGAGGTGGAGGGGGAAGGAGGAAAGGATGAGGTGGAGGGGGAATGAGGAAAGGATGAGGTGGAGGGGGAAGGAGGAAAGGATGAGGTGGAGGGGGAAGGAGGAAAGGATGAGGTGGAGGGGGAAGGAGGAAAGGATGAGGTGGAGGGGGAAGGAGGAAAGGATGAGGTGGAGGGGGAAGGAGGAAAGGATGAGGTGGAGGGGGAAGGAGGGAGGTTGGAACTGGTGGGGAGGCAAGGAGGGAGGTCAGGTGAGAAAAAGAGTGGGAGGCTTGCGGGGAAGTTGGGAAGGAGAGGGAAGGAGGGTGGTGGGGGATGGAGAGGGTCGTGTGTGTGTGTGTGTGTGTGTGTGTGTCTGTATTGGGCTAGGAGAAAGAAATTATATAGTGTGTGGTATTTTAAAATCGACCTTTTTGCAGTGATGCTAAATGCCCATTTTCACACTAAAATAGGCATTTAGTTGGGAATGCCCCTTAGTATCTGAAGCAAAACAATGTATCTTGTCCATAATTCCATAATTGGACATGAGGATCAACTGCAAAATTCTTAGTGTCCTGGCTTACTTAGGGCATATGTTCTGGGCCTAGCAGTCTCTTCAGGACTGATAGGAAAACCCCAGGGAGGGCTCACAGTATGGTTAGTGTGAGCTGGTATATGTATATCTTGTCCTTAGACTGCTTTTTTGATTATAACTAGGTTATGCTAGTTGTGCTTTTTGGTGCATATTCAAATATATATTGATGTCTCCTGGGTAATGCTGACATGCTATGCAGCTGTGTATAGTGTTATGATGATAAATTAGATGTCTGTAAACTACTTGGGGCTCTAGAATCAAACATGTTACAAGCATTTTTTTCTAGTGCATAAGAAGCCCTTAATTAGGGTATTTACATTTTATAATATATAGATATAACATATAAATGTTTATAGGGTCAATATAATGAACATTAATATTAACTATCATAATATTTAATATTTAAATATAAAATTATATTAAATACAATATTAATATTATGTAACAATATATTATCTGTTGGAAATGCTCAGTTAGACTCACTGTGTCAGTCTTAATGTTCAGCATGGAAATCCTGTGAGTCTCAGGGCTCTGGACTCACCCTAGTTATAATTCTTTGTCCTGAAGTTCTGATTGAGTATGCTGTTATTTGTTCCTGAGTATACTCCCATTTTGGGATGTCAAAAATGCCAGTTTCCTATGGTTAAACTGAAATCTTTTACCCAGAAGGAATTTTATTTCAGGTTTTTAATGTAAACAAGATAAACTTCTTTGGGATGTCAAATTGGCATTTGTTTCTTTAAAAAAAATAACTTATTTACCTCAAATATTTTTCTTTATGACAACAATTAAATCATATTAATTTAGTTTTGTTACATTAGAGATAAAATTTAATAAGGTAAAAATAATTTTTTTTATTATTATTATACTTTAAGTTTTAGGGTACATGTGCACAATGTGCAGGTTAGTTACATATGTATACATGTGCCATGCTGGTGTGCTGCACCCATTAACTCGCCATTTAGCATTAAGTATATCTCCTAATGCTATCCCTCCCCCCTGCCCCCACCCCACAACAGTCCCCAGAGTGTGATGTTCCCCTTCCTGTGTCCATGTGTTCTCATTGTTCAATTCCCACCTATGAGTGAGAACATGCGGTGTTTGGTTTTTTGTCCTTGCGATAGTTTACTGAGAATGATGATTTCCAATTTCATCCATGTCCCCACAAAGGACATGAACTCATCATTTTTGATGGCTGCATAGTATTCCATGGTGTATATGTGCCACATTTTCTTAATCCAGTCTATCATTGTTGGACATTTGGGTTGGTTCCAAGTCTTTGCTATTGTGAATAGTGCCGCAATAAACATACGTGTGCATGTGTCTTTATAGCAGCATGATTTATAGTCCTTTGGGTATATACCCAGTAATGGGATGGCTGGGTCAAATGGTACTTCTAGATCTAGATCCCTGAGGAATTACCACACTGACTTCCACAATGGTTGAACTAGTTTACAGTCCCACCAACAGTGTAAAAATGTTCCTATTTCTCCACATCCTCTCCAGCACCTGTTGTTTCCTGACTTTTTAATGATTGCCATTCTAACTGGTGTGAGGTGGTATCTCATTGTGGTTTTGATTTGCATTTCTCTGATGGCCAGTGATGGTGAGCATTTTTTCATGTGTTTTTTGGCTGCATAAATGTCTTCTTCTGAGAAGTGTCTGTTCATGTCCTTTGCCCACTTTTTGATGGGGTTGTTTGTTTTTTTCTTGTAAATTTGTTTGAGTTGATTGTAGATTCTGGATATAAGCCCTTTGTCAGATGAGTAGGTTGTGAAAATTTTCTCCCATTTTGTAGGTTGCCTGTTCACTCTGATGGTAGTTTCTTTTGCTGTGCAGAAGCTCTTTAGTTTAATTAGATCCCATTTGTCAATTTTGGCTTTTGTTGCCATTGCTTTTGGTGTTTTAGACATGAAGTCCTTGCCCATGCCTATGTCCTGAATGGTAATGCCTAGGTTTTCTTCTAGGGTTTTTATGGTTTTCGGTCTAACGTTTAAGTCTTTAATCCATCTTGAATTGATTTTTGTATAAGGCGTAAGGAAGGGATCCAGTTTCAGCTTTCTACATATGGCTAGCCAGTTTTCCCAGCACCATTTATTAAATAGGGAATCCTTTCCCTATTGCTTGTTTTTCTCAGGTTTGTCAAAGATCAGATAGTTGTAGATATGTGGCGTTATTTCTGAGGGCTCTGTTCTGTTCCATTTATCTATATCTCTGTTTTGGTACCAGTACCATGCTGTTTTGGTTACTGTAGCTTTGTAGTATAGTTTGAAGTCAGGTAGCGTGATGCCTCCAGCTTTGTTCTTTTGGCTTAGGATTGAATTGGCGATGTGGGCTCTTTTTTGGTTCCATATGAACTTTGAAGTAGTTTTTTCCAATTCTGTGAAGAAAGTCATTGGTAGCTTGATGGGGATGGCATTGAATCTATAAATTACCTTGGGCAGTATGGCCATTTTCACGATATTGATTCTTCCTACCCATGAGCATGGAATGTTCTTCCATTTGTTTGTATCCTCTTTTATTTCCTTGAGCAGTGGTTTGTAGTTCTCCTTGAAGAGGTCCTTCACGTCCCTTGTAAGTTGGATTCCTAGATATTTTATTCTCTTTGAAGCAATTGTGAATGGGAGTTCACTCATGATTTGGCTCTCTGTTTGTCTGTTATTGGTGTATAAGAATGCTTGTGATTTTTGTACATTGATTTTGTATCCTGAGACTTTGCTGAAGTTGCTTATCAGCTTAAGGAGATTTTGGGCTGAGACAATGGGGTTTTCTAGATATACTATCATGTCTTCTGCAAAGAGGGACAATTTGACTTCCTCTTTTCCTCATTGAATACCCTTTATTTCTTTCTCCTGCCTGATTGTCCTGGCCAGAACTTCCAACACTATGTTGAATAGGAGTGGTGAGAGAGGGCATCCCTGTCTTATGCCAGTTTTCAAATGGAATGCTTCCAGTTTTTGCCCATTCAGTATGAAATTAGCTGTGGGTTTGTCATAGATAGCTCTTATTATTTTGAGATACATCCCATCAATACCTAATTTATTGAGAGTTTTTAGCATGAAGGGTTGTTGAATTTTGTCCAAGGCCTTTTCTGCATCTATTGAGATAATCATGTGGTTTTTGACTTTGGTTCTGTTTATATGCTGGATTACATTTATTGATTTGCGTATATTGAACCAGCCTTGCATCCCAGGGATGAAGCCCACTTGATCATGGTGGATAAGCTTTTTGATGTGCTGCTGGATTCAGTTTGCCAGTATTTTATTGAGGATTTTTGCATCAATGTTCATCAAGGATATTGGTCTAAAATTCTCTTTTTTGGTCGTGTCTCTGCCCGGCTTTGGTATCAGGATGATGCTGGCCTCATAAAATGAGTTAGGGAGGATTCCCTCTTTTTCTATTGATTGGAATAGTTTCAGAAGGAATGGTACCAGTTCCTCCTTGTACCTCTGGTAGAATTCAGCTGTGAATCCATCTGGTCCTGGACTGTTTTTGGTTGGTAAGCTATTGATTATTGCCACAATTTCAGAGCCTGTTATTGGTCTATTCAGAGATTGAGCTTCTTCCTGGTTTAGTCTTGGGAGGGTGTATGTGTCCAGGAATTTATCCATTTCTTTTAGATTTTCTAGTTTATTTGCGTAGAGGTGTTTGTAGTATTCTCTGATGGTAGTTTGTATTTCTGTGGGATCGGTGGTGATATCCCCTTTATCAGAAAATAATTTTTTAAAAAAAGACAATTTAGAGCTTAGAAAACAAATATGTTTGTTTTTGTTTTATCTATTGGAGTAAAGGCCAAATAAAGGTCCAGATTCTGTGTGGCTTCAGTTCCTTTCCACTTCCAGCCCAGAGCCCATATTTATCTTTTTGGCAGAGCAGCTAGAGAAGATAATATTTGATGGTCTGTGTGATATCTGCTAACCACTATTTTTTATTTTTATTGAAGTAATAAGTGTACATAGTTTAAAACGTCAAAAAGTATGGGAAGGTTTTTAAGAATAGAGAGTAATCCCCTACTCTTTCTACTGTACTCCCAAGTTCCATTCCTCAGAGGCTGCCACTTTTCATTCCTTATTTTGTTTTGTTTTTGTTGGGGGGAGGATTCATCTCCAGGTTTTAAAAATAACACACTTACACTATCTTGATTTGTTTAATTTTCAGCTTTCATCTCTTATCTTTGGGGATTTAGAAGCTTAGGACTTAGATTTCATTGGCTTTCCTTCTCTCTCTGTTCTGTAGTTTTGTAATATTCTTGATTAAATCTCTATTAAAAGCTTCCATTATAATGTCTGTATAAATATTATTTATTGGTAGTTTAAGTAGTATGTTATGACTATGTATCCTTTTTCCTAAAACTTTACTTTCCTTGGAGTTAATAATTACATAATATTTTACATTTACTTTATTTTCAATGTACATACTAGTAATATATCCCTAGACTATCCTAAAAATATTCTGCTAACCTCTGCTACTGCATAATACTAATATAGTGCTCATTATGTCTCAGGTATTTGTATTGGTTTTGTATTTAAGTCACTCAATTTCAGAACAAACTTATGAAGCAGGTACTCTTAATATCTCCTTTGTTTTATTTTGTTTTTTAAAACAAATGATTCAACTGGGACACAGAGAAGTTAAAGCCATTCAATTAAAGTGACAAAACTGGTAGTTGGTATAGTTGGTATTTGAATCCAGGTAGACCGGTTCCAAAGAATGTAATGTCTAACCCATATATTGTACTGCTTCACAGAATATATGTCAAGGTGCCCCACAATCATTTTTTCCAATTATGTTTTATAACTACAGGGCTTTCACATTCTTGAGGGCAGGGACAACATCCTATTCATATTTGTGAAAACATAAACTCTCAACCAGCTAAAGAGCATCAGATAATGTATTTTTTGCTTTATCACATTCTTTTGTTCCACTTTGTACTGGAGGACTTTTTTTTTTTTTTTTTTTTTTTTGGCCCTGAGCATCAGCCTTCATGGGATTTCCCTTCATTATCATCCTGGGAATTTCTTTTCTCTCTTGTGGGTTAGATCCCCTGTTACCTGAGATCCAATTACCTATCTTGGTTTACTCCCTTGTTTTCATGGAGCCACTTTCTCAGTAGCAAAAGATGTATGGAGGAAGTTTTTCAAGGTGGGAATGGGATGGAGGCTTCTACAATATAATTTCAGGAGCTGAAAAACCAGTGGACAAGTTGTAACTGATTTATTAGGCCAGGAAAGCTAAAACCCAAGCTGGCAGTAGGGAAAACTCAGAAGCTACTTATTTGCATATGACAACATTCCAGAAGTACTAGAATTAAGGGCACTACTGAGAATGCAGATGAAAGTAGAGGATTAGGTGAAAGTCTAACCCTTTCAATAATAAGACTAGTTCCAATTATAAGACTCAGTTATGCTTTCAGATTTCCTGCATTCCTACACCATTTAGCTGAGTGACTGTTTTTCTCCTGCTTAAGCAGAACATTGGAGGGTTTTGCCTTCTGAAAAATAATGAATCAGAGATACCATGTGCCCCTGAGAGAAGGGATACTGTGCTGAAAATGGTTAAATGTTATTCACTGCCAATTCAAAGATATATTATGATTATATTTTATTTCCTTCCCCAATTTTTTTTTCTAGAATTAGTAAGGAATCATTTATTCCTATTTCTCATTTGCTTAGTTTTTCTATATATCTAGTGGTAATTTATCCCAAGATTGTTATTACAAAATATAATAATTCAGTACTAATATCTAGTAGTTACAAGAGTGCTGACTGTTGGCAGGACCATTCTAAGCTCTTTGAATATTTTGAGTCATTTAAACCTCAGAGCATTAAAGTTTTAGTCAACAGCAATAGCAGTAACATTCTTTCAGCTAATACAGTGTAATTTTCCTTCCACAACAAAAATAGCCTTACCCTTTTCCCTAACAGGGAAATCTAGAGTCCCATCAGTATTTATTTGGTGATTTTTCTTCTTTGTTACTTTAGTTCTAGTCGTATCTTCATATCCTTTAACCTACAGACTAAATTACAAAATCAACACCCTACCTAAAGCAGGGTAGAGATGGAGAAAAAGGAAATTATAAAGTTCCTTTTTAATATATAAATGCTTACTTAACAGAGCAAAGCTTAAAATATGGTTAGTTAGTACAGTCTTTGTCTCTATAAGTGGACATGTGGCTTTAGTGGGTATTTATAGCTTTTCCCCTTCTACCCATTCTGTTTTCTCTTGTAATTCAAACAACTCCACTGGTTAGGATGCTATATATTATCCATATCTAAGTTTTGTTTTTTTATATCTAAAGCTTTGTTATTGAGGTTCTTGAGCCCTTTGTCATCTTGTCTGTATTGGTTTGCATTAGTCTTCCACCAACTTTTACCACTAGATATGGCAGTACTAGTAGGTGCTCCAGAGGATCCCTGGGGCACCAGGCTTTATTTACCTCTGCCTCCATTGCATAGGAGCAGTCTTCCTTTCATTGATAATCATGATCAATTCCTCTAGCCAACGCAGTTAACTTACTCTGCTATTGATTCAGGAATATGAGAAGCTTCAAACATTAGAACAAAGTTTAAATTTTCAGTTCTAGTAGAAGTACTCTAGTTTGGAATAAGATCTCCAAACCATCAGCTTTCTTGCTACCCTTCACAAAGTTAAAGGGTTAGAAAACCAAAGAAAATCATTTTCCCTTCTATTCTTTAGTTCATAGACTCATATATTTTAGGTATAAGAGAAATAACATTATACATTGGTTTCTAGTTCAGAGCATTTTGTGGGACAGCACCTCAGTTTTCCAAGGTGTTGTGTCCTACATGATATCCTACTGAGTTTTCAACATGCCATTCCACCAATATCTATGATCATCTGCTTCTGGGAGCTAGGGTACATCATAAGACCAATGAACATTTGCTCAGTGCTTTACTTTTTTTTATTGTTAAACTAGTTTCTTGGTCAGAAACAGTGTTTTATGGATGCCATCACCCCTAGAAAGTCCGTAGTAAGATAACGTTTGATAGAAAAGCATAGTAGCCAAGGATGTGAAGTTTTGTGTATGGTGTAAGAAGGCATTTTTAATGTAATCACCCTGCCACTAGGTAGCTTGTTGGTCTCCCCAGGATTATTTACTATCTTCTGAGTCCAGGGTTGGTCTCTGCCTATGGCAATCTGGATGTTCAGTAATAGCTGTAGTCAGATCATCTCTGATGAGGGAATCCATATTGTTCAACTCACAGATACTTCCTATACAAATTTGGCAAATTTGTATACAAATTATATGACTTTCTAAAATACAGTTTATATGTGCATGATAGCACTACATCATCAAGTGAAAGTGGCATTTGTAAGTTAAGTTTAAATTAGCCCTGATAATACAAGTGAATTGTATGAGCATATGACTCACATTTACAACGTACACCTCTGGCTCATGGAAATTTTCTCTAACTAGGTGACCAGAGAAGAAAAACGGTTACTAAATCTGATTTATAGGTTGTATCATATATTAGTATCTGCTAGAATTGGACTACTTTTCAAAGAGGGAAAATTTTGAAGTAGCATATCTACTCATTTACTTTGGAGACAGATAAGACTTCAGGTACTGATTTGTATAGGTTTATGGACCATTGCTAATGGTTGGGCTAGATGGTCAGAGGCTCAGAATAAAAAAAAATACTTACAGAATAGTATGAGAAGATTGGTGGAAAAAAGTATATAGATGGTCCTCCGAGAATACATACAGATTGAGGGAATAATTTTGACTTGTGAATGTTCTTTAAGGGCTTCCTCTTCCTGCAAAGGAGGCAAATTAATCCCTTTCATGGATAGGTCGGCCTCTTTCCTCAGCTGCCCTAGTGCTTGCTCGAATGGGATTATGTGCAAAGTGGCCACAATGGTGGGAGCTCAAAATTATGTTTATCAAATTGAGGATCACAAAATAAGAATAGTTATTTAATAAAGGGAACATAGATTCACTCCGAAATCCTAGAAATCTGTGTGTGATCTCGTATTGCACCTTGTCAGAAGTTCCTGTACTATCCAATGTGTCATTGAAACCATGACCAGCATTGAACCTGCTGGAGTAAAGGCCCAAATGATAGACTATCTGAACTTGGAGGCTGCATGAGTTTTGTTTTTTCTTTTTTTTTTTTTTATTTGTTTTTGCTGTAGGTCCTAAAGTTGACAGAATTATAGGAGATATCATAAGTAGTTCTGAGCAGTACACCCAAATATTAGAGAAGTTGCTTCCAAAATTGGAAGAGGCTAAAATCATGCATTATGTCATTTTCTTGGTGGTAGTTAATGTGAGATGTAGCAATTTGTCATGCATTTTATGGGTTCTAGGCTACTAGATTCTAGGCTACTAGAACTCAGAAACTTTACTGAAACGGCAAGCCTCTCAATTTTTATGGATTACTTACCCTCTGGAATTCTTGTTTTACTAAAGCATATGGAGTACCAGCTACTTCCTGCCCACCTAAGTCCATTTAATATTATATCATCAATGAAGTAGTTTTTCATCATGACCTCTGGATTGGTAGGACAATCAAGGCCACCCTAGACCAAATTTTGATAAAATGATAAAGATATATTGTCCGTGCCAGGTGAAAGTACCCTGTTTCTGACATTCACATTTGGCCAAGTCAACAGTATCTTCCCAGTCATAGAGACTGTGTATTCACTCTTGTGAAGAAATTTTTTTATTGATGATGTCTTTTGTTACATGTAATGAACAGATACACTATTGTAAAGCTTAAGGAAACCTAAGATCATTGGGCAGATTGAGCAATACTTCCAGCTTCTCTGGTGTATATGGGAAGTTTGTTCCCTGAAGCACATAGTGTGTATTGTCTGTGTTTAGTATTTCAGAGGGTTTTGATAGCAGCCATAAAATCATATGGGTAATTTTTTATTGCTGTGAGAAGACTGTTGGAGAAATTCTGCAACTCTCCATTGACGTCTCATACTATGTTTTTTTCTTTCCAATGGGTATACATACAGTTCATAAATTTTGACCATTTTATTTATGTAATATATTTTAGAGATTTCTGTATTTCTTCACAGAAGGTTTAATTCACTTATTACAAAAAGGGAAGAGAAGATGTAATGATGATAGGTTTCTGTGAAAATTATTTGTGTAAGATCATACTTATGTGTAGCACAAGATGCCTAATAGAAATAAGGACTTGGCCTTCAATACCTGAGGTGAAGTGAGAAAGTTGATAAACCTGACTCAAGGGAGGCGAGACACTTGACTGAATATCACCTCAAGTGTACAAATGCTTTCCTAGACTTACCAGAAGATTCTAGATACTTCCCACCTGTAGCCACCTGCTGTGCCTCTAAAGCTTTGCTGCAAGCAAACAAACTGTTATGTCTCTGTCATCTTCAAAGAGCATCCCATATCCTCAAGGGTACTAGACTTTTGGAGCTTCTGAGAGCCTTAAAATTGTAATAGTGGAATAATAGTTGCACACTGCTTAGCATTGTATGAAATAAGGAATAAAGGAACAGCTAGGAATTTTGCTGTCTTTCCTTTGGTATACAGAAACTTCTCCAAATCTTGATAAAAGTAACTTAATAATGCCTACTGTAAGAGGGTTTTTGTGTGGGATAGACAGAATTAGTCTATTTTTATAACTGTGTCCTAAGAGACACATACACAGAGATGCTCTGGTGTATTTACACACACTCACAAACACACACACACACACAGTCTGTCTCTTTCTCTCTGTTTTCTGAAATTTCCCTGTTAATATACTGTTGATATCTTTACATAAATTTACTTTAAATGATTTTTAATACTTTATCTTTTTCATTAAAAAAATCTAAAAATACACCATTAAAACTTGTATCCATTTACCTGTTAATTTGGATTTAACACGGATAATTGTTGACTTTTTTTTCCAGCCTGCTTTATATGTGAAATATATACCTGGTTTTTTTTTCATAATTGGAAGGTTTGGATTGGGGCCAACAAAAATAAAACCTGACAATTTGTTGCTTATAATTCTAATAATAGGAATGTTTTCAGACTTATTTTTCTGGTCATTTTGGTAGATTGGTGGATATAACATAACCCGTATACTTCTATTCACTTTGTAAACCTAGCCTTAATATTATGGTTAGGCAAAATAATAAATTCTGTTACTCAAGTGCTGTTTCATTCTATGTTTAGTCTAACTGCTAGCTTATACAAATATGCTGGTATAATTAATGAACCATTAAGTCTGTTTATTAGATGATTACATAATTGAGTACCAAATGGCATTTAGCCGATGTCAAGTTTTGCAGGAATCTTTATACATAATCATGAAAGTATGCATTCTTTTATTAGTATTCTGAGTTTGTTCATTTGTTGCATACCCATTTAGACTTCTTGTCGATATAATATATATATTTTCTCATTACCTACCGTAGCATAACACTTCAGTTTTTAATGAAATAGTACAAATATAAATATTTGATAAAATATAAACATACAACTTAACAAATTGTTATAAAATAAATACTCATGAAATCTCAATCAAGTAAACAGAGAATTTGCAAGTATTATTTGCATTTGTTGGTCATGACTCTGTCCCTTCCCTCTAATGGTAACAATTATTTTGACTTTTATGATGTTTACTTCTTTGGTTTACTTATATATATTTTACTACCTAGTCATATATTCCTAGACAGTGTATATATTTTTGGATTTTTACATTTATATGTCATAGTTGTACACATTTTGGGGATATGTGTGTATTTTGATCCATGTATACAATGTGTAGTAATCAAATCAGGGTAATTGTGAACCACCATTTTACTCCCTACTTCCATGAAATCTGCTTTTTAAACTCCCACATGTGAGTAAGAACATGTAATATTTGCCTTTTTTGTGCCTGGTTTATTTCACTTAACATAATGATGTCCAGTTCCATCCATGTTGTTGCAAATGAGAGGATTGCATTCTTTTTGATGGCTGAATAATATTCCATTTAGTAAATGTATTACGTTTTCTTTATTTATTTGTTGATGGACACTTAGGCTGATTCCATATCTTGGCCATTGTGGATAGTGCTGCAGTAAACATGGAAGTGCAGATACTTCTTTGATATACTGATTTCCTCTTCTTTGGAAATATACCCAGCAGTGGGATTGCTGAATCATATGTTTATTAGTCTGTTCTCACACTGCTATAAAGAAATACCTGAGACTGGGTAATTCATAAAGAAAAGAGGCTTCATTGGCTTATGGTTCTGCAGGCTGTACAGGAAGGATGGTTGAAGAGGCCTTAGGAAATCTACAATCATGGCAGACGGCAAAGGGGAAGCAGGCACATCTTACATGGCTGGAGCAGGAGGAAGAGAGAGAGAAGTGGGAGGTGCCTCACACTTTTAAACAACTAGATCTCATGAGAACTCACTATTATGGGAAGAGGAGGGGGAGGAATCTGTCCCCATGATCCAATCACCTCCCACCAGGCTCTCCTCCAAAAATGGGGATTACAATTTGACATGAGATTTGGGTGGGGACACAGATTCAAACCATATCAATATGGTAGTTATATTTTTAGTTTTTGAGGAACCTCCATATTCTTTTCCCTAATGGCTGTTCTACTTTGCATTCCCACCAATAGTATATGAATGTTCCCCTTTCTCTGCATCCTCACCAGCACTTGTTATTTTTTGTCTTTTTGATAATAGCCATTCTAACTGAAGTGAAATGTTATCTTGTTGGGTTTTGATGTGCATTTCCCTGGTGATTAGTGATGTTAAGCATTTTTTCATATACCTCTTGGCCATTTGTATGTCTTCTTTTGAGAAATATCTGTTTATATCTTTTGCCCATTTTTAAATTGGGTTATTATTATCATCATTTGTTACTGAGTTGTTTGAATTCCTTATATATTCTGCTTATTAAATTTTTGTTGTATGGATAGTTTACAAATATCTTCTCACGTTTGGCAGGTTGTCTCTTCAGTTTGTCCATTGTTTTCTTTACTGTACAGAAGCTTTTTAGCTTGATGTAATCTCATTTGTCTATGTTTGCATTGTCACCTTTGCTTTTGAGGGCTTACCCAAAAAATCTTTCCCTGGACCAGTGTCCTATAGTGTTTCCCCAGCATTTTCTCCTAGTAGTTTCATAGTTTCAGGTCTTACATTTAGGTCTTTAATCCTTTACTTTTGCATATAGTGAAAGATCTAGTTTCATTCTCTTACATATGAATATTCAGTTTTCCCAGCACCATTTATTAGAGAGTGTTTCTTCCCCACTGTATGTTCTTGGAAACTTTGTCAAAAAGGAGTTGGCTGTAAGTGTGTAGATTTATTTCTGGGTTCTTCATTCTGTTCCATTGGTCTGTGTGTCTGACTAAACAATATATTTTAATTTTGTTACTTTTTGAACTTCATTTTAATTACTATAGCTTTGTAATACGTTAAAATAACTGATAGAGCAATTCTTGCTTTGGTCTTTTCAAAAATATCTCAGCTATATTTAGTCCTTTTCTTTCCATATAAATTCCAGAATCAGCTTATCACTTAAACCAACTCGCTGAGATTTTAATTATCATTGCATGGAGGCTAGAGATCAATGGTAGATGAATTGACATCTGCATAATACCATTTTCTAATCTGTAAACATGCATATATCTCTGTTTAATTAGGTGTTCTTTGATTACTCTCATTAAAATTTTATAGTTTTCTATGTAGAAGTCTCATATATCCTTCGTGGATTTAATTTTTTTAGCTTGATAGCATGTTCCCCAGTGTATATTATAGTGTGTGACAATATCAGTGAGCAGTTAAGAGCATGGACATTGGAACCACATTGCAAGACTGATGTTAAGGAAGGTCCTTAACCTCTCTGAGCCTCTGTTTGTTTTATATATGGAGACAAAAGCTGTATGTTTCTTACCAAGTTTTCATGAGACTAAATACACTACAACTCTCCCAAATTTAGAACATGTTAAGCACTTGATAAGTAGTGGTAAGTGTCTATTAGATTCTTTTAGATTATTAGTGCAGGTATTTTGTTACATTCTGCACAAATATTTTGTATAGTTTTGATTAAATTGTTACATAATGTTTATTTAAATTTATAAATAAAGTTAGTCAAGAATGCACATCATTAAAATATTTAACATTCTCATCCTGGTAGGTGCTTTGACTTTATTTATTGAACTCTTCACATTTTTCAGTCATACATTGTAGCTTTCTTCATATAGATCCTGTCCTTTTTATATTGTGTATTATCATCTGTAATATTATATCATCTATTATTATCATTTGTTTTATTATCATCTGTTATATTTTTTGCTATTGTTAATGGGGTCTCTTCTTCCATGGTAATCATTGGTTATTGCTGGTATGTTATAAGTAAATCTATTGGAGTTTTATTTTTGGTACTTTTTTTTTTACAGGCCACCTACGTAATTTTCACACACATGCACACACACACACTATATATATGTTTTTGTCTCCATATATAAAATAAATATATATATTTATATGTAAAGTAAATATATATATATAGTGTGTGTGTATATATATGTATGTATGTGTGTATATATATCCCCCCTGCCATTTCCAATTGTTTTCTCCTTATCAACCAAATAGCATTATCATACTTTTAATTGCTGAGGTGTTAAAGTTAGAGTTTATATTATTTTTTATTGCTCTATTAAAAAATTTCCATAAACTTTGTGACTTAAAGCAATACCTATTTACTATCTCAGTTTTTGTCTAGACACACCTTAGCTGGTTCCTCTGTTCACAGTCTCACAAGGCTGAAATCAAGATGTTGGCTGTGGCCGTGGTCTCATGTGAAACTCGAGAAAGATCTGCTTCCTAACTCACACAGGTTGTTAGCTGAGTTCAGTTCTTTACAGATTTAGGACTGAAGGCTTTGTTTTCTTGCCAGCTAAAGGCTGGAGGTCCTTTCTTACAGCTATCTATTGAAAGTTGCCCTCAACTCCTAGCACAGGAGACATCCAACAAGAAGAGCACTACAGTCTTATGGAATGTAACCTTGTAATCACATCCATTGTATCACCTATACCATACTCCATTAGTTAGAGACATATCATAGGACCTGCCTACACTCAGGAAAAGGGGATCACACAAGAACATGAGCACCAGGAGGTGGGGATCTTGGGGGCTACCCTAAGAATCTGGACAATGCAGAGCCATTCTTTCAGTCCAGAAACCCTAGGAATACCCTGTTTTAAGCTACTATCTTATCTAAATTATTGCTATAGCCTTTTAACTGGTTTCTTTTTGTCTGCTCCTAGCTAATTTTAGCCTATTACATGCATAGCAGCTGTAGTGATCCCATTAAAACACAAATCAGGTAATCTCAGTCCTGTACTCACAAAGTTTTTCATATCATCAGTATGAAACCATCCCCAGTGATTTCTCATGTCACCATAAAAAAATCCAGAGTCATCACAATGGATGACTATGTGATCAGGATCTCTACTGATGTGGTTTGGCTCTCTGTCCCCACCCAAATCTCATGTTGAATTGTAATAATCCCCACATGTCAAGGGCAGGGCCAGGCAGAGACAATTGAATCATGGGCGCAGTTTCCCCCATACTGTTCTCAAGTTAGTGAGTTCTCATGAGATGTGATGGTTTTGTATGCGTCTGGCATTTCCCCTGCTGGCACTTCTTCCCTTGCCTGCTGCCATGTAAGATGTAACTTCCACTTTCTGCCATGATTGTGAGGCTTCCCCAGGCATGTGGAACTATGAGTCCATTAAACGTCTTTCTTTTATAAATTACCCAGTCTTGGGTATGTCTTTATCAGCAGTGTGAGAAAGGACTAATATACCTACCTAGTATTGTTTTGACCTCATCTCCTAATGCAAGTTGAGTATCCCTTATCTGAAATGCTTGGGATCAGAAGTATTTCAAATTGCAGATTTTGAAATACTTGCATATCCATAGTTTGATATCTTGGGGGTAGGGCCCAAGTCTAAACATGAAATACATTTATGTTTCCTGTAAACCTTATACACAAAGGCTGAATGTAATTTATACAATATTTTAAAATAATTTTATACATGAAACAAAGTTCATGTACATTGAACCATTAGAAAGCAAAGGTGTCACTATCTCAGCCACCAATGTAGGCAATCTGTGGTTGCCTGCTGTCACCATCTTTCCTGACTCTAAATTTGTGTGCTACTATATTAGTCCATTCTTACATTGCTATAAAGAAATATCTGAGATTGGGTAATTTATAAAGAAAAGAGGTTTAATTGGCTCATGGTTCTGCAGATTATACAAGAAGCATAGCAGCTTCTGCTTCTGGGGAGGCCTCAGGAAGCGTCCAATCATGGTGGAAGGCAAAGGAGAAGCAAGCGTCCTACATGGCAGGAGCAGGAGCAAGAGGGAAGGTGCTACAGACTTTTAAGCAACCAGATCTCATGAGAACTCGCTCACTATCATGAGAACAGCACCAAGGGGATGGTGCTAAACTATTGAGAAATTCACTCGTATGACCCAGTCACCTCCCACCAAGCCCCATCTCCAACATTGTGGATCACAATTTGACATGAGATATGGGCAGGGACACATATCCACACCATATCAGCTACTGATAAGCAATCATTTCCTTACACTTATTCACACATAGTATTTAACACTAAAAAATGTAACATACCATTTATACAGTAAAAAAAAATGACATATTCAGGATAACTGGCAGCACAGTAGCATCACCAGAACATCTTTCTTAGCTGTTAAACATAAAACTGCAGGCTTTCAGTCTCCACCTATGATGCTGTGTTTTGATTAAAAGGTTACTGTACCTTGGGCCGGGTGTGGTGGCTCACACCTGTAATCCCACCACTTTGGGAGGCTGAGGCGGATGGGCAGATCACGAGGTCAGGAGTTTGAGATCAGCCTGGCCAACATGGTGAAACCCCATCTCTACTGAAAATACAAAAATTAGCTGGGCGTGGTGGCGCATGCCTGTAATCCCAGCTATTCCAGAGGCTGAGGCAGGAGAATTGCATAAACCTGGGAGGTGGAGGTTGCAGTGAGCCAAGATCATGCCACTGCACTCCAGCCTGGGTGACAAGAGCGAAACTCCATCTTAGGGGTCGGGGGAGAAAAACAGGTAATGTACATTGAACAGTAGGGATGCCAGGTAAACTGTGTGTTGTGCATTTTGACTGTGTTGTGACCGTGATCCATAACATGGTGTGGAATTGTCCACTTGTGGCATCATGTTGGTGCTCAAAACATTTTGAATTTTGAAGCATTTTGGATTTTGGAGTTTGGGATGCTCAATGTGTACTTCTCCCTTTCTTATTCCACTTCAGCTATATTGGCCCCCTTCCTGTTCAAACAGGTTAGAAATTCTCTCACCTTAGGTATTTGACTGAAGCTATTTGCTGTACCTGGAACACCTTTTCCCCCAATAGCTACATGGCTTGCTTCCTCACTACTTTTAGGTCTTTCCTAAAGGTTATCACCTTCTTAGTGAGCTCTTTCCTGACCACCATATTTAAAATTACACACAGTGATATATTTTTTTCACTCCTTGTTAAAACTCATTTTTCACTTTCTTGTTTTAGTTGTATCCATTACTTTGTTGTTTAATTTTTAATTTTGTTCATTGTTCCCTTCCTCTACTATTTAGAGTTCCATAAGGACTGGGATATTTGTATGTATGTGTGTGTGTTTATTGGCAAATTGCCAACATTTAAAACAGTAGTAGGCATTTAGTAGATATTCAACCAGTATTTTTCTTAGTAAATTGAAATTTATGTCATTAGGAGATGGATTCACAAATAGTTTTATTGTCTTCTAATAATGAACATTCTATCGCCTTTTGCATTTTATTTTATTCTTGTCTTTTTGCATTATCTTGGATTTCTAGAACGATGTTAAAAAATAATGGGCAGTTTTGCCTTCCTGATGACTTTAATGGGAATGCTTTTCCTGTTTTTGCTTTTAGATCTTGTATTGAGATAGATTTGTCTTTTAAAAAATCATATTAAAGAGGTAACCTTTCTTTAATTTACTCAGAATTTTTTGGAGGACAAGGAATAGAAAGTAGATGTTGAATCTTAAATCAAAGAGCTTTTAAGCATCTGTTCCAATGATTATATGTCTCTCTTCTGTTACATATTGATGTCATAAATTACATCAGGAGATATTTTAATGTTAAACTCTCTTTTTATCCCTGGAATGAAATGTGCTTGGTCACAATATGGTACTATTTTAATTAACTGCTGGATTAAATTTGCTAAGCTTTACATTATTTCTAGTACTTGTAAGATTTTAAAAGTCTTACGTCATTTGTTATTTTAGATTTACTCATTCCCTAATTAGCAGAATTCAGTCCAGGTATGTATTTACTCATAAAGTTGCCCCAATTCACCTTGGATCACCTCATTGTACATCCAGATACTGTAGACCTCTCTTTTCAAATCTTAACTCAAAATCCACTGACAGTCATTTTCATTATCTATTCAGTGGTTTAGTAGCCTAAAGAAAGAAAAGTGTCTCCCTAAACCTTCTTAACCTACAGCCTTATATATCTGGGTTGATGATAACATGATCCTCCCTATTGTTCAAACTAAACACCCAAGAGTCATTCTTGATTTCTTTCTTCTTTTACTCTACATCATAATTAGTTCACCAGCAAATCTTATCACTTTTTTTTTTTTGGCAGGGTCTGTCACTCAGGCTAGAGTACAGTGGTGCAATTACAGCTCACTGCAGCCTCGACCCCCTGGGCTCAGGTGATTCTCCCACCTCAGCCTCTCCGGTAGCTGGGACCTATGGGTGTGTGCCACCGTGAGCAGCTAATTTTTTGTATTTTTAATAGAGACAGGTTTTGCCATGTTGCCCAGGCTGGCCTCGAATTCCTGGAATCAAGTGATCTGTCTGCTTCAGCCTCCCAAAATGCTGGGATTACAGGCATGATTCACTATGCCTGGTCCCTTTACTCTTAACATAATTTAAAATTCCTGTGTGTATTAGAGTCTATGTCTTGACTTTCTTTTGCTTTTTCATTAAAGCTGTTTAAATTCTTACAGTTTGTAATATGTTTTAATATCTAATCATGTTAGACCTCCTTCCAGTTTTGTCCTACTGTTCTGGTATTGAATGTTGCTGCAGCTATGTCTGGAACAATTTGATTTCCTCTCCTTCCATGTCCCTCACTCCACCTTGTAGTAACTTGGTCGTTTTGCCTGGATACCCCAATGGTTCTTTGTTACTTGTTAAGCTTAACTTTACCAGGTTCTGTCTCTGTGCTAACTCTTTTGATTCAGTTTACTCTGGGACATATTGTACAGTTTATGTACTTAGATTGATGACTTTTTTTTCTCCCGGGGAGAATTTCTTGACTAATATCTTTAAAGATATATCATGTTAGATTATTTCAATTTTCTCTTCAAGAAATCAATAATTTAAACTCCTTATTTCCATTATATTTTTCACATTTTTGTCATTCTGTTCCTTACATTTGTTATTATCTTCTTAACAGTATCTGTTTTCTTTTTTACTGTTTGCAATTATACTTTCATTTCTATGACAGTTTTATTCTTCTATTTCATTCCTTAGCTCTGCCAGCTCATGTTTTACTTTTTCTGGTTGCTGTTTCTTCCCTGTGTTCATAGATTTTTATTTTGTGCAATGAGCTTAATGGAGACCACTGCTTTATCAAACTTGTTTAATTCATAGAAAATTGTGTGTTCACAGTTTAAGTATTTAAAGGCAACTTTTTTTTTAGTATGTATCTTCCATCTATTTATCTTTTTTTTTTAAATTTTTTCTTATAGCACCTTTGTATGGTACTTCTTTTTGGAGAGATGTGAGCTTTTTCACAGCAGCTGTTTGTAGGAGGCTTATGCTTAAGAGAAGCTAGAGAAGCTAGGGTCATGCTCCTGGTTAGATGGAATTCTTCTAAAGGCCCAAATTTTGTATGTGTGTGTTTGTTCCTTTTTCAGGCCATCCTCTCCCCTCCCCTGGTACCCCCCATATATCTTGATATGGAGGTAGACAGTTTTCTGTTTGTTAGTAATTGTCTCTATAATCTAACTAGTAATTAATTATTAATGGAGTTTTTTGTGACTTCTGGTTCCACTGTGCTCCTTCTGCTTCTTGGTGTCATATTGGGGGTCTTGTGTATTCCATTTCCACTGTTGAAAACAGAGGATTAGGCATTGCCTCTTGGGTTATACTCCTCATTTTTGAGAATTTTATTTTGTTTTTCTTCTTGGAAATTTATTTTGCTTTTATGTTTATATTAGTCAGGGTTCTCTAGAGGGACAGAACCAATAGGATACAAGTATATATAAAAGGGAGTTCATTAAGGAGTATTGACTCACACAGTCACAAGGTGACATCCCACAATAGGCCATCTGCAAGGAAACCTTGCTCCTGCAAAGAGCAAGGAAGCCAGTCTGAGTCCCAAAGCTGAAGAACTTGGAGTTCAATGTTGGAGGCCGAAAAGCATCCAGCATGGGAGAAAGATGTAGGTTGGAAGAGTAAACCAGTCTAGTCTTTCCACGCTCTTCTACCTGCTTTTATTCTGGCTGTGCTGGTAGCTGATTAGATTGTGCCCACCCAGATTGAGGGTGAATCTGCCTTTCCTAGCCCACTGACTCAAATGTTGATCTCATTTGGCAACACCCTCACAGACACACCCAGAAACAATATTTTGCATCCTTCAATACAATCAAGTTGACAGTCAATATTAACCATCACAAGTCCACCCTTTGTCAATGTGAGCTCATAAACATCTGAAATCGTAAGTAATCTCCAAATAAAGACAACAAAAGGATTATAATTACACCTAACATAATATAACTATCCTTTGTACAACTGGAAACACACCAATCCCCAACCCAAATGCTGTTATATAAAGTTAACAACACTTAAATGCTGATATGAAGTCACTAACTCTACGTCACATGATAAAGGAGAAAGGAAATAAAATGAAGATATTTTCTTAGTACAAGTGTATACATGCACAAGCATGTTCTTAACAAAATAAGGAGGAAATACTCATGACAATTACAGTTCTCATTTCTGCAGCTGATCACATGGTCGTAGCTGGTATTGATGACTACCGTCTTCTACTACCCATTCTGTATTCTCTTTGCCTTCAGCAAGCACCTCAGCAGGTCATGTTTTTTTTTACCTGGTGGAGTGACCCAAACCTTCATTCCTGAAGGGTCTGAGCCATTTGTAGTCCTGCCTAGATTTGGCTGTTGTAGTTTCCCATTGACCTTAATCACAGGGCATGGTAATACTAGGAGACACCCTAATGGATCTCCTGTATTCCATGCATACTCTTCCTTACCTCCACTGTGGAGTAGTACACTGATTTCATCTTGATAGTCCAGGTCAGTCACCCCAGCCAACATTGTAACTCCTTAGCCTGTTGACTTAAAGGTAGGAGGAGCCCAAAATTTACTGTATTAGTCTATTTTCATGCTGCCGATAAAGACATACCCGAGACTGGGTAGTTTGTAAAGAAAAAGAGGTTTAATGGGCTCACAGTTCCACGTGGCTGGAGAGGCCTCATAATCATGGTGGAAGATGAAAGGCACATCTTACGTGGTGGCATTCAGGAGAGAATATATATATATATCATGGATGGCCACAATATCCTGTCTCATTCTTTCCCTTCCTCAGCACCATTTGTCCTATTTTTACTGCCTTTGGCTGCCCTTCAATTTATTTTGTGGTTAAACATTTCTGTGATATGCTGTTTTTCTCCCTCCTCCATGCTTTTGGGTTAGGTGTTCTTAGCTAACCCAAAAGTGGGCTTAGGTGTTCTTAGCTTGATCTGACAATTATAAAATTAGCCACTGACATTTTATCTAATGAACATTTTCTAGATTGGCAGCAAAATGATGATTCTGTCATAACTTTGGTAATTAACTGCTGAATAAAAAGTTGTGGCAATTTGGAGTTTTTCTGGATTTGCTAAAATTCTCTGACGAATTTTTAAATTAAGTGGCAGTTGAGAGGAAAATTTACTATTTATGTAGATTTAGATACATTTTAAAAAATCTAGATTGGAAATTACCCATGGTCTTAAAAATACTCAGTAAGAACAACTTTTGAAGAGGAGATTACTATTCTAATTGATTAAAAATATATCTGAAATAACTAAATGATACTTTCTGTTAGATTTATATTTTGATGTACAGTTATTACTTTGAGACATCAAGGATGTAATTATGCTTTTGGGACATATTTTACACAATCTACGTTTATTTTTCTTTTTTATATAGGTTATTAAGTGTGATATGCTGTGATCTGGACACTCTTCTCCTGTTAGAGACTCAGTATCAGGTATCTGAAATGTTACTAAATGCTCAAGAAGAAAATATCTTGGAGACTTCTGAGAGCCACAGGTAAAAATGGGTGATTAAAACAGAGTAACAGCAGTTTTCTTTAGAGATGTTTTGTTAAGACAGTAATTTTTGATATAGTTTGTTTAATGTTTTTCTGCTTTCTAAATTCAATCAATTTAAATAACAGAATACAAAGCAACTAAAGTGTAAATGTCACAGAAAGATTATGATAGAAGTGTTTGGAGAGTGCTTGCAGAGTACTACTTTCAAGTCTGTTGCTTTTGTCGTGTGTGTGTGTGTGTGTGTGTGTGTGTGTATGTATGTATGTGGTATGTGTGTATATATATGTAATACATAAAATATTAGGTAAGACCTAACTTTATTAATGGTTCCATAAAACCGTATCACCTTTTAATTCAGCTGCTATTGTAAGATGACCCATTGAACAAAATTTTTGATTTTGTGTCCTTTGCAGAGGCATTCTTTATTCCATCCTCTTAATTATGTTAGTTCAAAGTCATAAATTCTGATTATTTCCAAAATGAGGTTATGGTAATATCCTGATAATTTTTTTCATTAATAAATCACACTTGCCATTACCTCAATTTGGCTGACTGTTGTCAAATACACATTCAATAGCTGGCATTGCCTTTATGTCTGTAATTAATTTTAAAAAAGAGTATGTCTGCATCTTAGCCAGGTCTTGGAAAATTATTATGGAGTATATTACTTGATACTCTAGGTTTTTTGTAGAAGGAAAAGATTAACAGCTGCTGAGTATGGAAGCTACTCCTAAGCAACATTTAGATTTTGAATTTAAGGCACCAGGTTTAAAACTTAAGAAAACCTTGACTGAAAATATGATTGTTGAAGTCACTGTAGAAATAATGCATGTCCTAATTCCATTTCTTTAAATGCAGTAATATTTATCAGGGAAAGTATTCTTTAATTAATGTCATTGTATCGCCATCAATTTTTTGCTGTCTAGCAAAGAGAACTTAAAATGAAAAGTGAATTTAGCTTTTGTATTTTAAGAAATACATTGACTTTTGTATATGGTATAAGGAGGGGGTCCAGTTTCAATTTTCTGCAAATAGCCAGTTCTCCCAGCACTATTTATTAAGTAGAGAATCCTTTCCTCATTGCTTGTTTTTGTCAGGTTTGTCAAAGATCAGATTGTTGTAGAAGTTTGGCCTTATTTCTGGGTTCTCTATTCTGTTCCATTGGTCTATGTGTCTGTTCTTGTACCAGTACCATGCTATTTTAGTTACTGTAGCCTTATAGTTTGAAGTCAGGTAGTGTGATGCTTCCAGCTTTGTTCTTTTTGCTTAAGATTGTGTTGGCTATTCGAGCTCTTTTTTGGTTCCACGTGAATTTAAAAATATTTTTTGTCTGATTCTGTAAAGAATGTCAATATAGTTTAATACGAATAGCATTGAATCTATAAGTTGCTTTGGGCAGCATGGTCATTTTCTCAATACTGATTCTTCCTATTCATGAGCATGGAATGTTTTTCCATTTGTTTGTGTCATCTCTGATTTCTTTGAGCAGTGGCTTGTAGTTCACCTTGAAGAGGTCCTTCACTTTTCTTGTTAGCTGTAGTTCTAGGTATTTTATTCTTTTTGTGGCAGTTGTGAACAGGAGTTCATTTATAATTTGGCTCTTGGCTTGCCTGTTGGTGGTGTATAGGAATGCAAGCGATTTTTGCATGTTGATTTCATATCCTGAGACTTTGCTTATCAGCTTAAGAAGCTTTTGGGCTGAGATGATGGGGTTTTCTAGATATAGGATCATGTCATCTACAAATACAGTTTGACTTCCTCTCTTTCTGTTTGAATGCACTTTATTTCTTTCTCTTGCATGATTACCCTGGCTAGAATTTCCAATAATATGTTTAATAGGAGTGGTGAGAGAAGGCATCCTTGTCTTGTGCCAGTTTTCAAGGCTAATGCTCACAGCTTTTGCTCATTTAGTATGATACTGTCTGTGGGTTTGTCATATATGGTGCTTATTATTTTGTGATATGTTCCTTCAGTTACACTATATACAAAAATCAACTCAAGATGGATTAAATACTTCAATGTAAACCCAAAACCCAAAACTATGAAAACCCTAGGAGAAAATCTAGGCAGTACCATTCAGGGCATAGTCATGGGCAAAGATTTCATGAGGAAGATGCCAAAAGCAATGGTAACAAACACAAAAACTGACAAATGGGATCTAATTAAACTAAAAAGCTTCTGCACAGCAAAGAAACTATCATCAGAGTGAACAGACAACCTATAGAATAGGGAAAACTTTTTGCAATCTGGCCATCTGACAAAGATCTAACAACACCTAATATCCAGCATGTACAAGGAACGTAAACAAATTTACAAGAGAAAAGCAAACAGTCCCATTAAAAAGTGGGCAAAGGACATGAACAGATGCTTCTCAAAAGAAGACATACATGTGGCCAACAAACATATGAAAAAAAGTTCAACATCACTGATCATTAGAGAAATGCAAATGAAAACCACAATGAGATATCATCTCGCACCAGTCAGAATGGCTATTATTAAAAAGTCAAAAAACAACAGATGCTGGTGTGGTTGTGGAGAAAAAAGAATGCTTTTACACTGTTGGGAGTGTAAATTAGTTCAACCATTGTGGAAGACAGTGTAGCAACTCCTCAAAGACCTGAAGACAGAAATAGCATTAGACCCAGCAATCCCATTACTGGGTATATACCCAAAAGAATATAACTCCTTCTGTTAGACAGATACAGGCACACTTATGTTCATTGCAGCACTATTCACAATAGCAAAGACACGGAATCAACACAAATGCCCATCAATAATAGAAAATGTGATACATATACAGCATGTAATACTTTGCAGCTATAGAAAGGATCATGTCCTTTGCAGGGACATGAATGGAGCTGGAGGCCATTATCCTCAGCAAATTAATATAGGAATGGAAAACCAAATACTCCATGTTCTCACTTATAAGTGGGAGCTGAATGATGAGAACATATGGACACATGGTGGGGAACAACACACACTGGGGCCTGTTAGAGGGTGAAGCTGGAGAGGAGGGAGAGCATCAGGAAGAATAACTCATGGATGCTGGGCTTAATACCTGGGTGATGGGATGATCTGTGCAGCAAACCACCATGGCACACGTTTGCCTATGTAACAAACCTGCACATCCTGCACAGGCACCCTGAACTTAATAAAACTATATAAATGTT
This sequence comes from Pongo abelii, assembly GCF_028885655.2. Classification (NCBI taxonomy): domain Eukaryota; kingdom Metazoa; phylum Chordata; class Mammalia; order Primates; family Hominidae; genus Pongo; species Pongo abelii. Next base: position 122,495,400 of record NC_071990.2, on the reverse strand, counting down.
AAATGCAGTAAAGAAAAAGAAATAGATTGATAAATATTTCTGCCTTTTTTCTTTACAATCCAGAGACTTGAGTTAAAAATTAACACATATTCAATCAAAAGGATGACAAAGGTGATATATTTATTTTTTCAGGGACTTTATAATTGATGGCTTATCAGTGGAGAGAAATCATGTTCTTGTTAGAATAAATCTTGTTGGTGGGCCATTGGAACGGATTTTGCCTCCGAGGATACTCGAAAAGGTGAGTGTGGGGCAAAGAGCAGTGGGATGTGTTTTTCTGACATATTTTGAAGCAAGATAGCCAACTCAAAGTCACCCTAAACTTTACCTCTTAACTATCTACATCACAGAGTTGAACTTATTACTTGAGAATATTTAGGATGCAAATAAATACTTTCAAACTAAAATAATATTTTTGATGTCTAAGGGTCATGAATGCTAACGTAGGGTAGGTATTGTTTGCATGTGTAGTAGAGTAGGTATTGTTTTATTAAAAAGTTGTCATTTTTCTTGTGCGCCTTTGAATATTTTACTTTCAATGTCTTTCTCATTCATGATACTTAACTTTTATTATTAAATGACATATTATTTTTTATTTTATTGGAAACATTGAGTACCTCTCCTTCCATCAATATTCAAGTATGGGTTTCTCATGAAGGTTTTTCATTTGTTTTCGTTGTTGTTAAGAACCTTCTTGCTTTGACTGTCACTCTCGGAAAGATAAGATAGAAATGACTGGCAGCACAAGAAAAAGTTTTGTGGAAAAAACCACAGGTTTCTTTTGAAGATTACAATTTTCCTTTTATGAAAAAAAACACAGTAAATTTATCATTATCAATTCTGCTTGCTACAAGTTACCATATATTTGTCCTCAGTACTAATTTAATATTGTTTCTGTTACAGCTTGTTTTAAGTATTACTCATTGGAATATTGAAGTATAGTATCAAATAGCTTTTGGTTAGTTGGGCAACAACTGCAGAATTTATGAGCAAGAAAAGCCAGTTTAAGTTAATGATATTTCAGATAGCTTTAAAATTCAATATTATTTTAGACCACTTCCTAAAGTCATCTGTCTTGCTTCTTTTTTAGAGTGATAATCCATATCCTTGGCCAATGTTTTCATCATATCCATTGCCAAACTGCTATCTGTCAGACATTACAAGAAATGCTGGTATAAAACAAGGTAAAATATTTACCATCAAATGCCATATTATTTTTAAAGCTTTTGTTATAATTTGAAAAAAAGAAAATATTAAGGAAGATGAATATTGACTGCATTTAGCATGTATACATGTGTGCATTTATGCCTATTTCTTTGTATTTTTTTCCTCATGTTTCTTACTAACTTGGTACAGTCATGCGCTGCATAATGACATTTTGGTTAATGATGGACCACGTATACAAAGGTGGTCTTATAAGATTATTATACCACATTTTTACTATACCTTTTAAAATCTTTAAATATGTTTAGATGCACAATACCATTGTGCTACAATTGCCTACAGTATTCAGTACAGTAACATGCTGTATAGACTTGTAGCCTAGGAGCAATAGGCTGCACCATGTAGCCTAGGTGTAGAGTAGACTATACCCTCTATGTTTGTGTAAGATGACTCTACAGTGTTCACAAAGTGACAAAATCGCTTGAGGATGCAATTCTGAGAATATATTCTCATTGTTAAGCAATGCATGACTATTCGTATGAGGCTAATAATTCTTACTTCTTGTTGCTAAGGTGTAGCTGATCTGTCCAGTAGCAACAGTTGTTTGATTAAAAAAAAAGTAATGGTCTTTGATTTGTTCAATTAATTCTAGGTATGTATCAACAGAGTAGTAATTTTTAGTAACTGCTATGTGCTATACACAGGTCTTGTATACTCAACAACTGAAATTAGTGAAGATTATAATTCCCACCTTTGTGGAGTCATGAACTCTTATAGAATGCATTCAAATAATTAGATAATTGTATAGCAGTACAATGTGATGGGAACTAAATAGAAAAATGTATAGCCTGCTAGGATAGTACATAAGCAGGATACTCTTCCAAAGAAGAATATGTATATAATGAGGCATGTAGTTTAAATATTTATTTTCTGAGTAAGAGAAGAGCATTTTTTCTTTTTGGCAGAGGAAAAAGCAGAGGGGCTGGAAGAAGCAAGTTATAGTCAGAGAACTGTGGTAGTTGAATAATGTCTGAGATTTGGAATGTGACAGCAAGAGTGACAGGAAGTAAGACTGAACATGTAAGCCCAGCCATAAGACCAGTGGAGATCAAACTCAGGTGTTTAGACATTATCTTATGAGCCACTAAAATTCAAACAGAATTTTTAGGCTAGAGAATTCTAAGATGAAAGATGAAGCTACATGGCCTATCTGCAGGCCACCACTCTTAAACGCTACCTACTGGATAGAAGCCCAAATTACAACACCAAAAACATTTTGCCAGTATGCAGTGCCTGTGACACTTAAGGCAAAAATTCAGCCACAAATAAAGATTCTGTATAGAGTTATAGCTCTCTGAAAGCACCCAGAAACAAAGCCAACTGAGTATACTCAACTTACCTCACAGTTAAAGGAACACCAGCCCTCCACATGGCAATTCAAAAAGCCGGAGTGTCCTCTTACCTCCAACCAAATGCACTAGTTTCCCAGCAGTGGTGCTTAACCATATTGAAAGGAATGAAATGACAGACCTAGGATTCAGAATCTGGCTGGTAAGGAAGAGCATTGAGATCCAGGAGAAAGTTGAAACCTAGTCCTAGAAATCCAAGGAATCCAGTGCAATGATCCAGGAGCTAAAAGAAAAAATAACCATTTCAAGAAAGAACTAAACTGAACCTTTGGAATTGAATAATTCACTTTAAGAATTTCATGATTAGTCATAAAGCATAGTCAGAAGTATTAATAGCAGAATAGACCAAGCTAAGGAAAGAATCTCAAAGCTTGAAGACTGGTTCTTGAATCAACTAAGTCAGACACAAAGAAAAAATAATTTTTAAAAATGACAAAACTTCCAAGAAATATGGGATTATGTAAAGAGACCAAATCTATGACTCATTGGCATTCTTGAGAGGGAAGGAGAGAGTGTAAGTAACTTGGAAAACATTTGAAGTCCATCAAAATTTTCCCAAGTTTGCTAGAGATGTAGACATAAGAATTTAAGAAATACAGAGATCACTTGCAAGATACTATACAAGATAACCATCCCCAAGGCACATCATTATCAGATTTACCAAAGTCATTGCAAAAGAAAAAACTTAAAGTCAGCCAGAGAGAAAGGTTGGGTCACCTACAAAGGGAACCTCATCATGCTAGCAACAGACTTTTCAGCAGAAACCTTAAAGCCAGAAGAGATTGGAGGCCTATTTTCAGCATTTTTAAGGTAAAGAAATTTCAACCAAGAATTTAATATCCCACCAAACTCAGCTTCAGGGTAAAGGAAATGTAAAATCCTTCTCAGATAAGCAACTACTAAGGGAACTCATTACTACCAGACCAGCCTTACAAGAGGTCATTAAGAGAGTGCTAAACATGGAAATGGAAGATCAAAACCTGCTACCACAAAGACACACTAAAGCACATAACCCACAGACAGTATAAAGGAATTACACCATCAAGTCTGTAAAACAACAAACTGCCAACCCAGTGACAGGATCAGAATCTCACATATCAGTACTAATACCTTGAATTAGTGGGGCCTAAACACCCCACTTAAAAGGCATAGAGTGGCAAGCTGGATAGAAAGATAAGACCCAACTGTCTGCTGTTTTCAAGAGACACATCTCACATGTAATGGCACTCACAGGCTCAAAGGGATGGAGAAAAGCTACCACGCAAATGGAAAACATAAAAGAGCAGGTGTTGCAGTTCTTGTATCAGATAAAGTAGACTTTTAACCAACAACAATCAGGAAGAATAAAGAAGGCCATAACATAATGATAAAGTGTTCAAGTAAACAAGAAGACTTAGCTATCCTACATATATATGCACTCAACATTAGAGCACTCAGATTCACAAAACAAGTTTTTCTTGACACAGGAAAAGACTTATATAGCCCCTAAATTATAGTAATGGACTTCAGCACCCTATTGACAACATTAGGCAGATCACTGAGGCGGAAAATTCCACAAGGATATTGTGGAATTAAACTTGACACTTGATGAAGTAGACCTAATAGGTATCCAAAGAATACTCCACCTAACAATGATAGAATATACATTCTTGTCTTCTACACATGCAACATATTCTATGATTGACCATATGCTTGGCCATAAAATAAATCTCAGTGAATTTTTAAAAATGATGCCAAGCACACTCTCAGGCCACAGTGCCATAAAAATGGAAATTAATACTAAGAAGATCTCTCAAAACTACACAAAAACATGGAAATTAAACAACTAGCTCTTTATAACCCTTGAGTGAACAATGAAATTAAGTCAGAAATAAAAACTTTCTTTGAAACTAATCAAAATAGAGATGCAACTTACTAACATCTTTGGGATGCAGCTAAATTTGTGCTAAGAGATAACTTTATAGTCCTATGGCTTTCATCAAGAGGTTAGAAAGACCTTAAATTAATGATCTAACATCATACCTAGAGGAAATAGAAAAAAAGCCCATGTGACTCCAGAGTTAGCAGAAGAAAATAAATAATTAAAATCAAAGAAAAACTGAATGAAATTGTGACACAAACATCCATAAAAAAGATAAATGAGACCAATAATTGATTTTTCAAAAGGAAAAACAAGATAGATAGACTGCTAGCTAGATTAACAAAGAAAAAAAAAAGAAGATCCAAATAAGCACAGTCAAAAATGACAAAAATGACATTACAACTGATCCCACAGAAATACAAAAGATCAAAATACAAAGAGACTATTATGAACACCTGAATGCACACAGATTAGAAAGTCTATAGGATATTGATAAGTTCCTGGAAACATGATATCCTAAGATTGAACCAGGAAGAAAGTAAAATCCTGAACATACCAATAACAAGTTTCAAAACTGAATCAGTAATACAAAGCCTAACAACCAAAAAAAAAAAAAAAAAAAAATCCTGGGACCAGATGGATTCATACAGAATTCTACTAGATATATAAAGAACTGATAGCAATCCTTCTGAAACTATTCCAAAAAGTCAAAGAGGAGGAGCTTCTTTATAACTTATTTTACAAAGCCAATATTATCCTGATACCAAACTCTGACAGAGACACAGAAAAAGAAACTTTAGGCCAAATATTCTTGATGAACATGGGCAAAAATAATTTCAACAAAATACTGGCAAATGAAATCCAGCAGCATATTTTTATCCAGCAGCAAAAGTTAATTCACCACAAGTTAGACTTTATTCCTGAGATGCAAGGTTGGTTCATCATATGCAAATCAATGAATGTGACTCACCACATAAACAGAATAAAAAACAAAAACTCCATTACCGTTTCAATAGACACAGAAAAATCCCTCAGTAAAATCCAACATCTCTTCACGATAAAAACCCTCAATAGGCTAGGCATAAAGGAACATATCTCAAAATAATAAGAGCCATCTATGACAAATCCACAGCTAACATCACAGCATTATACTGAATGGGTAAAAAGTGGAATCATTCCCTTTGAGAACTGAAAAAAGACAACTATGCCTACTCTCACTACACTTGTTCAACATAGTACTGAAAGTGCTTGCTAGAACAATTAGGCAAGAGAAATAAAGAAAAAGCATCCAAATAGGAAAAGAAGAAGTTAAACTATCTCCCCTTGCTGATGATACAATTCTATGCATAGAAAACCCTAAGGATTCTAACGAAAGGACCCTAGGAATGATAAATGATTTCAGTAAAATTTCAAGATACAAAATCAATGAACAAAAGTCAGCTTTTCTATACAACAGTATAGATTGAAAGCCAAATCAAGAACATAATCCCATTTGCTGTAGACACACACACACACACACACACACACACACACACACACACACTAAAGCCTAGGAATGCATCTAACTAATGATGGGAAGTAGTTCTACAAGGAGAACTACAAACATTGCTGAAAGAAATCAGAGATGACATGAATAAATGGAAAAATATTTCTGCTTATGGATTGTAGGAATCAATATTGTTAAAATGGCCATACTTCCCAAAGCAATTTATAGATTCAGTGCTATCCCTATTAAAATACCAATATCATTTTTCACAGAATTAGAAATATGTATTGTAAAATTCATATGGAACCAAAAAAGAGCTGGAATACCAAAGCAATACTAAGTAAAAACAACAAAGTTGGAGGCATCACATTACCTGACTTCAAACTATACTATAAGGTGAAAGTAACCAACATGACATGGTACTGGTGCAGAAACAGACACATAGACCAATAAAACAGAATACAGAACCCAGAAACAAGCCTACACACTTACTATTAGACCATTTTCAGATGAATAGTTTGTGAACATTTTCTCCTGTTCTGCAGGTTGTCTCTTTACTCTGTTGATAATTACTTCTGCTGTGCAGAAACTCTTTAATTAGGTCGCACTTATCAATTTTTGTTTTTGTTACAATGGCTTTTGGGAACTTAGCCATAAGTTTTTTGCCAAAGCCTATGTCGAGAAGGATGTTTTCCAGATTTTCTTCTAGGAATTTTATAGTTTGAGATCTTAAATGTAAATCATTAATCCATCTTGAGTTAATTTTTGTATATGGTAAGGTAGGGAGATAATATCAAGAATCTAACAGGGCCTTGAACAAATCAACAAGTAAAAAACAAATAATCCGATTCCCTGACAAGATGGAGGAATAAGAAAAGCTCCAGTCCTCAGATCCTAGTGAGACCAATGCAGAAGGCGGGTGATTTCTGCACTTCCAACTGAGGTACCTGGTTCATCTCACTGGGACTGGTTAGACAGTGGGTGAAGTCCACGAGGGTGAACAGAAGCAGGGTAGCTCTGTTCTCACCCAGGAAGCTCAAGAGTTTGGGGAACTCCCTCCCTTAGCCAAGGGAAGCCATTAGAGACTGTGCCATGAGGGATGGTGCTATCCAGCCCAGGTACTACGCTTTTCCCACCGTATTCACCACCCAGAGACTAGGAGATTCCCTTGGGTGCCTACACCACAAGGTTTCAAGCACAAAACGGCAGCCATTTGGGCAGACACCGAGCTAGCTGCAGGAGGTTTTTTTTTTTGTTTTATTTTTTTGTTGGTACCCTAGTGTCTCCTGGAACACCATCGAGACAGAACCATTCACTTCCCTGGAAAGGGGGCTGAAGCCAGGGATCCAAGTGGTCTTGCCCAGTGGATCCTACCCCCATGGAGCCCAGCAAGCTAAGATCCACTGGCTTGAAATTCTCGCTGACAGTACAGCAGTCTGAAGTCAACCTGGTATACGTGAGCTTGGTGAGGGGAGGGGTATCCACCTTATTAAGGCTTGAGTGTTGGTTTTCCCCTCACAATGTAAAACAAGCCACCTGGATATTTGGACTGGGTGGAGCCCACCTCAGTGCCTCAAAGCCCCTGTAGCCACACTGCCTTTCTAGATTCCTTCTCTCAGGGCAGGACATCTCTGAAAGAAAGGCAGCAGCCCCAGTCAGGGGCTTATAGATAAAACTCCCATCTCCGTGGGACAGAGCCCCAGGGGGAAGGGGTGGTTGTGGGCGCAGCTACAGCAGACTTAAACGTTCCTGCTTGCTGGCTCTGAAGAGAGGAGTGGATCTCCAAGCACAGTGCTTGACCTCTGGTAAGGGACAGACTGCCTCCTCAAGTGGGTCCCTGACCCCATACCTCCAGATGGGAGAAACCTCACAGCAGGGTTCAACAGACACCTCATACAGGAGAGCTTCAGCTGGCTTCTGGCGGGTGTCCCTCTGGGACGAAGATTCCACAAGAAGGAACAGGCAGCAATCTTTGCTGTTCTGCAACCTCCAATGGTGATACCCAGGCAAACATGGCCTGGAGTGGACCCCCAGCAAACTCCAGCAGATGTGCAGAAGAGGGGTCTGTTAGAAGGAAAACTAACAAACAAAAAGCAATAGCGTCAACATCAACAAGAAGGACCACGCAAATACTCCATCCCAAGGTCACCAACAGCAAAGACCAAAGGTAGATAAATCCACAAAGGTGAGGAAAAACCAGTAAAAAAAGCTGACAAGTCCAAAAACCAGAACATCTTTTCTCTGGCAAAGGATTACAACTCCTCGCCAGCCGGGGAACAAAACTTTGGACAGAGAATGAGTTTGACAAATTGACAGAAGTAGGCTTTAGAAGGTGGGTAATAACAAACTCCTCCAAGCTAAAGGAGCACTTTCTAATCCAATGCATGTAAGCTAAGAACCTTGATAAAAGGTTACAGGAATTGCTACTAGACTAACCAGTTAAGAGAAGAACATAAATGACCTGATGGAGCTGAAAAACACAGCACGAGAAAATTGTGAAGCATACACAAGTATCAGTAGCCAAATCAATCAAGCGGAAGAAAGTGTATCAGGGATTGAAGATGAGCTTCATGAAATAAAGCATGAAGACAAGATTAGAGAAAAAAGAATGAAAAGGAATGAACAAAGCCTCCAAAAAATATGAGACTATGAGAAAAGACCAAACCTACATTTGATTGGTGTACCTGAAAGTGATGGGGAGAATGGAACTAAGTTGGAAAACACTCTTCAGGGTATTACCCAGGAGAACTTCCCCAACCTAGCAAGACAAGCCAACACTCAAATTCAGGAAATACAGAGAACACCACAAAGATGCTCCTTGAGAAGAGCAACCCCAAGACACATAATCGACAGAATCACCAAGGTTGAAATAAAGGAAAAAATTTTAAGGCAGTCAGAGAGAAAGGTCAGGTTACCCACAAAGAGGAGCCCATTAGACTAACAGCAGATCTCTCTGCAGAAACCTCACAAGCCAGAGGAGAGTGGAGGCCAATGTTCAACATTCTTAAAGAAAAGAATTTTCAACCAGAATTTCATACCCAGCCAAACTAAGCTTCATACGTGAAGGAAAAGTAAAATCCTTTGCAGACAAACAAATGCTGAGGGATTTTGTCACTCCAGGCCTGCCTTACAAGAGCTCCTGAAGAAAGCACTAAATATTGAAAGGAAAAACCAGTACCAGCCACTGCAAAAACAAACCAAAATGTGAAGACCATCGACACTATGAAGAAACTACGCCAACAAATGGGCAAAATAACCAGCTAGCATCATAATGACAGGAACAAATTCACACATAACAATATTAACCTTAACTGTAAACAAGCTAAATGCCCCAATTAAAAGACACAGACTGGCAAATTGGATAAAGAGTCAAGACCCATCAGTGTGCTGTATTCAGGAGACCCATCTCATATACAAAGACACACATAGGCTCAAAATAAAGGCATGGACGAAGATTTACCAAGCAAATGGAAAGCATAAAAAAGCAGGAGTTGCAGTCCTAGTTGCTGATAAAACAGACTTTAAACCAACAAAGATCAAAAAAGACAACGAAGGGCATTACATAATGGTGAAGGGATCAATGCAACAAGAAGAGCTAACTATCCTAAATATATGTGCACCCAATACAAGAGCACCTAGATTCATAAAGCAAGTTCTTAGAGACCTACAAAGAGACTTAGACTCCCACACAATAATAGTGGGAGACTTTAACACCCTACCGTCAATATTAGACAGTTGATCGAGACAGAAAATTAATGAGAATATGCAGGACTTGCACTCAGCTGTAGAACAAGTAGATCTAATAGACATCTGCAGAACTCTCCACCCCAAATCAACAGAATATACATTCTTCTCAGCACCACATAGCACTTATTCTAAAATCAACCACATAATTAGAAGTAAAACACTCCTCAGCAAATCCAAAAGAATGGAAATCATAATAAACAGTCTCTCAGACCACAGTGCAATCAAATTAGAACTCAGGATTAAGAAACTCACTCAAAACCACACAACTACATGGAAACTGAACAACCTGCTCCTGCATGACTACTGGGTAAATAACAAAATTAAGGCAGTAACAAGTAAATTCTTTGAAACCAATGAGAATAGACACAATGTACCAGTATCTCTGGGACACAGCTAAAACAGTGTTAGAGGGAAATTTATAGCACTAAATGCCCACAAGAGAAAGTGGGAAAGATCTAAAATCAACACCCTGACATCAAAATTAAAAGAACTAGAGAAGCAAGAGCAAACATTCAAAAGCTAGCAGAAGACAAGAAACAACTAAGATCAGAGCAGACCTGAAGGAGATGGAGACACGAAAGACCCTCAGAAAATCAATGAATCCAGGAGTTGGTTTTTTGAAAAGATTAACAAAATAGATAGACCACTAGCCAGACTACTAAAGAAGAAAAAAGAGAAGAATCAAATAGACACAATAAAAAATGATAAAGGGGATATCACCACTGATCCCACAGAAATACAAACTACCAATAGAGAATATTATAAACACTTATATGCAAATAAACTAGAAAATCTAGAAGAAATTGATAAATTCTTGGACACATACACCCTCCCAAGACTAAACCAGGAAGAAGTTGAATCCTTGAATAGACCAATAACAAGTTCTGAAATTGAGGCAATAATTAATAGCCTACCAACCAAAATAAGCCCTGGACCAGATGGATTCACAGCCAAATTCTACAAGAGGTACAAAGAGGAGCTGGTACCCATTCCTTCTGAAACTATTCCAATCAACAGAAAAATAAGGACTCCTCCCCAACTCATTTTATGAGGCCAGCATCATCCTGATACCAAAACCTGGCAGAGACACAACAAAAATAAAATTTCAGGCCAATATCCTTGATGAACATCGATGTAAAAATCCTCAATAAAATACTGGCAAACTGAACCCAGCAGCATATTAAAAGCCTATCCACTACAATCAAGTCGGCTTCATCCCTGGGATGCAAGGCTGGTTCAACATATGCAAATCAATAAATATAATCCATCACATAAACAGAACCAAGGACAAAAACCTTGATTATCTCAATAGATGCAGGAAAGTCTGATAAAATGCAACACACCTTCATGCTAAAAACTCTTAATAAACTAGGAATTGATGGAACGTATCTCAAAATAATGAGTTATTTATGAGAAACCCACAGCCAATGTCATACTGAATGGGCAAAATTTGGAAGCATTACCTTTGAAAACTGGCATAGATAAGGATGTCCTCTCTCACCAATCCTATTCAAGATAGTGTTGGAAGTTTTGGCCAGGGCAGTCTAGCAAGAGAGGGTATAAAATACCTAGGAATCCAACTTACAAGGGATGTGAAGGACCTCTTCAAAGAGAACTATAAACCACTGCTTAAGGAAATAAGAGAGGACACAAACAAATGGAAAAACATTCCATGCTCATGCATAGGAAGAATCAATATCATGAAAATGGCCATACTGCCCAAAGCTATTTATAGATTCAATGCTATTCCCATCAGGCTACCACTGACTTTCTTCACAGAACGAAAAAAATGTACTTTAAATTTCATGTGGAACCAATAGAGAGCCCGTATAGCAAAGACAATTCTAAGCAATAAGAACAAAGCTGGAAGCATCATGCTACCTGACTTCAAACTATACTGCAAGGCTACAGTAACTGAAACAGCATGATACTGGTACCAAAACAAGTATATAGACCAATGGAACAGAACAGAGGCCTCAGAAATAGCACTACACATCTACAATCATCTGATCTTTGACAAATCTGACAAAAACAAGAAATGGGGAAAGGATCCCTATTTAATAAATGATGATGAGAAAACTGGACCCCATATGCCAAAAAATGAAACTGGACCCCTTTGTTATAACTTATACAAAGATTAACTCAAGATAGATTAAAGATTTAAATGTAAGACTTAAAACTGTAAAGACCCCAGAAGAAAACCTAGGCAATACCATTCAGGACATAGACATGGGCAAAGACTTTATGACTAAAACACCAAAAGCAATTCCAGCAAAAGCCAAAATTGACAAATGAGATCTAATTAAACTACAGAGTTCTTGCACAGCAAAAGAAACTATCATCAGGGTGAACAGGCAACCTACAGAATGGGAGAAAAAATTTTCAATCTATCCATCTGACTAAAGATAATAATACCCAGAATCTACAAAGAACTTAAACAAATTTACAAGAAAAAAAAGACCCCATCAAAAAATGAGCAAAGGGTATGAACAGACAGTTTTCAAAAGAAGACATTTATGCAGCCAATAAACATGAAAAAAAAAAAAGCTCATCATCACTGGCCTTTAGAGAAATGCAAATCAAAACCACAGTGAGATACCATCTCATGCCTGTTAGAATGGTGATCATTAAAAAGTCAGGTAACAACGGATGCTGGAGAGGATGTGGTGAAATAGGACTGCTTTTCACTTTGGGAGGCTGAGGCAGGCAGATCACCTGAGGTCAGGAGTTCGAGCCCAGCCTGGGCAACATAGTGAAACCACATCTTTACTAAAAATCCAAACATTAGCTGGGCATGGTGGCACATGCCTGTAATCCCAGCTATCCGGGAGGCTGAGGCAGGAAAATTGCTGCAACCTGGTAGGCAGAGGCTGTAGTGAGCTGAGATAGTGCCACTGTACTCCAGCCCAGGTGACAGAGCGAGACTCCATCTAAAAAAAAAAGAAATAGGGACGCTTTTACACTGTTGGTCACAGTGTAAACTTCAACCATTGTGGAAGACAGTGTGGCAATTCCTCAAGGATATAGAACTGGAAATAGCATTTGACCCAGCAATCCCATTAGTGGGTATATACCCAGAGGATTTTAAGACATTCTGTTATAAAGACACATGCACACATATGTTTATTGCAGCACTGTTCACAATAGCAAAGACTTGAAACCAACCCAAATGCCCATCAGTGATAGACTTGATAAAGAAAATGTGGCATATGTACACCATGGAATACTATGCAGCCATAAAAAACAATTAGTTCATGTCCTTTTCAGGGACAGGAATGAAGCTGGAAACCATTATTCTCAGCAAACTAACACAGGAACAGGAAATCAAACACCACATGTTCTCACTCATAAGTGGGAATCGAACAATGAGAACATATGGGCACAGGGAGGGGAACATCACACACTGGGGCCTTTCGGGGGATGGGAGGCAAGGGGAGGGATAGCATTAGGAGAAATACCTAATGTAGATGACAGGTTGATAGGTACAGGAAACCACCGTGGCACATGTATACCTATGTAACAAACCTGCATATTCTGCACAGGTATCCCAGAACTTAAAGTATAGTAAAACCAACCAACAAACAAATATTCCAATTAAAAAATGGGCAAAGGACATGGACTGATACTTCTCAAAAAAAAAAAAAAAAAAAAAGACATACAAGTGACAAAAATAACATGAGGCTGGGCACGGTGGCTCACGCCTGTAATCCCAGCACTTTGAGAGGCCGAGGCAGGCGGATCATGAGGTCAGGAGATCAAGACCATCCTGACTAACACAGTTAAACCCTGTCTCTACTAAAAATACAAAAAAATTAGCCAGGCGTGGTGGCAGGCACCTGTAGTCCCAGCTACTCAGGAGGCTGAGGCAGGAGAATGGCGTGAACCCGGGAGGCGGAGTTTGCAGTGAGCCAAGATCGCGCCACTACACTCCAGCCTGGGTGACAGAGTGAGACTCCGTCTCAAAAAAAAAAATAATAAAAAATAAAAAAAGTATAAAAAATGCTCACTATCACTAATCATCAGATAAATGCAATCAAATCAACAGATACCATCTCACACCAGTCAGAATGGCAATTATTTAAAAGTCAGAAAATAACAGATGTTGGCAGGACTTCAGAGAAAAGAGAACACTTACACACTTTTGGTGTAAATGCAGATTAGTTCAGCCACTGTGGAAAGCATTCTGGAGATTTCTCAAAGAACTTAAAACAGAACTGCCCTTCAACCTAGCAATCCCACTACTGACTATATACCCAAAGGAAATAACTCATTCTATCAAAAACACACATGCACTCGCATTTTCATTGCAGCTATTCACAATAGCAAAGACATGGAATCAACATAGGTGCCCAACAGTTGTGGATTGGATAAAGAAAATATGGTACATATTCACCATGGAATACTATGCAGCCGTAAAAAGGAATGAAATCATGTCCTTTGCAGCAACATGGATGCAGCTGGATGCCATTATTCTAAGTGCATTAATGCAAGAACAGAAAACCAAATACTGCATATTCTCATAAGTGGGAGCTAAACATTGAAAACACATACACATAAAGTTAGAAACAATATACAATAGGGACTACTAGATAGGGTGATGGAGGGAGGAAGGGGGAGCATGGGATGAAAAGCTACTGTTGGCTGCTGTGCTCATCACCCTGGTGACAGGACCATCTGTATCCCAAACCTCACTGTTGCTCAATATACCCATATAGCAACCCTGTGCATATTTCCCCTGAATCTAAAATTCAAAAAATACAAATAAGAAAATTAGGTTAAATGAACACTTTTGAGTAGAAAAATATATTATTAGTTCCTAGGAATCAGTGCTCAGAGAAGTATAATTTTATTTTCTCCCCTTATCTATGATTCAGGAAAAGGAGTAATAATACTTCCTCTGTGTAACCCAGAATATAACTGCAGATGACTGACTTAGGCGTGAATATACTGCTGCCAGTATAACCAGTATGGTGCGTCTCCAGGTTACTTTTCTAGTCTCCTAGATGACTGTTTTCAAAATTTCTCTCTTCTCAAACCTTCTTCTCCTTCCCCGTGCTTCGTTTAGTTAATAGCCATGTTTCCTATTTTATCAATGATGTAGACATAGCCAATAAAGAGCTTCCATGTGTTCCTGAGGCATATCAACTCACTTAACTACATCAGTGCCAATTTAGGCTTTCTATTATTATCATGAAGGAACTGCCAGTGTGACTTGTGAAAACCAATTTCTCCATTTGTGCACTACATTCCATCTGGTTTCTTCTGAAAGATTTTGCTTCTAGCAGTTCTCCCTTTTTCTTTTCTCCCTTTTTCTGGATCTCCAGACTACTGGCCAACACTGTAGATTTTGGACGCACCAGCCTCTATAATCACATGAGCCAGTGACTTATAATAAATCTCCTTCTATATATGTACAAATTCTATTGGTTCTGTTTCTTGGATAACCCTAATACAGTTGATTTTTAGCATCTATAGCATAGCATGATGGAAGGCATCCATCCTTCACATCAGTCTTCAACTAGCATTGCCTCACTTTTGATCTTGCCTACCCAGCTTTGTTTACTTTCAAGGCTTTAAACTGTTTTCTCTCTCCAGCTAGAGCCTCCACACCTGTCTGTTCTACTTGCCCTATGTCTACTCTTTAGCCTCTGCAAATCATATAGTCATTTAATATCACTTTTCATCCAACTTTATACAGACCATTAACCCATTAACCCTTTTCTGGTTGTTATTGAATCCTATTCAGGTAGATCTCCTTGACCAGGGACTTCTATATTATCACCAGTCTCCTGAGTGAACCTGATTTTTACCACTGCAATTTTAAAAATTAATTTATTTTTTAATTGACAAGCAATCTATATATTTATCATGTATAACATGTTTTGAAATATGTGTACATTGTGGAATGGCTAAATTCAGCCAGTTAACATATGCATAATCTCACATGCTTATTTTTCTGATGATAATATTTAAAATTACTTTCTTGGCAATTTTCAAATATATAATACATTGTTAATAACATAGTCACCATGTTGTACAATAGACAGCTTAAAACATATTCCTTTTATTTAACTGAAATTTTGTATCATTTGACTATCTCCCCCAATACCCTGCCCTCCAGCTTCTGGTAACCATTCTATGCCCCATTTCTATGAGTTTAAATTTTTCAGCTTGCACATAAGCGAGATTATAGAGTGTTTGTCTTTCTGTGCCTGGGTTATTTTACCAAACACAATGTCCTCAAGGTTCATCCATGTTATCACAAATGACAGGATTTCTCTCTTTTTAAGGGCTGATCTCCCTCTTTATTATTATTTTCTGGCTTGGAGCATCTTGATGTTTTCGATATGCCAACAAGCATGGTGTTTATTCTCTTATATTTAAAATATCTTCTCTTGGACATACTTTCCCCTCACTAAAATCTCACTTCTGGCCTGCCTTTTACTTCAGAATTCCTTGAAGGAGTTAGCTGAGTATTCCCATTACTCTCTTTCCATTCTCTCTTGGACCCACTTGTAAGCTAATCAGGCTTTCACCCTAAAACTCCACTGGCATTCAGCCCACTGGTCAGATCTCAGTCCTCATCACCTAGCAGTATCACTCAAACCTGCCCTCTTTTTTTGAAACAATTTCTTCATTTGACTTCCAGAAAATACTCTTGTTTGGTTTTCCTCCTGCATCTCTGATGAATTCTTCTTTTGTCTCATTTGTTGGGTATTTCACATCTCTCTAACATTTAAACTTTGGAAAGCCCCATAGTGAGTTCTCAGTTGTCTTCTTTTTTTCTAGCTACATTACTGTTGTGAGGATCTCATGACTGAAATACTATCCAATATGCTGATGGCTCTCAGATTTATATCTCTAATACTTATCTTTGCCTTGAACTCATATCTCATATATTAAACTGTCTACTTGACATTTCTCCTAGTAAGTTGAATATATATATCAAACTTAACATGTCTCAGATAAATTTTTAATACTCCCCCAAAATTTGTTCCTTTGGCATTTTTTCCCCTTTCAGAAATGGCAACTGTTTGCTCCCAGTTCTCCAGACAATAAACCTAACGGCATTCATGCACTCGTCTCTGTCTTTATACCCCACATCTAATCTGTCAGCAAATCTTGACTCTACATATCTAAAATAAAACCACTCTCACTCATCTACTACCACTCTCATTTCTTACCTGCTGCAATGTCCTGCCAAGTGTTTAGTCTATTCTCAACACAGCAGCCAGAGGGATGCTGCTGAAACATGGGTTAGATTATATTACTCTTCTAATCAAAATCCTTCAGTGACTTCCCTGTAGCTTACAAGGCCTAACACATTTGTGACATCTTTACTGGCATATGCTCTGTTTTAGGGAGTGTAGTACTATCTTAAGCCTTATTTAATTGCTTATTTTCCCACCATACTGGACAGGAACTCTTACTTTCTTTCTGTTTGTTTCTAAAGCACAAGTGTTTGAATAAGACATTATTCCCAATTTAAAACTAGTACCTGATACTTCCTCGTAATAAGAGTGATCCTGATATTATTGTGGTTTTGTTAAGGAAGAGAGCATGATCTAGGCAGCAATAGATAGCCTAGGAGGAGATTTTTACAGGGATTTAGTCAATTCATAATATCTCATTCTGATATTGCTGATATCTTTGTCACTGACCATATACTCTTAGCAGAAAATGGGAAAGTGAGAAGCATGTCCAGCTTCATTTTATACCTAGGAGAGTATAGTGATGCTTTCTGTGTGAACTCAATGAAAAAAAAAATAGAGCTAAATGTGTTTCTAACAGGTACGTGTCTGGTTAAATATCGTTAAATAAAGCTAAACATTAATAGTGCACTTTAAAAAATACTATGCTTAAGGTAGCAATATTTAAGACACCAAAGTTATTTTAACAGCAAGAGTCATCTACTTTCCATTCTTGTTTTGTGATTCACATGTAATGATTCACAGATTTTGTAAGGTGTTAGTTTAGTCATCATTTGCACTGCACAATTTTGGGATATAATTTCATTGTTGTGGGGAAAAAATCACTTCAGTTGTGTGCACATGGTGGCGTCCTCTTCATTTGCCTCCCAGCTTCTAGATTTATTCTGTTTGCTACAGTTAGCATCTCATCTGTTAAATTGCCTCTTGTTAGCACATTGGCATCAGTGTTAACCATTAGATGATTCTTCTTCATCTATAAATAAGAATTTTGAGACATCATCTGGTTCAATTATTTCTCTTTATGAACATTTTTAGGGTCACCATATTAAAATGTAAGTGGCCATTTAAAAGCTATTGATCTATACATTCTCTGTGTATATATGTATACATATGTGTATATATGTATACATATGTGTATATATGTATACATATGTGTATATATGTACACTTGAATACATGTATATGAGTATATGTATAGATCATCATCACACACAAAAACATTCCCTTCCGTGTGGTAGAAATAATTTCTACTTAGAATATCATTTCTCTGTTACCTGAGGGTGTAGATAGGTAGTATAATATGTACTAGTGTTATAACTTATATTATGGTACTAATGTTATAGCTAGTACTATAATATAAGCACTAGTTATATGTACTAGTGTTATAACTTACTGCCTCTGCAAAAGACAGAGAAGAGGCAAGCAGATCGAGTGGAAAAGAATAGTCGTACTGTGGTCAAAAGCAAGTACCAGTTAGCATGTTAGGAGCTGTTAAGGTGAACTACTGGAGATTGCCTCATAATGCCCTTCTGTATGGAACAGGAAGGTAGTAAAATAGTAATTTAATTTCTTTTGTTTTTGTTTTTCTGAGCTAAAATTAGATTTCCCAGGAGTTATTACTCCATTGGCCAGTCCACTCTACTATGTTGCATTACAGCATGCTCAGAATGAGGACTTCTTTCTCAGAGGAGTATGGGAAATTCAGAACTTCCATATAGAAAATTAAAAATAGCTTGAGGAGTTGGATAGCATACTCCAGTCATTGAAAGCATCAAAGAGACACATCTCAAGAAGATGAGATGTTTGTTGTTCTTATTTCCCCATCTAGCTTCCTATATCCATTTTATTACTTAAAAATACTTTTATAATGTTTATTCAGGATGACCTATAAAATAATCAGCATTCTAAATTACATCTATATCCTATATATCTTACTACTGTGGAATTTCTATCTTTATCAAGAAACCTTTTGGAGGTATATTTACTCAGTTGAGGCTGCTGTCTTTAAAGAGGAGAGTAATTTTTCTGGTCATTTTTTATATGTTTCTAGTGCTACTAATGAGACCAATAGAACATCCGAAGTGTGGCGCTGACTCACAAGGTTACTGGCAGTCATGCCACTTGGCATTAGATTGCCTTTCTCTGATCTTATGCATAAACATTCATGCCGAGTCTGCCCTGCAGACACTGGCTGAGTGACAGATGAAAGGAGTACTTAGACAAAGGTATCCAGTGAAAGAGCGGGCTAGGGGACTGCTGGCACTAGGGGCCAAAAAGAGTTTGCAGCCCCCCTAAGCTGGCGATGCTCACATTTATTTAGTACAGATTTAATGACAAAGGTTTGGAGCAAACACAATTTGTGGGTAATAAACATTGTTGACCCTTCGAGTAGAGAGCAGTCTTGCACACAAATGATCAAAAGTCGGTTTTAGGACAACATAAGTAAACAAGCTATCTAGATAAACTCCTCTACATTCCCTTGTTATTTGCTTTTTGCTATTAGCTAAAGGTAAGAGGATTAGGCTGCCTTTAGCCATAACCTTTTCCTAAAGCTTTTGCAAAACCTTCCGGCTTTTTAAAAAGGTTTGCGTCTTTCCTGTAACTTTTTTTTTTTTTTTTTTTTTTACAACTTTTCCCACCACCCTGACCGAACTCCTACACATTCATGCATAAGTTTCTGTGTGAACGTACATTTCATTTCTCTTCAGTATACCTAGGATTGGAGTTGCTGGATTATATGATAATCTATGTTTAATCATTTGAGCAGCTGACATAAATTATTTTCTATATCTCTTCATCTGACCTTTTGATCTAACTATTCCAGTGGCTATGAAGTGGTATCTCATTGTGATTTTGATTTGTATTTTGCTGATGACTTTTCATGTGCTTTTTGGCCATTTGGTATCTTCCTTTGAGAAGTGACTGTTCCATCACTTTGCCCATTTTTAATTGAGTTATTTGTTTTTTAATAATTGAGTTGTAAGAGCACTTTATGTATTCTAGACATAAGTTTCTTATGAGATAAGTGCTTTGCAAACTTCACTCCTTAAAAGACATTAGGCTTGTGCCTCTGATCCTTTGCTCTTGATACTCCCCTTTCCTGGAACACTAATTCCTCCTCTTCCCATGGGTAGTCCTGTTTAAACCTTTTGAGTTTAGTCTAAATGTCACTTCTTCAGAGAGGTTATCTCCACCTTATCTAAAATATATTTCTTCTCTTGCTTATTTCTCTCTCTGGACCTTTGTTTATTTCTCTAAGAGTATTTATACCTTACAGTGAGTTTATGTATTTATGTATTGTCTGCTACCCTAAAATGTAATTTCTATGAAGCAAAGATGCTGTTTGCCTTAAGAAGTAGGCAGTACATAAATATTTATTGAATGAAAGAGTAAATAGTAAATCAACGCTGGATTTCTTTCTCCTGTATTTTTTCCATTATCAAGCTCTCTCTTTGACTCTGTCACTGGACATTAAAACTTTTGTTCAGGCTAATCTGAAGTAAATTTAGGAATTTTTACTCGTATTTGGAATAACCTCTGATTTGACTCATGTTCTAGAGTATGCAAAAGTTTGCAGTTAGAAAGCTTCTTGAGTTATACTTCCATATATATTATTCATGAAGTAGACACCTTTATTATAGTTATTTCGTCATTTAGCAAGTGGTACTTTACATTTTTATGGCACATAAAAGGTGTGCATTGTTAGCATTACATCCTATTTTTTCACAATTGAAAAAAATTACTAAAAAATGTACAGCCTTTTAGTCTGCGATTACTTCAAATTTAGCCTTTTATAGCTTCAGTATCTTACTTGACTACCTTCTCCATCACATTTCTGCTTATCTGATAGGAAATTGATTTTTCTGCCTGGTAAAATATTCTTTTTCAAATACTATATAAAAGAGTAAGTTATATAGTTATAATCATTCCTTTTAATGTAATATACCAAATAATATTAAAATCTTTACAGTCAGATCGTTCCAATACTTTTAGCCAGGTAGTTTCAGATATTTTTCCTCTATGAGAAAACAGATCATTTTAAAGTTAATAATATGTAAGATATAAATATCCCTCTATAGTATCTTTTTTTTTGCCCCAACCTGATGTAATTTTTTTTTTACTACAAATTAAATGAAATCAGGGTGGGGGGAGGTGTATATTATATAAAACAGAAGCAAATTCTAGTTAGAACTTGTTTTTCATCATTTGTAAATTTTCAGCTCTGAATGAATTCAGTATAAAATATGTCTTGAATCATTGGGTTCTATGTATGAGTCAAATGTCCTTGAAAACCATATTATGCTCTTAGGTAAAGACCATGATGCTAAGCCACTATATTGCATCTATATTATTTGCATAGTTTTGGCACTTTATAAAAGTAGACAAGTGAAAATACAAACCCCTGGCAATGTTAATGCATTAATATTTTGGGGAATGGAAAAGGTTTTCCTTTTGTAGGTATTACTATATATAAAGTTTATTTTGAATATTTTATAGTTGCAAAGTACTATTTATAGAACAGTTAGAAAATTATTGCAATGTATTTTGGTTAATAACAAAACTAATGATAGATAACATTTCTAAATCAGAGATGGGGCCAAAGAACAAGAATACCATATTCTGTGTCTCTGGAGCTATGCAGTGTTCAGTGAGTGAGTAAAAAAGTTCTTGGGTTTTATAATTATAATCTTAGGATGCCTACATATTTTATCACCTTATGCTGATATTAAGTTTTTTTTTTGCATTAAAAGATGTTGAAATTTAGCCTTCTTAACTACAAATGTCTATTTTTTTCACTAGAACAATATCTTTAATTTAACAAGATAGTTTTCATTAATCTATACTGATTTTGTTTAACAATTTTTCTTGTTCTTATTGGATATATATCCTTATTCACTGGTGTTGATTCTTGCTGATACTTTCTGCCTTTTCAGAAATTGTCTGTTCATGTCTCTGATGAATTATTGCCATTTCATTTACAAATTGATGACAATCCATTCTCCAATTCTAATAGTAAAGATTTAAAATTGGAATATTACCTGCATAGTATGTGGAAATAAACTTTTTAAGGAGAAAAGGGGAGAATGAGATGGACTGTAATTGCAATTGCATTTTGATAAAATAATGAAAATTGCCTATTTAACGAATGACTGGACTGGATTGCCTTTGCAAGTGTGATGAATTATGTAAAATTTAGGATTACTAATTCTCCCCCAATCAATTAAAAATAGAATCCCCTAAGCATGAGTAAAAATACTTTGAAAAATAATATGGTATGGCTGGGCGCGGTGGCTCATGCCTGTAATCCCAGCACTTTGGGAGGCCGAGGCGGGCGCATCACAAGTCAGGAGATCAAGACCATCCTGGCTAACACAGTGAAACCCTGTCTGTACTAAAAATACAAAAAAAATTAGCCAGGCGTGGTGGCGGGTGCCTGTAGTCCCAGCTACTCCAGAGTCTGAGGCAGGAGAATGGCGTGAACCCAGGAGGCGGAGCTTGCAATGAGCCAAGATTGTTCCACTGCACTCCAGCCTGGGCGACAGAGTGAGACTCCGTCTCAAAAAAAAAAAAAGAAAAATAATATGGTACTATATAAAGTGTAATATAACATGATGACAGATATTGTGTGTGCTTATTTTAAAAGGCTTTTGTATTCTGTCTTACACATATAGTCTATAAATGCTTTTTGTTGATATAGTCTTTTATCAAATATTTATCTAGGCCTTTATGTCAAGTCAGGCATTTTCTCATGCTTTTTTCTTTTCTATTGTTTCTAACCTTGGAATTAAGATTTATTTTCTGCAGATAAAGGTAATTGACTTTTATTTGACATCAACCTATGAACTGAGGAAACTGGTAGTATGACTGAGATTATGGTTTTTCCCCTCTGTAGTAAATCTTGAGCTGCAGCTATTGAGATGACTAGAAAATCAGAATAAGTATTTTCTTTTGATAAGTAAAACTTAGTTTTCATGTATTTTTACTGTCTATCTATAGCAGAGAAAATAGATCTTCTACTAGTGCAGGTGCAGTAAGATGACAAGGGAAGACTAATTCTTCATTTGTTTATTTCCACCAATTTCTCCTATAGTAAATGCTTAATTATCAAATATTAATGAAAAGCAAAAATGGGATGATAAATCCAAAATAAAGAATAATCTATGTAAGATATAGATGACATACCTTAATCCACAGTTGTTCACACAAAATAGAGACTTGTCAGAATTTGGATACTCCCAAATTTATAGATGGAATGATATATAAATTCCTTGTATTAGTTTCCTGTAGAATTGCTTCTCAGGGACCACTCCAAGGTTTTTCCTTGCTTATTATGGTAAAAGTAAAGTGAAATGCTGACTGCATTAATCTAAATGGAGGAAGAGAAAGTAAGTAGAAACACAAAAATAAACTTCAGGATCATACAAGGTTGGCTATCTAAATTAAGCCTAGGAATCTCTTGCTAGTTTATAAAGTCTTTATTTTACTTTTTCTCCCTTTTGAAATGTCAGTTACAATATTATTTCAAAAATGGGCACTCAGAATTACTGACTGACATCCTAGAAAGTAATTATTAAACTTTTTCTGTGTAGATTGCATGTTTTCCTTTATATTTATATCGACCTTACTGTTTCCCTCCCCTTGAAATGAAAGAACTATACAGAAGTTCTTTCTTTATAGTCTCTCTTTCTACATCATCTATAATAATCTTACATTTTAAATATACTCTTTGTTCCTATATGACCTGAGAAAATAATTTTATAATATCCCCAAATATAAAAAGATTATAATGCTTACCATAACAAAGAATTTTAGAGTTTTTGAAATATTTTCAACTATCATCAATAGATTTTTTAAACATGAAACTTGATGTTTTCTTTTTTGTTTTCCTTTTCCTCAGTGGTGGTAAGGACAGAGATTAAAGTAGTTTTTTTTTGTTTTGTTTTGTTTTTTCCTTCTTCCAATTTTTCTTAGTGGTCTTAAAGAATATAGAGAAGAAGACTATTTCTTTCTCCACCTTACTCATTAGATACATCAAGCCTTTCTTGGGAAAACAAACTGGTAGTTTTCCATGGTTACTTCATCATAACTGGATATAGAATGGATATACTGAGACATCATTTATTATCCTCTGTCTCTAGAAATAATACTGCACTTTTAGAGGAATGTAGACATGGTTGCTATAAAAATAAAGTATTGTGAGTTTAAAAGGGATTATTATATTTAATCACCTAGAAAATATAAATTACTTTCTTATTTACTCCCAAGAAGTGAATGTTCATTTCATTACAGGAGCCTGTATTTCATTCAGAAAGCAGTCAGAACCTCTTATCAGGACATATTAATGAGGATTTTTAAAATGCATACGTTAAAACACTTTACCATAATATAGTCATTAGAGTTCTTGTAAGTGAATCATTTTACACATGCATATACTTTTAATTAAATCTTAGTGAGTTCTGATATAGACTTTATAACAAATTATGAACTATAACTGCTCATATTTTAGTAATGTACTAGTATGCTTAATTTCAATCACTTAAGTAACCTTTAATTATACACATACTTGTTTACATACACATGTGTATATAATAAAATTTCTATATACAACAGAATGCATCTGTTTTAAGAAAGGAGTTTGAATTTTTAGAAATATTTATACACAGAACACCACCACCATAACCAAATATAGAACATTTTCTCATGATCTCGCATGAATTCCCTTTGTCTTTTGCAGTCAGCTTCTCTCCACCCACTTGCATACTACCATTAATTTTTTTCGTTACTGTAAGTCAGGGCTTCTCAGTCTTAGCACTATTAATGTTTTGGGTAATTTGCTTTTCTTTGCCAGGGGCGTATTTTCCTGTGCATTGTAGGATTTTTAGCAGCATCCCTGGCTCCAATCCACTTGATGCCAATAAAACTCTCCCTCTCTCTTCTCAGTTGTGACAATCAGAAATGTCTATAGACATTGCCAAATGTTCCCTGGGGAGCAAAACCATGTCCACTTGAGAACAACTGCTATAAGATTAGTTCTTCCTGTTCCAGCATTTCATACAAATAGAATTACATAGGATACATTCTTTGTACCTGTTTCCTTTCTCTTAGCATCATGGTTTTGAGATTGACCCAAGTTGTTGCATGTCCCATTCACCTGTCTCTTTTTACTGAGATGGCAGTATTGAAAAACCACAGTTTGTTTAAACATCTACTTTTGGTTTGTGTTTTCTTTAAATCCCTAAAAATAATTGCTTTAATGTCCTTGATAATTTCAATCTTTTGTGAATCTGTGTCTGTTAATCTGTTAATTGATGTATCTGCAAGTTATGAGTCACATTCTTTCTTTTTATTCATGTTAGGGGAGTTTTGGGGGACATTAGACATTATTAACTTTGTATTAGAGTGCTAAATTTTGTTGTCTTTCTTTAAGGAGTAGTGGACATTTTTTTGGTGGGCAGCTAAGTTGCTTGTGGATCAGCTTTACTGTCAGGGCTTCCATTTTTTTGTTAGGGTGGATGAATAATTGCCTTACTTTAAGACTAATTTTACCTGTTACCAAGGTTTGACCTTTCTGGGACCTCTGTGGAAAACCTAGGTAATTAACTAGTACTCTCCATTCTGTTTGGAACTTGGACATCTTGTAACTCTAGGTGTGCTCTGGGAATTATTCAGTTTATAACCCCCAGCTGTTGCTTGCTTAGCGTTGTGAAATTTCACCCTTAGTTTCCACAGCTGATTAATCAGCAGCCAACTTGAAAAATAGTTAACCAGTTTGCTAGAGCTCTTTCTCTCCAGTATTCTAATCCACAAATTTTAGCCTCTTTAATCTCTTTGAAATCTGACACCTGTCTCCTTAATTCAGCAAAACCTCCAGGAAGAAAGTGGACAATCATAAAGCTTACCTCATTGGTTTCCCTTTTCTCAGACATTACAGTCCTGCGCTGCCCATTGACTAATGTCTGAAAACAGTTATTTGATATATTTTATCCAGTCTGGTTGTTTACAGCAGAAGGCAAGTCTATTCCTAGTTCCTCCATCGTGGCCAGAAGGAAAACTTTTTTTTAATATTCTTTTTTTCCTGATTATAAATATAGAAATGTTCCATGTATAAATATTGGGAAATATGGAATTCTATGTATTTTTCATATTACACTCACAGTCGCTAATTTAGAATTGTCATATAAAATATCTATTATGGAGGAGCTTTCATTTTCCCTTACCTCATGTCTCCATCTCAAAGGGCCTTTGCTGGAGTAATACCATTGGCCTCTCCCTGGACTTCCTTACTCATTCTGCATAAGTTAAGAGAAATGGCTGATAAGTGAATCTGGAAGAAGGAATAGAAGGTCATGGGCTAGCCTACTTGTAGGCTGCACTTTTAATTTAGCCAGTCTTTAGGTTATTTTTGCACTTTTTCTAGCAAGAACAGTCAGGGGGTTTTTGTCTCTGTCTGTCTGTGGCTGAATAGATTTATGGTACTCAGTTCAGGGAAGACATCTAGAAGGCCATGTGGCAGTAGATGCAAGCAATGATGCTTAATTTAGCTGTTTATATACTAACACTGATAACTTTGAACTCTGTTTATCTATACCTATTGGCTTCTCAGTTGGTCCCAAATTTGGAGAAGATAAATGAATTATTTATTGTTCCCCTCAAACTCAGTAATATCACAGATATACATGTTTTTCAGTTAATATCATATCACATCATTTCATATTTTTAACTTTGAGGAATGCAAATTGTAAAGCATATACTTTCAATGATGGCTGGGGGAAGAGTAGCCAGAAGTATAATGCAGGGTAGAAAGCTGTCTCTCTAACAGTCTTTTAGTCAGCCTGTTTTCAGCTCAGCATTTCTTTATTGCCTCAAATCCAATTTCCAGCTATCTAAACTGGGTCCTTCAGGCTGTCTACCAACTGGTAGATTCAGTCACATACCACATCTGCTGCCTCAGTGCTGTTTACAATTATAATGCCTTGTGTTCTTTTCCTTAGAATGAGATGATGAGAAAGCAAAACAGAATAGCAAGTGTCAAAGGAGAGAGAATGGAGAGCAAGAGGAGGGAGGAGTAAAAAGAAAACAGATTTATAAATAACAGATAGCCTATGAAAGGGCTATATGGATGTCCTCTGAAGGAGGTAGTAACATCCTTTGTTTGAAGGAGGTAAAAGATGGAGTTACACATGAGTAGAAGAAGAAAACAGGAGGAAACAAAGATGAAAAAACTGCATTATCTTTGCAATCATGTGTCACTAGTGTTTCTTATTAGACTCTAGATATTTTATTCTTGGCAATATGTAATGTGGATATTTTAAATGAAAACGATAAAAATTCAATTTCAATAATGTCGAATTAAATCTTTACCTAATTCTTGTCAAGATACATTTAACATTAAAACTTTTTTGTTAGCAATAACATAATTTTCAGTAAAATTATTAACTGTGTTGAAATTTTATGAGTTTATAGTTTTAAGTGTTTTTATTAAAAAGAATCATTTTCTCTTTTGATTTAATGCTTGATAATTTTTCTCTAGTTATTGCTTCTGACAAAGGCTATTTGTGAAACGTATCATTGTAGTCTTGGTATTCAAAGAAAATAGATTAGTACTGGATAGCAGAATTACATATGCTTTCAACAAAACAACTTTTTGCTTTATGTGTGTATTCATGTGAGTCCACATGTGTTTGGTGTATGTATCTGTGTATTCATGTGTTTGTATGAGAGAGTATGTATGTAGCTTTGGTATAAAAAGGCTTTTTCTGACCTAAATGTCAAAGAGGGAAATATTTACATAAATCTGATTTTATATATGATAATCATGAGGATCATGCAGCAATACGTAGCAGTTTTCTTAGGGCTGAATAACACTGAAATTTTAGATCACAGGAATGACATACCTTGATTACAGTATTATTTTCTGTTTATATGTATATACACACATATACATGCATATGCTTTATATGACGTGCATTTCATGAGGGCAGTGATATTGTCTTGATTATTATATCCACGTAGGAGGACTTCTGTATATAGTAAATGGAATTTTATAAAAATTGGGCTGAAAACTTAAATTTAAATAGTTGTATTATGCTGGAAAGCTTCTTTGATTTTTAAAACCTGGAAGAAGAAAGACTTGCTTTCGTTATTATAATTTTCTTTAAGAAAAAGGTAAGACATTGTTAGCTGAAACCCTCTCAAGTATCACGTTGACCACTGGTATCTTCCTGGTGGGATTAATTAACCTAAAATAGAGCTTAGGTAGATGATTTTGTAGTGTTAATGTTCCCATACCATAATTTAGAGCAGAAACAATTAAGCCTTTAACCCTATAATTTCAAAAGTTTCTTGTTCTCTTTTTATCCTCAAAATCTCTTTCAAGAGAAGCGGTAAAGAAAAAGGTATGGATTAATTTGGCTACTGATTCTCCCATTTTATTCTAGAAAATAAGAGAACATCTTTGCCTCTTTTGTCTCCTTTGAATTTTTACATATGTATATGTCTATATGAATACATAGGCATATATCTTTTTTAACAACACTTAACTGTTCATTTACTATATTATTCATTGATTTTTTAAAAATAAAATCTCATGGGAAAAAGTACCTTTAAAGCTACGTAATTAAATGGAATCTGCTATGTATTCATGAGTTCACTTAGAAGAAAAGTTACATTTTAGCCATAAATACTTTATTTAGCCCTATTCATTATCTTCAGTTTATGTGCAGAAAATCTCTACCTCCATCCTCTTTGGGTCCCAGCAGGATCTGAGAATTAAATTGAAATAACAGATCAACAGGAGAAAAGCATAATACAAGTTTTACGTGGCATGAGAGTTCTCATAGGGAAATGAAGACTCAAAGAAGCAGTTACCTGTATACTGAGTTGAACAAAGAATAATAAACTATGAAAATGTGACTAAATTATGTGGGAGGCTTAAAAGATAAGTCATTTTAATAAGGTTTGCAAAGTATTCTCTGGTCTCAACTTCTCATCCTTGAAGGTAAATATGTTGTCTTTTCTTCTAGTATAGAGAGTGTCTATCACATGAGAATTTCATTTTCTTTATAGAGAAAAAACATGAAGGTCAATGTGATCTTGCACTTGCTGTTTTTCAAGTGTCTTTAATTTAAATAATCAATATGCCAGAATAGCATATTTTAACCCCTTCAGCAACATATTTTTTCCAAGATGAATACATGTTTGACTGAAGATTTTTTACACTTATGCTTTTTTTTTTGCTTTTAAAGAAGTGAATAAAAAAGTGTATCTGAAAGTACATGAGGAATGAGTGTAGTGTTCCTGTCAGTCTGCATAATGAAATTTTAAGGTTCACGCTGTCTATTAAAACAGATTCTCAGTAGTGAGCCATATTCATATAAGAAAAAGACTATTAAAGAATTATGGTTACAGATCACAATCCATTTTATGAGCTTTTAATAATTCAGTAATTCATTGTTGTCAACTTTTTATACATGTAACAAACAATTGATGGTATAAGATGTAATTACAGAAGAATATCTGTTTTCCTTTGAAAGCCATATGTATTCCATATGGAATTTTCAGCTGTTTACATAGTTAACATTAATAATTTTTCAGTATATCTAGCATGTCTTATTATAATAATATGTTATCTTTCTGATTAGACAATGATCTTGACAAGCTTTTATTATGCCTCAAAATATCTGATAAACAAACTGAATGGATAGAAAACTGCCGAAGACAATTTTGCAAAATGATGAAAGCCAAACCTGATATAATCAGTGGAGAGGGTAAGTACATTGTTTCCATTGTGGGTTTTCTTATGTATGAAAATTATATTAATAGAATCTGTGGTTCTTAAAGATTAGTATTGGCATATGTAGAAAACATAATGCTAATTCCAGAAGTTCGCTGATTTCTGAGAAAATTGGGATCCTGAGAGAACACAAATTAAAATATGAGACACTACTAAGCATTGTTGTTTTTTTTTTGGAACTGTCTAAACAGTCTTGGTGAGCAAAACTGGAACACTCCCTCTAGGTAGCAATTTGCTTGGTTTTACCAGTTTTTACCTGAATATGACATATTGTTATATTTTTTAGAAATTTTATTGATTTTTTAATCAACATTATTATTCTGAATCACTTTTATATTCATGCAAGTAAATTTAGTGACTCCTAAGGAAATTTTGTTTTAAGGGAACAGCTATGTTTTCTAAATTAGCAAACAAGTTTATTTGTATTCAGTTATCTACTTGTGCATTTGTTTTCTGAAATCATCATTTTTTAAATTAACATTATTTATTTTGAATAAAGTAAAAAGAAGTGCTTAGAAAAAAGTTCTAATGTCAATATAAGCTAGATTTCCTGAAAACTGTAATTTAAAAGGTATTGTGTACTTTATCAGCAATGCTTTATAGTTTTCATATTTGTGTCATTTGTTCTAAAATTTAAAATGGGAAATGGAGAAAAGTTTTTATATTGTTAGTTGTTGGAGAAATATTTCCAGAGAATAATGTTACATATTTATGGCTAAGAAGTCAAACGTTGTTCTCCAAAGTTTGAGTATAAAGTGAGCAGTTAAATTATGTTTTATCTCCCCAGATATTTATAAAATATCTATTCTAAGTATATATTTACCATTGATTGAATAATAGAGATATTTAATATAAACTGTGGGCTGCACAGTTTCATATAAACTTAATTTGCACAACAAATTAAGAAAGCAGCAGACTGGAATGATGTTCAGTTTAAATACAAGAACTAAATTCGTATGTAGTTCTGAGTTTATCTCTAACAGGGATAGTAAGACAAAAGAGAAGTATCAGCTGTTTAACTCTTACTCATTCCTCTGAAACAGGACAAACATGTAGAACATTACCATTAAAACTGTGTTCTCTGTGGAATCTTGGTATCTTAGGGCACTTTCCACAAGTCTTGATGTCAGTTATTTATTACTTTGTTTTGTTTTTGAGACAGAGTCTTGCTCTGTCGTCCAGGCTGGAGTGCCATGTTGCGATCTTGGCTCACTGCAACCTCCGCCTCCTGGGTTCAGGCGATTCTCCTGCCTCAGCCTCCTGAGTAGCTGGGATTACAGGCGCATGTCACGACACCTAGTTAATTTTTGTATTTTTAGTAGAGACGGGGTTTCACCATGTTGGCCAGGCTGGTCTCAAACTCCTGATCTCAGGTGATCCACCCGCCTCAGTCTCCCAAAATGCTGAGATTACAGGCATGAGCCACCGTGCCCTGCCTATTCATTACTTTGATACTCTTAAAAATAGAGTCTAAAGGTTTCTGGTTCCTTTTTATGGACTATAGTGTTGGGGCAAAATCTTGTCTCTAGCAATGAGCATTAGGTGATTCCACATAATTACTCATAATTATAAAAAGTCTTCTTATATAAGAGTCTTCTTTTTAAAAAAGGAATATGTTTTTGTGATTTCTAACTGACCTTTGGTTATATTTAAGTTTCTTTTTATTTTGCTCTGGTAATTTAATCCTATTGTCCCCTTTGTTTAAATTTTAGTGCTCCCAATTTTTAGGTTTTTCCTGTGTGGGATACCATCAAGAGTATAAAATGAAGTATGTTCTTCCTGTTGCTTTCTCTTTTCTGATTATTACCAATAGTATCTACTCAATCATTGAAAGGAGAAACTTAATTTTCCTTGACTTCTTCCTTTTATCCCCTGAATGATACCTGTCCTCTTAGTTACCAAGTCTTACAGATGCTGTTCCTAAGTCTGTCTCTAATTTGTTCTTTCTCATTCATATCTTCTGCCACTACTTTAAGTATTCATCATTTAGCAACTGGACAATTATCTAACATGTTTATTTTAGGAAAATCAGAAATTATAAATAAGCAAAATAAAGAGTTAAAATTTACCTGTAATTTTATCCTTCATATATTATCACTTTTTATTTTTAATCAAAATCAGTCAATATAAACCATACTATTTTATTGGACATTTCACTCAATACAATACAGATGCTATACAACTTACAATGAAGCTACATCCTAATAAATGCATCATAAGTTGAAAATGCATTTAACACACCTTACCTACTGAATATCGTAGCTTAACCTAGCCTAGCTTAAATGTGCTCAGAATACTTAAGTTATCCTATGGCTGGGCAAACTCTAACACAAAACTATTTTATAATAAAGTGTAATTTATTGAATACTATACTGAAAGGGAAAAACAGAATGGTTGTGTGGGTACTCAAAGCATAGAGCTGTCCTAGTTTTGGAATCAGTTATTGTTGTGATGATATCTTAGTTTCTTCAGGCTGCCAAAGCAAAATACTTGAGGTTGGGTAACTTATAATCATTAGAAAATTATTTCTTACAGTTCTGGAGGCAGGGAACACCAAGATCAAGGCACCATCAGATTCAGTGTCTTGTAAGAAATTGTTCTCTACTTCAAAGATGGTGCCTTCTTACTACATCCTCACATGGTGAAATACAGGGAAGGACAACTCCCTTCAGCCTCTTTTATAAGGGCACTAATTCCTTTCATGAGGACAGAGCCCTCATGACTTACTCACTTCCCAAAGGCAAAACTTCTGAGTACTATCTCTTTGGATATGTATTGGATTTTAACATAAGAAATTTTCAGGGATACCAACCTTCAGACCATAGCAGATGGCAAAGCCCAAGGAGAAAGCAGAATCAAAACCCAAGTATCCTTGAATAGTCTGCCTTAGTTTTCTCTCAGCAGAAAACCCATGTGTTCTTCTTAGTATATAAATATTATAAATTTTGGTTTTATAGACTATTCATGTCATATTCCTACCCCAGGAAATAGATGTGATTAAAGAGAGAAGGCCCATAATTTAAAACCCTCTATAGAAATTCCAGATCTGTTGTTTAAAATGTAAAAATTCACTTTAGAGGAACAATATTCTATAGTTTACTTTCTGGACAGTAACATCCTAGACTTAATTTGTTTTAAAGTTAAGGATTGTTTTGTGACATGAATTAATTTCCTTGTGTTAATGGAATTTTCAGTGGGTTGACAGTGAGGCTGTTGGTCATACTGAGATAAATAGCCACTCTAGGAATTATGTAGTTCAGCTACACTTACAATTGGTTAGAAAGATGTACTGAGATAAGAGTCATAGGTTCAATGACCACATATAGATCAATTTTTAGCATTGTTACATGAGTACAGCCTATCCCTCAAAATACCTGAAAATATATGTTGCTGTTCATAAGGGTTGCTGGGCAAAATGAATAAATAGGCATCAGTAGAAATCTAGAATCTTCTTGGAGTACTTTAGTAATGTCATTTTTACCTCTGCAATATAGAATCAGTTCCTCTGTAAGCCTCTAATATACTGATCCAATAACGTTATATTTGAATATCAGTACTTGCCAGAAAATAGTGTGGCTTGCTACGTATGAAGTTGCTCATGTGACTCTTAAGTATCAGATTATTTTGTGTGTAGCTCCCTCACAGATGTAATGAATTTTCCGTATTTCTGACCTAATCTAAGGCACAGGATTCAAAGAATTGCTTAGCAATATGCTGTGTCTTTTCCCATTAACTCAAGCACTTTACTTAAATACATAGTGTGTGGCAAACATGGTTGTGCTAAAGTAAAAATAATTACATTATGTTTGGAGTTATAAGAGTGTCTTTCTGTATAATCTTTGTTACTAATGTATATCTTGCATCTTAAATTGTTATCATTAAACTAAGAATGATTATATCTGAACTTCATCAAGACATTATTCTTTCTGCAAAATTTATAATCTCAAGAGACAGTATTAAGTGATTTATAAAGAAAGAAGTTTATACACATATAATTTAAATGCTCTCACCTGAGGGCTATTTAATTTATTAATTCATAGAAGAAAGACTTGAGAAAAGATTTTTATAAGTATGGCAAAATTTGTGTCTACACATGAAGATAGAACCAGTCTAAGCAACTATAAACATAAATAGCTTACAATACTGATGTCCTTTCTGACCCTTGACAATTGGATTCTTATATTTTTAATACTTATTCAACTTTGAAATCATCATATGAATAGAGTTCAATGAATAAAATCATTTCATTTTTGTCCTAAGCCATTAAAATATTATGAGATAGAACTTGTCAGCTACAATTGCTGAAAAGCATGTTATTCCTCTTTGATTTTGGACTTTTCACCTGTTGAACACTAATTGTTCTCCAAGAATTATATTCTTAAAATGTACTTGTTTGTGGAATAGGGTTCATTTAGTTAATATAGGTTAGAGTTAATATCCTAGATATAATTAAGGGACAATTTTACATAGTGAGTAAAGTGTACTTGTTATTTAAAGCATAACATTGACTCTACATTTATTTATTTTCAACAACAACAACAAAAAACTCAAACCCACAACAAACTCTGGGTTGCATATTAATTATATGGTACCTGTTTATATCCATTTCAGGGGTATTAGATGCAAGCCTAGTGGCATTATCAAACCAGCCTAGAAAATAACCATTTTATCACTTCTAAGCTAGATAGGTCAAGCCTTCCTTTGATATTGGTTGTCTTGAATAGATACCATCAGTTGCAAAGCATATAAAACATATAATATGTCCTGATTTTGAATGAGCTATGCATTGATCCTAGCCTTAGAACCCACTAATACTTTTTTTCTGTTATGCATAAAGAACAAAGTTAAGGTATTATAGCATAATTAGTGCTGTTTTTCTTTCAGGTTTGAAATCATTTAGCAAATTCTGAAATAATTCTTAGAGGATCCAGAGATAACAGATGATCCTTTTTCAGTTTTATATTGAATAGGTTCTTAGCTAAGTTATTAAAGTTTAATTTGCATCAGAAACAGTGTTATGAATATTAAAACAGTACGCATTTGAATTGCACTCCCTTAGAGTGTATCTGTGAAGTTCAGATGACTTTTATCTGCTAGTTCTGTGATTTAAGGATGCATTGTCACATATTATTCTGACCTTTAATATCCTAATTATTCTCTTGTTTATTACAGCCGTAGTAGAATTACTTGAAAAATTTGTGCTTCATCTCACTGAAAGCCCATCTGAATGTTACTTCCCTTCAGTGGAGTATACAGGTACATTTTAAACATTTTGAAGTTTGAAAAAGACTCATTATGTAACTAGATAATTAATGGAGATGTGTAATGATATTACAGACAGGCAGTTTTCTCATCCTAACAATCTCTTACTTGGTGCCATATACATTCCAGATATCATTAAGCCTCTTTTCTTTGTAAATGTCTAAGTTTCCTTGTAACTCTGTGATTCTTTCTTGAGCTTTCTTTTTCTCTCTCTATTCACTAAAAGTTGTTTTGCCTTAAGCAATGTCTTCTATTCTTCTGATTCTATCCATTATTCCCTAGTGGTCTCCTCTGCTTATACTGTTTTACCTATCTCTCATATATTGATGATTTCAAAATTTACATCATTCACTCAAATATCTACTATAGGCTTTATTCTTATATTTCCAGTGGCCTAGTAAGTAAACATCACCTGGATATGCCACAGAATCCCTCAAACTCAGTGTGTCTCACAAAAGATACATGCATTTGTCTGGGTCGGTGTGATAGGCATGCTAGCCTGTGTCCCACAGCAGATACTGAGAGGACCCAGTCTCAGCCCTGGGGCTTCTTCTGCTGCAGTCTTAACTGTGCAAGGAATTACTGGCTGACATGTACCCCTCTGAGCTGAGACATGTTTCTCCAGCTTCTATCTCATAGCAGATCCCTAGGGTACTAGTATCAGCTCTAGTCTCTTCTACAGCAGTTGGGGAGCTGTCTTTTCAGTGCAGGGACCTGCTAGGAGATGTGTGCACATCTGAGCCAGCATGATAGGCACATGAGGCTCCATCTCACAGCAGATCTTGAGGAGCGTAGTATCAGCTCTGACCCCTCCTGTTGCAACTGAGGAACTACCCCCACTTGTGCAGAGACCTGCTGGATTACACATCCCTGTCTGAGCCAACGAGATGGCCTATCCATCTCCTTCCTATAGGAGATACTGAGGGGCCTAGTCTCAACTCCAGTCTTCCTTATACAGAGACCTGCTGGGAAGCACACCCATCTGGGGTTTACAGTCATCTGGACTCTGATTCCTGGCCAGAGTTCCTGCATAGCTCCAGTGCTCTCTTTGGATCTTCCCCATGTCTTTCTGGGCTGGAAAGCTATGTCAATCTCAGGCCTTGCAAAACATGCAGCAAGCCTGGGCTTAGAGTGTTCTCTAGATGGGTACATAGTCACAGGCTCAGTCTGCTTAGTCTGCTTAGAATCCCTGGAAGGCCCTCTAGAAAGATAGGCAGAAATAAAGCTAGACTGCAAAGAGTAAAATAAATACATAATTCTGCAGCATGTAGATATCATTGTGTGTCCACAAGTATTAAGAACATTCATGGAAATACGACCTCACCAAATGGACAAAATGAGATGCCAAAGAACAACCATAAAATGACAGAGATGTGTGATCTCACAGAGATTTCTAAATTGTTTTAAAGAAGTTCAACATACTTCAAGAAAACACTAAGATCAATTCAGAAACTTATCAGAGAAATTTAATAGAGAGATTGAAATCATTCTTAAAAATTAAGCAGAAATCCTGGAACTGAAAAATAGAATGATTGAAAGGAAAATGAAAAAATGTAATAAAGAGCATCAACAGCAGAACTGATCACACAGAAGAAAAAAAAATCAGTGAGCTTGAAGACAATTTGAAAATACATAGTCTGAGGAGAAAAAAGGATGAAAAGGAATAAAGAAAGCTTATAGGATCTATAACAACATCAAAAGAACAAATATTTGAGTTATTGTAATTAAAGAGAGAACTGAGAAAGACAAGGGCTAGAAAGTTTATTCCAGGAAACAATAGCAGAAATATTTCCAAACCTGGAAAAATGTACAGATGACTAGATACAGGAAGGTCAAAGGTCAACAATTAGATTCCACTCAAATAAGAATACCCCAATACATATTATAATCAAACTCTCAAAAGTCAAAGAGAAGATCCTGAAAACAGTGAGATAAAATAAGCAAATAATATATTAGGGAGCTCCAATATGCCTGACAACAGATACTTTACAGGACAAGAATGAGTAGGACAATATACTCAAAATGTTGGAAAAAAAATAAAAAATAAAAAACATGTAAACCAAGAATACCATATCCAGGAAAGCTATCCTTGAGAAATGAAGGAGAATAAGACTTTCCCAGGCAAACAAATGTTGAGGGAATTTATCACTTTCAGACCTACATACAAGAAGTGCTAAAGGGAGTTTTAAAACGGAAAGAAAAGGATGCTAACATGATTATTGCACTAATATTTAGTCTTGGTGTGTTAACCACTTAATCTTTACTAAGAAGACTAAAAGACAAACCATCAAAAAATGATAACTACAACAATTTTTTAAGGGATAGGCAATATAAGTAATATAAATTGTGAAGTCAAAAATTCAAAATGGTGGTAGAAAGGAATTAATGTGTATAGTTTTTTTTGTTTGTTTTTGCAATCAAGTTATTATATTTTTTAAATAACATCATAATAACTATAGGAAGGCTTTGTAAGCCTCATGGTAAACACACACACACAAAAAACCTATAATAGATACCCCAAAAAAATACTAGCAGAAAAAAATAAATGCAAAAGAAGGTAGTAAGAAAGGATAGAGGAAGAGAGGAGTCACACAATAACTAGTAAACAAGTAATAAAATGGTTATTATTAATAATAACATTGAATGTAAACAGACTGAATTTTTCTATTGAAAGATACAAAATGGCTGAATATTAAAACAGGACCTAACTATATACTTTCTACAAGAAACTCACTCCACTTATCAAGACTTACATAGACTGAAAATGAAATAATGGAAAAAGATATTTTATGCCAATGGCAGCCATAAAAGGATAGGAGTAACTATACTAATATCAGATGAAATAGACTTTAAGGCGAAGACTATAAAAAGAGACCAAAAAGGTCATTATATAATGATAAAGGGATCAATTCAGTGAGAGGATATAACAGTAATAAATATACATGCACCTAACACTGGAGCACCCAGATTCATAAAACAAATATTGCTAGACTTTATGTGAGAGATTAACTGCAATACAGTTGTAGAGGACTTCACTCTACTTTTGGCCAAGGATAGATCATCCAGGAAAAAACTATAGAATCATTTCAATAGATGCTGAAAATGCATTTGATACAATTCAACATCATGTATAATAAAAAACTGTTAACAAATTGGGTATAGAAGGAACATACCTCAACACAGTAAAGCCCATATGTGATAAACTCACAGCTAACATCATACTGAGTGAGGAAAAATAGAAAGCTTTTCCATTAAGATCTGTTACAAGAGAAGTTGTCATAATAACCTTTTTAGCTGATATCTCTACTTGGAGTCTGGTTCTTTTTCAAAGGTGCTCTTTACACTGCTCTCAGAGTGATCTTTGACATGTAAATCTAACCCACTCATTCCTCTGCCATTTCTCACCATTGACCACAGCATAAAGTCTCAGCTTATTATCATGGTACCCATGATCTTACATTATCCTGCACCTTCCTTTTCTCTAGCATCATACTTTCTTTCCACGCAGAACACTAAATTCTTCACATCACTCCCAACTACTCCCTGTCCCAGACACACATGTGTTCATTATGCAACAAATTATCCTGTATTAGGTACTGACACTGTGACAGAAAATGTCTTCCCCTCATGGAGTTTACTTTCTAGTGGGAAGACAGAAAATAAGTAGAATATTCAGTAAGTTAAAAGGTGTAATGATAAATGAGGAAATACACAACAGAAAAAGGATCTGGGAAGGTTTAGTTAGGAGTGAAGATTACAGTATTAAATAGTTTTCATATAAAGTTTTATTGATGATGCATTTTTTCTTTTTACCACAGTTCACCAGGGGAAGTGCAGGCAAGATATATGGTTATTTTCAGGGCAAGAGAGTGCTAACAAATGGCCACAAAGGAGACTAATATGGCTAGAAAGGAGTCAAGGAGAGGAATTGATGGTGTTAAAAGTCAGATACGAGAGCATGATACAGGATCTTGAAAGTCATTGCAGGGTTTTGAACATAGGCATGACATGTTAATTTGCATTTTATAAGAGCATTGTGGCTGTGGTGTTGAGAAACTACTGAAGGAAGAGAAATGACTGAAGCAGGGAAATGAGTTAAGAGGCTATTGAAAAACAGGAATGGCTAAGATGAGGATGTCAGTAATGGAGACAGTGAGAAGTTTTTGGATTCTGGATATATTTTAAAAATAGGGCCAACAGAATTGGGTAACAGATTGAATGTGGGGTATGAGAGAAAGAAAGGAGTCAAGGAGGACAATGAACTATTTTTCTGAGTTACTAGGAGGATGGAATGATTGTACATTGAGATAAAGAAGAATAGGAAAGGAAGGGGAGATTAGGTGCTGGCTTTTTTGTTGTTTTAGATACTTGTTGGACATTCAAGTAAATATGCTTTATACATTCTGGACATGTGAATCGAGTTTAGAGGAAAAGTGTGGGCTACAAATACAAATTACTAAGCCATCAGCTTGGTATATAAAGCCAATACATCTCATTGTAATTTCTTTCTCATATTCTGACTTAGTGTCTAATTCTTCACATTCCTTTACATTTCTTTAGGGTTGTTTTTGTGTTTTACCTATCATTTCATTCTCTGCACCTAGAACAATAATGTCAATAAATGTTTGTCAAATAAAGGAAAGAATGGATAAAAGAATGTTGGAGGAAGGCTTTATAAAGTGTGTCAATTAGTATCTTAATAGGCAATAGAGTAAACTATTTAAGATTTCTGAGCAGAAACTTTACCTGATTCACCTGTACCTTACAAAGATTATTTGGTAATACTAACTGTGTAAAGGAAAAAAATGGAGTACAGAAATGAAGTTTTCCACGGATGAATATCCAATACTTAAGGGGCAGTGAATAAAGAGACAGTGAAGAAAGTAGAGTTAGCATGTACTACTGATATCAGATCATCTTTCCTGTAAGGGTGATATGACTTCTTTTGCTGAAGAAACCATCATTCAAATATGTGTTATTTATTCAAGTTAGACATATCTTTCTAGCCTTATTACCATTAACTGCCCAAACACATTCTGCACATTTGCCTCACTAAATTTTTGCTCCTGTTGTTCCTTCTAGATGGATGCTTCCCTCTCCATGACATCCACATGATAATGCCCGACTCACTTGTAAAGTTTCAGCTAGAATGTAACCTCTCTTATTCCTAAGCAGGATTCTCTCTTCTCTGCTCCTACTGCATTCACTTTAAACTACCATTTTGATAGTTTTATTATATTGTATATGGCTAAATTGTTACATTAAGTGTCAAACTCCTTTGTATCTTCAATATGAGATTTAATTTTATATATATACACACACATACTATATTCACATCTATATTCAAAGAAATGTATTATAGTTCTGTAACAATTCTAAATATCTAACAATTCACATAATTAGATATATGTGAATATACAGATGACCCTCTACTTATTTGCACATAATGATATCTAATGCAAACCTGGGAAAGTGGTAAAAGAGACCTAAGAGAATTAAAACAAAGAAGTGAGAAGAAAATACAAGATACTATTAAACAAAAGTTAAGGTAGGTGAAAGGAATTGATATCTATTGATCACCTCTTTTAAATTACGTATTATGTTAAGGCACTTGATATACCTTGTGTCATTCAACCCTATAACTGTTCTCTGAACTGGACATAATCATCATATTTAAAATGAGGAAATTGAGGCATAGAGGAAAGAAAACATTAATTGGGAAGAGATTTTAAAGGAAAGCATTTGTGAAGAAAATTATAATCTTATGAATGAACATAAAATTTATGTGAAAAACATACAGCTATTAATGGTTAAGTTGGGGAGTAATAGAAAATGAGTAAGAAGTGTGATAGTCATGGAAATTTGCATGACCAAAATGGGCATTTCTTTAGACTTAAGCATAATAATCTCCAATTTGTATAGCTCTCTTTTGCACATTGTTTTATTGGACCATATTTTCTGTAGAAAATCTAAAATTAAAATTATATTGTATATATTATCTAAATATTCAGCAAAACTGATTGCTCAGTGTGCATGCATTACTGCCCTCTGTTATGTTTCTAAATTATGCCGAGTGAGATCTCAGATGTCGGCTTTGTTGAATGTATTAGCTAGGCAGATAAATCCTGAATGCGGATTTAAATTCCTTAAAGGTTCCAGCTGAAGCTATTCACCAGTCTTATAGTAAAGCCAAAAAATGAAGTGACTGTCTGTTGATTGATTGTTTAATATTCATATTGTGATATACTGAGCTTGTTGCTAGTACATTGTTTTCTTCCCAAGGCTTTAGGTATTCTCATCCTTTATCAAGTATTTTTTGGCTGGTGGAACAATGATTTTTTTATTATAAAATTTCACTCTATTTGCTTTAAATTAAAAATTGTTTTGATATAAAATGTTTTAAAACAAATACTGGGTAGATGTATTCAATGTTTTTTTAAGTTTCTGGAAATGATAAATTGATTATCTTTTAAAAAATGACAGCCTTCTAAACCCTAAGGTAGTTGAAATTAGAAGTACACAATCATCCATCTGTTGTTAGCTCCCTCAGGATTTCAATCCATTATAAAATTTGCAAATCTGGAAAAATCAAATTAGTTTGACTGTTTATCCCTTTAAAGGAAGAGGAAAGAACAAGCAGATAAACTTCTGCACATTTGCAGTTTGTAAATTCATATAGGTATCTTTCCATATCTTAACAGACATTTCCTTTTTGTTGGTTCAGTTCCCTGGAACAAGTTGGGAATTTTTTTCTAGTGTAATTGCTTCTTTGAAATGATAAATTAAATGGCCCTTTCAGGGTGATGTGTATTTTTATTTCTTTTCTCTTCATGATGCTAGTTAATCAAAAGATTAGAAAAAAAATCAACATTTTACTTGTTTCACCTTTTGATTATTAAAATATAGTTGTAAATTTAATTAAATACACTTAAACACCTTTTATACTTTCTTTGAAAAGCAAAAATGCTCTCTTCTATCTTACATTTATGAAACGTTTGTAGTAAAGCACAGTGTGTGATAATTTCAAAGAGATATTTAATACGAACCTTTCCTCAGGAAGGAAAAATAGGGCATATACCTAAAATTAGGAATTAAACAAATTGCAGCATATAGTAAGGTAGAAAATAAAACAAACAGTTTTTCAGCTGGCTACTTGGTTTCAGGCAATGTGCTTTTTAATATGCTATTTGAATTTGGTAATTGTCAGTGAGGCGTTTTATTTTAAGGGCCACAGGTGTCCAGTAGAAAATGACATCAGTGTCAAATTGGTGCCATCATGGAAAATAAGAGGAGGAAGCGTTAATAGAGAGCCGGAGTAGTACTTGTGCTGCCTCCTGGGTTATTAGAATGGAAAGAAACAAGAGAAGAGGGGAAAAGTCTTCCAGGCAGGAGCAATTGCATAATCAAGACATGGAAATGCTTTTTTTCCCAAATAACACTGACTATATCAATTAGGAGGCTGAGACATGTACAGTAGACTGGTCACAAGGTACTGAATTCTGTGGTAGTAAGAACTGAATAAAATGCATGGATACAATTACATATTAGAAAAGAAGCAACAGAACTTACAGACTGACTTTGGGAAAGGAAGCAGGGAGGAAGAAATGTAGTCCATTGATTCCTTTGGGTAGTAAGAATTTTCTTAAGTTAGGACAGATAAGGGAGGGCATTAGGAGAGTCAGTAAGCAGCCAACCAGTAGCTGCCTCTCCAACCATGGATTTGTCCTCCAGTGGAGAAATTCTTTACTCTTCTGAAAATTTATTTTTTTCCATACTATTAGGTGCCAGGCAGAATAGATTTAATTTCTTCTACTGCTGCTGTATGTGCTAGCTTTGCAAACCAAAAACAGAACAGAATGCATGACCCACACTGAGTGATATCACTTCATGTGACATAAATTTTGTCAACTCATTTTATTTTGAAACTATTGCATTTATAGTTAAAAGTATTGGTTATTTTGAATAATTTAATGACTAACTCTAGCTTAGATTGAATTAAGCATTGTTAGTAAGTGGGTAAGTATGATGCTATACATGTCATTGGTTGGTTGACTCTTCAACAACTTATTTCATTATTCTTTTCCCAGTGACTTCAGGGAGTGGGAGCTATCTCTTCTATGTGTTACTTGATTTTAATATACAGAACATATTTTTAAGTCTATGTCTGTTTTCTTCTCCATCTTGCTTCTAGTTTTATATTTAAAGTACAATTTCTTTTGTTGCTATTCATTGGATGTTGGTTCATTCATTTACTCATTCATTCATTCATTGTTTATTAAGTGTGTATTATGTATCCTACACACTGTTTTTCCTAGGTCAATTAATTACTCCTTACCAGCCATGCATATGGATCAAAATCCTCTGAAGACGTCCATTTTTAAAATTATTTAATTTTACTTATTCATTTTTCCCCATCGATTTTGTTTTATTTTTGGGATTTCAGTTCCTGCCTTATAAGTTAATGTTGTCCGGAGTTTTATATAATAAAAGTTTCTTCCACCTAACTTTTGTTGTCTGAGATGTATTTGGAATATAAAATTTGCTTTCTAAGTTATCATGTGTATCAATGATATACAGTGATTTATTGTATATTGATATTGTATATCAAATATAATACAAATTTAAAATGGAAACCTCTTTTTTTTGTTTTTGTGTTTTTGAGATGGACTCTCGCTCTGTCACACAGGCTGGAGTTCAGTGGCATGATTTCAGCCCACTCCCACCTCTGTCTCCCAGGTTCAGGCAATTCTTCTGCTTCAGCCTCCCAAGTATCTGGGATTACAGACATGTGCCACCACGCCTGGCTAATTTTTGTATTTTTAGTAGAGACCAGGTTTCACCATGTTGGTGAGGCTGGTCTTGAACTCCTGACCTCAGGTAATCCATCCCTCTCAGCCTCCCAAAGTGCTGGGATTACAGGCTTGTGCCACCATGCCTGACCTGAAGCCCCTTTTTAAATATATGCCCCTAACCCACTTTCTGATGTCTTCATTCCTGCTTTGGCAAAGTTTTTATTCCTTGCATATTTTTATCTGCATAGTTTTGTTCATACCAAAGTTATATACATCTCTTTCACATCAGTGATTTTTTAAAATGGATATTTGATGTTTGTTTTGGTATGCCAACACCTCCATATATTCTCATTTAAAAGCTTTTTTGAGAATTTGCTACACTACATTAAAGTGAAATTTGGATAGTGTTGTATGACTGTCCAATTGTAACTATATCTAAATTTAACTTTTATTCCTTCAAATGTAAATCTCAACTTTATTGTACAAGAAATAAACTGTAGAGGCCTTTAAAAATACAAATGACTGGACATTCCCTCTTGGCAATCTTATTTAGTAGTCTGGAGTCAAGTCTATTTATCTTTAGTTTTAAAAAGTTCCTCAGAAGGTGAACCGCCATAGTTGAGAACCATTATCTGTTGAAATGTTCA
Source organism: Pongo abelii (assembly GCF_028885655.2). Lineage (NCBI taxonomy): Eukaryota > Metazoa > Chordata > Mammalia > Primates > Hominidae > Pongo > Pongo abelii. Next base: position 122,451,028 of record NC_071990.2, on the reverse strand, counting down.
GAGTTAATTTTTTACTCTGCAGATACAGTGTCATAAAGTTTTAGAGATGGTCTAGACTTTGGAAATTATTTGTACAACTCTAGGAAGGTGAAAGGACTCATCTCAGGCCTCACAACTAGACCACTATGTAAGAACTCTTTTCTTTCACAGGGAAGAACTATTTAACACATCCAGTTCCTTTGGACAACTCCTCTCACCTTGCTCCATAACTTTATTACATTCTTCAGTGATGTGTTAGGTCAGTGTTTCCTGATAGAATCCACTGTGGTCCGTGGAACACATCATGATGGGAATGCCCATTCTTAACACCTTTCTCCACCCACTGCACACTCATCCTTTACCAGTAAGATAGCTATCTATATCATACTTTCCAGAAGAGAAAAAACATTAGTATTACTATAGGCATGCAGATCTATATATGTTAAGGTTCAACTTAAATGCCACTTCTTCCTAACTAGACATAATCTCTTCATCTTCTGAATTCATGTAACACTTTATCTGTATCATTCCTATTTCATATAGGGCTTTAAAATACCTTTATCAGAGTTATCTATATACACATTTGATCTCTGACACTACTTGGACAGTTTTTTAGGGAATGAGGTATGATTTATCTTTTATCCCTCATAGCTTCTTGTATGGTGTTCCATGCTTTCTATATCAGAGATGATTTACTAAGGGGATGAATGAGCCTGGAAGTGAAATAGATTATATTGATAGTATGAGAAACACCAATGTGTAATGAAGGAAAAAAAAAAAAACTTCATGATATTCTGAAAACCTAGGTTTTGGTCTTCTCTACCACTAGATAACTATGTGATGAGTCTCTTAATTGTGTGTGCATGCATTGTGTGTTCATGTGTTTGTGTGTATGTATGCATGCTACAGTTTTCTCAGCCAGAAATGGAAAGTTTCAGCTAGACCCTGAATGCTATTTAGTTGTGCCTTTGAGGGTTCACTGTTAGTTTGGTCCTCTACTGTTCTCAAGAACTAATCCAGACTTTCAGCCTCACCTGCAGTCCTCTGTACTGTGCTGTTTCTATTCTGAAATGGACTTTGTAGATAATATAAGCAAGCTAATCACTATCTTATTTGTAAGAAATAAATGAAAAGTGATTCATTATGAAATGTTTGGATATATTACAATATAAGATATAACTAACCCCTTCTTCACTTTTGGTTAGATGATTACAACAACTACTTCGCAAAGAAAACTTGGTCCGCAGAAAGAAATTCATTCATTCTACCCTCATACATTACCATGCATTAAAAGTGGGACACTGATTACTTAAAGATTAGTATCAGGAAGGAAATAACCATGCTTGTATATATTTGTAATTCAGAGTTTTATGTATGCATTGCATGATGAAAGTAGTATTTCTAGATCACTTTTTGGGTCAATGGCTCTTTTTGTTCTGAGAGCCAAGTAAAATAGATTGTTTTAAAACTACTATTGTTATGTATTTAATATGTTTTCCAATGCTTTTTATGGGAAAAAGTTATTTGTAAAAAGTTTTCTGTTAATTCCTTTGAAAATATAACTGACAGTTCCTAAAAGAATAAATTCATCAGTGTTTTCAAAATTCACATTAAAATATGTAAAAATATTGCTTTCATCAATTTTCAATTAAAATGTGATTATTATGCAAACTTTTATACACTTTTATAACTCAGTTTTCTATTGTCTTTAGCTACTGATGCAAATGTGAAGAATGAAAGTCTTTCATCTGTGCAGCAGCTTGGCATTAAAATGACTGTCAGGTATATTATAGGGAAATATCTCCCTTGTGCATTTCTAGAATTTGTTTTATCTTCCTCATATGTGCTCAGTAGTATTTAATTTAACAACCAACTATTTTGTATACTTTAAATGCAGAGTTTGTCATTCGGAAAATGACTTTGTTTTTGAGGATATTGGCACGTGATTAAATTACCTCTCCAGGTAAATCAGTTACAGTTCATTGTTATTCCAGAGGCCAATTACAGTGTGTTTAAGCCCTCATGACTATCAGGTTTTTTACAAAAATAACATTGTAAAAGTCAGCACGTTGGTAGCACAGTTGTACTATTTTCTAGAATATGATTAATTCCATGGTGATGAGTACAAAAGTACCTGAAGGACAGATGCAGAAGTTAAAATTAAAAAATTTATTGCAGTTTCAGTTTTTAATACTCAACTTGTAATTTTGAAAAGAAACAGGTAAGCTAAACAGTGAACAGAGAGTTAAGGACTGAAACCTTGAAACTTCCCTTTCTTGCTTATTAAATGGGGATTTTAACATTCCCATTTTACTTATAGGGTCATCTTCAGAATCAAATTTTAAAAAGATACATGTAAGACTTGTTTAAAAAGCTGAGTATTTTTATAAATTCACAGCATGATGAAAGTGATACTTTTTAATAATTTGAACTTACATGCCTGTATCACATAGGGCATATGATTCTCTTAATTGTGTTTTGTGATGCTGTGCCTGCTTTTTATACAAATATTTTATAATGCCCTATTGCTATTCTGAAATAGACTTCGTAGATAATATAAGCAGGCTAGTCACCTATTTTTTAACTCAATATAATATCTTATTTGTAAGAAATAAGCAAAGTTATTATGAAATGTTTCAATATATTACAGTATAAGATATAGCTGGCATCCAAATGTAAAATCATTGTGACTCCAGCAACTACAAATACAGATGGATTTTTCTTTTCATGCCTCAGATGCTACAGTGTGGCCATGAGCAAAGAGACTTTGTGTGTGTGTGTGTGTGATGGAATCTCGCTCTGTCACCCAGGCTGGAGTGCAGTGGCACGATCTCGGCTCACTGCAGCCTCTGCCTCCCAGGTTCAGGCAATTCTCCTGCCTCAGGCTGCTGAGTAGCTGGGATTATAGGTGCATGCCACCATGCCCAGCTAATTTTTGTATTTTTAGCAGAGACGGGTTTTCACCATGTTGGTCAGGCTGGTCTCAAACTCCTGACCTCATGATCTACCCACCTCGGCCTCCCAAAGTGCTGGGATTACGGTCGTGAGCCACCATGCCTGGCCCAAAGAGACTTTTTAAAAAATGGTGAACAATTATTAGTAAGGTTTCAAAAGTACAGAAGTACAAAAGAAAAATTACAAAAGCACTACCTTTGCTTGATTTATACATAGTTGCATTGTACGTATACTAAAAAATACAGAAGTTTTTGTAAGACAGAATTAGTTTCAGATAATTACAAACAACTTTTGCATCCATACCAGTAACAAATAGGACATTTGCAAGTTACTCTTCAGGACTGTCCCATGTCTAATCACCTGGCCCTTGCTCATAAAGTACCAGTAGTGCCCTCTAGTCACTATGACAATCAAAAATAGTCCTACAAATTTCCAGAGTGGCCCCTGAGGGAAGTACCACCTCCATTTAGGACCATTAGACTGTTTGAACTTTAAAGGTACTCCTAGACTCAACATTTTGTAAAACTAGTCTGTCAACATTCCATGTTTTAGATTAAGTTCAGGAAAAAATGCTTATATTATACGTTTCATCTACAGGATATCATCATGTTGTTCTCTCATTACTTTTCATCTTCCTTTAAAGTTATCAGTATTTGCCAGATGAATACTGTTAATCCAAATATATCATAATCATCAGAAACATATATTGAGAGCTAATCTTTCATAAGTGCTCTGTATAACATAGTTATGCTAAAAGAAGTAATTTTAAAACATTCAATGCAAGATCTGATATGTTTTATGTTTTGTGGGCTTTTAACTTAGGTATGGCAAATTCCTCAATCTCTTAAAAGATGGTGCAGAAAATGATCTTACCTTGGTTTTAAAGCATTGTGAGAGGTTCCTGAAACAGCAGCAAACTTCCATAAAATCTTCTCTTCATATCCTTTTTGAGTATATTCACAATAGCTTAATTTTTTTCACATATTTTTCATGATTCTTTGATGGTATACCTTGACACATTTATAGTAAGATAGTACTTTAAGCTATATTAGTGATTTGTTATGATATGTTCTTACAGTATTTTATTCTGTATTTTAAATATGAATTTTGTTAAATTGAGTTGTAATCATTATATTTAGTCTCATTCATTGAATCTTAAACTGAATAAAGACATTAGAATGTATTTTCAGACCTGTCTAAGAATATTTAAAAACTAGGTTTCATAAATTCAGAATAAGAATGTCTGCTTTTTTATTTAATATATCCATTTTATTTTATTTACAGAATTTTAATATTTTATCTTACGAAATATTGTAAAGTTTTCTTAACTGTGTTTTTCAGTCTGCCTGCAAGGGAATTATGCTGGCCATGACTGGTTTGTATCTTCTCTGTTCATGATAATGTTGGGAGACAAAGAAAAAACATTCCAATTTCTTCGTCAATTCTCCAGGCTTCTGACTTCTGCTTTTCTTTGGTTGCCAAGGCTACATATTTCTGTAAGACTTCAATCTGTTTTTAAGGGAGGGTTTGAAATTTTAAGGAACATTATACTTACATTCACTGGGGCATAATTTTATTTGTGAAGGACTTTGTAATAAATTATACTCATTTTTCTACTTGAATATTTTTTGACTAATTCTCTTTGATTGTATAGATTTGACATTTTCTCAAATACTTCGTGTCTTACCTAACAGTAACTGAATGATTTATATTAGAAGCATTTTCATGAAGTAGAAACATGATAATGAAATAAAAATGATAGTTATATTAGTTAAATTCTGCACCTAAAAAGAGAACTATTGACTTGTGTTTTGTATTGTTGCTTGGTTTAAAAGAATCTCTGGCTGATTACAGTATAAGAAAATCATTTATTAGGAAGATATTGTAACTATTTTCTATAGAAGAAGAGAACCACTCATATTATATACATTTTGGAAATCTATACTGAGTGTTTATTAAAGGATTGTAATGTATTTTAAAATATTTTACTAGTCTTATGCAATCTCAGAGATTACTTTAGAGTTAAGTATATCCCTCAATCAATTTATAATGTTTATGTTTATTTTATTTATTTGTTTATTGCCTGTTGTTAAGATTTCCAACTAGGGGAAACTGCCAAAAATATCAGCTATGCTAATGTTTCTCAAACCTTTTCCATGACATGTTGCATTTGGACAGTGAAATCACATGACAGTCAAGGATAAACTAAGAAGATTGGCAAGTATCTATGTGGAGATGAAAATATTCATTAGGTGTTTTTCACAATATATATTTGTGATAAGGAAAATAAAATCAATTCATCATGGAATACAATAAATATTAAAATTTTATAATGTTATGCTTCAAGTAGCTATATACAGTTACTTAAAAAGATCATCCAATTCTTTTTCTTCACCATAATGAACAGAGGGAATGAACAGAGGGAATGAACAGAGTCCTCCCATGGACAGAGGGAAACTAATGGCAAAAAAAGTATGCGCTAGTTTTTCTCCAATCAATGGAACTATTTTCCTGCTGTTAACCAGAATTTGAGTAATTCTATTCCTTTAAACTGTACTTGAAGATTTAAAAAAAATCTAACAGCCTTTTCACTTTTTCATTTTCAAATGTAATGTTGAAAATCTTTTGATAATGGGTATGGATTTTGTGTCCAATCATTCATTCTTCTGTCAAATATTTTAAAGTAATGTCTACATTCCACTAGTCTTAACAGTTCTGCCTTTAGTGTTCAGATTATGACACCATCTAAACATCACCAGTGAATCATATTGAACCATGATTTTGTAAAGTTGCATTTATACTTTGAGCCTATAAAATAGTACATTTTTTTCATAACATCAACAATCTTATGTTCTGATAGCATTTCTTTCTATAAAACTGAAAACAAGCAGGACTCTAGCAGCTTGAATTTTATTTTACTTACCATTTTGATAGCATCATTGAATATGGAATATATGAATGGAAGAGAGTGACACATTACTGGCTCGGGGTTTTCGGAATGATCTCTTGATGTAAAGCCTTGACACCTTTCTACTGAAGCAGCTACACTGTCAGTGAAGACTTAATGCAGAGCCTTCCATAGCATCATTTTTTCTTTTCAATTACAAATAATCGAGTTGAATGTTTTATTACCAGTAGTTGGTTTTGATGCTTCTTTGTAAAACAGATGGCATGCTGTTAAGATTCCTCTACAGGAATTCTATCTAGAACTGTTAGCTAAGTGCTGCTACTAATATCTTACATTTATACGACAGTGTAAATGTTTTTGACTAACAGTCTTTTGAATTGCTATTTCCCCTATGTCACTTGACTTGATAGTACATTCAGTAAGTCTTAATATATTATTTAAAAGTGATACCTTTTCTATTTCATTTGTTCCGTTGTCTCAAACATTGTGGTGATGGTTTCTATGCAATTTGATAATATGAACAAACCTGCAGCATGGTGACAGACACTTTGGCTATAGCTGTTGATAGTACAAACTTGTCTACCTTCTTTAGCTCAGCCTCACATTATTGTAATCAGCCTCAAAAGAAATCAGCCTATTTCCTCAATTCTACTTACCCCAACCTCATTACCCTGTCCTATTTTTTTTTACCTTTTTTATAGCCTATATCAAGTCCTAATATTTGTTTATTTATCTATCTATACACTTAATGTAAGTTCTTTGAAAACAGTTTTCTGTTTTGTTCATAGATGTGTCCCAAACTATAGGCCCATAGTAATCACTCAATAAATGTATGTTGAGTGTGTAAATTTATATATATATAATTTTTTTTTTTTTTGAGGCAGAGTCTCACTCTGTCACCCAGCCTGGACTGCAGTGGCATGATCTCGGCACACTGCAAGCTCCGCCTCCCGTGTTCACGCCATTCTCCTGCCTCAGCCTCCCAAGTAGCTGGGGCTACAGGTGCCTGCCACCATGCCGGGCTAATTTTTTGTATTTTTAGTAGAGACCAGGTTTCACCGTGTTAGCCAGGATGGTCTCGATCTCCTGACTTCGTGATCTGCCTGCCTCGGCCTCCCAAAGTGCTGGGATTACAGGCGTGAGCCACGTAAATTAATATTTTAATAGAAATATGTAAGGATCTGTAAGCTTCTATTACTCTAGAAAATGTATTTGAAAGATATTAGATCCCCTGCATTCATAAGAATGTTGTAAACAAATGACCTTAAAAAGGTTTAAAAAAAATAAGGTGCTAAGGATAAGCAAAATAGAAAGTAATGAAACATTAATTTGAAGTTCTTAAAATTTTATAAACTATGACTATATTACTCATATGAGATAAAAATAGTTTGAAAAATTATCCTTGAAATCATTTACACCGGAAGAACCCTTTAATGTATTGATTTAATTAAATTATCTTCAATTATTCTTTGCTACTTAGAAAAAAACTTTGTAAATGATGAAATAGTTATTCTTTATGGAGTTTTATCAAGAATCAGAGTTTGGCCAGTTGTTAACATTGAAGCCATTAAGAAAATGATATATTTTAAAAAATCAGGAAATTATTTTCATAGTAGAAATATCTAATTTCAAAGAATAAATTAAACTAATGAACATAAATTTCCTCTCTCTGTAAAAGCATATGAAAAAGGAAATCTAATTAAACTGAAATAAAAACCAGAGTATTTTGCATGCATGTACAAACAAAACTCCACTGATGATAAATCAGGCTAAAGTAATACTCAAATGAAGTAATATAGTTCAACAGGAAATTCATGGAATAGTTATAATATAGGGTAATCACTACAGAAGCCTTCCCTTACTCTTCTTAAAATAACAATTGCCTAGTTCAGGAAGTTCATGGATTTAAAAATTCTAATTGTATTCAAGTATAAATTTACATTTAAATTTTACAGTTATTAGAATGGCATGACATACTTGTTACCCCTTTGTAGAACATCAGCAAATGTAAGCCATGTGACCAATCACTTGTAGGAAAGATGTCTAGTGTAAAACCCCTTCTCTTTCTTATATGTGACTATAAGTCTTAATTATATTTGCAGATTCAGTTTTCCCATTTTTTTTTTCTGAGAGAAGAAAGATCGATGTTTTCTAGAATTAGAGAATCAAAGTTTTAAAAAATCTGCAAAATTTTTTGTTTACCTCCATGCATGATGCACAAGTTAACTACAACACTGCTGTAAAGCATGGTGCGTCCTTTGCCCACAGTGTCTGAAAGATGGAGGACTAGACTGGACCAGACTAGACTGAATCCGTTTGAATTGGAGAGTTTCAAATCTTTCTAATGGGGTCTTTCTTTTTAATTTTCATAGCAAAGTAGAACTAGTTTTTTTTCTTAATATCAGGAATAAAATGACTCATCAAAAGATCTATTATGGAAGAAAAAAACTAAGACTGTTATGTTTTTAAGCATAAATCTTTTATTATTAATCACTAAAGCAATATACAGTATTCTGAAGAGTGTTATGTTGTAAAGTGCTTCATGTTATGTCACTTTCTAGGATCTCAAAGCCAATGTCTTTACTGACATTTTTTTTTGCACTTTGTCTTAGCATAGTTTATATATTAGACTATTAATTAGATGATGCTAAATGCTGTTGTCCTGCATCTGTTCCATTAATCCGATATTCTGAATGATAAAGAGTTACTGTCCTTTCAGAGAGTGGTGACTGTCTTTTTGGAGAGTGGCAAACAGGACAGAGAGTTACTGTCCTTTCAGAGAGAGGTAAACAAATTACATCAAAACTCTATGAGTATAATAAACAATTTATCATTTGATGATTCAGAAGACCTCGTATTATATTCATGTGACTTAGAGCTCTCACTATTGATCTAGTTTTATGAACAATGTTTACTGTAAAATAGAGGCATGAAATGGTAATTAATAGACCAACTAATAAGAAAAGACACTAATGATTGCATACTGTGCAGTCTGTGCAATCATTAGTGTATTTTCTTTTTGGCATTCAGTCAATAGTATGTTGAGCATCTATTCTATGCAAGGCTTGGTATCAGGAGCTGTGTTACCACAAACTATGGCAAACTTTCTTCCAACAGAGTCTAATTTAAAAGAGTAGAAGAACTCTTACCTCAATTCAGGGAGTCCATTACATAACAATAACTTATTTTCCTTGAAAATATAATTAATAAATCTATTGTCTTTATCTCTTAATGGACCTACTCTAAAGGTATTTCTAACATAGCCTAGAAAAGGCACTGTATATGAATCATTTCCTATACATAGAACTCTTATGCTACTATTAGACATGTATCCAGAAAATTATTACCTAAGTTTGCATGGAAAAACTAAAATACACTTATGAGTTGATTTTTGTTTTCATATATGCTTATTAGATTTACTCATCCTACAAATAGTCATTAGTGAAACACATTGCAATATTTCACGAAAGAAGATAAATCAATGGATACTGTTTCTCATTCAGTCCATATTTTAACAACTCAGTAAAAAGTTTTCTTTTTATCCTACATATCGATATAAAGTTGGCTACAAGATGTCCATTTACTGTGCTATGCTTCATTCATTAATGCACAAAAACAATGTTTTTTTCAAGTACTGTGAGGTGTCTCCTGGAGAAACCTTCATAAATATACATTTACATAAATATTTATGTTTCTACAAATATATATTTCTGCAATGTGAAATAAATCATTTATGACGAATGATAAAACAGAAAAACCACTGTAAATCAACTTGCTGATTTCAGAAACTTTAGTGTATAACTCAAACCTAAATTCTTAAAAGCATCCTAGCATTAGCAATAAGGCTTTACATAAATATTCTGTATTTCAACTCATATAATTGCTATGAGTTTAATTTGTTTTAATTTAAAAGTATTAACTTTATTTTATTTAAAAAGTTTGAAAATAAGATTTGTCCAGTAAAAGCAAGAAGATAAGATGCCTTTTTGGCAGTCTTTTAATTATGTAAAGTCTTCAGATCTAATTTGATTAACTTTTTTTATTGATATAATTGCTAGTTAAACAGTTTTTCTTTACATAAAATTATATCTTCAGGTTTATTACTCTTTGTTAAAAAACAATTATTGTGGGTATATGTTGGATTTATAGTAATACACAGTACATTATTGATCATTTGCAATGATAAACTGTACCTAAGAACTAAATTGAAAAAATAAACAATATGTTTGTAAATATAGATGTGTGTATATATTCACATATATATAACTATCAATATAAAATTATATAAAAATAAACATAAATTTTATACAAAATAGTTGGCCTGAGAACCTTGATGGGAATGCCTTGTGCACTTCTTTCCCAGTTTTAGAGATGAGTTTCTCAAATCATTCCCAATTTGAATTATTAATTCAGGGTCAGATTTAGGCTAGTATCAACATAGTAAAGGGTACAATGCAAATATCTTCAAGAGCTGACAAAGCTAAAATCCTTTGACATTATAGAATCATTGGCCAAAGCCAAGAATATTAAGCATATTTCAATACACTTAGTATTAAAATGTAAAGTATTACTTGTGTACTCACTTATATGTGTATTTATTCTTTCATGTAACAGCCCTCCTCATCTTTCCACAAGGATTTAAGTTGCCAAGATTATAAATTATTAACTTTATTCCTGAGTCTTGGAAGGTATATAACACTGCCTTTATCAAAATTTCTTCTTTCAACACTGTTTAACATTCTGACTTTTTACTTTACATAATTATATTTACAGTGATTTGTTATGCCACCATATTAATTTTGAAGCAGCAATTTACAGCAAAAGGAGAATAGGTATGTTGGATTATTTTAAATGATGTGTATTTATTAAATAATAAAATTAATAAAATTTTTAATTTTTCTCTTTTATGCAGAGTTACTTACCTAATGACACTGTAGAATCTGGCATCCATCCAGTATATTTTTGCAGCACCCATTATATTGAAATGCTACTGAAGGCTGAGTTGCCTCTTGTGTTTTCAGCTTTTCACATGTCTGGTTTTGCACCATCACAGGTAATCCATAAGGGAGTAGCATTTCTCCAACTCCTTTATCTCAGTGTCTTCAAATAAAACTGTGTTCTCATCGAATAAGGAAATACCTTTAAATTAATAAAAGTGTATTTAAAATCCTCAAGCTAGCTTTTCTCCCCATGCCTGTTATGATGTAAGTTTGCTTTATAATGCTTTCTACCATTCACAGAATTTCAGCTATTCAGGGTGTAGACCTTCTGAAAGTCTGTATGACACGTAGGCTTTTTAATGGAGATGGTAATACTTGCTTCGTAATGCCAGTGATTAACTGAAGTAACAGAGGGCAAGAATTCTTACCAACATTGTTTCATATATGATATACTGTGTCTTATCTAACAAAAAATCCCTGCTGATTAACCTGTGTGCCTCAGCTTGGTTTCTACTGTCGGGATCTAAGAAGGCTTAATGTTTTTTTCTAGGGCCTCAAGTTATACAGTGCACAACCTTGGTGGTCATATACAGCTACAGATCCTTCTTTCTGTGTATAGCCAGTCCTTCGTTGGTGGAGGTGTGCATTGTTGCTTCACTATGTTATAATTAGGCTAAAATTAATATTGTAGGGTTTAAACCTTCATCTGTCTTTAGAATTAAATCTTTAGGTCAGGGTCTGAGAGAGCAGAAATACTTAATCTAAAGTTGTAACTATTAATAGTTTTAAGGCTTGTGATTCATATTATCAAATGAATTTGATTTTATTCTCCTAACAGAAATGAAGACTGTCCCTATTCTTCATGTTTGGGTATTTGGTTTTTTCAAAACTAATCACTAATTTAATAGGTGAAAATTGTTACCCTTTTAAAAATTTTGTGTTTCTTTGAACATTAGTAAGTTTAATGATATGTCCATAATTTTGTTAACTAATTGAATCTCATTAATTGCCCACCTATCTTAGAGTGTTTCTTATTGATTTGTAGATATTTTAAAGTAGCAACAACTGTCCAAATTGCTTCAATTCCTAAATTATATATTACTTATTGTAACTTTGTATTATGTCTTAATGTTGAGTAAGAATAATCCTATCATTTACTTTCTACTTTCCTCTAAAATTTAATTAACTATTTCTGTGTATACTACATATACTTTGAGATGAGTTTGCTCAATTTAAACTGGCCATTTAAATTTGGATCAGACTTAGATTGCTATTATGTTAAATTATAAATTACTTTGAGAAAAATTATGTTATTATACTCTGTCTAGGAAGATAGTAAGCTTTTCCATTTGTTTGCTCTGTATTATATCTAGTAAAACCATTTTTTTTCCACATGGATATGGTACATTTCTCATTACAGATATTGCCAGTGAGTGTAGTTTGAGATCTGTTTCAATTTTATTTTCTCTTCGGTTATGGTTAATAATTACTAAATATATATCTTTTTATATTCATTGTTATATTTTTTCTAGACTTGTGTCGATTTACTTATTCTCCATCTTTGTAATGTTAATGTACTTTGTTTCATTTTATTTTTATTAAATTATCTAGGTCTTCCAAAATAATTCTACATAATTGCTTATATGTTTTAGACTTGAATTACTGAGAAATTATCCAGCATGTTACCATTAAGTAGCATCTATTAGAGAGAATTATTCTACATCAGTGCTATAGAAGAATCCTTCCAGTCTTGGATTCTAAAGTATTTTATCTCATTTCTTTTAATTAAATTATAGTGTTGAATTTCACTAATCATATTCTATGATTAAGGTTAAGTTGATCTTGGGACTTCTTTGATATTTTTATGTGATACAGTAATAGATTTCTCAATAGTAAACTATCCATGCATTCCTTAGATTTATCCTATAGGGAATCTTTTCCACTTAATTAGACAGTAGTTTTTCTTGATACTGTGATATGAGCTTTCATATTTATTTTGAAGAAACTTTATGTCATTTATTAAATTTATTTGTATGAGGTTATTCTTCCTATTTTAAACTTTCTGAAGTCAATAAGAAATTTATAGCAATGAATTGCATGTAGTGTAAAGGAATAATCTTCCTTGGCCTTGGCCAATTTTTGCTCTTGCTATATATACCTAAAATGCTTTTTAGAACTTTAAACCACAAAATTTTTTAAGTCTGGTCAGAGGCAGTTGTTTAAACATTTACCATAAGCTCAATAATCAATTCTTTCTATTCTTCTAAAAAGCTCAACTGGGAACAGTATGTTCCTGAGAGTTCCTTTTTGCTTTTCTAATCTACGTTAGTGTAATGTGTATTGTCTAAAGCATCCAATAATTTATGAATCTCTACCATATACTCTTTTTTTATATATTCTTTAAGTTCTAGGGTACATGTGCACAACGTGCAGGTTTGTTACATATGTATACATGAGCCATGTTGGTGTGCTGCACCCATTAACTGCTCATTTACATTAGGTATATCTCCTAAAGCTACCCCTCCCCCCTACCCCCACCCTACAACAGGCCCCAGTGTGTAATGTTCCCCTTCCTGTGTCCAAGTGTTCTCATTGTTCAATTCCCACCTATGAGTGAGAACATGCAGTGTTTGGTTTTTTGTCCTTGCGATAGTTTGCAGAGAATTATGGTTTCCAGCTTCATCCATGTCCCTACAAAGGGCATGAACTCATCCTTTTTATGGCTGCATAGTATTCCGTGGTGTATATGTGCCACATTTTCCTAATCCAGTCTATCATTGATGGATATTTGGGTTGGTTCCAAGTCTTTCCTATTGTGAATAGTGCTGCAATAAACATACATGTCCATGTGTCTTTATAGCAGCATGATTTATAATCCTTTCAGTATATACCCAGTAATGGGATGGCTGGGTCAAATGGTATTTCTAGTTCTAGATCCCTGAGGAATCGCCACAAGGGTTGAACTAGTTTACAGTCCCACCAACAGTGTAAAAGTGTTCCTATTTCTCCACATCCTCTCCAGCACCTGTTGTTTCCTGACTTCTTAATGATCTTCATTCTAACTCGCATGAGATGGTATCTCATTGTGGTTTTGATTTGCATTTCTCTGATGGCCAGTGATGATGAGCATTTTTTCATGTGTCTGTTGGCTGCATAAATGTCTTATTTTGAGAAGTGTCTGTTCATATCTTTCTTTTTGATGGGGTTGTTTGTTTTCATTTCTTGTAAGTTTGTTGGAGTTCTTTGTAGATTCTGGATATTACCCTTTGTCAGATGGGTAGATTGCAAAAATTTTCTCTCATTCTGTAGGTTGCCTCTTCACTCTGATGGTAGTTTCTTTTGCTGTGCAGAAGCTCTTTAGTTTAATTAGATCCCATTTGTCAATTTTGGCTTTTGTTGCCATTGCTTTTGGTGTCTTAGTCATGAAGTCCTTCCCCATGCCTGTGTCCTGAATGGTATTGCCTAGGTTTTCTTCCAGGGTTTTTATGGTTTTAGGTCTAACATGTAAGTCTTTAATGCATCTTGAATTAATTTTTGTATAAGGTGTAAGGAAGGGATCCAGTTTCAGCTTTCTACATATGGCTAGCCAGTTTTCCCAGCACCATTTATTAAATAGGGAATCCTTTCCCCATTTCATGTTTTTGTCAGGTTTGTCAAAGATCAGATGGTTGTAGATGTGTGGTATTATTTCTGAGGCCTCTGTTCTGTTCCATTGGGCTATATCTCTGTTTTGTTACCAGTACCCTGCTGTTTTGGTTACTGTAGCCTTGTAGTATAGTTTGAAGTCAGGTAGCATGATGCCTCCAGCTTTGTTCTTTTGTCTTAGGATTGTCTTGGCAATGTGGGATCTTTTCTGGTTCCATATGAACTTTAAAGTAGTTTTATTCAATTCTGTGAAGAAAGTCATTGGTAGCTAGATGGGGATGACATTGAATCTATAAATTGCCTTGGGCAGTATGGCCATTTTCATGATATTGATTCTTCCTATCCATGAGCATGGAATGTTCTTCCATTTGTTTGTGTCCTCTTTTATTTCATTGTTGTGTCCTCTTTTATTTCATTGGTTTGTAGTTCTCGTTGAAGAGGTCCTTCACATCCCTTGTAAGTTGGATTCCTAGGTATTTTATTCTCTTTGAAGCAATTGTGAATGGGAGTTCACTCATGATTTGGCTCTCTGTCTGTTATTGGTGTATAGGAATGCTTGTGATTTTTGCACATTGATTTTGTATCCCGAGACTTTGCTAAAGTTGCTTATCAGCTTAAGGAGATTTTGGGCTGAGACGATAGGGTTTTCTAAATATACAATTCATGTCATCTGCAAACAGGGACAATTTGACTTCCTCTTTTCCTAATTGAATACCCTTTATTTCTTTCTCCTTCCTGATTGCCCTGGGCAGAACTTCCAACACTATGTTGAATAGGAGTGGTGAGAGAGGGCATCCCTTTCTTGTGCCAGTTTTCAAAGGGAATGCTTCCAGTTTTTGCCCATTCAGTGTGATATTGGCTGTGGGTTTGTCATAAATAGCTCTTATTATTTTGAGATGCGTCCCATCAATACCTAATTTATTGAGAGTTTTTAGCATGAAGGGTTGTTGAATTTTGTCAAAGGCCTTTTCTGCATCTATTGAGATAATCATGTGGGTTTTGTCTTTGGTTCTGTTTATGTGATGGATTACATTTATTGATTTGCATATGTTGAACCAGCCTTGCCTCCCATGGATGAAGCCCACTTGATCATGGTAGATAAGCTTTTTGATGTGCTGCTGGATTCGGTTTGCTAGTATTTTATTGAGGATTTTTGCATCGATGTTCATCAGGGATATTGGTCTAAAATTCTCTTTTTTTGTCGTGTCTCTGCCCGGCTTTGATATCAGGATGATGCTGGCCTCATAAAATGAGTTGGGGAGGATTCCCTCTTTTTGTATTGATTGGAATAGTTTCAGAAGGAATGATACCAGCTCCTCCTTGTACCTCTGGCAGAATTCGGCTGTGAATCTATCTGGTCCTGGACTTTTTTTGGTTGGTAGGGTATTAATTATTGCCTCAATTTCAGAGCCTGTTATTGGTCTATTCAGAGATTCAACTTCTTCCTGGTTTAGTCTTGGGAGGGTGTATGTGTCCAGGAATTTATCCATTTCTTCTAGATTTTCTAGTTTATTTGCATAGAGGTGTTTATAGTATTCTCTGATGGTAGTTTGTATTTCTGTGGGATCGGTGGTGATATCCCCTTTATCACTTTTTATTGCGTCTATTTGATGCTTCTCTCTTTCCTTCTTTATTAGTCTGGCTAGCAGTCTATCAATCTTATTGATCTTTTCAGAAAAACAGCTCCTGCATTCATTGATTTTTTGAAGGGTTTTTTGTGTCTCTATCTCCTTCAGTTCTGCTCTGATCTTAGTTATTTCTTGCCTTCTGCTAGCTTTTGAATGTGTTTGCTCTTGCTTCTCTAGTTCTTTTAATTGTGATGTTAGGGTGTCAGTTTTAGATGTTTCCTGCTTTCTCTTGTGGGCATTTAGTGCTATAAATTTCCCTCTACACACTGCTTTAAATGTGTCCCAGAGATTCTGGTATGTTGTGTCTTTGTTCTCATTGGTTTCAAAGAACATCTTTACTTCTGAAAGGGATCAATTCAACAAGAAGAGCTAACTATCCTAAATATATATGCACCCAATACAGGAGCACCCAGATTCATAAAGCAAGTCCTTAGTGACCTACAAAGAGACTTAGACTCCCACACAGTAATAATGGGAGACTTTACACACCACTGTCAACATTAGAGAGAAAGTTAAAAAGGATATCCAGGAATTGAACTCAGCTCTGCACCAATCGGACCTCATAGACATCTACAGAACTCCCCACCCCAAATTAACAGAATATACATTCTTCTCAGCACCACATCACACTTATTCCAAAATTGACCAAATAGTTGGAAGTAAAGAACTCCTCAGCAAATGTAACAGAACAGAAATTATAACAAACTGTCTCTCAGACCACAGTGCAATCAAACTAGAACTCAGGATTAAGAAACTCACTCAAAACTGCTCAACTACATGGAAACCAAACAACCTGCTCCTGAGTGACTACTGGGTACATACCATATACTCTTTAATTTAAAACTGGACTAACAAAGACTATGGGAAATCCTTGCTATACCTCAAGCCCTGCTATATCGATTTAGTGATTAAAAAGAGACTATACATCTAGTAATTGGATATATCTTTATCAGTTTTGTATATTTTTATTAATTTGAAACTACATTCAAATAGCAGATTCATTTAATAACAACCACTTCATTATTTTGAAACAGTAATGCTATTCTTTCTCTTAAAGTGATGTAAAAATGTCCTTTTAATGACTCCCCATGTGAGTTAATCTGTCTTAAGAAATCGTATCATTGCTCTGTTGATATTATTTAGCATTTTATTGCTAATTATAAAATATGAAAACAGCTTTTAAGTAACTAAATAGGTATATGTGATTAAGTAATTATTTGGATACAAATTTCATAGCTTATTCATTTTGATCTAATTAGGAGCAGTGCTTTTTGAAGTTGTGTATTTTTAGGCACTGAGGAATTGGTTGATTAGTGAAGGATTTGTAGGCAGATTGCTAAATGAAATACACATATCTCTAAAGTAAAAATAAGCTCAACTAGAGTACAAAAAATTAAATGCAGCAAGAAGTGCATATTTGTTGTATGGCTTCTTTTAGTAGTAACTGAGTTTGGAAAGAAAATAGAAATTTGAATATATATTATTTTTAAATGAGCAACAGAAAATCACATGTTCCAATTAACTTTATGACCAATTTTATCTTCTGTTAAAAAAAAGTCTTACTGTATTTTGTTCATTTTCCTGGCTTAAGAAGTACCATGTATCTTTAATGATTCATCTTTTATAATTCCTTGGAGTCACTATCCTGCATATCATTGATTATTATATTGTACTATGTCAACAATTAGGCTAACACAGATAATCCCCTGGATATAAAGTATAAAAACCTGCATGGATTTTCTCATTTGCTGTTTTTTCCCCCTATTATGAAAGCAGGATTATAGAAAACTGTTTCATTATTTTTTGTGACACATTGCTTTTTGAAAATGTAAAATTATACAAATGCAAAGCAGGATATGAATGCTGGGCATGGCCCTTGTTCAGAGTCAGATTTATAAGTGCATATGTCTTTATAAATGTGTATGTCTTCCCTCTCTTCATGTTTTGGATGGTGCGCCTTGAGATGATACCTTCTCCCTTCCTGTGAGTTATTTTTGCTTGTCAGTACTTATCCTTTAATGTATGTCCAAATGGAAATATCCTGGATCATATACAAGTGGATGATTTTGCTTTGTGTTTGTACACTGCTTTGTACACACTTTGTACACTGCTTCTGTACCCCTCTTTTAGTAGAAACACATGTACATTATTTGTATTCTTTGCCTTGCTCTTTTTAGTTGAAGATCTTTAAATGTATGGATATATATGTGCCTAACTTCAGGTCCCTTGATTTTCTGACACAGTGTCTTGCCTAGAAGTGCAACAAAAATAGTCTTATGTTTTTCATGTTGCTTCATAGTATAAAGAGTGGTTCTTTTTTCATTTAAAATTTTAACCTTTATTGTGGGACAGATGGAGAAATTCATGATCAATGAAGTGAATTGACTTGCAGAGGTCATTCAGATAGTGTAAGGACTTGAAACCACTTTTATTCCAAAGTTAGTTTTCTTCCTTACTTTACTGATACTTTTTCTATGATGAAAGCAAATGAAGCCAGAGGAGTTGTTAAAAATAGTGTCTTTGAATCAGAAAACTTTATCATTTACAAATCATACCTATTTTGGCTTAAACAAGTATCTGTAGGTAATTTTTTTAACCAAACTTTTTTGGCTTAATGTTTTATTATTATTATTATTATTATTATTATTATTATTATTGTTGTTGTTGTTATACTTTAAGTTCTGGGATACATGGGCAGAACATACAGGTTTGTTACATAGGTATACACGTGCCATGGTGGTTTGCTGCACCCATCAACCCGTCATCTACATCAGGTATTTCTCCTAACGCTCTCCCTCCCCTAGGCCCCCACCCCCCAATAGGCCCCAATCTGTCATGTTCCCCTCCCCTGTGTCCATGTGTTCTCATTGTTCAACTCCCACTTATGAGTGAGAAGATGTGGTGTTTAGTTTTCTTTTCTTGTGTTAGTTTGCTGAGAATGATGGTTTCCAGCTTCATCCATGTCCCTGCAAAGGACATAAACTCATCCTTTTTTATGGCTGCATAGTATTCCCTGGTGTATATGTGCCACATTTTCTTTATCCAGTCTATCATTGATGGGCATTTGGATTGGTTCCAAGTCTTTGCCATTGTGAAAAGTGCTGCAATAAACATAAGTGTGCATGTATCTTTATAATAGAATGATTTATAATCCCTTGGGTATATACTCAGTAATGGGATGGCTGGGTCAAATGGTATTTCTAGTTCTGGATCCTTGAGGAATCGCCACACTGTCTTCCACAATGGTTGAACTAATTTACACTCCCACCAACAGTGTAAAAGTGTTCCTATTTCTCTACATCCTCTCCAGCATCTGTTGTTTCCTGACCTGAATGATTGCCATTCTAACTGGTGTCAGATGGTATCTCATTGTGGTTTTGATTTGCATTTCTCTAATGACCACTGATAATGAGTTTTTTTTTCATGTTTGTTGGCTGCATGAATGTCTTCTTTTGAGAAGTGTCTGTTCATATCCTTTACCCACTTTTTGATGGGGTTGTTTTTTTCTTGTAAATTTTTTTGAGTTCTTTGTAGATTCTGGATAGTAACCCTCTGTCAGATGGATAGAGTGCAAAAATTTTCTCCCATTCTGTAGGTTGTCTGTTCACTCTGATGATATTTTCTTTTTCTGTGCAGAAGGTCTTTGGTTTAATTAGATCCCATTTGTCAATTTTGGCTTTTGTTGCCATTGCTTTTGGTGTTTTACTCATGAAGTCCTTGCCCATGCCTATGTCCTGAATGGTATTGCCTAGGTTTTCTTCTAGGGTTTTTATAGTTTGAGGTCTTATGTTTAAGTCTTTAATCCATCTTGAGTTAATTTTTGTATAAAGTGTAAGGAAGGCATCCAGTTTCAGTTTTCTGCATATGGCTAGCCAGTTTTCCCAGCACCATTTATTAAATAGGGAATCCTTTCCCCATTGCTTGTTTTTGTCAGGTTTGTTAAAGAACAGATGGTTGTAGATGTGTGGTGTTATTTCTGAGTCCTCTGTTCTGTTCCATTGGTCTGTATATCTGTTTTGTTACCAGTACCCTGCTGTTTTGGTTACTGTAGCCTTGTAGTATAGTTTGAAGTCAGGTAGCATGATGCCTCCAGCTTTGTTCTTTTGGTTTAGGATTGTCTTGGCAATGCAGGATCTTTTCTGGTTGTATACGAACTTTAAAGTAGTTTTTTCCAATTCTGTGAAGAAAGTCATTGGTAGCTTGATGGGAATAGCATTGAATCTATAAATTACTTTGGGCGGTATGGCCATTTTCATGATATTGATTCTTCCTGTCCATGAGCATGGAATGTTTTTCCATTTATTTTTGTCCTCTCTTATTTCCTTGAGCAGTGGTTTGTAGTTCTCCTTGCAGAGGTCCTTCACATCCCTTGTAAATTGTATTCCTAGGTATTTTATTTTCTTTGTAGCAACTGTGAATGGAAGTTCCCTCATTATTTGGCTCTCTGTTTGTCTGTTATTGGTGTGTAGGAATGCTTGTGATTTTTGCATGTTGATTTTGTATCCTGAGACTTTGCTGAAGTTGCTTATCAGCTTAAGGAGATTTTGGTCTGAGATGATGGGGTTTTCTAAATATACAGTATTACCACTGATCCCACAGAAATACAAACTACCATCAGAGAATATTATAAACACCTCCACACAAATAAACTAGAAAATCTAGAAGAAATGGATAAATTCCTGGACACATACACCCTCCCAAGACTAAACCAGGAAGAAATCGAATCCCTGAATAGGTCAATAATAAGTTCCGAAATTATGGCAGTAATTAATACCCTACCAACCAAAAAAAGTCCAGGACTAGACCAAGTCACAGCTGAATTCTACCAGAGGTACAAAGAGGAGCTGGTGCCATTCCTTCTGAAACTATTCCAAACAATAGAAGAAGAGGGAATCCTCCCTAACTCATTTTATGAGGCCAGCATCATCCTGATACCAAAACCTGGCAGAGACACACACAAAAAAGAAAATTTCAGGCCAATATGCCTGATGAATATCGATGCAAAAATCCTCTATAAAATACTGGCAAACCAAACCCAGTAGCACATCAAAAAGCTTATCCACCACGATCAAGTCGGCTTCATCCCTGGGATGTAAGACTGGTTCAACATATGCAAATCAATAAATGTAATCCATCACATAAACAGAACTAATGACAAAAACCACATTATTATCTCAATAAATGCAGAAAAAGCCTTCGACAAAATTCAGCACCCCTTCATCTAAAAACTCTCAATAAACTAGGTATTGATGGAACGTATCTCAAAATAATAAGAGCTATTTATGACAAACTCACAGTCAATATCATACTGAATGGACAGAAACTGGAAGCATTCCCTTTGAATACCGACACAAGACAAGATGCCCTCTCTCACCACTCCTATTCAACATAGTGTTGGAAGTTCTGGCCAGGGCAATCAGGCAAGAGAAAGAAATAAAGGGTATTCAAATAGGAAAAGAGGAAGACTTAATGTTCTTATGAGAACCTTTGAAGATTGTTTTTTAATTCTAGTTACAAGGACGAATAATTTACCTCAGATAAAATAATATGCACCTCAGTGTGGCATCTTAATGTCCTTTGGCATAATCTTAAGTATGGTTCAAGAACAAAATTGCCTAGGAAAGCTGTGGCAGATTTTAATGCATATTGTGCAAGTGATTTTCCTTCCTTACAAGCCTAAAAAGCTATTTAAATGTCTTAAAGTGTAATTAGTTCTATATTATGTATGGAATGGTGGTTTACCATAAAACAAAATTCACTGTTTCACTTTCTTTATAAGCCCATTTCATTACTGTTGATAATAGCATTTTTTCCAATGAATATAAAGACTCAACTGATTGTTTTTGGAAATGTAATAATATATTTTTGAGACATATAAATTGTAATTTGTCATTTTCTGGCAGAATTACATGTCCATTTATTGTTTAACACAACAGTCTCATTTGTAGAGCTCTAACCGAGGAATACACTGGGAAAAAATTTGAAAGTACGTATCCACAAATATGTTATTATAGTATTCTTTATAGTATCTAAAGACTAGAAACACTGCAAATGTCCATGAATGGGGCTTGGTTGAATAAATTGTGGTTTATCTACAATGGAATACTATGCAGTTGGAGGAAACCTCTTTAGTAGGAGAAAGAGATGGAGGAAAGGAGGGTAACCTATAGGAGAAAAGTAACTTAAGACACATATCAACCAATCAAAATTTGAAATTGTCTAGTTCATGTACTATTCTATCTTCCTTTATATATGTTTTTAAAAATTCCATAATAATTGTTAAAGAAAAAACTACATCATGTCTGTTTGGACACATACTATTTCTTCTGTCCTATTAGAATTCTAGGTTGTCAGTTGATTTGCAGAACTTTATAAAAATACGGAAGTGGCCAGGTGTGGTGGCTCATGCAGGTAATCCCACCACTTTGGGAGGCTGAGATAGGTGGGTCACTTGAGGTCAGGAGTTCAAGACCAGCCTGACCAACATGGTGAAACCCTGTCTCTACTAAAAGTACAAAAATTAGCTGGGGTCTTGGCGCACACCTGTAATCCCACCTACTCAAGAGGCTGAGGCATGAGAATCATTTGAACTCAGGAGGCAGAGGTTGCAGTGAGCTGAGATTGCACCACTGCACTCCAGCCTGGGTGATGGAGTGAGACTGTCTCAAAAAAAAAAAAAAATAACAGAAGTTACTTGCTCAGAGATTAAAATTTATGACTCATAGCTCAGCATTCTTCCAGGGATACGGTGTTTTGGAATTCTGCTATTTCAATGTAAGTCTGAAGTACTTGCAAATATAGTAAAGCCAATATAATTTCTACCAAGCAAAGAGGGACATATGTTTAAAAAGGATGTCTCCCCTTTAATTGTAAACTTTGTGAAACAGGGATAAATGTCTTTTGTTCACATAAAAAATGATACTATTACCTTGTACAAATTAGGTGGTCAAAAAATATTTGTTAAATAATAACATCTATACCTTTGTTATAACATAACATTTATATAGCACTTTTTCAAAGTACTTTCAGTTACAGTCTCTCAGTTTTCCTCCTCGAAATTTCCCATGTGATGGAAAAACATAGGTATTATATCCATTTAATGAAGAAAAATACAATGTACAGAAAACAATGCTTGAATGTATATACATGCCAAAAAATTACAACTGCATTAGAAACTGTATAATAATGAACTGTTGCAGATTCTAGGGTGACTTTCGTTTAACCAATGTATATGGTGGACAGAAGCTGAGAGCCCACATCTTTATTCAACTTCCCATTCACTCCTGAAACTAACAATTGAGTGGGAACTGTTTTCTCTAGCTGTGGAGATCGTTTGTATTTATTTTCATTCTCGAATTGTTTCTCCTTCTTTATCCATCCACAGACTCTAGATTTTCATTAACACAGTATGGCCTTAAGTTGATTGGCATTAATAGCTGTAGCAAAGAACAGAGAGAGAATCTTGGCAGCAGGGCAACAGGCAATTAAGGAATTATTGCTTCTAGTGAAAGTACTACTGACTGCTTCAGTCTGCCTAGTCAAGAGGGAGCAGGAGATACTTCTTCCTCAGTCCACTAGAGCCATATTACAGGGATTTGTTGGGGTGGGGCAATGAAGATTTAGTAATGTACTCTGCATGCCAACCTACCCTCCATGTTGCAATTTGGGAGATGCATCCTATTAATTCCAAGTAAACAGTAAAGTAGGACCAAGGAGAATTTAATATATACTGCCTGTTGACAAATATTGGGTATTCATAGATGTATTCTCATTTAATATTGAGTTAAAACTTATGGGCTCTTTGGAAGGATTTTGGAACATAACAGGAGGGGAACATTATAGTTGTAAAGGAAACTCTTACACCTGAGAACAGAATTAATAGCCTTATTTAAAGGTTAATATTTGATATGAGTAATAATGTCTGGAAAACAAAAATTCAATAATACCCTCTGGTATAGGCTGAATTGTGTCTCTTCAAAACTCACCTGTTGAAGTCCTAACCCCACTACTTCAGAATGTACCTATATTTGAATAGGGCCTTTAAAGAAGTAATTAAGTTAAAATGAGGTCATTAAGTTGGACCGTAATCCAATATCACAAGTGTCTTTATTAAAGCGGAAATTGGGACACAAACATGTACTAGGGGAAGTCCATGTGAAGACACAGGGAAAGACAACCATCTATAAGCCTCAGAGAGGCTTCAGAAGAAACCAGCCCTGCCAATAGCTTGATCTTGGATTTCTCCAGAATAGTGAGAAAATAATTTTTTATTGTTTAAGCCCCCCTGCCTGTGGTTCTAGCAAACTAATACGTGTTAGTTTGTTCAAGTCAATTAAAAGCAGGATCAGCATGCCAAAAAGTTGAATCAAGGATATAAAAAACAACTTTTAGAACCTTTTCAAGAATATATTTTTAGAAGAACAAAATGATAGAACACAAAAGGAAAATTTGTATATCTGTATCCTCTATACCTATGACAAATTGAGATAAGCCATGAAATCTTTTCCCTTTTCCTTCCCACATCTCCAAAAAAAAGAAAAAAACATTAAAGGAGAAGAGATATTCAATAAGGGGAATCTTTTGTCGAAGATAAAGTAATTTGTAAATCATAAATGAAAATGAAAATATTGGAAAGTAATTGTGTTTGTTTCTTATGACTATAGTAACAAAGTACCATGAACTTGGTGGCTAAAAACAACAGAAATTTATTTTCTCACAGTTCTGGAGGCCAAAAGGCCATAATCAAAGTATTAACAAGGCTATGTTCACTCCATAGTTGCTAAGGAAAGAGCTGTTCCTTACCTCTCTCCTGGTTTCTAGTAGCCTTTAGAATCTTAGCTTGCAGATACATATTGCTTCTTCACATGGTGTTCTCCATTTGTGTCTTTTCATTGTCTTCCTTTTGTCTTCCTGTCTTTGTGAGTGTATTTCCCCTTCTTATAAAGACACCAGTCGTATTGGATTAGGGCTTACCATAATGACCTCATTTTAACCTGATTACATCTGTAAAGACCCTATTTTCAAATAAAGTCATATTATGAGGTTCGGGGGGTTAGGGCTTT
Source organism: Pongo abelii (assembly GCF_028885655.2). Taxonomy (NCBI): domain Eukaryota; kingdom Metazoa; phylum Chordata; class Mammalia; order Primates; family Hominidae; genus Pongo; species Pongo abelii. Next base: position 122,425,911 of record NC_071990.2, on the reverse strand, counting down.
GACATATCTTTTGAGTGGGGCTCAACTTTACCCATAACATTGATGTATCAGAATGTTTCCAGTATTTATAATCTCTGTGTCATTGCTATTGTTTTTTCTTAAACTTTCCTGTTTTCCACAGTGGGCACACATTGCTTTTATAATCTGAACAAATGTTATTCAAAAAATAAACAGGGAAAAAAATTCCTTTTGTAAAAGTCTCATTTTTTAAATATTCTGTGCATTAGCTCCCAGATTTTATGTTATGTAATTCTGTTAGGTTTAAATTGTTTTCTGATTCAGGAAGAGTCCATTTGCATTAATGTAACATTTAGCAATCTGTCATCTGCATAATTATACATCTGTGGTTGTAGGTAGTATGGAAAAAAAAACCTCCCATATCTGAATTAAAATAGTCTCTTGGCATTTGTTATCTGTAGAGAGCAGATTGGTGTTTTGGGTAAGAGGAGCACAATATGAATAAAGAAGGCATTGAGTAATAGGTATATAAGGGTAACTATCAGTTACCCTTAAGGCCTGAATTCCAAGGCCATGAAAGTTTTTTTCACAACTGAAGCAAATAGGAGAAGCATCCTTTTTAGGCATCTATGAAGACTGTCTTTGTGTTTTGATTAAGCATTAAGCTTTTCATTGGTTTTGTATGAGTTATTGGTTAATGTTTTTTAAAAGTCAAATGTGGTTTTATAAGTGTTTTAATGACCTTACTACTTTTTTTTATTTTAAAGATTTGCCTGCAATGGATAACCCAGTGTTTTTGGAATTATTTAGATTGGATAGAAATCTGCCATTATATTGCTACTTGTGTTTTCCTTGGTCCTGATTATCAAGTGTATATCTGTATAGCTATATTCAAACATTTACAGCAAGACATTCTACAGCACACTCAGACTCAAGATCTGCAAGTTTTCCTAAAAGTAAGTATGTTTATGTGGAGAGGAAAATGTTGAGTTAATAGCTAACTTTGGTTGCTTAATATTAGATACTTTTTCTAGGCACTCATTTAATCCTAAAAACCAATGGTGAGAGGTAGATACTATTATCATCCCCATTTTAGAGATGAGTAAACTGAGGCACAGAGTTACGTTGCCCCAAACCGTATAGCTAAAGTGGAACTGGAATATGAAATAAGCTGTCTGGATCCAACACTTTGTTTGTAACCCACATGCTATGCCAAAAAAGAAATATTTTAAAAATATTCCCATGGGCTATTTGGTCAATAAAAGTTTAATTTATTGGTTTGATACTTTTTAAATATATTTAATATATTAATAATTTCCTATGTTTTCGTATTTTTACATTTTTCTAAACTTCCATTTTTATAAAAGATTTTCATGAAAGATTATTTTATCATAGCACTCATTTTAAAAAGTTATCACCAAATATGGTACTATTTTTAAAAAAGATATAGTTACTTTCTCAATTACAATAATGTCATTTTGGAAGTTGGGGACTTTAGAAAGTACATGAGATATAAATACATCCCAGTGTTCATTTTTTGGTGGAAATCTAGCTATTTGTTTAAAGTTAAGAATCTTTGAACTTGGCCGGGCGCGGTGGCTCACGCCTGTAATCCCAGCACTTTGGGAGGCCGAGACGGGCGGATTACAAGGTCAGGAGATCGAGACCATCCTGGCTAACACGGTGAAACCCCGTCTCTACTAAAAATACAAAAAATTAGCCGGGTGTGCTGGCGGGCGCCTGTAGTCTCAGCTACTCGGGAGGCTGAGGCAGGAGAATGGCGTGAACCCAGGAGGCGGAGCTTGCAGTGAGCCGAGATCGCACCACTGCACTCCCAGCCTGGGCGACAGAGCGAGACTCCGTCTCCAAAAAAAAAAAAAGAATCTTTGAACTTAAAATGTTTCCTTATCCCTACTACCTTTGCCATCCCACAGGAACACATATACACGTATACACTAAAAACAACATTCATCATTTGCTAGGCTTTCTCTAGGTCAACAGTTTCTAAGTAAATTAATTTTATTATTTACCATTAAATACCTGCCAGGGTTATTTTCCATTTAACGATATTTTTCTTTAAATAAATGCCATTGATCATTTAAGATTGCCAAATTATCATTTGATTTCATCAATTCAGAATTCAAAAGGTTTTAAACTTTCAATGTATATCACTAGATTAGAAACAGTCTTAATGAAAAAGTATGCTGAGAAAAATGATTGCACATGTAGAGGAAAAACTAAGATAGAAAAATAAAAGAATGCTCTCTAAGAGGTGATTTGGAATACAGGAAGTGTTAGGCAAATTGAAATTCTGTTGAATACAAAATGTAGGTTCATTTTCAGTAAGGAACATTTTCATCATCTATAGTGGTCAGTTATAGGAATTTCAGAGTCTGAAACTTTCCTGTACTCATATCTGTCTGTATCCCCCAACCTGTAATTCTCTAACATCTTATCCCACTTTAGTTTTTCTCACAGTTTTTATCACCATCTGAAATTATTTTATATGTGTTTTTGTCTGTCTTCCCTGGTAAAATGTGTAAGCTCTATAAGGACTGTGACTTGGTCTGTTTCATTTACTGATGTATTTTCAACAATATATCAAACAATACCTGGTAGATAATAGGTATTCAATACATATTTGTTGATTGTGTAAGTAAATAATGTAAATAAATAAATGGGAAAGATGAATAAACTTTGTTTTATTCACATCAAATAACAAACATTACTAAATTCATTAAGTGCTTACCACTTACTTTTCTTCCTGTCAAAAGCATCATCTTTAAATTTGATTAATGTTGATTTACAGTTTCATCTCTCTTTTGACTATTTGAGGGAAAAATTATAATAGAGTTTGCAAATATTAACCTCTTTAAATGTGTCTCAAACCATTCTCCATTGCGTTTTCAGCATAATGCTATCAGTTTAAAACTAAAGGATTTTAAATGGGGAGAGGAGATTATGACCTAAGCCTCTGTTAAATTACTAAAATTTGAATAGTGTTGGTTTAAATCCAAACTAAGAACATGTAGGCAAGGAATTAATTTTAGCATGTATCCTAGAACTAACCTTACTTTTTACCCTTGTTGTTTTCATTTGTCTGAGAGATTAGGAAAAATGCTTTTTTGATTGATACCATAACTTCACTTTTTTTGTTGTTTTATTTTCAGTGGGTATGTGTCAAAATTCACTGTTCTCTTTTAATGGGCACTCATTTTTCTTGTGAGATAAACTCTGGTATAGTTTGTTTAAATATATATTTACATATCCCTTTAACTACTCCATTTGGCCCTGAAATAGTCTCTTGTCTGTGAAGTATATATGTATAGCGTTTTTCACTTATTCATATAATAACCAATAATGAAGTATTGATTAATGAACTGATTTTATTTTGCCTACCCTAGAAACATCCCCTGTCAAAAATACTCACATGATTTAAGAATTCCTCATTCAACTGAAGCTATAGAGATTGAACCTTGGAAATTATGTTTTACACTTTCTTATTCAAAATCTCAGATTTGTACAGAGGGAAAAAAGACTTACCAATAATTATTTATATAGGCCAGGTGCAGTGGCTCACACTTGTAATCCCCATATGTTGGGAGGTCAAGGCAAGTGGATAGCTTGAACCCAGGGGTTTGAGACCAGCCTGGGCAACATGGCAAAACCCCATCTCTACCCCAAAAAAAGTAGAAAAATTAGCTAGGTGTGGTGGCACGCACCTGTAGTCCCAGCTACTGAGGAGGCTGAGGTGGGAGGATCAATTGAGCCCAGGAGGTCGAGGCTGCAGTGAGCCATGATCGTACCACTGCACTCCAGCCTGGGCTACAGAACAAGACCCTGTCTCAAAAAAAAAAAAAAAGAAAAAAAATTCCCCATGTAACTGCATACCACAGCCATAATAATATTCTTGTATAGATTATTTAATCACATTATCCCCTCGCTCTACATATTTAATAATGATTGCTTCCAAGAAGAATGAAGATAAAGTAAAACAAGATACTTCTACTTTTTATTGTATATATTTATATGGGCTTTATTTTATATTTGAGGAATGAGCTCATACTTCTTTTATCATAAAACTATTTTTAAGAAGAAATTGAATAAGTATATAAAAATAAATAGATCAAGCATCTGACTGTTATAAATGAGTTCAAATAATTGGGCCTAACTGAATTCATTTTCAAAATATTGAAAACCACAAATATGTTATACTTTCAGTTATTATCAGTTGTATTGAGAAACTGAAGATATGCAATTCTTTTCCTGATTTAAATTTCATGTATTGAGATAAAATGACATGATAAAAGCATTGTTGTAGAAATAAAAATCTGTGCGCAATATTCAGTATCAAGAAAATATCAATCCATTTGTAGTCACTTTGGTTTAGGCTCAAGATTTTAAATCAGGTAATTGAGGGTATAGACTTATTGCCTACATTTCTAATAGCTCACTAAAGAGCTCTTCATGATTCCAAATCAATATATTAAAAAGATAAGTTAGAATTTCTTGGATCAGAAGGTGGTGTGAACACTAATAGGCAGAACAAGTTTATGGGGGAAAGAAAAACTTATTTTTCCTCTTCAGATTAGACCACTGAAAGAATAGATGAACGCCTTGGGTATAAGTTGATATCAACAAAACATTGTCTGATTGTTTCACAGTATCCTTTTAGACACAACAAGAATGTGGGCTGGATATTAGAGCAGTTAAGTGCATCGTTTTCATGCTGTGGTGATTAATGAATTAGTACCAAGCTAGAAGGCAGCCTCTGAGGATATGCTGAAGAAAGAGCTCAGTCTTTGGGCCCGGAATTCTGAACATTTTTATCTGTGACAGATGGTGGTTCAGAAAGTCTGTAGATATTTCCAAGGGGAAAAACATCCAACAAAGTAAATATTCTGTAATATCCCAGCAAGCTGGGATATTCTTTCAACTCATCTGTAGCGCACATACACACACACGAACAGGTTTAGTGACAGTTTAATAGTAGTTCATATGTGGATGTCCTAGTGTTTTAGTGAGCTGTGTTGTATTCTTCTCTAACATGCTAATAGGCTGTCAGCAATCTTGGCTTTAGTTTGTGAATTCAACCTGGGGACAAACTTCACTGAAATACCAGCCTAGAAAAAGATTGCCTTTCTGTGAAAATCAGGCTGTGAAGGCTCAAAATACTTAATTAAAATGCTTCAACTAAATCTTGCATATTGTGACAAAATCAATTTATAATTATGAAAAAATCAGATTAATTTCAACCCAATCAGTAAATTGTCAAGAGGGATTTTTTGTTGGTGCCATTGCAGCTGCTATTACCAGAGAATGTTGACAGGGTGAGAAACGAAGATCGGACTGAGAAAAATCTGATTGAATACTAAGCTTTTATAAGATGAAAGTATACATAATATTTAAAACAGTTCACCATCTGATCAAATATTTTAAAGGTATTCAGTACAGTGTCAGCTGTGTTTTGCAGATACGTTTTCTGCATTGTCCTTATATTACTTGATTCTATCTGGTTTCAGATTCTAACTTTGTCACTCACTGTGTGAGCTCAAGTACATTGCTTAGACTTTTATGCTTATTTCTTTATCACATAGGGTTGTTGAAGAATTAAATGAGGTGATATTTGTAAAATACTTTTAGACCATTATCTGGAACATAGTAAGTACTTAAAAAAACTTAGCAGTTATTAAGTTGCTACGTCCCTCTACTAGATTCTTCTTATTTCTTTGTTAAGAAGATACGTAGAGAATACAAGCAAAGGAAACAGAATTTTCTGAGTGCATAGCTACACTTTGGTGTACTTTTGCTCCCATTTTTCTCCAGCTCCTGAGACTTCTTAAGATATCATATAATAGTAATACCTGTCAATGACATTACCTTCACACCTTGGTCAGAAATATCCTCTTATACTGTTTCTGATCAGGACCTGTTCCCTCATTAACCTGGCCAAGACTAAGTTAAGTCTCTGGTACAATCACATATTTCCAAGTACCCTTCAGTTGAGTTTAAATCTTCAAGAACCACATACTATGTCCTGAATCTGTAAGAACTTCACATTCTATCCAGAATTACAAACACTATATAAACTCCCTGGTCCTAAGAATCACTTAGGGTACTTATGAAAATTAATGTATTTAGATTCCTTCCCAGACCTGTTAAATCAGAATTTATTTGGCAGAAGCATGAGTTGTCAGATTGTAGTAGAAAATCTTAAGTAGCTTGAAAACCTTTAAAATACATAAAAATGTGACCTTTGGAGTTTGTTAATAAATCAGAATCCAGAATGCCAATGCCAATGCCAAGGATTCAAAAATTTAAGGGACTGCATCCAGGAGTTTCTAATTTTACTGAACACCCCAGAAGGAACATAGTGGAAGAAACATGGCTGACCGGTTGTTATATCACTTTGATCAAGACGAATATATATATATATGTGTATGTATGTAAGACACGACACACAAAAAGATTATCTCTAGTAAGGGTAAAGAGCAGAACTATATTCATAAATCCTCCTTCTCTCAAGAGCTTTCTATATGAGATTTGACATTAATGCAAGTCTTTAACTTTTAAGTATATGTTAAGTTCTATACCTTTTGTGGTAATTTTTTATCCTATATGTCTCATAATGTTATTAATAAAAGTCAACTCTTCCAGTTTAACCCACTCAAAGTAACTTACCTTACCCTTTTTTCTCCGTAATTTATAAAGAGCTATTATATTTTAAAAACTGTCATTTTGCAAGGGCACTAATAATTAAATATTTTGGAAAGAATATATCAGAGAATATCTAAACTTGGTCCTGAATTCATAAACCAGGGTATACCATGTTAGCACACTTGATCTTTTTGTGCTTTTTATCTGTTTACTACTGCAAAAGGCCTTATCTTCAATTCAGATTTTAAGCTCACATGGCTTGCAGTAGTTCTAAACAAATTTCTGCTAAAAATTAGTATCTTCAGTATTTTTGCAAACATCAACTAATACAAATAACTTTTCAAGGTATTGGTATAGCTTTCTTCCCAAAATAGGCACATTTTTGAAGTTGCAAGAAAAGCCAGTAACAGCCTAATATTTTAGATAAATGGCTCCCTTATATTCCTGGCAAGGGTTTGAGGAGCAGAGACTGGAGTCAGTAATCCATGATAGACCCACCCATGCCTAACATCATATGTCTGTAGTGTGATCAAGAAAATGTAGGCGAGCCATTTCAAAGACCATCATTAATAAAAATGTGTTCTCATTATTTATGACCACTATGAATATCTTGAGTGCTTATTGTATACCACACCCTGGGCAAAGAGCTTTACAGGTATTGCTCATTCACTCATGGACTTATTCAACTATTTATTGTGGAACAACTGTGAGCCAACTACTCTGCCCACATTAAATTCTCCTGGAAGGCAAATAAATGAACAAATACATAATATCTTAAGTATTATAGATCTTATTCTATTTCTAATAAGGAAATCAAACATGATGGAGGAGTCTAAGGTGCCAGTTAGATAAAGAGGCCAGGCAAGACCACCCTTGATGGGGTAAACAGCTACCTGAATGAAGCAAAAGAAAAAGTCATACGAAGAATACCTAGGCAAAAGCCTGCTTAAATAGGAATAAAAGCAAGTGCAAGATCTCAGAGGTGGGAATGAGCTGGCTCACTTAGAGAGTGTCAAGAAGACCACTGTGACCAGAACAAGGTGAAGGAATGAGAAAGGTAAGAGATAAGACAGGGACCAAATCATATAAGATACTCTAATCTATGGTAAGAAGTTCAGATTTCAGAATATTTAATCCAGAGAGCAATCATATGATATTATTGTCCACATTTAACACATGAAAAATTGAGGCTTAGAGTCAATAAACTTACCCAAGTTCATACATCTAGTAACTAACATAGGAGAATTCAAACCCTTTCATTTGGTCTGAATCCAAATCCCATGTTCCTTTTACTGTAACAAGTTGTTTTTCATTGACTAGTCTGATATTTTAATCAATGTCCTAGATTCAGTGGTCCCAAATCAAATGTTCTCAATAGTTAAAAGAAAACAGATGAATGCATATTTGAAATTTGAAACTGGACTTCTATACACAAAGGAGAGAGGGAAACTACATATATACCGTATTATATAATATTGAATACATCCAACATTGTGGTTTAGAATGGGAATTTTTAATACTTTTGGATGATTCAACATTTGAAACTCAGAATTAATGAAGGCAGCAAATTATTAAAAACATACCAGTTGAATAGCATTAGATACAACAAACGAAATGCAATAAGCTCAAAATGAACTTCCTAATTAAAACTTAAATCATTCTAGTAGTCACTATTAAAAAAATTTCTTGAGCAAATACTATACTGTTAATATAAAGCAGAATAGTGTTGTTGTTACCTTATGTAATTAATGTGTCTGCTACTTAAATAATTGAGGCATTCATATTTTATATAGAGTTTGATATACTTTGGTCTATAAATGAAATGATGATGAAGCACTAGTCTGAGGAATTAGTCTGTTACAACTTGAACGATAAGCTGGCAGTCTAAATGGTCATAATTACAAGTAAAAGTTATCCACTAAAAAGGCCATTAGAGAACATTTAGGATAAGATGAAAAAATGTTCTACTTTGAAGACAAAATGTAAAATGTAGATATTTTGGAATTTTATTCAGAGCTAAAATTGCCTACAAATTTTCAATAATGAACTATATCATTTGAAAACACTCCTTTTTAAATGTGTTTTAAAATTTTTCTCTTATGAAATAAAACGTTAATAGCCTTATGTGTCATTTTTATGGGTATCTCTTTGGTGTAGTTATCAGGGCATTTACAATTAATGTTTAAAATGGAAACCATGATTTCAAAAAATACATTCTGAGGAAAAAATATATTTAAATTGAGTTATAACTGTGGCTGTCCCTAGGTGGTTTTTATTAAAGTGAAACAATAATTAAAAGATATTAAATAGATATTGCTTATTTTTTGCCCAGAAATGAATTATTAGAGCTTCGTTCAAGTGCTGTCATCTCCTATTATAATTCATATTTAATGAACAATAAGTATTCCTTTGAAAATAATATGTCCTGAAACAGTTCTTCTGCCATTGGATCTTTAGTCTCTGGTTAGAATAACACATTACTATAATTCCTCCCCATCTTAGGTATGGTCTTAGTGAAGAGATAGTTAAAGCCACGTCACACATAATTTGAATGAAATGAATGAATAAATTCATAATTGTTCCACGACTATAACAATAACTGTTTAAAATGAGTTCTTGAACAGGAGGATTGTTCTTACTCTGATCCTATTTTTTTCCCCAAAGAAAAAAGTGAAATATTTTTGATAGGACAGGAATTTACAAAGACCCAGTATTTCTGCTATTCATAGGATAAAAATATTCCCTTTGACTCAGTTACTTATACATAAAATCAGAGACATGATATACACCTCAGTTGTCAACATTTTAGGGCAGGGCTCTTCTCACTCATCTTCGTGTCTTCAGTGCTAATCAAGAACCTTACGTATAATAAGAGAATGAATGAGTGAAGAAGTGAAAGAAGGATTGAAATAATTTCACAATTATCTTGAGATGAGAGCTCAAATACTTAGGTTGGAAGGTATTTGTTCTAGCCTTAATGGTATTAAGTATATAACAACACCATTTCATTTCTTCAGCTGTAATATCAGCCTTGTAGATCAGTCGTTTATTTTTTGGAATGTCCCGACTAACCTTTCCCTCAAACTATGTAGATTTTTGGTAATGAAGGCAAAATAAGAATAAAGTTACCCCAAGTTATATGCAAGCTGTGAATGGTTATTAACCATAAGTGACAAGTGATATCTGAAGCCTCTAAAAACATCTGTTCTCATCGAGATTGTGTAATGTTTTCCTAGCATTTCTATATTGAGGTTTCTTCTCTATAAACTGCCTCTAACACAGTATCTGGTATATGATACGCATTGTCTTTTATTCTTTTGGGTTGCTTTTTTTTTCTTATAGTAATTCTTGCCTTTAAACTATAAACTCCTGAAAGGCATGAATTTTCCAAAGTTTGTGTAACCTCTGAAACTCCTAACATTATGAATATGAATTACACTGAATCAAAGATGACTTTTCTTCTGCATATTTTGTTTTGCCTTGAGTGTAGGTACTGCGTAGATAGTATTTGGAGGTACTAAAAGGAATGGTCATAAAATTCCCTAAAAGACTCTAAACTGTTAAACAGGTGTTCTTACTGTTTATTCTTGAGTGTCTCGTTTGGAACACTAACCATTAAATTCCAAATTAGTATAGAGGTGCATAGTACCAACATTAGTAATTGCAGATTCTTGGAGGTTTTATGGAGAGTAGCTTATACAACAGATATTTCTTGCACTATTATAGTGTCCTTTGGTAGATAAGCTTTAGGGTCTTTACTAATTACAAATTTGAACAATCATTGTATAACATGATACTATATTTAAAATTAGGAAGATTTCCTTATCTGCTTTTGTTTTTTTGGTAGCTGTAAATCATTTTTGGTTTTGAAAATAGAAAACCTTATTTAAGGGGGACATATAGTTTCTTCTTGTCATATATATGCACAGCTCACTAAATGAAAAGCAGTGACACATTTGCTGGCAACATAAACAGCCCACCCTCATCTATAGCTGAAAATAAATGGTATATCAATTATTTAAAATTCATTAACTTGGAATTGTGTGTCTTACCCAAGTAAATAATTTTGCCTTTATGATTTTTGGCAGGAAGAAGCACTGCATGGTTTTCGAGTGAGTGATTATCTTGAATACATGGAAATTTTGGAACAAAACTACCGAACAGTGCTGCTGAAAGACATGCGGAACATTAGACTGCAGAGCACACAGATCATGAGACACACGGTTTAAATTTAGGTTTTATTTATTTTTAAAGGCAGCAGGGGGGCTTGATGGTTTTCTGTGTCTGTAACATTTACTTTGTGAATATACATATTGTAAATACTGAGAAGTATAACGATATATTTAAGTAGGTATGAGCTCAATTTGTGAATTCATTTTTGTAAATTTGTTGTTTTGTAAGGTTATTATAGAATCAGATCTAGCTTACTTATCGTTCTTATTCATGTTTAAGAGTTAGTCCTGGTCGGACGCGGTGGCTCATGCCTGTAATCCCAGCACTTTGGGAGTCTGAGGTGGGCGGATCATGAGGTCAAGAGATCGAGACCATCCTGGCCAACATGGTGAAACCTCATCTCTGCTAACAATACTGAAATTAGCTGGGTGCGGTGGTGTGCCTGTAGTCCCTGCTACTTGGGAGGCTGAGGCAGGAGAATTGCTTGAACCCGGGAGGCGGAGGTTGCAGTGAGCTGAGATCGTGCCACTGTACTCCAGCCTGGCCACAGGGTGAGACTCTGTCTCAAAAAAAAAAAAAAAAAAAGTTAGTCCCAACTTACATCTCCTTTATTCAGATGATTAAAATATTTTTTCCAGTGAGTTTGGAAAGAAGTAATAGTGTAAATAATATTTTGACTAGCTGCAGAAAGCCCATAAGACAAGGAAAAGACAGTATTTCTTCCATTCTTTATGTCTGTACATATAAAGGAAAATGGATAAAACCACAACTGCTTCTTTTACATGTGGAAGAACAATATTATTTACCATGGCAAGTGGTAGAAAAACTGTTGTCCTTGGACATAATTGTTTTTTAGGTGTTGCTTTTGATACCTATATCAATTTATAATTCTTTGTTTGAAATGAAGTCTTTACATAGTTCATTGAAGAGATAGATTGGTTATTTCATACTGATAAGCATTCTACTCTTATTTGTTATGCATTTTCCTTAGTGATATATTTCACTTGTACTGAACTTGAAAATATAAAGGGGAATACTTTTCTAAATTATTTTAAATGGCTAGCACTATGATTTGTTTTATTTAAATAGACGTCTCTGCACCAGTAAGATTAATACAATATGTGAATGTCTATTTTTTATATCTTAACTCAAAATGAATATATGAAAGATAATGCATGAATATATTACATTATTCATTTTTAGTCATGAGTTTATTTCAATAAGTTTTTCTAATTGTAGATACTGTTTTTTATTCTTTCCTTGTATCTAAATATAAATCAACCATTAAAATCATTCTAACTCTAACCCTGCTTTTTTTTTTCCTTTTCAACTGAAAGTGGATCATTCACAAACTAAGTTTTTCATTTAGCATGATCAAATAACTGGTACTATACAGTTTTCAATTTAGTAATATTTAGGCTATTGCAATATCAGCCTTCCAAAATCAAGTTTTATGCTGTAAATGCCAACAATAGCTTCTCAGTAATAGTGTTCATAAAGGGCATTGTAAAGTTGAGAAAAGTAATTTGAGCAAGTTAATTTGACATATTGCGCACTTTCACTTCAGCCCATGTGAGTTAAAAGAGAGTCATAGATGACTCAAAATACTAAGCTTTGTCTACTTTCAAACTTAATTTTGAAAAGCTGTTCCATGGAAGCTGTAATACATGTTTATGGTTCCATTTCTTCCCATTCTTTTCCTGAGTTATTGTTATGGGTCCTAAGAATCGTGCAGCTTTATTTCTTTTTATAATTGCATACACGGTAGTTGGAAATACAAATGGAGAAGAATGAACTGTAATTTAATTTTATAATGTCCATTGGTGATTTTCATTGGAAACTGAGGTAAGATCTAGATTCTAACAATTACATTTTTGAAAAAAAATAACTTCAGCTAGAGCTAGAAGGCTTTCATCTTCATTTGACATATAAGTGTCTTATGAACAATGACCTAGCAATTTGTTTGATGAAAGAAAATGTAAAATATAGTAGGTAGTGTAGCTATCATTATGAGTTATTTCTATACTTACTTTTAGAGTACCCTTTAGAACAATCATATCCTGTCATGCCCCTTGGTTTTATTTTTAATTATTTAAAATGTAAGTCCTTAGACTTTATTTCTAATTTGTGGAGGGGTAACTCATACATTTTATAGGATTCAATTACAATAAAATATGTTATGATATAATGTAAAAAAGTTTATGAAAAAATTCATATATAAAAATATTTGAATATCTGCTTTCAAAATTTCATATTTGTAGTTCTGTCTCCTCATAATACTCTCCTAAAGTATCATTGGAGGTAAAATAAGCCTCAGAAATTTATCTGAACTTTCACACAAGGTTCTACATGAATTTGTGATTAGTAAATAATGATGTGCTCTCATTGGAATTTCCAATTTTCAGATGTTAAATTTTGTTGTTTATTCATTAAGCAGATATGTTTTAAGGGTTACAGATATAATGAAATTTTTTAAATATTCAAGATAGCACAATAAATGATACACAGCATCTCAGAGAGTTCACAGTCAGCATGGGGAGGTGAATAATTTTAAAATCATGGAAAAATGGTGATAAAGATGACAAATGTGAATTGACCTCCAGATGTGATGACCTTGACCTTAATAAGAGTAGTTTTGATTAAGTAAGTGAGGGCAAAAGTTTTGATTGGATTCGGTTTAAATGACGCTGAGAGGAAAGATTTTAGAAACTGCTCTTTCTAGGAATATTGCTGTAATGGGTGGAATAGGAATGGCAGCTAATGCAGACTGGGACCAAAAGATGCTTAATTTGTTTGTTTTTGTGAGTGTGTTTTTTGTTTTTGAAATGCAAAATGGAAACATGTTTATATTTGGATGGAAATGATGCAGTAGAGAAGGAAAAATTGATGGTAGAGAGGAAGAGCTGGAGTAAATGTCATGAATAGATGTAAGGGGAATAGGATTTAGTGACTAAGTGGTGGAATTAGCCTTTGCTAGGAGCATGGACACTGCATTTAAAGTAACAGAAGGGGAAACAGAATAAATGGGCACAGACATAGAGTAGGCATTTGTGGATTTTTTTTCTCAGTAATGTAGGAAACAAGGACATCTACTAAAAATTAGAACAGTAAAAGCTTTGGTAGTTTTCAGGAGATAAGCGTATGTGAAATAATTGTCAAAGAGTGAATGGAATAGGAAAATAAGTGTTATTGTGATTTACTGGTCATGAGATGAGTTAGCAAAGTTTTATGTTTTTCTCCAGCTACCTTACACTGTGAATGGGTTGGCAAAGAGTAAGTGGTGAGTTGGGTTTAACCAGGGTTTTTCTTTAGCCAAGAGAATACAGTAAGCAAGGAAGGGCACAAGGGAGTTGATGTTATATGCAAGTTAATTTTTATAATATTGTGACTGTGGTGTTTAAGCTGGATCAAAAGGGAAGTGGAGACAAGAGGATGGATATGTATGGTACAGTGAAAAGTTGATAGGATCAATTGATTGTAGGTTCTTATGTATTGAAAGATTATTTGATTTGAAATCCTCCAGAGAGGAAGGTGAAATGATTAGACCTAACAATTGTTAAGTAAAATGCTTAAAATTGAGATTTTAGAAGGGGTTGACCATGAGGATGAACAAATAGAGGAAAGAAGAGAGATGAGATTATGTGAATAAAGGGAGTCAAGGAGCTGTGGTTTTGGTTTTGGAAGAATTGTCTTTTTGGATACTGGAGTTACCAAAATTGTGACAAGGAATTATTTTGAATAGCTTGAAAATGAGCCAAAAGCTAAAATCTTCAAGGATTGGTCTAGAAAGAAAAAAATGACAAGAGGACATCTGAGATGCAAAAATAAATGGAAACCAAAGGCAATAATACATAGTCATTATTTTAATGTAGTATCTAATTTGTTAATAAAACATACCTAATTTCTTTGAGGCCTTTGATTAGTCTGACATTTCTTACACATGAAGTATAAGCCACTAAAGAAAAATTGTTACATTTTATGTACTTCTTTAAAATAAAAAAGCCCTCAAAATATACTCTCAAATAAATGCAAAAAGCAGTAAGAGAATAGATTTGCAGAACATAGCTAGTAAAGAACCTTATATTCAGAATATATGAAATTTCTAACCACTCAACAGTAAGAGAATGAACAAACAACAAAATAGAAAATTTCTGAACAGACACTTCACCAAAGAAAATATACACAACTGACAAGCACACAAAAAGAAACTTATCACCATTAGTTTTAGAGAAATGCAAATTAAACCCACAAGGAGATAACCACTACACACTCACTAAAATGTCTAAAACTAAAATACATAAAACAAAAACCTAATTTCAATGGCTGGCAAGAGGTGGAGCAATTGGAACACATGGTCTCTTACAGGAACAGGAAGTACAATAGCCATTTTGAAAGCTGAGTTTTTCGTTTTTGTTTTTTGTTTTTGTTTTGTTTTTGTTTTTGTTTTTTGTTGTTGTTTTTAGAGTTAAATGCTTAACTCAGTATATGACTCAGAGAGGACTCAGAAATAACCCCTCTAGGGATTTACCCAGAAGAAAATGTATTTCCATATGCAGATTTAAATGTGATTAATTACAGCTTTATTCATAATAGCCCTAACCGGAAACCAAGCTAAGTTTCTTTCAACTGACGAATGGATAAACAAATTGTGGTTCAGCCATAAAATGGACAACAATTTAGCAATAAATATAGCCAGCTAGCTACTGATACACACAAAATCGTGGATAAATCTGAAAAGCATTATGGTGAGTGAAACAAGCCAGACACAAAAGAGTACATGCTATATGATGTCATGTATATGAAATTCTAGAAAAGGCAAATCTGAAAATTCTAGAAAAGGCAGAAAGAATATTTGTGGTTTCCAGGGGCCAGCAGGTGAGGAAAGAAGATTGACTTCATAGAAGAGAGGACTTGTATATCATAATTGTAATGATAGCTACATGACTGGATACATTTTTAAAAACATTTTGACATGTATGCTTAACATGGGTGTATTTTATTGTATGTAAATTCCACCTCAATAAAGCTTTATCAAAAAAGGATAAACACTACAAATAAAAACTGACAGTTTATCCTAATGAGTTTAACATAGCAATATTTTAGCTGTAGGTTTCCCAGGGATGCCATAACCAGGTAGAGGAAGATCCCTTCTATTCCTACTTTGGTGTGAGTTTTGTTTTTTTTTTTAAATCAAGAATACATTTTTTATTTGGAAGTGATTTATCAAATACTTTATATAAAAATGATCATTTGTTTTTCTTTTTTTCTATCAGTATATTGACATACTGATTTTTGAATGCTCAACCAACCTTGCTTTCCTAAGATTAACTCTACCTGGTCATGATTTTATCATTTTTACGTATTGTCAGATTTGATTTGTTAAAATTTTGCTAAGAATTTTTATATCTATGTTCATGAAGGATTTTTTTAAAAGTTTAAAAAATCTTTTAAACAACTATACAAGTGCAGGTTTGTTACATACGTAAACTTATGTCATGGGAGCTTGTACAGATTATTTCATCATCCAGGTATTAAGCCTGGTACCCATTAGTTATTTTTGCTAATCCCCTCCCTCTTCCTACACTCCCACCCTCCAAAAGGCCCCAGTGTGTATTATTCCTCTCTGTGTCCATGTGTTCTCATCATGAAAGATATTTATCTGTAGTTTTCTTTTTTTGGTTTTGGTAGCAGGGTAATGCTGGCTTTATAAAATGAGTTTTGAAGTGCTGTTTCATCTATTTCGTGGAAGAGTTTGTGTATAAAATGGTATGTTTTTCTAAATGTGTGATGGAATTCCCCAATGAAACCTTTATGATAAGCAAAACTTAGAATTCAATTTATTTCATAGCTATCTATCTATTCAAATGATTTCTTCTTAAGAGAGTTTTGGTAGTTTCATTTAAGGGATTTCTCCATTTCTTCTAAATTGTCAAATTATTGACATCAAGTTATTCATGATGGTTCCTTACCCTTTTTAAATCTATAATTTGTGTTGATGTCACTGCTCACATTCTTGATATTTGTCATTTGTATGTTCTTTTTTTCTTGATCAGTTTAGCTAGAAGTTTATGAATTTTATTAAATTTTTTTTTTTTTTTTTTTTTTTTTTGAGATGGAGCCTTGCTCTGTCACCGAGGCTGGAGGGCAGTGGCACGATCTCGGCTCACTGCAAGCTTGGCCTCCCGGATTCACACCATTCTCCTGCCTCAGGCTCCCACCACCATGCCCGGGTAATTTTTTTTGTATTTTTAGTACAGACGGGGTTTCACCGTGTTAGCCAGGATGATCTTGATCTCCTGACCTCGTGATCCACCTCCCAAAGTGCTGGGATTACATATTAATGTTTTCAAAGAACCTACTTTTAGTTGCATCAATTTTATCTTGTATTTTGATCTCTGTTTTATTGATTTTCATTCCGATCCTTAGTATTTCCTTTATTCTACTTTCAGTTTCATTTACTCTTTTTCTAGTTTCTTAAGGTTATTCATTTGAGAACCTTCTTTTTTCCTAGTATAGGTGTTTAGTACTAAAATTTCTCTGTAACTACTGCTTTAGTTACATTTACAAATTTTAATGGTATTTTTTCATTTAGTTAAAAACACTTTCTAATTTACCTTTGTTATTTTCTTTGAACCATGGGTTATTTAGAATTCTGTGATTTAGTTTCCAAATAATTTGGAATTTTCCAGGTAATCTTCTGTTATTTATTTCTAGTATGATATCATTGTGGTTGGAACATTTTTTATATTATTTTAATCCTTTTAAATTTGTTTAAACTTGTTTTATGTTTTATGTTTCAGAATATTATCTATCTTGGTAAAGTTTCATGTGCACTTAACCTGATTGTATAGTATATTTTTTCATTAGGTGTTTCATAAATCTCAATTAGATTAAATTGGTTTATACTATTGTTTAAGTTGTATCTTTCCTGATATTTCTGGCTACTTGTTTTATCAATTATCATGAGAGTAATATTGAAATTAAATTTATGGATTTGTCTGTTTCTCCTTTCCGTTCTATCAGCTTTTTCTTCTTGTATTTGAAGCTCAATAATCAGGCATATAACCTTTTATGATTGTGACAGCTTCTTGATAAATTGACTGTTTTATCCTTAGGAAATGATTGCCTTTGTTCCTAGTGATATTCTTTGCTCTGAGGTCTACTTCATTTGATATTAGTATAACCACTCCAAGTTTTTGATTTTTTTGCTGGGGGTTTTTATTGTTGTTGTTTGTTTTTGTCTTTTTTGTTGTTACTAGGATTTGCATGGTCTTTTTTCATTGATTTACAAAATACTCTTTTAATCTCTATGTATCTTTATATTTAAAGTGGCTTTATTGTAGGCAGCATAGAATTGGGTCTAACTATCCCATCCTTTCCCAATCTGGCATATCATGACTTTTAATTGGAGTGTTTAGACCATTTACATTTCACATAATTATTGATGTGTTGGAGTTTAAATTTATATTTTTCTTTCCATTTATATTATATTTTTCCTATTTTTGTTCTTTTTAGTTATCACAGTCAAGTAATATCACACCACTTCAAGTTTAGTAAAGGAACTTTACAACTATGAAATTCCAAATCATTGCTGGTACTCTAATCCATAGGATTCTCTTCTTCCTCTTTAGTTATATAAGGTTTCTTAACCCTCAACTGGTAAATATAATATAGTCATATATAGTATTCTTATTTTTAATTGCTTTTTAGCTATTATTATGATTTAATCCCAGCATTATTATTCAACATATGTACCATTAGTAAACATTTTTTCTTTGGGAATGTTATATATCAAAATTAAGTATAAGCAGCTTAAGGAAAGAGGCAAAATCATTTAATACATATTCCCCAGAAATTCTGTTCTTCTGCTAGAAATAAAGCAGAATATCAGACTGTTTACTGAATGAAATGTCTAAGTTGTTTTGAATTATCATATAGACACGGCTGTAACAGAGATTGAAACATTAGACAAGATTTTCCCCTCAGCTCCCTTAAGGAGGAAATTATCTATGTTCTTGGTACAAATATGTTTTCTGCAGATTATATTTTTATTAAAAATAATAAAAGTTTACTACATTTTATTTAGCAAATGTAACTAAAATATGTATGTGTAAGATTTTCTTTCTGTGGAAATGTGTGTGTATGAGTGTGTTTATATTATTGCACAAGAGTATTATTTTTACCATAACATGCATCTGATAGAGTTGAGTGAACTATCTTGATAGCCTAATCATGATTTGGTTACCAGACTGTAGCTTTTTGAAATACAGCAATGAGTGCAAATGTGCGCCTATCTTAAACTTATAAAAACTGACAAGGATTAATTTGGTGTTTGAATCTATATAGTCTTTCTTCCTAGAAACCAAGAGTCAGTCAGACATCATATGTCCCCAATAATGTAGTTGTGAAGGCAGAAAACATGAAAGTCTGATGTGTCAAGATCTCTTCTACCACAATGATGTTGAATATTCCTATATTTGTTCTTGCTAAAGTTAGCCCAATCATTCCATTATTACATATGATAGTTTGCACATGGGTTGACAAACTACAGCCTGCTAGTCAAATCCAGCCCACTGCCTGTTTTTGTAAATAAAGGTTTTATTTGAAATGTAATGCCAATTTGCTTTCCATGGCTGCTTTCATGCTACAATGGCAGAGTTTTGAGAGAGACCGCTTGATTTGTAAAGCCTAAAATACTTATTATCTGGCCATTTACAGGAAGTTTGCCAACATCTGCTTTAGAATCCTAATTATATATATAAATCTGAATCCACTTTAGGAAGAATCAACTTTTTAGAGGTACAGGGGAAGAGGTGACCCAAGGTCATGCAGAGGGGAAATATGCAGTAGGTAGATAGAGAGCCTTGGGGGACAAGGGTATCTGGATTTGTATCCTATCTCTGCCATCAGCAAGTTATTTCCTCTGTGCCTCTATTTACTTGTTGGTAAAATGAGCATAAGAGTATACCTGCCTCATAGGCTTATGATGAATGCCTATGTTTATGACAACTTCTTTAAGTACTCTATCAATTATAGCTATTATAATTATATACTATTATAGCTATTGTAAATTATATCTAGTTTTGATTTTATGAGGAACCTTCAAACTGTTCTACATTGTGGTTGTACTAATTTACTTTCCTGCCATCACAAGAGTACAAGGGTTGCCTTTTCTCCACATCCTCACCAGCCTTTTTATTGCCTGTCTTTTGGATAAAAGCCATTTTAACTGGGGTGAGATGATATCTCATTTAGTTTTGATTTGCATTTCTTTGATGATCAATGATGGAGCCCCTTTTCATATACCTGTTGGCCATTTGTATGCCTTCTTTTGAGAAATGTCTATTCAGATATTTTGCCCATTTTAAAATTGGATTGTCACACTTTGTCCTATTGAGTTGTTTGAGCTCCTTGCATATTCTGTTTATTAATCCCTTGTCAGATGGTTAGTTTGCAAATGTTTTCTCCCATTATGTAAATTGTCTCTTCACTTTGTTATTTATTTCCTTTGCTTTGCAGAAGCTTTTTAATTTGATGTGATCTGATTTGTCCATTTTTCCATTGGTTGCTTGTGCAGCCCACTCCAGTGTCCTAGAGAGTTCACCCAATGTTTTATTTTAGTAGTTTCATAGTTAGAGGTCTTTAAGTCTTTAATCTATTTTGACTTGGTTTTTGTATATGGTGAGAGATAGGGGTCTAGTTTCATCCTTCTGCACATGGATATCTGGTTTTCTCAGCACCATTTATGGAAGAGACCGTCTTTTCCCCAATGTATGTTCTTGGCACCTTTGTTGAAAATGAGTTCACTGTAGGTGTGTGGATTTGTTTATGGGTTCTCTATCTGTTCCATTGGTATATGTGTCTGTTTTTATGCTGGTACCGTGCTGTTTTGGTTACTATAGCTCTGTAGTAAAATTTGACGTCAGGTAATTTGATTCCTCCAGTTTCATTCGTATTGCTCAGGATAGCTTTGGCTATTCTTGGTCTTTTGTGGGTCCATGTAAATTTTACAATTGTTTTCTCTATTTCTGTGAAGAATGTCATTGGTATTTTGATAGACGTTGCATTTAATCTGTAGATTGCCTTGGGTAATATGGGCACTTTAACAATTTTGATTCTTCAAATCCATGCACATGGAATATCTTACCAATTTTTGTGTCTTCTTCACCTTCTTTCATCAAGGTTTTATAGTTTTCATTCTAGAGATTTTTTTTACTTCTTTTGTTAAGTGTACTGTTAGGTATTTTATTTTATTTTTAACTATTGTAAATGAGATTACTCTCTTGATTTCATTTTCAGATTGTTCTCTATTGGCATATAGAAGTGCTACTGATTTTTGTATGCTGCAACTTTAATTTGTTTATAAGTTCTAATAGTTTTTTGATGAAGTGTTTAGGTTTTCACCAGAAGGTGAAGGAGGAGCAAATGCACATCTTACATGGCAGCAGGCAAGAGAGCATGTGTAGGAGAACTCCCATTTATAAAACCATCAGATCTCATGAGACTTATTCACTGCTATGATAACAGCATGGGAAAAACCCACCCCATGATTCAATTACCTCCCACCAAGTGCCTCCCACAATATGTGAGATTATGGAAGCTACAGTTCAAAATGAGATATGGGTGGGGACACAGCCAAACCATATCTTTCTACCCCAGCCCCTCCCAAATCTCATGTACTCACATTTCAAAACACAATAATGCCTTCCAAACACAATCATGCCTTCCAAACAGTCTCCCAAAGTCTTAACTCATTCCCAGAGTCTTATTAACCCAAAAGTCCAAGTCCAAAGTCTTGTCCGAGACAAGGCAAGTCCCGACCACCTATGAGCCTGTAAAATTAAAAGCAAATTAGTTACTTCCCAGATACAATGGAGATACAGGTATTAGGTAAATGCACCTTTCCAAATTGGATAAATTGGCCAAAATGAAAGGGCAACAGGCCCCATGTAAGTCCAAAATCCAGTGGGGCAGTCAAAAATTTTTTTTTTTTTTTTTTGAGAGATGGAGTCTCACTCTGTCACCCAGGCTGCAGTGCAGTGGTGTGATCTTGGCTCATTGCAAGCTCCGCCTCCTGGGTTCACGCCATTCTCCTGCCTCAGCCTCCTGAGTAGCTGGGTCTGCAGGTGCCCGCCACCACACCCAGCTAACTTTTTGTATTTGTAGTAGAGACGGGGTTTTACCATGTTAGCCAGGATGGTCTCGATCTCCTGACCTCATGATCTGCCTGCCTCGGCCTTGCAAAGTGCTGGGATTACAGGCGTGAGCCGCCGCGCACGGCTGGGGCAGTCAAATCTTAAAGCTCCAAAATGATCTTTGATTCCATGTCTCATATCCAGGTCACATTGATGTAAGAGGTGGGTTTCATGGCCTTGGACAGCTCCACCTCTCTGGCTTTGCAGGGTACAACCCCGCTCCTGGCTGCTTTAACAGGCTGGCATTGAATGTCTGTCTATGACTTTTCCAGGTACACAGTGCAAGCTGTCAGTGAATCCTACTATTCTGGGATCTGGAGGGCAGTGGTCCTCTTTGCACAGCTCCACTAGGCAGTGTCCCAGTGGAGAACCTGTGTGGGGGCTCCCACCCCACATTTCCCTCTGCACTGCCCTAGCAGAAGTTTTCCATGAGGGCTTTGCCCCTGCAGCACACCTCTGCCTGGACATCCAGTTGTTTTCATACAGCCTCTGAAATCTAGGCAGAGATTCTCAAACCTCAATTTTTGACTTCTGTACACCCATAGGCTCAACACCACATGGAAGCTGCCAAGGCTTAGGGCTTGCGCCCTCTGAAGCCATGGCCTGAAATGTATCTTGACCCCTTTTAGCCATGGTTGGAATGGCTGAGATTTTGGTTACCAAATCCCAAGGCTGCACACAGCAGGGGAGTACTGGGCCCAGCCCTGGAAACCATTTTTCCCTCCTAGGCCTCCAGGCCTGTGATGGGGAGGGGCTGCTGTGAAGGTCTCTGGCATGCCCTGGAGACATTTTCCTCATTTTCTTGGTGAATAACATTCTGCTCCTTGTTACTTATGCAAATTTCTGCAGCTGGCTTGAATTTCTCCCCAGAAAATGGGTTTTGCTTTTCTACTGCATCATTAGCCTGCAAATTTTTGACACTTTTATACTCTGCTTCCTCTTGAATGCTTTGCCGCTTAGAAATTTCTTCTGCCAGGTACCCTAAATCATCTCTCTCAAGTTCAAAGTTCCACAGATCTCTAGAGCAGGAGCGAAATGCTGCCAATCTCTTTGCTAAAGCATAACAAGAATCACCTTTGCTCCAGTTCCCAAGTTCCTCACCTCCATTTGAAACCACCTCAGCCTAGACTTTTTGGCCAAAACCATTCCACAAGTCTCTAGGAAGCTCCAAACTTTCCCACATCTTCTTGTCTTCTTCTGAGCCCTCCAAGTCTCAAGGAAGTTCCAAACGTTTTCCTGTCTTCTTCTGAGCCCTCCATATGATTCCAACCTCTGCTGATTACCCATTTCCAAAGTCACTTTCACATTTTTGGGTATCTTTTCAGCAGCGCCCCACTCCCAGTCCCAATTTACTGTATTAGTCTGTTTTCATACTGCTGTGATGCCAGAGACTGCATAAATTATAAAGAAAATTAGGTTTAATGGGTTCACAGTTCCACATGGCTGGGGAGACATCATAATAATGGCAGAAGGTGAAGGAGAAGCAAAGGCATGTCTTATATGACAGCAAGCAAGACAGTATGTGCAGAAGAACTCCCCTTTATAAAGCCATCAGATCTCATGAGACCTATTCACTATTATGAGAACAGCATGGGAAAAACCCACCCCCATGCTTCAATTACCTCCCAAAAGGTCCCTCCCACCATAACTGGGGCTTGTTGGAGCTACAATTTATGATGAGATTTGGGTGGGGACACAGCCAAATCATATCAAGCATCAATTGAAATGAAAGGCTATTTTTTCTCTAGATTTATTGATGTAGAACAAGTCAATGTATAATGGATTAGCAATGTATTTTTGAGTGATTTTCTATTCTCCAGTGATAAGTAAAACAAATGTTTGATTTTATATGACATAAAATTTTACTAACATGTTCTTTGTAGCAAAATTGGCTTACCTACTTTTTTGCATAATATAAAAGGAAAAAGTTATTACTTAAGTAGGTGACAATGTATTTACTTATCTGGTGAGTTTAAACAGGGTCAGGGGAATTAGCCTTACATAAACCCTGAATTTTCAATGCGAGCAGTATTTTAGCCTTCAAAATCAGTTAACTTCTTTGGCATGTTTCCCACCCTATATACTACTGGCAGTAGTCCACCATGAAATGCCAAGTGCCGTGGAAATAATTGGACTGTCATGTTTGCTAATAGAGTTCATTTGAGATACACTGGGGGACACAGTCATTAAAATGCTGGCTATTTAAGTTTGATCATCTAGTGCAAGATTTAAGCATTGATGTACTATCAGAATATGTGTTAGCTGTTCTTTATTTAATAATACATTTATATTTAGCCCAGTCCTAAAATGCCAAAGTTCATCTTTTTTTTATAAAAGCATCTTTAAGTCCTTTTTCTTACAACATCTAACATAATCAACTACAGTTTTAATGGAAATACTCAGATAATGAAAACGCTTTTTTGTTCAAATTGTCTTCATCACTGTCTAAATTTTTATTTTAATTTTTCCTCAGAGTATTTTTTTTTTTTTTTTTTTTTTTGCTGTGGGATCTCACTGTCACCCAGGTGCTTACTAACATGATTTTTTTTTTATGGGATCTCACTCTGTTGCCCAGGCTGGAGTATAGTGGCATGATCACAGCTCACTGCAGCCTCGACTACCCAGGCTCCAGCAATCCTCCTGCCTCAACCTCCTGAGTAGTTGGGATCACAGGCACCTGCCATAACACCTGGCTAATTATTTTTCTATTATTTGTAGAGATGGGATCTTGCTCTGTTGCTCAGGCTGGTCTTGAACTCTTGGGCTCAAAGAATCCTTCCACCTCAGCCTCCCAAAGTGCTGGGATTACAGGCATGAGCCTCTGCACTCAGACATGAAATAATTTTGAGTTGAAAAAATTCTTGATTAAAATAAGTGATGGGTATGGTAAACACTGACTAATCTTCAACAATCAGTTTCCTTTTTCTAGGCAAAGAATATTGCAGGGCCTCTAATCAGCTTAACCACTGTAAAGTGAGCAGCCCAAAGAATAAAGACCAGGTTGGCTTCTCTATGAGCTCTCTTCTCTCTTTCCTTGGTGCCTTTGGAAACTTAAATCCCTGAATTCGTGAAGAGAAAAGCCTCTAGTATGACCGGAAGAAGAAATATAAAGCTTACATTAAATGTTTGAAATCATATTATTTCATCTAAGCATTAACACTCTGTCACCATTTTGAGTTTACCCACGTTTGCCCCCTTTTCTGAATAGTTTTTGATATGCCTAGCTAGTAGTCATGTTCTTAATTCAGTGTCTTATTAGATTTCTTATGAGAGTTCAAGTGTGCAAGAATGAGGCAAAGCTGTCTAGCACAAATTAAATTTAAAAGTTTCATTGATATTTGTGCCGATTAGCAAACAGTTTTGGACATGGTAGATAGTATTTGACTAGCAGTTATATACAGTATCAAGGAAGCTTTGTTTCTGTAGGTGAAGGCTGAGACATTTAAAGATTGCCATTAGGGTATCAGCCTCATCAATTAACTCAGATTTGATGACAGTTATGTATTTTGAATATTCTATATGATAAGCTTTAGCCTAGAATTTCTTTCTACATCTTTTTTTTTTCATTTTGAAACTTAGGTGCTCATTTGTACACTGAAAAATCTTCCAAGCCTTTTGCATACAATGAATATTAACTTACTGCTTACTGGAAAATTAATGGGAATTTTAGAAAGCACTTTAGTGTGCAAATAGAAGAAACATATTTCAGTTGGGCTAAGGATTGCCAGGAAAACTACACATACCTACACCTGTAAGATAAGGTCAGATTAAGTTCCTGATTTATTTAGTCACAGATATAGAAATGTTTTAGGTTTGAGGATCAGATGCAGCATATTTAGTGTAGAGAGTTGTATTAGTCCGTTTTCACGCTGTTGATAAAGACATACCTGAGACTGGGCAATTTACAAAAGAAAGAGGTTTAATTTAACTTACAGTTCCATGTGGCTGAGGAAGCCTCACAAACATGGTGGAAGACAAGGAGGAGCAAGCCCCATCTTACGTGTATGGCAGCAAAGAGAGAATGAAGAAGATGAAAAAGCAGAAACCCCAGATAAAACCATCAGATCTCGTGAGACTTATTCACTGCCATAAGAACAGTATGGGAGAAACTGCCCCCATTATTCAATTATCTCCCACTGGGTATATTATGGGAGAATTATGGGAATTATGGGAATACATAATTCTCTGTGGGAATTATGGGAGTACAATTCAAGATGAGATTTGGGTGGGGACACAGAGCCAAACCATATGATTCTGCCACTGGCCCCTTTCAAATCTCATGTCCTCATATTTCAAAATTAATCATGTCTTCCCAACAGTCCCCCAAAGTCTTATTTCAGCATTAACTCAAAAAGTCCACAGTCCAAAGTCTCATTGAGACAAGGAAAGTTATTTCCGCCTATGAGTCTGTAAAATCAAAAGCAAGCTAGTTATTTTCTAGATACGATGGGCGTATAGACATTGGGTAAATACAACCATTCTGAATGGGACACATTAGCCAAAACAGAGGGAATACAGGGCCCATGGATGTCCAAAATCCAGCGGGGCACTCAAATCTCAAAGGTCAAAATGATCTCCTTTGACTCCATGTCTCACATCTGGGCCACACTGATGCAAGAGGTGGGTTCCCATGGTCTTGGGCAGCTCCACTCCTTTGGTTCTGCAGGGTACAGCCTCTCTCCTGGCCACTTTCACGGGCTGGCATTGAGTGCCTGTGGTTTTTCCAGGCACAGGGTGCAAGCCCTCAGTGGATCTACTATTCTGGGGTCTGGAGGATGGTGATCCTCTTCTCACAGTTCCACTAGGTAGTGCCCCAATAGGGACTCTGTGTGGGGGCTCTGACCCCAAATTTCCCTTCTGAACTGCCCTAGCAGAGGTTCTCCA
This sequence comes from Pongo abelii, assembly GCF_028885655.2. Classification (NCBI taxonomy): domain Eukaryota; kingdom Metazoa; phylum Chordata; class Mammalia; order Primates; family Hominidae; genus Pongo; species Pongo abelii. Next base: position 122,399,044 of record NC_071990.2, on the reverse strand, counting down.
TGAGGGCCCTGCCCCTGAAGCACACCTCTGCCTCAGCATCCAGGTGTTTCCATACATCTTCTGAAATCTAGGCAGATGTTCCCAAACCTCAATCCTTGATTTCTGTGCACCCGCAGGCTCAACACCACATGGAAGCTGCCAAGGCTGTGGCTTGCACTGTTTGAAGCCATGGTCTGAGTTCTACGTTGGCCCCTTTCAGCCACAGGTGGAGCAGCTGGGACACAGGGCACCAATTCCCTAGGCTGCACACAGCTGAGGGACCCTAGGCCCTGCCCAGAAAACCACTTTTTCCTCCTAGGCCTCTGCACCTGTGATGGGAGGGGCTGCCATGAAGACTTCTGACATGCCCTGGAGACATGTTCCCCATTGTCTTGGGAATTAACATTTGGCTCCTCATTACTTATGGAAATTTCTGCAGCAGGCTTGAATCTCTCCTCAGAAAATGGGATTTTCTTTTCCATCTCATTGTCAGGCTGCAATTTTTTTAAACTTTTATGCTCTGTTTCCCTTTTAAAATGGAAATGCTTTTAACAGCACCCAAGTCACCTCTTGAATGTTTTGCTGCTTAGAAATTTCTTCCACCAGATACCCTAAATCCTCTCTGTCAATGCAAAGTTCCACAAATCTCTAGGGCAGGGACAAAATGCCACCAGTCTGTTTGCTAAAACGTAACAAGAGTCACATAACTTACAGTTCCACGTGGCTGAGGAAGCCTCACAATCATGGGGGGAAGGCAAGGAGGAGCAAGCCCTATCTTACATGTGTGGCAGCAAAGAGAGAATGAAGAAGATGCAAAAGCAGAAACCCCAGATAAAACCATCAGATCTCATGAGACTTATTCACTACCATGAGAACAGTATGGGAGAAAGTGCCCCCATGATTCAGTTATCTCCCACTGGGTTCCCAACAAGTTGCTCCAGTTCCCAACAAGTTCCTCATCTCCATCTGAGACCACTTCAGCCTGGAACTTATTGTCCCTATCACTATCAATATTTTGGCCAAAGCCATTGAACAAGTTTCTAGGAAGTTCCAACATTTCCCACTTTTTTTTTTTTTTTTTTTAATTTTCTTCTGAGCTCTCCAAACTGTTCCAACCTCTGCCTGTTATCCAGTTTGGAAATCACTTCCACATTTTCAGGTATCTTTTCAGCAATGCCCCACTCTACTGGTACTAATTTACCATGTTAGTCTGTTTCATGCTGCTGATAAAGACATACCCAAGACTAGGCAATTTACAAAAGAAGTTTAATTGGATTTACAGTTCCACATGGCTGGGGAAGCCTCACAATCACAGCAGAAGGCAAGGAGGAGCAAGTCACATCTTACATGGATGGCAGGCAGGCAAAGAGAAAATGAGGAAGACGCAAAAGCAGAAATCCCAGATAAAACCATCAGATTTCATGAGAATTATTCACTACCACAAACGATATGGGAGAAACTGCCCCCATCCCTACTCTGGGGTAGAAAACTTGATTAGGATTCAACCATACTGGAGCCATATCTCAGCCATGAGCTCAGCAGGATTTCATAAAGCCCAATTCTCTTCAGATTGCTAAATGCAAAAAACAGGGAAGAAATAGAAGTAACAGGTACTGAGTAGACAGTATGTGCCTAATACATCAACACTGAAAGGACAGTATACTCTGTACCTTTGTATAGTGATTTATTGTTTTCAAAATATCTGCATGTACATTTTGTCTTTCCAACAACTCTACCACCCAGATATGTTGTATTCAGATTTAAAAAAATATTTCTCATGAACTGAAATTTAATCTTTACATTTAGACAAAATTGTGATCACACTATGCAGATAAATTTTTAAATTCATTTTGATATTAGATGCAGTGATTATTTAAACTCAAAAATGATTAAACTCAAAAACATATTCCACATGAAAATTACATACATACCTTTCATATTATAGGATCCAGTGATAATAAACTCTAATTTCAATCTATCAACAGTATCCAAGTCTACTCTGTTAGGACATCAAATATAAGATGATCTCTACTTGCAAGAAGTTTATAATATGCTTCAGAGTGATAAAACATGTGCAGCACAAAAGGTAAGGGTACAATTTCATACTTTGTGTATCCTGAGCTGTATATCAAGGGCATTTGGTGATAGGAATATTCAGAGGTAGGAGACATTACTTTGAGCTGAGTAATCAAGGGAGAAACAGAATTTTAATTGGCTCATCTGGAATGGATAGGAATAAAGCGAAACAGTGAGGAGCACACAGGATGGAGGCGGAGAGGGAATATTGAGAATAGCTTGAAGACAGTGAGGCTGTAGAGGAGCAATGAAAGGAGCTTGAGTAAAGTCCTGTGACTAGGGTGGAGATTTGCTTAAGGAAAAATACTAGAAGATAAGCTTATTGGTCAAGTAATTTAGACTGTCTCCTGTAGGCTGAGTAAATACTGAAGATTTTTCAGCAAAGGAGTAACATGTAGCAATTCACCTTGAAACTTAAAACAACTATCTTCTAATATTCCAGTAGCTAATTTTAGACCTAACTTGATTTATTTAATTCTCTTTAGAGAATTTAAGGTTTAACAATCATTTTATTTTTTTGACAAATCTTATTAAATAATTATTTTTATTATGAGTACAATGCCGTAGTCAAAAACATTTTTTTTCTTTTTTTTATTTCAAGAAAATATTTTACTTTGGGGAACAGGTGGTGTTTGGTTACATAAGTAAGTTCTTTACTGGTGATTTCTAAGATTTTGGTGCACCCATAACCCAAGCAGTGTACACTGTACCCAATGTGTAGTCTTTTGTCCTTCATCCCCCTTCTACCCTTTCCCACGAGTCCCCAAATCCATTGTATCATTCTTATGCCTTTGCTTCCTTAGAGCTTAGTTCCCACTTAAGAGTGAGAGCATATGATGTTTGACTTTCCATTCCTGAATTACTTCTCTTAGAATGATAGTCTCCAATCCCATACAGGTTGCTGCAAATGCCATTATTTCATTCCTTTTCATGGCTGAGTAGTATTCCATAGTGTGTGTGTATATATATATACACACTACATTTTCCTTATCCACTCATTCATAGATGGGCATTTGGGTTGGTTCCACATTTTTGCTATTGCAAATTGTGCTGCTATAAACATGCATGTGCAAGTATCTTTTTTGTATAATGACTTCTTTTCCTCTGGGTAGGTAACTAGTAATGAGATTGCTACTTTTAGTTCTTTAAGGAATCTCCACAGTGAAACACAATTTCTTTTAAAACCAACTTTTCCTTTTCTTATTTTACCATATATTTTATAATATTTACCAATAATACATATATCTAGAACTTTTTAAGCTGCAGTTCATGCTAATTTGGAACAGCCTTCAAAATGACATCATGTAGTATTTTAAAAATTTCTCCTTACATGGTATTTGAAATGCAGTTCTATAAGTGACATGAAAGTGAAAAGGTGATCTGCAGGCGGGGAGGAGCCAAGATGGCCGAATAGGAACAGCTCCGGTCTACAGCTCCCAGCACGAGCGACGCAGAAGATGGGTGATTTCTGCATTTCCATCTGAGGTACCGTGTTCATCTCACTAGGGAGTGCCAGACAGCGGGCACAGGTCAGTGGGTGAGTGCACCGTGCGCCAGCTGAAGCAGGGGCGAGGCATTGCCTCACTCGGGAAGTGCAAGGGGTCAGGGAGTTCCCTTTCCAGGGGTGACAGACGGCACCTGGAAAATCGGGCCACTCCCACCCGAATACTGTGCTTTTCCGACGGGCTTAGGAAACGGTGCCCCAGGAGAGTATAGCCCGCACCTGGCTCAGAGGGTCCTACGCCCACGGAGTCTCGCTGATTGCTAGCACAGCAGTCTGAGATCAAACAGCAAGTCAGCAGCAAGGCTAGGGGAGGGGCGCCCGCCATTGCCCAGGCTCGCTTAGGTAAACAAAGCAGCCTGGAAGCTTGAACTGGGTGGAGCCCACCACAGCTCAAGGAGGCCTGCCTGCCTCTGTAGGCTCCACCTCTGGGGACAGGGCACAGACAAACAAAAAGACAGCAGTAACCTCTGCAGACTTAAATGTCCCTGTCTGACAACTTTGAGGAGAGCAGTGATTCTCCCAGCACGCAAATGGAGATCTGAGAATGGGCTGATTGCCTCCTCAAGTGGGTCCCTGACCCCTGACCCCCGAGCAGCCTAACTGGGAGGCACCCCCCAGCAGGGGCAGACTGACACCTCACACGGCCGGCCAGGTACTCCAACAGACCTGCAGCTGAGGGTCCTGTCTGTTAGAAGGAAAACTAACAGAAAGGACATCCACACCAAAAACCCATCTGTACATCACCATCATCAAAGACCAAAAGTAGATAAAACCACAAAGATGGGGAAAAAACAGAGCAGAAAAACTGGAAACTCTAAAAAGCAGAGTACCTCTCCTCCTCCAAAGGAACGCAGTTCCTCACCAGCAACGGAACAAAGCTGGACGGAGAATGACTTTGACGAGCTGAGAGAAGAAGGCTTCAGACAATCAAATTACTCCGAGCTACGGGAGGATATTCAAACCAAAGGCAAAGAAGTTGAAAACTTTGAAAAAAATTTAGAAGAATGTATAACTAGAATAACCAATACAGAGAAGTGCTTAAAGGAGCTGATGGAGCTGAAAACCAAGGCTCAAGAACTACGTGAAGAATGCAGAAGCCTCAGGAGCCGATGCGATCAAATGGAAGAAAGGGTATCAGCCCTGGAAGATGAAATGAATGAAAAGAAGCGAGAAGGGAAGTTTAGAGAAAAAAGAATAAAAAGAAACGAGCAAAGCCTCCAAGAAATGTGGGACTATATGAAAAGACCAAATCTACGTCTGATTGGTGTACCTGAAAGTGACGGGGAGAATGGAACCAAGTTGGAAAACACTCTGCAGGATATTATCCAGGAGAACTTCCCCGATCTAGCAAGGCAGGCCAACATTCAGATTCAGGAAATACAGAGAATGCCACAAAGATACTCCTCGAGAAGAGCAACTCCAAGACACATAATTGTCAGATTCACCAAAGTTGAAATGAAGGAAAAAATGTTAAGGGCAGCCAGAGAGAAAGGTCGGGTTACCATCAAAGGGAAGCCCATCAGACTAACAGCGGATCTCTCAGCAGAAACCCTACAAGCCAGAAGAGAGTGGGGGCCAATATTCAACATTCTTAAAGAAAAGAATTTTCAACCCAGAATTTCATATCCATCCAAACTAAGCTTCATAAGTGAAGGAGAAATAAAATACTTTACAGACAAGCAAATGCTGAGAGATTTTGTCACCACCAGGCCTGCCCTAAAAGAGCTCCTGAAGGAAGCGCTAAACATGGAAAGGCACAACCGGTACCAGCCACTGCAAAATCATACCGAAATGTAAAGACCATCGAGACTAGGAAGAGACTGCATCAACTAATGAGCAAAATAACCAGCTAACATCATAATGACAGGATCAGATTCACACATAACAATATTAACTTTAAATGTAAATGGACTAAATGCTCCAATTAAAAGACACAGACTGGCAAATTGGATAAAGACTCAAGACCCATCAGTGTGCTGTATTCAGGAAACCCATCTCACATGCAGAGACACACATAGGCTCAAAATAAAAGGATGGAGGAAGATCTACCAAGCCAATGGAAAACAAAAAAAGGCAGGGGTTGCAATCCTAGTCTCTGATAAAACAGACTTTAAACCAACAAAGATCAAAAGAGACAAAGAAGGCCATTACATAATGGTAAAGGGATTAATTCAACAAGAAGAGCTAACTATCCTAAATATATATGCACCCAATACAGGAGCACCCAGATTCATAAAGCAAGTCCTGAGTGACCTACAAAGAGACTTAGACTCCCACACATTAATAATGGGAGACTTTAACACCCCACTGTCAACATTAGACAGATCAATGAAACAGAAAGTCAACAAGGATACCCAGGAATTGAACTCAGCTCTGCACCAAGCGGACCTAATAGACATCTACAGAACTCTCCACCCCAAATCAACAGAATATACATTTTTTTCAGCACCAAACCACACCTATTCCAAAATTGACCATATACTTGGAAGTAAAGCTCTCCTCAATAAATGTAAAAGAACAGAAATTATAACAAACTATCTCTCAGATCACAGTGCAATCAAGCTAGAACTCAGGATTAAGAATCTCACTCAAAACCGCTCAACTACGTGGAAACTGAACAACCTGCTCCTGAATGACTACTGGGTGCATAACGAAATGAAGGCAGAAATAAAGATGTTCTTTGAAACCAACGAGAACCAAGACACAACATACCAGAATCTCTGGGATGCATTCAAAGCAGTGTGTAGAGGGAAATTTATAGCACTAAATGCCCACAAGAGAAAGCAGGAAAGATCCAAAATTGACACCCTAACATCACAATTAAAAGAACTAGAAAAGCAAGAGCAAACACATTCAAAAGCTAGCAGAAGGCAAGAAATAACTAAAATCAGAGCAGAACTGAAGGAAATAGAGACACAAAAAACCCTTCAAAAAATAAATGAATCCAGGAGCTGGTTTTTTGAAAGGATCAACAAAATTGATAGACCGCTAGCAAGATTAATAAAGAAAAAAAGAGAGAAGAATCAAATAGATGCAATAAAAAATGATAAAGGGAATATCACCACCGATCCCACAGAAATACAAATTACCATCAGAGAATATTACAAACACCTCTACGCAAATAAACTAGAAAATCTAGAAGAAATGGATAAATTCCTCAACACATACACCCTCCCAAGACTAAACCAGGAAGAAGTTGAATCTCTGAATAGACCAATAACAGGAGCTGAAATTGTGGCAATAATCAATAGCTTACCAACCAAAAAAAGTCCAGGACCAGATGGGTTCACAGCCGAATTCTACCAGAGGTACAAGGAGGAGCTGGTACCATTCCTTCTGAAACTATTCCATTCAATAGAAAAAGAGGGAATCCTCCCTAACTCATTTTATGAGGCCAGCATCATCCTGATACCAAAGCCTGGCAGAGACACAACAAAAAAAGAGAATTTTAGACCAATATCCTTGATGAACATTGATGCAAAAATCCTCAATAAAATACTGGCAAACAGAATCCAGCAGCACATCAAAAAGCTTATCCACCATGATCAAGTGGGCTTCATCCCTGGAATGCAAGGCTGGTTCAATAGATGCAAATCAATAAATGTAATCCAGCATATAAACAGAACCAAAGTCAAAAACCACATGATTATCTCAATAGATGCAGAAAAGGCCTTTGACAAAATTCAACAACCCTTCATGCTAAAAACTCTCAATAAATTAGGTATTGATGGGATGTATCTCAAAATAATAAGAGCTATTTATGACAAACTCACAGCCAATATCATACTGAATGGGCAAAAACTGGAAGCATTCCCTTTGAAAACTGGCACAAGACAGGGATGCCCTCTCTCACCACTTCTATTCAACATAGTGTTGGAAGTTCTGGCCAGGGCAATTAGGCAAGAGAAGGAAATCAAGGGTATTCAATTAGGAAAAGAGGAAGTCAAATTGTCCCTGTTTGCAGATGACATGATAGTATATCTAGAAAACCCCATTGTCTCAGCCCAAAATCTCCTTAAGCTGATAAGCAACTTCAGCAAAGTCTCAGGATACAAAATCAATGTACAAAAATCACAAGCATTCTTATACATCAATAACAGACAAACAGAGAGCCAAATCATGAGTGAACTCCCATTCACAATTGCTTCAAAGAGAATAAAATACCTAGGAATCCAACTTACAAGGGATGTGAAGGACCTCTTCAAGGAGAACTACAAACCACTGCTCAAGGAAATAAAAGAGGATACAAACAAATGGAAGAACATTCCATGCTCATGGGTAGGAAGAATCAATATCATGAAAATGGCCATCCTTCCCAAGGTAATTTACAGATTCAATGCCATCCCCATCAAGTTACCAATGACTTTCTTCACAGAATTGGAAAAAACTACTTTAAAGTTCGTATGGAACCAAAAAAGAGCCCGCATCACCAAGTCAATCCTAAGCCAAAAGAACAAAGCTGGAGGCATCACACTACCTGACTTCAAACTATACTACAAGGGTACAATAACCAAAACAGCATGGTACTGGTACCAAAACAGAGATATAGATCAATGGAACAGAACAGAGCCGTCAGAAATAATGCCACATATCTACAACTATCTGATCTTTGACAAACCTGACAAAAACAAGAAACGGGGAAAGGATTCCCTATTTAATAAATGGTGCTGGGAAAACTGGCTAGCAATATGGAGAAAGCTGAAACTGGATCCCTTCCTTACACCTTATACAAAAATCAATTCAAGATGGATTAAAGACTTAAATGTTAGACCTAAAACCATAAAAACCCTAGAAGAAAAGCTAGGCAATACCATTCAGGACATAGGCATGGGCAAGGACTTCATGTCTAAAACACCAAAAGCAATGGGAACAAAAGCCAAAATTGACAAATGGGATCTAATTAAACTCAAGAGCTTCTGCACAGCAAAGGAAACTACCATCAGAGTGAACAGGCAACGTACAAAATGGGAGAAAATTTTCGCAACCTACTCGTCTGAGAAAGGGCTAATATCCAGAATCTACAATGAACTCCAACAAATTTACAAGAAAAAAACAACCCCATCAAAAAGTGGGCGAAGGACATGAACAGACACTTCTCAAAAGAAGACATTTATGCAGCCAAAAAACACATGAAAAAATGCTCACCATCACTGGCCATCAGAGAAATGCAAATCAAAACCACAATGAGATACCATCTCACACCAGTTAGAATGGCAATCATTAAAAAGTCAGGAAACAACAGGTGCTGGAGAGGATGTGGAGAAATAGGAACACTTTTACACTGTTGGTGGGACTGTAAACTAGTTCAACCCTTGTGGAAGTCAGTGTGGCGATTCCTCAGGGATCTAGAACTAGAAATTCCATTCGACCCAGCCATCCCATTACTGGGTATATACCCAAAGGACTATAAATCATGCTGCTATAAAGACACATGCACACGTATGTTTATTGCGGCACTATTCACAATAGCAAAGACTTGGAACCAACCCAAATGTCCAACAATGATAGACTGGATTAAGAAAATGTGGCACATATACACCATGGAATACTATGCAGCCATAAAAAATGATGAGTTCACGTCCTTTGTAGGGACATGGATGAAATTGGAAATCATCATTCTCAGTAAACTATCGCAAGAACAAAAAACCAAACACCGCATATTCTCACTCATAGGTGGGAATTGAACAATGAGAACACATGGACACAGGAAGGGGAACATCACACTTTGGGGACTGTTGTGGGGTGGGGGGAGAGAGGAGGGATAGCATTGGGAGATATACCTAATGCTAGATGACGAGTTGGTGGGTGCAGCGCACCAGCATGGCACATGTATACATATGTAACTTACCTGCACGTTGTGCACATGTACCATAGAGCCTAAAGTATAATAATAATAATAATAATAATAATAATAATAATAATAAAAAAAGAAAAGAAAAAAAAGAAAGTGAAAAGGTTTGCATTTAGAATAAAAGGACAAGTAAAACATTCAGCAACTCTGAAATAAGAATCTATTCAAGACAATTAGAATGAACACTGCTAAATTTCTCTAATGAAGTAATTATTTCAAGCTGTGTTTCTTAAGGAATATTTAGTAATTAAGTTTATGAGTCCTTAATGAGAGCAAAGCTGAAATAAAGCACTGTACAGAATCCTCTTGACCATTATAAAACAGCTTTAGAGAGTAGATGAAAGGATATAACCTTGAAAGGCCCCCATCCATACTATTTTTACTGTGTGAGAGGATCTTGACAATAGGTTTAATGCTGTTTTAAAATGCTGTGTAGCTGCCGTGATGGCCCTGGCAAAACTGCTCTGTAAGGAATTTATCAGTACTCCTTTTCCATCACCCACCTACCTTGTCTTTATTTGCCACTAATTTTCCTTAGGGAACCAATTGATTTCTTTCTGTTCTCCTTCCTATACACCCCGGTTCTTACATTGTGCAGTCTAGAGCTTTACTCAACTTTAATCTCCTTTCAGGTTTAATCATATTAGATAGTGCAGAGAAGAACACTAGGACAGAATGTCAATAAATGTGTATTCTAGTCTTGCTACTGTGAACAACTAACCTTTTCATCTTAGCACCTGAATGTTTGTAGGCCTCAGTTTCTTCTGGTGTAAAACAAGAGTTACTGACCTACATGACTTATTGGGATCATCTTGTCTAACTATTGGTTCTAATATTCTGTGCTATGGTACTGAAGCTTAATTTACAGTGAGGCACAGTTGGCTGATAAAAGTTTCAGATGATCTTCCCAGATTCCACTGGCATTTTCAAAATAAACTTATTAAATGAGATTATAAAACAATAAGGGCTATGGTCATAGTAGGTACTAAAATATGAACTGCCTTTGCCTTCCTCATTAAAAGAAATCTTGGTGAGGGTTGTAGATAATGCGGAATACTGATGGAACAATATTTTTATTGTGTTATCAGGGGAAAGTCACCTATTTTATAAGTACACGTGTACATTCCATTTAAATAAGAAAACGTTATTTTAAGATAATTTGTGAGAATGTGATAGTCCTGAGCTACCTCTTTTTCTGCAGATATATTAGTGAAATAAAAGAGAACTTTTTGAATCTGGTCTATAATCATAATTAACCAGTACTTAATGAGTATTTGACACTTCAAAAATGACACACAGGAATTAAGACTGTCCTCAAGCAGTTTGCCTTTGGATATCAACAATATTAAAAAACTGCTGCTCGTTAGCATCCCTTATATTGAGAATCCACTATGACTGAAGTGTTATTATCTGCTTTCTTACTCCCATTCTCTTTAGCTTCAGTATAAATAAAATTAATCATCAGTAAAATTACTGTTAGCATAGAGGTAGGGAGGGGAGCAATTCTTTACTCAAACACTGCAAGGCAAGATTTGAAACCATTACAGTAACTTTGGGAGTAAATTGAGTTTTAATGATATTAGCTTCTCAGGAAAATAGTAGGAAAGGCCATCTGTCTAGGTTATTTTGTTTTATTTGATGACAAAATTACCAATACAGGTAAAGGTAGAATATGAAGAGAAACTATAGTGCTTGGTTTCATAAAATTCATATTGAACAGTGCTTAATGGAAAGCAGTATTATCAGTAATAATTAATCCTTCTAAAATATTGAACATTTGAAATTTGCTAAGATAGAAATTTAAAAATCTGTACTTTAAAAGAAGGGAAACCTAGAGCAGTACTTTTATGTATAGTTGGCAGAGAAGCAAAGTGTTGGAAAGCAATCTGGCAAACTGTATTAAAATTAAAAAATATATACACCTTTAGATTCAGCAATCTTCCCCCTAGGAATTGACTCCCACAGAAATAAAAGCACTTGTAATGAACGTATTGGTACAGAATATTTATGGCAGCATTGTTTGTAATTAGGAAAAATTCAAAATTTGAAACAAATATTTATGGCAACATTGTTTGTAATCAGGAAAAATTGAAAGCAAAATGAATGCCCATCAACGGGAAAAGAGCTGACTAAATCATGGCACATCCGTTAAAGCAAATGACCTAAGAGTTTTATCCCACTTCACGGGATCCCCATATTGTTGAATGCACAAACCAAGTGTGTTAGTCCATTCGTGTTGTTATAAAGAAATATCTAAGGCTGGGTAAATTATAAAGAAAAGAGGTTTATTTGTCTTATAGTTAGTTAGGCTATACATGAAGCATACTGCCAGCATGTGCTTCTGGTGAGGACCTTAGGAAGCTTACAATTATGGTGGAAGGCAGAAGACAGCCTGCATGTCACATGAAGAGAGAGCAAGAAAACACAAAAGTATGTGTATAAGACTATTTTTTGTTAAACAAAACCTGTATGCATATACATTGTAGATGTTTCTGTGTCAGTAAATTGTTACATGAACACAAAAGAAAAAATGAAAAATAAAACTAGGGATTCTGATTTGCATGGAAGGAAACACAAAAAATATTAAAAAGAGAAAGTAAAATCTTTAGCAGTGGAATAAAAATGTCAATAAATACAAAATTTACAACTGTAATTCATTATTTTGGGGGATCAAGTTTCTTTATCACAGAAATTCTTTCAACTTTTAAAGCTGTAAAAGCTCCCGTTTTGACTTACGGATGCTCAAACCACTGAGAGCTATCACAAGATCATCTTGACTTGAGAATTCTCAATGAACACAGTGAAAAAATTAGATATGTAAAGTAAATGAAGAAACTGAGGAATGTGAAGTCAAAATAACATGATATAACCAAAAAGATAGAGAACTGATATCTTCATGTGAGTAAGCCAGTCTAATAACTTCATAATATTATACACCATTGCTTTCAAATTGTAAGAAATAATTGTTGCTAAAATAATTCTAGTGATTAGCAAAATAATATAGCTAGTGTGCTTTTCAAATGAAAAACTTCTAAATGTATTGAATATACAATTATAATAATTACAATTTAGTTTACCTTACAGGACCATTCATTTCAAGAATTCTTGGTCATCTCAGCAGACCACTGGGTTCCTTTATGCATAAGATTCCATAGGCAATTTGGAAGAGTCAAGGAAAGCCTGTAATTGATGATTGTATGAGCAAATATCAGGATTAAGGGACATGGGTAATAATGGTTGGTCCACACCAGGGCAGAGTCTCTTACTATGGCAGGGGAAAGAAGGCAAAACACAGCTCAAGTTTCAGTACATTCTCAAGGGGACAAAGTAATTGCTTTAGAGTAAGTCTAAACATGGGAGGCAGGGGCATGTCACACAAAGAACTCTTTAGCCTGCTCCTTGACAAATGCAAATTAACCTCCTAAAAGAATATGGCTACTTTGGGTAGAATGAAAGAATTTTATCACTTAGAAATCCAATTATCTAAGGTGGATTGAAATCATTGTCACACAGAGAGAAATTTCTCTGTCGGGTGGAAGGAGCTATGGCTCCTAGGGGATAAGCTGGAGCAGGGATGGTAACGCTTACCTGGCTGAGTAGGAGCAGCTGGAGAGGAGTCATAAACTGCAGTAATGGTTGAGGCTGGGAAATTTAAGGTATGGGAGAAATAGTGAGTTGATATTGGGAATTGAGATAGTGTGAACCCTTAGAAAAGTTGCCACTGGGTATTTTTTCCCTTCTAACCTTTCTAGTCTCTTGGGAAGAGTTGGAGGAGTTAAAATTTTTCTAACTGTGGGTCTGGAGCTCAGTGCTTCCAAGATTACAGCTTAGGCCATTGATTTTCCTCATGACTGGTGTGTAATAGAAATAATATCTCTGCATTCATTTATTAATTTGTTCAACAAATATATATTAAGCTTGTCCATGGCAGATTTTACTTTGTGTATATGTAAACCAAGCAGATAGATTAGCTATGCATTCACCCATGCTCCCCAGGCCCCAACCCGGGAGCACTAGCTCTTCCTAAGTATAATATTCTGTGTTTCCAGAAAGTACTCAACCTTGATTTATGCCACAGTTCCCTCACCTGTCCTTCATACCAGCAACAGCTTTTGCCTTTGATCCATCTTTCTCTGTATCTATTCAAGATCTACCTCAAGCCCTGGCTTATCTGTCAACACAGTCCCTTTATCCCCTGTTGCATAAATTCATCATGATCTTAGGTCTTCTGATATTTCTAACTTCAGTCCTCAATGCTGTTATGGATTAAATCTTTTAACCCACTTGCTGTTATATTGATGGGATTTTGAAAAGAGGAACGATAAATATGACAGGAAGGTATTTTATATTGGAAATAGAACAGGTGATGGTCAGAGTAAGAAAAGGAGCAGAGGTGAGATTAGATGAAGAGACTACTGTAATAGTACAAGCCAAAAGATTTTGCTTCTGTTTTATTTGAAATATGATTTTTCTTTTAATAGCTAAGAGGAAAATTGGATTCAAGTATGTAAAACAGTAAAAGAGTTAATTTAATAAATTATCAAACACTGTGTAACAGTCTTATTTCAGAGTTTTTATTAATAGATTTATCATGTTTTGTTATGTTTTAATGGAATCACTTCTCAGTTGAAAATATTACTGCTGATACTACTAAAAGTACATATTTTTAATATCTGAGTCTATATAATTATCTCAAACTTCTGTTTTGAAAGGACTTACTTTGGCAGTTACATAAATTCCTGCAATTATACTGGACAGACAAATATTTGTACAGTTAACAAAAACAAATACTTTTTTTTTAATAAAGAGGCACCAACTAATGAAATTGAAAAGGAAAGTGAAATGTAGGCTGAAAGTTTCAGAACTGGATCTTCAAAAATGGGAACTCAGTTAGGGCCCAGTTAGAAACATCAAAAGTCTTCATATTCACTCAGAACCTAAACTCTACCTATAACTGCCACTTGTAAAACCATGTGCCTCTTTCTTTTGGCTATTTAGTCCAATTTCATTATACTCACCATAGGTGTTTGAAGAAAGAATGGGAAAGCCCAAACTAATGAGTTTTTGTAGTGTTGTAAATCTGTACAATGGCCAAAAGCTATTGCTCTGCTGTTTTCTGCAGCAGCACAGACCACTTTTCCTCTGGGCAGTCACTGCTTGAAATAATTACTGACATTAATGATGCAAGCTCCTGAATTTAATAGATCTAGGTTTATGTTGTCATCCATCACTGTGCAACATCTTCTATCTTCTCTGCTATTACCAAAAGTTTCTTTAAGTGTTTTAAGATATTTTATTTGACCCAGCGATGCATTTTAACTACAAGAAACCATCAAGCAAAAATTCCAGGACTCTGAGTTTTATGTATATTATGGTAGTTATATCGGTATAAAATTATTTCTTAATCAAAACTAAAGAACAATAGATGCTAATAAGTGCCACATAAAACATCATCTTAGTCTCTTATGTGTTACATAATCTTGTAACGATACATTGTTAACACTTAATAAAAGCCTTCGTTTGATAAAGGTTTCTTTTGCCTTTTTAAAAGGTGGATTTTTACAAAACTTTGTTACATACTTTGAGATTTAACTGCCACCATTTTCTGCTGCTCAAATACTAAGTAAGATGGATTTTCCTGAACTATTATTAGTAGGGAAGTATGGGTCAGGAGACGCTCCCAGTTTCATGGCTCTAGAGCTCCCTCTTCTGTTCTTATTGTGAAGTGCTAAAAATATGACCTTTCTGAGATGTGTCTCCTCTGCTCTCCTTCTCCAGTTTTTATCCGTACCATCCCTTAGCCACTGTTGTCCCTGTTTTGCTCATTCTAGCTTGAGAGAACTTCAGTTGGTTAGTTTCAAAAGTTCATAAACCCATATCCCTCCAGCACCACCTGAATTTTGTGTTCCCCTCACTCTCACTTAACCTCTTTCTAGATTTGTCTGCTCTTCGCAGATTGGCCTGCTGAGCTTTATTGAGCAGGGACTCTGCTGCAGAGATGACTACCTGCCAACAATTCAATATATGGGATTCTCAAAAGTCATTTTCCTTTTCCTTTGCTTTCATTGTTGGACACTTTGCTGATGCCGCACATTTTATTATTACTGTTGAAATTTGATGGCACCCACTTGTATTTTGGAATCTATGGAGATAACATGTCATTTCGTTTTGTTGAAATGTTGTCCGTGGATTTTTTTCTTTGCTATATCATTTTCTTTGACTGGTTGGGGGCTTGTGGAATTTACCCATCTAGGCTGCCTA
This sequence comes from Pongo abelii, assembly GCF_028885655.2. Lineage (NCBI taxonomy): Eukaryota > Metazoa > Chordata > Mammalia > Primates > Hominidae > Pongo > Pongo abelii. The sequence goes on along the minus strand of NC_071990.2, from coordinate 122,383,373 downwards.
CTGCAGCTCCAGTCTTGCTCCAACTTCTCTTTCTATTTCATCTTGACTCTATTTCGCTAAATTACATTTTTCTAGACATTTGTCCATTATAGTTCTTATTTCACTGTGTTGAGAAGTATAATATACATATAGAAAAGTACAACAAACAAAATGTATATATGATAAATTTTCATGACATGAAATTCCATGTAATCACAACTCAGTCAAAAAAAGAGAATTAATATTTTCTAATTTCCTTTTTGATTCTTTGACTCGAGTTAATTAGAAGTATGGTATTTAATTTCCCAATATTTGGAAAATTTTCATATATCTTTTTGTTATTCATTTCTAGTTTAATTCCATTATGATAAGAGAACATATTTTGTATGATGTAAGTCATTTAAAAATCTGTGAGGCCTTTTTAAAGGCCTAGTATATGGGCTATCTTGGTAATTGATGTACAGTTTAAGATTGCATTTTCTGATGTTGTTGGATGAAGTATCCAATAAATATTAACTAGGTCAAGTTGGTGCATAGTCTTATTCATGTCTTCTGCATACTAACTGATTTTCTGTCTACTTGCTGTACCGATTACTGAGATAAGAGTGATAAAGTCTACAATTGTAATTGTAGATTATCTATTCTGCTTTAAATTTTATCAGTTTTGCTTCATTTTTAAGCTCTGCTATTAGATGGATGCACATTTAGGATATTATTAATGAATTGGCCTTGTTATGAGTATGTAATATCTATCTTAATGCCCTGGCAATATCCTTTGTTCTCAAGTCTACTTTGCCTTTTATTAAGACAAATACACCTGCTCCCCTTTGATTAGTGTTTGCATGGTGCATCTTGTTCTATACTTTTAACCTATCTGTTTTGTCTTTAGTATAAGTTTCTTGTAAGTAGCAGGTATGCGAGTCTTACTTTTTATCCAATCTTTCTTTTGATTGGTCTTTAGATCCAAACTTTGTTTCAATTAGTGTTTAAGTCTTTTATATTTAATGTAATTATGGATATCATTCGATGAAATCATGCCATCTTGCTAGATTTTTTTCCTTCTCCTCTTTGTTCTAATTACTTTCTTCTAATTTTGGATTGTTTATGTTTCATGATTGTTTTATCTTCACTACTGTCTCGTTAGTGTGAGTGCATATATGTATATAATTATGTCTTTAATTAGTCACAATCTATTTTCAAATAATATACTGTCTAAACTGTTTGTACCCACAATACTTCTGACACGAAATGTGTAGGGTTTTCCTCACACCAAGCAATTTTTCGACTCCCTAGACCCAACTCAGTGTCCTGCAAATCAATCAATTCAATTTAGACACTACCTGGAGTTAGCACAAATCCCACATTGTTAAGGGTTCAATCCCACATTGTTAAGGGTTCAATCCCACAAGACTGTCCCCGCTTCAGATGTCAGTCACAAGTCCAGGCAACCCATATTTCTGACCAGCTATTAGTCAGGGGTGTACAACCCCTTCTTCAGGTTCTGTAATTGGCTAGAATGGCTCACAGAACAGAGGAGAGTGCTTTATTTACTATTTTATTTCCTATTAACAGTTCTTATCATTTATTTACCATTTACTATTTATTTACTATTAACAGTTCTTTTAGTATTAACAATTTACTATTAACAGTTCTTAAATTAAAGGATATCAGTCAGAAACAGTCGAATGGAAGAGATGCATAGGGCAGGGTATATGGGAAGAGGTGCTTTTATGTCCTTTTTAGGCATGTCACTCTTTCAGTACCCCAGTGTGTTCACCAAACTAGAAGCTATCCAAATTTTATTGGCTAGGGATTTTTAACAGAGATTTCTTTATGTAGGCACAAATGATTAAATCATTGGCTTTTGGTGATTACTCAATCTCCAGATCCTCTCCACTTCTGGGAGATCAGGAGATAGGGCTGAAAGTTCCAACCCTCTAACTACGTGGTTGGTCTTTGAGCAGCCAGATTCCATATGAAGCTATCTTTGGGTCCACCAAAAGTCACTTCATTAGCATAAAATCCAGTATGGTTGAAGGAAGCTTATTAAGAATAACAAAAGGTATTCCTGTCACCCCTATCACTCACACATTTCCAAGCGTTTTAGAAGTTCTTGTGTTAGGAACTGGCACAAAGACCAAATATACTTTCTTATATCATAATATCACATCCTGCTTCACATGCAACAGTACATTCCCAATTCTTCACATCATTTTTGCAGTGTTGTCATACATTTTACTACATTGCTACTACTTTTACTATAGGTCATCAAGTACTTTATTTTATTTTTTGGTCTTCTGGCAAGAAGTTGAGGGTTTAACTATGCCTTTCTGCTTTGTAATTACACAACTGTGCTAACATCTGGGGTCAAGCAATGAGAGGACGGACAGAGAAAAAAAGCAATGGGGTTGGTCCCACCTTCTGGAAACCCCTACTTCACCAACTAGAAAGAAACTTTCAGAGTTTTGGTTCCTGTGAGGCTCTTTCTACCAGTCATTGCCAACATCACCACCACCACCATGACCGTGGTACTTCTTGGAAACTATGGGGCCAGACAATGAAGAGATGAGAGAGAGAGAAAAAAACAAAAACCAAAAACAAACAAACAAACAAAAAACATAATGCTGCTCTCTTACTGAGCATTAGAAGTTCCTTTTCCAGCTCCTCAGACTAGAGCTAGATATATTATCCATTTGTATCCCAGTGCTAATTTTTGGGGGCACTGGAGCTTTGAGTTCAGGTCAGGGTATATTGAAAGAAAACGATGCTGAATACTGCCAATTCAGTGACGCTTTGAATTCTGGTCTTCTCCCCCAGTTCTTCTACTGCTATTTAATTTTCTGTGCCTTCCAACAGCTGCTTCATGCATTCTGACAAAATTTTATACCTGTGTTCATGGAGGGAGACAGGCTAGAGTATGCTTCATCTTACCCAAACTGGAATGGTTCATTGTGGTTTTAATTTGATTTAATTTAATTCTCTGGTTACTACTATGGTGGGAAACCCTTTAATATACTTTCTGGCTGTTTGGCTATCCTGGTTTGTAAATTGTGTGTTAAAGTCTCTTGGCCATTTCTTTTGTTTGTTTATAATTGGGTTGCATATGTTCTTATTAATTAATATAAATTATTTTACTCTAAAGTGACTTTTTTTCAATTATCAAGTGTCAGGTATGTTGGAGATTTGTTCTTGGGCTCCTTATTTGATTTCTTTCCTATATTTGCTCATTCTTTTGCATCAATACCACACTGACCTAATTGTTATACTTTTATAAGCTTGATATGGAACATAGGAAGTCATTTTAACTCACTTCGTTTTTCTTGAGTTTCATGGATATTTTTAGTTGGTTTTCATTCACATACAAATTTTAGGATCAGCTTATCAATTCATACCCCAGCACCCAAAATGAAAATTTAATAGGGCTTTGTTTGGCGTTGTACTGAATTCATAGATCAGTTTTGGGAGAATTGACATTTTTATAACATTGAATCTTCCAATTTTTTTTTGTTTTTAATCTCAATAGTGTTGTTTTTGTTTTTAATCTCAATAGTGTTGATACAGTTTTCTGTATCACAGTTTCTTGTAACATTTTCTTATAATGTGCTTTTTCAGTTTTGTATCAGGATTGTCCTGGATTCATTAAATAAGTAAGAAAATATTTATTCTTTTTTTTTTTTTTTTTTTTTTTACCCGTTCCTTAAAAATACACTTTATTTTTTAGAATAGTTTTAGATTTACAGAAAAACTGAGAATATAGTACAAAGAATTCTCATATATCCTGCACCTAGTTTTCTTTAACATCTTACATTACTATGGTACATTTGTTCTAATTAATGAATCAATATTGATATTTTATCATTAGCCAAAATCTATACTCTATTCGTATTTCTTTAGTTTTTACCTGATTTTCTATATTGTTTTCAGGATCCCATCTGGGATACCATATTACACTTAGTTGTTTCTCCATAGGCTCCCCTTGTCTGTAACAGCTTCTATTCTATCTATTTTTTTTTGAAAAGTAGTCATAGAATTAAAATGATCTTTTCATGAAAATTTGGTGGAATTTGCCTATAAAACTATCAGGTGTTTTCTTTATAAAAAATTTATAAAACTACTTGACTTTCTATTATTTTTTCTGTAAGTTGATAAACATTAGTTTTTAGAAATGTGTCTATTAAGTATTTAACTATATTGGCATAAAATTAATAGTAGTTTTCTCTTATTTAAAAAAATATTTTATATTTCTGTACTTATGTCCCTTTTGGCATTCAAAATGCAATTTATCCATGGCTTCCCTCTATTCTCTCTTACTTCATGAGATTTTATCAGATATTTGTCTAATATATTATTCTTTCAAAGTACCAACTTTGTTGATCATCACCTTGTCTGTAATTTCGATTTAAAAAAACTCTGCTCTTAACAATATTATGTACCCCTAGTGAGATCCAGGATAAAGGGAGGCGATAACCCTTAAGGCAGAAGGCACTGGGTTCCACATTAGAATGGGTAATGTTTGCCATTCATCTCTCCACTAAGCATCTCCTTAGATGAGGGCTTTTCACTGGAAGAAATAGCACTCAAAGGAGGTTGTCCTTCTAGTTTGTTACCTGAGAGCCCCAGGAGTTTCCAGATGGAAGGGCCGAAGAATGACTGCCCAGATAGTTACAATGGTTGTTTTAATCTGTACCTCACCCAAGTAGAATTTTTGCACAGGCTTTGTGTTGTTCTCATAGTCACCTTTACCAACATAGGATCAATCTCCTTAATTTCTCTAGTGAGGACACAGGCATGATTTCAAGCTAATAGCAGAGTGCAACAAGAGAAAACCTTAAAAGACATATCTGTTATCTATTTTACAATTGCTACCATAAGCCAAAATTTGCTTTAGACTACTGTCATGCTTAGTAGTTTAATCCACTGTTTATCTCTCCAGGGGAAGATATATCAATAATATATTATTGATATAAAAAAGTAATTTTAAGAATTAACAAAAATATTAGATATAAAACTATAATAGTTGAAATAAATAATGCAATACATATAATAGAATGGATGAGGCTGAAAGATAAATTAAGGAGTTAAAATAACAGTCTAAGGAGCTCTCTTGGAATGAAGTGTAGAACAATTACAATTTTTTTTTTTAAAGAAGGAAAATGTTAAGACACATATATTATAGAAGTAGATCTAGTATGATACAGCTAATATAAATTGTAGTGGGGAAATTATTAAATAAAGAGTAGCAAATATTGAAAACATAATGTAGATGAACATGACAGAATTAAAGAAAAATAAATGGCCTCAGATGAACAAGGCACAGAGTGTTAAACAGGAGAGACAAGAAAAAGTTGACATCCAGACATGTTATAATAAAGTGCAGTACTTAGTAGGAAAATGTTAAGACTCCTGAAGGAGCAAAACATCTTCGAAGATGAACAGCAGTCTTCATCATAGCAACATTGTATACAAAAGGACAATGGAGTCATATTTTTAACATATTGAAGGCATATATATAACTTGGATTTAGAACCATTTATTCTTCCATGATGATATTTCAATGTTCGAGCAATCATATATTCAGCTACTTAAACCTCTGAAGTTATACTACATAAAAGCCTTCATTGAAAGAACTTTTGAAGGAACTTCTAAAAAATATACTGACAATGCTGCATATTTTTTCATAAAAAAATTAAGAGTTTTAAGATACCTTGGTAAAATTGTTATTTAAAAATATATGGCATTTTTCCACAAAAGAAAAATATATATATTTTCATGATAGCCTAGGATGAAAATACCTACTTAATATAAAATCATGCACATTTAAGAGAGGAAAAGGCAAAACTAGAGATATTTAGAAAATGTTAAAGTTTTTGTTTTGCCTAAAGAAATATATAGATATTAGTTTTTATATAGGTAAGGAAATAGAAGAAACAAACATAGAAAGTGGGGTAAAAATTAAAATAAAAGCGTTAGATAAAAATGTGCAAATATATAATCATTGTCAATAAATAGTGATTAGAATTACAGTTAAAAAGCACAGGCTCTCACACTGTGAAAAAATCTAGCTTCATGCTTTTTATTAAAGATACATCTAAAACATGTAATATGCAAAGACTGAAAATTAAAGAATGGGAAAGGATATATCAGGAACAAACCAACCATATGGTGTTGCTTTACTAACATTAGACTACACAACTTTAAACCAAACAACATTATAGTCACTAAATAATACTGAATTATTTATTTATTATTGTGGGATCTGGCCAGCAGCCCACAATGCAATGGGGCTCTTTCTTTGTTCCCAGGCAGATCAGCAGGTCAAGAAATAACAGACACACACAAGATAGTGAAAGCTGGGTCCAGGGGGGTCACCGCCTTCTGGTCCCGTGATGCTGCCAATGCACTGTATATACCAGCATTTATTATTAAGTTTCATGAGAGCGGGGGTAGGTTAGTGAGGGATTTAGGGTCATTTGATTATGAGGTGAGATGGTCACATGGGGATGAAGTAATTCTTTAACATAACATCCGTATGCATAAGTATAGTATACAGAGATAAGAATTTACAATATAGTGTGTGCATCAGTAATTTCTAACAGAGCCTTAAAACGGAAACACAGTCTTTCCATAACCTATGATTAGCAAGATATTAATCAGCAGTAACAGTTACAGCAAAAGCTGGTTACAAATAATCCATAGAAACAGGATGTGAAGCTAGACAACCAGTTAGACCAGAAATTCTCAGAAGGGAGTATGCCTTAACCCTAAAGAGGCCTAGAAGAGCCGTGGCAAGATGAAAGCATTTATAGCCCTATCTTATCCATATGAACAGGCACTCCTCATGCGTCCGTTTATAGGCTCTCCACAAGGGTCGCATTCCATTCCCAGAGCTATGAACATCTGCTTTTCTGCGATAGGAATCTTGGTGATGTGAAACCTTCCTGACTGCACTTCTGTTCATAGGCTCTCTGCAGGGGGAAGCATATCATGCACTGTTGGCTCATTCTGGCAGCCCAACCTGGCATTGTCTTCACACAATCCTGTATGCAATTTTGTATTTACAATAACCAGGAGCATTTCATGTTTTATTCTGTAGCAATAGTTTCAGGGGATCTCCCTACATCTCTCCCTTTTCTCTGATTTAAATGAACCATAGCAATCATAGCTTAGCACTGATCATGATTGGATTGAAGAAAATTTTTTCCAATTTTACACATGAACAACAAACCAATAGCACAAATTATATTCAGAACAAAATTAATGATAGTGGATCCTTCCAAAGATTTTACCCATTGAATGGGGTTGAGATTAGATAACCCCTCAGAGATACTGTCTAAAACTTCAGCACCAGGTAAAGCAGTTAAGTGTGCTTGAGAGGCCTCAAAAATCTGTTCTTTTAGCTCGCTTATGTCTAAACTTAAATTATCTTCACTTCCTTGTAAATGGCATTTTACTGATTCCCAATTGTGAACAGACTCATTATATTGAAATGGAGTTATACAAAAATCAGAAGTATTCCAATCACATTGCATTTGTAATCTATGTTCTAAACTCATAATTCTATCTCCCATTCATATAACAGTTTGTCTTAGATCATTAAGGCCAATTTTTGATCAATACCTGACTGAGAATTCCACATCTGAGTAGAATTTTTTTGCCATTTATCCACAAAATGAACAGTTTGAATAGATTGATGTAATGCAACTCCAGCAGTAGCAGCAGTCGCAGTAACAGCAATCAAGCCCATTATTACTGCAATTAATGTAAAAATAAATCATTTACTCTTTCTAAGAATTTTTTGTAGAATATTGTTAATAACATGGAGAGAAGGGGAAGATTCCCAAGGCCTATGTAAGGCTACAGGGAGCCAAATACCTTCTCTGGCTCTGACTATTAAAATACTATGATATTGATTAAAGGATGAGTCAATACAAGCATACAAGTAACAATTAACACATGTAATTATGTTGGTTTTGAACTAACATGAATCTTTCCTACTAATAACATATATGGTGGTTTAACACAACTTTTAAGTGGTATAGTTTTGTTGGATTCCATATAGATAGTATATATATTTTAGGATGGTACTCTTTTTTATGAATGTGGGGTGGAGGGAATAGGTTGTATGAGAGGTGGTGGGGGGACATTAGCAATGGTGGGGTATAAGGCCTCATAATCTTTACTGTCCCATCTTTGAATTGACCTTTTGATGATTGCCATAGTGATATTTTTGGCTGTGTGGAAATAGTAGTGTAATTAATCTGTTGTCTTAGTTTTTGAGGTGACAAGGTGAATTTACTTATAACACTTTCTCCACCCCAAACTCTCATACCAGTCATAGCTATGGTTAATCTCCGTAATTCTGAATGTTCAGGTCCTAAGTGGGGAACAACCAGCCTTGGCTTTGGAGGGGCAGCCCCTGCCCCTTTCCACTTAAAAGGAAAAAAGGAGTTAAATCTATGATATAATAGGGGAGGGTTGTCACTACTTTTTTGATAAGTAATATCATAGAGAAAATGTTGACAATCTCTGTGACCTTGAGAGAAATCATTAGTAATATGACCTTTGGGAGCCTAATCAACAATGCTGTAGTGAGAAGAATTAAATAACACTGTTCCTTCTGAAGTAACACAATCCTTCCATATTAATTTTTCAGCATTTGAAGACAAGTTGAGAGGACACGCAGGTCCTAAAGGCTTATATTGGGATGTGTGAATATAATTAGTGATTCCTATTTTGATCTGCCTTAGAGGTTTTAATGAGAGCCCTGATAGCAAGTGTCCCAAAGGAGGGACAGAGTGACCAGATGGTAGTGTGACTGCCCAAGTTTGAACATCTAATGAGAGACATCCATTAGTGGGTCCCAGGCGCAAAAGTGGATACCTAAAACCTAAAGTGATATTGAAAGGGGTTCCTTCTTCTGAAGGTTGGGCAGGACAACGATCGTCTACAGAACCAGGCATCCAAATACTATCATTAACATAGACCTCGATAGGAGTGTCCATCCATGTCATAGCTCAAATAAGAGGAGGAAAAGGAATATAGGCCCAATATATATAGTTTTTAACAGTCTGTGGAGTGACAGAGGGTAGAAGGATCAGTGTCATCAGGAGGAGGCAGAGGTTGAGCCAGATCTGGATCGCTGGAGACAAGTTGTTCAGGATGACTGACTGGATTGTCTGTTGTAAAGGAGTTAGCGTGGTTATTTTTTTCTTTTTGATGGTTGGATGTGTTAGTTGTTTCCTGCTGTGGCGTTTTCTCAGCAAATTTCTCCGTCTCCTTTTTGCATGCATCTTCAGGCCACAATTTCAGGTGTCTAGTAGGAATCCAAACAGGAGATTGATGTTCACCTGGGGAAACACAAGCATAGCCTCTTCCCCACGTTAAAATAGAACCTTTTGAACATATAGTAGATTGAACATCTTTCTACCATACTTCCCTTCCTTGGTTTACTGTGGGACGGTTACCAGAGAAATGTTTTTTTGGCAGCAGTAACAGAACTAGATTTAGGAATATTAAGAAAATTTAATGTGAGCAATGCCAAGTTTAGTTGTATGTGGGGGGTAGACAACTCCTTATCCCCCTCTTTTTGTTTAACTAATTGTAATTTTAAAGTTCTGTTACTTTTTTCTACAATAGCTTGGTCTTGTGGGTTATGAGGAATACCAGTAATATGTTTAATATGCCACTGATCAAGAAAATTTTTAAAAGCTTTACTGCAATAGGCTGGACCATTGTCTGTTTTGAGCGCACTAGGAATTTCCATAACCGCAAAACATGAAAACATATGTTTTTTAACATGAGAAGTGGCTTCTCCAGTTTGACAGGTAGCCCAGATGAAATTGGAAAAGGTGTCAACAGTGACATGCACATAAGCTAACTTTCCAAAAGAAGGAACATGAGTAACATCCATTTGCCAAATAGCATTAGGAGGAAGGCCTCAGGGATTAACTCCGAGCGATTGTGTGGGTAAGACAAGAACCTGACATTGAGAACAGTGTTGTACAATTTGTTTAGCTTGCTTCCAACTGAGAGAATATTTATGTTCAAGACCTGAGGCGTTAGTATGAGTGAGTTCATGAAATTGTTCTGCATCTGTAATGGCTAGAGAAACTAGAGTATCAACTTTATGATTACTACTGGATAAAGGTCCAGGTAAATTAGTAAGAGAATGAATATGAGTGATGAAAAAACGGTGATTTCAGTTTCTGGCAGTTTTCTGTAACAAAGAGAACAAGGAAAATATATTAGAGTCAGTAGTATTTTTGATGGTAGCTGTTTCTATTGCCTTAGTGGCATGGACTACATAAGCTGAGTCAGAGACAATATTAAGAGGCTGATCAAAATCCTGTAACGCAGAGATAACAGCAAACAACTCGGCTTTTTGAGCAGAAGTGTATGGAGTAGAAATGACTTTATCTTTTGGTCCTACATACCTTGCCTTCGCATTACTGGATCCATCAGTAAAAATGGTAATGGCCTCTAGTGGTGATGAACGAGTTAAGTTTTTTTAGAGTCCAGGAAGTATTTCATAGAAATTGAAAGAATTTTGACTTAGGCAAATGATTATCAATAGTGCCAATGAAGTCAGCCAGATTAGTCTGTCAGCATAAAGATGTAGAAAAGGCATTTTTAACTTCATTTTTTGACAAAGGGACCACAATAATGTTTGGATAAAAGCTGGAAATTTTAGTGATACGTTGACGTATCACTAAATCAAATGACATGGCCATTTAATCAAGATATATTGAAAGAGTTTTAGAGGCTGAATTAGGAAGAAATACCCATTCAACTAGAGAATCATTTAGTACTATAAGTCCTGTAGGAGAGTGGATGGAAGGAAAAACTAAAAGTTGTAAAGGCAAATTTGGGTCAATACAAGAGATTTGTGCCTCTCTCACTCATTCTACAAAAGACAACTCTTGTTTTGCTGGTTCAGTTAGAGAGTGAGGACTGTTTAAATCTGTATCTCCTGATAAAGTAGCAAATAGATGAGATAATGCATAAGTAGGGATGCCTAGGTTTGGTCTGAGATAATTGATGTCAACTAGTAATTTTTGAAAATCATTGAAGGTGTTTAAATTGTCAGTACGAAGTTGGACTTTTTGGGGCTTAGTGGAGCAAGCTTCTAGCTGCATTCCTAAGTACAGAAAAGGAGTGGCTTGTTGAATTTTATCAGGAGCAATATAGAGTCCTGCATTGGCAACAGCTTATTTTAAAGAGGTAAAACATTGAGTTAATTCATCTTTAGTGGGAGCAGCAATCAGTATATCATCCATATAACGAAGAATGTAATTATTTTTAAAAGTCTGTTTGATAGGTTGTAACACAGTACCGACAAACTGACAAATAGTAGGACTGTTAATCATTCCTTGAGGTAAAACTTTCCATTGATATCTAGCTGCAGAAGCTGAATTGTTAATGGAAGGTATAGTGAAAGCAAATTTTTCACAGTCTGACTTGTCTAAAGGAATATGAGAAAAGCAGTCTTTAAGGTCAATGATAATTAAAGGCCATTCCTTAGGAATCATGGAGGAGGAGGGCACACTGGGTTGTAACGCCCCCATAGGTTTAATAATTGCGTTAACAGCTTTTAAGTCTGTTATCATTCTCCATTTTCCTGACTTTTTTTGTACAATAAACACAGGCAAGTTCCATGGAGACAAGGAGGGCTCAATAGTGTTTGCTTGTAGTAAATCATTAACAATTTCAATTAAAGCCTCCAACTTGTGTTTGGAAAGTGGCCACTGCTCTACCTAAACAGGTGATTCACACATCCATTGTGCAGGGGCAGAGGAAAAGAGAGAAGGAGAGTGAGGGTGCTGGCACGTGGACTAGGGGGAAGCAGGATTCCAAGCCTCTGAAAGAAGGGGTCCCAGAGCGTCGAAAGAAACAGTAGGCTTAGAAGAGGGGAGAGGTCCAAAAGGATGAGAGGAACAAGAAACAGACCATTCAGATGAATGCCATAAGTCCTCCTCTGACAGAGGGGGCAATGGCTTAGTAGAAGAAGAGCTAACATATACAGGTTCCAAGATAGGAGGCGGAGGGAGGGGATCATCACCAGGTTCCTCCCCTTGGGGAGAAAACAAGGAGAGATCGAATTCCTCCTCATCATCAGAAGGAGGACTAGTAGGGAGTCAGCTACCTGAGGTAAAGGGAGTGGCTCAACGTCCACGTTAACTTGTGGCAGTTGAAGAGTATCACCAGACTGAAAAGGAAGTAAAGCAACATGAATAAGAGCCAAGTCAGTCCAAACAGATATACGAAGTAAAACACCGTCTCTCATGAGTTGACAGAGAGTGGTGTCAACTCTATCCCAGTCTAACAGGTCCACAGAACCTTTGTCAGGGAACCAAGGGCAATATTTTTCAATAGTCTGAAGTAAGAGAATAAGGTCATTGGAATCAGGCTTGATTCCACCCTGTTTAAGAAGAAGTTTAATAAAATACAGATAAGCCTGGTGTTTAGATTGTGATCGTCCCATAATAACCCTGGAATAATACCAGTCGACAAAACCAAAAAGAGGGGAGAGTCAGAAAAAGCATACCCGGAGACCTTACCATTGAGACTGAAGACTAGTGCACCCCCACTCAGAGTGCACTGAGCCGAGGAACAAAGAAGGCCATGTTAGGCACCAGATATTGTGGGATCTGGCCAGCAGCCTGCAATGCAACAGGGCTCTTTCTTTGTTCCCAGGCAGATCAGCAGGTCAAGAAATAATAGACACACACAAGATAGTGAAAGCTGGGTCCAGGGGGGTCCCATGATGCCACCAATGCACTGTATATACCAGCATTTATTATTAAGTTTAGTTAGGGTGGGGGTAGGTTATTGAGGGATTTAGGGTCATTTGATTATGAGGTGAGATGGTCACATGGGGATGAAGTAATTATTTAGCATAACATCTGTATGCAGAAGTACAGTATACAGAGATAAGAATTTACAATATAGTGTGTGCATCAGTAATTTCTAACAGAGCCTTGAGACAGAAACACAGTCTTTCCATAACCTATGATTAGCAAGATATTAATCAGCAGTAACAGTTGCAGCAAAAGCTGGTTACAAATAATCCATAGAAACAGGATGTGAAGCTAGACAACCAGTTAGACCAGAAATTCTCAGAAGGGAGTATGCCTTAACTCTAAAGAGGCCTCATGGCAAGATGAGGGCATTTATAGCCCTATTTTATCCATATGAACAGGCGCCCCTCATTCATCCATTTATAGGCTCTCCACAAGGGTCACAGTTCATACCCAGAGCTATGAACATCTGCTTTTCTGCGATAGGAATTTTGGTGATGTGAAACCTTCCTGACTGCACTTCTGTTCATAGGCTGTCTGCAGGGGTAAGCACATCACATGCTGTTGGCTCTTTCTGGCAGTCCAACCTGGCATTGTCTTTACACAATCCTGTATGCAATTTTGTATTTACAATAACCAGGAGCATTTCATGTTTTATTCTGTAGCAATAGTTTCAGGGAGTCTCCCTACAATTTATTTATTTGTTTTTATTTATTGATTTATTTTTTGAGCTGGAGTCTTGCTCTGTTGCCCCGGCTGGAGTGCAGTGGCACGATCCTGGCTCACTGCAAGCACTGCCTCCCAGGTTCATGCCATTCTCCTGCCTCAGCCTCCTGAGTTGCTGGGACTACAGGCGCCTACCACCACATCTGGCTAATTTTTTGTATTTTTAGTAGAGATGGGGTTTCACTGTGTTAGCCAGGATGATCTCCATCTCCTGACCTCGTGATCCACCTGCCTTGGCCTCCCAAAGTGCTGGGATTACAGGCATGAATACTGAAATATTTAATTCATCAAGAAGATATAAAACCATTCTAAATAGGGAAATATAAAATAAAACACTCTCAACATAAATATGTAAAGCAAAAATTAAATTACAGGAATAAATGAATAAATCTGCCATTATATGGAAGATCTCAACACAGTTCTGATTCACCATTATGTCAAAAGAAAAAGTATAAGAAAAGGAAAAATACATTTGTAAATTGCTTACAAGCATAATTACATACAAACTGTGAGGAAAGAAAAATAATTTTCTCTAAGGATTTTTCATGGACTTATTTTTTTTGTTCCTATTTGTTATTTATGGATATTTTGTTTTCCTCTGGTTCTCTTTCGTTGACTTTAAGAAAGGAATCACATCCTCCGCTCATTTTGTCGTTGTTCTGGCAGGAACTAAAGCCTGCTTTTTTTTTTTTTCCTAATGCAATAAATAAATAACTATACCTTAAAACACACAAAACTGATAAGCTGATTACTAGGTTTATTAGGTTAGAAATAGATCTAAAGGAGAAACAAAAGCAAGTTCGCAATCAAGACAGCCTGTTACCTTGAAGATCAAATGCATTGGACTTTAAAAAGTATAATTATATATAATGATTGCTTTTTTTACTTCTGTAGAAGTAAAAAAAATAAAAGTCATCTGAAGACCTTTTTGGAATGAGATGTTTATAAACAATCCTAAGTATTCAAATATCACTGACTATTCAGGGAAGTACATCATGCCTGGCTCGAAAATTCTGTACCTGGGAAATTGCCAATCCGTTCACGTAGACTCTGGAAACATTCAGAAATGTGCAAGTCAACAGACAAATACTTACCCAGAGTTCTTAGAATAATTAAGAGAGGTCAAAAGAATATAAATACTACCTTTAAACAGGAGATTTAAGCTTCTTGAAGAGCTTGTTGAGATCCTCATCCCAATCAGACTGTGCCACAGGAAGCTTTGAGTCTTTCTAGGGAGGAATCTGGGGTCTAGAGAAGTCCGCAATTTTAAGTAGTAGTATGTTGCTATGTATCCTTGTTTGTGAAGTAAAGCTGCCTGTATGGATGAGTTATTATAAACTGGTGTCAGCTGGTGTCTTTTAATTAATTATTATCACACTCATAACGACTGCTTAGTATTTAACAAAACAGCCAAAGAAACTGCGTAAATGGATGAAACTCAAAAAACAAAGTCTTGTTAGTTTTTCCTACTGGGTCATTTTCACACAATCTAATTGCAATATCTTACAGAAGTGGAAATATATCATCGTTTGGCTAGATGTAAGAAAACAAAAGATCCTTTAGAATATATGAATATAAAAGTAGGTAGTTTAAAAAGTCTGAAAATAATCAACTATTTGCTGATTTGATAATTGATATGAAATGGTAAGCACACGGTTTTTTCTCCAGCATTTTATTGAGAAAATTGTCAAGTGTACAGAAAAGTTGAAAGAATTTTACAGTAAACACCCAAATACCCACCACCAACATTCTACCTTTAACATTTTACTATATTTGCATTATCATATTGAGAGGTGAAGCCAGCTGGACTTCCTGGATCGAGTGGGGACTTCGAGAACTTTTCTGTCTAGCTAAAGGTTTGTAAATGCACCAATCAGCACTCTGTAAAAATGCACCAATCAGCACTCTGTGTCTAGCTAAAGGTTTGTAAATGCACCAATCAGCACTCTGTAAAAATGGACCAATCAGCACTCTGTAAATGGACCAATCAGCACTCTGGTGAATGGACCAATCAACGCTCTGTAAAATGGGCCAATCAGGAGGTGTGGGCAGGGCCAAATAAGGGAATAAAAGCTGGCCAACCCAGCCAGCAGCGGCAACCTGGCTTGGTTTCCCTTCCATGCTGTGGAAGGTGTGTTGTTTTGCTCTTTGCAAGAAATCTTGATGCTGCTCACTCTTTGGGTCTGCACTACCTTTATGAGCTGTAACACTCACCGTGAAGGTCTGCAGCTTCACTCCTGAAATCAGTGAGACCACGAACCTACCGGGAGGAATGAGCAACTCCGGATGCACCACCTTTAAGAGCTGTAACGCTCAGGTATGCAGCTTCACTCCTGAAGTCCCTGAGACCACAAACCCACCAGGAGGAATGAACAACTCTGGATGCACCACCTTGAAGAGATGTAACACTCACTGTGAAGGTCTGCAGCTTCACTCCTGAAGTCAGGAAGACCATGAACCCACCAGAAGGAAGAAACTCCAGCCACATCTGAAGGAACAAACTCCAGACACACCATCTTTAAGAACTGTAACACTCACCACAAGGGTCCGCGGCTTCATTCTTGAAGTCAGCGAGACCAAGAACCCACCAAAAGGAACCAATTCTGGACACAATATATTTCTCCAAATCCACATCCCTCTCTGTATCCTGAATCCATCTTGTGTTTCAAAATAAATTTAATATATTAGTACTTTTCCCTTTAGCATGCATATCATGAACTGAAGTTCTATATTTGCTTACATTTTATGTAAAATTAATGAATAAAGAAATGCACAAACGGTAAGTGTACCTTTGCATGACCTTTGACAAATGCATACACCTGTGTAACCTAAATCCCTGAGACGACATTGAACATCATCACCAATCCAGATAAGTTCCTTTTTCCTCTTCCCAATTAGTCTCTGTACCCCCATCCCCATAAGAAACTATTAATCTGATTTTATGTACCACAGAATAGTTTTGCCTGTTCTAGAATTTCATCTAAATTAATAGATATTTAGTCATACAATATTTAATGATTTGTGTAAGGCTTCTTTCAGTATATAGTATACTAATATAATGTTTTTGAGATGCGTTTTGGAGTGTATGAGTTTGTTAGTTTTTATTGCTGAGTAGTATTCCATTGCATGTATATACTACAGTTTGTTTATCCATTCTCCTATTGATGGACACCTGTGTTGGTTCTTGTCTTGGGCTATTATGAACAAAGCTGCTATGAACATTCTTATACAAACCTTTGTGAATGTATATTTATTTCTTTTGGGAAAATACCTAGGAGTCGATTCACTAAGTCATAGATTCAGTAAATGTTTACTTTTATAAGAAACTTTAGCATGTGTTTTAAAAAATTATTATTAGAAAGGTTGCTACAAAAGGAAAGAATGGGAGAAAGCATATCAGCTTTAGAATCAGTTTTACCGTTTAAATACAGGCTCTATTAGCTTTATGACAATATTAGACATACATATGCTAAACTGAAATAATATCTCAAACCTAAGAGAATTTTATTTCTCACTTAAATATTTGTCCAAGTGGGTGTTCCTAGTCCTGGATTGTTATACTCTCTAGTTTAAAGATAGTATTTTGTTTATATTTCTTATTCTCCTTATTGCCTTGAACTGAATTGAGAGATTTTTAACAAAAGTCCCATAATATTTTATTAAACTTTAACTTCAACATCTCCAAAGTTTCACTTTTAACACAGTAACCTTTTTTCTTAACAGATTCTGTGCCAACTTGCTTTCCTACGTATTGCTGTTGCTGAACTGTCACATCACTGTAAATAGAGCTTCTCAATTCCAAAAGTCATTCTCAATAAGCAAACACTGTGCACTAAAGAATTTTATTATCCTTATGTTTAGCAGAAATTCCATAATTTAAGGGCAGCATAATAGCAAATTCATAGGTAAAAATATTAGCACTTTGGGGAAAGGAAAATATATATATGTATAAATGCCTCAAACCTGTGGTTCGGCTACTCCTAATTTTTTTTTTTTTATTATTATACTTTAAGTTTTACGGTACATGTGCACAACGTGCAGGTTTGTTACATATGTATACATGTGTCATGTTGGTGTGCTGCACCCATTAACTCATCATTTAGCATTAGGTATATCTCCTAATGCTATCCCTTCCCCCTCCCCCCACCCCACAATAGTCCCTTGAGTTCTCTTCCTGTTTCTCCCAACAAAACTCAGTTCTAGTGGAAAATGAGTAGGAAGGCAGGAGGCAGGCATGTGACTGGTGGAGCGGCATAAGAAGCAATGGGGTCTCTGGCCGTGTTTGACGTGCACTTTCTCTGCCTTGCTAGTGTGAAAGCCAAGACAGACAGTGGCTTCCCTGACAGAGCCAACGTGCAGTCCATGCAAGGCCATGCTCACCGACACCGGAAATCCAGTACATCCAGTCACAGAAGTGTGGGTGCTATTGGGAATGGCGTAAGCCTACTGGAACCCCTCATCACTGAGAAGCTGGGAGTGGAGGAAAAGGCGTCTGAAAACCATTTGTCAGTGTTACCCATTCTCACTGGCATCTTGCTGTTCATGGAGAGGAAGAATTGGACTCTCATCTGAGTGAACTACTGCCAGTGGCATGTAATTCCTCACATCCTCAAAACTGATTCTGAAGAAAGGACGGTCAGCAGTTGACTGGATTCCTTGTTACCTAAATAAATATTCAATTCAAGACTAACTATTCTAACAGCTGTCCAATGTTGACGTCAGTGGACTGTATTTTTTTACCCTTTTATTTTTTTTGAATTACGTTTCGGCAATTTGAGAGCTTTCCAGCCAACAAATTTATATGTTTGAGTCTTAAACATAGTTAGGTATTACTGTGGCTTCAAACAAGCTATTGATTCTGCAGTAGTGGGTTTTAATTGAATTGATTGTTTTAAAAAAATCTGTTAAGAGTTTAATTGCTATGCGGAAGTCTTAGCAATACATATTTAGTTTTTACTGACTTTAAGACTTTACTTTTACTCTAGTAGATAAGCTCAATAAAGTTCATATCCTGACACACATCCCCTGCACCCCCTGAAAAATATTCTCACCAACATGTTGAACATCATGGGAGAACCAATGACTCTTAGAAATAAAACAATTGCTTTCTGCACCCATTTCCAGCTGTTGGAATAGTCTCCTGGCCTTTCTTGTGTTCATATCAAGGACTGCATCAGCTTGTGAGAGTCAACGCCTGTTTGCCTAATAACCCTCAACAGATCTCTCACTTCCTCTATTTAGAAAGGGTGGTCCCTCTTGTGCTCCTGGTACATCCTCTGGAAAAGAGCAACGGTTGAGAAAACTAATTGGCAATACTTTACAGAGATAGCTGTCACATGTGTTGTTAAAATGTCAAAAGGGCCACAAGTAATTCCTTCTTAAAAAGAAACCATCTTCATTTTTGTCTTATATTCAGAAGAAACCTTTCCAGCAGGTAGGAATCCTTGATTTTTTTTTTCTTTTCAAGGTAAGGATTGTGCAAATCTGAATAACTCCAAAATAATTGAGCAGTGATATGTGGTAGTCAATAAAAAATAGCACAGCCTTGGACAGGCCAGTGGCGCAGGTGCAGGCCTGTAATCCCAGCACTTTGGGAGGCCAATGATGGCAGATCACTTGAGCTTAGGTGTTGGAGACCAGCCTGGGCAATATAGTGGAACCCCATCTCTGCCAAAAAAAAAAAAAGTTTAGCCGAGTGTGATGGTGGGCATCTGTAGTCCTAGCTATTCCAGAGGCTGAGGAGGGAGGATGAGGTGGCAGGATGGCTTAAGAGCTGAGATGAGATCTGCCATGGCATTCTAGCCTGGATGTCAGAGCAAGACCCTGTCTGAGAAAAAAAAAAAAAAATCACAGTCTCAAACCTAGCTGGTCAGCCCTCTGATATTTTATTAACGTCTGGGCCATTCTTCCCAGCATACTCAGTGGCCCAAGCTTTTATAGGAAATAGATACAAAAGAATATGGTAAACTTTTATTGCATATATTTGCTCTAGATATGTCATAAACATTTTACCAAACTCTAATTTTAATTGGAGAAACAAGAAAAATCTAATGCAATTTTGCACTGAGAAAGGTGTTCATGGTTCATTTGATTTTCTATTCAAAATGAATACAGACTCCTTTCATCTGGTGTTCCTCTCACTAGTAATAATAGTAGCAATAAAAGGTTAATCCATTCCTACTGAGAATGGAAATTATATGTGAGAAAAAAAGACTGATAGTTAATAGTAATCCTTTTAGAGAAGTAAGACCAAAGTTAGTTTTTTAATTTACTAATTCTTTTGCCCAATATCACTTGAAATTTTCATATTCTTTTGTCTAAGCATCTCTGGATTATTTTTGTTTCTTTTGTTTTTAAAAAATATTTAGTATTTTGGTGCAGTATCTACTGTCTTGCACTCTATCCAGTGTATAACACATTGGAGAGTTTAAATGTCAAGTAAATACTTAACAAAATATTTAGCTGTGCTATGTTCTTTAATACTTAAACTCTAAAAAGTATTTAAGAAGAGAAAAACCTTATATATGCTTAATATAATACTTTACTAAATAGCAACATTGATGATAATAAAATTTCAATTCTTAAAAGTATCACAGAGTAGTAGTAAAATGAATTCATGGTCTTTAATTCTTATTGTGAACAAAATAGCTATAAAAGACATTCTTATAATGATTGAAAAAATTTGATTAGAGACTGGGTGTTAGATAATAGTAGAATTTATGGTTTATTGTTTAATTGTGATACTTCCTTCACTTCACATAATAAAATATTATAATAAATTTAGTGTGAAATGTCATGATCTGTATAATTTACTTTTAATTTTAAATGTTTAACCAACAAACTACACAAATTAAATATGATAACATGTTGAATCTAAGTTATGGATATATGGATATTTCTTATACTCTTCTCTGTACTTTTCTGTATGTTTGAAATATTTCATTATGAAAATTACAAAGACAAGTAAAGACAGAAGGAAAGGAATGAAATAAAGAAAAACAGCAGTGAGTAATAAGAAAAGCAAATAAATGAATATAGAATCAGAAACCAAGATAGAGGTTGTAGCTTCTGCTACATATGCAGTTATGGGAAAGACATGTAATTGATCTGAATTTAGTTTTCCTATTTTTAAAATGGGGATAATCTAAAATGAAATGCTGTGACATATCTACTAGATGGTTAAAATAAAAAAGACTGACAATATAAAGTGTTGACAAGTAAATGGAGCAAATTAAACATATGTTGCTGGTAGGAATTTAAAATTGTATAACCACTTTGGAAAACTGTATAACATCTTTTGCTAAATATATATGTAATATATGGCCAAGCAATTTCACTCCTAGTTACATACAATAAAGCAAATAAATGCACATGTCAACAAAATGTATGTTCAAAATGTTCATAGCAGTTTTACTGATAATAGCACAAAACTGAAAACAACCAGATGTCTATCAACAGGTGAATAAAGAAACAAATGTTTGTTTCTTGAGTGCTGTGCAACAGTAAAAAATGACCAACTCTGGTATATGCAACAAAATGGATAGAACTCATAGATGTTATGTAATATTGAGGAAAAGTAGTCTGGCACAAAGACATATTTATTCTGTGAATTTTTTTTTTTTTTGAGATGGAGTCTTGATCTGTTGCCAGGCTGGTGTGCAGTGGCATGAGCTCGGCTCACTGCAACCTCCACCTCCCAGGTTCAAGCGATTCTCTTACCTCAGCCTCCCTAGTAGCTGGGATTACAGGCGCATACCACCACGCCCAGCTAATTTTTGTATTTTTAGTAGAGATGAGGTTTCACCATGTTGGCTATGATGGTCTCGATCTCTTGACCTTGTGATCCACCTGCCTTGGCCTTCCAAAGTGCTGGGATTACAGGTGTGAGCCACTGCACCCAGCCTTTATGTCTTGATTTTTACTCAGGCATATACATATATATGTAAAAAATATCATTCTTTGCTTAAGATGAGAGTGCTTTATGCACTTTCCTGTATTCCATGCTGTCTTTTAATTAAACAGAATAAATAAAACAAAAATATTAATATTCAAATCCCAGGAAAGAAGAGCAAATATGATAATATGGAATTATTTAATAAATTATAAAACACTATACAAATTTCATAATTATCATTTTCTAAGCTAAACCTCAAAATTTTTGCAAAAAGCAAGATTTTATTTTCACATTGTGACAAGCATTGTTATTATTTGTATTATACTAAATTTGGCTCATCTTTTACTCTAATCTTTTTTTGGACTAAGCCTTGTCATAACCTAATTCC
Source organism: Pongo abelii (assembly GCF_028885655.2). NCBI lineage: Eukaryota > Metazoa > Chordata > Mammalia > Primates > Hominidae > Pongo > Pongo abelii. The sequence goes on along the minus strand of NC_071990.2, from coordinate 122,361,589 downwards.
TAACATTTTTCCCTTTTCACTGATAGTGGAAAATTGTATATTTCTATTAATTTGCAGTTGCCAAATATTCACACAAATGTTAGTTGAGTGCCTACTATATGCCAAACATTGTGCTAGGTACTGGTGACACAGATTTACATGAGACATTATCTCTTCTTTTCATGTCTTCACATTTTAGTCTAAAACTCAATTACAATACTTCAGTTGCACTATATTCCAGAATTTTTAAATGGCAGAAGCCAAAATGATTATTATACATTGAAAATAAAACTAAAAAATAACTTTAGTTGATATTCAAACAAAATTAATTTACCTCCAGTTTGCTTCTACTAAGCTTCCGGAAGTTCAAAGGTATTCTAGGTTAATTTTTTAAAAAAATAAAACTTTGAATTTCAGATAATTAAAAAATATATTAAACTTGATCATCACAGCAGTACTTTTGAAACTGCAAGTTATTATTTAAATGATTAATTATTTAAATGATTATTATTTAAATGATATTTTAATAATATCATGTTATTTAAATATTTTTACGCGTTAAAATTTTCTTAGAAATGTGTAAATAGCTAGTATTATTTTATAAGATAATTATTTAAAATTCCCTGCTCTAGATTATTTTTCCATTTAATGTTCCATTCCTCAGTAGTAATCACTCAGTGAATAAAATAATCTTTTATGCCTTTGATATTCTTAGAGACTAGCAAGTTAGCTTGCTTCCTAAGGTTTGAAGCTCAGTTTTTAAATAGGAGATTATAGTGCTCAATTTTTCAGATGTCACTCATTGAGAATACTTGAATATAAGTACTCAGCTCCTGTGACTCCCATCTTTCAAAGCACTAAGTACAAACTGATCTTCCAAAAAGTGTGCAAATGATGCACAATATGCTGAGCAGCATGTGATCATTTGAGTAAAAGATTTGAAAACAATGAATTGCTCTGAACCCCCTGGAGACCTTTTTATAATTCAGGCACAGAGAGCCCCCATTCTGAAAGGTAATATATCTTTTTAAACACCCAGTTTTCCTGTTCTCATCTCCCAAGGTTTCATTTAATAAAAAAATGTTAGTTGACATTATAAACAGATGCCAGAATGTACTCATCCAGCTCATGAAAAATTCAGCGTAAGTTTAGCAAAGCATAGCAGAATCACTTATTAGGGGAAAATGCATAGTCTGATAGATGACCATGATTATCAGGTAAATTATTCATTTCTCTTCACAAAGCAATCACCCAGTGAATACTCACTCGTTATTCACAGGTTGTCAGGGAATAGGATGTGAGCAGTAAAGATGTGGTGTGAGTGAGCAGCATTGCCATGTAAGTTGCAGAGAAATGCTGGAATGCACAAAAGCTGAGTGCTATTTAATAAGTCCAATTGATGCCAGGGAAAACATGAAATCTGGAGCCACAGACTTGCAATGGAACTACTATCAAACTAGCATATGAGTGCTACAGAAATAGGCTAAAGCCATGTGAAGTCATCAGAGCCTAGAAATTATTTTTTCCACAAGCTAAAATCTAACTTCATTAGAGATATAAACACAAATTCATGGCAATTCCAGTTTCAAATCTTCTCAAGAACAAAAATAATCGTAAACTAGAAGCAGCACCCAGTAGGTTGCATGTTAAAACATTTCTGTCAGAGATTGAACTTTGAAATGATTAGCATTCAATGTATCAGATTATGGATTATTTTGTACTCTGTAAGCATTAGAAAATCCAATTGTTTTTTAGGATTTGTGAAAAAATTAAAATTATAGTTGTGTCTAGTACAATTTTGTAAGAAAAATTCTTTACCTTTTGAGCCAATTTGAGCCACCTTTTATTCTCATTCAGATTTTCAGTAAATATTTATAATCTATGTTGTCCAATTGTATTTGAAGTTGGTTTTGAGGATGAGCTGTAGTCAGAATAGTTCTGCTCTCCCATGTCTGCAGCAGTCATGGAGGATGTGATAAGATGTCACTTATCTTAACCAAAAACACAGGGGTTTTGTCTTCTATCTAGAAAGTAATGTCTTCATAGCTTATCCATAATTCAATCCTGTTTTATCTCAGGGTTTATGTGGACCAGAGAGTTCTTATGTGGCTTGTAGCTGGGGCACATCAATGTACTAGTTTATTCTGCAATGCAGGATTCAACCCTTTTTAAGAAATAACTTTTACAAAAATTAATAGACTTTATTTTTCAGCTAAGTTTTAGGTTTACAGAAAAATTCAGCAAAAAATATAATTCCCAAATAGTCACTTTTGCTCCCACACCACACAGTTTCTGCTATTGTTAATATCCTCCATTAGTGAGGTACATATGTTACAGTTGTTATTGATTATATTGATTAATTATATTGACAATATAATTAATCCAATATTGATACATTATTACTAACAAAAGTCCATCATTTACATCAGTATACACTGTATGTATTGACTATTCAATGGGCTTTCACAAACACATGTCATGTTCCCACCATTACAGTATCCTAAAGAGGTTTCATTTTCCTAAAAATCCTATGTTCTACCAATTCATCCTCTTCCTGCCTCCTGCGAGAACACTGGCTATTATATTATTATTTCTACTGTCTCCATATCTTTGTCTTTTCCCGAATGTCATATACCTGTAGTCATACAGCATATAATCTTTGTAAATTGGCTTCTTTCACTTAGAAATATGCATTTAAGTTTACTTCATGTCCTTTTGTAGCTGTGTAGCTCATTTCTTTTTATTTCTTTTTTTTTTTTCAAAACAATCAGAAAACATTTATTATACTGAAATGTGTACATCCTACTATTAAAAAAACAAAGTAACAAATTTGCCGGTGCCAAAATTTATTTAGCCTGTTTCACTGGGACAAACTCATGTTCAATGCTATTTTTATTTCTGGATAATAAACACTTCATTAAATGGATGTGCCAAAGTTTGTTTATCCATTTATCTATGGAAAAATATTTTGTTTGCATCCAGTTTTGGCAATTTGGCAATTTATCTATGGAAAGGTATTTTGTTTGGGTCCAAGTTTGGCAATTTGGCATTTTTAATGAAAAAAAGTGTGCTATAAACATTTTGTGCAAAATTTCTGTGAACATTAATTTTCAATTTATTTGGGTTAAATGCCTAGGAGCATGATTGCTAGATCATAAGTTAAGACTACATTTAACTTTATGTGAAACATCAACCTCTCCCAAAATGACTTCTCAACAACAATCAATGAGAGTTTCTGTTGCTGTACATGCTCTCCAGCATTCGGTATTTTCAGTGTTTTTTTTTTTTTTTTATTTTAGCCATTCTAATAGGAGTGTAATGATTTCTCATTTTCATTTGCAATTCACTAATGATATATGATGTTAAGCATATTTTCATGTGCTTATTTGCCATCTGTATAACTTTATTTTTGAGATGCCTATTTGAATCATTTGTTCAATTTTTAAAAATTGACAAATTTTATGTATTTTTAGGGTACAATGTGTTGCTTTGATACATGTATACATCATATAATGATCAAATCAGGGTAATTAGCATATACAACCATTTATAGTTTCTTAGTGGTGAGAACAAAATCCTCTCTTCTAGCTGTTTTGATATAGACAATACCTTGTTGTTGAATATAGACATCTACTGTACAATAGGACACCAGAACTTATTCTTCCTTTCTAACTCTATACCCGTCAACTATCTTCTCCCCATTGCCCTTTCCCCTTACCCTCTCAAGTCTCTGTAACCACTGTTATATTCACTATTTATGAGATCAACTTTTTTTCGATTCTATATATGAGTGAGAACATGTGGTATTTGTCTTTCTGTATCAGGTTTATTCCATTCAACGTAATGTCCTCCATGTTCACTCATGTTACAGATGACAGGATTTCATTATTTTTTATGAAAGAATGGTATTTTTATGTATATATTAGTAGTATTTTATTATATATTATATGTAATGATTATATAATATATACAATTTATATATGCAATATATATATTTATGTAAATTTATATATTATATATATGCACCACATTTTCTTTATCCATTCATCCACTATTAGACACTGTTTGATTCCATATCTTGGTTATTGTAAATAGTACCACACTAAACTTTGGAGTGAAGATATCTCTTTCATACACTGATTTCAGTTACTTTGGATGTATATACCCAGTAGTGGCATTGCTGGATCATATGGTAGTTCTATTTTTAAATTTTTGAGAAATCTCGCTACCATTTTCCATAATAGCTGTACTAATTTACATTCCTATCAGCAATGTACAAGGGTTCCCTTTTCTCCATATTCTCACCAACACTTGTTATCTTTTTTTCTTTTTGATAATAGTCATTGCAACTGGAATAAGATGATATCTCACTGTGGTTTTGATTTGCATTTCCCTGATGATTTGTGATGTTGAGCAATTTTTAATATACCTGTTGGCTGTATTTTTTTTGAGAAATGTCTGTTAAAATCTTTTGCCCATTTAAAATTGAATTATTGGTCTATTTGCTGTAGAGTTGTTTTGATTCCTTATATATTCTGGATATTAACCCCTTGTCAGATGTATAGTTTGCAGATATTTTCTCTAATTCTGTAGGTTGTACCTTTACTCTGTTAAATGTTTTTATTGCAGTGCAAAAGCTTCTTTAGTTTGATGTAGCCTCATTTGTCTATGTTTGCTTGTGTTGCCTGTGCTTCTGAATCCTTATCCAAAAAAAGATATTTCACTAGTCCAGTGTCATGAAGCATTTTTTCTTATGGTTTTCTTCTAGTAGTTTCATAGTTCCTGGTCTTACATTTAAGTTCTTAATTTATTTTGAGTTGATTTTTGGCATATGATAAAATATAGAGGTCCATTTTCATTTTTCTGCACGTGGACATATGATTTTCCCAGCACCATGTACTGACAAGACTGTTCTTTCCCCAATATGTGTTATTGGTTGTCAAAAATCAATTGACAGTACATGTATGAACTTATTTCATAACTCTGTATTCTGTTCTGGTGGTCTGTGTTTCTTTTTAAATGCCAATACCATATTGTTTTGGTTATGATAGCTTGGTAGTATATTGTGAAGTCAGGTAGTTTCATGGCTTCAGCTTTTTTTTTTTCTTAAGATTCGATTTGCCTATTAGTAGTCTTTTGTGGTACCATGTGAATTTTAGGATTGTTTTGTATATTCTGTAAAAAGTTACTAGTATTTTGGTGGGAATTGCATTGACTCTGTAGATTGTTTTGGGTAGCATGGATGCTTTAACAATATTAATTCTTCCAATCAATGAACACTGGATATATTTCCATTTATTTGTGTCCTCTTCAATTTTTTCATCAATGTTTTATAGATTTCATTGTAGAGATCTTTCCCCTCCATAGTTGAACTTGTTCCTAGGTATCTTGTTTTTTTTTTTTTTTTATCTTTTGTAAATGGAATTGTTTTCTTGATTTCTTTTTCAGATAGTTCATTACTCAGGTATAGAAATACTACTGATTTTTGTATGTTGATTTTATATCCTACAACTTTACTGAATTTGTGTATTAGTTCTAACAGTTCTTTTAGTGGAGTCTTTAAGGTTTTCTATTTATTAAATCATATCTGTAAACAGAGACAGTTTGATTTCCTACTTTCCCATTCAAATGCCTCTTTATTCTTTTTCTCTCGTCTAATTGCTCTAAGACTTCCAGTACCGTGTAGAATAGAAGTGGTGAAAGTGGACATACTTGCCTTGTTCCAGATCTTAGAGAAAAAGCTTTCGATTTTTCCCTGATTACTGTGATTTAGCTGTGGATTTTTCGTATATAGCCTTTACGGTGTTGAGGTATGTGCCTTCTATACCTAATTTGCTGAGTTTCTATTATGAAGAGATGTTGGATTTTATCACATGCGTTTTTCTGCATCTATTGAAATGATTATATGATTTTTGTCCTCCTTTCTGTAAATGTGGTGTATCACATTTTTTGATTTGCATGTTCTAAACTATCCTTGCATCCTTGGGATGAATTCCATCCTATCATGGTGGATGATCCTTTAAATGTGCTGTTGAACTTGGCTTGCTAGCAACTTGTTGAAGATTTTTGCGTCTACGTTCATTAGTAATATTGGCCTATAGCTTTCTTTTTGTGTGTGTGTCCTTCTCTGGTTTTGGCATCAGGGTAACAGTGCCCTTGTAGAATAATTTTAGGAGCACTTTCTTCTTCAATTGTCTGGAATAGTTTGAGAATAATTGATGTTAGTTATTTGACTCTTTTATCTTTCTCATTTATGTGTCTGCTCCAATGTCTTTGTGGTTACAACAGGATTAACATAAAGAATCTTGTTATAATATACTATTTTAAGCTGATGACAACTTAAACTTTGGTCATCTAAAAATACTCTAGACTTCTACTCTCCCCCTCAATTTATATTTTTATTGCCTTAATTTATACCTTTGTATATATTGTGTGTTCTTTAACAAGTAATTGTAGCTTAGTTATATTTGAGAATTTTGACTCTTAATATTTATACTAGAGGTTTGAAGGATTTACATAGCACCATTACAGTATTGTTTTATTCTGAGTTTGATTATGAAATTACCTTTACTAGTGAGTTTTATACTTTTACTTTTATACTTTCATGTGTTCAGCTGGCCTGTGTTTGGTTTCCACACTGTGCAGGACTGCCTATTCCTTACAGGTAGGGCATTCTGTGGATTTGGGCAACATAGTCATGGCTGTTTTGCTGAGCCCAGAATCCAAAGGCCAGAGTCTAGCAGTGGCTCTGATTTCAAGATTGCACCATGCAGTGGCACTTATAGTCACTGAGGGTGAGGGAGGTGCTCAACTTGGACCCCTACTCTGGAGCAAAGCAGCTACATGATTTCAAGGCAGCTCCCTAAATTATGCTCAGTGTCTGTGATGACCGCTGGAGTCTTCTGAAGCAATGAGCGCAGGTATCTGAAGTCACAGTGGAGGCTTTTGGGGGTCCTCTGTTTACTTCTTCCCTGCATGAGGAAGTCTCTCCTGGCTCTTAAATAATCCTTATGGGGGATATGAGGGAGCAGAGATGGGATGCTTTGTTTCCCTCTCCTTACTGCTGTCATGGGTTTATGTGCACCACAGTGATTTCACCAGTTCATTGCTGTACAGCAGTACTCTCTTTCGGAGACTCTAGTTGAATTTTAGTTGTTTACTTGTTATTTTGTTTTTGTGGGAGAATGAGCACCAGTTACCTCTAGTCAATAATCTTGCTGATGTTTCTCGTCCTACTAGGACTCACCTCTTAGCACACATTTAGTATTGAATTGCATTCAGAAATAAGGATGTATCCCTCATATATAATTCACATTTCAGTAGGCTCCACTGCTGCTATGATCCAATAAAAGACCCATAAGGAAATACATGTCTATGTAAAAAGCAAATTTGGAAACCTAGTCCCATTTCATTAAACAGTAACTCCCTTTTGGAGAAACCGTGGAGTATGACTGCTCAAGTTACACATGAGATTAAATAGCAAACCACTACAAAGTAATATTCAGACTAAAGGGAACTGAAGTTTCAGTTCAATTTGTCTTCCTATGAAATTCTATATGCAATCAAACTAGTCAGGCCAAATCTGTCCTAGAGTTGTGGAATCAAAGGACCAGAACAGGGTCATTAAGAGTTGGCCTGGTCTATCTTCCTATCTTTGCACTAGATTATAATCAAAAGACTACGTGAAAATTGGGCCTTGAGTAAGTTCACTAAAGAACCTATTTCTTATAAATAAGTGCTTACAATCACAAAGACAAAGAAAAATGTTGTACTGTGAGATCTTGGACTTGATTTTCTATTTCTGCTTTTCTTTCTTTAAAAAAATTTTTTTTTATTATACTTTAAGTTCTAGGGTACATGTGCACAACATACAGGTTTGTTACATATGTATACATGTGCCATGTTGGTGTGCTGTACCCATTAACTCATCATTTACATTAGGTATATCTCCTAATGCTATCCCTCCCCTCTTCCCCCAGCCCACAACAGTCCCCGGTGTGTGATGTTCCCCTTCCTGTGTCCATGTATTCTCATTGTTCAATTCCCACCTATGAGTGAGAATATGTGGTGTTTGGTTTTTTTGTCCTTGCGATAGTTTGCTGAGAATGATGGTTTCCAGCTTCATCAATGTCCCTACAAAGGACATGAACTCATCCTTTTTTATGGCTGCATAGTATTCCATGGTGTATATGTGCCACATTTTCTTAATCCAGTCTATCATTGTTGGACATTTGGGTTGGTTCCAAGTCTTTGCTATTGTGAGTAGTGCCGCAATAAACATATGTGTGCATGTGTCTTTATAGCAGCATGATTTATATTCCTTTGGTTCTATACCCTTCTGCTTATCTTTCATTTCCTGCTTTACACCAGCCTTTGAATTCTTAAGTTCTTAATTAATGGCCTTTCTCTTTTAGTGATTATTTTGCATGTAGTTAGTCTTTAACAAGTTTTAAACTCTTTTAACAACACTTGAGTGTGGTGCATTTCTTTACACTCTTTACATTTAAAAGTGTCGAAAATTAGATGTGGATTAACATTTAAGAACTGAACAGTAAGTACAGGGAAGCCTATGGAGAAACACTGAAGCCAACAGAGAAAGAGCTGTTGGAGGATGAAAAATGAGGTAGGAACTAGTGGGAGGCCATGCAGCCCAGGTTGGTCACAACAAATAGTTCTATCAGCAGTGAATAATTTTTAGGGAATAATGAGTAGGAAGAGATTTTTGAAAATGAGTACGCTAAAGCATAGGCACAAATAAAACCAACCTTTTGCATATGCCTACACTGGTTAAGCCAATGATTCGTAGAGGCTTTCTCCATTTTGGCATGTTCCATTCTTTTTTTTTTTTTTTTTTTGCCATTATGAATGTAATTTTTATTTTTTTCTTATTCAATATCTTTTTATATATATTTTTATTATTATACTTTAAGTTCTAGGGTACATGTGCACAACGTGCAGGTTTGTTACATATGTATACATGTGCCATGTTGGTGTGCTGCACCCGTTAACTCGTCATTTACATTAGGTATATCTCCTAATGCTATCCCTCCCCCATCCCCCCACCCCACAACAGTCCCTGGTGTGTGATGCTCCCCATCCTGTGTCCAAGTGTTCTCATTGTTCAATTCCCACCTATGAGTGAAAACATGTGGTGTTTGGTTTTCTGTCCTTGCGATAGTTTGCTGAGAATGATGGTTTCTAGCTTCATCCATGTCCCTACAAAGGACATGAACTCATCCTTTTTTATGGCTGCATAGTATTCCATGGTGTATAAGTTTGGCATGTTCCATTCTATCACTTGATCTGTTCTACTTCCTCTTTCTTTCTTTTTTCTTTTCTTTTTTTTTTTTTTTTGAGACAGAGTCTCACTCTTGTTGCCCAGGCTGGAGTGCAATGGCATGATCTCAGCTCCCTGCAATCTCCACCTCCTGGGTTCAAGTGATTCTCCTGCCTCAGCCTCCTGAGTAGCTGGGATTACAGGCATGTGTCACCACACCCGGCTAATTTTGTATTTTTAGTAGAGTCAGGGTTTCTCCATGTTGGTCAGACTGGTCTTGAACTCCTGACCTCAGGTGATCTACCTGCCTCGGCCTTCCAATGAGCCACTGCACCCGGCCTACTTTTTTCCAGATGACTCCTTTCTTAGAGATTCTACTAGGTGGTAGTTAAGTTCTGTATCACTGCAAGATTCAGTTTTCTACCTCCTTTTCCTCCCTTTCTCCCTTCCTTTAGCAATTAATATAGCTCAGATACAGGCCATAATCTAGGTGCTGGAGATACTTTAGTGAACATAATTCTTGCCTTGGGGTTTCTCATAAACTGTTGTGTGAATAAAACAAATTATACGTATATTTTTATTTTTCTTCACATCCACTAAGGATTTGGTACCCAATCTAATTAAACACTGAAAAAATTGTGAAGTCACCTATATTAGTCAGCTTGGGCTGTCGTAACAAAATTCCGTAGATAGCGTGGCTTAAGCAACAGAAATTTATTTCTTCACAGTTCTGGAGGCTAGAATTCCAACATCAAGGTGGCAGCATGAGTAGAGTCTGGTGAGGGATCTCTTTCTGGCTTGTAGATGGCTGCCTTCTTGCTGTGTCTTCACATGGTGGAGAGCGACTTCTGGTGTCTCTTCCTCAATTATAAGGACGCCAGTTCTATTTGTTCAGGGTTCTACGTTTATGACCTCATGTAACTTACCACTTTCATGACTCTATCTCCAATACAATCACATGAAGGGTTAAGACTTCAACATATGAATTTTAGGAAAACAGTTTGGACCATGGCATCACCCAAGTGACTCTTCGGTGATGTTTCTCTTCTCCCACTTTGAACCCATCTAAGGTTCCATCATTCTAGTCTAACCACTCTGGTCAATTATTTAATATTAAATAATTTCCAGGTCAAAAACCTTCTGTCTTCTGTTTTTTTTAATCTCCTCACTCATAGAATTTGATACATAAGTGCCATAGCACTTTGATATATAATTAGTTATGTGTTTTATCTCCCCTGATAAACAATAAGCACCTCAAGGGTAGTGTTCCAATGATCCATTGCTGTGTTACAAATCACACAAAAACTTAGTGACCTAAAATGAGAATCACTATTTGATTACTTTGCATAGTTTTGTGAGTCAGGAATTAGGGGAGGGCTTGGCTGGATGGTTCTTGCTTAAAGTCTTTGTAATAGTCTTCTTGGGCTGCCATAACAAGAAGTCTAACATTAAGGTGCCAGCAGGATTGGTTTCTTGTGAGGCCTCTTTTTCTGGCTTGCAGACACTAACTTCTTACTTTCTTCTTTGGCCTTTCTTCTGTACATGTGTGGAGAGAGAAAGGTCTCTGATATCTCTTTCTCTTCTTGTATGGACACCAAATCTATTGGATTAGAGCCCCACTCTTATTTCCTCATTTAATCCTAATTACTCCCTTAAAGACCCTATCTCCAAATATAGTTGCTTTGGGGGTTTGGGCTTCTACATAAGAATGAGAAGGGACACAATTGAATAGTCTCTTATGTGGTTTAGTCAGATAGTGGATGGAGCTGAAATATAGGGGGTTAGAGAAGCTGGGAGCTGATTCCCTTGTTCTTGCTCTTGTGTTATTCCCTCTCCCCCTACTTTTTCTCTCTCCACATATTTATAGGATCGCTCTGCGCTGCCTCCAGGTTGACCTGTTTGGGCTTATTGGACTGCTTATATGGCATCTGACTCCCCCCAGACCAAGTGTCTCAAGACAGCAAGGCAGAAGAACATGGCATTATTATGGCCTTGTTTTGAGATTGCATCACTTCTAACATACTGTATTTCTTGAGGCAAAACCCCACAGAGGTTTGGGAGGCATAGACTCTACCTTGGATTGGAGAAATATCAAAGTCATATAGTAAGAAGAGCATATTGGTTTGGTGGCATTATTGCTGCTATTTTTGGAAAATATGATTTGTCATAGGAAGGACCCAGGTTTCCATCAGTTTTCTTACCTCCATGTCTAACACAGGCCCAATAAGGGAATATGTCCTATAAATAATTTTCAAATTGGTTAATTACTGTTAGCTCATGTGCATATGTTTTTCCAGTGGAACCTTCTATGGAAAGTCTTTTTTGTTTCACTTGTTGTTTATAGTTATAATTGAAAAGATAAGAGATATTTAGGATACAAAGGCAGTAGCAGGACTCATGAAGAATACCTAAGCATATTTCCATGTCAAGTGTACTAAATCCAGAATCAACCTAGGATGCCATTTTACTTGACATTGGCTAATTGACAATGGTTATTGTTTACATACTGGATCTCTTTTATGGTCTACCTCTTTATTTTAAAATAGACACTTTAGAAGTAAGGGTTCTCCAGATGAACAAAAGCAATAGATGTGCGCGTGCGCGCGCGCGCGCACACACACCCACACCCACACACACACACACACACACACACACAGAGATTTTTAAAAAATTATTAGTCTTTAGACATCCTGGGAACCCAAGGATGAGTTGATGCTGCAGCTCAAATCCAAAAGCAGTCTTCTGTCAGAATTTTCTCTTCTTCGGGATAGGTCAGTCATTTGCTTAAGGCCTTTAACTGATGAGATGAGGCCCATCTACATTATGGAGGTTAGTCCACTTTACTCAAAGTCTATGATTTGAATGTTAGTCTCAACTGAAAAATGCTTTCACAGCAACATCTAAATGTGTTTGACCATATATCTTGGTATCATGACCTAGCCAAGTTGACACATAAACTTAATCATCACAGACACTAATGACAGGGTTGGTCAGTGCTTTCACTAGGAACATTTAAAAGCTTTAAACCCACATCAGACAGAGACTTTATTCATGAAGTTATCTGAAATAACTACTGTCTGCATTCCACAATTTCCTCTTTGCTGAATTGACTCTGTATGTACAAGATCCTGAATGAGACATGGTGTTACAGTGTCAGGCTAACTACAATAATAAAGAAACCCAACATTGTAGTGGCTTAACACAATGCAAATTTATTGCTCACACAAAAGCCTAATGTCCCTGAGATAAATCAGACATGTAGGCTCTTTTTAGTTATGCCTCTGCCTTCTCTATTTTCAGCATCCTTTCTACTCAGCTGGTATATAGGGAAAGGGAGAGAGTAAAGAAGAAGCTTTGCTGAGATGGAACGGAGGTGTGAAATACATTTACCAGTGTCTCCAAGAATCAGAGGAAATCATAAACACTAATGAACAATCTTAGGCTCAGACACAGGCCATCATTTAGGGACATGGCATTTGTTGGGACTGCCCTCTATCCAGCAGTGAACATAGGAGTCATAACAGAACAGGAACTCCAATTAGGAGGAATTCACATTCTCTTTAGAGAGCCTTGCCTCTTTATTGGGATATGGCTAACAATGTACTACTTTCCATTCTGTAAATATACATGAGGTATATTCCTTCAATTTTAACTACCTATTTTAGTTTAAGTCTTTATGAATAGAGAAGATTCTACAAAATTTCTCTTTGCTAGAAAACAAGAGATTAAAAACAAGACTCCAGTCTTTAGATCAATCACTGGTTCCATATGGTGAATGTTCTCTTTGATGGCATCATTTAGAACTTCAAGAAATTTTGCTCAGATTTAAAATTCTCATTATGGGCTTTGCCAAAGAATCTTAATGCAAAGCAATCTTAGCTTTAAAAATTTAGAAATTGCTGAGGAGATATACTGTTTAGAGCCAAAAACTGAAACCTGTGAGATAAAATGGGTCAGAGGAAAAAAAATTCTAGCACATTCTGAAAGACTACTGCTCTCTGAAAATAAAATACCTTCATTATGGTTTTTAATGGTTCTTTTATATATAGAGCTACATTCATTCTTCTGTAGCTTGTAGGTCCCACCCCAATTTATAGGAAAACATGACATATAGCTGATAGAGATTTTTCTTAACATTTGCCACTTCCTTCAGCTTTGGAATGAATCCCAATTGGAATAGGTATTATAAGTTACATGTTTTCTCTGCTCTTCGAGCAATATTGATCTCCTTCAAATCCATTTCTTTGTCTTCTAGAAAAACGGACATCTCTGTTTCTGCAGCATGTCCTATATGGCTGTTTTCAGTGGACAATAAAAGAAAATACATTCATTTTCCCCCCAAGAAGCACTATATTCTGCCATTATATTAACCCTGGCCTATCTTAGAGCTTTTTGGTGACTCTTAATTTTAACCCCTTTCCATAACACCATCTTATTGTTACTGGATTTCGGGATATATTGGTAACTTAACTATTTTATCTGCAAAGGTGTTTTCCATATTTTATGTGGACTCCCATAATGCTTATATTTTCTTCCATATTTTAATGTTTGCTGAATTGACATATGCATAATTTTCCTTGTGTATTTTTCCACTCAGATTTTTAAGTATCACTATCTTCTCTATGGTAAAAAGAACCAAGTAATATTTCTTTAAATAGAATAGAAAAGAGATAAGAAGCAGCAGGAAAGTGTGCAGAGCCATCATAGTGATAGATTGGCAATATCTTTGTAATTATTTCTATCATAACTCTTACAGTGATAACACACAATGACTTCAATAGAAGATATACGTATTTAAGTTTCCTTGGGAATGTCAAACACAATATGCTAGAGAGAGGTGCAAGGCATATTGCCGCACATTCATAATGCCAACAAATTGGAAACAACCTAATTTAAAATTTCTTTTTTCAAAACTAATGCTTTCTTTGCTCTATCCCCTCTATTTTCTACACAAGGTATGGGAGGAATAGGCAAAAAAAAAATAGTCTCAATTTGCAGTGGAGATGGAAGGAAAGGAGAGAATCAACATTTTGTGAGCAACCTCTTTGGGTCAAGATTTCACATAAATTGCCTCATTGATTCTCACAGCAATGTTCTGATTCCTGTGTGTGTATAATTTTTCCCACCATATGTATGAGGAAATGAAGACTCAGTTCAAGTAATAAACCAAAGGTTGAATTGCTAACAAGAAGCCACAAAGGGATTTGAATTAACTCAATGTGACATCAACTCTGGATGACTATGACACTATGTGGTGGGGCATGAGAAGAAAAAGAAGCATGTGGCATCCGTAGAATGGCTTTGAGCACATTAATGTGCCATTCATTGAAAGAACATTTAGCTATCTTCAAATCTATCCATTTTAGTGTTTGATGAAAGCTGAGCAAGTATAATTCAATTAGTTGTGATGTGGATATGTTCAAAGTGATGGTAAAGACTGAATTTGAACTTAACGAGACATTCATGATTTCATAGACGACTAAATTAAAATAACTGAAGGGTCATTAAACACACAGGATTGATAACTAAAGCATCTTGCTGAATGATTTTCTTTGGCTCTCTTTGAGAATGGGGGAACATAAATTACCATCTTTTCCAAGTTAAGTAGATGAGAGAGAATATATTTTTCATAGTTTCTTCAACAAGTAAGTATACCTTTATGAATTATCCTAACAATTGAATCTTTTCTCCTGTGCTTCCTCAAACACTTAATGTACCATAATACTTTGCATAGTGATTTATGCCTGGTCACCCAGGTTCTGTAAATGTGTTTGGAGTATTACATATACTATTCAGTGAACTGGTTAATAAGCTTTTTCAGGGCAGTAATCAGCTCTTTAAATGTTTTACTGGGGTGCATCAGGGAGAGGCATAATGGGAGAGAAGGGCAAGGAGGCCAATATTTTAGTAAAATATGTAGAGCAACATATAAGACTGAGAGGTAGTGAATATAAGAAGTAAGAGGAAAGCCAAAGAGAATGATATCATGAGTCAAAAGAAAGAGATCTAGAATGAGAGGAGAACCAAATACTGCAGAGAGGTTGAGAAGCATGGCATTGACAAAAGTCTACTTGTTTTTAAGAAAGTGATCATTGACAATTTTACTAGACAGATGAGAAATTAAAGCAGACTATAGAGTGTTGATGAATGAACTGGAGATAAGAATATGGAGGCAAAAAGTGTATATTATCTTATTTTTCTAGAAGCTTGATGATAAAGGAGTGGAAAAAGTTGGAGTGGTGAATTGAAGGGAAATTAAAACCAAGGACAGGTAGTTTTTAGATAAAATACTTGAGCATGTTTAGAGATGAAACAGAAGGAATAAGAGGTTAGGAATAGATTGGGGATAAGCAATAGAGGAGACATTATCAGTCAATGCTAATCATGTGTGATCTGGTACCAGACCACTAGAGTTTGAAACTTGAATTTATAATAGATATTTATAAAAAGATATTTTATTAGTTCTGTGGACCTGGACAAACTTCAGTTTTGTCATTTACTTAAGAGGGATAATTTAGGGTTGTTGTGAAGATTAGGTGTTACAGTACTTTAAAGTGCTTAGTCCAATGGCATGTGGTAAACATTAGATACACAACAGCTATTATTATTGTTGTTGTTAGAAAGCTCCTAAACAGAAATCATAGATGAAGGTATTGGTGCACAAAAGTACAGAAGCATCACCTTTTCTTACTGAGGAAGATAGTACTGATGATGTTATAGTTTACATGTAGGAGGTAAAATGAAGGAGAAAATATCAGATGGAGTCAAGTTTTTTGTTTTGTTTTTTTTTTTTGCAAAGAAGGGAGTTAGATTATCAATTGGGAACAAATACTTAATCATACTAGATTTGGTTTGAAACAACTTTGTTCCATTGACAAAGAGAATTATGCAATAATGATAAGTAAAATAATGGGTGGAAAACATTGAAGACTACTAAAGTTGAAAATCATAAATTTTATTGTAGGTAATCTTTACTGTTATGTGATTTTTCTCCAGTAGTTTGCAATAGTCCAGCAGAAAGAAATAGAAAAACAGGTATTTTTGTTCTTCAAAGTTGAGGATAGGAGAACTTGTTATGGTAAAAGTTTGGATGGCCAGGAGATTTGTGAAAGCTGGTAAGAAAGGAGTTGAAGTAGGGTTTAGACTGGACTGAGAAAGAAATGAGGCTAGGAAGGGATAATTTAATGGTAAATTATGTTGAGGTTGTAAAACAGGATCAGTAAATCCAGCTGTAGGAGGAGGAAGTTGAATCAGAGAAGGGAATATCAGTAGTTCAAAATTTCATGGGTGTAGATGTGTAGATGTTGAGTGCCGTAGTGATCTCCATGTTTATTGGTCAAGTTGAGTAAAGGTAAATTTAGAATAGTTTCATATTCTGTAAATGCAGCAGGGAGCATGCTGACAATTAGGCCTAAAATTTATTTATGAGGGCAGCAGAGATCCAGAGAATATTTACTCCTTGCCTTGTAAGTCTACTGTGTCAGGGTCAAAACTCTTATTGAGAAGGTATAGAATCCTGAGATTTGGGATGGGGACATTTGAGTCAAAACACTTGAAAACCTGAATCCTCACATTCCTCTGAAATCTCAGCGTGCAGATATGGCCGACTTTTCCTTGTTGAAGACAAATGTTTTACCATCTTCTGGAAGATGATATAGACAACACATGCTGATCTCCATCTCTCCTCTTGTATTAACATAACCCAACTGGGATAATGCTGAACTTTCTATAGAAAAGAAAGGACCTAGTTAACATGTTTCAGGAAGAGCCTGGAGAATATGTGTGGGGCTGGATTCTGGAGATAACTGAATTGAGGGAGAACAGAACTTAGTTGGATAAGATAGTTTATTGATATGGAAATGCTTTCTTCTGATATAGGATTAAACACTGCATCAAAGACCCCAAGAAATACTATTAAAATGCAACTAAGTTGGTTCTTAGAAGTTTGGAGAAAGCAATGGCACACATTTAATGAAGCAGAAATGCTAGAGTTGCTATAGCAGACAATGGAAGAAGAAACCAAGGGACTCGGAGAACATGCTGAAGGGATGTATTAGGTAAGCACAGAGGATACTCCATTTTCCACAGCAGTAAGTAATGTTCTCGTGAAAGGAACCAGCTTCACTGAGAAGCTCAGTGGTGGCCGTCCTCTGTGGGTTATGGCTGATGATAGAATTGGTGTTACATAACTGGAGTCCCTAATTGCAATGGAAATGTTAGGATTTTGGAATAATCAAAGCCAGCTTACAGTATTTAAACCATTTGAAGCAATATAAATGAGTGGCAGTGTCAGAGAGGCATGTGTATGTGTATGTTTGTGCATGAGTATGTGTGTGTGTTTCTGTGTATGTGTGTGCTGACTCACAGAAAGCTATGGAAATGTTTAATAGAACACGACATACCTAGTGGTGTGATTTAAACCCTACAAAACGTAATTGGTCTATTTCATCACCTATAGAATGGTCTGCAAACTGGTGGGGCATCCCCTCAAATGTATAGTACAAATTGTTTCATCTTATAATTCTCATTACTTAGTAATAGTGCTCAGACCCATTTACAAGTGACTGAAAGATTTTAGTTTTCACTAGGGCTCAGAGCAGGTCCAGGATGGAATTGACATAATAGTCTGGGGTTTTTTGCATTTCCTGAGACTAAGCCTCAGCCAACATCAGTACATGTGAACTGACAGAGTATGAGGCAGGAGTGGCCTCGCTTATCATTCCCAGTGGTCTACTGGGATAATTTGTGCTTCCTGTCCTCAAATTTTAGGTTCTGAGCAACTAGAATTCTTGTTCCACAGAGTGGGGATGGGTCTACCAAGAGACACAGTATGAGTCATATTAAAATTGAAGGTATGGCTGCTGTATGTGCTGTATGGTCACTTTGGCTGCCAGGAGTATTGGCTGCTCTTAGCTTAGAGTTGAATACCTCTCTACCGATTGTTTTTATCCAAAGGAACCTGCCTTAAAAAGGTCATGCCCTTTCTTTGGGAACAACCCTGCTATCCAATGACTAGTCAATATGGGGTTTCAGGGACTCAGCCCTTTTGCCTCAATTCCAGGCACATATGAGGGGTAATCTCAGCTCTTGGACTTCCTGTGTGATTTTCTCAGTCCCCTGTTGTCTGTAACAGTTCAGTTTCCATTTCCGCCTAATTCTGCTTCTTTCACTTCCTTACAAATCTTGTTCCTAGGAGCAACCTTTGAGAAAACTACTACATGTAAATTTCTGTCACAGAGTCTCTTCTCTGAGTACTCAAACTAAGTAATATGGTTTGGCTCTGTGTACCCCCCCAAATCTCATCTTGAATTTTAATCGCCATGTGTCAAAGGAGGCGTCCGGTGGGAGGTGATTTGATCATGGGGGCAGTTTCCCCATGCTGTTCTTGTGATAGTGAGGAAGGTTTCACAAGATCTGATTGGTTTAAAGGTGGTAGTTCCTGCTGGGCATGGTGGCTAACACCTGTAATCCCACCACTTTGGGAGGGCGAGACAGGTGGATTGCTGGAGCTCAGGAGTTCGAGACCATCCTGGGCAACATGGCAAGACTCTGCCTCTACCAAAAATACAAAAAGTTAGCTGAGCATGGTGGTGTGTACCTGTGGTCCCAGCTACTTGGGAGACTGAGGTGGGAAGATTACTTGAAGCTGGGTGGTTGAGGCTGCAGTGAGTCAAGACTGCGCCACTGCACTCCAGCCTGGGTGACAAAGCAAGACTCTGTCTCAACAACAACAACAACAACAACAAAAATACATAAAAATTAAAAGAAATAAACGTGGCAGCTTCCCTGCTCTCTCTTTCTCCTGATGCCTTGTGAAGAAGGTGCTTGCTTCTCCTTCCCCTTCTGCCATGATTGTGTTTCCTGAGGCCTCCCCAGCCATGTGGAACTGCAAGTCAATTAAACCTCTTTCCTTTCTAAATTACCCAGTCTCAGATAGTATCTTTATAGCAGTGTGAAAACTGACTAATACACTAAGACAGTGGATTGGAGAAGGTGAGTACACATGCTCTTAGGAAGCTACTTGAGTAGTTCAGGAGTGGCCTTCTTTATCTTAAACTTGCCAATTTACTTTCCAACTTCTAAATATAATTTTCAGTAAAACTTCTTCTGAAAGGTTTCATAAAATATCAGAGTATATTGTAGTATGTAAAGAAAATCATATTAAAATAGATTTATTTTATACAGAAATTGGACTTTATCGATTAGGGATTATTAACAGGAAAGTTAGGAAGAGAGATGCTTAATAACCAAGACAACTCATTATCCAGAACAGGTGCAGGTGTATAGTGGACACGCTATAATTGTTTGTTGAATCCATGCATGAATGAAATGTTTAGTAGTATATTCTAATTTTCGTACTGCTACTAATATCCAAGTTAGTATGGTATTTAGGACAAAGATGATTCTCAGAAAATTCAGCCTTCTTTAGTTGTGTGACTAGGGTAAAATGCTTAATTTCTATGAAACTTTGTTTCTTTGAAAGCATATGAAGGATAATGCAACTGTAGTAGTTTATAATTACTACTAATAAATTACTACAAATTTAGTGAATTTACAATGCAAATTTATTATTTTACAGTTCTGTAGGTGTGGTGCACAGAATAATGGCTCTCCAAATATGTCCACAAACTTATTGCCAGAACCTGTGAATATGTTACTTTACATGGTAAAAGGGATTTTAAAAATGTGATAAAGCTAAGGATTTTGAAATGGAAAGATTATTCTGATTATTTGGGTAGACCCAATGCAATCATGATTCCCTGCCCCCCAACCCAGAGACACGGTCTTTCCCTGTCACTGTCCAAGCTGGAGTGCAGTTGTGAAAACATGGCTCTCTGTAGTCTCAGACTCCTGGGCTCAAGTGATCCTCCCACCTCAGCCTCCTGGATAGCTGGGACTACAGCTGCATGCCACTAGGCCTAACTAATTAAAAAAAATTTTTTTTGCAGATATGGACTCTCACTGTATTGCCCAGGCTAGTCTCAAGCTCTTGGGCTCAAGCAATCCTTCCACCTTGGCCTCCCAAAATGCTGAGATTACTGGAATGAGCCACTGTGCCTGGCCTATGTGAGACTTTATCAGAGGGAGGCCAACAAGTCCAGAAAGAAAGAGATGTGATGATGGAAGCAGAGATTGGAGTGATGAAATTGCTGACCAGTACTGACATCTTGATTTTAGCCCAGTGAAATCTATTTCAGAGTTCTGACATCCAGAACTATAGGATAATTTATTATCAAATTTGATAAATTTGATATGGGTCTTGTGTGAAAATCAATGTGTCAACAGGGCTGCATTTCTTTCTGGAAGCACTAGGGAAAATCTGTTTCCTTGCCTTTTTCAGCTTATAAAGATTACATGCATTCTTAGATGCTGGATGCATTCCTTCCTATCCAAATTCAGCAACACTGCATCTTTCCCTGACAAACTACAGCCAGGAAAGTTTATCTACTTTTAAGTATTCATGTGATTAAATTAGACCCACCCCCTCATCTCGAGATTCTTAACTTAATTACAGCTTCAAAATACATTTTTGCGATGTAGGGCAATATATTCACAAGTTCAGGAGATCAGGATATGGATATCTTTTGGTGGTTGTGGGGAGGTTGCCTTATTTTGCTTATCACAACCACTCACCTTGCAAGGATTATATTAATATAATTGATGAAATATAAATATACAGCATAATGCAGTAAATATTAACAGAGTTTTTTTCTCTTTGGAGTTCAATCTCATATTTAATTCCTTTTATCTCCTTTGACATGTTCCAATGGTTACACTATCCAAATTAAATATAGTGACTTGGTAGATGTTACTTTAGACTCATTTATTAAAACTGTTAAATAGTTTTCTTAATTTCCCTAGCTATCTGAACCTAACTTAAAATTATTGAAAAAGTATGTGAATTGGGTCAAAATAAGCTCACATTCAAACATGTAGTTTTTAAGTTAGAACTGAACCTTGTCCATCCAACAGATATTTATGTAGTGGCTAGTATGAGCCAGGCACTCTTCTGGGCACTGGGGGTTCAGTAGCAAATAAATCAGCTGAGCATTCATGTGGGTTTCAACTGAATTTGGTCTTGAAAATAAATTGTCATTTTTCTTATGCCTATTCTTTATGTGCAAAGAATAGCATTATTTGCTTAAGGAGTACATTTTTCTTTTAGTATTGTTTTAATTGTTGTTTTCTTGTAGGGGGCTTATATATATATTTTTTATTATTATACTTTAAGTTCTAGGGTACATATGCACAACGTGAAGGTTTGTTACATATGTACACATGTGCCATGTTGGTGTGCTGCACCCATTAACTGGTCATTTACATTAGGTATATATCCTAATGCTATGCCTCCCCTCTCCCCCCACCCCATGACAGGCCCCAGTGTGTGATATTCCCCTTCCTGTGTCCAAGTGTTCTCATGGTTCAATTCCTGCCTATGAGTGAGAACATGCAGTGTTTGGTTTTCTGTCCTTGCGATAGTTTGCTGAGAATGATGGTTTCCAGCTTCATCCACGTCCCTATGAAGGACATGAACTCATCCTTTTTTGTGGCTGCATAGTATTCCATGGTGTATAAGTGCCACATTTTCTTAATCCAGTCTATCATTGTTGGACATTTGGGTTGGTTCCAAGTCTTTGCTATTGTGAATAATGCTGCAGTAAACATACGTGTGCATGTGTCTTTGTAGCAGCATGATTTATAATCCTTTGGGTATATACCCAGTAATGGGATGGCTGGGTCAAATGTTATTTCTAGTTCTAGATCCTTGAGGAATCGCCATACCATCTTCCACAATGGTTGAACTAGTTTACAGTCCTACCAACAGTATAAAAGTGTTCCTATTTCTCCACATCCTCTCCAGCACCTGTTGTTTCCTGACTTTTTAATGATTGCCATTCTAACTGGTGTGAGATGGTATCTCATTGTGGTTTTGATTTGCATTTCTTTGATGACCAGTGATGATGAGCATTTTTTCATGTGTCTTTTGGCTGCATAAATGTTGTCTTTTGGGAAGTGTCTGTTCATATCCTTTGCCCACTTTTTGATGGGGTTGTTTGATTTTTTTCTTGTAAATTTGTTTAATTTCTTTGTAGATTCTGGATATTAGCCCTTTGTCAGATGGCTAGATTGCAAAACTTTTCTCCCATTCTGTAGGTTGCCTGTTCACTCTGATGGTAGTTTCTTTTGCTGTGCAGAAGCTCTTTAGTTTAATTAGATCTGCGGGGGGGTTATATTAAGTGTACCTTTATTTAAATTCTAGATCTGTGGGTTCTTGCAAAGTTCATGTTTGTAGTAAATCATAAATTGCAAATGTCATTAAACATATATTCAATTAGAGAAATAATTAAATTGTTAACCATGAATTTTGGCAGTTTTCCAACTATGGTCAGCAAAAACAGCTGATTTAATCAATTGTGATTATAGATCAAAAGATGCATGACCAAAGCTTTTACATGTGTGACTGAATGAGAAAAGCATATTTTTATTCACTGAAAATAAAATTCCTTTTAGGGAAGAAACAGTCCTTACTTAGGAAGATAAAGATATGCAACTTTTAGGTCACTTGGAGTTGGAAAGAAAAACACCAGGAATTGAAGAAGATTTAACAAAAATATTAGAGTGACATTACTCTCTGTCTCTCTCTGTCTCTCTCTCTATATATATAAAGGATGATAAGCCAGCATTTTGAATCTTGAAAGTAGCAGTGAAAGTGGAAATAGAGAGATGAAGTCAAATAACATGGGAAGAACCCAGAACCAGAATGGCCAGAATTGTTTAAAAGACTTAAAAAAACAAAGATATCAAGTATGAAGTTGTTTTCTTTGCTCTGATGTTACTTCCTGCTCTCCATCTAGCCAAACTCTCTGTGAAGTGTGGCCTTTCAACACACATGGAATGGGATTTCTTTCTGGTGAAAGCTAAAGAAGAGGGATTGAAGTCCTAGTACAGAGCAGACAGAAAGGAACAACTTCATAACACAGAAAAAAGACTAAAAATTCAGTGTATATAGAAAAGGATAGCCAGAGGTGGTTCTAGAAGAGGAAAATTCCTGGGCCTTCAGGCCAGTCTTATTCCTGTAAGGCAGAATGAACCAGACTGATTCTGGATTATACAAAGTTTGATCCCAAGGTGCATAGCAATCATTTCTACATTACAAGCTGTGATACTTTGATCTAATCACTTGTCACTTTCAGTCTTAGTTCACCTACAAAAATTGAATAAAAATTAAGGGCCTACCTAAGTGGGTTGCTGTGGTATTTAAATATTAAATATTATCATTGCAATTGTTGTTATTGTAACTGCTAATATTGTCTCTTCTTTTTTTTTCTTTGTCTCTTTCATCCCTAGAGAGCAGTAATTACTATAATAGTACTGTTAAAGATGATGAAGACTTACAGACATGGAGACAAAGAAGAATTGAAGTGGATATGAGCAAAATAAATATCTTTTCCTCCTACTTATCCAGAGTTCTCAAAAGGTAGTTTATATTCACTGCCTCTCCTTCTTTGTCTATTTACTCCTCCATGCACTTATCTTTCTGCTACCAATTACTTTTTCTAAAATATTGCTTACATGAAGGATACAAATGTTCCAGCTGGCAAAATTTATTCTTCCCTTCTTTATTTTCATTGTACCTTTCCTACATTGACACTATTGATACATGCTACTTCTTAAAATATTCTGCACTGTTGTTTTCAGTATTCAGCTTTCCTGGTTCTGCTCATCTTTATTTCTTTTTGAATTTCTCATGACTATCTTTTCCATACACCTCAACCCTATCAACACTGACACTACCATTCCTGCCAGCAAATATCATTATCCCTTTCACCTCCGCCTGGACCTGCCACCTAGTGTTCTTCCACTTACCCACTTCCAGAGTTTTAATCAGCATTGTACCTTATTAGTTTCCAAACCTGTATGTTTAATTCCTGAGTTTCAAACCAATTTATTCAATTGTCAGCTGGAAAGCTCTACCAAGATGTCCTCAGATACCTAAACATACATCCAAAATTAAATCTATTGTCACTCTTCCCTAAAACTGGCTTCTAATCTGTTATTTTCTATCTTATTTGGTGGCAAAAATATATACCTGTCACTTGAGTAGAAACCAGTCTTCTCTATTCCTTTTTCTTCCTACACTCTATCCACATCTAAACAGTGGTCTCCAAACTATTGTGATCTTGCACCTTAATAGTAAAAATTGTTAATCAGGCACTTCGAAATGAGTTCATTTAGTTATTATTTACATGCATTATCAATTGATGTATTAAATGTAAGAAAACTCTATCAAGATAAAAGAAGTTCTAATATTTATTTCCTATAACTACTATATAGTCATTCTACTCCATTTTGGAGAACCCTGAAATAGTTATTAAATCCTGCTAATTCCACATCTAAATATTTGTTTAATTGATTTCCTTCTTTCATTTCCTGCCTTTTTCCTTTCCCCTGCTCTGGTTCAGAAACTTGTTGTTTCTTGACTGGGAGATTCCTGTTCCAAATGCCTCACTTCACGGTGGTTCCTGACTTTGCGTGTGTCTTTTCCAAATCCTCACATATGTCTTATTTTATTTATTTTTATTCAAACTGTACAACGGAATCTTTACACTTCCCTTTTAAAACCATTTGTTAACCTTTCATTGTCTGCTGGATAAAACCCAGGTCTGTTATAAAGCTCTGCGTGGTCTACATCCTTTTCTAGCTTGATGTGTTACTACTCCATTCTTTACATTTTAAATTTCAGCAAAATCAAACTGATGTATTTTCTTAAACTCAAACATTTTTCCCTCACTTCTTTGCCTTGTGTGTTTTCAGTGCCTCTTTTTGTGTTCTCACCCTGCCATTCACCACATTTCTTTTTCTGATTCATCTTTATTTATTATTTTAGGCTCATATTGGTTATTGCATCATTCAAAATACATTTCCCCTGGTCATTGGGGCTAGCCAGACCCACATAAATGTATAATATTCTGTGGGTAGCTCCACCATTCTGGAACTGATTCTAGCTAGAGATAAATTCTCAACCACATTGATTACTCTCACCTTAAATATATGACCACAACTTTCAAGTAAGCTCATAAAAGCATAGTGGATGTCCCTAGCTATTTACTCTCTAAATTAATCTTGGATTATTATTTAACATCTTATTTTCTCTCTGCAAATTTCCAGCATCTCCAAGCCCATCCTCTATTTTACCTAGTGACCTTTCATCTTATTCACTAAAAATAAAAGCAGATGGAAGAGATATTACACATTATCCCACTACCCTATTTGCCAAAGTGCCCAGCCAGCACCTGTAACCACACCAAATACTATGCTTTCTCATATATTATCATAAACTATCCATACCCTTATCTAAAGCTATTCCTTTGCTTGTGCACTAGATCACATGCCTGTCTTGCCTACTCAAGGACACAGTTCCAACCATATTTTTTGTCTCTTTTATATCAGTCAATTTTTTTTTCTACTAGATTATTGTAATTATCATAAATACATTCTATTGTTTCCCCTATCTCAAAAAAACAAAGCAAAACAAAACTTATTAGGTCCTAGACGATATTAAGGACTTGTCATAAATTTTGTTTGCTGTGACAGTGGTATTGTGGTTATGCCAAAATGCTCTCATCAGTTGAAAGTACATTCTAAAGTATTTTTAGGTGAAATAATATGAAACATAAGATATGCTTTAAGAGTGAGGTGGGATATAGATGAAATTAGATTAGCAAAAATATTGATAATGATCAAAGCTTGGTGATGAGTACTATACTATTCTCTGTACTTACGTGTATATATAAAATTCTTGATAATAAAAAGTAAAACAAACAATAAGAAAACCTATTGAGCTTACTTTCCCTACCAGCTACCATACTATTTCTTTGCTCACTTTTGTTATTGAATTCCTTGAAAGAGTCATCTATACTCCTTGTCTTTAATTGTGTTCCTTAATTCTCTTTTAACCTACTCCATTTAGATGTTTGCCCCTCCACTCCTTTGAATTTATACTTTTTAAAGCTCATTCATGTTACCATGTTACTGAACCCAGTGGACTATCCTTAGTTACTATTCCATCAGCAGAATTTGACATAATTCTTGATATACTTCCTTCACCACACTCTTCTGATTTTCTTCCTTCCCTTTTCCTCTCAGGTTCATCTTCTCAGTCTCCTTAACTTCAGAAACTCAAGGCTCAGTGATTGATACTCTTTTATTTTTATATTTATTCCCTTAGTGATTTTTATCCATTCATAAAGTTTTAAATAATATGTAGCCATCAACTCTTAAATGTATATCTCCACCCTATACCTCTCTCCCAAACCCCAGAGGCATATATCTATATACTCTACACTTTCACTTCAATGTGTGGTACATATTTTACCCCCAAATATCTTGGACCAAACCCCTGCATTACTCCCAACTTCTGTAACAAGGTTTTCCATTAGTTATTTACAACTTCATAATTGTCATTGATCAGGTCCAAAATCATGCATTCTTGCCTCTGCTTTATATCTATATTCAATCCATCAAGAAATCTTGTTGGCTCAACATCTGAAATACATTCAGAATTGGAACCTTTCTCTCTATATCCTTTATCACCATCTTTAAGTCATCATTATCTTTTCCCTAGGATTACTATAATAGTTTCCTAAGTGATTTCTACCCTTGTCCCAACCTTCCGTTCTCAACATGAAGACCAGAGTGATCCTTTCAAAATGAAAGTCAGATCATGATATATTCCTCTCAAGATCCTGCAATGGACAGAAGTTATTTGTTACCAGTTTTGTAATTTTGCATTGTTTGTGTTGCTGTACAGTTGGAATTATATTTTATTTTGTAAGTTAAAATTATAAAATTATTAAATATAGAAATTTACAAAATAAAACAAATTTTCTTTTTTTAACTTTTATTTTAGATTTGGGGGTACAGTGCAAGTTTGTTATATAGGTAAACTCGTGTCATGGGGGTTTGTTGTACAGATTATTTTATTACGCAGGTACTAAACCAAGTACCCAATAGTTATTTTTTCTGCTCCTGTCCCTCCTCCCACCTTCCACCCTCAAGTAGGCCCCAGTGTCTCTTGTTCCCTTCTTTGTATCCATGAGTTGTCATCATTTAGCTCCCACTTACAAGTGAGAACATGTGGTATTTGGTTTTCTGTTCCTGCATTAATTTGCTAAGGATAATAGCCTCCAGCTCCATGCATGTTCCCACAAAAGACGTGATCTCATCCTTTTTTATGGCTGCAAAGTATTCTATGGTGTGTATGTACCACACTGTATCTAATCTGTCATTGATAGGCATTTAGGTTGATTTCAATGTCTCCCATTTGACAGGATAGAAACCCCAATCCTTACTGTATTAGTCCATTCTCGGGTTGCTATAAGGACATAGCTGAGATCGGGTAATTTATACAAAAAAAAAAAATAGGTTTAACTGACTCACAGTTCCTGAGGCTGGTGAGGCCTCAGGAAACTTACAATCATTGAGGAAGTCACCTCTTCACAGGGCAGCAGGAAAGGGAGAATGAGTGAAGGAGGAAGCCCCTTATAAAACCATCAGATCTCATGAGAACTAAGTCACTACATGAGAACAGGATGGTGGAAACAGCTCCCATGATTCAAAATTATCTCCACCTGGTTCCTCCCATGACACGTGGAGATCATGGAAAGTACAATTTAAGATGAGATTTGGGTGGGGCACAGCCAAACTGTATCACTTACAACGGTCTATAAAGGTCCCACACAATTCACCTTCCTATGACCTTTCTAACCTCATTTTCTACTATTCTCTGCCTTGCTCACTCTGTTCCAGACCTACTCGCTATTCCTGGAACACATCACACATTCTCTCACCAAATTCATTGGCCAGTTCATGGGATTTTACCTCTGCCTCGAACATGCTTTCCCGTGGTTTACATGGCTCACATTTCTTTGCTCCAATATCACTTTCTCAATGCAATTTACGCTTACCACCTGATTTTACATTGCAACAAGACCTTTACCTCCTCCACCTTCATATTCCTATCTCCCTTACCCTGTAGTAATTTTCCTTTTTTGATAGCACTTATTACTTAATATATTATAATTTATTTTTTTAAACTTATTATACATGTGCCCTCAATACAATGTAAACTTCATTTAAACATTTTGGTTTTTTTTGCTGATGTATCTTAAGGACTAAAACAGTGCTTAGCACTTAGTATGACCTCCACAAATGCATGTTGAATGAAATATTTGTTGAAATGCTACCTTTAACACATTATATTATCATTAGTTCATTTATCTGTCTCCAACACTAAATTGCAAACTCCATGATACAGAGACTGTCCTAGTCATCTTTCATTTAAAAGCTATATTTATTAAGGTACAATTTAAAGACCCTAAAATATACCTCTTAGAGTAAACAATGAATTTTGACAGATTTACACAGTTACCATAACCACCACCACAATCAAGATATAGCATATATCCATTACCCCAAAAAGTTCACTCATGCTTCTTTGCAGTCAATCTCTTCTTTCTAGCCACAGCTGCTGGCAAGCATTGATCCATTTTCTAAACTTGTTTTGCTTTTTGTAAAAATTTTAGAATGTCTTATAAAAAGAATTTTACAATATGCAGCTTTTCATGTCTGACTTCTTTTCCTGGTCATAATGATTTTGAGGTTTATCCATGTTGCATGTATCAATTATTTTTACTTGATGTTGATAAGGAATATTCTTTTGCGTTTATGCACCACAATTTGTTTATTCATTCACCAATTAATGGACATTTAACTATTTCCAGCTTTTTGATATTATAAACAAATTTGCTATAGTAGCATTACTGTGGATTTCCTGGGATTCTCTATGTAAACAATCATGCAGTCTGTGAAGAGAGAGAGAGTTATACTTCCTTCTTTCCAACCTGTATGGTGTGCGTGTGTGTGTGTGTGTATGTATGTGTGTTCCCACATGCATGAATGTGCAAATTTACTCCAATTCAGTGTTGATTAGGAGTGGTGAGGGTGGATCAACTTGTCTTTTTTATGATCTTAGGGAGAAAATATTCAGTCTTTTTTTTTTTTTTTTTTTTTTCTTTTATTGTAATTATTATTATTATTATTATTATTATTATACTTTAGGTTTTATGGTACATGTGCCCAATGTGCAGTAAGTTACATATGTATACATGTGCCATGCTGGTGCACTGCACCCACCAACTCGTCATCTAGCATTAGGTATATCTCCCAATGTTATCCCTCCTCCCTCCCCCCAACCCACAACAGTCCCTGAAGTGTGATGTTCCCCTTCCTGTGTCCATGTGTTCTCATTGTTCAATTCCCACCTATGAGTGAGAATATGCGGTGTTTGGTTTTTTGTTCTTGTGATAGTTTACTGAGAATGATGATTTCCAATTTCATCCATGTCCCTACAAAGGACATGAACTCATCATTTCTTATGGCTGCATAGTATTCAGTCTTTCACCATTGTATGTGTTCTGTAGTATTTCTCACATGTTCTTTTTAAGACTGAAGAATTCCCTTATGTTTCAAGTTGGGAATTGTTGTGTGAATGGATGTTGAATTTTGTCAAATGTTTTTTTCTGCATCAATCAAGATAGTCATATATTACTTTTGCTTTCTTAGTATGTTAATATGATGAACTAAATTAATTGAAGTTTTAATGTTGAACCAACTTTGCTTTCCTAGGATAAGCTAACTGAATTGTGTTGTGTTATCCTTTTTGTATGTTGCTGGATTGGACTGCTAGTAATTTTAAAAACTGTGTTTAGATTTGATTATTTATATTTTTTTACATCTATATTTATAAAGTATATCTTTGTGTGTTTTTTTGCAGTGTTTTTCTGGTATTGGTGATAGGTTTATCCTGGCCTAATAAAATGAGTTGTCAAGTGTTAAGCCTTGTCGACTTTCTTAAAGAGGTGATCTAAAATTTATATTAATTCTTTCCTAAATTTTTGGTTGATTTCATTCTGTAAAGCCATTTTGGTCTAGAGTTTTCTTTGGAGGAGTCTTTAATTTCTTTAGTAGATATAGAGCTATTATGATTATCTATTATCAGTTCTTTCCAAGAGTTTGCCCATTTCATCTAGCTTTTAACATACTAATTATATTCATTAAATTAAATTAATTTATTTATTTGAGGCAGGGTTTTTCTCTGTCACCCAGGCCAGAGTGCAGTGGTGCGATCATAGCTCACTGTATCCTCGAACTCCTGGGTTCCAGCAATCCTCCTGCCTCTGCCTCCCAAGTAGCTAGGACTATAGGCATACGCCACTACATCTGGCTAAAGTTTAAATGTTTTGAAGATATGGGGTCTTGCTATGTTGCCCAGTGCTGCTCTGGAACTCTTAGCCTCAAGTGATCCTCTTGCCTTGGCCTCCTAAAGCTTTGGGATTATAGGTGTGAGCCACTGTGCCCAGCCCATATTCATTTTAAAGTCTTTATCTGGTTGTACCATTATCTGGACCATCTCTGGATCTAGTTCTGTTGACTGCTTAATTTTTTGACAATGGATCTATTTTTCTTGCTGATATTTTGTGTCTCATAATTTTTAAAATTTTAAAATTTTTATGGATACATGGTAGTTGCACATAATTATGGGGTACATGTGATATTTTGATACAAGCATACAATGTATAATGATCAAATTGTAATTAAAATATCCATCACCTTAAACATTTATCATTTCTTTGTGTTATCAACACTCCAATTCTATTCTCCTAGCTATTTTGAAATACACAATAAATCATTAACTATAGTCACTCTATTGTGCTACCAAACACTAGATCATATTCCTTATATCTAACTGTATTTTTGTACCTATTAACCAAGCCATCTTTGTTCCCCCCTCCCCACTACCCTTTGCAGCCTCTGATAACCATCACTCTACTCTCTATCTCTATGAGATCAAAATTTTCAGCTTCCAGAGATAAATGAGAACATGTGATATTTCTGTTTCTGTGCCTGGCTTATTTCGTTTAACATAATGTCCTTCAGTTTCATCTAAGTTTCTGCAAATAACAGAATTTTATTCTTTTCTATAGCAGAATAATATTGTCTTGTGAATATGCACCACATTTTGTTTATTCGTCCGTTGATGGACATGTAGGTTAATTCCATATATTGGCTATTGTGAATAGTGCTGCAATAAACATGGGAGTGCAGATATCTCTTCCATATACTGATTTCTTTTCTTTTGGATATATACCCACCAATGGGATTGCTGGATCATATGGGATCATATGATGGTTCTATTTTTAGTTTTCTGAGAAACTGCCATACTGTTTTCCATAGTGACTGTACTCATTTGTATTCCCACCAACAATGTACAAGCATTCCCTTTTCTCCACATTCTCACCAGTATCTATTATTGACTATCTTTTTGATAAAAGCCATTTTCACTGGGGTGATATGGTATCTCATTGTAGTTTTGCCTTTCTCTGATGAGCAGTGATATTGAGCATTTTCTTGATATGGCTCTTGGCCATTTGTATGTCTTCTTTTGAGAAATGCATATTCATATTTTTGGCTCATTTTTAAATTGGATT
Organism: Pongo abelii; assembly: GCF_028885655.2. Classification (NCBI taxonomy): domain Eukaryota; kingdom Metazoa; phylum Chordata; class Mammalia; order Primates; family Hominidae; genus Pongo; species Pongo abelii. Next base: position 122,329,783 of record NC_071990.2, on the reverse strand, counting down.
ATTTGGTTTTTTTTTACTATTGAGTTATTTGAGTTCCTTGTATATTCTGATTATTAATCTCTTGTCAGATAGGTAGTTTGCAAATATTTTCTCCCATTTGTAGGTGGTATCTTCACTTTGTTGATTGTTTCCTTTGCTGTGGAGAACCTTTTTAGCTTGCTGTGGTCCCATTTGTCCATGTTTGCTTTCATTGCCTATGCTTTTGAGTTCTTACACAAGAAATCTTTGCTCAGACCAATGTCCTAGATTGTTTCCCCAATATTTTCTTATTTATTTATTTATTAAATTTATTTATTTTATTTATTTTTCTTTTTATTATTATTATTATTATTATTATTATACTTTAGGCTCTATGGTACATGTGTGCAACGTGCAGGTAAGTTACATATGTATACATGTGCCATGCTGGTGCGCTGCACCCACCAACTCGTCATCTAGCATTAGGTATATCTCCCAATGCTATCCCTCCCCCCTCCCCCCACCCCACAACAGTCCCCGAAGTGTGATGTTCCCCTTCCTGTGTCCATGTGTTCTCATTGTTCAATTCCCACCTATGAGTGAGAATATGCGGTGTTTGGTTTTTTGTTCTTGCGATAGTTTACTGAGAATGATGATTTCCAATTTCATCCATGTCCCTACAAAGGATGCGAACTCATCATTTTTTATGGCTGCATAGTATTCCATGGTGTATATGTGCCACATTTTCTTAATCCAGTCTATCATTGTTGGACATTTGGGTTGGTTCCAAGTCTTTGCTATTGTGAATAGTGCCGCAATAAACATACGTGTGCATGTGTCTTTATAGCAGCATGATTTATAGTCCTTTGGGTATATACCCAGTAATGGGATGGCTGGGTCAAATGGAATTTCTAGTTCTAGATCTCTGAGGAATCGCCACACTGACTTCCACAAGGGTTGAACTAGTTTACAGTCCCACCAACAGTGTAAAAGTGTTCCTATTTCTCCACATCCTCTCCAGCACCTGTTGTTTCCTGACTTTTTAATGATTGCCATTCTAACTGGTGTGAGATGGTATCTCATTGTGGTTTTGATTTGCATTTCTCTGATGGCCAGTGATGGTGAGCATTTTTTCATGTGTTTTTTGGCTGCATAAATGTCTTCTTTTGAGAAGTGTCTGTTCATGTCCTTCGCCCACTTTTTGATGGGGTTGTTTGTTTTTTTCTTGTAAATTTGTTGGAGTTCATTGTAGATTCTGGATATTAGCCCTTTGTGAGATGAGTAGGTTGCAAAAATTTTCTCCCATTTTGTAGGTTGCCTGTTCACTCTGATGGTAGTTTCCTTTGCTGTGCAGAAGCTCTTTAGTTTAATTAGATCCCATTTGTCAATTTTGGCTTTTGTTGCCATTGCTTTTGGTGTTTTAGACATGAAGTCCTTGCCCATGCCTATGTCCTGAATGGTATTGCCTAGGTTTTCTTCTAGGGTTTTTATGGTTTTAGGTCTAACATTTAAGTCTTTAATCCATCTTGAATTGATTTTTGTATAAGGTGTAAGGAAGGGATCCAGTTTCAGCTTTCCACATATGGCTAGCCAGTTTTCCCAGCACCATTTATTAAATAGGGAATCCTTTCCCCATTTCTTGTTTTTCTCAGGTTTGTCAAAGATCAGATAGTTGTAGATATGTGGCATTATTTCTGACGGCTCTGTTCTGTTCCATTGATCTATATCTCTGTTTTGGTACCAGTACCCTGCTGTTTTGGTTACTGTAGCCTTGTAGTATAGTTTGAAGTCAGGTAGCGTGATGCCTCCAGCTTTGTTCTTTTGGCTTAGGATTGACTTGGTGATGCGGGCTCTTTTTTGGTTCCATATGAACTTTAAAGTAGTTTTTTCCAATTCTGTGAAGAAAGTCATTGGTAACTTGATGGAGATGGCATTGAATCTGTAAATTACCTTGGGAAGGATGGCCATTTTCATGATATTGATTCTTCCTACCCATGAGCATGGAATGTTCTTCCATTTGTTTGTATCCTCTTTTATTTACCTGAGCAGTGGTTTGTAGTTCTCCTTGAAGAGGTCCTTCACATCCCTTGTAAGTTGGATTCCTAGGTATTTTATTCTCTTTGAAGCAATTGTGAATGGGAGTTCACTCATGATTTGGCTCTCTGTTTCTCTATTATTGATGTATAAGAATGCTTGTGATTTTCGTACATTGATTTTGTATCCTGAGACTTTGCTGAAGTTGCTTATCAGCTTAAGGAAATTTTGGGCTGAGACAATAGGGTTTTCTAGATACACTATCATGTCATCTGCAAACAAGGACAATTTGACTTCCTCTTTTCCTAATTGAATATCCTTGATTTCCTTCTCTTGCCTAATTGCCCTGGCCAGAACTTCCAACACTATGTTGAATAGAAGTGATGAGAGAGGGCATCCCTGTCTTGTGCCAGTTTTCAAAGGGAATGCTTCCAGTTTTTGCCCATTCAGTATGATATTGGCTGTGGGTTTGTCATAAATAGCTCTTATTATTTTGAGATACGTCCCATCAATACCTAATTTATTGAGAGTTTTTAGAATGAAGGGTTGTTGAATTTTGTCAAAGGCCTTTTCTGCATCTATTGAGATAATCATGTGGTTTTTGACTTTGGTTCTGTTTATATGCTGGATTACGTTTATTGATTTGCGTATATTGAACCAGCCTTGCATCCCAGGGATGAAGCCCACTTGATCATGGTGGATGAGCTTTTTGATGTGCTGCTGGATTCTGTTTGCCAGTATTTTATTGAGGATTTTTGCATCAATGTTCATCAAAGATATTGGTCTAAAATTCTCTTTTTTTGTTGTGTCTCTGCCAGGCTTTGGTATCAGGATGATGCTGGCCTCATAAAATGAGTTAGGGAGGATTCCCTCTTTTTCTATTGATTGGAATAGTTTCAGAAGGAATGGTACCAGCTCCTCCTTGCACTTCTGGTAGAATTCGGCTGTGAACCCATCTGGTCCTGGACTTTTTTTGGTTGGTAAGCTATTGATTATTACCACAATTTCAGCTCCTGTTATTGGTCTATTCAGAGATTCAACTTCTTCCTGGTTTAGTCTTGGGAGGGTGTATGTGTTGAGGAACTTATCCATTTCTTCTAGATTTTCTAGTTTATTTGCGTAGAGGTGTTTGTAATATTCTCTGATGGTAGTTTGTATTTCTGTGGGATCGGTGGTGATATCCCCTTTACCATTTTTTTATTGCATCTATTTGATTCTTCTCTCTTTTTTTCTTTATTAATCTTGCTAGTTGTCTATCAATTTTGTTGATCCTTTCAAAAAACCAGCTCCTGGATTCATTTATTTTTTGAAGGGTTTTTTGTGTCTCTATTTCCTTCAGTTCTGCTCTGATTTTAGTTATTTCTTGCCTTCTGCTAGCTTTTGAATGTGTTTGCTCTTGCTTTTCTAGTTCTTTTAATTGTGATGTTAGGGTGTCAGTTTTGGATCTTTCCTGCTTTCTCTTGTGGGCATTTAGTGCCATAAATTTCCCTCTACACACTGCTTTGAATGCATCCCAGAGATTCTGGTATGTTGTGTCTTGGTTCTCGTTGGTTTCAAAGAACATCTTTATTTCTGCCTTCATTTCGTTATGTACCCAGTAGTCATTCAGGAGCAGGTTGTTCAGTTTCCACGTAGTTGAGCGGTTTTGAGTGAGATTCTTAATCCTGAGTTCTAGCTTGATTGCACTGTGATCTGAGAGATAGTTTGTTATAATTTCTGTTCTTTTACATTTATTGAGGAGAGCTTTACTTCCAAGTATATGGTCAATTTTGGAATAGGTGTGGTGTGGTGCTGAAAAAAATGTATATTCTGTTGATTTGGGGTGGAGAGTTCTGTAGATGTCTATTAGGTCTGCTTGGTGCAGAGCTGAGTTCAATTCCTGGGTATCCTTGTTCACTTTCTGTTTCGTTGATCTGTCTAATGTTGACAGTGGGGTGTTAAAGTCTCCCATTATTAATGTGTGGGAGTCTAAGTCTCTTTGTAGGTCACTCAGGACTTGCTTTATGAATGTGGGTGCTCCTGTATTGGGTGCATATATATTTAGGATAGTTAGCTCTTCTTGTTGAATTAATCCCTTTACCATTATGTAATGGTCTTCTTTGTCTCTTTTGATCTTTGTTGGTTTAAAGTCTGTTTTATCAGAGACTAGGATTGCAACCCCTGCCTTTTTTTGTTTTCCATTTGCTTGGTAGATCTTCCTCCATCCTTTTATTTTGAGCCTATGTGTGTCTCTGCACGTGAGATGGGTTTCCTGAATACAGCACACTGATGGGTCTTGAGTCTTTATCCAATTTGCCAGTCTGTGTCTTTTAATTGGAGCATTTAGTCCATTTACATTTAAAGTTAATATTGTTATGTGTGAATCTGATCCTGTCATTATGATGTTAGCTGGTTATTTTGCTCATTAGTTGATGCAGTCTCTTCCTAGTCTCGATGGTCTTTACATTTCGGTATGATTTTGCAGTGGCTGGTACCGGTTGTGCCTTTCCATGTTTAGCGCTTCCTTCAGGAGCTCTTTTAGGGCAGGCCTGGTGGTGACAAAATCTCTCAGCATTTGCTTGTCTGTAAAGTATTTTATTTCTCCTTCACTTATGAAGCTTAGTTTGGCAGGATATGAAATTCTGGGTTGAAAATTCTTTTCTTTAAGAATGTTGAATATTGGCCCCCACTCTCTTCTGGCTTGTAGAGTTTCTGCCGAGAGATCCGCTGTTAGTCTGATGGGCTTCCCTTTGATGGTAACCCGACCTTTCTCTCTGGCTGCCCTTAACATTTTTTCCTTCATTTCAACTTTGGTGAATCTGACAATTATGTGTCTTGGAGTTGCTCTTCTGGAGGAGTATCTTTGTGGCGTTCTCTGTATTTCCTGAATCTGAATGTTGGCCTGCCTTGCTAGATTGGGGAAGTTCTCCTGGATAATATCCTGCAGAGTGTTTTCCAACTTGTTTCCATTCTCCCCGTCACTTTCAGGTCCACCAATCAGACGTAGATTTGGTCTTTTCACGTAGTCCCACATTTCTTGGAGGCTTTGCTCGTTTCTTTTTATTCTTTTTTCTCTAAACTTCCCTTCTCGCTTCTTTTCATTCATTTCATCTTCCAGGGCTGATACCCTTTCTTCCATTTGATCGCATCGGCTCCTGAGGCTTCTGCATTCTTCACGTAGTTCTCGAGCCTTGGTTTTCAGCTCCATCAGCTCCTTTAAGCACTTCTCTGTATTGGTTATTCTAGTTATACATTCTTCTAAATTTTTTTCAAAGTTTTCAACTTCTTTGCCTTTGGTTTGAATATCCTCCCGTAGCTCAGAGTAATTTGATCGTCTGAAGACTTCTTCTCTCAGCTCGTCAAAGTCATTCTCCGTCCAGGTTTGTTCCGTTGCTGGTGAGGAACTTCGTTCCTTTGGAGGAGGAGAGGTACTCTGCTTTTTAGAGTTTCCAGTTTTTCTGCTCTGTTTTTTCCCCATCTTTGTGGTTTTATCTACTTTTGATCTTTGATGATGGTGATGTACAGATGGGTTTTTGGTGTGGATGTCCTTTCTGTTAGTTTTCCTTCTAACAGACAGGACCCTCAGCTGCAGGTCTGTTGGAGTACCTGGCCGGCCGTGTGAGGTGTCAGTCTGCCCCTGCTGGGAGGTGCCTCCCAGTTAGGCTGCTCGGGGGTCACGGGTCAGGGACCCACCTGAGGAGGCAGTCAGCCAGTTCTCAGATCTCCAGTTGTGTGCTGGGAGAACCACTGCTCTCCTCAAAGCTCAGATGGAAATGCAGAAATCACCTGTCTTCCGCATCGCTCGCGCTGGGAGCTGTAGACCGGAGCTGTTCCTATTTGGCCATCTTCCAATATTTTCTTCTAGTATTTTCAGTTTCAGGTCTTACATTTAACTATTTAATCCACTTTAATTTGATTTTTGTATATGGCAAGAGATAGAGGTCTAATTTTATTCTTCGGCATATGGATATCTAGTTTTTCTAGCACCACTTATTGAGGAGACTGTTCTTTCTACGATGTATGATCTTGGTCCCTTTATCAAAAGTGTGTTGACTGTAAATGCATGGATTTATTTCTGGGTTCTTTGTCCTGTTCTCTTGGTCTATTTGTTTGTTTTTATGCCAGTACCATACTGTTTTTGTTATTATGTCTTTGTAGTTTATTTCAAAGTCAGGTAGTGCAATGCCTCCAGCTTTGTTCTGTTTGCGCAGGATTGGTTTAGCTATTATTTTGTGTGCGTGTGTTTCCATATAAATTTTAATATTACTGTTTTTATTTCTCTGAAGAACGTCATTGGTATTCTGATAGGGATTGCTATGAATCTGTAGATTGCTTTGCATAGTATTGATGTTTTTAACAATATTGATTCTTCCAATCCATAAATAGGGACTATGTTTCCATTTTTTGTGTCCTCTTCAATTTCTCTTATTAATGTTTTACAGATTTCATTGTAGAGATATTTTACTTTTTTGGCTAAGTTTACCTCTTGTGTTTTATTTTATTTGAAGCTATTGTAAATGGTTTTACCCTTTTACAATAAAAGGGTTTTACCCTTTTACAATGCTGGGATTACAGGCGTGAGCCATCGCACCCAGCATTAAATACAGTTTTTTAAAGCATTGATATGAGGAAAGGCCAAGAAGCAGCTCCAGGAAGAGCCCTGAAGCAGTAGCGGGTATGAGGTGCAGATGCTGATGAATAAAAATAACATGAGATACAAAGAGAAAAATCAGAAAGCCGAAGAAGAGTCAGCAAGATGGTAACAGAGGAATATTCTTTTAGCCACTTTTGTGAGAATGAATTGGACTTTTTGTTGATCTTGTTTAATATACAACGCTGGGCCAGCATGTTGGCTCAGACCTATAGTCCCAGCATTTTGCAGGCTGAAGTGGGCGGATCATTTGAGGCCAGGAGTTCAAGACCAGCCTGAGCAACATGGCAGAACCCCCTCTCTACCAAAAACACAAAAAAATACCTGGGCAGGGGTTGTGGTTGTGGTGCACACCTGTAGTTCCCACTACTCAGGAGGCTGAGGTGAAAGGATCTCCTGAGTCCAGGAGGCAGAGGCTACAGTGAGCCAAGATCATGCCTCTGTACTCCAGCCTAGGTGACAAAGTTCAGACGCCTCCCATAACCTTTTTCTTGTGGCCTTTCATTAGCTTTACAAAGGTGGTTTTCAGTTCCTGAGCAAAGAAGGGGTTAGTTTTTTTAGATTTCTTTTTTGTTTGTTTGTTTTGTTTTGTTTTTGGCAGGGGGAGGTTTTGAGATGGTGCTTCACTGTGTTGCCCAGGCTGGAGTGCAGTGGTGTGATCTCAGTGCACCACAACCTCCGCCTCCCAGGCTCAGGTGATCCTCCCACCTCAGTCTCCTGTGTAGCCGGGACCACAGGTGTGCACCATTACGTCCAGCTAATTTTTTTGTATTTTTGGTAGAGACAGGGTTTCGCATAACACTGAAGAATTCACAGTTAAGGACTTAAACATTTTTTTTTAAAACTTAGTCAGAAGTCAGATTTCTGTCATTTGGCTAATATGGAGCTCCAAGAGCAGGATTTCTTATCTTTTCTGTACTTAACTTTAGCCTTTTTACATAAGTTTTGTCTTCATTCAGCAGCCAGAAATTCAATTCAAACAATGAATTGCTCTTGCTTGAATTCTTCTGGGATGCCTGATAAAAACATAGGTTTTGGTATTATTCCCCCAAATCACTAAAATCATAGTGATTCATAATCAGGGAAACACATAAAACAAGACTCATCAAACAAAATAAAACAAATTATTGGGTATTTCCTATACTATACTTTTATAAACACAAATACATAGCAACTAGAGACTAGGCAGTGGGAGCAACTAGCGTCAGAGTTGGGGCAGTAAACTGCAAGGCAAATGACAGTATCAAAAAGAAAACATGACCTGTTTCTTGTTTGGAGGTGGCTATGGCTGCTTGTGACTTTTAGAAGCAGAGGTAGGTTATTAGATTAAATTGGCAGAGTAGCAAGAAAATCAACTTATAAGGAAAACAACTGTCCTCAGCTTTTTCCTAACTAGTCAGCAGAATTACTTTTTGCTTTTTTCTGGAAGAACTAAGGGTCTGTTGGAAACAGCTTTGTCCCACCTTAAGGTAAGTTAAAATGTTTGGTCTGGCAAAATTAAAAAGAAACAAAAAACAAAAAACTAACAGGTGATAAAAAGGTAAGGAAATCTTAATTTTCTTCCATTTTTTCAGCTCTCCCCTTGTTATTTATAATGTGGGTACTGGCTGATGAAGGGTGGGCGGGTCGAGGAGGATATGTGATCTATAAATCTACAGTAGAAATTGGTGTAGGAAACACACACACTACATTTTCAGTGTAATCATGGCATTGCTGTAAATATATATATAATATATATTTTATATATATGTATAAAATATATAACCTATGATCTGCTTTTGTATCTTAGCTCACATTTTTCTCCTCCTATAGGTTTTCCTATCTCTACCGTTCAAAAAATTTATTATTTTCTTTGAAGCTGCCTCCAGATCCCACCACCTCAATTACACCTTTCCAAATGTACTCAATGAGAATTAAATCCTACCTTCTCTGAGTTTGCATAGAACTGTGTTTTAATTCTGTTCTATCAGCTCTCAGTTCTGCCTAGGACTATAGTAATTTGTGTATACATATTTTGCTCTCTTGTCTTGTTCATCTTTGCTTCCCTCATACTGAATGTTTCTACATGGTATGTTCTCAATAAGTGAATATTGAATGAATTAGAGCATTTCAAACATAGTAAATGCAGATTTTTAGAGAGCTGCATCTGATAGTCTTGTATGAGATGAATTGGGGGCTGGGAGATCACGGAGTTAGAAAAGTTGTTACAAATGCATTGTGATATTCAGGCATGAGGCAATGAGGGTCCAGAAGGACAGTGATTGTGTACCGGAGAGGAAATGGTGATTCATAGGGAGATACTGGAGGGAAAAAGAACAGATTTTATGAATAATGATGATGAGGATGATGGTGGTGATGAAGGCAATGAGGATGCTTATATTTGTATAGTGGTTTACAGTTTATGTCGATGATTCCAGAGTTATGTATGCAGATCTAACTCCTGGGATTCAAGTGAAGTGATGCAATAAATAATCATGTGTTAAAGTGATAAAATGCATGGCATTTTTGTATTTTTCTACGAAAGGCTTGTTAGCCTCAAAGCCGAAAAAGATATATAGCATGGAACATGGTGACAACCTACAATTTAGGTTAATCATGTCAATTTAAGAGTTGCTGCACTTCTTCTGCTCATCAGGGGGTAGTCAGACGATTTATCCGAGCAACAGTCTGAAAAATACATTACAACAAGTCCCTAATAATGAATTCCAAATACCAGTGTTATTTTTAGCAAATATTTATTTAACTCCCATGGATTCTGTGGGCACTGTATTATTCCTCCAGAGAATGGAGACGGAGTAATAATTCCTTATGCCTGGGGAGACATTGGTGTCCAGCTTGCTATATTCTGGTGCAAAGGCTAAAGTGAATGTGTTTGTCTTCTGAGGGCAAAGGGCATAAAACACTTTTAACAGAATGCTGCCAGGTCGCTTACATTTGTACCATGGGAATCTGGAGCTATAAAGGAAGCTGACTGTAGAATCCTCAAGGACCAGGGTGCTCTATTATTGTAGGCTCATGTATCTTGGCGTATGTTGATGAGTGTCCCTCCATCCTTTTAATCAAATTGATTGAAATACAAAGTACCACATGCTTAGCTGGTATCTGCTTAAGAGTTTCCCAACAACAGCTAAAAAAAATGAAGAGATTTCGTGTGTGTACACATTTAGCTGAACTGTTAAATGTTTTTGTTTTTGGTTTCTCCGTTAATTTTCACTTGTGGAAAGGACTTGAACTTTGTCTTGTTGTGGGATAGCGAAGAATTATATTATTTTGAAATATAAATTGATGATACCCTGTGGGTCCCACTTTCCTTTTTATGGCCAGCAGGAATGACGGAGTAAAAGTTAGACTATCAGGTCTAGAGCTGGCTCCTGGGAGAGGAGTAAAGCTTTCAACTCCTATTTTACAGTGGGAATGGAAGATGACCATTTGGTCTGGGCTTGAAAGGAGACCACAAGGTTCCAATGAATATGGGAAGGAGGCAGTGTGGAAGAACTCTTTAGATAACGATAGTTCTCTTAGGAGGTCAGCGATCAGTACCCTGGCTCAAGTGAGGATGACTGAGTAGAAGTAAGACCCAAGCAAGTGTAAACCCGACATGAATAAGACAAAGGGGGATTCATTGATCAAGTTAAATCAGGTACGGAAGGAGACTAAGGCTCTCTTTATGCCACATCAACTCCAGTTACTACAACTTGGTATGAATGGGACTGCTAATTTTATAGAGGGAGCATTTAGTGGTAAAGTTGGGAAAGAATTGGAATTTAACAGGGGGATAAATTAGTTGAAAGAAAAAAGTTTGATTATAGTGGGATTGGCAGGAAATTGATAATATGATTGGTAGTGGGCTATCTTTTGAGGTAACATTTTAGAATGTCTAAGTGGGAAGTAGCCCCTTTTATATATTTCTTTTAATAATGAGATAGCATAGGAACAACTGAAATGGTCACTTTGGCACAAAATATTTCTTTATTAAAAAGAATACCCAGTGTATTCACTCATTACCCCATGGGTATGACTTTTAGGAAAAGAGACAGGTGAGGCAGGAACATATTTTCCCCAGGCTCACATTCATAAAACTAGAGGGGTAGTGAAAGTTTAAAGACTGTGTTGACTGATTTGTGTGGCATGTTAGCAAAGGACCCAAGGCAAATTGAAAGGGGATTCAGAGATCCTTGATATCTACAATGATTCTGGGACCTTTAAAATATATGTCCTAAAACCCCTTATTGGCTTGCTGTAGTTTGCCAACCAATATGGTATGTGAGTCCAATCTCATCCACATATCTATTTCAGTTGTTTGTTTCTGATAACCATGACCCCAGGGGCTACCACAAATGAAATTTTATACTTGGAAAAATAAATAATAGAAAATATTGAGCCAAGAGAATGGAAATAATACATACCAGGGACAGTGAAATTGAGTCTTTCTTTAGAAAGGGAACAGAAATTAAAGAACCATCTAAAAATAAAACACAATGAAATCTATTTCCAAGACTGCAGCTGAACTTTGTACTGACTTTTCCAATAACAGCTGCATTACAGAATTGTGGAAACCCCACATTTACTCATCAGGAAACTCCAAAGATTAGTGTCAAATGAATCTGCAATTGTTTCAACAAATGGTCATATTAACAATTTGCTTAAATCAAGGAGGATGAAATCACATGATTTGCTGAAGTATTTTTATCTAGAAATCATTTTATTAGAATGTTATTATTTATTAGAATATCTATTATACATTAAAGAGGCAAGAACTTTTAAAGTAAATAAATTAAAAACTTATGTTGGAAAGAGTAGATCGGGAAACTAACGTTTATTGCATGCTACTTTATAATAGCCATTATGTTAATTTACTTATATACATTATCTTCTTTCAATTTCACAGAAACCCTAAGAGATATAGTTCTTGACCATCCTGGAGATAAGGAAGCTGAGGTACAGACAGGTTGAGAACTTGCTCAAATGAAAGTTCTTTTTTTTTTTTTTTTTTTTTGTCTTGAGAATAACAATAGCAGAATGACAACCAAAAAAGAAATGATGGGAATTAAAACATCACCACTTTACAACCATAATGATAAAAATGAATTCAGGTTTCCAACAAAAAGAATAATTAATAGATTCTGAGAGTGGGGAAATTTAATGAGGAACATGTATTTACATAGTCCCAAAATACAGTCATGCACTGCTTAACAATGTTTTGGACCATTGGACCAACAATGGACCCACCACACATGCACCAGTGATTCCATAAAATTATGATACTGTATTTTTACTGTATCTTTTTGTTCTTAGATGTTTAGATACATAAATACCATTGTGTTATAGTCACCTACAGTATTCAGTATGGTAACGTGCTATACAGGTTTGTAGTTCAGGAGCAATAGCCTATACTATGTAGCCTAGGTGTGTAGCAGGCTATAGAGGCTAGGTTTGTGTAAGTACACTCTGTGATATTCACACAATGACACAATTGCCTAACAACATATTACTCAGAACATATTCCTGTTGTTAAGCTAAGCATGACTGTATCTTTCCACAAATTATTTACTAATAAAAAATTTAAAAAAACTTAATGCTGTGCAGAAAACAGTCAACAACTGATCAAAATTAACATCCTCAGTAAGCAGTGAATATCATGTGCCTCTGAATGACATATGTACATAGCATCACTGTACTATTTCAGCTGAAATGCATAATCTAAATAAAATCAAAAAGAAAAATCAGAAAACACACACTGAGGGATATTCTGTAACGTAGCTGGCCATATTCTTCAAGATTATTCATGTCATGAAAGACAAAGAATAAACACAAAAAGAAGAGAAGTTGCCAAACTTAAGGAAGTGAATGTAACCTCGATACTGGGGTCACAACATATCAAAGTTTACTGCCCAGGAGACCCTGGCCAAGGGTGTGAGCAGCAGTAGGTGTTGAATATAGTCTATTATATCCTGCTTACCAGCTGTGAGCCCTGCACAGTCTACCCCAGACAGTGGGAATTTATATAAAGATGCCACAAGTGCTACTTTTTTGTTACCCAAACCTGAGAAAGCATGAAAAGCAAACCAATTTCTCTCATGATTATAGATGTAAAAGCACAAATAAAATAATACAATTGAAAACTCACCACATGCTAAAAGAACACCATGTTATGATCAAGAAGCTTTTATTTCAGGCATAGGCAAATGGTCAATATTAGAAACTCACAGCTCAGTTTATCAGTAAATCAAAGAAAAATTAAATGTAATTATTTTAACAGTGCCAAATAGATTTGATAAAATTTGACATCAAGTCCTGATATAAAGGTTCTGTAAACTAGAAAGATGTTTTCCTAACATGATAAAACCAAATCACACTCAAAGATGAAAACATGCATGAAGCATTCCCATCAAAATCAGAACCTCAACTCTCTTTTGACTGTGGATATAATACTACATTTCAGTGCTGCCACGAGGGGGAAAAAATGCTGAAAATAGCTAATAAGCATATATGAATTAATATTGAAGTAATGAAATTAAGTATATTAGTCATTATACTAAATATGATTATAAATAATTCTCCTGTTAAAGATATGCACACATGCACAGGTAAAATATTGGTAATATGAAAATATTTTTAAGCTTGCCTAATCAAACTGTATTTGATCAGAAGATTCACAGGGCATACCATAGTGTAAAGGCTTAATAAATGTTATACTGTGTATTCTCTTCTGGTTAAAAGCTTGTAATTATATAGATCTTCTAAATAAGTATTAAATTATGGGACACTTTATCATTATTATTATTGTTATTAAGATTCTTGTTCAGGTGTGGTGGCATGCAACTGTGGTCCCAGCTACTTGGGAGGCTGAAGTGGGAGGATCACTTGAGGCCAGAGTTTGAGGTTGTAATATGCTATGATCATGCCTGTGACTAGCCATTGTGTTTCAGCCTGGGCAATATAGCAAGACCCCATGTCTAATTAACTAAAATAAAATAAAAATCTTTGTTTTTTAAATTATTGGTTACCTAAACAGAAATATAAGCTCAATACACCACAGAAATACTAACATATCATATAAACAAGTTCTGAATGACATAGCCTGTAATGCCCATGTAGAGATTAATTTTTATTGGACTAGAAAATAAGCTCTAAAACATATATTCCTATGGGTATTGGTAGAATACCTTAGCAAGACATTTATAAAATGAATAATTTATGTCATCTCTTGCCCGATAAAATGCTTGGGGAAATCTTAAGTCAAGCTGTTCTGAGACAAAAAATTTTAAAATAATCAGAAAACCCCTATTTGGTAGGAAGAAAAAACAGAAAGAGAAAAGGAGCTGTCAAATTGAGTGGATTTTACCAGCAAAATCTCCAAAAAGCAAAACATGACTTATGAAATACAAAAATTTAATTATTTAAAAAATATTCTGTAACATCAGCTCATTTATGTGACTGATTAATTTCTGATGCAGAATATGTCTACACAGCCTCCTGACTCTTCTCTTTCATAGGACTTTTCCTTTTCTTTATAGCAATTACCACGATTCTAGATTGTTTCTGTGAGTTTGCTTTTTTAACGTCTGCTTCTCCGAATAGACCCTAAATTAAAAAGAACATGCTTAGTTTGTCTATTATTGCTACCTAGAAGTTGGCAGAGTGCTTAGCACAAAGTGGTGCTCCATCTATATTTGCTAGTGAATAAACAAATAAATACATGAACTAGTCAAGTCAGTAAATCAAATTAATTGTAAATACAGTGTATCTAATCAATAAATCTGACTATTCCCAGATAGCCTTCTTCTCTTCCTCTTCCTTATTCTCTGGCAATTTAATGGATAAAAATGACGGAATTGAACAAAATTACTGGTACATAGATGGAATTATATTTTTAAGGCAGCATAGATGAATGAAATGCCTACCTGGTATGTTTAGACGGAGTACTAGTATAGTATCATGACCATAGTTGTCAATTGGGTCCACTGCTTTTGCAGCTGTTTTTTAAAAGACCTGAAAAGCTGATTATAACTAAAGGCAATGAAGCATCTAAACCCATGCTGTGGAAGGAGAACTATATATAATTCATATTGATTATGGTTCTGATGTTTTCTTCCAAGCCCTTCCTATTAGAATCATGGGACATTTCCTTCTTCAATTCTCAGAAAATGCCCCTTTTTCTTTCATGATTTTACTTAAGTATTCTCCAATGATATGCTTCTGAGTTCTGCATTATCTATTGCCTAACTGCACCAAGGCTTTTGTACAAATTACAGCAAATTCTGTCTTCTTTTGTAAATGCTCGAATTACACACATTAAATCCTTAGTACATAGTTTTTATTGAGTATATTTATATAATTTTAGATACCACTGGTTGCAACTACAAAAAAATGTAGGGAAGTTGCCAATATTCTTTGAAAAAGATCCTTACAACTGGTTACACATTTACTCCAGGAATGGCTTTTCTGAACTTTGCTGTGACCTTTTAGCCTTTCTTCAGTAGTTCTCTGTTGCAAAGAGCTGCAGTGGTGGAATGGGAA
The DNA here is from genome assembly GCF_028885655.2 of Pongo abelii. Classification (NCBI taxonomy): domain Eukaryota; kingdom Metazoa; phylum Chordata; class Mammalia; order Primates; family Hominidae; genus Pongo; species Pongo abelii. The sequence goes on along the minus strand of NC_071990.2, from coordinate 122,314,641 downwards.
GATATTTTTACCCCTTGTGATGGGTTATTTTATGTGTCAACTTGAGTGAGTTATGGGGTGCTCAGGATAAACATTGTTTTTGTGTGTGTCTGTAAGGGTGTTTCTGGATGAGACTGGCATTTGAATTGGTGGATTTAATAAAGTAGCCTGCCCTCCCCAATGTAGGTGGGCATCATCCAATCTGTGGAGGGCCCGAATAGAATAAAAGGTGGAGTAAGGAGAAATTCACCTTTTTCCTCCCTCACTGTTTGAGCTGGAATAGCTCATCTCATCTCTTCCTGCTTTCAGAATGAGATTTACTTAATCACTGGCTCCCGTTGTTCTCAGGCCTTCTGATTGGGACTGAATCACACCACTGGCTTTCTTGGGTCTCCAGGTGGCATGAAGCAGATGGTGGACTTTCCACCTTCCAGAATTTCATGAGCTAATTCCTAATAATCAATATATCTCTCTCTCCATAAATATATGTGTGTATATATATAAATATGTAATATATATCAGATAGATAGATAGATAGATAGATAGATAGATAGATAGATAGAGCCATATCCTATTCATTCTGTTTCTCTGGAGGACCCTGACTTATATCTAAACCTATGCTGCTTGACATTTTGGGTAGAAGAGAACATCTTCAGAACTGACTGTTACTTAAAAATTACTCTGTTTTAAAATGCACCTGAAATTTTGTTTTCTTTCAGATATGGTGAGGCCAACAGATCAGGAGAAAATTGCCATTGAAAAGGTAGTTTGTTACTTATAGCTTCCAAGAGTAGGGGCACAACAAGCCATTCAAGGCCACATGGAGAAGCACCGAAGTTGATCAGGAGACAGAGGGAGCAGGGGGAATGCATGGATCAGAACCTTTATTGTGATTGTTGTGGGATGCAGTGAGAGAGGCAGGGTAAGCAGCTGTACAGGTTTAGGATTGGATAGTTTGAATAATTTCGGTAGACTCTGGGCTATATGAGTGGCCCCTAGTTGTATAGTACCTGACCTTGGGGTGATTATGAAACAGGGAACATTGGCTTGGTGTGTGAGAATTAGATAAAATAGATGATTGAGGTATGGGGTCTGGATTGGTTGGTTTGCAAATCAAAGGCATGCTCCTGGGTAAGTCATTTGGTATCTCTAAGAATTGGCTAGCCCTCAGGGGGGCAGTCTCCCCTAGTCTTCAAGGCCCGGATGCCAAAGCATGGAGAATACAGAAAAGAAGAAAACATAGTTAATGAATATATCTTCACTACACCAAAGTAATTGGGAGCTATTCCTTTGTTGGATGGAATATTTGATTACACACTTCTTGTCACACACCCCGATATGGTTTGGCTGTGTCCCCACCCAAATCTCATCTTGAATTGTGGCTCCCATAATTCCCATATGTTGTAGGAGGGATCTGGCGGAAGGTAATTGAATCATGGAGGTAGGTTCTTTCCCATGCTGTTTTCGTGATAGTGAATAAGTCTCACAAGTTCTGATGGTTTTACAAAGGGGAGTTCCCCTATATAAGTTATCTTGCCTGATGCCATGTAAGATGTGACTTTGCTCCTCATTTGCCTTCCACCATGATTGTGAGGCCTCCCCAGCTATGTGGAACTGTGAGTCCATTAAACCTTTTTTCTTGATAAATTACCCAGTCTTGGTTATGGCTTTTTTTTTTTTCAGACAGAGTTTCGCTCTTGTCACCCAGGCTGGAGTGCAATGGCACGATCTCAGCTCACCGCAACCTCCACCTCCTGGGTTCAAACGATTCTCCTGCCTCAGCCTTCCAAGCACCTGGGACTACAGGCGTGTACCACCACACCTGACTAATTTTTGTATTTTTAGTAGAGATGGGGTTTCACCATCTTGGCCAGGCTCGTCTCGAACTCCTGACCTCGTAATCCACCTGCCTCGGCCTCCCAAAGTGCTGGGGTTACAGGCGTGAGCCACCACGTCTGGTTGGGTATGTCTTTATTAGCCGTGTGAACAGACTAATACACATCTACTACCTGCTGCAATAGTTTTACTAGTTAACTCTTTAATATTTCCTATACATTGATTCTGTGCCTGCAGGTTAGATACAACTGTTAACAATGTAGTCAACTTGGCCATATGTTTTATGTAGATTGATAAAAAATTATTTAAAAAATCAAATCTTTAAAAAAACCTAAATACATTTAAATTATTGCTGCTGTTAGTATGTATAACGAGTCAAATCCATTTTAGTTTCTCATGACTGTGTAAGAGATCTGACCTGTGGATCTAAAGAGCAAAATCTTTCTTCAGTCTCTTGATGAAATCAAATGAAATAGGATGATTTTGGAATATTTAGCATAGGACCAGGCTCACACTAGATGGTCAGTAAAGGCCTGTTGCTTTATGTTTTTAAGCCTAGTTTATTTTTTAACATCAACCAAAACCACACAAATGTCTGGCATCCAAGAGATGATTAGTCTTTTGACTTCACTCTCTAAAAGACCGATATTCTGAAAAATAACAACAAAAATATATTTTCTTGAATTATTTATTTATTTATTTTTTTTTTTTTGAGGCAGAGACTCACTCTGTTGCCCAGGCTGGAGTGCAGTGGCGTGATCTCAGCTCACTGCAACCTCTGCCTCCTGGGTTCAAGTGATTCCCCTGCCTCAGCCTCCCAAAAGGCTGGGACTACAGGCACACACGACCATGCCTGGCTGATTTTTGTATTTTTAGTAGGGAGGGGGTTTCACTGTGTTGGCCAGGCTGGTCTTGACTTCCTGACCTCAAGTAATCCATCTACCCACCTCAATCTTTTATCTATTGATTATTTTAAGCTTTTTAAGAGGAGAGAGATTCCTGCTACTTCAGGAAATAGAGAAATTAAATGTTTATATAGTTTCATTGTTTAGTAATCTTCAATTAAGATTCAAAGTTCATATGCTTATTTATTTATGGATAACCAACTCCTAATTTCCTTTCATACTGATAATTAACTTAATGAATAGATTGTTTTTCATACCTCATAACTCAGCCCCAAATTGTTTTCTACAGACAACCAAATACTCTTAAGATTTTGTCTTAGCCTGTTTTGTGATGCTATAACAGAATACCTGGGATTGCATAATTTATAAAGAACAGAGACTTATTTCTTACAGTTTTAGAGTCTGGGAAGTCTAAGGTGGAGAAGCCCACATCTGGCAAGGGCCTTCTTGCTGCATCTTTCTATAGCAATAACTAACCTACTCTCATGATAATAGCATTAATCCATTGGTGAGGGCAGAGTCTTCATGCCCTAATCACCTCTTAACCATCTCTTTTAACCCTGTTGCATTAGGGATTAAGTTTCCAATACATAAACTTTGGGAGACACATTCAAATCACAGGAGATTGCATGACTGTGTCTCTTTAGTATTTTAATGTATCTAGAGGTCTGGGAGATGAAAAAGATACTAACGATGCCCTTTAAGTCTTTCAATAGCATGGCCACAAATCCTCATTTTGCTCTAAAGTCAAAATGATGAATAACTGCTCTATGTAGTCATATATTTGCTGTGGCGAGTTAGCACTCTTTGGGTGTAAAAGTCCACATTAAGCTTCTTTTAAATAAGCTTCCATAGTCTTTAATTTTAACTGTAATGGAACAACTAGTATTAGTAATAAGAAGTCATTTTGAAATGATGGTATAAGAATGCTACTCATCAGCTCATGGACCCAGGAGGTTAATGGAGTTCTTTTAATTTCCAAACCATATAACCAAATACTACTAGAAAGCTGGTTCTCTGGCAGGAATACATCATGAAAAACACATTGCACCTAATAAAAGAAGTTATGATTGTCAATATTTTAGTTTCCTTTTTTTAGGAAAATTAAGATAAAACACTAAATTGCACTGTAAGCCATCATCGATAATAAAAATTAATTATATTTGAATAGTCTATATTTTTATAAATTTCCTTATAAAATGTTACCCAGTTGCAAATTTTTTTATATATGATTTTTCTCTTAAACTTCCTCATATACTAGAACCTTGATGATAATTTTATAAAAGAAATACTATGGAATACTGTTACAGTGCTTTTCCTTCTACTTCTTTCTCTCTGTTTCTCTTTCTGTTTATCTCTCTGTCTCAGCCTTGATTATATAATAAATTAATAAAATAAGAATAAGAACTGATTTTTTTCTATAAAAATTGAATATATTTCTCTCTTATTTTCATTGCAAATATTGACTGGCCAACAATCTTTTAAATGGGGCCACTGACAGAAGATAAATTGGGCAAGAGAGTATAATTGGAACAGGTTACAGGAATTTGAGCTGCCAGTCTATAGATGATTAAGTCTAATGCCTCATTTTAGAGCTGAGAGAGAAAACGTGGTTGAGAGATGTTGTCATTTATCTAAGAGTGCTGAGCTATTTAGTGGTGAGACTGCACACACAATTCTAATCCCAGTGTTCTTTTACTGAATTCAATTATTTATATCACCAGTACTTCAAAATTTATTCCAAGTACATGTCAAGCAAAGGGAAGAATGTTTATAAGCATAAGGTGTTTTGTGATAGTGGGTATAACTATTTTAAGAAGGCCTGTCTGGGAAGGCAAATGAAGAGTTATCCTTTCCATATCAGACTCCCATTTTAAAATATTTGTGACTGTATTAGCCTGAAGCTCTGTGCTGTTTACTTCTTTAACAAACAAGGCCAATTATTTGATCCACAGGGTCAATCAAATCAGCCCAGAAACATTAAAGTAGACCAAATCAAAAATACCTTTCCTGGCTCTAAAATTCTAGCTAGTTTCTCATTTTTTAAATAGCAAGATTAAGTACAAACAATACAAAAAAAAAAAAAAAAAAACCAACCTGGAATTCTAAGAAGGTAGATGCTGCTACTTTTTCTTTATTAGAAACAGAAATAGAAAATTTTCAACTATCTAAATAAAGATCAATTAGCACCAATATAATCTGAACTATAATCAAGTTTTTATTTAATGTATTGCTGGAGAATATTGTCTAGTTCTTTAGTATATTATACCGTCACACTGTCAATAAATTATAATACTATTTGAACACTTTTAAAGATTAATTTAGTGTACAGAATCCAATTTCCAACGCAATTCAAGTCACAACTATAGTGCTATTGGGCTAAACTCCCAAAGCATCAATGAAAGGAAAAAAAAATTTCCCTCTTTTCAAAGCTTCTCAGACATTAAACACAATATTTCTCTGAATGGCTCAGCACTGTTGCCTTATACTTTTTCCAACTGCGTAATAGAAAAGAGAGACATTTATGGTAAACTTAGTTTTCTTCTTAAGTTACTGCTGTCCACCTACTTTTGTACTTTTTGAGAAGGAATAATTATTCTAGATATTCTGATTTGTTTTCAAAATTAAAACATATAGAAAATATGCACTGTAATTAAAGCTGGGGCGTCTGCAAGGCACAAATGGTTAAATCTCTATGAATTTATAAGTCAAAGGGTTAATTATACCAAAGAGCTTGAGAATATATACAGGAAAGAATAACTAAAATAAGATCAATGCCATTACACAAATGCAATGTAGGCAATCAAAGAGAACTCCAATTAAAGAAATCAGCTTCTACTTATAGTTGATAAGGTACATATTGATCCATAATAAATAATTTTATACCATAAGCACAAGTTAACAAGGTATATGAATTCACCTTTCTAGAAGAGAAAAACAATCTGAATGTGTACATCTTTTTCTCTCTCTCTTTTTTTTTTTTAGCGTTTGATATTTAGTTATTTTTGGCTACAATCTTTCTTGGACCCAAAGGGAAGAGCTCTCATTATACATGTTAAATATTAAGATGCTCTTTAAGTAGTTTTGATCTTCAGTAAATTATTTCTTAAGTGAGCTCTTCCTGAGGTGGTAGTGTTTGAAGTAGGGAAAAGAGCAGAAAAAAAGAAAAAGAGCAGAAGAGAGATTAGGATCTAGATCACTTTTCGACAAACAAAAATCTAAGTATCTCTCAATAGCAAGCTTTGTAGCTGCTATGCAGTCAGACCCAGAAATTCAATATAAAACTTGAGACTTGATAAACTTCACACAGTTCATACTAAATTCTCCTAATTGCCAATGAATAGTACACTTGTACATAGAAAACCAGAAAGGTCATGCTAAATTACACAGGCCCATGCTGTTCTGGAAATCCATTGTTCCTTGGCATCTCTGTCTTGTTGTCTGCTGTGCAGTCTTCTGAACTTTACTCAACTTTACCACATGCTGGTTATTCAATTCTAATCATTGGAAGCAAATATTCACATAGCCTGACCTTCCACAAATTTCAAGAAGGATAGAAGGGCAAAATAATTCAGAGTGTAATAAAATAGTGACCATGTCTTGTAAATTCCAGGAATATATTTAATTTTTTTGTTTTTATTTTAACTGAGACAGGAAGTGAATGAATTATAAAAAGAAGTTGGCTTTAAATTGGAAAAATTTATATCATAGCTCTGGAAAATATTCATGAACTCAGCTTTTCTTGACTTCTGTACATTAAGACTAGATGTAAACATGTTACCATAGTAGTCAGGTTTTTTTTTTTTTTCTTTTTAAACCAGGGGGTAAGGGAAACACTTTTATAACTTTTATAATTCCAGGGCTAGAAAAAAAGCCATAAGGGAAATTATCATGGTTTTCTTTCTCTCAGTCTTTTAAATCCCGGCCTTACACCAACTCTTTTATCTGGAACACCTATAAAAGAATGCTTGAGGAAATGTCTAGCTTAGCACCTCTTGACCTTTAAAATGTGCACATAGCTGTCACCCTTATGAGGAAAGAAGTGTTTAGAGCTAAGACAAAGGGAAAGGGAGACAGGAAAATGGAAAGGCAGAAGAGGAGGCTTTGCAAATAGAAGGCAATGTTTACCCTTAACTTATGTACCTTTCTTCTCCTCACCTTCCTACTTTCTTCACCTCTGTTCAGTGTTCTTGTCTGACTCCTACCAAAACTCACTTCCAGAGGGACTCACACATCAGTCCCTATAACTATGTGGTGAGTTGCAGTTAAATTGCTGGTTTTAAAACATTATATTTACATATTTTAAGTGTAGTCTATCATCATGGAGTAAGATTTGTCTTCTGTCAAAGCATTTTTAAGCATCAACAGGCAACTGGAGGAAGGTTTATTATTTGGGAGGCTATGTAGTTAAATGAAATTGTATCCCACTGTCCCTTGGAATCTGCAGTGGGTTGGTTGCAGGACCCCTAGGGAACCAAAACCCACAGATGCTTGTCTCTGGTATAAAATGGCATAATATTTGCATATTATCTATGCATCTCCTCCAATATGCTTTAAATCATTTCTAGATTACTTATAATAGCTAATACAATATAAATGTTAGGCAAATAGTCTTTATACTGTATTTTTTAATTGTATTTTCTGTGAATTTTTTTTTTAAGAGACGAGACACTATTCTGTTGCCTAGGCTGGAGTGCAGTGGTGCTACCACAGCTCATTGCTGTGTCAAACTCCTGAGCACAAGGAATCCTACCTCAGCCTCCTGAGCAGTTGGGACTACAGCTATGTGCCACTACACTTGACTAATTATTTTCTTTTTTAGACATGGGATTTTATTATGTTGCTCAGGGTGGTCTTGAACTCCCGGCCTCACGTGACCCTCCTGCCTTAGCCTTCAACTGAATATTTTCAATCCGCAGTTGATTGAATCTGTGGATTTAGAACCCACACAGATACAGATGGCTGTCTTCTTCAAAAAAAAACTAGATCAAATTCTACATCAATTTACTTTAAACTTTAATGAAAGCATATAAAATTATTTTCTGATTTGACTTAATTGTCATCTATTATGCCAATTCAGGATTTTACAGATCAGTAATAGGTAAAATTAAAATATAATTCCATGGTGTGCTGCTTGAAGAGATTTTAGCATCTATGTAAAGTCAGTATGCTTGTATATTGCAAAATTGTATCTACATTCTTTTGGTTAAGAAAAGGATAAAGAATGAGAATGTTGATTTTCCTGTGTCTGTTTTGTGCCAGATATCTCCTAGATGCTTCTACATATATTATTATTATTTTACTTTAATAATTCTTTCTTTAAAAATAGTATGTGCATTATTTTTAAGGATTCAGGAAATCGAGATTTTAAAAAATACATTGTTTTTGGTTATCTGAAATTCAGAAGCTAAAGTTATGGACTATATAAAATTAGGAGCCTTTTAAAAGCATCAGACACCTTTTTTTTTCCTATGTCATTGGGTATCTGTAGAGAAAAGTATGTGTTATGAAGTGTGCTAAGAATTTGTATGATATTCGCAATCCTTTTTATTATTTAGACTCAATTATTTTCAATTTTTCCTAAAAGACTTGTTTTTTTAAATGTAATATACCAGGAGGAAGACCATATTCCCTTCTTTTCCAATAATTTGTCATTGTATTAGTACTTTTGATGCTTGTTTGCTGGACTAATATATTTCACTTGCCCATTTTATGGGACTGTGTATTCTGTGTTGATTTAAGTAACTCTTGAGAGAGAGTGATTTCATACAAAAGAACAAAAGGTTCCTAACCATAGACTAAAAGCAGAGGCAATGGGACCTAAAAACTCCAGGTGTGTTATATGGAGGATGATATAATTCGAAATGTTCCCAGCATCTGTAGGAAGAATACAAGATGTTGGGTGGTGTCATATCTTGGAAAAGTGAATCATTGTGTTTTATAATGGATTGTGAAAAGAACTTGATCTGATATATCACAGTTATTTTGATTCCATAGGTCACCCAGGGAAGTGGCTGATAACCTACTTGTAGCTAGCAAGAATTTATGATGGGATTAAATACATTTATTGGTAAATGAGCAAAAATTGTATATTCAAGGTGATAGGAACTTTAAGTTCTCATAAGCTTTCAGTATAGTTCCACAGAGTGGATTCTTTTTTTCTTATTTATTCTTATTGACTGTGAGGTAGATCCTAAATTGATGAATATCCAAACTTTTTCAAAACTTTAGCAAGATAATTCTTTTGAAAATAAACCCTTCATTAATGCTACAGAGATGACAGCTGTGTCCATAATTCTTTAAGCAGATCAGAAATGTTTTTGCAATGTAACAAAAGGTCAAAGACTGAAAGCTCACACTTTTAATAGACTATTTCTCTAACCATGTTTGTATAAAATTTTTTTTATTAAAATGCAGTATACCTATTTCTTCCACTCCAGATATTAATTATTTTGACAAGCAGCAGGGAAATGCCATGAATATGTGAACTGATGAAAACAAAAGCAATGATACTTCCAAGGATGCACCTGACAGCTCTTATGGGCTCTAGAGAAATGAGAGAATTACAAAGAAGATTTCAAGTGTTTCAGTAATAAACTCAGGTAATTTAAAGTTGCAAAATTTATCAAATTTTTACTCAACTTAGATCCTTTCTAAATGCATAACAACTCCCCTTTATAACTTTTCAATGCTATAAATTTATATTAGAATAATTTGACTTTATATTTTGGTAAAATATATTAAGCACAGATGTAGAGAATAAAACTTAGTTTTATATGTTATAGAAACTGTGCCCTGATCTCTAGTCTACAATATACTTGTTTGGATTACTACATCTTAGGTTTGGGGACTATGTTACAATTCCATTAACAGCAATTTTCCTTTGCAATCCAGTTATTTCTTTAAAATAATAGAGCTTACTTTATTTATTATTTGGTACCTTTTTCTATATATCTTAGGTTTTTATACTTTCTTTTAAATAAAACAATAATAGAGCTAACTAAATTTCTTTTATAGAAAGGTAGAGATTCAAAGCTAATTTATTGGGTTAATCAAAATAAATGAATAGACCACATTCGGAAGCTTGAAAGATGGTGAAAAGGTCATGGGAATTCCTGGAGATTCCTTCATTTGAAAATTATCGTGGGATTTTCCACCTGTCTGTGTGGTACAACAGCAACATCCTAGATTGAGATTGCAGTCTAGATAGCAGCAACATCCTGGATTTCACCATCACCGTTGTCTTCATGGCTGCAGAGACTTCTGAATAATATTGAGGTACATGTTAAGGACTGGTTGTCTTAGTCCTCTCTGATTCATATAGTCCTATCCTATCTGTTTTGGATAGATGGAGCACACCGTACATTGGGGCTTTAAAAAGTGGAAAAGAGGCAAATTTATTAGCACAATGGACAAAGAAGGAAGTGGTAACCATTTGCCCATCCTATTTTCCCAGAGCAGGATATTTAAAATGTTCCAGGAATTAGTCCCCTAGAAGTAGATTAGGCTAGCTGCAAAAAAAGACTAACTACAGAGGAGGATGTTTGAGCTGTAGAAGCACCCAAACAAGATAGATGGTATTAACCAGTAGTAGTAATTTTGCTTCATATCTCAGTCCTTCTATAATATTCTCACATTCCTGTCCATTATGGCAAGATTAGCTTCCCACTGGTCCATCTCCCCAAGGCTGCCACATCAGAAGCTAAGGCTTACTTCTCATTTTCTTATTTTTTCTTAATACTTCTTAAAGAAGTGTGGGCTTAATTACTTTTGGATCAACAGATTGTTTTGCTTAAACATACACAACTTAATTAATACTGGGAACCTTAGCATTTTTGTGTCCCTGTCCCATGTACCAGAATGAAATGAACTCTAATTAGTTTTCCAAGAGAAATGAATTCCAAAACAAAACGTATTCCACATGACTCTCAGGTTTCTCTTCCCCAAAGTGAGATACTATCACTATTTTATAGGAAATTATTAAGCATTAACTAGCAACAACTTTTTCTCTATGCAAATAATATCAACTACAAAAGCAGAAATGTGTCAGTTGTGACCAATTTTAGACAAACAAACCAACATAGAGCACACTTACAGCAAGTTTTGGATAGGAATTAAAGATGCTTAGAACTCTGTGATCATCATGTTTATTGACAAGACCATAATGTTATTAACAACAGCAGAAAACATTCATGTTCCCTAGGAAATTAATTCCTGAAAGAAAGGCTCAGACAGGAACAATTATGTCATAAATTAACAAAAAATCTGTATCTCCATTGGAAGGAGGAGGAGCATATCTTCCTGAATTTCTACATTTATGAGGGAGGTTATTGGTAACCATTCAGAACTAGGATAGGGATAAGGTGGTATTTCAGAAATAAAATGCCAAGTTTAATAAAGATGGTCTCAAACTTATAATAGTTTGACTTAAAATTTTCAACTTTGTAATGGTACAAAAGTGATAAACATTCCATGGAAACCGTACTTTATCCTTACAACCATTTTGTTTTTCACTTTCAGTACAGTATTCAATAAATTACATGAGATATCCAACACTTTCTTTTTAAATAGGCTTTGTGTTAGATTATTTTGCCCTGTTGTGAGCTAATGTAAGTATTCCAAGCATGGTTAAAGAGAAATCTACTTGACACCAAACCAGGCCGAACAGAAATTTCCAGAATTTTATGCCCCATAATCCTTGGTTGCTTCAGAACAGTATTGATAACGCAGTAGCAGCAATGTATAATTCTGAAGTTTTGAATGATTTTTTAAAAAAACATATCCAGTTCAAGTTCACATCACACATCAAAATCCAGGGTTTCTTTTTCACATTGAAATGTACTAAAAAGGGAAGTACCATTTAATGTATTCAGCAGTAATGGTGCTTGAGAGTGAATGAAAGCCTGCTAAGACTCCCTGTTAGTTTTCCAATGAGAGTATGGGAAGACATGGCCTACACAGTATCCCCTAACTTTTCTGAAGAAATTCTTTTGACAGAATGGCTGAACACCTGTTAAGCTAAGAAGTGCTTCTCTAGAAAAATAAAGCAACAAATAGCAGCAGTCATGAGTGTTGTATTGTTTCAGAACACAGAAGTCTTTTTTGAGCAGGCTGTAGTGGAAAAATACTCATGCCTGGATAGGCATCTCTGTTGGAAATTAATCAAAACATGGTCATTAGAGCTCATATTCAGATTATAAGCATTTCAGGAAAAGTGCTCCTTTCTGTTCTCTAGGCTGTGAGCTGTTGATGTTTTTGTTTCACTTATTAGTTTGTTCTAACATAGACATATCATGCAGCCCTTAGGACTGATCCTTATATTTGAGTTAGTTGGAATTGTAACCAGTGAAAATTGCAAAGTTTTCACACACTATGGGGTTTTTATACTTTTTTGGAAAATCTGGAGAATAGTTTAAAGAAACAGAGAGCCTAGTAAGGAAAAAATCGCATGCTCCTAGAGAGATGACTAAGGAAGGTAATCAACGCAAGGGATACACATTCTTTTTTTTTTTTAGCAAGATAATTAAACTGTTTAGATCAAAAAGATTTGCCATTTAGCTCTTCAAAGCATGGCCTATCAAACAGAGGAGTGAGTTTATTTTGTAGGCACTACCAGTCAATTGTATTAACACTTTACTGCAGTGGAATAAAGGATCACGAAAACAACGAAGCTAGAAGAGATAGAAAGTGACAAATGCATCGATTCCTGTTTCTCTGGGCTGACTGGAAACATACAAATTCAGACATCATTTGCCAACAACTGCAACAACCTATTGGCTATTCAGATGAATTGGGCGCTGGGAGAAAAATCAAAGGATATTATTTTGATTTCTCATCATGACTATTCAATGTACATATATGCTTACTAAAATGTATGCTTACATGCACACAAGAAAAGTGGCAAGATTTATAGGCAAAGGTCAATAACCTGCCTATAGCTGATTCTTAAGATGTATGCACGTTTTTCTACTGACAGAAAACATGATTTGAAGCGAATCAGTTTTGGCACTATTAAAATTAATTTAGAAAAGGCATAACAAAGACTAAAAACAGAATATTAATGCTCATGTGCTTATTTTGTGATAGGTACTGAATTTAAATGAATGACCGTGGTTTCTACTCTAGAAGATCTTAGAGTTTCAATGGAGGAAGAAAAGCTAAAAAGTAATGATAGTGGCATGTGAGGAAGGCATATAATAGAGGAAGCCATGTAAACACTAACGTGCCTCTATTCCTGTGAAATATTCAGAAGATTATATTTGGTTTTTGTCTGAAAACCCTGTGGCTGTGTGTCACCAAAAATGGTGTAAAAGGTGGTAGTGCATCCCAGACAGAGGGGATAGCATGGACAAAGACTCCAAGTCATTAGACTTTTAGTTTGTTGGAAGAACTGGAAGGAATTTAGTGGGCCAAAGTCATAGTCTGTGCTTGCTGGTCAACACACCTGCTTTTTCCTTCCTGAAATTCTCATGCAAGCTAATCTCATCAGCCAAATTGTTCAACCCCAGAGGTCTAGAGACCTGCTACTCCTACAAATCCTCCTTTAAAAATTATTTTAACTGATGAATATTAGTATATTTATGGGGTACAATGTGATATTTTCATAGAAATATACAATGTGGAATGACTAAATCAAGTGAATTCACATATCCATTACCTAATTTATTTACGTGGTGGCACATTTAAAATTTACTCTTAGCAATTTTGAAATATACAATACATTATAAACTATACTCACCATGCTGTATAATAGATATGAAAGACTTATTCCTCCTGTCTAACTGAAACTTTGTATCCTTTGACCACCATCTCCCCAGTCTTCCATTTACTCTCTCCCCAACCCTCTGGTAGCCACCATTCTATTACCTACTTCTATGAGTTTGACATTTTTAGATGTTTGTCTTTCTGTGCCTGGTTTATTTCACTTAGCATAATGTTCTTTAGGTTCTTCCACGTTGTTGCAAATGGCAGGATTTCCTTTCAGGCTGAATAGTATTTCATTTTGTATATACTGTTAATATATGCCATATTTTCTTTATCCATTCACCTATTGATACACACTTAGGTTGATCTTGGCTATTGCAAATAATATCCCAATGAACATGGAGGTACAGATGTCGCTTTGACATATTAATTTTAATTTTTTGATACATATCCAGAACTGGGATTGTTGGATCATATGGTAATTTATTTTTAGTTTTTCGATGAACCTCCATATTGCTTTCTGTAATGTACTAATTTACATTCCCACCAATAGTACCAGGGTTCTCTTTTCTCCATATACTCACTAACACTTGCTATCATTTGTATTTTGATAATAGGCATTCTAATAGGTGTGAGGTGATATCTCATTGTGGTTTTAATTTGCATTTCCCTGATGAGTAGTAACATGGAGCATTTTTTCATGGACCTGTTGGCCATTTGTATATATTCTTTTGAGCAATGTCTATTCAAGTCCTTTGCCCTTTTAAAGATTTTATTATTTGCCTTATTTGCTATTCAATTGTTTGAGTTCCTTATATATTTTGGATATTAACCCCTTATCAGATATATATGGTTTGCAAATATCTTCTCTCACTCTCTGATTGTTCACTTTTTAAATTGCTTCTTTTGCTGTGCAGAAGACTTTTAGTTCCATATATTCCCATTAATCTATTTTTGCTTTTGTTACCTGTGCTTTTAACATCATATCCAAAATATAATTGCCCAGATCAATGTTGTAGAAATTTTCCCCTATGATTTCTTCTAGCAGTTTTACAGTTTCAGGCCTTATATTTAAGTTTTTAAATATGTTCAAGGTTTTACATATATTCACCACAATCAAATGAGGTTAATCCCTGGGATTAAACCCATTTTCAGTTGATTTTTATGTATTGTATGAAATATGAACCTAATTTCACTCTTTTGCATATAGATACCCAGTTTTCTCAACTGGATCCGGTTTTCTCATTTATTGGAGTCTGTCCTTTCCCTATTATGTGTTCTTGGAACTTTTATAAAAAAATCAGTTGTCATAAATGCATGGGTTTATTTTTGTACTGTCTATCCTGTTCCATTGGTTGATGTGTCTATTTTTATCCAGTACCATGCTGTTTTAATTACTGCAACTTTGTATAATATTTTGATGTCAGGTAAATATGATGCCTCAAGCTTTGTTTTGATTTGTTTTTTGCTCAAGACTGCTTTGGATATTCAGGGTCTTTTGTGGCTCTATATGGATATTATAATTTTTTTTCTATTTCCATGAAAATAATTACATTTTAATAAGGATTGCATTGAATCTGTTCATTGCTTCGGGTAATATGGACATTTTAATAATATTAATTCCTTAATTCATGAACACATGATATTTTCCCACTTATTGGTATTTTCTTCACTTTCTTTCATAAACGTTTTATTGTCTCTAGTACACAGCTCTTTACCTTCTTGGTTAAATTTGCACCTAAGTTTTTTTTGTTGTTGTTGTTGCTGTTGTAAATGAAATTGTTTTCTTGATTTCTTTCTCAGATAGTTCATTGTTATTGTATAGATATGCAACTGATTTTTGTATGTTGATTTTGTATCCTGTAACTTTACTGAGTTTGTTTATTACTTCTAACAGTTTTGGGGTAGAGTCTTTAGGATTTTATATATATGTAAGTTTATGTTAGCAAGCAATGGCAACTTCACTTCTTCCTTTCTTATTAGGATCCCCTTTATTTATTTTTATCTTGCTCAATTCTCTGACTAGGACTTCCAGTACTATGTTGAAAAGAAGTGTGGAGAGTGAGAATCCTTGTCTCATTCTTGATCTTAGAGGTAAAACTTTCAAATTTTCACTAGTGAGTATGATGTCGCTGTGGGCTTGTCATATATAAGCTTTACTATGTCGAGGTACATTCCTTCTACAGCTAATCTATTGAGAGTTTTTTTTTCTTAATCATGAAAGACTTGAATTTTGTCAAATGCTTTTTTTTTCTTTTCTTATTGGGATAGTCATATGGTTTTCGGCTTTCATTCTATTGATGTAATGTGTCACACTTAATGATTTACATATGTTGAACTATCTTTGCATCCCAGGGATTAATCTCACTTGATTGTGGCGCCACTGCACCCGGCCAATTGTGGTGAATTATTTTAATGTGTTATTGAATTTGGCTTGCTAGTAATTTGTTGAGGATTTTTCCATATATGTTCATCAGGGATATTGGCCTGTAATTTTCTTTTCTTGCAGTGTAAATCCTCCCTTTTCATTACTTTTTAACTCATTCCATACTTAGTACACCTATTAAATCCTTCTAATTTTTCTCCTCCTTAAAAAAAAATTCTTTGCCTTCGCCTTAATTGGGCCCATGTCAAGCCAGAGCTACTGCAATAACTTGTAAGATGGTATCATACCAGAGACCATTGAATTTTATTCTAGCACATCCTTTGCCTTCCAGTCACTTCATAAGAGTGTCTTCTAGTCACTCTTATGTCTGTTTCTGAACAATCACCATCTTCCATGCTTTGCTTGCATGCTTGTTTTTTTTTTTTCTCAGAAAAATGCCATTTCCATTTTTCTGTGCATAATGACCTGACCTTCTATTCAATCTTCAAGGTTCAGACCAACAGTCATCCATTCAGGGGAATGTTATTAGACTCCTCCTGGAATTCTTAGTGGACTCCTTTCTGTTCATAAATTCTTTCCCTGTGTTTTCGTATCACTTAACACTTAATCCAACATTTGGTTACTTGATTTACTCTCTCTACATATTAAATAATCTTCCAGGAAAGAATCAAGATCGTACTTTATATTTTCCATAATTTTTAGAGTAGTACCTTGTCTGGGAAATAGTAGGGATACAATAAATGCTTTATGAATAACTGAGTATCTAAATTTTCAGGTGTCCACATACTATTAACTTTCAAAATGTCTAATAGTGACTTAATAAATTTTAATTTGATATAAAATTATCAGTTACAATGTGATTTATTGCACAGAAATTTAATATTAAAGTACAATTAGAAATAGTAAAGGCAGAACATTTTGTCCTTCTATTGGGAGGATACTGTCAAGGGCAGGACATTTTTTAAATGGTGTATTAATCAGGGTGTTCCAGAGAAACAGAACTAGCAGGATATACATAGATATATGGAAAGAGATTTATTATGAAGGATTGGCTCATGTGATTATAGAGGTGAGTACCACCAGCTGCCATCTGCAAACTGGAGAATGAGGAAAGCTTGTGGTATAGTTTTAGTCCAAGCCTTAAGGCCTGAGAACCAGAGGCACTGATGTCTGAGGGCAGAATATAGATGTCTGAATCCATACGAGAGAGCACATTTGCCCTTCCTCCACCTTTTTGTTCTATTCAGGTTCTCAAAGGACTAGTTGATGTGCACCTACATTGGTGAGGAATATCTTACTCAGTTTACCAAATCAAATGCTAATCTCTTCCAGCAACACCCTCACAAACACACTCAGAAATGATATTTTACCAGATATCTGATATCCATTAGCCCCATCAAGTTGACATTCAAAATTAACCATTACGGTGACCTAATTGAATTAGAATATCTGTGTAAGAAAAACATAATTTAAGACCTTGACTTAACCAGGACCCTCAACAAATGCAGGCTTAGTGGCAAAATGCAAGGATTTTCCATGCTGTATTACATAACAATACAGAACCTGGGAATTTTGAGTTTTGAAACAGATTGCCAAAATGTCTACTGAACTTCAGAATTTTCAGTGTTTGAGGATAAATGTTGAGGATCATAAAATGTCAACAACTCACCTGGACAATATAGGATCAGAGACCTCTCAGGACAAAAGAGGGCAGCCATGAACTATTTCTCTTGATGAGATAATACAAAATATCTTATTGTTAAATGAGACCTATGAGAGTCAGAGATCTTACCTTGTATCAGTAGTAGTAACAATTGCAAAAGTACAAGTAATGTGAGGAATAGGTGAAGCATGGAGAGGTTTGACACAGCCAATGTCACTTTTCAGGTCCCTTTTTGCTGCATGCTCAGGCCAAGATTTAACATATGACCTCTCTAAGTGTGACTATATCACACATACAAAGAGTGAAACCACTTTTGTAAAAATTATGACAGTGAGAGAATCTAGTCTAATTGACTCCATCTTGCTTCTAACCTCACAAGCTAACCACCTCTGTTAACTTTAAAACAAAGATGATCATAGTCTTTTCCCAAAACTGACCCTCTCAGGGATATTGAAACCACCTTTGTAAGACTCATGAAAGGCCACAAGATTAGGATTATGAGAAGGGTCTGACTTCTGCTAAGGTGTAGGTGCAAACAATAACCAGTCATTGTTCTGTACCTTGCCTTTCTGTAGTTGTTTACTGCTCCAAAGGTCACAAGATTTTGTAACTTCCTCAGTTGCTCCAATAGATAACATAACTATTGTTGAAACCTAAGGTTGGTCTTTGAGATATTTTTTAGATTTTTGTGTTCTAGTGACTGACTCCACCTAGACCCGTGACTCATACCAAGAAACTAATTCAACTGGTTCTATGATCCCCATCCAAGTACTGACTCAGTGCAAGAAGATAGCTTTGGCCTCTTATGATTTCATCCCCAGCCCAACCAATCAGCATTCCCCATTTCCTAGCCCCCTGCCGACCAAACTATCTGTGAAAAACCCTAACCTCTGAGGTTTTTGGCAACGGGATTTGAGAATTAACTTTGATCCTCCCTCCTGACTTGCCCTGCCGTTATTAAACTCTTTCTTGGCTGCAAAATTCTGCAATTCTCAATGCATTGGCTTTTTTGGGCAGTGGTCAAGATGAACCTGTCTGACAGTTATAAGTGGACTCTTTCAGTCATGACACATTTCTCTTTTGTGCATTATTATACCTTACATATTATTTATCTTCATCTATAGATTCTGGGTATTTTTGTTATTGTTATTTATCTACTTTTCCTCAAGCAACCCTAGACAGGTACATCCTGCAGGAAATATCTATCCATAGAGTCTTTCTAAGAAATATCACTAGTGTATTGGCCTTGTGGCCTGTCATTAGCATGTCCAGAAAGAAATTTGACAATTCACCTCTCTTTTTCCTTTCTGGGTCTGCTCCCCAGTCCCTATATAAGGAAAGAATAGAGTGCAAGCTTGATTACAATAATTTCCTTCCCACCTTACAGTGCCCTCTTCATCTTTCCCTACTTTCCATGGATATGGGTGTTTATGGTGTGATTTTATGATTGGTGGAAGATGCAACTGGTGGGAGAAAACTTGATTCTTTTCTGTAATTTGGAAGCATACAAAATGTTCATGAAAGCTTCTCATTTTTTGGGTCAGTCTTGACCATGAGGCCTATGAAATCTCTTAAGTTCCTTCTGGCCAATGGTCCTTTTGGTCTTATGTAACCCAGGAACTATTCAGTAATTTATGTTACTCCTCTGCAAGGAGGCAATTTCAGTGAAGTGGGAGGGTATATAAAATAGACACCACCTGCTTTTTAACATTAATTTTTTTATATTAGTAACAAAATTTATTATCAAGTATTATGTAGTGAATATAATTGTATGTGGTATACTTTTAGATGACTGGCAGCATGGTGTGTTTACACCAGCATCACCATGAACACGTGGTGTTTGACAGTTATGATGTCATTAGGCTATAGGATTTTTTCAGCTTCATTGTAATTTTATGGGGCCACCATAAAATTTTTGTGGTCATTTTTGTGGTCAAAAATTTTGTGGTCAAAAATTTTGTGGTCATTTTTGTGGTCCATTGACTGAAATGTTATGCAGCATATGACTGTGTCAGCATATGAATGTCTGTGATCCATTTTAAATTATTTATTTATTTATTTATTTTTAATTATACTTTAAGTTCTAGGGTACATGGGCACAACATGCAGGTTTGTTGCATAGGTACACGTGTGCCATGTTGGTTTGCTGCACCCATCAACTCACCATTTACATTAGGTATTTCTCCTAATGTTATCCCTCCCCCAGCCCCCCATCCCCAAACAGGCCCCTGTGTGTGATGTTCCTTGCCCTGTGTCCATGTGTACTCATTGTTTTAAAATTAATTTTATTTGGAAGTACAGAAAGGAAAATGAGCTAGACACCATATCGATTCAGGCAGTATTTACATGATTCCTAACTCATCAAACTAGAGAATAACTGTGAAGGTGGCTCACACCTGTAATCCCAGCACTTTGGGAGGCCAAGGCAGGCGGATCATGAGGTCAGGAGTTCAAGACCAGCCTGGCCAACATAGTGAAACCCTGTCTCTACTAAAAATACAAAAAAATTAGCCAGGCATGGTGGTGGGCACCTGTAATCCCAGCTACTAGGGAGGCTGATGCAGGAGAATCGCTTGAACCTGGGAGGCGGAGGTTGTGGTGAGCTGAGATCACGGCATTGCACTCCAGCGTGGGCAACAGTGCAAGACTCTGTCTCAAAAAAAAAAAAAAAAAAAAAAAACAAACAAACAAACAAAAAAATCTCAAAGTCATTGTTAAGTGAAACAAAAACCAAATGAGTGAGTGATTTGTTGCATCTTTCACTTTTCAGCTAGCTTGGCTGGAATTGGTTAGAAAAGTTGTATCTGACAAAAGGGAAAACCTTATAAATATTCTGCCTATATCCCCTTTAAAATGGAAAAGAAAAAACAAATATCAAACTTTTCAGCTACTCTGAAAACATATTTGTTTTCTGTTAGCCATTTGTTAGGCTTCCTGTATCAAGAGGGAGTAATACAGAATCTACATTTAAAACAAGAGCCTGTTTCATAGTCCAACATGATTATTTTGGCTTCTCATTTATATAGATTACTTTTTATCTTTCATTAAAAATACTGGCCAGGTGTGGTGGCTCACGCCTATAACTCCAGCACTTTGGGAGGCTGAGGCAGGTGGATCACTTGAGGTCAGGAGTTCGAGACCAGCCTGGCCAACATGATGAAACCCCATCTCTACTTTAAAAATACAAAAATTAGCCAAGCCTGGTGCATGCCTGTAGTCCCAGCTACTTGGGAGGCTGAGGCAGAAGAATCACTTGAACCTGTGAGGTGGAGGTTGCAGTGAACCGAGACCATGCCACTGCACTGCAGCCTGGGTGACAAAGTAAGACTCTGTCAAAAAAAAAAAAAAAAAAAATTGTTAATGTTTAAAGTCATTTCATCGAAATATTTTTAATCACAAGAAATTATATGTAGAAACTATACTAAAATGGAAATGGAAGTAGTTTTATTTCTAAAAGTCAGCAAATAGTTCCAGCTGTCAGTGAAAAAAAGAATAATGCCTAATATTTACAGAGACAGGTTAATGAACAGATAAAGACATAAGAATAAAGCATAATGAGAAATTGTTCTATTTTTTCTTAACTTTCTTAAATCCACTTGCAAATTCATCATTCACCTTTGAAAGGCAATAATGTGTTGTGAAACTAGTGGATCAACATTGCCTGGAGGACCTGAAGCAGCTCTCAGCTTCCCTGGACCAGCCTTCTCAATAAAACAGAGCAGCTGTGTGACATAACCCCAGCTAACCTCACAATCTTTCTACATCTGAGAAGACTAATACAAATCAGATGAGAAATTGAGATGCTGACCCTAAACTCCCAATGACAATGCCTGCTTTCAAATTCACATAGTCTTCCTTTAATACAATTCACCCTTGCTCCCCTAGTTTTAATGAAATCTTGAATGAAATATATATTTTCCCTGAAAATAAGATTTCTAGTTACATTTGGCTTTTTACACCCTCAAGGTTTCTGAAAATTGCTAAATACATTACTCATCAGTTGCTTTATGAGCCTTCAGGAGAGATGTGACAAGTCTTAAACCATGCCCAGTATGACTTCTTTTAAATCATAGCCAATCATTGATTTTTCTTACTCTTCTTTTAAATCTAACTCTAGTAGTTCCTTGAATGAAACACCTGATTTAATGTGAATACACTGGCTAGCAATGACTTTTTAACAAAGGCATGGTATCCTGAGATTTACTGGCATTCAGTCTTCAACAGACTTTTTTGATTTGTTCACTGAGGTTTGTAGAGATTTGCCTTACTATCCTGTCATATGACCTCACTTTCTGTTTTTAATTTATTACAATTTTTTCCAATTCATAGGCAGATAGACGAAACAAAGTAGCTTACTGGTTTGGGTTTGAGAAACAACCGAGTGTATGACGCTATGACACTGTATTTGGTCTACACTGTGATACCTTTAATAAGAGGCACCTACACCTATGTCCTTTTGAAAAATAAAAATAAAAAGCTGAAGGAACAAAGTGGAAAAGAAGCTCATGTGAAATTTTAATATCTCATCATCCTATGAAAAAGAGCAGTGCCATAATGTGTTAAGGGACAATTTCCAAATAAGGGATATAAAATCCCATTGAAAATGTATCTTCCAGAGAAGTGGATTAGTGTTTGTGGAAAGATATTTTAAATGCATTTCCTTGGGAAGGGCACTATTAAAAAAAAAAAGCTGGAGAAATGCAACGAAAAATTGATTCTCCCTTAGGGAAAGGATAATGATATATAGAAACTAAGTACTATAGACATGGGAAAGTTGTAGAGCAGTTTTCACATAACTCTGTGGAGACTGAGAACTAACCAAGGTCAGAGGAACATGTCTTGAGAAAATTGCAATGAGGTAGCAGGACATCCTGAATGCTAACAACTGCAGGGGAGCCAGCCAGGCACTTTATAAGAGGAGGAAAGAACAGAGTGCAGTAGGAGCCAGCTCTTTAACTTTTTGAACAATGTTAAATGCATGCTAACGATTTTTTTTCAAGAGCCTCCTGTTAGTAAATTTTAGTTTAAAAATATACATAAAACAAAAAATAAATAGAAGAATTCACACTCCTAGTGACAATGATTTCACTGTATTGTATTTCCTTCCTATCTTTTTCTGTATATTTTTGTCCTGAATAGTTGTGTCATATGTATATATATAGATACACACATTTACATATACACAAATTTTCTATTTATCTTTTACTTAATAATTTTACGCAGTTATTTTCGTATTAATATTATAAAATATTCTTAACTCTGTGTTGCTCCTGTTATAAGAAAGGCAATCTGAAAATATATTAATATCACATGAATATTTGAACCACATGGTCCATCCAGGGAATATAAATACACTTCAAAGAAAAAAAACACACAAATTAATGACATTCTAAAGGTGTTGCAGCATGTGTGTGGAAACATTGTTTTCAGCCATGAGGTTTCCTTGGTATTCCTCCAAATATAAAGTTTAGGCAATTTCTTTA
The DNA here is from genome assembly GCF_028885655.2 of Pongo abelii. Taxonomy (NCBI): domain Eukaryota; kingdom Metazoa; phylum Chordata; class Mammalia; order Primates; family Hominidae; genus Pongo; species Pongo abelii. The sequence goes on along the minus strand of NC_071990.2, from coordinate 122,291,685 downwards.
TCTACTATCAACAGTCCTCACAACACACTGTACATATTGCGTAATGCCAGAAACAAAATACATTGGACTATAAATTGAGCAGTGTAAAAGAACAACTGAGTTGACTCTCACCATGTACTTACTAACTGTTGGATATTCTTGTGCTCCTTGAATGCAAACTGTATGATTTTGGGATTGTTAAATATACAATAACACGTATTAAATGATCATCTTTTCTTGGTAATGACTCAGAATTTGATGTTCTGATTTTCATTTCAAAGATTAAATTGGTCATCTCCATTCCTCATCTGGTAAGTTTCCAACTATAGTTATGAATAAGTAGAACTGTTAATTTGACTGCTGATCATAGTGTGTTGAGAAGGGGTTCCTACACAGAGGCTACTGCTTACACTTTTGAGTCAGAGATGTATGAGCAAGGTCAGGCATGGCAGTCTGAGTATGCCTGCGCTATTAGAAGGGCATTGGACTTGTCAGCTAAGTATAAAATACGCTTATGCTGCAGAGTGAGGCCTTCATTTCCTAAGTAAATGAACTGTAATGACTATCAAACTACATATTGTAAGCAAGCCAGCCATCTGTGAAAAGGGAATCCATCGACAGCAAAAGTATGCTAGACATTTCTTTAAGATATGGACAATTAGAACAACCTGAGCTATTTTTGAACCCATGAAAAGCAAAAGACGACACAAAATGTCATTATTACTTCATCTTTGCAAAGAAAATCAAACAGTTAAAAGATGAAAAGACACATTGCATGGGTAGGAGGTTCATTTGAAACTGGAGCAAGTACAGGTAGATGGGAACAGGTGGAGTGAGATCATGACATTTTCAAGCTAGTTGTGGTTATGAAGCAGATGCAAGTAACCCTCAGCTATTCCAGTGTACCTGGATTCTCTGAAGTCCTCTGGAGTCTTTTAATTATTTGTAAACTCTCACTAGTAGGTCATGTAACTGAATTTGTGAATGTTTTTTCAACTTCTCTTTAGCCAAGAACATTTAATGTAATAATTAAATCTGTTTTTTTTTTGTCTGAAAGCTCCTTAAAACAACATCCATATTTAAAATTCTTCACACCTAATGCATGTGGAAACTGGAGTTCTTAAATCTCTGCAGAACCCCACTATGCTGGAGACCCAAAAAGAATATGCCACACTTTTTTGATGCTTAAAGAAATTCCTGCTTCTGCACCAAACATAATGATTTTTACCTTAGCTCTTTCAGAGGAAAGAGAATGGATACAGAATCAGAAAAACCCGTGTTTGAATCTCAGCTAAATCACATTCGGAGTGGGCCAAATACTTAATCTTTTTGATTCTAAGTTCTGCCAGTTTTTTTTAATAAAGCAGAAGTAATATGTCCCTTACAAGATTTTATAAGACTGAAGTGAAATAATATCTATGAAATATCTAAGTCTACTGCCTGCCCCACGGAGGATGTTTAATAATGGTTTGTTTCCCCTGTCTTCTTTTGAAGATAAGTCAAAGAAGCCCACATTTCCCTATACCCAACTCGCATTCACTGTAACTGTCCTTAGATATTTCCTCAAAGAATATCATGACAGCATGAAGAGAAATTAGGGCCATTCAAAGAATGATACTGGCAGAAAGTCACTGGTAAGGCATTTAGAATGAAAAGACATAAATGGGAAGCACATAAAGCTCAGATTGGGGAGCTGTTACAAAAGCAAAGTTATCTATGCCTACTGCCAAGTGGGGAGCTATCTCTTCTAGAAGAATTTTCAAGATTTTTTTTTAATCGAGTCTAATATATTTTCACATGTGGTAAGCCGTATCATAATAAAACTTTTTTTTTTTTTTACCTGTATTACATGATGAGCTGTAAATCAATGATTGAAAAGTGCCTTGAGGAACAATAACACTAAATAAATACATAATTATTATTTAGGACTATTTATTTCACTTGAGTAAAAAATTGTTGACAGATTCATTATGTCAGGCCTATAGCAAGCTGATAACTTACTCTGTGGTCTTCGAAATTATTTGTTGGATTTTTCTGTGTATGAGTTGATGAATGATGGCTAAAAACATTGTTAAATAAAACTATGTAGTACACACACTATTTTCTCCATTAAATTTTATGTAAAGAGTTTATGCATAAGAAATGATATGGACAAAGGGAGACCTAGTTTGAGAACAGTATGTTTGAAAAACACCTAGGACTGGAAGACCACAAGGTCAATATGTTAGCAATTTGTCAAAGAAAGCTAATTCTTATTCTGTGTTATTAGAAATGGAACACTCTGATTTTGTGAAAGGCTTGCACTGATGATGCTTCTACGTGGAATGCTGTGTTCAATTCAGGTCACGCATTTTAAGAGACACTGGCAAACAGGTTTGGGCTCCAACTGAAAAGCAATTAAAGCTTCTGTGAATATTTAGCTAGGAGAAATAATTGTTTTATTCAATATTTTAAGGTTCTGCAGAGTGAAGGATACCTAAGCTATGTTGTTTCAGACAGCAAAACTTTGACAAGAAAGAAAACATTAATAGAAAGTAAATTGACTAAAAATAATGTAGAACGCTCTAATAATTAAAAAGAGGCACTGCAGATAGATGCACTGAATTAGAAATATTCCATTGTTCTCCATTGGTTGGGAGGATAAACTAGATAAAATTTTTAACCCTAAACCTAAGATATATTTTTCCATTTAAAAATATTTGATAATAAATTTCTATATAATCTATAAGGTAGTTGAAGTCAGCTGGGTTTGTGATTTTAAAATTCTGAGTGAATATTTAGATGAACTCTTAATTTGCATAAATTGCAACAAAACAATTTTCATAAGGTTTTTGTTGAGAAGGAATAACTGCTTTTTAAAAACTGACTAGTCATTTATAATTAAAAACATATAGGTATCTGGGAAAATAAAATATGAATAACTGTAGACTTTTATTTTTGCTTCTCCTTGGTTACGGAAAAAGAGTACACAGACACAGCCCTCTCCACTCTCCACTCTCTAAGCTCAGAGGTTCAGTTCCATGTCTAGGCAACAAACTCCTAAACCAAACAAAAACAAATGAAGACAAGACATGCACACACACACACACGTGCGCACGCGCGCACACACACACACACAAAATGAAACAAACCCAAGCCAAGAATCCTGCTTTAGGAGTGACTTAAAGTTTGAAGTTTCTAATGTCATGTAACCCTATGGCGATTCTATCTTGTACATATTTTTGGAGATTTCCACTCCCAGAATATTAACAATGATGATTCATTTTGTACCGAATGTGCATGGTCGGGATTTTCAATTTTTTAAATTAACCCTGCTATTTCAGAAGAAAAACATAAATAGAGAGGTTTGGTTCTGGGGAACAGGACTAGACTGGAGATAATTGAATATTGTTTTTCATTGTATGCTTTTATTTTTCATTTTTAAACCATATGTAAGTATTACTTGGGTATAAACAGTTAAGAGGAATATACAGAAATCAAGTGATAGTCAGCCAGGGAGAAGCATAAGATGTATTAATACTAGAATCAAGAGGCGGAGGGAACTCTGAAGAATTTGATGGGAGGCACCAAATAACACTCAAATGTGGACTCTATTTCCTGTGAGCATAAAAACCCCTCCTTAAGGGTATACAGTTAGAGACAAGATCAAATAAAGTCATCTTGATTCCAAATAGTTGCCTAGAAAGCTTGGGAACCCTTTTATCTTTTGAGTTCAGTTATATTGAACTATTAAATTTTCCTGTAATCCCTCTTACTCGTTGTTCTTCTGAATCTATTATTTATTCTCATTAATTTCTCAAATTCCTATTGGCCTTTAATTATTACATAAAATTAATTCTTCACTCATTTGACTTGCTTTCTTGCCCAGCCTGCATAGCTGGGTAAGAAAGTAAGACATTTCAATTATTCTCAAGTCAGAAACCTAAAATTCCTAGTTACCTTCATCTTTTGTCATATCCTTGTGGCAATCACACAGGGGTCAATCACACGGGTATGCCTTATTCTTAGTCATAAGAAACAAACAAACAAAAAATCAATTCTAGTTGATTTACTCAGGTAAGTCATGTATTGAAAGGATATTGACTAGCTCTCCAAACTCTCTGGAAGGCTAGAAAACCAGACTCAAAAAGTGGAAAAGAATCAAGGTGGACAGAACAGCCAATAATACAACCAAAATGATGTTTTAGAAATGGCCCAAGAAATGCCATTATCACCAACGCTGTACAATGGTTGCTGTTGCTGGCATTGGGTCCTGTTGCTTCTAGAAATAAGACGTTGCTGGTGCTGCTATTGAAAGAAATTGTTCATTCTCCCTACTTGTCTGTGTGACTTACTCCACAATCAATATTTTGGGCAAAATATGTACATGGAGAAGCTCCAATCATGCGCTCTTGCCCCACGGGTGGGCCAGAGGGATAACATTGTCTTTCCAGCTTTTAATGTTGTCCACCAAGATTTCTACTGTGGGGTATATTACAAACATAGGAGAGGGTTCACATGCTGGAATGCTAAAACTTTTATTATTAAAATAAAGTAACATATAACAAATGTTAACAACAGTATATTTTGCCATTTAATAACTCACAGTAACTCACTTTTTACTTTTTCTCATACAAATCTATACTCCATATCTACCTTTCCTCACTGTTGACTGCCTGGTAACATAGCTTTTATCCTTATAACTCTTCTGACATTTCTCTATAAAAGTCACCTAGTTACAAAATCCAACTGATTCCCATTTCTCACCCTTTTTCTACTTCATTATCTTCTTTATGAAAATTTATTCTTTTGTCTTCTGTGTCATTGCTCTGTGTTAAGCTTTTGATATTTTCTTCCTAACTCTACTTTTATTTCTTAATACATGTCTAAGAATCTCTTCTCTGGTTTCCTTTTCTGCATTTTTTTCTCTCTTTTTTTGCTGAGTCACTTATTGCTGCAATTTCCACTATCTGTATTCAGAGAAATCCCAAATACACATTAATCCCCTAATCTCTCCCTTGAGTTTCATACTCAATAAGTGTGTGATGAGTACCTTTACACAGATTTTGCTCTACCACCTCACATTAATCATGTCCACAAGCCAGCCTGTTTTTCCCACAAACATTTCCCTCCATAATCTTTTGCTGGGTTAATAGCTTCCTATTTCTTACAATCAATTGGACATAAAATTTTAGAATTAATTTTTAATTTTCCCTTCTCTTCCTCAGAAACCAAGTATAAGAAATTACCTAGAAAGTTCAATTTCTTCTGCAGTTTCTCTCTCATTCATTTCCTCTTTTTTTTTTTTTTTTTTTTTAACATTGTCACTGACCCAGTCTAGATTCCTATTTCCAATAGTTTGGACAACTGTAATAGCTTCCTAATTAGTCTTCCCACCTCTGGCCTTCAACCTTCCCAGTTAATTCTGCTCGTTACTCTGAGAGAACATTTCTTAAATCAGATGTCCTATATCACACACTGTTTCTGTAATCTTCTATGACTTTTACTTGTGTTCTTTCTTGACATTCAAGGCTCCTCATCATTTGATCCAAGTGTCTATGTCAGTCCTACTACACTCCTTTTTCCACTGCACACTGAAGCCAAACTAAGCAGTTGCCATCCAGAGAACCTTCACTGATCTTTCCTGACGTTTTGTCCTTGCTCATGATACTCTTCCCATTAGTAGTCCCTTTCTTTCCATTTCTATAATTTTTGTAAAAATCTATTTATCAGGACTCAGCCTTGAATAATATCAAACCTCAAATTTTTCTTTTATATAAGGTTTAATAACATTTCATTTTCTTATATTTTCTTAGCAGTTTGCATTGTGTTATAGTTATTTTGTACATACAGTATATTTTACTCCTTCTAGTACATCTTAAATTTTATGAGCGTACACATTGGGTTCTGTTCACACAGCTCTACCCCTCTTCAAGATCTGGCTCAAAGTTTTGAAAATATTAGATGGCTAGTAAAGGTTTATTGTACTGTACTGAATCTAGAAATGCAAACTCAAGATCTTTGCCTCTTCAGAGGCAAAATCAAAAGAACAGAAACAACTTTATATTTGTTATTTATTTGAATTTTTTTATATTGTTACAGTTTTAAAGTATTAGTTATACAAATTGTTTATCTTTTGACTCTTAATCATACAGGCACCAGACAATAGATAGTATTCTCCTCAAGTACACTACAGTGTGTGATTTGACATTTTGATGTATTAGAATACTTAGTCAATATTTCATTAGACCTTATGGTAAATTCAACATTTTGATTTTCAAAATGTCCACAATTATCAGATAGTTGCTAAGATTTGGGGACATGGAAAAATTATACAAACCTGGTGATTAGAATACTAAGCTGGGAATTTACAAATGTCTATTTGGTAGCTAAATAGCTGTGTTAACTACCCCATGTTCTATTTCCCTTTATTAGTTTTTCTTTACACATATGAAGAATAGAAATATATATTTTAAATATTTTACACATTGGTAGAATAAATTAATTTGCACGATGCTTTGTCTGGTGATGTTAAATTGCTACAGAGAGGTGTGAGCTGTGGGAGAGTGGATAATCAGAATTATATGAGAAGCTGCTTATAGAACAGGGAGGACTGCCTATGATCGGTTCCCTCTCAGAAGAGGCAGTTTAGAGGTTCGGAGTATAGACTAGAGCAGACCGCTAGATACAGTTTAAATTGCAGCTCCATCCCTCATTAGCCGTGTGACTTTGGACCAAGTATTTAATCTGCATCTATTCAATTCCCTCATCTATAAGACAGGGATAATAACAACATGTGCCAGGCAGGGGTGTGTAAGGGTTAGCTGAGCATTTATTAAGTGCTACAGAGTATTTGTTATTGAAGATATGCTTTCTGCTACAAATATCTACGGTTAGCTTAAATATTAAATGCATTTATTGTTTTTGTTAGCTCAGTGACATTTATTTCAGCTTTTGATCTGAGTTTGTTTTCCTGCTCACAAGCTTTCTGAGAAACACAGGAATCAATAGGAATTATTTCAACTGAATTTAGGGCTTATCTAAGAGAACTTCAAGGGTTAGGAGACCAAACAAAACAAGAAAAGAGGATTTAAAAGAAGGAATTAGATTTCAAAGTTTAAGAGATTAAATGGGTGGATAAAGGCATTCAGCATGTACTTTAGATAAAAGCTGGAAAAGTAGTAGTGCTATTCTGCTTAGTCAGTGGCTCCTGACCCCATTAGCAGTAATGCTTAATCTTACTCTTACTATTCTTATTAATAATGCAAAATGGGTAGGTTTTTTTCCTATGAAAAATATATTTAGTATAATTTTTGATTTCCTCTCAGAAGCAAAAATAACGACCTGAAATGAAGATGAATTATGAGCATATGAGAAAAATACAGAAAAGAATGTATTAAAGTTGACATATATGTGAAACATAAATAATACTCACCGTGGAAATCAATGTTGATGGCAGATAAGAGGAGTTAAATTTCCACTGCAATCTTTCAGCTAAAGATGTAAAATCTAGGAACTTTCAGGGGATAACTACAGAGAAATCTGAGAAATACTAGAAACAAATGAGAAATTATTATGGTTCAAATACTTTTACGTTTAATCATTATTGTTTTTGTAAAATTGAAGATTTCAGAAAATGTAATTTTCCTTTGTGAAGAAATTTAAGCCTAGAGGCAAATTTGTAGGCCATCTTTAGCAACTGCAAGAGTTTGATATTTATAATCAATATCTGTAACTATATATATCTACCATCATCTATATTATCATCTATATTATCATCTGTATCTATGCGATACGGGAGGAGGGGGCAAGGAAATACTGGGTAGAAGAGGGCACTGCCCCGGCAAAGGCCCTACTCAAGCCTGAAGACCAGCTGCCCTAATTGAGGACAGGCATTTCTGTTTTCGTGCCCAAAAAGGTGCGTTTTGACACACCACGTGCCCCATACTGCCCCCATATAAACCCTAGACTTTAGCGGGCAAACATACAAGCAACTCTACATCCGGAGGAGCAGAGGAACAGATGGCAGAGAAGGAGGGAAGAGGCCTCTGAATGTCTGCCGAGAACAGTCGGACTCCAGGGGAAGATCACCTTCCTACTCCATTTCCTCCTTCCAACTCCCCATCCATCTCGCTGAGAGCCACCTCCACCACTCAGTAAAACCTTGCTTCATCCTTCGAGCCCATGTATGATCCGATTCTTCACATACACCGGGCAAGAGCTTGGGATACAGAAAGCTGTCACACTGGCCCTCTGCCCTTATGATAAGGCAGAGGGTCCCACTGAGCTGATTAACACTCATGCCGTGAGTGTTGAAAGATCTGAAAGAGTTTTGTAACACTAGGGTTGCAGGCACCTACCCCTAGACATTACCGTGAGGCCAGAGCCCAAAGCACTTGCCCTGGCCTCTGCACCTTTTCGTCTGCATGCTTCCCCTTGGGGTTTGAGCAGTGGGGCGACCAAACAAGTGAGCCACAGCCCTGTTGTACCTCCTGTCCTGTGAGGTGGATAAGGGAACTCTCCCGTTTCATATGTATCTAACCCTACTGCATGTCGTCATACAATTTTTGTTTTTCCTTGCTCTTATTTCCTTGTTCATTTTTTATATTGTTACAATGTAATTGTTTATATAAGCATCCTCAATCACTTAAAAATTAGGTAGAATATCAAATAGATACATAAATACAAAGGGATAAATTGGTACCCTGGAATCATTTTCCTAATTATTGTCCACTGCTTTGGACATAACCAGCCAAGTTTGGATCTGACAAGTACAAATAGTGCTCTTTGTGGAATCACAGCAGAGATTTTAGTTTCTAGTATTAATGGAAAATCAGTGGAAGTAAACTATCCTTCATTTTATTTTCTTTGAAAAGGGAGTTTTTCATGTTCTGGAATTCTATTTTAAGATATATTCAAGAGTTATTAAAATCTTAGTCTACTTTCACTTATTTTAAACCATCTGGTATTTTGTCATTCATATTTATCGCAAGGTTCATTGATTGATTTTTGACTATTCTTGAGGAATGGAGAAGCCCATTAGATACTAAACAATGATTAAGCACTTCTTTCTTTCCATATAAATCAAAGAAAAAATTTTATTCTCAATTTTAGTATCAAGTTTTCATTAACTTCCACACATTAATATGCTCCAATTAGGTCCTTAGATTTTATTTTCAATGTCATGCCATAGAGAAATGTAAAGTGTGCCAAAATGATCATTATATTGGCAGGGTTGTTAAATCAATAACTAATTTTTGTCATGTAGGATACCCTTTCTTCTATGAATAAAAGTCATAGAGGTGGTTAAGTTTTTTAAATCTATAGATGTTCTTCTAGCGTATCCTACGCTCAGTGATTCTGTATGATCAGAATAATCTGTAAACTCATTCAATCCTTTATTTATACACAGACAAATTCTGTTTTTGATCTTTTATTTTCTCCAATTCTACTTCAATCACTAATTTATATAACAATGCTGTAAGACATCAATATTAAATAATAGATGAAGAGTTAAATTCAGAAATTAAACCCCTACAGGAGACAGATATCCATTACAATTTTGTGAGCCCAGATGAAGGAGGCTTTCATCTTCACAACGGTGTGCCATTATATTTCAAGGGCTGTGAGAGCAGTCACTTTAGCACTCCTATTTGGGGTCAAAATTTTCAATGAAAAGGCACTACATGCTTTGGAAAATCTTAATAATTGTATGTTTGTGTATGGAGCGTTAGGGTGTGAAATTTATGGATGAGAGTGATATCAGTATTTTGAATAAGAATCCTTTACAGTGAGAATGAAAGCGCTGAGAAGGAGGTAGATTAAAGAGGATTTTAAGGGCAACAGGGGAAACAAATGTTACTTTGTGAGTATACTCAGTCATGATAGCTATCTGTGATGTACTGTGCTCATTTTAGGAATTGTCTTTTCAGTTGCCTGCTTATCAAGACTTGTAAATAAAAGGAAGAGATAAACCTTGTATGTGCCAGAGTCTCATTTTTCTCAATCAAGCTATTCTTTACAGTGAATCACACTACTTTCCAGTCAGAAGTACACACCATCGTCTCATTTTTCTATCTCTGTCCATTGTCCCTTTAATCTTGAAAAGAGTATGAAGAGAAAAGATGGTGGTTGTAAAATGGCCTAGATTAAGGCAGAAGACATATTTTAATACCAAAAAGTCAATAGAAAGTGCAGGCTATGAGGGAGAAACGAAGGATTTTCGTTTTATGTTGGCGATTGGATTTTAAGAGATCCAGCTGCACATCTAGTTAGTAAAGCAAGAATAACTCCACAGAATCAGACTCTCTGAAGTATTCTTGCTTTGATTTTTATATAATTCTCTATGATACTGTAACGCTTCAGTTTCTTTTATTCCAGATTTCCATTTTTAGAAGTAACACAATAGGGAGTCATATATAAAAGGCTGCAAATTATACCTGTAGCTGCATAATCCAAAAAAGTTACAATGTTATTAAAGGCATGTGAAATTGCTTTGTTTGGTGGTGTTGGTGTGAAGGGTGGCCTGAATTCCACACAGGCCGAAAGGAAATTCTGACATCAACCAATCAACAAAGAAAGAATGCCATCTTCTTTCTCTTAAGTATGAGAAACCAGGGGGAGTTATTTCTGGAAAAAAAAGTTACCTTTCATTAAATCTGCATGATAGTTTAAATTATATACACACACACACACACATACACACACACACACACACACATATATGCATGTAAATCTATATATGTTCTTCTAGCATATCCTATGCTCAGTGATTCCGTAATTTTTTTTTTTTTTGATGGATTCTCGCTTTGTCGCTAGGCTGGAGTGCAACGGCACGATCTCGGCTCACTGCAACTTCTGCCTCCCGGGTTCAAGCGATTCTTCTGCCTCAGCCTCCCAAGTAGTTGGGACTATAGGCGTGCACCACCACACCCAGCTAATTTTTGAATTTTTGGTAGAGGTGGGGTTTCACCACGTTGGCCAGGATGGTCTCAATCTCTAGACCTCATGATCCGTCCGCCTCGGCCTCTCAAAGTGCTGGGATTACAGGCATGAGCCACCACGCCCAGCCTAAACTTATATTTTTCATATTGTGGTTTCTGAACTAACATCGCCTGGAATGCAAATTGTCAAGCTTTACCCCTGATTTACTAAATCAGAAATGTGGAGATGAGGTCCAGCCATATGCACTTTAGCCAGCTGTCCAGGTAATTGTAATGAATGATAAAGTTTGAGAGCACTCATTTAGACCACTGAGTTGCTTGGCTAATATGGACTTAACACCTTTAATGATGTCAATTCTTGCATTTTTTCTTACATTTAATGATTTTGTTTGTTTTTTATAAATCATTGGTAACATTTTGAAAAGTAGTGCTGCTGCTACTGAAGTTCTGGATTTGGTGCAATTTTCATTTAATTTTCTCCAAATCATGCACTACTATAAGAAATTTTAGAAGAAAACCATATATGATATTGTTTTTATCTTGAAGTTTATATTCATTTTAAGATTAGCAGTGTGAATTAGACTGTGATTAAAACCTTAAGGAAATTAACAAAATTTAGATTTTATGATCATTTCAGGCCTATTATGTTATTCTTCTAAACCTAATGCAATATCTCTATTAATTCATTAATTGTTATTTACAAAATAGAAAATTTTGTTTCTATGGTTAGGTGGTCAGGTCAGTAAGAAAGTTAAAAGATTCCAAAGCAATGTGATTGAACATATTATTGGCTGCTGCTTTGGGTGATTAATGTATCATGCTTGGAAAAACATTGCTTGCTTCTGACATGCCATGTGGAATAGTCATTCATATATCACATATATATGTGTGTGTGTGTGTGTGTGTGTGTTTGTGATGTCTACTAAATATATATAGTAGGGTTAAATGTAATATTAAGTAAGGAAAGACTTACTAAGAAGGATTATTTGAAGAAATATCTGAAGAAGTAGATGCAATGAGGCATGTGGATGTCTGGGGGAGGAATAATCTGGGCAGAGGGAACAGAAAGGGCAAAGGTGCTGAGCATGAGCATGTCCATCCTGTTCCAAAGTCATCAAATAAGCTAATGTGGCTGGGGTAGAGTGAGCAAGGGCAATAGTAGCAGAGGACAGAGAAACCAGATGGAAGGACTTTGCGCTAGTTTAGACCAGAGATGGTTACGCCTTTGACCATGGCCTAAATGGAGGTAGTGAGAAGTGTATAGATTAAGGGAATGTTGTAGATATAAACCTAGTAGAGTTAGCTGACATTGACTTGGGCTATGAGAGAAAAATATGCATCAAATATGATTCTGGTTTTTTGTCCTGATCAATTAGATGGTCCCAGTGGCTCTCACTGAGGTATAGACATTCTCGTAACATTATGTTAGGAGAAGTAGATTTTGGGGGAAACATTGGAAGTTCAGTTTGGGAGATTTATAGAATTTGGGATGCCTATGAGATATGCAAGTAGATATGTCAAGTAGATAACTGGAATTACAAGTCTAGGGTTCAAGGTAGAGGTATCTAATGGAGCTATAAATTTGGAAATAGTTTATAGATAGAATTTAAAAATACAAGGTTAGCTGAGATTACCTAGACAGTATAAAGAGGAACAAAGCAAAAGGTCAGAGATCATGGCTGCTCCAATGTTTAGATGTTAGAGAGGTAAGGACGGACCAGGAAAGGAGACCAAAAGCATGACCACTGACATCAACTGAATCAAATATCAGATGTAACATTGAATAGGATGTACTATTAAAATAACATATATAAAATAATATTAAATGATTTATTGCTAATAAATTAATAAGAAGACCAATAATTGACCATTGAATTCAACAACATGGAGATCTTTGGTAACATTATGAAGGTGAAAGCCTGATTGAGACAAATTCAAGGTGGAGTAGGAGGAGGGGGCAAATACTGATAAGTATTTCAAGGAGTTTTGCTATAAAAGTGAGCAGATATTAAGGGCTGTAATTAAATGAGGATGTAGGATAAGTATTTCTTTGTGTTTGTGTGTGTGTGGTTTCAGATGGTGAAAGTATCATCTGTTTGTGGATTTAAAAATGTAGCTAAAAGGAAATAATTATGTTTGTGGGAAAAGTAGAAGAAAATTGCCAGAGTGATGTGATATACTTTAGCTACATGGCACAAGCATGCATGGGATAAACTGATTTGACCAGAATTGAGCTTTAGCTTGGCACAATAAAAGGCTTTAGAATATATGCAAGTGATATTAATGAAGAAACATAGAATCTAATCTGGAAAATAAGTGAAATGAGAAAATGACAGTTATGGGTTTGTATAGTTGGAGTACTAATAAAGGCTGGAAACATAAGAACTATGGACAGAAATGGAGTTTGTGAATCTGATTAAGGAAGGGATGCAGGTATTGTTAATGACAATGTCTAGAGTACAACCTGGGAGTAAGGCTGACTGTATTATTTGTGTTTGCTAACTTTCTTAATATTGTTTATTTGTGTCACAAATTATAATACTGAGCTCCAAACAGGTTTTACCTTTAAAAGTTGTTATTATATTTTTAACCAAGAAGGTAAGTACAAATTCCAAATAATACACAACAGATTTAAACATTTGTTTCTGTCCTAGAGCCATTTGGAGAATTAACCCAAAAACTAATTTGCAAATAATCGTGTACTTCTATTGTTTTGCCAGCTGTTTGTACTCAGAAAGTAAATGAAATGCCAAAAATGTTTATATAATGAAACCTGAATTACTGAATTCCACTTCCCAAGAGTTAAGTAATATTAATTCCAAATGAGACCATTAAATTCTATTCTGTAACTATATCTAAGGCTGGGTCCTTTCTTTACTGTCATGTGTTACTGCTTTAAATTGAAGCAGTCATTTATTTTTAGAAATTGTATCTAAATTATCAGGTTTTGATGTTTTGCTACTTACTATTCCGTCACATCAAGATTAATAACAATAATAAGAAAATAAATATTTGTTTTCACACAAAGGTAATGAAGTAAAACTTCTAAAATATTTTGTAGTTTCATTTCATAGTTAGTGATTAAAGTTGTATAATCTTTATTTTTCAGATTGGTAAACAAACATGGATGAAGTTAGGATGTTTGAGAACTAGCCAGGGTTAGAAATTCCATTCAGTTCTCCAGAGCTTTGGTTTAGTAATATTATGTTCAAACTATTGTCTACACACTGATTTCCTCAGAGACATTTATGAATTTATTCAGACTTTGAAGCAATTGGACTAACCTGGAAATTAAATTTCATGTCTGTATTTCCTTCAACTCAGTAAAATAAGATGATCTTGGAACCCAATCTCAATAATAATTCAAATAAAATAATTACTCAACTAGGTATGTAGTTAGCACCCTGAGTGGTATAATTTTACCAAGTTAAAGATGTCAAACATAAAATTCAAGAGTTATACTTTACCAATTCTTTTTGTCTTCAGCAGAGAGGATTTATCTGTCTTACTATTCTTTTTTGCTGAACCTAGCCTCAGCCTCAGATTCTGCTTCCAGACAGCATTCTAGACAGCCAGTACAAGTAGATAACAATTGGCATACAAGAAAAAAAAAACCCCACCTAGTTTCCCTTCAGGCTCTGAGAATCACATATTTGAAAGAATTAAAGTAACATTACCAAATGTTGCCCTTATAACCAAAGAATAGTACGGGCACTAAAAAATTTTGGCTGAATATACATAGATCTATGCTTAAATTAGATAGTAATTATTGCCATTTATTAGGCATGAGCTGGGAGAAATGTATAGAATATATAATGTTAACAAAATAGACAGCGTCTTTCCTCAGGGGATACACAACATTCTAATGGATGATGGGTAGGTAGAAGTTTGGACAAACATTAAGAAATTAAATTGCAGTTATGAACTGTGAACATTTCCATGAAGAAATGTAGCCTGTCATGAGAGTAAAAGAGGGGAGCTTCATGTGGGTAGAGTCCGAGAAGGTCTCAATGTAGAAGGTCTCAAGTGATATTAAAACTGAGAATTTAGGGTGAATGGGTAATAACCATGGCAAGATGACAGTGTGCTTGCGTGTGTGGTTGGGGTTCATGGGTTTAAATGAAGAGAGCATTCTTTCTCAGAGCCTCAGAAAGAAACATGATTGGCATGTTTTAGGAACAGAAGAGAGGTCAGTGTGAGTAGAAACTCCAAGTAAAATAAAAGCCTGTGAAAGAATGTTAATGATCTACTTATGAAGCAAACTAAAATGTGACATGATTTTGAATTATTAATGGAGTATAATAAATGATGCTCCATTTGACCTTTTTGTTGCTTAAGTAATGTAAGAGGAAGAGAAACTGCAGTTCTTTGAATGCTGTAAGGTGAGCAAGTGGAGACAGCTTGTGGAGACAGCTTGTAGAAACAACTCTTTTGAAAATCTTGTCCATAAAAATGATTTAGCTAGAAATCTGCAGTATAAGTAGCAAGAATTTTAGTAAGCTTAATTGTAAAGGAGGATTTGTAGAAGGGTTTTGTGGGCTCCCAGGGCTGGGATTCATATTAGGAATAGATTGGAATTGGCAATTGGAACTTGTATGTATCCCACAAATAACTTTGTCTTTCTTGCCCCTCTCTCTTTCTCTCTCTCTCTTTATATAATATATAAAAATACGAACTATATCTATAAATATATATTTAAATATATTATATATAGATCTATATATTTATATATATTTAAATACCTATATATAGAAATATAGATTCTTATTTTTGTGACACAGTCACACTTTGTCACTCAGACTGGAATTCAGTGGTACAATCTTGGCTCACTGCAGCCTCCACCTCCCATGTTCAATTGATTCTCATACCTCAGCCTCCCGAGTAGCTGGGATTCCAGGAATGCACCATGACACCTGGCTAATTTTTTTGGTAATTTTTTTTAGTAGAGATAGGGTTTCATCATGTTGGCCAGGCTGGTCTTGAAGTCCTGGCCTCAAGTGATCCTTCTGCCTCCCCAAGTGCTGGGATTACAGGCATGAGCCACTGTGCCCTGCCTCTTGCACCTCTGTATTTCGTCCTAAGTCTACCTCTGCTGTGTTTTCCTTCTCTTAGTGAGCACTGTATGAGTGAGATTACATCTGATATAGTTTGGACATTTGTCCCTATGCAAATCTTAGGCTGAATTGTAATCCCCAGTGCTGGAGGTGGGTCCTGGTGGGAGGTGTTTTGATCATGCGGCAGATCCTTCATCACTTGGTGCTGTCGTTGTGGTAATGAGATCTTGAGAAATTTGGTCATTTAAAAGGGTGTGGCACCTGCCCCTCACTCCTTCTGTCTTGTTCCTGCTTTCACCATGTGATGCACCTGCTCCCCCTTTACCTTCTGCAATGATTGCAGACTCCTTGAGGCCTCCCCAGAAGCTGAGCAGAGGTGGGCACCATGCTTCCTGTACAGCCTGCAGAACGATGAGCCAATCAAACCTCTTTTCTTTATAAATTACCCAGTCACAGGTATTGCTTTATATAAACGCAAGAACAACCTAATACAATATCTCAATCCAGAAAACGTGTTGTTGCATTTTGAATACAAAGTCACATTTTTTAAAATGGCGTAATTACACTGCCTATAATTTACATTTGAAATGTTCATATGGAAGTAAAATAGTGAAGGAGCATATATTCAACTCAGTCATGTAAAATTTAGAAAACAATTGATTATCAGTAATAACTATTTGGTTGATATTTAAATATGTTCAAATGTAGAAGTATAAATTAAAACAGATTCAAGATTTTTGTAGACAAAATTGTGCTCCTCCAAAATGTATACAGTGGAGCCCCAACCCCCAAAATTACTGAATTTAGAGAAGGGACATGTAGGGAGGTAATTAGGATTAAACAAGGTCATAAGGTTGAGCCCTAATGCCATAGGGTTGGTGTCCTTAAAAGAAGAATAGATACCAGAGAGCTCTCCACATGAGCTCAGAGGAAAGGCGAGGTGAAGCCACAGCGAGAAGCCTGGAAGAGAGCCTGCACCAGAAACTGAATTTGCCAGCAGCTTGATCATGAACTTCTGGCCTCCAGAACTGTGAGAAAATAAATGTCTATTGTTTAAGCCAAAAATCCATGGTATTTTGTTATGGGAGCCGGAGCAGATTAATACAAAGTTATTTATTGAAACCACAAGTTTAAAATTAGTTTTCACAAGGAAAATTACATTTTCATTAAATAGAATATTTTCACTTGTTTCATTCCTTACCAGACACATTTAGTTCTCAGCAGATATACTCATTAGAATGAAAAGGCTGATGCCAGGTACAATCACTTTGATAGCTCAACAACCTTAATATACATCTCTAGTAAGCTCATTTTCAGTCTCTATATTGTTCCAAACTTACCAACTGTTTTCAAAATCTTGACCCATCTTTTCTTGAACTCAGATATAAAAATAGGAGTCTTAAGATCAATTTGCTTCATATTTTCCCAACACAAAACTCAAACCTGCCTACAAAAAGAAAAGAGAGAGATCTCTGATGTAAGATGCGGGAAAACAAAAGAAAGTTAAAAACAATAATAGAGAAACTAAAGGATATTGAATATTATTGTTCAAAACCACTAGAATCAGTAAAAAAAAAAAAAAAAGAGAGAGAGAGGATGAGAGAGGATGATGCATGAGAGAAAGAAATAATTGATAGTGTATAGTCTTGGAGAATGCGGGAGAGGATGGGATCCATTGGCACATGTGAAAATTTGGTCTTGGCTATAGGAAGGGTTATTATCTCCTTTGTGTCAGAGGAAGAAAGATAATATGTGTCCAGATGTTACAGAACTCAATTCTGTTTTCTCAGAGGTAAAGCTGACATTTGATAACTTCCTTCATTAAAAATGATTATTCAAGGTTATTTTGTTCATATTAACAATATTGATCTTTGATATTTTAATTGATAATATGAACTATCTAATTACTTTGCAGGCAAAAAATATAGCTTTTATATAAATTCCTATAGGCTATCTCCATACACTTAGACAAGAATTCAAGTGGGCTCTTCAGATAATTAAAACATATCTTTTACCATAAAACATAACCAGGAGTGCCCACATACTTGGCATCTAACAAATTTTCTTTCAAACAAAACATAGAATACCTTCTCTTGAGTTTCTTGGTTGGTTCCTTGTGCAGATTTGTTTACTATTTATCCCTTGTCAAATTTTTGATTAAACCATATGTCAACTTTTAATTGTTCTTAAATTAAGGACTTGAGATGCTTTATCTCTAGATCCTCTTTCTCCCTACTGATTTCAGCCCTACCTCATAGCATTGCCTTATTTAGTAAAACTTAGGTACACACAACATTTCTTTCTTTTCTATTTTCACAAATTCATTGAACATATGCAAACTATTTAATTGCTTCCATACAGGAATTAAGACTTTCTTCCCCCAATGGCTGCGGAAAAGTAACTCAGCATTTGCTCATTTCACTCATCCTAATAAGAGTTTCAGAATTTAGCTTTGAACTCAATCTCTACAGTTTTCCTAAGCCAGTCATTCCTTTGAGTTTTAATTTTTAGTTTTCTATTGCTTTTAGTTGTTTCCATGTTATTGTTCCTAGACCTTCACAAATGCTTTTAGGAAAGAGGTAGGTTATCAATAAACTCATTAATTTTAAATGGTAGCCAATGATTAGCTTATAAATCTATTTCATTAAACTATTGTCTTAATATTACTGGCATAAGGTATTAGGTTAAAATTGAATATTATCAGTAACACGTACTGAAGAGTAAGGCCATATTAGCAAATTTTATAAATAGGGGTTTGTTTAAAATACAACTTCAAAGTAATAAGGCATATTTTGGAAAACCAGTAAATTGTTCATAATAGTTTCAAAATAATCTGTGTGCAGTAATGTATTCAAAAATACCTTCGTGCTTGTGCAATAATTTATGTCACCTTGAATCATAGGGAGGGAGGACATTGAAACCTTGCTTATTTTAGCAACCTTTGTTTTTGACCTGACCAGCAGAGGTGTTTTTAATATTCTGTTATAGTATAAACAGCAAAAGCTTATTTAGTTGATATATATTCTGTTCAGAGCTTCCTTTTGATTTAGTACTAAAAGGTTATTCTGAATATAGATTAGAATGTGCAATACATAGTTTTAACTTATCTCTGGATTTAATTCCTTTAATGGCTTCCTATTCTAGTACTTAACAGAGTGCCAGTCTCTCTCAGCTTCTCTATCACCTCCTATTGATTCCCTGATTGATTCACGTTGATAAACCATATCATGGAGAGTTCAAGCAAATGTGATCTGTATCTTTTTTAAAAATCTATCTTCTTAAAAAGATGATAAATGTCAAGTTTTGAAGATGGACTAAAAAGAAAAGCAAGTGATTTACTAAGAACGGGGAAAAAGTTATTTTAATCAGTACATTAAAATAGAAAGTTTTGTTTAACAGGTAGTTTTAAAAACATCTTGAAAAAGTAAGGTATGAAGCTAAGATTTCTTATTTATAGAAAGCTGTAGAGTAAAATCATAATTTAAAATATCCCTTATGCTGAACTATAGTTCAGTAAAAGCAGTATATATTTTATGTAATGATTGAAGATGAAATGCTAGCTAATATCAAAAGTGATGGCAGAACAAAAAACTGATCGATTAATTGAATTTCCTCTTTTTCTCTTACTAATTAATTCCCTAAGTTGTAGTTCATAAATAAATAATTACAGTAATTTATTTTAAAATGTACTAATAGATAAAATATTTTTATTTTATTAGAATGTATTAGAACATTCATGGGAGCTTCATTTTATTTATAATTTTATTTATATGTAAAACAGTCACAAAAATTCATTTTTATAGATCTTGAGCAACATTCTAATTAAGTGGCTTACTACATTTCAGTGAATAAATAAACAGGCTTTGGAATTTGAATAATAAATGAAATAATTTATTTTATGAATTAACTGTAACTGCTTTTTAAAAATTCATGTGAATATTGGTTGACCTGGCTAGTTATTACTTAAAAGTGTTATCGATAATTAATTGATGAATTAGTTACCTTGGAAGATAAGACTTTATGCTTGACTCATGGCCATAAACTGTACCTTCAATTTTGGATATGCCACAACTGTCTACTGATGGATAGTAATACAGAATCACTAGTTGTTTTTCACTAGAAAAACAACTTAGATTTAGAGAGGATGCCACTTGCCTTAAAAAACAAAAAAAAACTGTATTTAATGCTTTCATGTTCGGGCAATTTGGATGCACTACCTCATTTAATACTCAGACCAATTTTTAGTCACATTCTCAGATGGGGAACTAGAACTTAAAGAGGTTAAGTAGCTATTGAAGTGTCCATGACTAATACAAAAGTGATGCTTGGATTAGAATTTAGGTTTATTTGATTCTTTAGGGCATAAACTTTTCTTATGCGACCTTCCCTCTTCAAAAGAAAGGAAAAGGCTATTTTCACATTGACGTTTGTGAAAGATACACCGATCAGATTCCTCCATGATACCTCAAAATCACAAACATGAAGAAATTGTAAAAGCTTTTCAGGTGTATTACTCTTCCATTGAGAGTCACTGATAACTGCACATTTTTACAGCATGAAATTTCATCTTTTCCATTTTGATTCCAGTTTTCTGTCTGAATTGAGAATAAATAAATTGATGGACAGTTGTGCACTAGTTGGAAGACTGGACAAGTTTTGCAAACCACTTTTACTTTTGTGTGTTTGTGCAGAGTATATAGTAAAATAATAAACATAACAAATTCAGTGTCATTGAAAATTCCAGTTTTTTATTTATCTCAAACCTCTGATTTAAGTCTAAGAATTAATTAGCCCTCTTCCTCATTCTCTTTATTACCCTCACAACTGCTAGCAGTTGGCTTCTGCTTGTTGAATTATTTACTTTGTGGGAGAGGGTTCTTTTCCACATATAAACATCAAACATGTGAGTTACAGCTAAGAGCACATGAAGCCACAGCAGTATTTGGTTTAGGACACTGAAAGCTGAGACGTGGCAACTTATGACATGCACAAACTGAAAATTATTTGACATCATGGACTTTCAGGTCACTTATAAGCACTCAATATAATAAATTTTAAAGCTCTGACACCCAAAGGTCTACCCTAGTATGAAATAAATGGCAACACATATGGCCATTTGTACCCCATGATTATTTGAGTTTCAAAATTTTACAAATATTTACAAGTAACTACTCAAGTATTGAACTGCTCTGAAGTCTGATAAATAAGGAAACAGTTTTAACATTGATTCAGTTCTAATCAAGATATTAAGAATATTCTTTAAGAAAGTATTAGTATTCATGTCTGATTGATTCAATGATTGATTATACTTTGAACTTCCTGTACTAAATTTGTGTTTTACATTTTGAGAATTTAAAAATTAAAACATGAGCACATACACACACACACAAGTCCCACTGAGAATTAACAACTGAATCAGGATTATTTATATCTATATATTTACAGGTAAACTATAGTTTATTTTTAAAATAAGAGCAAACTTCAGTTAAATTATCAAAGAAACGTGTAGAGATATATGTGTATAGGTATATATATGTGTATAGGTATATATATATGTATAGACACATATATCTACATTTCAAGGGATATCTATATTTCTATGTATATACATATATATATATACCTATACACATATATCTCTACATGTTTCTTTGAAAATACATATCCCTTCAAAATATTCACTTGCTTCTCCAATATTGGAGTGCAGCATAGTGTGTCATTTTTGAGATAATACTTATTAAAAAGGCCAATCCCTCCAGTTGTATGTAACTGTCATGGGCTTAGTTTCCAACAGAGTAACAGAGTATACTAAAAAGTGTAGCAAAGACTTTATTTAACAAAATAAAACCATATAGCCACATTCACTGTTCCTGATTTATCGCCATTATTTCTGACTTGGAATATCCCTCCCTTGACATGCTGTTCCATGCCTTGTGATTCAGAATGCCCTTTTATAGCATGTTGCAGTACTTCAGAAAGGAGAAGGCCCAGTTTCCTCACATTGCCATAAATCAGGGAGCCTATAGCTGTAGCAGTACTTGCAAGGTTACCCAACTCCTGAGTTTCTGATAAATTTTCTCTTATCAGTGAAGATAGATGCGGTTACAATTCTGTTCTGGAGGGCTCAGGTGTAACAATGGCTTGTAGGTCATTTTCTTAAGTGAAAGAGAAAAAAAAATGCTGCCTTTTCTGGCTATTTTAACTTTTGTCTTAGAAATAATCATTTCCCTCATCTATCTTTTTAGTTTCACTTCTCACACATACACACATTAACTTGCCATGCCAGAAATCTTTGTTCCTCTTTTTTAGACACCTAGCCTGTTTGCTGTACCCAGAGTGCGTTACTCTAAATTTGCTTTAATCATTTTCTCTTATGCAAAGACTGAGAATAACTTATGATGTGTTGTCTTCCCTGGACATTGCTTTTTAATAAAGAACATAAATATAAAAATTCTAATAGTGACATTTCCGGCAATGTGACAGGCAACTGAAGGCATAGTTTTGGTCATGAGCTTCTTCTTGTCCCCATAGTACACCAGATCAGAGGTTGCATAAATCTTCAAGGCTGACTTGATGCAGTTTATTTCTCAAGAGAAGGATATTATAGTGTCACAGATATTCCTGTTACTTTTCTCGCCCTGCCATATTATACTTCCTTTCTATTTACCATGCTTCTTTTTGATGTATACATTGAACACATTTTGTTGACATTTATTTCTGTTTATTGATTTTTTCCAAAAATTAAAATTTGTCACTGCTGAAATTTCTCCCTTGCTTTTTTTTCTATGGGAAGAGTGTAATACATCTATATAAATGCTTGAAAACTACAACAAAGTGACCATCACTTTGTATCTAGGAGATGTGGTCTGTGTTGGCAAAATACACAAAGAAAGAGGAAACTTTCCAAAACTCTGATGCTAGCATTAAAGGAACTAGAATATTCATATTAAATAAATGACATTTTCAGATTCTCAGTAACAGTACAATTTTGAAAATAGCATATATTAATGAATTGTACTACTTCATTGTAAGATAACAAGGAAACTAAAAATAGAATATATGAAGAAAATGAACATAACAATATCTCTATTTATTACATGTTCATTTTTTTTTTTGCCAGACATGATGCTATGGAACTTTATTTATCTAGTGAAATTTCACTCAGCGACCCTGTAAGAAGGTGTCATTGTTATTCCCTTTCACAAATGAGGAAACTGAGCTTAAAGATATTTGGTAATACAAACAAGGTTACCCAGCTGGGAGTAAGAAGGGCCAGGATTTAAACCCAAGACTTCTTGACTTGCAGTGTCTAATTATGCATGCACTAAGCCATGGCTCTACATGAACTCCATTTAGAAAGCATGTCAAAATCAAGATCAGAAGCACCATTGGTCTCTAATAGACTAAAAGTTTTCTTAGCAAGTGAACACCGAAAGTCACAATTAAAGTCCACTTTTTTCCTTTCAGCTAATTCAGAGTATGGCTAATAGAAAATGTGTAAATCCAAGGAATATTGGCAGAATACACCTGACAACATCTAAAGCCTCAAAAACCTGCATTTGTTATAAATACTCTGTTTGGTAATCTTTCTCACATAGTTTTTATCAGTGATTTAGGTAATTCCACTTCTTTTTTTTTATTATTATACTTTAAGTTCTAGGGTACATGTGCACAATGTGCAGGTTTGTTACATGTGTATACATGTGCCATGTTGGTGTGCTGCACCCATTAACTCGTCATTTACATTAGGTATATCTCCTAACGCTATCCCTCCCTCCTCCGCCGACCCCACAACAGGCCCCGGTGTGTGATGTTCCCCTTCCTGTGTCCAGGTGTTCTCATTGTTCAATTCCCGCCTGTGAGTGAGAACACGCAGTGTTTGGTTTTTTGTGCTTGTGATAGTTTGCTGAGAATGATGGTTTTCAGCTTCACCCATGTCCCTACAAAGGACGTGAACTCATCCTTTTTCCACTTTTTGATTAACACAGAAATCCAACAACTACATTTAACATTGTTTGACATTTTAGAATAAAATTAATATAATATAAATATAGACCCTAGCAATGAAATAAGATACCCATTGGTTTCTAACGTTACAGGCCTTTTCTGCACTACTCCAGATTCTGATATGCAACCCCATTGCTGGGGCAAGGTCCGTGTAACATACACACAAAGTGCCACTGCAGCACCTGTCTTGCCATGGACATAGTAGCGATTTATTTAGCATAGGAATTCTAGGAAACCCGTTTACTTTGCAACAATAGAGAGAAATTTCCCAAATGTCCCTGAGGTCTCAGAGAAATAGATTGTATCAAACCAGAGAATAAGAATATGATGGAAGAATAGAAAAGATCAACATAAAAATGTGAAGGAAGCCAGAGAACATTAATGGCATAACAGAGTGAGGAGAGAACATTTGGAAGTTTAAGCTGTGATAACTCTTATGTATTTATTAGTCCAGCTTTTTGGACTTTTAGATCACACACATTGTCAGTGAATTGTAGTGTTGTGTATTGTAGCCCTTGCCCATAAATGTTAGGAAGATTAGCAAAGTGTAAAAATCAAGGCTCCAGAACAATACACATGACCAGATCTCATTTTTGTAAAAGAAATGTATTAATGGGAATGTATTTTTTATATTTATATTAGAGCATGGGGAGAGTACGGGTAATAGTGAGAAAGAATTAGATGGAGGTAGCAGAATAATGTCATGTTTTGCCATGTGTGTGTATTACTTGAATATTTTACAAATAGGGTGGATTCATGTATTTCTCATATAATTAAGAAAAGACAGTGAATTCAAAAAGAAAGCAAGTCAAGGTTATGAATTTCTTTATAAATTTATTAAAGTCATTCACCAATGATTTGGTTAAGATAAAAACAACAACAACAAAACTAATTCATAAAGGAAAGTTATAACACAGCTTGTTCTTAAATCAGATTAAACCAAATCCTAGAGTTTAAAAAAATTCATGACTTCTTTTTTTCTTTTCTTTTTTTTCCTTCTTCCTCTTTTGTGCTCTCTTCCTTCATCCTCCTTTTTCTCTCCTTCCTTTATCTTTTTCCTCCTTTCTGTCTCTTTCTTTTTTTCTTCAAGATCTATTGTTCTGGTAAATTACCAGCAAAAACAAAAAGGGAAAGAAAAATTAATGAGTAGCCTGAAGGTTATCCTCAGAAAGTATGACTCATTACATACCTGTAACCTCAATGAAGATAGGAAGAAGATAACCTATACATTTAATTACTCCATCATTCATTCTAGGTTTTGATAGTACATAGACAAAGTACTAGAGGAGTAACTGAAAGACTTTGTATTGTCCCTCTGAATGGTTTTGTAATGCTTTACAACATATTCTATATAGTGGGCTTTCATAATATGTGCAGTTTTTAAAAAAAATTCACCCATCTACCCACTGAAATATGTATATTTTGGAGGACAAATATTTTCTCATGCAGACGTTTACTTATTTAGTAGACATATTTGTAGTTATTATATACAGACTATATTAGGAGCTTATTCTATGTCATTACTGATTGTTTCAACAACCTTGAATGGCTGGTATTTAAATCTTATTTTATATTTAAGGAAACGGAGGCAAATATGAAGTTACTCTAGCCTCAGACTGCAGTGAAAGTGACAGATCCAGGATTCAAACCCAGATTGTTCTGTCTCCACAGCCCATTTTTCTCTACTATAAAATCCTAGTTCCTAGTGTTCAGAAAAACCAGCTGTTTTATCACTTTCTTAGAAACCCACTAAATATCTTTTAAAATTCAGGATTTTCCATAGAAAATATATTACGATGTTTGTGTCTGCTGTAATATGCTGTATAGCTTACTTACTTTTGCCTTAAAATAAATTAATAAACCTGATGGTGATTCAGTATAACCCAAAAGAACAGTAGAAGCGGTAGGGATTGAGGGGTTGGGGGAAGGGTGTCTGTATTTTGGCTTTGTTATTCTATAGGGAGAACAGCTCAGATCAAGTGTGATGTAGTTTTCATCAGAATGAAAATAACCTGTGCATGTTAATGGAAGGGTATACTGAGAGACCTGTCAGCTTCTTTTAGTGAAGCAGTAACAATAATGCAGCAGTGCATAGAGGCCTTAGACAGTTCAGGAGAGATAAACAGAGCCACATACCAATGTGAATGGAAATTGTGAATAGAAAAGGGAATGTATTATAAGCGCTACATCCCTTTCCTACTTAAAAACATTCTATTCAGCAAAGCTATGCATGACTTTGTCACCTACCATTATAGTTATTCAAGTTGATTTGAGTTACAATTGTTATAGCTCTCTGATTCTACACTTTTACATTAGAATGACTTAGGAAAAATGAGGCTATAAACAATTAGAGATTTAAAAAATAAAATTCTTAAAATTTTAAAAATAGGTTTCGAGAGTACACAGGCAGATTTATTATGTGACTATATTGTATAGTGGTAAAGTTGGGCTTTTAATGTACCCATCACCTAAATAGTGAACATTGTACCCAATATATCATTTTTCAATCCTTACTCTCCTCCCACCTTTTGGAGTCTCCAACATCTATTTGTCCACTCTGCATGTCCATATGTACCTATTGTTTAGCTCCCGCTTTTAAGTGAGAATATGTGGTATTTTGACTTTGTTTTGGATTATTTCACTCAGGAGAATGGTCTCCAGTTTCATCCATGTTGCTGCAAAAGACATGATTTTATTATTTTCTATGGCTGAGGCGTATCCATGGTATATATATGCTACATTTTCATTATTCAGTCATCTGCAGACAGACACTTAGGTTGATTTAATGACTGTTGCGAATAGTGCTTCGATAAACATACAAGTGCAGGTGTCTTTTTAATATGATTTCTTTTCCTTTGGGTAGATACCCAGTAATGGGATTGCTGGGTTGAATGGTAGTTCTATTTATAATTCCTTAAGAAATTTCCATACTGTTTTCCATAGAGTTTTTACTAATTTACATTTCCACCAACAGCATATAAGCATTCCCTTTTCTCTGCATCCTTGCCAACATCTGTTATTTGACTTTTAATATAAGATGATGTCTTGTTGTGGTTTTAATTTGCATTTTTCTAACGATTCATGATGTTGAGCATTTTTTCATATGTTTTTGGCCACTTGGATGTCTTCTATTGAAACATGTTTGCACACTTTTTAATGGGATTTTTTTTTTCTTGTTGAGTTGTTTGAGTTTCTTGTATGTTCTGGATATTAGCCCTTTGTCATATGCACAGTTTGAAAATATTTTCTCCCATTCTGTATCTTGTCTGTTGATTATTTCTTTTGCTATGAAGAAGATTTTTAGTTTAATTAAGTCCCATTTGTCCACTTTTGTTTGTGTTGCATTTGCACTGAAGACCTAGTCATAAATTCTTTGCCTAGGCCAATGTCCAGAGGAGTTTTTCCTAGGCTTTCTTCTAGAGTCTTTATAGTTTCAGGTCTTACATTTAAGTCTTTAATCCATCTTGAGTTGACTTTTATATATAATGAGAGATTCATTCTTCTCCATATGGCTATCTAATTTTCCTAGCACCATTTATTGAATAAGTCTCTTTCATTTATAGAATTGTAATAATAAAAGTAAAATATCACAGTGCTTTAAATGAAGGCCTATGTTATGAATGAGCATGAAATATAAATTATGCACACCATTTACTTTAGTCAAATACACTGAAGATTTTGCCAGAGATGGGATAGCATGGTGGAAGAGAAAGATTTGTTATTTTATTTTTTAATCTAGTTGTGTTTTTAGTACAATGATTTGGAATCCAGTATATCTACCAGAATTAATTTTCCAAATTTCACTTGTTCAGATCTACTGAATCAGAATATATGTGGGTGTACTTTGGGAGAGCCTGTAGTTAATTCTGATACCTACCTGTGATATAAAGACCAATGTTTTGATCTAAGAAGGAAATTGTTAATTTCCTTGCACACAAATATGCAAATACACACACACATATTATATTACACACACACACACACACACACCATATCATACTATATGCCTGATTCTTAAAGAGCCTCTCAGTATATATTTTTCAAATGAACAGAAATTCTCAAAGAGCAGTAGTGGGAGTAATGGGAATCAGTGGCCCAGTTATCATATTATCCATGATTAGAGAAATAGGGCCTAAACACTTTCTTTGTAGATAGTGTTGAGAGACCGCAAGCCTTGGGAATACAAGCAGGGAGGTACTGAGAAGGCCAAATGGTAAAGCTAGTCTTATTAATGGTGGAGACTGGGAAGGTTGAGATTAAGCCTCTATTAGTCTCTCTCTGTCTCTCTCTTTTTAAAGCGAGTCTTGCCTATGGCCTTCCAGGTCCTGCTAATTGGTGCTGATCAACAATTTTTTTCTTTTTCCTTAGTTTTGTGGTTGAATCCTAGGTTCATGTTGTAGCTTTATCATGGTTACAGCTTCCCAGATGATTAAAAACTGGTTTGGTTTTCACCATTCTTCCCTGTTATGACATTATATGTAAAAATAAGTTGTCACTATTTTATCTGCTTCATTTACTAATGCATTTTAAGTACTTATAGGAGTGTTTGGCGCATAGTCAGACTCAAGAAATATTTCATTTAAAGAGTAAAAATAAACATTTCACGTATTTATGGAGATTTTAATTCAGAGGTTTATTCTTCAATTTATATTTTGTGGAACATTGTATATTCTGTTAAAGCTTCAGTGCATTCTTTCAACAACTGCAGCTGGAAAAGGCAGTCACTATCCTAGCTATTTTACAGAATAGAAAACCAAAACACAGAGAGAAAAGAATTCTCCCCTTATTTTACAAAATCATATAAGTTTAGGATTGGAAAGACCTTACATATCATCTGGTGAAGGGGTGGGCTCCCCATCCACACCTGTGGGTATTTCTCATTAGGTGGAATGAGAGACTTGGAAAAGAAAGAGACACACACAAAGTATGGAGAAAGAAAAAGGGGGCCCAGGGGACCGGTGTTCAGCACACAGAGGATCCACACCAGCCTCTGAGTTCCCTTAGTATTTATTAATCATTATTGGGTGTTTCTCGGAGAGGGGGATGTGGCAGGATCATAGGATAATAGTGGAGAGAAGGTCAGCAGGTAAACACGTGAACAAATGTCTCTGCATCATAAACAAGGTAAAGAAAAAAGTGCTGTGCTTTTGATGTGCATATACATAAACATCTCAATGCCTTAAAAAGAGAATTATTGCTGCTAGCATGTCCCACCTCCAGCCCTAAGGCAGTTTTCCCCTATCTCAGTAGATGGAATTTACAATTGGCTTTACACCGAGGCATTCCATTGCCCAGGGATGAGCAGGAGACAGAAGGCTTCCTTTTATCAACTGCAAAGAGGCGTTCCTTCCTCTTTTACTAATCCTCCTCAGTACAGACCCTTTACGGGTGTCGGGCTGGGGGACGGTCAGGTCTTTCCCTTCCCTCGAGGCCATATTTCAGACTATCACATGGTGAGAAACCTTGGACAATACCTGGCTTTCCTAGGCAGAGGTCCCTGCGGCCTTCCACAGTGTTTTGTGTCTCTGGGTACTTGAGATTAGGGACTGGTTTGAGATTAGGGAGTGGTGATGACTCTTAACAAGCATGCTGCCCTCAAGCATTTGTTTAACAAGGCACATCTGCACATCCCTTAATCCATTTAACCCTGAGTTGACACAGCACATGATTCAGGGAGCACAGGATTGGGGGTAGGGTTACAGATTAACAGCATCTCAAGGCAGAAGAATTTTTTTAGTACAGAACAAAATGGAGTCTTTTATGTCTACTTCTTTCTACACAGACACAGTAACAATCTGATCTCTCTTTCTTTTCCCCACAATCTGGTTTTAATATATAGCATTTCCAACAAGCTGCTTATGCTTGAATTCTTTCCATGCTGAAGAAAGCCCTACCCCCTAAAACACTTCAATTACCCTCTCACAGCTTCCTCATAGGTTTATGCTTTTATGTCTGTCTATGAAATCATCATTTATATGATTGACTGTCAGCATTTAGAAAAAAAGCCATACACCATCTGAGATTCTCTTGTCCTGGCTAAACTCTCTGGCTCCTTCAGTCATTCTTCATGAGATATGATTTTGAGATTGTTTAATCACTTCTTCACTTTCTCATGCACATGTTTCCATTTGTCTAGTCTCTTCAATAATTGTACTCATGGCTTGAAAACAACTTCTACTTATGGGTTCCAATTAAGTTCCACATAATTTATCCACACTATGTTATTTAATCTTTTCAATAACTCAGTCAAATTGCTTCAGTGAAGACTCTTTGGTTGGAGGAACAAAAATCCATCAGAATTAGCTTAAACACAATAAACCCAGAGGGATATCATGGCATGGATTCTAAAATACAGTGGGAACTTTGGAAACGTGGTAAGTCATCTGACTGAATGTGGTAAGTTTCATGTGCGTCCGTGTGAAGAGACCACCAAACAGGCTTTGTGTGAGCAACATGGCTGTTTATTTCACCTGGGTGCAGGTGGGCTGAGTCCGAAAAGAGAGTTAGCGAAGGGAGATAAGCGTGGGGCCGTTTTATAGGATTTGGGTAGATAAAGGAAAATTACAGTCAAAGGGGAGTTGTTCTCTGGCAGGCAGGAGTGGGGGTCACAAGGTACTCAGTGGGGGAGCTTTTGAGCCAGGATGAGCCAGAAGAAGGAATTTCACAAGACAATGTCATCAGTTAAGGCAGGAACAGGCCATTTTCACTTCTTTTGTGGTGGAATGTCATCAGTTAAGGCAGGAATTGGCCATCTGGATGTGTACATGCAGGTCACAGGGGATATGATGGCTTAGCTTGGGCTCAGAGGCCTGACATTCCTGTCTTCTTATATTAATAAGAAAAATAAAATGAAATAGTGGTAAAGTGTTGGGATGGTGAAAATTTTTGGGGGTGGTATGGAGAGATAATGGGTGATGTTTCTCAGGGCTGCTTCGAGTGGGATTAGGGGCGGCGTGGGAACCTAGAGTGGGAGAGATTAAGCTGAAGGAAGATTTTGTGGTAAGGGGTGATATTGTGGGGTTGTTAGAAGGAACATTTGTCATTTAGAATTATTGGTGATGGCCTGGATACAGTTTTCTACGAATTGAAAAACTAAATGGAATAAGAGAAGGAGAAAAACAGGTATAAAAGGTCTAAGAACAGGGACGACTCAGGACATCTGATTAGAGAGTGCCTAAGGAGATTCAGCATAGTCCTGCCAGCAAAGATTATTTATTTACTTCAAGAGTTAGGAGTGGCAGTCTGGGGATAGAACCAGGAGATATCAGCTGTGATGGCTTGGAGAAACAGTGTAAACCGGCAGTGTAAACAAGAGCAGGGCATGTATGAATAGTTGAGAACGGTGAATAGGAGTATGACTAGACAGAAGATAGTAGGGATGACAAGTTTTTTTGGGGGCACAATCTAAGTTGGTCTGGTGTCTGGAATGAGACTGGGGCCTAATAAAAAGGAGCGTCTATACAGGAGCTCAAATGGGCTGTACCTTGTAGCATTCTGAGGACAGGCCTGAATTCTGAGAAGCGAAAGTGGTAAAAGTATTGTCCAGTCCTTTTTAAGTTGGTGGCTGAGCTTGGTGAGGTGTGTTTTTAAAAGACCCCTGAAGACTGAGGACTGTAAGGGATATAAAGGTTTCACTGAATACAAGAGCCTGAAAAACTGCTTGGCTGATTTGACTAATAAAGGCTGGTCTGTTATCAGACTGTATAGAGGTGGACAGGCCTAAACTGAGGAATTATGTCTGACAGAAGGGAAGAAATGACTGCGGTGGCCTTCTCAGACCCTGTAGGAAAGGTCTCTACCTATCCAGTGAAAGTGTCTACCTAGACTAAGAGGTATTTTAGTTATCTGACTCGGGGCATATTGAGTAAAGATAATTTGCCAGTCCTGGGTGGGGGCAAATCCTCGAGCTTGATGTGTAGGGAAGGGAGGGGGCCTGAATAATCCCTGAGGAGTAGTAGAATAGCAGATGGAACACTGAGAAGTTATTCCCTTGAGGATAGATTTCCATGATGGAAAGGAATTGAGAGGTACTAAGAGGTGGGCTAGTGGCTTGTACTATAGCATAGCCTGCCTTTGCTGGTGTGTGGTGATTAGCCGGGTGGAACTGCCATCAATAAATCAAGTGTGATCAGGGTGAGGAACAGGAAAGAAGGAAATATGAGGAAATGGGGTGAATATCAGGTGGATCAGAGAGATACACTCATGGGGGTCAGGTGTGGTATCAGGAATAATGTGGGAGGCTGGATTGAAGTCCGGGCCAGGAACAACGGTAATTGTGGGACTTAACAAAGAGTGAGTACAGCTGAAGGAGCCGGGGAGCAGAAAGTATATGCATCAGGTATGAGGAAGAAAATAGATTTTGGAAGTTATGAAAAATGTAGAGAGTGAGTTGAGCATAGTTTGTGATTTTTAGGGCCTCTAAAAGTATTAAAGCAGTGGCAGCCACTGCATGCAGACATAAAGGCAAGGCTAAAACAGT
The DNA here is from genome assembly GCF_028885655.2 of Pongo abelii. NCBI lineage: Eukaryota > Metazoa > Chordata > Mammalia > Primates > Hominidae > Pongo > Pongo abelii. The sequence goes on along the minus strand of NC_071990.2, from coordinate 122,259,244 downwards.
AAGGTTAAGTTATTTGGACAGAAAGGCTACAGGGTGCGGTTCTGGCTCTTGTGTAAGAATTCTGACCGCACTAACCATGCCTAGGAAGGAAAGGAGTTGTTGTTTTGTAAGGGATTGAGGTTTGGGAGATCAGCAGGGAGAGCACATGTGTTTTTATGAGAATTATGCTGAGATAGGTAACAGATGAGGATGAAATTTGGGCTTGACTGAAGTAATGGGGGCTGTCTGCGAAGGCTTGCGGCAGTACAGCCCAGGTAATTTGCTGAGCCTAATGGGTGTCAGGGTCAGTCTAAGTGAAAGCAAAGAGAGGCTGGGATGGAGGCTGCAAAGGAATAGTAAAGAAAGCATGTTTGAGATCCAGAATAGAATAATGGGTTGTAGAGGGAGGTATTGAGGATAGGAGAGTATACGGGTTTGGCACCATGGGGTGGATAGGCAAAACATTTGGTTGATAAGGCGCAGATTCCGAACAAACCTGTAAGCCTTGTCTGGTTTTAGCACAGGTAAAATGGAGGAATGGTAAGGAGCATTTATAGGATTTAAAAGGCCATGCTGTAGCAGGCGAGTGATAACAGGCTTTAATCTTTTTAAAACGTGCTGTGGGATGGGATATTGGCATTGAGGGGGGTAAGGGTGATTAGGTTTTAATGAGATTGTAAGGGGTGCATGATCAGTCACCAAGGAGGGAATAGAGGTATCTTATACTTGTGGGTTAAGGTGGGGGGATATGAGAGGAGGATGCGAAGGAGGCTTTGAACTGAGGAAAAGGTGGCAAGGGAGGTGGGGCTGTAGCCTAGGAATAGTCAGGGAAGCAGCTAATTTAGTTAAAATATCTCGGCCTAATAAGGGAACTGGGCAGGTGGGGATAATTAAAATAGAGTGCATAAAAGAGTGTTGCCCAAATTGGCACCAGAGTGGGGGAGTTTTCAGGGGTTTAGAAGCCTGGCCATCAATACCCACAACAGCTATGGAGGCAAGGGAAACAGGCCCTTGAAAAGAGGGTAATGTGGAGTGGGTAGCCTCCGTATTGACTAAGGGGATGGACTTACCTTCCACTGTGAGAGTTACCTGAAGCTCGGCGTCCGTGATGGTCTGTGGGGCTTCCAAGGCAATCGGGCAGCGTCAGTCTTCAGCCGCTAAGCTGAGGAGTCAGTCAGAGAGCCTTGGGCCAGAGTTCCAGGGACTCTGGGAGTGGCTGCCAGGTGAGTTGAACAGTCTGATTTTCAGTGGGGTCCTGCACAGATGGGACATGGCTTAGGAGGAATCCTGGGCTGCAGGCATTCCTTGGCCTGGTGGTCAGATATCTGGCACTTGTAGCAAGCTCCTGGGGGAGGAGGTTCTGGAGGAACGCCTGGCCGCTGTGGCTCAGGCGTTTGGAAGTTCTTGTGTGCTGGAGATGTGGCTGGGGTTTGTCTCACAGTGGAGGCAAGGAATTGCAACTTTTTTCTATTATTGTACACGTTGAAGGTGAGGTTAATTAAATCCTGTTGTGGGGTTTGAGGGCCGGAATTTAATTTTTGGAGTTTTATTTCATGTCAGGAGCAGATTGGGTAATAAAATGTATATTAAGAATAAGGCGGCCTTTTGGCCCTTCCGGGTCTAGGGCGGTATAGCGTCTAAGGGTTGCTGCTAAGCGGGCCATGAACTGAGCTGGGTTTTCATCTTTACCTTGGGTAGTTTCTTTAAGCTTGTCATAATTAATAACTTTGTAAGCTGCCTTTTTAAGCCTTTCAACTAGGCAGGAAATCATGTAATCTTGCCTAGCTATGCCTGGGGAATTTGCCTGGTAGTTCCATTGGGGATCCTCTCGGGGAACTGCTCTAATGCCTTGCTGGAGGTCTGGCTCGTGAAGCCGGTGGTTATCAATGTAAGATTGGACTAGAGAAAAAACTCTTTCCTGTTCATCTGGGGAGAGGGTAGAAGTCAGGATGATATTTAAGTCACTCCAGGTTAAATTGTAGGACAGAGTTAGATATTGGAATTCCTGTATATATTTAGTGGGGTCTGATGAGAAAGAGCCTAAACACTGACTGATCTGAGAGAGGTCTGATAGAGAAAAAGGTACATGTACCCTGACTATGCCTTCAGCTCCAGCCACCTAAGAGGAAATTGTTGGGCAGGTGGGGAAGAACTAGTGACGGAACTAAACTGTAAGCCGGACCAGGTGTGAGGAGGGGAGGTAGTAGAAGGATTATAGGGTGGAGGAGCGGAGGCTGAGGAGGAATTGGGACTCAGCTCGGCCTGGCGACGAGCAGCCTGGGGAGGAGGGGAAAGGTCAGATGGGTCTGTAGAAAAAAAAGACTGGAAAGACTCAGTGATGCTTGGGGTTGGGACTGAGGGGACAGGTGGGAGGGAAAGAAGGAGGATCTGGGAGGAATCGCATTGGGAACAGAGACTAGGGAGGGAACAAAGTGTGAAAAATGCCTGGACGTAAGGTACCTCAGACTATTTGCCCATTTTTCGACAAAAATTATTTAGGTCTTGTAGGATGGAGAAATCGACGTGCCGTTTTCTGGCCATTTAGAGCCATTATCAAGTTTGTACTGGGGCCAAGCAGTGTTGCAGAAGAAAATAAGGCACTTAGATTTTAGGTCAGGTGAGAGTTGAAGAGGTTTTAAGTTCTTAAGAACACAGGCTAAGGGAGAAGAAGGAGGAATGGAGGGTGGAAGTTTGCCTATAGTGAAGGAGGTAAGCCTAGAGAAAAGAGAGAGTAGAGATACGGAGGGAAGGGGTTCAGGGGTTCTTACCCTCCAGGAAAGTGGGAAAGGGGTCGGGGCATAGAGATACAAGGTTGGGGTGTGGAAATAAGGGATCGGGGTGCAGAGATATAAGGGGTTGGGGCACGGAAATAAGGGATCAGGGTGCAGAGATATAAGGGGATGGGGCATGGAAGTAAGTGATCGGGGCGCAGAGATATAAGGGGTTGGGGTGCAGAAATAAGGGATTGGGGCACAGAGATATAAGGGGTTGGGGTACTTGCCCCTCCCCTAGAAAAGCGGGACTTGCCACTAAGGGTGAAGGAGAAGGGGTTGGGGGTTTCTTGCCCTCCAGAAAGGCAAAGAAGGGGTAGAGACATGGAGAGAAGGGGTTGGGGTACTTGCCCCTTCCCCAGAAAAGCGGGACTTGCCGCTAAGGGTGAAGGACCAAGGCAGGCATCCCTGCAATGATTAAACACCAAGGGAAGGCTGCCTTCCCTAGTCTGTGACTGGTGCTGGAGTTTTGGGTCCACGGATAAAACGTGTGTCCTTTGTCTCTACCAGAAAATAAAAGGAATTGAAATTAAGAGAAGGGAGAGATTGAAGTGTGGTGCCAAGATTGAAAGGAGAAAGAGGTTGAGGGATAGTGAGGGAGGTTGGGGAAGAGAGTAAAAAGAAGCTGCTTACCAGATTTGAAATTGGTAAGATGTTTCTTGGGCTGGTTGGTCTAAGGACCTGAGGTCGTAGGTGGATCTTTCTCATGGAGCAAAGAGCAGGAGGACAGGGGATTGATCTCCCAAGGGAGGTCCCCCGATCTGAGTCACGGCACCAAATTTCATGTGTGTCCGTGTGAAGAGACCACCAAACAGGCTTTGTGTGAGCAACATGGCTGTTTATTTCACCTGGGTGCAGGTGGGCTGAGTCTGAAAAGAGAGTCAACAAAGGGAGATGGGGTGGGGCCGTTTTATAGGATTTGGGTAAATAAAGGAAAATTACAGTCAAAGGGGAGTTGTTCTCTGGTGGGCAGAGTGAGGGTCACAAGGTACTCAGTGGGGGAGCTTTTGAACCAGGATGAGCCAGAAGGAATTTCACAAGACAATGTCATCAGTTAAGGCAGGAACAGGCCATTTTCACTTCTTTTGTGGTGGAATGTCATCAGTTAAGGCAGGAATTGGCCATTTGGATGTGTACATGCAGGTCACAGGGGATATGATGGCTTAGCTTGGGCTCAGAGGTCTGACAGTAAGTTTGGAGTTACATGGTGAAAAGCTCTGACAAAAGAATAAAAGTATAAATAGTTTAAGGAGGCTTAAATGGACCTGGCAGAATTGATACACTGGCAACTATCACATTTGTTTTAAAGATAAACTCTCAAGGTTTTCTAGAGAAGTGAAATTGCTTTCCTTGATCTACCTAGTCAGCCCGATCAAGTACCTAATGCCTTGACTGACCTCTTTGCCAGCTGGCAGCTAATCAGTTTACCCTAGAAATGTACAAGTGAGATTTTTGTTTTCCCATACTGTCTGCGGTTTTTTTCATCCCCCTTTTCACTCTTTGAATCCTGTTTTGCTTTCACTTCCTGAGGCAGTTGTGATCCTTAATTTTGCATGTCGACTTGACTGGGCTACATGATGCCCAGATAGCTGGTAAAGCATTATTTCTGGGTGTGTCTATGAGTGTTTCTAGAAAAGATTACCTTTTGAATCAGTAGATTGCATAAAGAATATCCACCCTCAATTGGATGGGGATCATACAATCCAGTGAGGGCCTGAATAGAACAAAAAGAAAACAGAGGAGAAAGGACAATTTTATTCTTTCTTCTTGAGCTGGGACAGCTATTTTTTCCTCACCTAGAATGTTAGAGCTTCTAGTTCTCATGGCTTTGGACTTGAACTGATTTATTCCACCAGCTTTCCTGGTTCTCCAGCATGTAGATGGCACATTATGGGACTTCTTGGTCTTCATAATTGCATGTGCTAATTCCCATAATCTTTTAAATATCTATATGTGACCCACTGGTGCTGTGTCTTAGGAAAACCCTGATTAATACAGTAGTCTACCACCTGACTCCTTCAAATGTAAATAATTTGCATAAGAAATTTTTAAGTGTCTGGAATGACTATTTGCATCTGTTTCATTATTTTTTTCAACTCTCATTTTTTTACTTTTTAATTATTTCTACTCCATAACTTCAGTTTACTCATGACATTGGTTTGCTACATTTCATATCTATCTCTAATTTTGTTGGACTTTTCAACTCCACTATTTGATTATAGTCTCTTTGTGTGGTAGGCAGCTTTTAAAATAGTTCTCAATGATTCCTGTCTCCTGGTATTCATGCCCTGTGTAGTCCCCTCCCTTTGAGTGTGGACTGGTCATAGTGATTTACTTCAAACATACAGAATATGGCAAAAGAGGTGGGATATAAAATCCAAGATCGGGTTTTTAAAAAGGTTGTGGATATTGTCTTGTTTGCTCTCTCTCACTCTCTCTTTGGCTCTTCTCATTTGTTCACTTTGATGAGGGCAAGCTACCGTGTTGGGATCTGTTTTGTGGAAGAGACCCATGTAGCAAGAAACCAAGGGCAGCCTCCTGCCAGCAGCCAGTAAGAAACTGAGGTACTTAATCTAACAGCCTGTGAGGAACTGAATCCTGCCAACAACCACATAAGTGACCTGCATGTTGATGCTTCTTCAGTTGAGCCTTAGGGTGACTGTAGCCACTGCTGAACAGCTTATTGTAGTGACAGACTCTGAAGGGATCATACCTGGATTCCTGGCCTGCAGAAATGTGAAATAATAAATCTTGTTGTTTTAAGCCACTATGCTTTTAGGTAATTTGTTATGCAGCTTAGATAACTTATACAACTCTGTACTCCATATTTTAGATAAAGTTACATAGACAATCTATTGGCTCTGTTCAATATATGGATCAGCTGCCCGCATTGGTCCAGTCAATTATAAGTGATGAATGAACTATGTGGCATACAGGTAAGGTAACTACTTAGTTTATATTCTAAACTGGGACACTTTTGAGAAGAAAAGCTGGCATGATTACTAATTATGCCAAAACAATAAGGATAAACAGGATGCTTCTAGACAAACAGGGAGACAGGGTCACCTCATTTGTAAGACAATCACTTCTTGGGTATAGTAAAAGGGTTGCATAAGCCAGAAGAGAAAGTTCAATCTGGTAGACTAGTTGGTTTACCTGTTTGATTAACAGCTACTATATTTCCCATTACATAACTGGAAAACTGAGGGTAGATTGTCTTCTAAGTGGCAATAGATCTCATTTTACCTGGTAGACTTGAGATTCCAACTGAGATCTTTGTCATTCTGCAGTTAGCGTGTGCATTCCACTTGGTCATTACATCTCTTCAGAGCCAAATGTACTACTCTGGTGTTCTTAGAAAACCAGTGTAGAATTATCATCACCCTTAGTCTAAATTATTTTAGGACCACTTTTATTCAGTGGTTCTCAACTTTTGGTGCACATTAGAGTTAGCTGAGTACTTTGAAAATGCCAATGGCTACACTTCTCAAACCCATCAAATCAGAATGTGTTGTGGTGGGATTGGCATCAGTATTTAGAAATCTTGTCCGGTAATTCCAATGTGTAGCTATGCTTGAGATAGCAAGCACAGAAGGCCACTGGCAGATGGGGAGTTAGCCTGAGGAGTTTGGACTGGAAAGAACGATGGAGGGTTTATAAGGTCAAATTTTCTTACATAACAATTTCTCTTCTCCTCTAATTTCCAAGAGAGGTCTGTTAATCTGTTTTTTAAGCAAGTGCCCCCAGTAATTCTAATCAAGCAAGTTTGGGAACTGCTGGCCTAATCCAGTTTCAAAATAGGCCTGTCATATCTAATTATCATAATAACGTGATATGATTTGGATATTTGTCTCCTCCAGATCTCATGTTGAAATGTAATCCCCAGTGTTGGAGGTGGGACCTGGTGGAAGGTGTTAGGATCATGTGGGTGGATCCCTCGTGAATGGCTTGATACTCTCCTCGTGGTAATTAGTGAGTCTCACTCTATTAGTTACAAGATCTGGTTGTTAGAGAATGGCATCTCTCTCTCTCTCTCTCTTGCTCCCACACTTACCATGTGACATGCCCGCTCCCTCTTTGCCTTCTGCCACAATTGGAAGCTTCCTGAGGCCCTTACCAGAAGCAAATGCTTGCACTCTGCTTTTGTACAGTCTGCAGAACCATAAGCCAAAATAAACATCTTTTCTTTATAAATTACCCGGCCTCAGGTGTTCCTTTAAAGCAATGCAAAACAGACTGACACATAATGCCTTATGTTTTATTAAAACACCTTATAAGCACTTAGGCTTGACATTTAGGCTTTGCCATTAGCTTCTGATGCCCAGAAAGTTTCTGATAAAACATTTCTGAAAACATATGAATGGGTACTGGTCAGTATTTCTGCTAGTGTGGACATCTCCTTGACACTGGGAATGAAAAATGGAGATCTAATGTTTTTTCAGGTATTGCATTAAATATCAGATGTTAACAAGTCTGCTGCCTTGCTGCTTTTTGTGTATCAGGAAGACTCAAGGATATCAAATATTTATATAGAGACTGTTCAATCATTTATCTTTCCATTGAAGAGGAGAGCTTCTTACTGTAAAGCTACTTAGCTCTTTTTCATTGAGAAAAAGAATAAAATGCTCTTTTATAAAAACTGTACTGCTCCTTCTTTGAAAATGATTACATCCACAGCCTCTTGAATTTTAGGTCAGAGGAGATGTATTTCTGCAGCTGGTGAAAACAGGCATAGGCATACGATTTAAGACAGGAAGTAAAAAATACATCGTTCAATTAAAACTACAGTGAAAATTTTTTGGGAGAAGGTAACCACCTGAGCGGGAACTTAGCCAGGACAACAGTTAATGCTCTTACCCATATAAAGACAGAAAATGGAAAATGAGGAATTCTCCAGTCTAGTCCCAGCCCCACTTCCATCTCAGAATGTATTTCATTTATGTTCTTGTTGCCCTGTACAACTCAGGTGGGAGAGAAATTTATTACCAAATTTATAGAAAAAGACATGTAGGTAGTTTGTAGCTCACAATTCAAAAGCCATAGAAGCTGGCCAAAATCCCCAAACAGAAATTTCTCCTCGTCCCAGCATATTTAAGTGGTGTACAATATGTGAACCAATAGCTATCAGTCAGGCATCCTGTGTTGGGACATCCACTGGGAACAAAAAGATATTATATGCAGGATTCATGGGAAACAGAATATATGGTATTATTATTTCACTATTAAAGAAGTAGATACTATAAATATATAATAGTTGTGGCAAGCATAGTAATCATTATGCTTTTCTCTTTTTCACTTCTTTCATTTTAACATTGTCATTTGTTTTGCAATTATTCATTTTAATTTTATTTTTTAATTTATTAAACAGTAAATTTAACTAGTTTTGGTTCTATGAATTTTAACACATGTATAGATTTGTGCAATCACCAGCACCACTATCAGGATAGGGGACAATGTTATCACCCCCACAAAACTCCCTCATGTATCCTTTTAGAATAAAGCTTCTACCACCCCAAACCTCTGATAACCACTGATCTGCTTTCTATCATTATAGTTGTGTCTTTTCCAGAATGTCATATAAATGAAATTGTAAAGTATGTAACCTTTTGAGACTGGCTTGTTTTACTCGGCATAATGACTTTGAGATCCATCCATGTTGTTGTGTGTGTCAATAGTTCGCTCTTTTTTATTGCTAAGTAGCTTTTCACTGTGTGAATATACCATATTTTCTCCATTCAAGTGTTCAAGAAACTTTGGGTTGTTTTGCAATGAAAGGTTTTGACAATAATGAATATGGGTGCTTCAAACATTTCTCTACCCTTTAGTGGCATTGCTGCATTATCTGGTAAGTGTATGTTTGTCTTTGTAAGAAACTGTCAGACTGTTTTTCAGAATGGTTATATCACTTTGCATTCCCTCCAGCAAAGTAAAATAAATCCAGTTTCTCTGTATCCTTGCCAGTGGTTGGTATTGACTTTTTAAAAATTTTTTATCCATTTTAATAGTGTGTAGTGGTACCTCATTGCGGTTTTTTCATTTTCCTAACGGCTAATGATATGAAAATCTTTTCATATGCTTGTTTACGATCCTTATATCCTCTTTGGTAAAGTCTCTGTTCAAGTCTTTTATCCACTTTTAAATTGGTTTCTTACTTTTGGGTTTGAGAGTTCTTTTATTTAGATATAAGTTCTCTGTTATGTGATTTGCTAACATTTTTTTCCAGTTCATAGCTTATCTTTTTCATTTTAACAATATCTTTTAATTTCAATGTAGTCTAATTTATTAATGTATTTTTAAAGTATTATGTCTAAGAACTCATTGCCTAACCCTAAGTCATGAAGATTTTGTTTTCTTCTAAAAATTTTACATTTTACCTTTTATATTTAGAAATATGATCTGTTTGCCAGTACCGTGCTGTATTGCTTGCAATAACCTTATAGAAAGTTTTAAAATTAGATTGTATTTTTTTTTCAACTTTAGTTTTCTTAAAAATGGTTTTAGTTATTCTCGTTTCTTTTCTTCCCCAAACATATTTAAGATCAGCTTGTATCTAGAAAAAAGTTCCATGAGATTTTGGTTGAAATTGCATAAAATATATAGATTCATTTGAAGAGATTTAACATCTCAACTTTTGTTTTTTAATATATATTTTAAAAGTATATATAAATACTAGAAAAAGAAATAATATATATATTTTAATATATGTAAATATTATTAAATTGAATCCAGGTATGCAAACACAAATACACACACACGTGGATAATACCTGTCTTTTAAATTGGGGTCTTTGGGCATTTTTTTGTTTTTAAGAAAGAGTCTCACTCCATCGCGCAGGCTGGAGTACGGTGGCGCCATCTTGGCTCACTGCAACCTCCTTCGTCTGGGTTCAAGTGATTCTCCTGCCTCAACCTGCCAAGTAGCTGGATTACAGGGATGCGCCGCTGCCTCCCAAAGTGCTGGGGTTACAGGTGTGAGGCACCATGCCCCGGCCTGGGCATTTTTATTTAATGTAATTATTGATATGTTTGGTTTTAGGCCCACCATTTTATTATCTTCTTTGATTTTATTCTTGTGTTTTTATTTGTTTGGTTGGTTGGTTGGTTCCTCTTCATGCCTTCCTGTGGGTTATTTGAACACTATTTAGTGTTGTTTTGAATTTTTCCATTGCTTTAGACTGTATATCTTTGTACACTTTGATAATCTACTTAGAATCAGTTATTAACCACATCAAGTAAAATGCAAATTTCATTGCCGTGTAGGTCTCGTTAACTCCCCTACTTTTATGTTTTAGTCGTCTCATACATATACATACATTGAGACTCTCAGCAGACAGTGTTAGAATTTTTGCTTTCAACTGTCAAACATATTTTAAAGAACTCAACAGTAAAATAATAATCTAATATATTTACTCAGATATTTATTATTTCTGTTATCTTTATTTCTGATTTTCCAAGTTTACTTCTGGTAACTTTTCTCTCTAATGAAAGAATTTCACTTAGCAATTCTTCCAGAGCAGATATGCTGATTATAAATTCTCTTAGTTTTCTTTCATCTGAGAATGAGTTTCTTTCAGTTTCATTTCTGACAGACATTTTCACTGAATATAGAATAATGAGTTAACAGTTCTTTTCTTCAAGCACTTTAAGAACATTCTACTTCCTTCTGGTTTCCATGTTTACTGACGAGAAATCTGCAATCTTTTGAATTGTTCTTCCCCTGTAGATAATGCCTCATTTTCCTCTGGCTGCTATAAAGACATTTTTCCCTCTGTTTTTGGTTTTCAGACATTTCATTATGATGTGTTTGTGGGTGGATTTGAATTTATCTTACTTAGGATTTGATTAGATCCTTAAATCTGTAGCCTTATGACTTTCACATAATTTGGGACATTTTCAACTATTATCTCTTCAAAAAATTTTTCAGCACCACCTTCTCCACTTCTCTAAAGACACGAATGTTAGACCTTTTCTTATTATCTCACATGTCCCTGAGGCTATGTTTTTCTTTATTTTTTAAATCTACTTTCTTTCTTGCATTCAGATTTGATATTTTCTATCGTTTTATTTTCAGGCTCACTGATTCTTTCCTTTGCCATTTCCATTCTAATATTAATCCTATTCAGTGAATTTTTAAAATTTCAGTTATGTATTTTTCAGTTACAAAATTTGTATATATTCTTATCACCTTTTTTTTTTTGCGTATCTATATTTTCCCACTCATTCAAGAATGTTCAAAATTGCCTGTTAAAGAATCTTTGTAATAGACACTTTAAAATCTTTGTCAAATAATCCAACATCTTGTCATCTTTGCCTTGGCCTCAGCTGATTGTCTTTTGCTGTGTGAGTTGACGTTTTCCTGGTTCTTCATATACCAAGTAATTTTGGATTATTGTCTGGACTTTTTGAACATGATATTATAAAACTCTGCATCTTATAAATCCTATAAAGCATGTTGATATTTTTGTTTTAGCAATCAACCTGGTTAGGTTCAGGACATATATATTTCAATATACCTTCTATGGGCTTTGGTCCTAAAATCAGTTCCATTTTTAAAGCCTGTTCAGTACTATTAACATTTATACTACATGTCTGTCCCCCACAGTGGCCAGGCAAAAGTCTAAGGTGGCAGTCTGTAAGTTATTTCACTTCTCAAATTCTTTAAAAGGCTGATTAAGATAAAATATAACTATGAAACTTGAGGGTGAGCCCATGGAGTTATAAGCAACTTTCAGGGACTTTTTCCTGAGCTTCTCTTCCCCCTGCCCCCATCTCTCCAGTACGTCCAGTTTCCTGGGGCTCCTTTTTCAGTATTCCAACCCGAAAGGTGATACTTTTCTGACCTAGGAAGTTGGGCTTCCATGACTGTACCTGCGTTTCAAGCCAAGTGACTGGGAAACAAGGGATAAAAGCAGTGGGTAATGTGCCCTGCCCTCTTGGGATCACAGCTCCACCAATGAGGAGAGAAGATTCCTCTCTTCAGAATCTGGGTTTCAATGGGCTTCTTTTTCCTACTGCTGCTGCTACCTCATCACAGGATTGCTAGTGGGATGAGGTTTGAGAAACTAGAGAAAGGACAAAAGGTGTTTCCACATTCTCTGTGCTTTAGAAATTCTCTTTTCCACTTCTTGAGCTAGAACTCGAGTGTTTTTTCCTGAGCTCTCTCTGCAACTTAGTGCCCACTTCTGCTTCAGGCTACATTGAGATGAGGGTGAGGGATATGGGAGTGGAAAAATGGAAGACTTACCACTGAGTTGGTGATACTTCAAATTCTGGTCTCTTTTACTGATCTATGTGCTACTACTTCCTTTTCAGAGACATCAGATAGTTGCTCCATGCATTCCATCCAGGTTTTATAGCTGCATTCAGTAAAAGAGACAGGGTGGAATATGCTCACTCTGCACTGAAACTTTGTGCCTCAAACTCTTACTTCATTTTACTTTAAAATCATTACTCAAAAGCAAATTACTATCTTAACTCTTGCCTTACAATTTTATGGAAGTTGATTAGCTTTTGTATATATCCTTTTACATATACATACATAAAAACTATAAAGAACCTGTTTCTATTTACTTGTTTCAAAAGGAAATGAGAACAGTTTTAAAATGGATTAGGTAATCAAATTGCTCGTTTTCATGTGTAGTTCAGTTTTATACTGTGAGTCAGTAATCCATTAATTATTCAGTGAAGAGAATAGAAATGACTATAGACTAAGTTCAACAAAATATTTACAGAGTGTCTGTGTGCTCAGAAATGTACAAGATATCAAAACATTAAAGACATATTTTAAAATATATTTTATACTCAAGAACTATGTCCATTGCAGCCCAAATGCTTAAAATGTAATTAGAAAAATCTATAATTGCATAAAAAAGTAATTCTGCAAAATTATATGAAGCTTGGCTCCTGTTTTCGTGTGTTTTTCTGAGGTAAGTTGTACAGACTGTATGTATGTGAATTCTGAGGTGAGACGGCCTGCTATGCAGTGGTAGGAGCTGGTGCGGCTTCCTAGAGAAATGACAGTGTGAATCTGTGGAATGGGAAAATTTGGAAGAGAAAGAAGGAAGAACCTATTCTTTACTAACACAGAGCAATGAAGACTCAGGAGAAGTTTCATACACAGCCCCGTTAACAAAGTTCAGACCTTAGTCTTGGGCCCCTCTGTTGGTATATATGCCAGAACCAATTATGAATTGAGTGGGACTCTTCATTTTATTTTTCAGCATATTCAAAGTATTGAATTTCTAACACATGGCCTATGTTTATTCTACTGTCAGGCAAAAATCAAGAAAATGACATTTTTTACTGCATCAACACCTTTTTCCTTATATTGCTAAGCTCAGTGAATTTCATTAAGCTACCAATCAGTTTTAAAACCTCTACTGAAAAATAGCTTTTATGTGTAATTAGTGACTTTAATACTATATTTGTAGGACAAAGCATTATTTTGCTAATTATAGAGGAATAAAGTTATTAAGAGTCATTAAATTTGATTATGTTCCACATGAAGTTTCAACATTCATTAAAGCAACAGTAAGAACACTACAGCTATTTAGAGTATTCTGTCAAAACCCACCTCATGCCTTATGTCTTTAAATATGCAATACTAAGTGGTTTCATAATTCTAAAATAAATGAAAACAATATATGACACTAATAAGATATACTCACATTTTTCTCACAAGATTTTTGGGTCTACTGTTTAGTTTAAAAAATGGGTAACATTTCAATGTTAAACATAGTTAACTGATTATTTCATACTTATATTTTCAGATATGTATTAGCTTGAATACAAATTTGGTTGCAGGTACCATTGGCCTAATATAAGAGTGTTTTGGAGGAGACAGAGCTTTTTTTTCTTTCCTACGAAATTACCTAGGCTTGTGTGGCACAATGCTTCATGAAGGCACCACAGAAGTAGGTTCCTTCTACCTTGTTACTCCCCTAAATGATATCAAAAGGACTTATCTCTTAGATCTTCTTCTATGTGTTGCCTTCATCCTTTTTTGATGGTAATGATGACTGTAGAATCTCCAAGTCTCATAGCTGCATACCAATGTTGGGGACGTCTGGAAAGTGGCAGCTCCAGTGAACATTCCTAGCTCCATCTCATTCCTAGCCTCATTTCTACCTGAGTACCAGAAGTCAGGAAGGGCAAGATGTTCTATGCTCATTAAGGCTGGGGGAAAGGAGCATGGGAACTTGCACACTAGCTCTTAAAGTTCTGCATGGTTGTTACACACATTACTACTACTTACATACTGTTTGCCAGAGAAAGTCACTTGGTACACTACAAGGGAGAAAGGTGTAATCCTTACCACGTGTTTAGGAGAAAAACACTGGGATACTTATGAACAGTCCTAATTATTTCTATAGAACCCAAAAGGACTTAATAAGTAATATGATTTTTGAACTTAAAAATTCAAAAAGTGAATTGAAAAATTGTGTTTACAACCGAACTGATTTAGTAGTGAGAAAAACACAGTAAGAGAAATATTTTGCTTCATAGAATTAGAAACAGTGAAAATATGAGGCACTTGGAGAACAGATCCAAGACAGTTATTTATAAGTAAGAGTTTCATAAATAGAAACAGAAACAGACACAAAATTTATAATTATATGGTAATGGGAGCTAGTTTCTTGGTCAAAAGAAAAAATCTGAAGTTCATAGATTAAAAAGGCTCGTTTATTTTCATGAAGAATTAATGTCAAAATGCAATGATAAAAAAACAGAATGCCTCCCAACACACTGAAATGTTTCTTGGTAAAAGTTCTGAATGTCAAGGAAGGCTAGACAAGGCAAATGTAAACCACGGAAAGTAGGAATGATATTAATATTTGTAACTTTGAGGAGAAAGACATGAAAATAAGGCAGAGTGGTATATTAACCAATATAAAATGGACAAACATGAGGAAGATATAAGTCATGTATAATTACTGTAAATAAACAGTCTCCACATTATATTTACATTTAGAATATTTCAGAAGTACTTTCATTAAAGAAGCTTATTATAATCATTTAAACTAGAAGAATTAGAGAACAAATTGATTTCTCGATTGCAAGAAGCTACACTAAAATTAGTAAATATGACTAATTCAATTTTAATTTGAATATTGATGGTTTAGATTTAGAAGAACTTAAAAGTATATCTGGAAGAATTAAGAAAAATTAATGTAAGGGGCAGAGAAACTAACATCATCAAAGGTTAACGTTTGCTATAAAACCTCTGTAAGCAGAGAATGGTGTTGTCATAGCAACACAATGAAGATTAGTGGAAGAGAATAAAGTCTAGGAAACAAACACTCTTAGTCTCATAAGACTTAATGGGCATTTTAATTTAGAAGGAAAAGGACAATTGTGATAAATAGCTAGTAATAATTTAACACTCTTTTTCTCTTTTCCATATTAATAGAGATTTACCTAAGCAGGATACATGATCCACCAGGTAAAGATTACATTTTGCAGACTCCTTTGTATTTAGGTATGGCTATGTAACTAAGTAGTACTGGCCAAAAGGGAAAAGGAAAGAAAATGGAGGTGATGCTGGCATGTATCATTTCTGAATTCTGTCCTCATCGTGAGTGGGTGTGTGTTTTCATGTTTCCTTTTTGTTTCTTGTTTTCTGGGAACTGATGAATCAGAAATGGAAGCTATTTGATGAAGATAGCAGACCTGCTCCCTCATAGCTGAATTAAACTGAATGTTTGTATCTTTGTTTGTATAGCTTAGCTTATCCCTGAACTAGCACCGTGGTTAATTTAATAAGTGGTGCAATCTTTTTATCTGAAAGATAATTGAGATACATCTGATAACATATAAAAATAAAGTTCAGTTATATTTAAAATGTAAATATTCAGTGTAAACGAAAAAGCTGCAGAAAGTTTTAAGAATATTTGAATAGCCTTGAGAAGGGAAGGTAGAGAGCCTCTTCTGAGCCATTTAAGAAACCCAGAAATCATAAAGGTTTGTATTTTTGACGATGTACACATTAAGCACTTTGAAATAAAATAGGACAAAGGATAGCGCAAACAAAATTTCAAAATTGTGAAATATACTGACAAATATTCAGGGAAAATTAATGTGTCCAAAATGAAAAAGGTTGTTCTTTAAAAAGATCAGTGCAATTGATAAACCTCTAGTCAGGCTAATCAAGAAAAAAGAGAAAGTCACAAATTAATATCAGAAATGAAAGAAGTCATCACTGCTGATCTCATAGACATTAAAAAGATAATTGAGGAATATTGTGAACAGCTGTGTGTCCACACATTGAGAGCTTAGAGGAAATGGACCAGTTCCTTGAAAGACACAAACTACCATCTCATAGAAGGAGAAATACATAATAAAAATAAGCTAATGTCAATTAAAGCAATCGATTTAATATTTAATAACCTTCTGTATTAGGGTTCTCCAGAGAAACAGAACTAATACGCGCACGTGTGTGTGTGTGTGTGTGTGTACACTCTCTACATATAAAGATATATATATATAATATATATTATATATATATAGAGAGAGAGAGAGAGAGAAGCTGAGAAGTGCCAACATCTGCAGTCAGCAAGCTGAAAACTCAGGAGAGCTAGTGGTGTAAATTTCAGTCCAGAATCCTGCAGGCTCGGGACTCAAGAGGAGCTGATGTTTTAATTCAATCTGAAGTCAGGAAAAGACAGATGTCCCTTCTCAACACAGTCAGGCAGAAGGAATTCTTTCTTTTTGTTGGGAAGGTCACCATTTTGTTCTACCCAGGCTTCCATTTATTGTATGAGAGCCATCCACATTATGAAAGGCAATCTTTACTCATTCTACTAATTCAAATGTTAATAAAATCCAAAACACCACTACTGGCAAACTCAAAATACTTGGCTAAAGCCTGGGCTTCCTGTGGACCAGTCAAGTTGACACATAACAATTACATTTCCAAAAAAGAAAGCATCAGAGATGGTTTCACTGGTGAATTCTACCAAACATTTATGGAAGAAATGATAATTTTCCAATGTCTTACAAAAAACAGAAGCAAAGGGAATAATTCCTAACTCAATTTAAGGTGAGTAGTACACTAATATCAAAACCAGATAAAGGTATTACAAGAAAGAAAAACTACAGAAGTCAACATCTCTCATGGATGTAAATGCAAAAATCTTCAACAAAATATGAGTAATTTTAATCCAATGTTGTATAAAAAGACATAATACCATGACCAAACAATATTTATTTCAGGTATACAAAATTGGTTCAATATTCCAAAATCAATTAATGTCATCATTTATATAAATAGGCTAAAGAAGAAAAATCATATGATCATATCAATAAATGCAGAAAAAGCATTTGACAAAATCCGGCATACAATCATAATAAAAACTTAGCAAACTAGGAATAGAGGGAAACTTCCTCAACTTGATAAATAAAAAAGAAAACAAACTACAGAATTCTGTAGTTAACATAATCAGTGGTGAGAAACAAGATACTGTCCCCCAAAGATGGGGAAAAGCACAAGGATGCTCCCTCTAATTATTCCTATTCAAAATTGTATTAGAAGTCCTAGCTAGAGCAATAAGGCAAGAAAGTAAGAGAAAAGATACAACAGGGAAAAAACAAGTAAAACCGTCTTCATTCATAGATGACAAGACTTTATATGTAGAAAATCCAGAAGAATCAGCAACAAAAAACTCTTGGAACTAATGAGTGATTATAGCAAAGTTGGAAAAGAAAAGGTTAATAATAGCAAAATCAATTAATTTCCTGTACAGCAGTGATGAAAATTGGAATTTGAAATAAAAACACAGTATCATTTCTATTAGCACCAAAAAAAGGAAAATTTAGTCATAAATTTAGCAAAATATGCACAAGGTCTATAGAAGGAACACTCATACAGATAAAATTCTAATGAAAGAAATCAAAGATTCTCTGTATAAATGGAGATATACTCCATGTTCAGCTTCCCAGCTTGGTCTGTAGGTTCAATATCATCTTAATCCAAATCTCAGCAAGTTATTTTGTGGATATTGACAAACCTATTGTAAAATTTAGGTGTAAAGGCAGAAATCCCCAGAATAGCCAACACTAAAGAAGATCAAGGTGAGAGACTGACAATTCTTGACTCCAAGGCTTTCTATAAAGCTACAGTAATCAAGACAATGTGAGATTGGCTAAATAATAGAGAAATATATCAGTGAAACAGAGCAGGGAGCCCAGAAATAGACCTATGCAAATATAACCAACTGATTTTTCATGAAGGAGCCAAGGCAATTAAATTAAGAAAAAAATGTGTTTTTGAACAGACAGTGCTAGACCCATTGAGCATTCATATGCAAAAAATGAATGTAGACAGAGACTTTGTACCTTTCACAAAAGTTAACTAAAAATGGATCATAGAACTAAATGTAAAATGTAAAAGTATAAAACTTCTAGAAAATAACAAAGGAAAAAAATCTAAGTGACCTTCAGTTTGGTAATAAGTTTTTAGATACAGTATCAAAAGCATGATCCATGAAAGAAAAAAATTGATAATTTGGACTTTATTAAAATTAAAAACTTCTGCCCTGAAAAAGACATGGTTAAGGCAATGAAAATTCGGGCCACAGACTGGGAGCAAATATTTGCAAAACATATCTGATAATGGACTTGTATTCCAAATGTACAAAGAACTCTTGAAACTCAAAAATAAGAAAACAACTAAAAACTGGGCAAAGTCTCTGAATACACGCATTACTAAAGAAGATATACAGATGTCAAATAAACATATGAAAAGATGCTCTACATTATAGGTCATTAGGGAATTGCAAATTAAAACAACAATGACGTGTGACATGACACTACACACCTAGGAGAATGGATAAAACAAAAACGGACAATACCAAATCCTGGTGAGAATGAAGAACAACAGTAACTCTCATTTATTGCTGGTAAGAATGCAAACTAATACAGCCATTTTGGAAAATGGTTTGGAAAGGTTTTAGAAAACTAAACATAGTCTTACCATATGATCCAGCGATCATGCTCTTAGGTATTTACTCAATTGAGTTGAAAACTTATGTCCACAAAAATGTTTTTAGCAGTTTTATTCATAATCATCAAAGACTAAAAGTAACCAAGATCTCCTTTAGTAGGTGAATGCATAAACAATCTATAGTATATCTATATAATAGAATACTATTCAGTAATTTTACAAAAGAGCTATCCAGCCATGAAAAAAAATGGAGGTAACTTACATGCATATTGCTAAATGAAAGAGGCCAGTCTGAAAGGCTAAATACTATATAAGTCCAAGTATATGACATTCTGGAAAAGGCAAAATTTATAGAGACACTAAAAAGATCATTGGTTGCCAGGGATTCCAGGGTGTAGAGGAAAGGGGTGAATAGGTGAAGCAGAGGGGATTTTTGAAACAGTGAAATTATTCTGTATGATACTGTATTATACTGATATACAGAAGATAGATATGATATTCTGTATGATACTGGAATGGTGCGTATATATGACATTATGCATTTGTCAAAACCCATAAAGTTGTACAACATAGGGGTATTATATTAAGGTGAAACAATGTAAATTATAGACTTTGGTTAATCATATATTAATAACAGTTCATTCATTGAACAAGTATACTCACTAATGCAAAATAAAAGAGGAATTGTGTGTGGGTTAAGGGGTGTACAAGAACTCTCTGTAGTATTTGTTCAAAAATGAAATCTATTAAATAAAATATACCCTTGCACAAACCTTAAAAATTGTACATACGCTTATACCCGAATAACCACCATACAAAACAAGATTTAAAAATTTCTCATCACTCTAATAGATTCCTGTTTGCCTTCCCTCTTTTAAAGGTAGCTACTCTTTTCACTCTTTTGACTTATTAGTTATGACTCACCGAATTAGTTATGACTGTTCTTGAATTTAATGTAAGTGAATCATACACCATGTACTCTTTTAAGCCAATCTCTCTCTCTCTCTCTGTGTGTGTGTGTGTGTGTGTGTGTGTGTGTGTGTGTGTGTCTGTGATAGCATTAACTCTTGTTTTCAGGGTTATTTTGGCAATAATTCTCAATGTGTTATTCCATATGAAGTTTATAATCTACCTTTCTAGCTCCAGGAAAAAGCCAACTGATGGTAATGTCATTGGAATTGAATTAAATTTATAGACGATCTTGGAATGAACTGACATATTTCTAATGTTGCTTATTCTTTATGACATGGTGAATGTTTCTACTTATTAAATCTCTTTTTGTGTGTGTATTTCAGTACTTATAGTTTCTGTACCTGTATTTTTGTTTGCTATTATACATGGAATTTCTTTCTACTGTATCTTCTATTCAGTTACTGTTTTTATATAGGAATGCTACCTGTTTACCTGCTAGGTTTATATTCTTATACTTTACTTAATTTCCTTATGTCCTCATTTATTTATTGAGATGAAGTTTCACTCTTGTTGCCCAAGCTGGAGTGCAATGGCATGGTCTTGGCTTACTGCAACTTCTGCCTCCCAGGTTCAAGTGATTCTCCTGCCTCAGTCTCCTGAGTAGCTGGGATTACAGGTGCATGCCTCCACACCTGGCCAATTTTTTGTATTTTTAGTAGAGACGAGGTTTCACCATGTTGGCCGGGTTGGTCTCAAACTCACCATGTTGGCCAGGTTGGTCTCGAACTCCTGACCTCAGGTGATCCGCCCACCTTGACCTCCCAAAGTGCTGGGATTACAGGTGTGAGCCACCACACCCAGCCAATTTCCTTATTTTTATAACAAGTTTTCTTCTTTTTTTTTTTTCTTTTTTTGAGACATAGTCTCGCTCTGCCTCCCAAACTGGAGTGCAATGGCATGATCACAGCTCACTGCAACCTCTGCCTCCAAGCCATTCTCCTGCCTCAGCCTCCCAAGTAACTGGGATTACAGGTGCACGCCACCACACCCAGCTAATTTTTAGTATTTTTAGTAGAGACAGGGTTTCACCATCTTGGCGAGGCTGGTTTCGAATCTTGACCCCAAGCGATCCACCTGCCTCCGCCTCACAAAGTGCTGGAATTATAGGCCTGAGCCACCATGCCTGGCCATAACAATTTTTCTGTTAATATTTTTGGTAGAAGATTTCTAGATACATAATGATTTTCCCGTAAATAGAAATAGTTTTATGTGGTCCTTTAAAAATTATTGAATTTAGTTTTTTTCACTTGTCAATTATTTTAATTCAATGTTCAACTATAGTTGAGATAGTAAGAATCCTTTTCTTTTTCTTACTTTAAGCAGGAATACTTCTATTATTTCACCTAATGTGCAATAATGTTTTGTGTATGAGTGAGTATGTGTTAAGAAAGTTAAGAAGTAACTTTCTATTTTATTGAATTCTTTTAACATGAAAGGATTGTAAATGTTGTCAAGTGTCTTATAAGATCTGAAGAGATATTCATAATGCTTTTTCTTCTGAGATCTATTACAATGATTAAATTAATGGCTTTCTTAATATTGATCCATTCTTATATTCCTGAAATAAACCCCTCATGAACTTTATATATTAATTTTCTTTTTTCTTTTTCTTTAGTTTACTTTTCTTTTTTTTTTTGAGATGGAGTCTTACTCTGTCACCCAGCTGGAGTGCAGTGGTGTGATCTCGGCTCACTGCAACCTCTGCCTCCCGAGTTCAAGCAATTCTCCTGCCTCAGCCTCCCGAGTGGCTGGGACTACAGTCACTCGCCTCCACGCCTGGCTAATTTTTTGTATTTTAGTAGAGATGGGGTTTCACCGTGTTGTCAGGCTTGTCTCAAACTCCTGAGTTCAGGCAATCTGCCCGCCTCGAAACCCCTCATGATCTTTATATATATTAATTTTTAATATGATGTTGGATTCACTTGGCTAATATTTTAGATTTCTGCCATAATATCCATGGGGAAGACTGATCAATACTGTCCTTTTTGTGTGATTATGTTTTTGTTCAAAGTCACATCATATTTGTCTCATAAAAATAATTTGTAAGTTTTTCTTTTTTACTCTCTGGATCAGCTCAAGCAGCAATGGAATTATCTAGTCATCACAATTCTGGTAAAACCAATTGTGTCTCCCACTTTTTCCTCTCTCTCTCCTGAGGGGTGCAGAGGATCTTTTACAACTTTTTCTGTTCTTTACTAAAATCAATTTTAGAAAATTAAGGTTTCCAAAAAATATACATCCCTACAGTTGGGAGAATAACTGGATACCTATCCCCTGTTGGGGGATACCTGGAGACATAGTTCACTGATGGTGTTGCTTAGGTCTTCTCTATTCCTACCAGTATCTTGCCCACTTTTTCCGTCTTCAAGTGAGAGAAAGGTGGTGTCTATCATTAGTTATTTATATTTAATTCTTCCAAGACTAAAGTTTCTGCTCTATGAAAATTGTTGTTTTCATTGGATTCAAAAATAGTAATGATTATTATATTCTCGTGGTGAATTATAGTCTTAGCTTTATAAAGTGTCCTTCTTTGTCACTTTTAACTTTTTTTTATTCTAAGTTTTATTTTGTTGGATAACAAGATTTCGACTCTTGCTTTCTCTTTATTTTCATTTATTATATCTCTAGCTATTTTTCTGTCTTATATGTAGTATGTAATTGGATTTTGCTTTGTTAGTCTTTATGAACTTACTTATTCTTCTAATAGGTGTATTATGTCCAGTTATATATATTGGAATGATCAACATGTTTGCTCTCAGTTCTGTAATGTTATTTTATTTTGTTTCAAATATATAACACACACATTTGTGTGTGCATGTGTCTGCTCCCATTGTCTTGAAAATCTGGATCTTCTCTCACTTTCCTATAACTAATGTAAGATGCAGACTTCAGCTCCACTGAAATGGTCCTCATTTGTGAAAGATCTCGGGGGTATAATATTTGTTCTACTCCACAGCTTTGATTCCTGGTACGGCCTCATGGGTTTGAACACCCAGGCTCACCAAATGTCAGTAATCTGCTTTCCCTTTTTTGTAATTCTTATTTACAAGTAGATTGAATCTGCTCTCCATTTTAAATTTTTCTTATTATTTTATTCTCTTTATCATTGTCTTTTGAATTTTGAGAATGTATTTGTGCTTTCCTTGGCCAATGTAATTTTCTTGATTATTCAATATTCTGCTATTGTCTCTCATAACATTTTTAAATTAGTTGTCATTTAATCATACTCATACTATCTTTACTGATCTAAATTTATTCTCTTTATAATTGCTGCCCTAATTTCTCAGATGCAATGCTTCTTTGACTATTTTTGAAAACACTAAATAGAAATTTTCTATGTATTTCTCCCTTCTCTTCTTTTTTACATTTATTTCAGAGAGACAGAATTTTCAAAACAGGCCCTATTTAGAACCACAGTGCTTATCTTTTATAAGTATGGTGACTTGTTTCCATTTCTGTGTCCTTAAAGAAAAGGATTTGAACATTTATACATTCTCAGATTTGGCTGAAAGGAAATTTGAGTTGAAAGCTATCCCTTAGATTCATGTGGATATCAATTTATGTCCAATAGGCCTAAAAGCACAGATGGTGTAAAATTTAGAATTGTGTTACTTTCAATGATAATACTTTAGAAACTTAGCTACTTAATGAAACAGAGATATGTGGTCCAGA
Organism: Pongo abelii; assembly: GCF_028885655.2. Taxonomy (NCBI): domain Eukaryota; kingdom Metazoa; phylum Chordata; class Mammalia; order Primates; family Hominidae; genus Pongo; species Pongo abelii. Next base: position 122,235,911 of record NC_071990.2, on the reverse strand, counting down.
ATTTAACTTAGTGGCAGTTGATACAGATAGCAAATGTATTTCTTCTTGTTGCTTGTCATGTTTGCTGAATTTTGAAAATGATGGTGTCCTTTGCTAAATGACAAAACTATCTTTATGTCATGTGTAATGCAGAAAAAAGGTCATAAAATCTTGATTCAAGGAAACAGTGGTTGTAGGGTTGATGTGCTCCTCCCACAAGCTCACTGCACACTTTGCCTCTGCTATGACTTCCTAAGTTTCACATTCCACATCCTGTGACGGTGCTTTCCACTTACTTCCAGCAAAGATACTGTCTCACAGGATGAGAGTTTTGAATGAGTCCTTCCTTCATTCAGGTCTCTTGTGTCCTGTATCTCACAGGAATTCCTTAATATTTTTGCAAGTGAAATATATCCTCTCTTGTTTTCTTTACTGCTGGAAATTTCCCCCAATCTCTGGAGAAAAAGAATTAGATTCTGTCTATCACGTGATGATCTACTTCATGGGCTCAGAAAATTACATGTGAAGTCAGTGATGGAAGATATGTGTATTAAGACATCCCCAAATGCAAGTATGCTCACTCTTTACTTTTCAAATTTAAAATTAAGCTAAGACAACCAAAGATGATCAGATTTGTTGATGACATTATATATAATTCCTTTGTCAGTGTGAAAGCTGGGTCAGTATCAATAGTCAATGGCAGTCAGTTCCTTTCAAATATTCAGACACTTGCAAAATATAGTATTAATTATAAAAATGAATGTATTGTCTCAATATTTAAGTCAGCCATATACTTCTACTCAATTAACTTATTATTTAATATCCTTAAAACACTCCTGAAAAAGAAAACAAAAGAATATGCAAGCATGGTTCATATAATCATATGTAAATATGGCCCTTAAAAGCCAATTTACTTTTTCAAAAGCCATAAAGTCATGTTTATTAACAAAATTCAGATGGCACATATATTTTCTTTTCAAGGTTTCTTATGTTAATAAACTATAGAAAAATACAAAACCTTGTTCATATTATATATCTGCTTTTCTTTTTGTAATTTTCAAATAGAGGCTTTTTTTTTTTCCTTAAAGCAACTTATTCTTTGCCTAGACCCAGAGAATTTTAGGTAGGACAAGACCAAAGAGACCACTTCATAGTTTATAAATGAGGATGCTAAAGTTAATTGAGAAGTGGAATTTGGGTAGGAACCCATGTCTTTTAACTTAAAGCTCTGTGGACTTTCAAAAGCATGAATGCTATGTAGCCTCAGGGTGAAAGAGCCTTTGGTCAGGATTTCTTAAGTCTAATCGGTCAGGTCTGTGGATGAGCTGTAGCATATGTATGAGCTTCTTGGCATTGTAGGAAACTGTGTGCTTGTGTTTGTGTGCATTTTTTTTGGAATGGCTTTCATTACCTTCTTAAATGAGGTCAGTGACTTTCTCAAAGGTTAATAAATATTGCTGAATACTAATAAAAGCTTCCATAATAGTAAATGGTTTAACAATGTATCACAATATGGAGGAAAATGATTTAAATTGAGGGCAAATTCAGAAGGACTGGTATTATAAAGTTATATATTTTTATATGTAAACTTAAAGAGAAACATCATACATATAGTATATACTGCATAGGAAGTAACAAGCTCCTTTAGCAGATATTTCTGATGATAAGTTTAGTATTCAGTCATATACCTGCAAAATAGCCTCTTAGTAAATATAAACAAAATATATTTACATATCTTCTTTAATAATTTAAAAATTCCATCATCTTCTTTTAACTTACTTGTCTACAGTGGGGATGGTGCTTCTCTAATCTATTTGGTGGGGACAGGAGGAGACAGGAGTAGGGTGTGTGGGGCGAAAGGAAGAGAGAGGGAGACATTTCCTATTTCTTGATTTTATTTAACCTTGGTCTCAATGAAAGCCTCAGGGCTTAAGATAAAACAGCAGATAAACAACAAAAAATGTAGTGCATATTAATCCTTCTGGGCCGATGTGTCATAGTATATCTATTATTCACAGTAGATTTCACATCAGTAAAAATGTAATTCTCATTCTCAAAGAGTAAATAAGAATTTCTTAGTCTTTTGAGTTATTCCATAATTTATATTCTGATGGTTCATCAACAATAATGCCAGCTAATGCACAGTTACCAGTCAGGATACTCCTTTCATGGAATATCACTTCCTCTTAATAATCCCCGCCAGTGGACTTGAAACTAGTTATCCAATTGTTTGTAGTACTTGCAATACCTTTTGTGCTTGTGTGCATTCACTTGAAACTCCACTCTTGCTCAGTTAAGATCACAAGATATATGTGTGTGTGTGTGTGTGTGTGTATATATGTATATACACAAAAAAGATATGTATATATATATACACACAAGATATATGTATTAGCCTAATACACATATGTGTAGGTATTCACACATATATATGTAAATATATGTGTGTGTATATATGAAGGTGGTGATACATATATATATACACTATATATGTGATCAAAGATGGCTTGCCAATCTTCTCTGAATGAAAATCACATAATTTCCTTTCAGGCCAGGTGTGGTGGCTCATGCCTGTAATCTCAGCACACTGGGAGGCTGAGGGAGGAGGATAGCTTGAGCCCAGGAGTTTAAGAACAGCCTGGGCAACAAAATGAGACCTTATCTCTGTAAGTTTTTTTTTTTTTTGCCAGGTGTGGTGGCATGTGCCTGTAGTTCCAGCCACGTGGGAGTTTGAGTTGGGAGCATCACCTGTGCCAAGGAGGTTAGGGCTGCGATAAGCCATGATTGTGCTTTTGCACTCCAAACTGAGTGATCCAGTGAGACCCTGCGTCTAAAAATAAATAAATAATTTCCTTAGAAAGTACTTCTTAAGAATACTGAACTTAATCTGTGGACTCCCGTTAAAAGCATACAAAATCTATCTGAAATATAAATAAATTCCCTAATGAAAAGAAGGATAAACACAGAAAGTCTTCATATTTGTAGCATTGTGATTTAGGAGATATAGAAAATAATCATCTAATTGACATTTATAATACTTTAATTTCTATTCTGCCCTTCATAATTCTTATAACTTTCTAAAATTTCAGATCAATGAAAATATTAAATGCAGTTATTCCAGAAATTATTGCTATTATATATCTTAGTTAGTTTGGGCTTCTATAACAAAATCTCTTAGATTGGTGGCTTAAACAACAAACGTCTGTTTCTTACAGTTCTGGAGGCCTGGAAGTTAAAAATGAAGGTGCCAGCAGATCCAGTGTCTAGTGATGCCCACCTTCTGATTTGCAGATGGCTGTCTTCTAGTTGTGTCCTCACATGGTAGAAAACAGAGAGAAAGCAAGCTTTTTTTGTGTGTCTCTTCTTATCAGGGCACTAATCCCATCATAAGGATTTCACCCTCAATACGTAATTCCTTCCCCAAGGCCCTTTCTTCAAAGGCCATCACATTGGGGATTAGGGTTTTAATATATGAAATTGGGGGAGTTAGGGTAACTATCCAATAGGAGCTAATACTTCTTAAAAGAATTACATTGTAATTTGTGATTTATATAAATAGTCTCATTTAATTGTATCATTTGAGGTAGGTGCCATTATTTCTATCTGAAAGACTGAAAAACTGTGTTTCATAAAATTGAAACAGTTTTCCAGTGTCCCTTACTAGTAATAAGAGAGGCAGGATATACTCTCACAGTGGAAGCAAATGGGTTACCCAGAGGAGAAATGCAAAATGGACCTTAGCCACTTGAATATATGGGAGAGATGTGCTTATTTGTGATTAATTCATTAATTGAGGTTGTTGGAGAAATTGGAGCATTAGCAGTATGCTCCGAAAAATTCCAGTAATGGGGGATTTATTTTGCCTTATGCTTAATTTTTCACTCTGTTTATCTTCCATTCCAACATAGATCATTAAGTGGCAAACAGGTCAGAAGCACTTTTATTTGCAAAATCCCTTTAAAGCATGTTTTTATAAATTTATCCCGTTAAAATTAAACAAAACAAAATAATTCTTTAGTACTGGTTTAATTTATTCTTCATTTTGCTTAATATTGACTACTACATTGGTGATTGGTATCAAAACATAAAAGATGATGTTACTAGAGCTTTTTGTTTTTAGAAATACAGATATTACATACTATGTGTATGATTGTGCAAAATAATTTTAGTTTTTTGATTAGTGGGATCCCCTGAACAGAGCACTGTAGATGTGCCATACTACTCTGTGGGCAGACAGTGCATCTATAATCTTTTTATGTATTTTGCAAATGCAGGTTGCAGGTGTCAGTCAAAAGGGTGAATGAAACAAGTTGAATTCATTATTCTTGGGGGAAAAAAAGTTCTGTACCTGATGATGATGATTGAGAAACACAGAAGATTCATAATTTGAAAGTGTATGGTTTTTGTTTTGTTTTTTAGTAATGTAAGGGATTCACTATTTTCTTTTTATGCATGAGAGGGTAAGAAACCTTTTACAATTACTATATATAATAGGTGTTCATAAGTATTATTTGACCAGTTTGGGCTAATGGTTAAAGTTTCAGATAAACACTGGCTTGTCCTAAGCATCTGTAAATGTGTTTTCTATGTCCTCTTTTCTATTTGCCTTCTGAACAATGAAGACAAAATTTAATCAAGGTATTTTATATGTGTGGCTAATTAGTATGTGGCAGAAGTACAGCTGTGTGCTGCTTGCAATCCATATTATTGCCTCTGCCACTTTTCCAAACATTAATAAGCATTTTAATATTTTATTAGCCAAGCTCTGAATTATGGAAAATAAATCTGAACACTATTAATGCCCAATGGGGCACATTAAAAAAGGGGGACAGCATGAACTATTGTGTAGCTGAGTACTTAACACAAGAAATTATAATTTTTTACTGATATTGGAGACCTCAGTGAGGCTAAGGAGAGTGCTTGGGCTTTCTAGAAAGAGCTGATAGGTCATGGATGTATTTAAGCACTATTGAAAATGACAAAAATTCATGCTCAATTTATCTCATTGGTGTATCAAAAAGAAACAGCTGCAGAAGCTGTCTGAAAATCATAAGGTCTGACTAATGGTGTGCTTTAATCCATCACATGTCAGGATTTGCACTGAGCCTTATACTGTATCACTAGTTTCAGTCACATCTTGGCAAGTGCTAGGAAGGAGGGCAATACATGGACAGGAAGACGTTTCAACATGTATATGTTTCCAAATGACAGACAAAGAACTGAATAAGTTGATGATGCTTCACTTATCTTTCAGTTCCTCTTTACTTCAGAATATTTATGCAAGGATATGCTTAGAACAGTGAGAGTACAACCTGTAATCAGTGGGTTGAAACTCAATTTTCAGGTATGACAATTTGAACTCATAAAGCTCAACTCAATATAAGTATTTCATAGAAAGTGATAAGAACACTTTTCCACCTCCTTATAATTCAAAATAACAACAGGAAAAAAATCAAGTTTATAGGTGTTATATAATTCTGCTGGATCAAAAAAAAAGCCATTATTTGTGGTTTAAAAATATAGAATAATATTCTAGTGAACAAGAGTACATATGAAAATTAAAGAGTGGATTTTAAAAATATCTTTCAACTCATCTGTATGTACCATTAATCACATTTTAAACTAAATACTGTTTTTTTCTTTGATACCATTATGTGTCTTGTTGATAGTGATGTTTTATATAAAACATATTTGTGTTTCCATTATTTTCTAACTCAGAACATATATTGAGTAACATTCAACAGTTTTGCATATAATCCAGTTAATTGCCCAGCTAAAATATTCTGACTTGCAGATAGGCCATAACTGTAAGCACGCTTTCTTCCAGAGGCCTTTGTACATGCTATACCTCCTGCTCCCTCTTTAGACACAATCTTTGTGAGAAGCTGTTCTTGATCCCCACACTGGAGGAAGTGAGGTGGGCACCATGACTGACTTTTCAAGATTGCTTGTGCCCGTGGCTGACAAGTGGGTATTGGCCGTTAGCTGTGGTCCAGGGGCATTGGTTCTTCTCCATGTATGTCTCTTCACTGACTGCTTGGGCTTCCTTAAATCAAGATATCTGAAATTCAAGAGTGAGGGTCTGGATAGACAGAAATTGGAAGCTCCCAGTTCCTTAAACCTTGGGCCTTAAAGCTTGCATAGTGTCACTTTTGCCAAATTATTCTGTAAGATGTCTTATAGCACCATGAATCTTTCCTTCATAGCCCCTTTCACAGCTTGTCATTACACAGATATTTGCATGAGTTTTTTCTTTATTTTCTGTCTCCCCATTTGATTATGTGAGGAGGGTTGGAATCTTCTTTAATTTTTCTCACTGCTATGTCTCAAACATTTAATGACTAAAATATAAAGTTGATCAATAATTTTTTATAAATAAGTGGAATGCATTCAACATTTTGCTCATTTACTTGAGAGAGAAGCCACATTTGCATAGTATTTAATTCATATTAGGTTCTGACTTTGGACTGAATCGAGTAGTTCACTTTCTAGATTAAAAAAGCTTTCCTAACTTTTCCAAGTTAAATATACCTTTTTATTTCAATTTTTCTACACATCACTGAGTTTTTCTTTCTAGAATAATTTGCTTTTTCAAATTTTATATTTTGATTGGATTGATCATGGAAATACAAATTCAGTTAAGTATATAGAACTTTTAATTTTAAATGTATTTTTCTTGAATTACAACAATATATGCAATCAATCAGATATTTTAGACCAGAGTTTTCAACTTTGGATAAACGTGGAAAAGCTGGGGACCTTTAAAAAAGTATTGATGCAGCATGAGTCCCACACCGAAAGATCCTGATTTAATTGGCCTGGAATACATCCTGGAAATTTGTATTAAAGGTCCATAAATAGTTACAATATTCAGCCATCGTTGAAAACTACTGCTTTAACCAGTTTATCTAACCCTTCCCTTCTTGGGTTTTAATGGGATTTGGTCATTTGTGTATTTTAAAAACCCCTATAAGATTATAATCACCACAGTAAGAATAACTACTTTAGACAAGTATTATTTGCCTTTTATATTTATTTCATATCAAGTGATCCTTCACTTTATATCTTTCAGAAGACTTTTTTTTCCCCAAATAATACATTATGTGCTTAAAAATACCAACCTGTTTCTTATTATATGTTTTATATTATTAATATTTGATGTTCAATAGATGTTTAGCCCCATTGCTTATATTAAATATGAATGAAGTAATTAATTACACTCTTAACATGATCTCTGTCTTTTCTTTGCAAATGTTATGACTACTTTGGTATATATTTACTGCACTGATGGGTTATGCAAAATACGTAGAATAATGGTTGAGACCATGACTTTGAGTTGCCAGGCTCAGTGACTGAGATTATTGACCAGCGGGTCAACTAGTAGGCCAGTTACACAAAGTAAACTGTTGCACATATAATGTAATTTGAAAAAGCAAATGTCCCAAAAGATGAGAAGTGCATGCTGCCATTTTTACAAGGCTTGGGCCTGGAAGTTAGCACTTGCAGTTTATTCCACTGTTCAAACAATCAAAGGGCCAGATTCAAGAAGAGGGTATACAGACTCTATTTTTCAATGAGAGGACTGTAAAAATAATTTGGGTCTATTTTAAAATTTGCCACAGGAGCACACTGAAAAAGTAAACAAAGTTACCTCCTTTTCTTGCAATACAGTGAATTAAATACTAAGACAGAGTCTCTTACTAACAGCAACTACGATTTGGGTATTATAAAAAAGACATCTTATACACATCAGGTTGCTGACAAGAAACAAATAAATAGGACAAATACTAAATGAAGTTGATACTAAAAGAAATAGGTGAAACACTGAAGCTGGTTTTTCCCTTGAGGGCATTGGCAAAACCGAGTGAGTCTTTGTTTCATGGGGCTCAGAGGATAGGACATAAAAACACAAGGTATAAGCTGTAAGGAAGGGATCCAGTTTCAGCTTTCTACATATGGCTAGCCAGTTTTCCCAGCACCATTTATTAAATATGGAATCTGGATTAAAGACTTAAACGTTAGACCTAAAACCATAAAAACCCTAGAAGAAAAGCTAGGCATTACCATTCAGGACATAGGCATGGGCAAGGACTTCATGTCTAAAACACCAAAAGCAATGGCAACAAAAGCCAAAATTGACAAATGGGATCTAATTAAACTAAAGAGCTTCTGCACAGCAAAAGAAACGACCATCAGAGTGAACAGGCAACCTACAAAATGGGAGAAAATTTTCGCAACCTACTCATCTGACAAAGGGCTAATATCCAGAATCTACAATGAACTCAAACAAATTTACAAGAAAAAAACAACCCCATCAAAAAGTGGGCAAAGGGCATGAAAAGACACTTCTCAAAAGAAGACATTTGTGCAGCCAAAAAACACATGAAAAAATGCTTACCATCACTGGCCATCAGAGAAATGCAAATCAAAACCACAATGAGATACCATCTCACACCAGTTAGAATGGCAATCATTAAAAAGTCAGGAAACAACAGGTGCTGGAGAGGATGTGGAGAAATAGGAACACTTTTACACTGTTGGTGGGACGTAAACTAGTTCAACCATTGTGGAAGTCAGTGTGGCGATTCCTCAGGGACCTAGATCTAGAAATACCATTTGACCCAGCCATCCCATTACTGGGTATATACCCAAAGGACTATAAATGATGCTGCTATAAAGACACATGCACACGTATGTTTATTGCGGCACTATTCACAATAGCAAAGACTTGGAACCAACCCAAATGTCCAACAATGATAGAGTAGATTAAGAAAATGTGGCACATATACACCATGGAATACTATGCAGCCATAAAAAATGATGAGTTCATGTCCTTTGTAGGGACATGGATGAAATTGGAAATCATCATTCTCAGTAAACTATCGCAAGAACAAAAAACCAAACACCGCATATTCTCACTCATAGGTGGGAATTGAACAATGAGAACACATGGACACAGGAAGGGGAACATCACACTCTGGGGACTGTTGTGGGGTGGGGGGATGGGGGAGGGATAGCTTTAGGAGATATACCTAATGTTAAATGACGAGTTAACGGGTGCAGCACACCAGCATGGCACATGTATACATATGTAACTAATCTGCACATTGTGCACATGTACCCTAAAACTTAAAGTATAATAATAAAATAAAATAACAAAAAAAAAACAGGTAAAAACTGGCAAACTAGAAATAACTAACCCCTCCAAGGGATGCCAAAGAAAATCACCTGTTTGGAACATTGGTACTGATTGAAGGTGTAAAAACTTATCCTGAGGATTAGCAAAAATAAGCTGGTTTTATCTATATTTGTAGCATGAATTCCCAGAATTGTGATGAATTGATAATGTTCTGAACACTTCAGTAGATAAATTATAATTTAGTCATAAAACAGAGCAATATACATCAATTAAGGAAAAAAATACAGCTATGCTCAACAAGATCAGATGTACTGAGAGAAAGAAGCCAGACACATACCATACATCCTGTGTAATACAGTCATATGAATTTCAAAAGTAGGCAGAACTGAAATATATTGTTTGGAGATGCATAATTGGGTGGAATAACTGGGAAAAAATTAAAAAGTGAATCCCACAAAAATGACAATAGTTTACATTCAGAGCCAGGTGAGAGAAGGTTAAAACCAATCAAGGCAAATTAAAAAATGTAAATTATTGGTCGAAGACTATAATTCACTTCTTTCAGTCATTAATAAATCAAAAGATGAGATTAATGCAGTTAACTAGTTTCAGATTACGAATGTAGTAAAACATTATATGTAGAAATAGCAGAATACATCTATTAAATTATACAATGAACATTATGAAAGTTGACTATTCACCAAGCCATAAAGGGTCAACCAATTTCAAAAATTTGCATCATAAAGAACTTATCCTTGGACTTTCATGCAATTAAATTTAATATAAATAAAGTTAATTCAAAAACATACATATATTTGGAAATAAATACATGATATAGAAAAAAGGAATAACAAAAATCAGGAAATATATTTAATCAAGCAATAATGAAAATACTACATATCAGTATTGATGATGTATAGCTATAGCACAGCTAAAGGGGAAAATCTAGACTCTTGTATACTCATAGTAGAAAAAAGAAGAAAAGTAATTAATTATCTACCTGTAGAAATTAGGGAAAAAATCAGAATAATGGCAATGAAACTAGAAACAAGAAAAAAAGGCAGAAATGAATAAAATAGAAAAGAAATGTGAAATAAAGATTATCAGCAAAGGCAAAACCTTATTTTTTTGTATATTTCAGTAGCTTTGGGGGTACAAGTGGTTTTTGGTTAATAGATGAATCATATAGTGGTGAATTCTGAGATCTTAGTGCACTTGTCACCCAAGAAGTGTATGTTGTACCTAATGTGTAGCTTTTTATCTTGTCCCCATCCCACCCTCCCCCTTCTGAGTCTCTAAAGTCCATTATTTCACTCTGTATGCTTTTGCATACTCATAGCTTGGCTCCCACTTATAGGTGAGCACATATGGTTTTTGGTTTTCCACTCCTGTGTTACTTCACTTAGAATAATGGCCTCTGGCTCCATCCAAGTTGCTTCAAAGCACATTATTTTGTTTGTTTGAATGGCTGAGTAGTAGTCCATGGTGTGTGTGTGTGTGTGTATATACATATATATATACCATATTTTCTTTATCCACTCATTAGTTGATGGGTACTTAGGTTGGTTCCACATCTGTATAATTGTGAATTGTACTGCTATAAACATACATGTTCCAGTGTCTTTTTCATATAATGACTTCTTTTCTTTGGGTAGATACCCAGTAGTGAGATTGCTGGATCCACTGGTAGATCTACTTTTAGCTTTTTAAGGACTTTTTATACTGTTTTACATAGAGGTTGTACTAATTTACATTCCCACACTCAGTGTATAAGCATTTCCTTTTCACCACATCTATGCCAACATCTATTGTTTTTTCACTTTTTAATAATGGCCATTCTTGCAGGAATAAGGAGGTATTTCACTGTGGTTTTAATATACGTTTCCCTGATGATTAGTGATATTGAGCATTTTTTCATATACTGCCCAAAGCAATCTACAGATTTAGTGCAATTGCTATCAAAATACCAACATCATTTTTCACAGTATTAGAAAGAACAATTCCAAAATTCATATGGAACAAAGACTTCATTCTTTGAAAGCATTATAAAATTGATAATCCTCTGGCAACCTTAATGGAGAGAGAGAGAAAGAGAGAAGAGAGGATAATTAATGCAGAATTGAAAATACTGTTGATAATTGTAGTGGCAATAGATATTAAATATATAATAAGAAGATACTGAAGACAACTTTATGTCAAAAACATCAAATTTAGATAAAATGCATATATTCTTTGAAAAATGGAATTTAACAAAAGCAACTCAAGAAGAGTATTCCTGAATAGTTTTATGATGATTAAAAAATAACTCACTTTAAGTGGGACCCTGATCCACTCCCCCTTGTGAGGTGGGTCCTCCCAGCCAGGTCCTTCCAGCCAGGTCCTTCCAGCCAGGACCTCCAGCCACTGCCTGTGTTCCACAGGGTTAACAGAGTTCCAATTTCTCCCTGGGAAAGAGTGCCTGAGGGATGGAGCAGGCAGCGACCTTGGTCATTTGGGCTAGTCAGCTGGTCCAGCCTGTGGGCCTTGGAAAGCCCAGACCAATCAGGGGATGAAAGGAAACCCAACACAGCACAGCTGCTCTACCAAAAAGCAGCCAGACTGCTTCTTTAAGTAGGTCCCTGATCCTGTTCCTCCTGACTGGGTGAGACCTCACAACCAGGGTCTCTAACCACCCCCTACAGATGCGTTCAGACTGGCAATAGGTCAGTGCCTACTGGATGGAACTTCCAGAGGAAGGGACAGGCTGCCATCTTTGTTGTTTTGCAGGCTTCACTGGCGATACTACTAGTTATGGGAAGAACTGAAGCAACTAGGGTCTGGAGTGAACCCCTAGCAAACTGCAGCAGCCCTATGGAAGAGTGGCCAGACTGTTAAAAGAAAAGCAAGTAAACAACAACAACAACAAAGAAAAACCACAAAAACCCCATCCAAAGGTCAGCAACCTCAAGGATTGAAGGTAGATAAGCCCACAAAGATGAGAAGGAATCAGCACAAAAGGACCAAAAACTCAAAACTCCAGAGTGTGCCTTTTCTGCCAAATGACCACAACACTGCTCCAGCAAGGGCTAAGAACTAGGCTGAGGCTGAGATGGCTGAAATTACAGAAGTAGGTTTCATAATGTGGGTAATAATGAACTTTGCTGAGGTAAAGGAGCACATTGTAACCCAAAGCAAAGAAGTTAAGAATCGTGATAATACAATACAGGAGCGAACAGTCAAAACAGCCAGTTTAAAGAGGAACATAACTGACCTGTTAGAGCTGAAAAACATCACAAGAACTTCACAATGCAATCACACATATTAATAGCAGAATAGAACAAGTGGAAGAAAGAATCTCAGAGCTAGAAGACTGACTTTCTGCATTTAGACAGGCAGACAAGAATGGAGGTAAAAGAATGAAAAGGAATGAACAAAACCTCTGAGAAATATTCCCATATTATGTCAAGAGACAGAATCTACGACTGACTGGGGTACCTGAAAGTGATGGGATAATAGAACCAAGTTGGAAAACACTTCAGGCGATCATCCAGGAGAACCTAGCAAGAGAGGCCAACATTCAAATTCAGGAAATGCAGAGAACCCCAGTAAGATGCTCCACAAGATCATCCCCCAGACACATAATCATCAGATTCTTCAGGCTCAAAATGAAAGAAAAAACGTCAAGGGCAGTCAGAGAGAAAGGGCAGGTCACTGACAAAGGGAAGCCCATCAGACCAACAACCAACCTCTTAACAGAAGCCCTACAAGCCAGAAGAGATTGGGGACCAATGTTCAACATTCTTAAAATAATTTCCAACCCATAATTGCATATCCAGCCAAATTAAGCTTTATAAGTGAAGAAAAAATAAGATCCTTTTCAGACAAGTAAATTCTGAGGGAATTTGTTACCATCAGGATTGCAAAGGAAGCACTAAATATGAAAAGGAAAAACCATTACCAGTCGCTACAAAAACACACTGAAGTACACAGACCAGTGACACTATGAATCACATAAATAAGTCTGCAAAATAACCAGCATCATGAGGACAGGATCAAATTCACACATAACAATACTGTCCTTAAATGTAAATGGGCTAAATGCTCCAATTAAAAGACAAAGAATGACAAGCTGGATAATGAATCAAGACCCACTGTTATGCTGTCTCCAAGAAATCCATCTCACATGCAAAGACACACATAGCTCAAATAAAGAGATGAAAGAAAATTTACCAAGCAAATGGAAAACAGAAAAAAGCAGGGATTGCGATCCTAGTTTCTGACAAAATGGACTTTAAACCACCAAAGATCAAAAAAGACAAAGAAAGACATTACATAATGGTAAAGGGTTCAATTCAACAAGAAGAGCTAACTATCCTAGATATATATGCATCCAATATAGGAGCACCCAGATTCAAGAAGCAGATGCAGATTCTTTTTTTTTTTTTTTTGAGGTGGAGTCTCACTCTGTCACCCAGGCTGGAGTGCAGTGGCGCGATCTCTGCTCATTGCAAGCTCTGCCTCCCAGGTTCACGCCATTCTCCTGCCTCAGCCTCCTGAGTAGCTGGGACTACAGGCGCCCGCCACCACGCCTGGCTAATTTTTTTGTATTTTTAGTAGAGACGGGGTTTCACCATGTTAGCCAGGATGGTCTCGATCTCCTGACCTTGTGATCCACCCGCCTCAGCCTCCCAAAGTGCTGGGATTACAGGTGTGAGCCACCGTGCCTGGCGTCATGAAGCAGATTCTTAGAGAACTTCAAAGAGACTTAATCTCCCACACAATAATAGTGGGAGGCTTTAACACCACACTGACAATATTAGACAGGTTAACAAGACAGAATATTAACAAAGATATTCAGGACCTGAACTCAGTTCTAGATCAAGTGGACCTGATCGATATGTACAGAACTCTCTACGCCAAAACAATAGAATATACATTTTTCTAATTGCTGCAAAGCATTGACTCTAAAATTGATCACAAAATTGGAAGTAAAACACTCCTCAGCAAATACAAAGGAACTGAAATCATAACAGTCTCTCAGACCACAGTGCAATGAAATTAGAACTCAAAATTAAGAAATTCACTCAAAACCACACAGCTACATGGAAACTGAACAACCTGCTCCTGAATGACTCTTAGGCAAATAATAAAATTAAGGTAGAAATTAGGAAGTTCTTTGAAACTAATGAGAACAAAGTGACAACATATTAGGATTAGAATCTCTGGGATGTAGCTAAAGCAATGTTAAGAGGGAAATTTATAGCACTAAATACCCACATCAAAAAGCTAGAAAGATCTCAAGTTAACAACCTAACATCACAGCTAAAAGAACCAGAGAACCAAGAACAAAAAAACCCCAAAGATAGCAAAAGACAAGAAATAACCAAGATCAGAACTGCACTGAAGGAAATAGAGACAAAAAACTCTTCAAAAAATCAATGATTCCAGAAACTGGTTTTTTTTTTTTTTTGAAAAATTAATAAAATAGACCACTAGTTACTCTAATAAAGAAGAAAAAAAGATTCAAATAAACACCATCAGAAATGATAAGGGGGAAATTATGACTGACACCACAGAAATGCAACCAACCATCAGAGAATACTGTAAACATCTCTATGCACATAAACTAGAAAATCTAGATTAAATGAATAAATTCCTGGACACATACACCATCCCAAGACTAAACCAGGAGGCAATCCCTGAATAGACCAATAATGAGTTCTGAAATTGAGGCAATAATAAATAGCCTACCAGGCAAAAAAAAAAAAAAGCCCAGGACCAGATGGATTCACAGCTGAATTATACCAGAGGTATACAAAAGAGCAGATATCTTTCCTACTGAAAGTATTCCAAAAAATTGAAAAGGAGGGACTTCTCCCTAAATCATTCTGTAAGGCCGTCATCCTCCTGATACCAAAACCTGGCAGAGATACAACAAATAAAGAAAACTTCAGGCCAATATCCTTGATGAACACTGATGGAAAAATCCTCAACAAAATACTGGCAAACCAAATCCAGCAGCACATCAAATAGCTTATCCACCACAATCAAGTTGGCTTCATCCCCAGTTA
Organism: Pongo abelii; assembly: GCF_028885655.2. Classification (NCBI taxonomy): domain Eukaryota; kingdom Metazoa; phylum Chordata; class Mammalia; order Primates; family Hominidae; genus Pongo; species Pongo abelii. The sequence continues at coordinate 122,220,743 of NC_071990.2, read as the reverse complement.
CAAGGTTGGTTCAACATACACAAATCAATAAGCATAATTTATCACATAAACAGCTAGAGACAAAACCACATTATCTCAATAGATGCAGAAAAGGCCTTTCAAAAAACTCAACATTCCTTTATGTTGAAAACTCTCAATAAACTAGGTATTGAAGGAACATACCTCAAAATAATAAAAACCATCTATGACAGATGAACAGCCAATATCGTACCAAATGGACAAAAGCTGGCGGTATCCCCTTGAAAACTGGCACAAGACAAGGATGCCCTCTCTCACCACTCCTGTTCATCGTAGTATTGGAAGTTCTGGCTGGGGCAATCAGCCAAGAGAAAGTAATAAAGTGTATTCAAACAGGGAGAGAGGAAGTCAAATTGTCTTTGTTTGTAGATGACATGATCCTATATCTAGAAAATCTCATCGTCTCAGTCAAAAAGCATCGTAAGCTGATAAGCAACTTCAGTAAATTCTCAGAATACAAAATCAATGTGCAAAATTTTCTAGCATTCTTATACACCAATAATAACAGGTAAGGTGAGAGCCAAATCATGAATGAACTCCCATTCACAATTGCCACAAAAAGAATAAACTACCCAGGAATACAGCTAACAAAGGAAGTGAAGGACCCTTCAAGGATAATTACAAAGCACTGCTTAAAGAAATCAGAGATGACACAAACAAATGAAAAAATATTCCATGCTCATGGATAGGAAGGATCAATATTGTGAAAATGGCCATACTGCCCACAGCATTTTATAAATTCAGTGCTACTCACATTAAACTACCATTGACATTCTTCACAGAATTAGAAAAAAAAGCTATTTTAAAATTCATATGGAACCAAGAAAGAGCTCAAACAGCCAAGACAATCTTAAGAAGAAAGAACAAAGCTGGAGGCATCACACTACCTGACTTCAAACTATACTACAAGGCTATATAGTAACCAAAACAAGAACTGCTACAATAACAGACACATGAACCAATGGAACAGAATAGAGAACCCAGAAATAAGACTGCACACATACAACCATCTGATCTTCAACAAACCTGACAAAACCAAACCATGAGGAAAGGATTTCCCGTTTAATAAATTGTGCTGGGAGAACTGAGTAGCCGTATGCAGAAAATTGAAACTGGACCCTTTCCTGACACCATATACAAAAATCAACTCACAATGGATTTAAGACTTAAATGTAAAACCCCAAACTATAAAACCCTAGAAGAAAATCTAGTCAATACTACTGAGGACATAGGCACAAGCAAAGATTTCAAGACAAAGATGCCAAAAGCAATTGCAACAAAAGCAAATATTAACAAATGGGATCTAAGTAAACTAAAGAGCTTCTGCACAGCAGAAGAAACTATCATCAGAGTGAACAGACAACCTACATAATGGGAGAAAATTTTTGCAATCTACCCATCTGGCAAAGGTCTAATATTCAGCATCTACAAAGAACTTAAACAAATTTACAAGAAAAAAAATCAAACAACCACGTCAAAGAGTGGGCAAAGGACATGAACAAACCCTTCTCAAAAGAAGACATACATGCGGCCAACAAACATGAAAAAAGCTCAACATCACTGATCACTAGAGAAATGCAAATTAAAACCACAATGAGACATCATTTCACATCAGTCAGAATGACTATTATGAAACAGTCAGAAGACAACAGATGCTGGTGAGGTTGTGGAGAAAAACGAATGCTTTTACACTGTTGGTGGGAGTGTAAATTAGTTCAACCGTTGTGGAAGACAGTGTGGTGATTTCTCAAAGACCTAGAGGCAGAAATACCATTTGACCCAGCAATCCCATTCCTGGGTGTATACCCAAATGAATGTAAATCATTCTATTATAAAGACACATGCACGTGTATGTTCATTGCAACACTATTCACAATAGCAAAGACATGGAATTAACCTAAATGCCCATCAATAATAGACTGGATAAAGAAAATGTGGTACATTTACACGATAGAATGATATTCAGCTGTAATATGGAATGAGATCATGTTTTTTTTTTTTTGTTTTTTGTTTTTTGTTTTTTCAGGTACATGGATGGAGCTGGAGGCCATTATCCTCACCAAACTAACACACTAACAGAAAACCAAATGCAGCATGTTCACACTTAAAAGTGGGAACTGAGTGATGAGAACATATGGACACATGGAAGGGAACGAGACACACTGGGGCCTGTCAGAGCATGGTGGGTGGGAGGAAGAAGAGCATCAGGAATCAGGAAGAATAGCTAATGGATGCTGGGCTTAATACCTAGGTGATGATATGGTCTGTGCAGCTAATCACTATGGCACAGGTTTAAATATTTAACCTGCACATCCTGCACATGTACCCCTGAAGTTAAAATAGAAGTTTGAAATAAAGAAAATAATAAATAAGCATATTTTCACAGAAACAAAGAAGTAAAATAACTTCCAGTCACTAGATTATTGTTGTGTACCCAACCATTTAATGGAAAAATAATATTAAATACAAAACAGTCAAGAATATTTTATGCAATATGGAAAGAGAAGAAACTCTCCCCATTTTATGTGTCTATAATGACTTCGATACCAACAAATAAAAGAGGTAGTAGAAGGAAAAGTGCTAAAATGCATTTTTGTTGCAAAAATTTTAAACAACATATTAGGAAACCAAATTCTGAATTATGTAAAAAGATAACATAAGCATATTGGGAACATCTTGTAATGCAACTTTGGTTTAGCATTTAACAATCAATCAATATACTTAATTACACCAGCAGACTAAAGGAGAACCCTATATAAATCATTCAGGAAAGGCAGAAGTATTTGTAAAATCAAGATTCATTTATGATAAAAATTTGTAGTAAATTAGGAATATACTAAAAATCCTCTAGCAAGCATCATAATTAACTGTTAAACTTTGAAAATGTTCTTTCTAATATCAGGAATAAGACAAAGATGACCGTGTCCACTTTTCAAAATTGTACATAAACCTCTGGCAGGCTCTGTTAGAATAATAAGGCAAAAAAGAAATAAAATAGGTAATAATTAGAAAAATTTAAAAAATCCTTATTTTCATGATATGATTGTTTATGTTAAAAATCACTATGAATATATCAATACAAATGTATTATAAAATAATCACATAATTTAGCAACCTTTTTGGCTAAAGAACATCAATATCTACAAATCAGTCACATTTATGTACATGCCAAAACAGGTAATCACAGTAACAATACAGAGAACATAAAGTATGTGAGAATAACTAAAGAGAAGCTATACATGCTCTTAATGGATAAAATAATAAAACATATTGAAAATGTTGAAAAAGTACCAAATGATGGAAATATATATCATGTTCATTGATTAAAAGTCTCAGTGTTGTAATAACATATTCAAGTAATTCTAATAAAAATTTTAACAAGCCTGTGCATATGTATAATTTGATTAACTCATTTGAAAATGTATATGGATGAGCAAAGAATAAAGAACAAGCAATTAAGCAGGAAATAGAACAAAGTGAGGAGACTTGCCTTTTCATATATCAGGAATTTATTACTGCAGTAATTAATACAGTAGTTGAATGGTAAAGAAATAGACAAATTAGGTAGTAAAATGAGGAGAGAGCACAGAAACACACAAAAAACAGAAACATAATTTATGCAAACTACTGGGAAAACACTTGATTAAAAGAAGTTAGAACACATAATCGTCTATATGGAATAAAAAATGGAGTTGGAATTCTACCTCTTATTATGTACAAAAAATAATCTCCATGTCTTAAAGACCTAGATGTAAAAGGCAAGCTATGAACTTTTATAAACAATATAGAATAATATTTTTTAAACAATATAGATGTATATTTTTACCAAAGTAAAGAAAAAAATTTCTTAAACACAGGTACACACACATACACAGTCAGCAGAGATCATATAAGAAAAAGCTTGATAAATTTAATGACAAAATAAAACATGTTTATTAATACTATAGTGATAAGATAATTTACAAATTAGAAGACAATATTTTCAGCAAAAATATTTGATAAATGACTGGCATTAAGAACATATAAAGTACTCAAGAAATCAGTAAGAGACAGACAAATAATCTACTAAAACTAGGCAAAAACCTTAAGCACTTTATAGAAGGAGAAACCTAAATGGCATCCGTAAACAATGCCAGGTTGCAAGAAGCATAGTCTTGGGCAAAAGAAGCAAGAAGAATATAAAGAGAGTAAGTAAATTAACACAAACTTCAAAAAACATGCAAAACTAAACAACACAAATTTATGGTAAACCTAAGTTCAGAATAGTAGTTTCATCAAAGAAGATGAAATGAAAGTGAATGGCTTTAGGAAGAAATACATAAGAGCCTTCAAAATAATAATTTCTTCTTTCTTAACTTGGTTGACATATACATGATCACTTATAAATGTTTTATAAATTTTATTTGAGATCTTTTCAACACTTAAATTCTTTTTAAAAGCGGTTTCTTGGTGAGCCACAAGTATATGGTTGAAAGGCTTTACAAATGACAGTGTTTTGTCTAATAAGAGAATTGCTGCAGTGTTAGAGGAATCATAACAATGCTGGTATTTTTACGTCTGGCTTTATGTTTATCCCCCACCAAAAAAAACTGTATCCTCCACTCAAAAACAGATATGTTGAAGTCCTAAATCCCAGCACCTCACAATGTGAACGTATTTGGATATAAGTTTATTACAGATGTAATTAATTATGATGAAGTCATGCTTGAGTAGGGTGGGCTCCTAATTTAACATTTTGCTTGAGGTTGAAGAGAAATTAAGACAACTTTAGCAGGCTCTAGAATACAATAAATGCAACAATAATGCATATTTTCAAAAAATTAACTCAAAAATTTTTGAGTAGGCATTCATATGTACAAAATTCAAAAGACAATAGTATGTAGTGTACAATCAAAAGTCTTCCATCCCCATTAATCACTTGTGTATCTTTCCAGAGATACTTATGCATATATTAGCACATCAGCATACCATCATTAAGCCACCTCCTTTTTTGACACAAAACTTATTATGCACTGTGTTCTGTATTTCTCCTATTTCACCTAACACTGAATCCTGGAGATCTTTTCATATCAACCCATGAGTATTTCTTCCTACTCATACTTCTATGGCTACATGTGTATGTAGCAATTTTCTAACTAGTGACACTTAGATATTTAGATGTTTTCAATATTTTAATTCTGCTTTATACAATATAAAGAAATGGAAACTTTTAGGTAAGGATGGCTGCGCAAAGCTTCATCACAGATTTCAGCCTTCCTAACATATAGTAAATACAAAATCGTAAAATGTTATGCATAAACTTTGAAAAATGAAGGCCAAAGGAAAGAAACAGAAGATTCTATATCAAAACAGAAGATTCTATATCAAAACAGCTCCTAATTTTGCTGTCACCCCAATCCTCATGCCAGAAAGGTAATTGAAAATAGAAGGTGAGCTGACAAAATTCTGGTATTTCTGAGAGCTCCAGTCTGGAGAGATGCTGATTGTGACTGTGATAGACAGTGTAGGGAAAAGTCACAACGAAGCCCTTGAAACAGGATCTCAGTAGAACTAAAAATGGTCTCTAGGAAATTGCCTTTTCCAATGAGGCAAAGATTTTCAGAGCAGGAAATACCCCTGGTTGTATGGATTATGTTATTTATAGGACATGCAAAAAAAATTCCAACAGTAAAATAGGGCAGTTATTTTTTAGAAGTGATGCTTTAATTTTCAGGTGTTCCCCTCCCCTTTCCAACACAACAAACTCTCACAATGCAGATTAATGGATAGAAAACATGATCCTGTCCTGAATCTGTAGTTTGGATAAATTGTAACAGTATCAAAAATATTTCACCCTCACTATGTCAGAGAAAATTAACAACCATATTAGCAATACATTTGTTACCAATAGCAAGGCTTTTAAAAATGGACAGCAACTAAATAAACATGGCAAAACAGTGGGTAAAAGGAATGCAGCAATGCAAGACAAATGAAGTACCCAGTAGGGAAAACATATTGTCCAAGAAAGAGAATAAAACTTTCCAAGTAGGTTTTGAGCTATAAAGAACTTAATAAAAATACAAAATCAGTAAAACAACAGGTCATAGACAAGGCACTAAACAAGCATAAAATGAAAAGGGAAATTTCTGTGCTAGTAAAACAAATCAAGTTCAAAATATCAACATTTATGGCTCTAATAAATTAGAAACAAGAAGAGTCAGGAAAGAGAGTAAAATATTGAATTTCTGTTCTGGGGGAAAGACAGGATAATAAACTTAATGAAGAAAAGTAAACAAAGAAATTTTTAAAATTACAGAAGGTTGACAGATTTGAGGCCACAGATGATGTAGTGTAACAACAATTGCTATTCCTAGAGGAGCGAATCTAGTTAATGGAAGAGAAAAACTATTAAGAACTATACAAGGAGGAAATACTCCCAAATTAAGACAAATATTAAAACATATCCTAGGTAGATTATACATTTCAAAAAAGAGAGACTTCTTTAGAAATCTAGGCAGGAAAAAAATCCTGTCTCCTGCAATGAGTGGGAAGCAGGAAATAAATATCACAGATTTCTCCACAACAACTTTCAGTATTATCTGGAAAGTATATAAAATTCTGAGGGAAAACAAAAATCATCTAAGAATATTTTTTGGCTGAGCCATTTATAGTAAAAGCAACACCTGACAGACATTCTTAGGCAAGAAAGAACTCAGGGATTATAACTCCTATAATATTTTCTTGAAATAACTACTTATTGTTGAAGTTCGAGTAATCAATAAGTGAATCAAATGAGGAGTCAGGAATAAAACAAATTTGAAATGAGTGTAGTAGGCAGAATTCTAACATTGCCCTCGATATTCTCCTTACTAGGTTTATATGCTTTATGTAATCCCTTCCCCTTGAGCGTGGGTGGCACTATTAAATGAGATCAGATATCTCTTCCTTGATTAGGTTACTAATGAGTTGGCCTTGAGTTAATCAAAAGAGAGATTAACTGAGTGGGCCTAACTTACTCAGGGGCACCCTTTAAAGAATATGTAGTTGCAGAGACATGTTCTGCTGAGCTGAAAGAAAGGAAACAAACATGTTAGGATCTGCCTATGGAAAGGAGTGCCTGGTTTCTGGGCAACCCCTAGCAGGATAATAGGGACCCATGTTCTACAATCGTAAGAAACTGAATTTTCCCAATAATAGTTGAGCTTGGAAGAGTACTTAGCCAGCCAAACCTGGATTTCAGTCTTGTGAAACTCTGAACCCAAACCACATCTGGACCCCTGACCCATGGAAAATGCCAGATAATAAGTGTGTGCTGTTTCAATCTACTAAATTTGTGTTGATTTGTTACATAGCAATAAAAATCTAAAGTAGCGAGCTTTTAAATATAGAATGGAGACAAAACAACTTGAGGAAATTGGATTAAAAAGTATAAAGTCAGTACTAAAAATTTTGAGAAAGGAAAATTACATAGTTAATTGAAAAAGTTGGAGTAAAGGTAGGAGAACACAAAGAGGAATAATTTTATTTTTAAGGCAGGGAGTATTTAAAACTGTCTATAATAAAAAATTGTGGCTAAAACATACTCCAAATTCTTAATATTTACATAATATTATCCTTAGTATAAGCAGGATTTGGGGGAACTAGTGCTTTTATGGTTCTCAGAGATTAATAGATCCTGTCTATTGATCTTTTAAACTACATTAATCTATTTATCTATCTGATTGTTTGCATAGATAAATCCAGAATGAAGTCCTCAGGAATGAATACAGGAGGTTAGACAGGTAATTCCAGGGCAGTGAGATTTTATGTAATTTTAGCTCTATTTTTGTATTGCTTGATATTTTTAATAATAAAGATATTAGTTTCTCTAAAATAATTATTCCAACATTAAATGCATTACATATAAAGATAATGAATTTAAAGAAAAGGAAATAACATTGGGAATATTATTATTAATCCCATTTTGCAGATGAGAAACTGAGGATTAACAGGATTGAGAAATGTGCCTAAGATTATGTAGCTAGTAAGTAGCCAATGATTTGTCACCAGAACTCAGACTCTATTACATGCTGATGCAGAGAATGAAGTGAATAAGAGGAATAAACAGATACTTTTCACATTAAAAGAAGATTCAGGAATCTGCCAACTGGTGATCTCTTTCACAAAAATTTATGAACATTCATCATGTTTTCTCAGGTGTAATATAAATCTTTTAAGAGCAGGAGTAATTTCTGGCTAGTATATTGGACAAATTTAAATATAATTTCTTTATCTACATTGTTTATAATAATTTCATTGATTCCTTTTTCCACAACAGTGATGCAAAAATACTATACCAAACGTATACCAAACATATATTTGGAGAATTTAGGAATTTGTATACAAATAATTCACTTAATTTTGAACTGGGCAAATTTTTATTTTGTTTCTTTTTGGTGCTATCAAATCAAGTTAATATATATAGTTGATGTTTCAACAACATGAGTTTGAACTGTGTGGGTCCACTTACATGCAGATATTTTTCTATATATTTTTTTCCTATTTATATATATAGGAAAATATTTTTGGAGATTTTTGGCAGTTTGCAAAATTTCACAGATGAACTGTGTACCCTAGAAATATTGAAAAAATTAAAGTTAGCTATGTCATGAATGCATAAAATGTATGTAGAAACTAGTCTATTTCATCATGTACTACCATAACATATATACAAATCTATTACAAAAAGTTAAAATTCATCAAAACTTAAGCCTACAAACACAGATTGTACATGGAGCCATTCAGAGTCAAGAGAAATATAAACAAACATAAAGATGCAAGCTTGGTAGCTCACGCTTGTAATCCCAGCACTTTGGCAGGCCAAGGTGGGCAGATCATTTGAGGTCAGGAGTTCAAGACCAGCCTGTACAACATGGCAAAACCTCTTCTCTAAAAAAATGAAAAAATTAGCCAGGCATGGTGCACGCTTGTAATTCCAGCTACTCGGGAGGCTGGGACAGGAGAATTGCTTTAACCCCGAGTGGCAGAGGTTGCAGTGAGCCGAGATCACGCCACTGCACCGAGCCTGGGCGACAGAGGTAGACTCTGTCTCCAAAAAAAAAAAAAAGTTATAATTGCATAAGTTAACTATAGTGCATACTGTACTACTGGAGTAATTTTGTAGCCAACTCCTGTTTCTATTGCAGTGAGCTCAAGCCTTGCAAGTATTAGCTTAAAATGCAATGCGACACTAATCATCTCCACTTGGCAGTTTCTTTTCTCCAGTATAGCAGTAAAGTTATCTCTCACCGTTCTTGTGTATTTTTCATTTTATTTATTGTAATATTTAGTGAATAATAGCATGGCACCCATACAAAGCACCACTATACTGGAAGTTCTCCCAAGAAGCAGAAAAGAGTCAACAGTAGGCTATTAATAGTTCAGTTTTGGGGGAGTCAGAAGTTATAAGTGGATTTTTGACTGTGTGAGGGTTGTTGAACCCATGCATTGTTCAAGGGTCAACTGTAATTTTCTAGACACATTCATTGACTCAACAAACACAGACTAGGAATGTTAAGTGTCATAGTCTGTGCTAGAAACTAGGAATACAATGTGAACAAATCCACTATTGTTCCTCCACTCTTGAAATTTAAATTCTATTGGAGGAGACAAGCAACACGAGGAAGCAAACAAAATAAATGCAGTTTGTAATCCATTTCTATGAGTTCAGTAATAAGTTGCTGAGAAAGAGAATTAGAGTGAAAAAACTTTCTTTAGAAATGATGGTCAGGAAAGACTTTTATTGGGAAGTTTTATGTAAGCTAAATCCCAAAGCATGAGAAGTTAGTTATATGAAGGGAGTAGATCAAGTTTGGGTTGACTATCCTGTTGCAAAGAAAACAGAATGTGTTGAGCTCTTGTGGTGTTTAGGATCTGAGAGAATTCCAGTGTGGTTGGAGTCTAGTGAAAAACAAGGGTTGGAAAGAAATCAGTAACAGGTAAATCATATAGGACTTTAAAGATCACAATAAGATATTGAATTTTGATATAATGAGAATTATCGAATTGTTTTTTGTAGGGAGATGTTAAAGGCAAGTCCTCTCATTGTAGTATAGAGTGTATTAGAGAAACAAGAAAGGGTGGATTGACACCAGTTAGTACATTAGGGAATAAAGCAAAGAGAGTGATGATGGTGGTACCAGCAAAAACGAGATGGGGTCAGTGCATGAATTTAAGAGGTATAAGGGAGGTAAAATTCACAGAACCTACTTTTACATTTAATATAAGAATGATTTACTTGTAGGATCAAGCATGATTCCTAGGTTTTTATAATTGATACTGCATACTTAGATTCAGCAGAGGGAAAAATAATGGTTAAGGGGGTAAAATATTTTTTCTAAAGTGTGTTTTGGACATTAAATTCAAGATGTCTATGAGACATAAAAGAAGAAATTTAAAGTAGGGAATTGGATATACATATATCTTGAGCTCAGAGGAAATGTCTTGGGTAGAGATGTAGGCTTGAGCTCCATAGTGACACTGAGGTGTGTTTTTATCTTGTTTGTTTTTGGAAGAGAATGTGGAGAATTGGTACCATGAAGTCCTTAAATATTTGGTATAATGCACCACCAGAACCATCTAGGCCTGGTGCTTTCATTTGTCAAAGGCTTAAATTATTAACACAATGTATTTAATAGATATTGATATATTCATATGGTCTCTTTCTCTTTGTGTGAGTTTTAGTAGATTGTGTCTTTTAAGAAATTGGTCAATCTCATTAGGGTTATTGAATTTCTGGGTGAAAAACTGTTTATATTATTACTTTATTATCCTTTTAGTGGTCCTAGAATCAGTAATTATGATCCCTATTTCATTACTGATATTAGTAATTCATGGTTTGTTCCTTTTTTTCTTGATCGCCTGACTAGATGTTTATTGATCTTAAAAACAAACAAACCAAAAAACCAGCCTTTGGCTCTATTGGTTTTTCTCTATAGCTTTTCTTTTTTCAATTTTATAACTTTTGCTCTGATTTTTTATAATTTATTTTCTTCTTCCTACTTTAGATTTATATTGCTCTTCTTTCCTAGTTCCTAAAGTGGAAACTTAGATAATAGATGTTAGAGCTTCCTTCTCTTCTAAAATATGCATTCAGTTCTATAAATTTCTCTTTAAGCACTGTTTTTGTTATAACCAACACATTTTTTAAGGTATGTTTTATGGCCCAGAATGTGGTTTGTCTTGACATATGTTCCATGTGAGTTTGAGTAGAATTTATGCTGTTGTTAGATGGAGAGTTCTATAAATGTTGACCAGATAAAGTTGGGTGATAGAGCTGTTCAGGTCAACTATATCCTCACTGATTTTCTACCTGCTTTGTTTATCAATTACGAGTAGAGGGGTATTGATGACCCCAACTATAATAGTGGATTTGCCTATTTCTCTTTTCCATTGCATCAGCTTTGCATCCTATGTTTTTACATGATTATTGATATAGTTGGATTAAAATCTACCATATTTGTAACTGTTTTCTTTTTGTTGCATTTTTCCTCTTTTTAAAATCTCCCTATTTTTTGTCTTCTATGTTTTAATGGAGCATTTTTTATGATTACATTTTCACTCCTCTCTTAATCCAGTGATTATACTTCTTTCAAATTTTTTAGTAGTTGCTCTAGAGTTTCTAATATATGTTTCTCAAACACTTTATATGTAGTGAAGTTACCTTATAACATAATATTGCCAGTTCCTCTCACTCATCTCTAATGGCATTTCTGTCAGTCATTCATTTCACCTAACTGTATATTGTAATCATCCCTCAATATATTCTTTATTACTTTAAGCAAAGTTTTAGATCAATTAAGAATCAGAAAAATAAAAGCTTTTATTGATCTTTATTTGTGCCTTTCCTAATGTTCTTATTTTCTTGATGTAAATTCAAGTTTCTTATCTATATATTCATATTTTCTTTGTATCCTTACTTACATCTCCCTTTGTGATATTGGGCTTCCCTAAATACTCCTTCTCAGAGAGAGTCTGAACTTTGCAGCTCTTGCAACTCTAGTTCACTGTTATTTTACTGGAGCTCAATTAATGTTCTGTTGAGGTTTTGGTGAGGAGAAGCATTGCATAATTCTACTAATAAATCTTTGTCTTTTCCAGTGCATTTGGGCTGTACTTTCATAAACATTTCTTGCTTTCCACACTTCTCCCTTAGGTAAAACAGGAAGGTACGCCGGGCGCGGTGGCCCACGCCTCTAATCCCAGCACTTTGGGAGGCCGAGGCGGGCGGATCACGAGGTCAGGAGATCAAGACCATCCTGGCTAACATGGTGAAACCCCGTCTCTACTAAAAAAATACAAAAAATTAGCCGGGCGTGGTGGTGGGCGCCTGTAGTCCCAGCTACTCAGAAGGCTGAGGCAGGAGAATGGCGTGAACCCGGGAGGCAGAGCTTGCAGTGAGCCCAGATTGTGCCACTGCACTCCAGCCTGGGTGACAGAGCAAGACTCTGTCTCAAAAAAAAACAAAAAACAAAAACAAAACAAAAACAAACAAACAAAAACAGGAAGGTACAAGGGGGCTGGAGACGGAGAAATATCCTTTCCCCAAGTGAGTGAGACTCTGGTACGTCCTTTATCCCTAATTAGGCCTCTGTTATGGGGAATACTCTGCACCTATTTTTAAGTGATTCTTCTTCTTCTGCCAAAGCCACAAAGGGATGTTTTTTGACTGTTCACCTTAGAAACTTGTGGAGTTTCTGAAGGCAAAACTCATAAAAGAATGGTGGGCCCTTTATGGCTGTGACCCCTAGGAGTTTCTCCTTGTTCAGCTACTCCACACTCAGCCTCTAGCAATTTGTCAAAGTAATCATTCAGTTATTACTATCATCTTATGGCTCCAGAGGTTTCTGCTTCAGTTAAACAGCTCTTGGTTATCACTCTCAGAATTCACTAATGTCTTCACATTTTAGGGTGGCGTTTGTCCTGGTGACCTCAATTTTTTAGTAGATTTCAGAAAAATTATTGATTTTCAGTTTTTCATTATTTTAAGGGAGGGATGACTTCCAAACTCTATACATTACAGCTGAAAAAAGAAGTCCTTTTGTTTATTGTAAGTCATGGAGATACAAGAGTCATCAAAGAAGAGACTTGTAGAGAAAGAGGTGGTAAGGTTTTAGAAACTTCAACATTTAGACATAAGCTACAGTAGAATAATCCAGTAATGAATTCTGAGAAGGGGTAACTCTTCGGAGATGGAATAAATGTCAGGAGACTGTGAAGTCATGAAGAGCAAGAAAAGAGAGTGTTTCAAGAGAAGGGAGCAGTCAACTAGCTGAATATTGCTGAGAGGTCAAGAAAACCCAAGATAGAGTAGTGTATATTTGATTTGGCAAAAAGGAAGTCATGGTTGGTTTACGTAGGAGTAGTTTTAATAGAAAGAGATAGAAAGAGTGTGGATATGAGTATAAGAGTGTATGTGATGAAGAAGGAGAGCGGAAGCCAGACTGGAATAGGTGAGGTGAAAGAGTTTATTAAAGAGTAGAAGTGAAGATATCAGGTTGATTTTCAAGGAGAATATCTCATCAGAAGAACAGCTACCTTTAACCCTGAATTATTTAGAAAACCCTGGGTTACTGAAAGTCTGTCTGTTCATCTGTTTATATAGATTTCCCATAAATCTGATTTGCAAAATAGGAATAATAACAAACAAGATAAATTGTATTTTTTTTTTTTTTTTGAGACAGAGTCTCGCTCTGTTGCCCAGGCTGGAGTGCGATGGTGTGATCTCGGCTCACTGCAACCTCCACCTCCCAGGTTCAAGCAATTCTCCTGCTTCAGCCTCCTGAGTAGCTGGGATTAGTGCCTGCCACCACACCCAGCTAATTTTTGTATTTTTTAGTAGAGATGGGGTTTCGCCATGTTGGCCAGGCTGGTCTCGAACTCCTTATCTCAGGTGATCCACACACCTTGGCCTCCCAAAGTGCTGGGATTATAGGTGTGAGCCACTGCACCTGGCCAATAAACTGTGCTATTAATGAGACAATAACAATGTTAAAATATTTTGGGAGGGACTGTAATAGCCTAGCTTTACTTCTCCAAGGAAAATTCTGGGGTCTAAATTTAGGGAGTCTCCTATAGATGGTTAAGAACTTTACCAAACATAATGGTCCCTTTGATAAAGAGAAATAGTTGCAATCTTGGGATATAATTTTTATGATTCCTACATGTATCTAGGATTTTCAAAGGGAATAATATGAAGCAACAGTATATATATAGGGTTACTACATATATAGAGAGTCTACTGGGGAAAAAGCATTGCTCCTTTTTCATAGGTCAGTTACTCTTCTCATCCACCAGCCTCCTTGGAAACAAACATTACAACCCTTCCTACTTCAAGGACAAAGAGTTAAGTGACTGCATCAGAGCCTGCCTTTGAGACCAGAATTTAATCAGGCATTCTGAGAAGGCAGACCCCATGAAGGCCAAGGTAGTAGGTCTAATTGCTTTTATTTGCGCGCTGTGTACTGTGTGCACTGTTTCCCTGTAAGGAACTATATACTTCAAATGAGGTTTCTCAATTAAAGTGAAACAACTTAGTCTGGCAAGTTGAGTTTTTTAATGAACTTTTGAAACTTCCCTTCTTAGCATGACTCTAATGATACATTATCATAGAACAAATTCATCATTCATTAACTCCAAATCAAATCCAATTTTTCTACCCAGGAGCACTGCCTTTCAAAAATTAGCTGTGTGAATTCCTCTGCTTAAAGTATAATAGCATCGTGTTAGAGGAGGGTGAATTTCAAATGTGTGTACCTACACAAATCCCTGCCGACTTCCAAAATCAACTACTACCACAGATACCCACTGGGATATTAGAACACAGCAGGACATAACAGGGCCTAAGACAGTGTAATCAGCCACTCTGTTCTCTGAGGCAGGTTTCCTGAGTAGCAGGCAGAATGAGAACTCTGACAGGGATTGCTGCCAAAGAAGTGAGAGCATGTGGTTAAGGTATTCATACTTAGTACTTTTCTTTTTCTTTTATCCTGAATTTTCTCTTCTCATAAATATACCTCCTTGGGTTTCCTTTGTGTTTACACACAGGCTTCCATTTTCCTTCACACAGTTCTTTCTTCCTGTTTCAATACGTGTCAGCAAATTCTCTTTGCATCTTTAATCACCTAATGAATTTTTCAGAAATAAATTTTTTTTATGAATAGTTGCTAATACTACCATGGGTCTTATTTTTTCAATTTCTTTCACTCGTTTTTCTTTAATTTCCATGAGTGTTTTACTTTCAATAATGATTCTCCCACAGCTTTCTTTTCACCATCTAAAAGTGAAAAGAAACCAACACTAGTGCTTATTTCTCAAGAAATGTTTCTTGTTTTTCTATGTAAATAATGCATCAACCTAAACACATGACTCTCAAACAAGCCATGTTTTACTTTACTATGTATGTACAAGAGGTGAAATCCTCTACACAATACTGAAGAGCGTATTATTCAAATTTTTATCAGCAAAGAACAGCAGCAGGGTAACACCTAAAACCTCTAGAGAAAAACTTGGCTGCTTCAAGGCTGACCCTCTGGGAGGAAGAGAAAATTCTGTTTTCGGGAAGTTGGCTAAGTAGTATTTTTTATTTTTTGCAGTTCACCACACCTTTGCTATAGCATATCCAGATTCTATGACATAGAAAAAGAAGTCACTTCACCGTTTGAATACACTCTCTAACTTCTTATTAATATTTAGACAGACATCATGCTTTATATCTTACAGAATTTTTGTCACTTATATTTGAAAAATAAGAAAAAGCAACCTATAGAATTTGAAAATAGAATTCACCTTAGGGAAAAAAGAAAACTTAATGAACTTCAAGGAAAGGCACTCTGGTTTTAGGTTTTTGTTTGGCTAGGCTAGCATTCACCTCTCATTTTTAGAAGGAGGAAAATTAATATTTCATCAAAACTTTTTTGCAGTGATAAATTTTGAAAGGAGATTAAGACACCTAATTATAATTTCTAAACCTAACTATAAGGTGAATTATGAAAGACAAGTATTTCATTTATGAAGTGAATTTTTGAGATGAAATGATGAATGCCAGCAATCAATAAAATAATTCAAATTTTATGATATAGATAAGTAAAATGAAAAAAAAAATATTTTTTTTCTTCTTATAGACAGGTGAATTAATTTTATCTCCAAGATATCTTTTGTCTGAATGCCCTTTGGTGTTTAATAACATGATCTCAATATCAACGCTTCTAGCAAAGTAATCACAAACACATTTGTAAGATCATCAATTTCTACCTTTACATTTCCAGGAGTTTATTTGTTGGGTCATACAGGATAACTAAGGGACTTGAAAATAATCTGTCTGTCCAACTATATTTTTTATTTATTTATTTTCATAATTTTCCATATTATGACTGGTGTGTTGGAGTCGTGAATTAGAAAAAGCTGCTATGGAACAAGAGTGTGGTCCACAGAGGTTATTCTCCTTCAACTGATGAGTATCAGAGCTAGAATTAGAACCGAGTGAGCCTGATTCCCACACTAGGGTGCTTTCCATTTTATCAAAAAGTTTCCCTCCTCATGAGGCATAGACAAAACATATTTATCAACTAATATAATAAGGTAGGAAAGGAGTAAAATTATATGCCCTCCCAAACTGGCCTCAAATAATAACTCTTCTCTGATGCTTTTCTTGGTACTTCTTGGCCAAGTAGACACTTCCTTTTGAATTTCTCAGAATATGTATTATATTGTAATATATATATTTTTTCCACAGGATCCTTAGTGTATCACTTTGCCAGCCAGAAACCTCTGTGGCCGGCGGCGCCTCTGCTTAGGTTTTGCTCACTCCACTGGGCTCTTGGCCCAGTAGGCTGCACTCCGCTTGCGCTACTGGCTTGGATCCCATGCCTGCCAAGGGCAAACCAGGCATGGAGTGGTGAGAGGTGTGTGAAAGAGTAAGTGTGGGGTTTGGCCACTGTGCACAGCCAGGCATGTTGGCTGCTGTGACAGGGCAGGCAGCTCCAGAAGCTGGCACAGGTGCTGGCTCTGTGCGAGGCTGTGGCTGGACCAGGTGTACCACAAGCAGCTTCCACTGCAGGTACCAGGGACCACGGTGCCAACCAAAAGCTCAGAGACACCAGGAACCACAAAGTCCCAAAGAGAGTGTTACAGCATGTCACAGACCTGGCTCAGAAAGCCCTGGGGTCTGGGCTCCCAGAAGGGCCACAGTTCTCTCATTCTTGTTGCCTGTAGTGTGGTGAGCAGGGCAGGGGGGAGCATGGGGAAGAGGGGAGTGTCTTTTTGGGGGGCATCTTTCAGCCTGTTTGTGTTACAGCTCTTTCAGTTTCACTGCCCCACTCTGGCCCATGGCGCTTGGGTTGGTCCAGCCCTGCCACTGCTTCCCATCATGTGGGATGGCTACCTGAAACCAGCAGAGGACAGGAGGGCTATAGTGTTACAGCAGCTCTGGCTTGGGGAATCCTGAGGTCTGGGTCACCAGAAGGCTCACCATTCTTCACTCCCACAATCCAGGAGGGTGTTACCACCTGCAGCTTGGTGAGCCAGCCAGGAACAGTTACAGCTTCTTTCACTCCTACCGTTCAGTGAGTCCCAAGTTCTTGTTCCGCATCCAGAAAGCATGAGTTTACACAGACAACTAGAGGGTGAGCAAGGCAGAGAGGAGCTTTACTGAGTGACATAACAGCTCTCAAGAGACCCGAAGTGGGGAGCTCCTATCCTCAGGCAGGTCATCCTGATGAGTGTCTGAATCTGGCTTAGTCTGGGGTTTTTATGTGCTCAGAATGGAGGATGTCTGTGCCAACTGGTCCATGGGTGGCCATGGGCAGACCTGGATAAAGCACCATCCAACTGGATGGGAGGTATCAATGAAGTTCTCACTCCAGGTTGTGGACTTCACCCGGAACTGGCAGCCCAGCCCCCAGGCTTCAGGCCATTCCTGGCTTTAAGGTGGGGTTTTACTGGGGACCTGCCCCTCCCCGCCTAGGAACCTGTCTGCCTCCTGCTGCTGTCACAGGATCCTTGGGGTGTCACTTTGCAGGCCAGAAACCTTTGTGGCCAGTGGCGCTTTTGCCCCAGTTTTACTCGGGCCTGCTCGTCTCATTCCTCCCACTTGGCCTGGGAGGCTGTGCTCAGCTCATGCTACCAGTCTGGATCCCACACCTGCCAAGGCCCAGCCAGTTATGGAGCAGTGAGCAAGTAAGCATAGGGGTCCAGATGCTGCACACAGCCAGGCACACCAGCTGCCATGGGGCAGGAAGCTCCAGGTGCCAGCATTGGTGCCAGCTCCCTGCAAAGCTGTGGCTGGACCAGGCGTACTACAAGTGGCCTCCACTGCTGGCACCAGGGAACATGGTGGCACCCAGAAGCTTGGAGTTTCCAGGAACCACAGAGCCCCACAGAGGGTGTCACAGCCCTGGCTCAGGGAACTTTTAGGTTTGGGCTCCCCAAACCTAAAAGGAATGCAGCTCTTCTCTCCTTCATGTTGCCCGTGACATGGCAAGTGAGGGACATGTTTCAGCCCTGTTTGTGTTACAGCTCTTTCAGTCCTGCCATTTGGTGGGTCCCAAGTCTTGTCCTGTGTCCAGGAAGCAGGAAATTTGTGGACAACTGGAGGGTATGGTGAAGAGGTGCTTTACTGGGTGACAGTTCAGCTCTCAAGAGACCCAGAGTGGGCAGCGCCTATCCATAGGCAGGTCGTCCCATTGAGTGTGCAGCTCTCAGCAAAGAGGAGACCCATAGCAGATAGCTCCTATCCACAGGGTGGTTGTCCTGATGTCTCCTCAGCTCTCAGCTAAGAAGAGACCCACAGTGGGTAGCTCCTTTCTGCAGGCGGGTCATCCCAACATCTGCTCAGCTCTCAGCTGAGTGGAGATCCACACTGGGTAGCTCCTGTCTACAAGCAGGTCGTCCTGACATCTGCTCAGCTCTCACCTGAGGGGAGACCCACAGGGGGTAGCCCCTGTCTGCAGGCAGGTCATTCTGATGTCTGCCTGAGTCTGGCTGAATCCGGGGTTTTATGATGTTCAAACGGGAGAAAGTACATTCTGATTGGTCCATGGACGGTCATGGGTGGGCCCAGAAAAAGCATTATAAGCCTTGCACCCCTAGGCTTCAGGTCATCCCAGGCCTGAAGGTGGCACTTCACCAGAGACCTGCCCTTTCTGCCCAGGAGGCTGTCTGCCTCCCACCGTCATCAACTTGCTGACCCTGGTGCCCGTGCTGTTGGTGCTGAGGGACGCCTACAGGCCTGCGCTGATCTACCCTCAGCCGCGTCTCAGGCTCCCTCCCATGTTCCTCTCTGCGCTGATCCGCCCTCAGCCCCTTCTCAGCCCGCCTCCAGTGCACCTTGCTGCCCAAAGTCTGGAGAAGGCGGAAGCCGCAGGGGACTGGTGTGTCGGTGCTGCCCTGGGTGCACACACACCTGGCTGGGTCCCAACAGTGCCCAGGCTTGGCTTCAACTTTGCTTCAAAATCAGAGCAGGCACCCAGGAGCCAGGAGAGGCTGGGCAGTGGGAGCAGCCATTTCCAAGTCTGTGGAGGTAAGGGGGGCTTCCTGAGCCCCTGAGAGTGCAGGAATGCCCAGATCTGCAACCCGCTGGGTGGCTGCAGCTGTGCCCGGGAGGGCAGGGCTCCTTTCTCTCCAACTCAGAAGGGGTGGGGTTTCTGCCGGTTCCCTGTTCCTGCAGGCTCCCACTGCACCTCCCCCACTGCATCCTGGTCTTTGCAGCAGCCACTCCAGGTGGGTGCTGCTGTCATAACCGCCATCAACATGCCATCCACGGTGCCCAGGCTGTCCACATCAAGAGGCGCCTGTAAGCCCGAGTTGAGCCACCCTCAGTCTCCCAGCCTCCTTCCCACTCTACTTGGGGTCCAAAGTCCTGAGGGGGCCGAGGCTGCAGATGGGCAGGCGTGTCAGCGATGTCCCAGGGCATGCATATCTGGCCAGGTCACTACAGTGAGGGCTCAGCTACAACTTTGCTCTGCACCAGAGTGGGCACCGGAAGCGTGGAGAGGCCAGGGAGCAGGAGCAGGCACTTCTGAGCCTGCAGGGGCACAGGGCTTCCGGGGCCGAGAGAGCACATGTCTGGAGCTGCGGTTGAGCAGCTGCAGCTGCACCCAAGAGTGCTGGCTCCTGTCCCACCAACTCAGTAGGGCGCGGGACTCTCACTGGGATCACCTGTTCCCAGTCCCGGTTCTGCAGAGCATGCAGCCCCGGCTATGCTTCTCCCACTGCAGCTGGGATCCTCTCAGCGGCTGCTCCAGATGCACCACCTCTGCCATCATTTCCTTATATTTATATGCGTCCCACTAGCCTGTGAACTGTTTCCAATTAAAAAGTAAATAATAGCACATCTTTATAATCCCAGAGAGTGAATGGATGTGTAATGTACGAATGTACAAATTAATGAATACTGCAGCAGAGGGAAAGAGAAAGACAACTAACATCTACTGACTGCCCACTATGGACCAGGCTATTTGATTCACATGTAAAATGTTATCTGTAATATCTTAACTACTTGTCACAACAGGCTTATACAATTCATATTTTATTACACATTTTGGTGGGATTGTTGGATCATATTGTAGTTATATTTTGATTTTGTTGCAGCTTTTTCTATAGAAAAAGCCTTTTGTTTTTTCATAATGGCTGTATTAATTTACATTCCCATCAACAGTGTTTAAGGGTTTGCTTTTCTCCACATTATCACTGACACTTGTTATCTTTTGTCTTTTTCATAATAGCCATCTAAACTAAAGTGAGGTTAATAATATTTCATTGTGGTTTCATTTGCTTTTCCTTGATGATTACTGATGTTGAGTATTTTTTCATATAGCTGTTGGTCATTCATATGTCTTTTGAGAAATGTCTATTTAGGTATTTTTCACTTTTAAATTATGGGGTTTTTTTTTTTGCTATCGAGTTGAGTTCTTTTTATATTTTGGATATTAACCCCTTGTCAGTATATAGTTTGCAAATATTTTCTCCTGTCCTGTAGGTTGTCTCTTCAGTCTGATGATTGTTTTTATTGCTGTGCAGAAGCTTTTTATGCTGATGTATCCCATTTGTCTATTTTTGCTTTTGTTGTCTGTGCTTTTGAGGTGTTGTCCAAAAAAAATTATAGCCCAGACCCATGTCATGGTGCTTTCTCCCTATGTTTTTTTTTCTAGCAATTTCATAGTTTTGAGTTTTACAGTTAACTCTTTAATCCATTTAAATTGATCTTTCGTATGGTGAGCGGTAAGGATCTAATTTTGTTCATATGCTTATGAGTATTCAGTTTTCTTAGCACCATTTATTGAGGAAACTGTCCTTTCCCCATTGTGTGTTCTTGGCACCTTTGCAGAAAATCATTTCACTGAAAATGTCTGGATGTATTTCTGGGCTCTATAGTCTATTACATTGGTCTATATGTCAGTTTTTATTCCAGTACCATGCTATTTTGATTACTATAGCTTTGTAATGCATTTTGAAATTAGGTAAAGGGGTTAATAATTCAAAGTGTTAAATTGCTTTTTGAAAGTCACACAACCAATGAGCCATTATTTAACACTAAGTCTGACTGATTTGAAGCTCCTGCATCTATCTTAGACATAACATGGGATAATAATGATGAGTAATTATTCACTCCCAAACAGTGAATTGAGAGTTGTTTACATGATATGTCATTTCTTTTTCACAACAATTTTAAACAGGTGGGTACTATTGTTAGCACAATTTTTTAGCATCATTTTACAGATTATGAAACAGAGATTTGGAAAGATTTGGTAACTTTTTCAAAGTCATATAGGTTGTCAATGCCAAACCAGGATTTCAATGCAGATCTGGGTAACTTTAAAATGAACATACTTAGAAATTGAATGACATATATAAAGACATCATTATTAAAAATAAATAATGGCAACAACAACAACAACAAAACAGTTGTGGCAGGCACTTGTGCTGCACTGTACTACATTCCCGGATTTCAGCACAGCTGTGGTGGACAGTTCCCTGTACTTTCTAGCTCCCATGTGAAAACTGCAGACTTCCCTTTGTCAGACACTACCAATACCACTCAACAGTGTCCATGTAATTTGTTAAATAAAGAAGAGCTAACTTTCTTAGGAGTAAACTTTAATGAGGTTACGAAGTCAGTGGATAACAGCTTTCATTCTGTAGTGGTATAATTCTGAAGCTCAGTCTCTATGGTTCTTCATAGAATTCTTAGAGGGATTAAGTTCATCTGCCCAGGATGATAAGTTAACATACCTTTGATTGATTTTTCTCCCTTTACTCTCTCAATTCTTCTACTCCTTCAGTTATAGTTCCTCAGTCGCCTCCAAAGTAAACTACTTGCTCTCAAGTTTGCTTTAGGAGAAAAAATGAACTAAGGCAATGGATATAACAAAAGGAGAATAAAAGTAGTTTACATTTAATGAAACATTTTATATAATTTACTTGAGTGTGGAAATGTGGTGGGCACTACAAACTACTAAAAATTAAAACGTGCTTATGTAAAGGGATATACATATAGATGAAAAGATAGATGATAGATAGATATTTAGATAGATAGATACAGATTTAAGGCAGTATTGCCTGGTATTGCCCTTCTTTTCTTCACTATGAAGTCCTGGATTATCTCCCTTTAAAATTTTTTTTATTTGGTCGAGATAAGAAATGATATTAGAAGTCTTTATTTCTTCCCCAACCACCACATGGGAAAAATAGCCTGTAAGTCATGTATAAAATAAACAAAAAATGTATAACATCTGCTTTTGAGCAGAATCAGATTTTGCTCAACTACCTGAATGGTAGTAGTTCTGGCTGACTACTAGTATTGGCTTCAATACTAGTTTTGTAGCCAGAATTGCAAAACAAAGCCTATGCCTGCCATCTAACCTGCAATGGAAAAGATCAACTCTACTGCCCAGTGACCTTTTATTCCATTTCCCCCATTCACCTGTTACAACAAAAGAATATCAAAATAGTCATATCTTCTTTTAATCCATGCAGTGTTCTTCTTCTAAGTGTTTCCTACCCTGTCTTCCCACAAATAGACAAACACACAGACAGAAATTTTTCTAGGTATAACAATTCCATATATTTATCCATTGTTAATAGAACCTATGACGTACTTCAAAATATTTCTAATACATAGTTGGGAATTCACAAAGTATAACATGGTTATCAGCTTTAGTTTTATGACCTTAATATTTATAAGGGATTTAATCTGCTGTAATTAATTAGATTTAAAGCTTTGCAGAAGAAAAATTCGTATAAGAATGAGGGTCTTCCTCTGCCCTACAAAATTTGTGGGAGCTGGAGTTTCTTAAATCACTTTTTTTGGTGCAAGTATTTCAACATTTATGTTTTGCAATGCTTTGTAATGTCACCAATATTGCAAAAGTTTGAGCAAGCCTGCTAGACATTATAAGTGACTATAAGATGGTATCCTCTGAGTACTCAAGGCTCCGGTAATGTTTTATGCCCATCACTCTCTAAGACTTTCTTGGATCTTAGAAGAGGAACCCTGATTTACCTGTCAGAGATTAACAAGAACACAAATTATATTCTATTTGGATGATATAGTTTTTTGTTTTATTTTTGCTTGTTTAAACAAGAATGCTAGGGGTCATTCCAAAGTGAAGGGAATTATGTCTAAATGGTTGTCTTAGTGGAGTTTATAAAATAGTTATTTGTGGGTGATTTCAAAATTCAAGGTTATGTTAAAGCAGGATCAATTTTACTTGTAAAAAATGGCAACATTTACTAGATAATTTGCATCAGGTAATTTGAATTTCAAAGATGTTTCCTAACAAACTGGATAAGTTAGATAAGAGTAGAGTGATTCCTTTTAGGGAGGATCATGAAAGTTATTTTCTGTCAATAGCAAATATGTTTCCAATTGTGAGGTATTTTAAGGAGTTTTTCAGAAGACAAGTGGAGTCACAGCTACTTCTTTAGCGTTCTTACAAAAAAAAAAAGAAATCTTAGGAGGAATGTAACAGAAATCTATACAGAGAGATGGAAGCTGGACTCAATATGACACTGAAGGATCTGGAATTGTGACTGTATGTGGCCATTTTTCTCGCTAACATGGTTTATTTAAAGCGACTAAAAAGTTTTCTCACAACCAAGTGGCTTGCATTTTTTTTGGAAACTATCTTTAAAAAATTAATAAGAAACAATATCCTCAGACATTTATAAGCTGTGACCAAAGAAAATTTGCTTACTTTATGCTATAAATTAAATGTCAAGAATATGTCATCTAATGATGGAAGAAGGAAGGAGTGATAGAGGGAAAGTTAGTTTGGATAGCATTTTATTTTCTTTCCTGATAATATAATCACATTATGTCATGTCTATATGGTCCTCAATATAAAGTATTGCGGATTGTGCATTAAAACACACTGAAGACATCATCTAGAAATAGAAGTTTTAACCCCACCCTCTTTCATCGTGTCAGTCATTTCTCCAAACTAAAAATTCTCTGTGCTAGTAGAATCGCCTTCATACTATGAAATTTGAGGTTATACACTAATTGTTTTAACATAACTATCTTTTTTTTCCCCACAACTCATCAATATGTGTCCTCCACATCTAGTGTCTTCTTTATCCCATGCTTCAGGCACCTTGTTTTTTTCCCCTTTTGCTTTTGGTCATGTTTTAAACACTCATTGGTATGTCTTGTTTCTCTCATATACCTACTTGATACTTCCAGGCACATTCTTTGCCACCTCTTCCATGAAATCTTCCCCATCTATATTTCAGCCCACAGTGATCTAAGATGCCAATAACAAATATTTATTTTACAAATGAAAACATGTGCCTTGTATAATTTGCTTCTTTCTTAGGAGTTAGTAGTAGCATACTGCTGTGGAAAGAATAATTGATAGGCAACACTATTTTCAGTATATTTACTCTCTAATTCTTAATATTCACACATGTAGAATGAAGACAGTGATATTTATAATTCTTGAAATATTTATAGAAATTCTTGAAATATAACAGAAATGTAAGGCATTTATACAACTGAAATAATTATTTCTAAATACTTTACATATGTACTTTTTATCCTAAGCCCTAAGAGAACAGATATGCCTTAGTGTATATTTGTTTACAACTTTTGCAGCATGTTGGAAGAAATATATAATAATAATAAAAATAGCAAATATTAACAGTGTTCATATATGTCCTGTATTGTGCTAAGTGCTTGGTATACATCATCTCATTTAATTGCTTATTACATTATTTTGCTGGTGACAAAACTTAGTTTCAGAGAGTAAATAGCTTGTCTAATCCACATACTTAGCTAACAGATGGAGGAATTCCAATCCAAGGATTATTGAATTCAAAACCCATCTTTTTTTTTGCACATTTAAAGATGAGGGGGGAAAGTTTATGGAAAAAAAATGGATTGTTTTGTAGATGACAGTTTCTATAAATTGAAACTATTTAGGTCTCTGATTGTTACTCTGAGCTCAAGTAAGTTGCAAAAACTGGAAAGAAACTCAGTTATGGCTGTGGACAATAACAGATGGGCATATAAACCTAGTACTTTGCTTAAACTTTGGGTTTCCATAACATTATTTTTGATGTATGTTAAAAGCTGCCAAACAGAACAACTAGCTTTTCATTTGCATGGCCACACTGTTTAATTAACACCTGACCAGGTAGCAAGTTAAGATGATAAAGTGAGTGAGAAGATTGCCATATTCAAAATAGGTGATCAATTAGTAGAATATTCCAACTGTTGTTTAAAAAGGAAAAAACAAATAATGAGAATTGTGAAGCTAGATTTAGTCAAAGCTGCAATTGGACATATTAAGGCCTTGCAATTGGACATATTAAGGCCCAAATAAAATCATATCTTTTAGAGTTGGGGTAATTATTAAATGTTTCTATATTTCTTTCTTTCCACTCAATTATGTATGCATTAATAACATATAATTGATAGATACAATTGTATAGATTTACAGTGTACAAAGCTATATTTTGAAATATGTATATATTGGGAAATGATTAATTTAGCTAATTAAAATATACATCACGTGATACTTAATCTGTGTGTGTCTGTATGTGGTAAGAACATTTAATATCTACTGTCAGCAATTTTCAAGTATATAATAATTTATGATTAAACTATAGTCACCATGCTATGCAACAGATCTTCAGATTTATTCTTCCTGTCTAATGAAACTCTGTGTCTTTTGACCAACATCTCCCCATGCACGTCTTCCCCAACAAGCCCTTGGAAATTGCCATTTTACTCCAGGCTTCTATGAGTTAGTTTTGATTCCACATACAAGAGAGCTCAGGAGATATTTGTCTTTCTGTGTCTGGCTTATTTCACTTAGCATAATATCGTCCAGCTTTTCTCAACACCATCTAAATCATTTATCTTTTATCTTGTTGATAATGGATATTCTAACACTGGTGAAGTGATAGCTCATAGTTTATTTATTTT
Organism: Pongo abelii; assembly: GCF_028885655.2. Taxonomy (NCBI): domain Eukaryota; kingdom Metazoa; phylum Chordata; class Mammalia; order Primates; family Hominidae; genus Pongo; species Pongo abelii. The sequence goes on along the minus strand of NC_071990.2, from coordinate 122,194,282 downwards.
TATAATTTTTTTATTTTTAATTTTGTGGGTATATACATTTTATGGTACATGAGATGTTTCAATACATACAGGAATGTAATGTGTAACAATTATATCCCAGAGAATGGGGTATCCATCACCTCAAGCATTTATACTTTGTGTTGCAAATCCAGTTGCACTCTTTTAGTTATTTTAAAATATACAATTAATTTATCATTGATTATAGTCACCCTTTGTTGTGCTATCAAATACTAGATTTGATTCATTCTTTTTATTTTTTGTACGTGTTAACCATCCCCACTTCTCTCCCATCCCACTACTACTTTTCCCAGCCTCTGTTAACCATCCTTCTACTTTCTATCTCCATGAGTTTAATTGTTTCAGATCCTACAAATAGGTGACAACATGCAATGTTTGTCTGTGTCTGGCTTATTTCACTTAGCATAATGATTTCCAGTTCCATCCATGTTGCTGCAAATGACAGAATCTCATTTTTTTTTTTATGGCTGAATAGTACTCTATTACATATATGTACCACATTTTCTTTAGCCATTCATCTGCCAATTGACACTTAGGTTATTTTCTGTCTTAGCTATTGTGAACAGCACTGCAACAAACATGGGGGAGTGCAGATATCTCTTTGATATACTGATTTCCTTCATTTTAGGTATATACCCAGTAGTGGGATTGCTGGTTCATATGGTAACTCTATTTTTGGTATTTTGAAGAATCTTCAAACTGTTCTCCATAGTGGTTGTACTAATTTACATTCTCACCGACAGTGTAGGAGGGTTCCCTTTTCTCCCCATTCTTACAAGCATTTGTTTTTGCCTGTCTCTTGAATATAAGCTATTTCTACTGGTGTAAGATGATATCTCATTGTAGTTTTGATTTGCATTTCTCTGATGGTTAATGATGTTGAGCACTCTTTCATATACCTGTTTCCCATTTGTATGTCTTCTTTCAAGAAATGTCTACTCAGATATTTTGCCCATTTTTGATCAGATTATTAGAATTTTTCTATAGAGTTGTTTGAGCTCCTTATATATTCTGGTTATTAATCCCTTGTCAGATGGGTGGTTTGCAAATATTTTCTGTGGGTTGTCTTTTCACTTTGTTGATTGTTTCCTTTGCCGTGTAGAAGCTTTTTAACTTCATGTGATCTCATTTGTCCATTTTTGCTTTGTTTGCCTGTGCTTTTGGGTATTGTGCACAAATTTTTTGCCAAGAACAATGTCCTGGAGATTTTCTTCAATGTCTTCTTGTGGTAGTTTCATAGTTTGAGGACTTTGATATAAGCTTTTAATCTATTTTGATTTGATTTTAGCACATGGTGAGAGGTAGGCATCTAGTTTCATTTTTCTGCACAGGGATATCCAGTTTTCCCAGCACCATTTATTGAAGAGACTGTCTTTTCCCCAAAGTATGTTTCTGTCACCTTTGTCGAAAATGATTTTTCTTTAGGTGTTCGGATTTGTTTATGAGCTCTCTATCTGTTCTATTGGCATATATGTCTGTTTGTATACAAGTACCATGCTGTTTTAGTTACTACAGCTCTGTAGTATAATTTGAAGTCAGGTAATGTGATTCCCTCCAGTTTTGTTCATTTTACTTAGGATAGCTTTGGCTATTCTGAGTCTTTTGTAGTTGCATATAAATTTTAGGATTTTTTTTTCTATTTCTGTGAAGAATGTCATTGGTATTTTGATAGGGGTTACATTGAATATATAGATCGCTTTGGGCAATATAGACATTTTAACAATAGTGATTCTTCCAATTCATGAACATGGAATATCTTTCAATTTTTTTTGTGTGTCCTTTTCAATTGCTTTCATCAGTGTTTTATAGTTTTCATTACAGAGATCTTTCACTTCTTTGGTTAATTCCTAAGTATTTAATTTTATGTGTGGCTATTGTAAATGGAATCAATTTGTAAATTTCTTTTTCAGATTTTTCACTGTTGGCATACAGAAGTGCTGCTGATTTTTGTATGTAGATTTGTATCCTGCAACTTTACTGATTTTTTTATCGGTTCTAACAGTTTTTTGTGGTCTTTAGTTTTTTCTAAGTGTAAGATTATATCAATATTATATTATCTATAAATGAAGATAATTTGACTTTTTAAAATTCCAATTTAGATGCCCTTTATTTCCTTCTCTTGTCTGACTGCTCTAGCTAGGACTTCCAGTACTCTGGAATAACAGTGGTGAAAGTGGGCATCCTTGTCATGTTCCAGATCTTAGAGGAAAGGCTTTCAGTTTTTTCCCATTTAGTATGATACTAGTTGTGGGTATGTCTTATATGGCTTTTATTATGTTGAGGTATGCACCCAATTTTTTTGAGTTTTTTTTTTTTTTTATCATGAAGGGATTTTGTATTTTATCAAATGTTTTTTCAGCATTAATTGAAATGAGCATGTGGTTTTTATCCTTCATTCTGTTGAATATGTTGTATCACACTGATTGATTTGCATATGTTGAAAACTCCTTGGGATTGTTTTCTTGATTTTTTTAGATAGTTCACTATTAGTGTATAGAAACACTATTGATTTTGTTTGTTGATTTTGTATGCTGCAAATTTACTGAATTTATTAGTTTTAACAGTTTTTTCAGTACAGTCTATAATTTTCTAATTAAGATCATGTCATCAGTAAGCTGACACAATTTTATTACTTTTATTTCAGTTTGAATGCCGTTTATTTCTCTTTCTTTCCCAATGGCTCTGGCTAGGTCTTCTATCCTATTGAATAGAAGTTGTGAGGTGGGCCTCTTTGTCTTTTACTAATCTTAGAGAAAAGCTTTCAGATTTTGACCGTTGAGATATGATGTTAGCTGTTGGCCTGTCACATATGGCCTTTATCAGGTTGAGATACATTCCTAAATACCTAATCTGTTGAAAGTTTAAAAGTTTATTTTTGTCATGAAAGGATGTTGAATTTTGTCAAACACTTTTTCCGCATCTATTCAGATGATTGTGTTTTTTTCTTCTTCTTATGTTTTTGCGGTGTATTCCATTTATTGATGTACATATGTGTAACAACCATCCCTGCAATCCAGGGATAAATCCTACTTGTTCATGATTTGTGATCCTTTTAATGTGCTAGTATTTGTGATAATTTTTAAATCTATGTTAATCCGTGATATTGATGTATAATGTTCTTCTCTTGCAATATCCCTTTCTGGAATTGTATTGGGGTAACACTGTCCTCACAAAATGACTTCCAAAATATTCCCTCTTCCTCAAATTTTTGAGTAGCATGAGCATTACTTCTTTGAATGTTTGCTAGAATTCGGCTATGAAGCTATTTAGTTGTAGACTTTCTTTTTTGGGAGGTTTTTGATTACTTGTTCAATGCCTTTACTTTTATTGGTCTGTTGAGATTTTCTATTTTTTTAAGACTTGGTCTTGGTAGGTTGTATGTTCCTAGGAATTTATCAATTTCTTCTAGATTATCAAATGTGTTATCATACAGTTGTTCAAAGTAGTCTCTTATGATTCTTTGTATTTAGTGGTATCAGGCATAATATCTCCTCTTTCATTTATGATTTTATTGATATAATATCCTTTTTTCTTGATCTAAATAAAGATTTGTTGATTTTGTTTATCTTTTCAAAAGACCAGCTCTTTTATTTTTCTTTTTTATCTATTATTTTATTTATTTATGCTTTAATATTTCTTTTCTTCTGCTGACTTTGGGTTTAGTTTGTTCTTTTTTATTCTAGTTCATGGAGATGTAATATTTGGTTGTTTACTTGAGATCTTTCTTCTTTTTAGATGTAGGTGTTTATCACTATAAACTCCCCTCTTAGAACTGCTTTTGATGTATCCTGAAGGTTTTGCTATGTTGTGTGTCCATATCTGTTTGTATCCAGAATTTTAAAAATTTCCTTTTTAATTTTTTCGTTGACCTATTTGTTGTCCAGGGACATGTTTAATTTTCATGTATTTGTGAATTTTCTCATGTTCTTTTTGTTATTGATTTCTAGTTTTATACAACTGTGATCAGATAAGATACCTGACATGATTTGATGTGATCTGTCTTATTAAATTTGCTATGGCTTGTTTTGTGGCCTAACATACGACCTCTATTAGAGAATGTTCTGTGTGCACTTGAAAAGAACGTGTATTCTAGTACTTTTGGATGGAATGTTCTGTATAAGGCTGTTAGGTTTATTTCATCTGTAGTATTATTCAAGTCTACTTCTTCCTTATTGTTTGTCTGTCTTGATGATCTACACATAGTTAAAAGTGAGGTATTAAAGTACCCTAGTATTATCGTATTGCTTTCTATTTCTTCATCTAATTCTGTTAATACTTTATATGTTTAGTTTCACTGATGTTGAATGCATATATGCTTAACATTTTTATATCATCTTGATGAATTGACCTCTTTATCATTATATAATGACTTTCTTTGTTTCTTTTTACAGTATTTGACTTCAAGTTTATTTTATCTGTCATAAGTATGGGTACTTCTATTCTCTCTTGGTTTCCATTTGCATGAAATATCTGTTCACATCACTTTACTTTTTGTCTATGTGTGTTTTTACAGGTGCAGTGAGTCTTTTGTAGGCAGCATATAGTTGGGTCCTTTTTTTTTTTTTTTTCTTTTATTATTATTACTATTATTATTATTATACTTTAGGTTTTATGGTACATGTGCGCAATGTGCAGGTAAGTTACATATGTATATATGTGCCATGCTGGTGCGCTGCACCCACCAACTCGTCATCTAGCATTAGGTATATCTCCCAATGCTATCCCTCCCCCCTCCCCCCACCCCACAACAGTCCCCGAAGTGTGATGTTCCCCTTCCTGTGTCCATGTGTTCTCATTGTTCAATTCCCACCTATGAGTGAGAATATGCGGTGTTTGGTTTTTTGTTCTTGCGATAGTTTACTGAGAATGATGATTTCCAATTTCATCCATGTCCCTACAAAGGACATGAACTCATCATTTTTTATGGCTGCATAGTATTCCATGGTGTATATGTGCCACATTTTCTTAATCCAGTCTATCATTGTTGGACATTTGGGTTGGTTCCAAGTCTTTGCTATTGTGAATAATGCGGCAATAAACATACGTGTGCATGTGTCTTTATAGCAGCATGATTTATAGTCCTTTGGGTATATACCCAGCAATGGGATGGCTGGGTCGAATGGAATTTCTAGTTCTAGATCCCTGAGGAATCGCCACACTGACTTCCACAAGGGTTGAACTAGTTTACAGTCCCACCAACAGTGTAAAAGTGTTCCTATTTCTCCACATCCTCTCCAGCACCTGTTGTTTCCTGACTTTTTAATGATTGCCATTCTAACTGGTGTGAGATGGTATCTCATTGTGGTTTTGATTTGCATTTCTCTGATGGCCAGTGATGGTGAGCATTTTTTCATGTGTTTTTTGGCTGCATAAATGTCTTCTTTTGAGAAGTGTCTCTTCATGTCCTTCGCCCACTTTTTGATGGGGTTGTTTGTTTTTTTCTTGTAAATTTGTTGGAGTTCATTGTAGATTCTGGATATTAGCCCTTTGTCAGATGAGTAGGTTGCGAAAATTTTCTCCCATTTTGTAGGTTGCCTGTTCACTCTGATGGTAGTTTCTTTTGCTGTGCAGAAGCTCTTGAGTTTAATTAGATCCCATTTGTCAATTTTGGCTTTTGTTGCCATTGCTTTTGGTGTTTTAGACATGAAGTCCTTGCCCATGCCTATGTCCTGAATGGTAATGCCTAGGTTTTCTTCTAGGGTTTTTATGGTTTTAGGTCTAACATTTAAGTCTTTAATCCATCTTGAATTGATTTTTGTATAAGGTGTAAGGAAGGGATCCAGTTTCAGCTTTCTACATATGGCTAGCCAGTTTTCCCAGCACCATTTATTAAATAGGGAATCCTTTGGGATGCAAGGCTGGTTCAATATACGCAAATCAATAAATGTAATCCAGCATATAAACAGAACCAAAGACAAAAACCACATGATTATCTCAATAGGTGCAGAAAAGGCCTTTGACAAAATTCAACAACCCTTCATGCTAAAAACTCTCAATAAATTAGGAATTGATGGGACGTATCTCAAAATAATAAGAGCTATTTATGACAAACCCACAGCCAATATCATACTGAATGGGCAAAAACTGGAAGCATTCCCTTTGAAAACTGGCACAAGACAGGGATGCCCTCTCTCACCACTTCTATTCAACATAGTGTTGGAAGTTCTGGCCAGGGCAATTAGGCAGGAGAAGGAAATCAAGGGTATTCAATTAGGAAAAGAGGAAGTCAAATTGTCCCTGTTTGCAGATGACATGATAGTATATCTAGAAAACCCCATTGTCTCAGCCCAAAATCTCCTTAAGCTGATAAGCAACTTCAGCAAAGTCTCAGGATACAAAATCAATGTGCAAAAATCACAAGCATTCTTATACATCAATAACAGACAAACAGAGAGCCAAATCATGAGTGAACTCCCATTCACAATTGCTTCAAAGAGAATAAAATACCTAGGAATCCAACTTACAAGGGATGTGAAGGACCTCTTCAAGGAGAACTACAAACCACTGCTCAAGGAAATAAAAGAGGATACAAACAAATGGAAGAACATTCCATGCTCATGGGTAGGAAGAATCAATATCATGAAAATGGCCATCCTTCCCAAGGTAATTTACAGATTCAATGCCATCCCCATCAAGCTACCAATGACTTTCTTCACACAATTGGAAAAAACTACTTTAAAGTTCATATGGAACCAAAAAAGAGCCCGCATCGCCAAGTCAATCCTAAGCCAAAAGAACAAAGCTGGAGGCATCACACTACCTGACTTCAAACTATACTACAAGGCTACAGTAACCAAAACAGCATGGTACTGGTACCAAAACAGAGATATAGATCAATGGAACAGAACAGAGCCGTCAGAAATAATGCCACATATCTACAAGTATCTGATCTTTGACAAACCTGACAAAAACAAGAAATGGGTCCTATTTTTTTTAATCCATTCTCCCACTTTATGTCATTAGATTAGATAATTTAATCCATAATACCAATACAAAGGTATTATTATTAGATAACAACTTATCAAATGTTTTTTCAGCATTAATTGAAATGAGCATGTGGTTTTTATCCTTCATTCTGTTGAATACGTTGTATCACATTGATTGATTTGCATATGTTGAAACCTCCTTGGGATTGTTTTCTTGATTTTTTTAGATAGTTCACTATTAGTGTATAGAAACACTACTGATTTTGTTTGTTTTTGATTTGTTATTGATTTGTTATTTGATTTGTTATTGATTTTGTTTGCTGCCATTTTGTTAATTGTTTTTCTAGTTGTTTTGTAGATCTCTTATTTCTTTGTTCCTCTATTGCTGTCTTCTTTTATGACTAAGTGATTTTCCCTAGTGGTATGTTTTGATTCTTTGCTTTTTATTTTTTTTTTATCAATTATAAATTTTACTTTGTGGTTACCATGAGGCATTCAAATAACATCTTGTAACATGTTTTTTTAAGCTGATGACAAATTTGATCAGAAAAACTCTGTACCTTCACTCAACTCTCCCCTCATTTTTAATTTTCAATTTCATGATTTACATTTTTTATATTGCATATTCCTTAAAATTTTTATAACTGTTATTGTTTTCAATACTTGGTCACTTAACCTTAAAATTAAAACCACAATGTGATATCACCTCACATCTATTAGAATGGCTATTATAAAAAAGACTAAAGATAACAAATGTTAATGAGGAGGTGGAAAAAAGGGAATCCTCATACACTGTTGTTGGGAATGTAAATTAGTGTAGCCATATGGAGATTAGTATGGTGGTTCCTACAAAAAATAAAAATAGAACTACCATATGATCCAACTGTCTCATACTGGATATATATTCAAAGGAAATAAAATCAATATGTCTAAGAGGTATCTATACTTCCATTTTTATTGCAATATTATTCACAATAGCCAATATATGAACAGCCGAAGTGTTGTGTTCATCAATAAATGAATGGTAAAGAAAATATGATATATGTACACAAAAAATACCATTCAGCCATTAAAAAAATAAAATTGTCATTTGTGACAACATGGATAGAACCAGAGGACATTATGTTATGTGAACTAAGCTAGGCACAGAAAGACAAATTCTGCATAATCTCACTAATATGTGGAATGTAAAAAAGTTGGCTTCATAGAACTAGAGAGTAGAATGGTGATTACCTGAGGCTGAGGTTGTTGGGGTGGTGTTGGGGGGATGTTGGTTAAAGGATACAAAATTTGTTATACAGGAGGAGTAAGTTCAAGAGATCTATTGTATAACATGGTGACTATAGTTAACAATTTATTGTATTCTTGAAAAAATCTAAGATAATTGATGTAAAGTGTTCTCATAACAAAATGATAACTATGTGAGATAATGCATGTCTTAGCTAGATATAGTCATTCCATAATGTATATATATTTCAAAACAATATTTTGTACATGGCAAATACATACAATTTTATGTCAACTAAAAAATATAAAAAGATTTACATACCACCATAAATTTCTACTCTGAATTTGACTATATTCTTAAGTTTACAGTGAGTTCTATAATTTCCTATGGGCTTGTGTTGTTAGTTGGAGTTCTTTCACTTCAGCTTGAAGAATTACCTTTAGTATTGTAAGAAAGGTATACTGCTTATGAATTCCCACAGCTTTTGTTTGGGAAAATCCTTATCTCTTCATTTCTGAAGGATAGCCTTGTTGGGTGATATGATTTGACTTTGTGTCCTCACCCAAATCTCATCTCAAATTGTAATCCCCATATGTCAAGGGAGGTAACTGGTGGGAGGTGATTGGATCATGGGGATGCTTTCTCCCATGTTGTTCTCTTGATAGTGAGTGAGTTCTCATAAAAGCTGATGGTTTTAAAAGTGTTTGGCAGTTCCTCCTTCATTCTCTCCTTTTCTTGCCACCTTGCGAAGACATGTGTTGCTACCTCTTCACCTTCTGCCGTGATTGTAAGTTTCCCGAGACCTCCCCAGCTATGTGGAACTGTGAATAAGTTAAACCTGTTTTGCTTATAAATTGTCTAATCTCATGGAGTCTCTTTATAGCAGTGTGAAAATGGACTAATACACTGGGTAAACATTAGCATTTTGTTGTTGTGTTGTTCAGCTCTTTAAATATATCATCCCATCTTCTCCTTGCCTGTAGAGTTTGTGCTGAGAAATCTTTGTTGCTTTTATCTTTCTCCTTTCAAAATTATTTTTTTGTTTTTGACTTTTGAGAGTTAAATCATAATTTCTTGGTGAAGACCTCTATATTTCATCTATTAGGAGTCTTTGGCCTTCATTGATCTGCTTGCTCATTTTCCACTCCGCAGTTGAGAAGTTTTCTGTCATGGTTTCTTTAAATAAACTTTCTTTCCTCTTCTCCTCTTGTATTTCTGGAACTCTCATAATTCATATATTGTTTCACCTGATGTTGTCCATAAGTCTCATAAGCTTTCTTCATTATTTATCATTTTTTTCTTTTTTTTTTTCCTCTGGCAGGGCAATTTCAAATGACCTGTCTTCATGTACATTTATTGTTTTTTTTCTACTCGATCAAATACGCTGTTAAAATTCTCTATGGAATTTTTCATTTCTGTTATTACTTAGTCCTTTTTTATGGTTTCTATCTCTGTTGAACTTCTCATTTTGTTTGTGTACTGTCTTCCTGATTTAGTTTAATTGTTCTTCTGTGTTCTCTTGGTGCTTACTGAGATTCTCTATATAATTTTAAAAATTCTTTGTCAGGCAGTTCCTAAATCTCTATTTGTTTAAGGTTGGTTACATGTGCTTTTGTTTTTTAAGGTTGTATGTACCCTGAATGTTTTTGATCATTGTGTGATTACATTTTGTTGATGCATTTGAAGAAATAGGCACCTATTTCAGTCTTTGTGGACTGATTTCTGCAGGGAAAGCCTTTTACTAGTCAGACCATACAGAGATTCTGGGTGGATCATCTGACAAGGTTCATGAGCAAGCTTAATGCCTGAGTCCTTAGCTTGACTGTCTTGTTGCCTTGGTCAGCAGGTGGGCAGACCTGGCACCAGGGTCTACAAGGGTTGTCTGGGAACTTGAGTTCATTAAGGCTAGTCTGGGTCCACTGCGGTGGGCCTGGATCCTAGGTTTATGGGGACAGACCTGGTGCTGGGGTCCACTGGAGTGGGCCTGTCAACTGGGTTCCTGGTATTGAGGCTGGAGCCTGTGTCGATGGGGATGGGCCTGGAGCCTGTTTCTACAGGGGTATGTCTACAACCTGGATCCGTGGAGGCTGGCCTGGTACTGAGTAGTTCTTGAGCTTGAGTTTGCACAGGTTTTAGAAATGCCCCTGTAAACTCCAACCTAGGACCAGCCTGGTTCTTGGGAGGGCATTTATCCCAGGTCTGTGTGCTGGGGTCTGTGGTTTCTTGTCTAGAGGCTAGGTTGTGGGGGTTCTGATCTGAGGCTGAGGCCATGGAGAACGTACCTAAAGGTGTGGTGGGGCCAGGAACCATAGGTCTTGAGGGACCTGTCTGGTGCTGGAGTCTAGTGGGGTAGGCCTGAACTTGACTCTTCTGGATCGTGGGGTCATGAAGGCCTGCTTGGAACCTGGCATTGGACTGGAACCTAAGTTTGTGGGAACTACCCTTGGGGATACCAGGGCTAACCTGACTCTGTGGCAGGCCTGAATACTAGGGCCACAGCTACTATTCTGGAGCCTGAGGTTGTGGAGGCTGGCCTAGCTGTGAAAGTGGCCTAAAGGCTTGATCTATAGATGCCAGTCTGGAATCTGATATTTGGGGGCTAGGCTAGCACCAGATTTCAATGAGCTGAGCCTGATGCTGGGACTGAGGAAAAATCAGGTGTTCATTTTACTCTCCTTCTCCCATCCAAAGTATATCTTTCTTCACATGTGGTCTTTTGAGATAGACTCTTTTCACTTACTAATATGCATTTACCTTTCCTCCATGTCTTTTCATGGTTTGATAGCTCATTTCTTTTTAGCTCTGAAGTATATTCTGTTGTTTGGATGACTAAAGTTTATTTATCATTCACCTACTGAAGGACATTTTGGTTGCTTCCATGTTTTAACAATTATGAGTATAGCTACTATAAACATTCATGTGCAAGTTTTTGTGTAGACATAAGTCTTCAACTCCTTTGGGTAAGTGTCAAGGAGCAGATTACTGGATTGTATAGTATGTTTATGCTTAGTTTTGTAAGAAACTGCCAAACTATCCTCCAGAGTGGCTGTGCCATTTTGCATTCCCAGCAGCAGTAAATGAGAATTCCTGTTGCTCCTTGTTATTTGGATTTGTCTGTTTTGGATTTTGGCCATTCTAATAGGTGTGTAGTGGTATTTCATTGTTGTTTTAATTTGTTATTCCCTTATGACATAAGATAGTGAACATCTTTTCATATGCTAATTTTCCATCTGTACATATTCTTTGGTAAGGTGTTAAGATAGTTTGTTCATTTTTAAATTGGGCTTTTTGTTTACTTACTGTTGTTTTATAAACTTAATTTTAAAATTCAAATAAAGGATATTTACATAAAAAACAAAATTTCTAAATACTTTTATTCTAAAATGAGGGTTTTTTACATTGTCATTGGAATTCATATGAATAATTTTATATATTCATGCATTTTCTGAAATATAAGAATGATCAAACTCAATGATTAATGGGAATGATTGTTAATTATATAGATGAAAATGGGAATTTTGAATTCATGGAAGGGCAAAGAAGAAACACAGTCTTGATTAGCAAAATTATCTTCCTATCTCTATGCAAGGTTAAAAATAATATGTTTGAGCATAAGTTTGGACAAAAGTTAGAACAATACTTGTTCAGTTTCCATAAATCAGCGAGAGCTTAAAAATCATGTTGATGTATTACCTAAATATTCCAAACACTTATGTAAGAAAAACAACGTAATATATTTAAAGGTATATATAAGATAGTAAAGGAAATGTCTTTTAAATAGGTTATGGTGAATTATTTATTAAATAGAAGGAATAGAAGAGTAAATCTTCTTTATGATCCAAGTATATTTTAAATATATTTATAATGCTAATGCTAATTTTTCAACTTGTAGAGCTTATTTTCTATAGAAAGGTTAAATAATTTTTTCTCTTAAGTTGATCTCTTGAAAATATGTATTTCATATGTATATGTATTTATACACACATAGTTTTATTACAAACACTTTTACATTGGAGCTATACTTTTATAATAAACAATATTTATAGGCATACCACATACCTTTAAAAAGTAACAAATTTAATAGTTAAGATAAATTTATAAGCTAAATTTCTCTTTTTTGTTGATGATTTAAAAAAATAAAGTAAGGCATTTGCCTGATCAGAGGCAGAGCAGAGATTTAAATAACTCCAAATGCTTGCTCTTTCATAGCAGCTTATTACTTTTCAATGTGCCTATATCTGTTTCACATTCTCATTCTCTTTTCTAAAATAAGTAAATAAATAAGTAAAGAAAAATAAAAGACTTGCCTTTGAATATTCATATCTGTAGAGGTGAAATGCACCATAGAGATCACCTAAGGTTCCCTAGTTTTTTTTCATTTTTCTCCCATCCATGTCGTGCTTGAGATTTTCCACACAGCATGTGCATAACCACCTTCTTCCTTCTCAGTGAATGCCCACTATTTATTTATCATCATATCATCCCAAGATCACTGACCCCTACCATATTCTATATTCTTTTACCAATTGATTGTTGATATGCCTGTTTGGAAGAAAATCAGTTCTTGTGTCTTATATTTAAAGGCAGTTATTATCATTGTTCCTTTATTTTTCTTAACTTCAAGGTAATATTAGTATACAAAAGTTCATCTTTCTTTATAAATGACTTTCAAATCCCTCACTTTCTCTGCAGACACTTATTTGTCAAAATTTCTTTTAGGATTTGGTACCCATAACAAATGCAATAGTAAAACTGGTGTTTCATCTTTGTCCATGATGATGACATCGTATTTCAAATATTTTGAATTTTTTTCTATTAACAAGGCTAAAACTATGTTAGAAAGCATATCATAAACTCATGTTGAATTTTAGGTCAGGTAAAACCTCTAAAATCTTCTTCACACTAACTATAAATGTTCCATTCTTATTCAACCTGTAGTAATCACTCAGATATTTTTATATAAAAATATAATTTTTTATTTATTCCCATTTACTTTTATCTTGTAATTTTTATCAACATTTATATCAGAACAGATATGTGATAGCAAAAAAAAATTGCTCAGAACTATGATTTAGAGCACAAGCTTAAGATTTTCCTTATATATTACATGTAATTATAATAATAGCTACTATTTGTTGGGTATCAGATGTTTTATCGGTTTTTTTATATTCATTATATCCTCACTAATTATTTTTACTGATACGTAATAGTTGCATATATTTTGGGGGTACATGTGATATTTTGATACATACATAAAATATGTAATAATCAAATAAGGGTAATGGGGACATTCATTACTTCAGACACTGAGATATACTCAATACTTTCTAATACTAGATCTTGTGCCTTCTATCTAACTATGTTTTTGCACTCATTTACCAACCTATCTTAATCCTCATTACGAATTTTTAAAATAAAAATATTTGATATTATTTTTATTTTGTAGATATGAAAACTGAAACTCAGAATTTAAGTGACTTCTTCAGTTTTTAACGTGTGTGGACTCCACTTCAAAATAACTCATAAAAGTGCCTTAGTGGACCAATTATGTCAATAATGCAGTATGTTAGGCATTAGCTAAATTATCCAATAATCAGTATAATATGAGCTTTAGAAGGCAAATTGTTTCTGTTTTGGAGGATGCTTAGAATAATCAAAGAAACACTGGTGTTGCTTGCCTGAATTTCCGAATTGTGTACATTGATGCCTATTTCCTACATCAACCTTAATTCACTTTTCCTCAAGCATACACTGAGCCCACTTAGAGAATGCAGAGTGGTTGTCTTTGAGAATTACACTGGGAAATAATAATGTCCTTTCATCTAGTGTAATCTATACTTCAAGAACTGGAGCATCATAAAAAAAGGGTTTTAAATCAAGTGGTTCTTGTCACGTCTGCTGAAGGTCTGGTCAACAGCAGAGTTGATGTCAAATGGCTGAGACTATAACCTAAATCACACTACAGCTGCAGTGTCCTCCAAGTGGAACTGGTAAACTGCACACCTCCTAGGAGAAGCATATCACATATTCTTGCTCATTGAGAACTGATTTCCCTGCCTCACTTGAAACACACTTTCCACAAAGACCAAGGCAAACATACCACACTCAATTAAAAATGGTAAGATTAACATTTTTGTAGAATAGTCTTTAGTTGAATAATACATTTACATCCTCAAAGCATAATCTCTACCTGAAATTTAATTATAAAAGGCAACATACTGAAGAGCAAATGAATTACTTTCTAACTAGATTTTGAGGATATATAGTTATTTTTAACATTTTAAAAAGTTGGAAGAAGAGGAGAAGAAGGAGGGCAAGCACTAGGAGAGTAACCTTGTTTGTTTCCTTTACACCATTTTATGAGAAAGAGAAATTACCTTTGATTTCATAACATAGTCAGAAAAGAAAACTCAAATAGAGGTGAACTTGTCAGTTGTTTTACCTCTGGTCATTAAAATTAGTATGAATATTTTGTTTGAATATTACCAGTATGAATGCAATTGATTTCCAGTACTAGTTATTCTAATAAAAAGTATGTCAGACTCAATCTCTCTGAGCAACAAGAATATAAGGATCAATATTTCTTATTTTTTGTTCATTATTTTAATGATTCAGCTTGAATTTTGAATAAACTTTAAAAATTCTCTAGTACTTACTTTTTCTTTTAAAAGAAAAAGAGCTGGTTTTCAGAGATTATTTTATTAGACACCTGGTCTGGGTAGTATAAATCTATAGAGAGAGAGATTACTTCTTAAAATAACAATTCTCTTAAGCCTCTGTAGCACTCATAATTTTACTACCAAAACATCTTCCTTTTCTTCAAGATTATTTATCTTGTGATAGTTATGTTTTGGTTGTCTGTTACTGCATAGATAAATCACAATTATTATGGTATGAAATGGGATCAGGCAGAGAAAGTTTATCTCTTTCCTTTTCAAGATAGTGTCAGCAGGAGCCACTCCACTGGGAACTGGAGGATCCACTTCTAAGCTGATTTACTCACATGGGGTGCAATTTGGTGCTGTCTATTGTTCACAAGCTCAACTCAGGCTGAGAGCAGGGGCTGCTTGGTTCCCTTCCACATGGGCCTCACTATATGGGCACCTCCACAGGCTGCATCCTCATGGATTGATGCCTGGGTTCCAGGAGCAAGTACTCCAAGCAACAGGAAGTGGCAGCTGCCAGTTTCTTAAGGCTTTGGCGCCAAAACTAGCAAAACATCAATTCCACTATATTCTATTGCTCAAATAGTCACAGAAATAAAATTTAATGGGGTGCTATATAGGCCCCAGTTTTTGATGAGAGGAGTGTCAGAGAATTTCTAGGTCAGGTTTTAAAATGACCAAAATTTATTTGCATTTCTTCCACATACATGATGTACTCACTTCCTCCCAAGACATCCCCAAAGTCTCATGTTGCTAAAGCAACAAGTTAAGGCTTCGTCATCTCAATGAAGGCAGGTACAGATGACAATACTTGAGTTCATTTCTTTGGGTGCAGCTCCTCAAGGCCCCTTCTTGATTCGAAGACCTGTGAACTACAGAGACAAATTATCTACACCCTCTATCCCCATATGCAACATACAATGCTACAACAGTATTGTATAACTTCAATAGGCATTCTAATTTAAAAAGTGGAAAACAAAAGGCACACATGAGTCACTGGTCTGTAGTAATTCTGAAATCCAACTAATCCTAATCTTAATTCTTGTTGAGATCTAGTACTGCTTCCTGAAAATGATTCCCCACATCTTGGCTCTCTCTCTGGAGTCTTGGTTTCATCCTCTTATTATTCTATTTTTCTTTTTCTGTAAAATATAGCCTGTATTTGAAGCTGAGTATCGTTTAAAGAAGAGATATGTCCTTAGGATACTTAGAAATTCAAAGAACGGCCATTGTTTAATTGAGAGGTATACTCAAAGGATGCTATCTCACTGAAAGTCTCCATGAGGCACCATTTTAGTTCTTTCTGCGATTTTAGCAAAGGATTTTATTGTCTCACCATGGATTTTATCTTTGGCTTGAGACATGTTCTTACTTTGAGAATATTCTGTCATCTGAAGAGTCTTTGAATGTGAAGAGTTTTATTTTTGAGCCTAGTGATCTCTGTCTTTGTATTTAACAAGATATTATTTAGCTTAGTTCTCTTCTCCCACATTTTATCATAGACAGCAGGAAAAATCCAGGAGGCAGTTGCAACATTCTGCTTGGTAATCTTTTCATAAGTATGTAAATTTCCTATACTGCACATTACTGCAGGTGGCAGTTTTGCTAAATTTCTGCCACTACATAACAAGAGTCTATTTTCTTCTAGTTTAGATATTTCCTTGATTTTCTTTCTCTTTTTTTTTTTTTATACTTTAAGTTCTAGGATACATGTGCACAACGTGCAGGTTTGTTACATATGCATACATGTGCCATGTTGGTGTGCTGCACCCGTTAACTCGTCATTTACATTTCGTATGTCTCCTAATGCTCTCCCTCCCCGCCTTCCCCCACCCTACAATAGGCCCCGCTGTGTGATGTTCCCCTTCCTGTGTCCATAAGTGAGACAATTCCCCACCTATGAGTGAGAACATGTGGTGTTTGGTTTTTTGTTCTCGTGATAGTTTGCTGAGAATGATGGTTTCCAGCTTCATCCATGTCCCTACAAAGGACATGAACATATCCTTTTTTATGGCTGCATAGTATTCCATGGTGTATATGTGCCACATTTTCTTAATCCAGTCTATCATTGTTAGACATTTGGGTTGGTTCCAAGTCTTTGCTATTGTGAATAGTGCCACAATAAACATACGTGTGCATGTGCATTTATAGCAGCATGATTTATAATCCTTTGGGTATCTACCCAGTAATGGGATGGCTGGGTCAAATGGTAAATCCAGTTCTAGATCCTTGAGGAATCGCCACACTGTTTTCCACAATGGTTGAACTAGTTTACAGTCCCACCAACAGTGTAAAAGTGTTCCTATTTCTCCACATCCTCTCCAGCCCCTGTTGTTTCCTGACTTTTTAATGATCGCCATTCTAACTGGTGTGAGATGGTATCTCATTGAGGTTTTGATTTGCATTTCTCTGATGGCCGGTGATGATGAGCATTTTTTCATGTGTCTATTGGCTGCATAAATGTCTTCTTTTGGGAAGTGTCTGTTCATATCCTTTGCCCACTTGTTGATGGGGTTTTTTTTTTTTCCTTGTAAATTTGTTTGAGTTCTTTGTAGATTCTGGAGAGACTTAGACTCCCACACAATAATAATGGGAGATTTTAACACCCCACTGTCAACATTAGACAGATCAATGAGACAGAAAGTTAACAAGGATATCCAGGAATTGAACTCAGCTCTGCACCAAGCAGACCTAATAGATATCTACAGAACTCTCCACCCCAAATCAACAGAATATACATTCTTCTCAGCACCACTTTGAACTTATTCCAATATTGACCACATAGTTGGAAGTAAAGCACTGCTCAGGAAATGTAAAAGACCAGAAATTATAACAAACTGTCTCTCAGACCACAGTGCAATCAAACTAGAACTCAGGATTAAGAAACTCACTCAAAACCGCTCAACTACATGGAAACTGAACAACCTGCTCCTGAATGACTACTGGGTACATAACGAAATGAAGGCAGAAATAAAGATGTTCTTTGAAACCAATGACAACAAAGACACAATGTACCAGAATCTCTGGGATACATTTAAAGCCATGTGTAGAGGGAAATTTACAGCACTAAATGCCCACAAGAGAAAGCAGGAAAGATCTAAAATTGACACCCTAACATCACAATTAAAAGAACTAGAGAAGCAAGAGCAAACACATTCAAAAGCTAGCAGAAGGCAAGAAATAACTAAGATCAGAGCAGAACTGAAGGAGATAGAGACCAAAAAAACCCTTCAAAAAATCAATGAATCCAGGAGCTGGTTTTTTGAAAAGATCAACAAAATTGATAAACCACTAGCAAGACTAATAAAGAAGAAAAGAGAGAAGAATCAAATAGGCGCAATAAAAAATGATAAAGGGGATATCACCACCGATCCCACAGAAATACAAACTATCATCAGAGAATATTATAAACACTTCTACACAAATAAACTAGAAAATCTAGAAGAAATAGATAAATTCCTCAACACATACACCCTCCCAAGACTAAACCAGGAAGAACTCGAATCCCTGAATAGACCAATAACAGGCTCTCAAATTGAGGCAATAATTAATAGCTTACCAACCAAAAACAGTCCAGGACCAGACAGATTCACAGCCGAATTCTACCAGAGGTACAAGGAGGAGCTGGTACCATTCCTTCTGAAACTATTCCAATCAATAGAAAAAGAGGGAGTCCTCCCTAACTCATTTTATGAGGCCAGCATTATCCTGATACCAAAGCCTGGCAGAGACACAACAAAAAAAGAATTTTAGACCAATATCCCTGATGAACATCAGTGTAAAAATCCTCAATAAAATACTGGCAAAATGAATCCAGCAGCACATCAAAAAGCTTATCCACCATGACCAAATGGGCTTCATCCCTGGGATGCAAGGCTGATTCAACATATGCAAATCAATAAATGTAATCCAGCATATAAACAGAACCAATGACAAAGACCACATGATTATCTCAATAGATGCAGAAAAGGCCTTTGACAAAATTCAACAGCCCTTCATGCTAAAAACTCTCAATAAATTAGGTATTGATGAGACATATCTCAAAATAATAAGAGCTATCTATGACAAACCCACAGCCAATATCATACTGAATGGGCAAAAACTGGAAGCATTCCCTTTGAAAACTGGCACAAGAGAGGGATGCCCTCTCTCACCACTCCTATTCAACATAGTGATGGAAGTTCCGGCCAGGGCAATCAGGCAGGAGAAAGAAATAAAGGGTATTCAATTAGGAAAAGAGGAAGTCTAATTGTCCCTGTTTGCAGATGACATGATTGTATATTTAGAAAACCCCATCATCTCAGCCCAAAATCTCTTTAAGCTGATAAGCAACTTCAGCAGTCTCAGGATACAAAATCAATGTGCAAAAATCACAAGCATTCTTATACACCAATAACAGACAAACAAAGAGCCAAATCTTGAGTGAACTCCCATTCACAACTGCTTCAAAGAGAATAAAATACCTAGGAATCCAACTTATAAGGGACATGAAGGACCTCTTCAAGGAGAACTACAAACTACTGCTCAAGGAAATAAAAGAGGATACAAACAAATGGAAGAACATTCCATGCTTGTGGATAGGAAGGATCAATATTGTGAAAATGGCCATACTGCCCAAGGTAATTTATAGATTCAGTGCCATCCCCATCAAGCTACCAATGACTTTCTTCACAGAATTGGAAAAAACTACTTGAAAGTTCATATGGAACCAAAAAAGAGCCTGCATTGCCAAGTCAATCCTAAGCCAAAAGAACAAAGCTGGAGGCATCACACTACCTGACTCCAAACTATACTACAAGGCTACAGTAACCAAAACTGCATGGTACTGGTACCAAAACAGAGATACAGACCAATGGAACAGAACAGAGCCCTCAGAAATAATACCACACATCTACAACTATCTGATCTTTGACAAACCTGACAAAAACAAGAAATGGGGAAAGGATTCCCTATTTAATAAATGGTGCTGGGAAAATTGGCTAGCCATATGTAGAAAACTGAAACTGGATCCCTTCCTTACACCTTTTACAAAAATTAATTCAAGATGGGTTAAAGACTTAAACATAAAACCTAAAACCATAAAAACCCTAAAAGAAAACCTAGGCAATGCCATTCAGGACATAGGCATGGGCAAGGACTTCATGTCTGAAACACCAAAAGCAATGACAACAAAAGCCAAAATTGACAAATGGGATCTAATTAAACTAAGGAGCTTCTGCACAGCAAAAGAAACTACCATCAGAGTGAACAGGCAACCTACAGAATGGGAGAAAATTTTTGCAATCTACTCATCTGACAAAGGGCTAATATCTAGATATTTCCTTGAGTTTCTTTAAGTCATCAATGACAACCTTGTTAAGGCAGTTTAGACCTCCATTGAAATTCTATTCACAGCCTCTAGTCTTCTTTTAGTAACCCTTATCAAAGCCTTTCTAATATGCACTCACCCTGTAGTTCAAATTCTCTCTATCTGACATATATTTTATATTTTTGTTAAAGACCCCCCTGCCCTGACACACATACAGATACAAATACATATCTTTTGATTGTTATGCTTAAACAAACAAAAAAGCAACAAACAACAAAACCCCCCAAAACTTTAGTGGTTTAAAACAATCACAATGGTGTATTTAGTGCATGTATCTGTGCTTGTGCCGTTTGTCATGAAAAGCTTGTGTCTGCTCCAGGAGTTATCATCTGGGTAGGTTTGATGGTGAACTGAAGAACCCACTTCTCAGATGGTTAACTCATGTGTTGATGGTTGTCATGTTGATGGCGATTGTTTGGCTGGGAGCTCAGAAAGCGCTGAGGGCCGAGGATTCCGTGTGGACATTTTTATGTGGGCTTCTCCCTGGGGTGCTTGGGCTTCCTTATAACATGGTGACTTGGTTTTAGAAGTGAGTGTCTCAAGAGCCAGCAAGTAAAACCTCCCAATTTCTTAATGCCCTGGACTTGAAAATTGGCATTGTGTCACTTCTGCTGGATTCTGTTGATCAAGTAGTGACAGAGTGAGGAGTGTCAAATAATTTTGGACCATATTTAAAAACTACTATATTCATAAAGAAATAAAACCGAAGATAAATAGATGAACAGAAAAAAGTTTTATGTGTGTCTTAGATGGTGTACTTCTTTCTCTCTGAGCCATTTTTGGGTAAATGTGGTGAAGGGAAGAAGAAAGTGAAAAAAAGTTTCACCTGCATGAAATGAGGAAATAGAAAAGGAGGCACATTTTTAATACTTCTATTAATGCTTCTTATTGTTCATGTTGCTGTTTAGAACTCTGGCAATAAAGCTAATTATAACTTGAAATAGAATTGTTCAAACATTAATTCATCATTGGCTACTGGATTATAAGTCAGTGCAGTCTAGATAATTCTCATTCTTGACACAGTTTTATGAAGTGATTTAAAAATACTTACTCATAAAAATATACTTAAACCATTAATATCTTCATTAGTCACAAAGGCATTATGAATGCAAGAATAATATCTTTGCTGTATACTTACTTCAGTTTCCTTGAGAATTTATTTTCTCAATTGTACAATTGTATTACTTTTCGTTATGTTTCCTACAGTGTTCAAAAATAATTTCTGACATTGCTAAATGTCAACTAGGTCATGTGTATTAATATATTTTAACTTTGATATATCTTAACTATAGTCATAGGACTTTGAGAATTTTTATAGTTTCCCATAGCCTTACTGAAATATTGATTAAATGGACCATCTATTGTGTTACAGAATCAGGTATTACTAGCCAAACCTCATCTAAAACTAAAACAATGCAAATTAAATCAATAACTGCTATAATTGCCATTGCAGCTAAATTGCATACTGAAAGATATAAAATGACATGGTTTTCCAGTCAACTTGCATTGTGAGCTTCTATAATTTCAGGTTTCACAGGTATTTACTGCGATTTTTGGCCTCAGGCTTAATGTTATTAATACTTTCAGTTGGTTCATTTGTAGTTGCTTAGGCCACTGCTAATAGAAGAAGATTTTTTTTTCTGCCTTTTCCTCCTCTTCAGTCTGCTCATTGACTAATTAGAAGGAATAATGTATTTTACCTTTAGCCAAATTTTCATAGAACCAGGATTTAAATGATTTATGGTGCCAAAAATAATCCTAAAATGTATATGAAACCATGGAAGACCCAGAATAGCCAAAGCAATCCTGAGCAAAAAGAACAAAGCTGGAGGTATCATATCACTTGACTTCAAATTACACTACAAAGGTATAGTAATCAAAACAGCATGGTACTGGCATAAAAACAGATACATAGACCAATAGAACAGAATAGACAACCCAGAAATAAATTCAATCAACTTATTTTTGACAAAGCGGACAAGACCAAGAACATACACTGGGGAAAGGACAGTCTCTTCAATAAATGGTGCTGGGAAAATTGGGTATCTATATGCAGAAGAATCATAGTAGACCCCTATCTTTCACCATAAACAAAAATTGAATCAAACTGGATTAAAGAGTTAAATCAGAGACCTTAAACTATGGAACCACCAGAAGAAAACATAGGAGAAACTCTATAGGACATTGGTCTGGGCAAAGATTGCTTGAATGAGACCTCAAAAGCACAGGCAACCAAAGCAAAAATGAACAAATGAGATCACATAAGCTAAAAAGCTTCTGCACAGGGAATAAAACAATCAACAAAGTGAAGAGACAACCTACAGAATGGGAGGAAATATTTGCATACTACCCATATGATAAAGGATTAATAACCAGAATATATAAGGAGCTCAAGCAACTCAAAAGCAAAAAATAATAATAATGATCCAATTAAAATTATCAAAAGATTGAAATAGACATTTCTCAAAAGAAGACATACACATGTCCAACAGGTATATGAAAAAATGCTAAAAATCAGTAAACATCAGAGAAATACAAATCGAATCTATAGTGAGATATTATCTAACCTCAGTTAAAAAGGCTTTTATCTGAAGACAGGAAATAATGAATGCTGGCAAGGATGTGGAGAAAGGGGAATCCTCACATGCTGCTGGTGGGAATGTAAATTAGTAAAGCCACTGTGGAGAACAGTATGGAGGTTTCTCAGAAGACTGAAAATCGAACTACCAGCAATGATCCAGCAATCTCACTGCTGGATATATATCCAAAAGAAAGGAAATTAGTATAGCAAAGAGATATCTGCATTCCCATGTTCATTGCAGCACTATTCACAATAGTCAAGATAAGATATCAGCCTAAGTGTCCATCAACAGAAAATGGATGAAGAAAATGTGATACATATACACAATGGAATATTACTCTGACATACAAAAGAATGAAATTCTGTCTTTTGCAACAACTGGAGGACATTATGTCAAGTGAAATAAGCCAGGCACAGAAAGAAAAATACCACATATTCTCATTCATATGTGTGAGGTAAAAATAAACTCATGAAGATAGAGAGGTATGGTTACCAAAGGCTGGGAAAGGTTCTAGGGATGGGGAGGGGAAGAGGGGGGGGTGGTTGGTGGGTACAAAAATACAGTTAGGTAGAAAGAATAACATCTAGTGTCCAGTAGCACAATTAGGTGTCTATAACTAAAGATAATTTATTGTATATTTCAAAATAACTAAAAGAGTGAATTGGGATGTTCCTAACAGAAATAAATGAATGCTTCATGTGGTGCATATCCTTGTTATCCTGATTTGATCATTATACATTTTGTGCTTTTATCGAGATATCACATGTACCACATAAATACATACAACTCTCTGTATCCATAATAATTAAAAATTTAAAAACCTTTAAAAGTAACAAAAAGAACAAAAAATGGAAAAAAATTTTAAAAAAGGATTTATGGTGTGTGTTAGGTCACCACATGAGTAAACTTTAACTTTGATAGACACAATTTTGACCTTAGAATGCCAATAATTATGGTGTTAGGCCATTGCATAAGCAAAATTGAAATTTAGGAGACACAATTTTAATCTTAGAAGGCCAAATTTATGTGTTGTTATATTGAAGGCAATGATGATTACTATAAACATAAAGTGTTAATAGTATTCTTTCTCTTCAGGATTTGAAGAAATCACAAGGCCTGTTTTTAGCTGTTTTTTTTTCATCCTTTCTGTATTTGGAGCAAATTATTGAATATTTGAATTTATTTACCACCATACAGAATCATAACATTATATAAAATTCAAAACAATTATAAATGAGGCAGGGATGATTTCAAGAAAACAGCTTAAAAAGTAGGTTGAACTGTGTGTTTTCACCTAACAGCCTACAACATACCTGCTTGGCTGTTAATAGATGCCAATATGCATTCTTGATCAAAAAAAAGATCAAAAATGATCACTTTCTTGATTTGCTTACCTTCAACACTCTGATGATGCTTTAGTAGAACTGTACTACCCTGAGTTTATCTTAAAAGGTAAGTAGTCAGCTGGGTGCAGTGGCTCACCCTTGTAATCCCAGCACTTTGGGAGGCCGAGGTGGGTGGATCACCTGAGGTCAGGAGTTTTGAGACTAGCCTGGCCAACATGATGAACCCCATTTCTACTAAAAATACAAAGATTAGCAGGGTATGGTGGCATGCGCCTATAATCCCAGCTACCCAGGAGGCTGAGGCAGGAGAATCACTAGAACCCAGGAGGCAGCGGCTGCAGTGAGCCGAGATCGCACCACTGCACTCCAGCCTGGGTGACAGAGCAAGACTCCGTTTCAAAAATGAAAAAAAGGTTAGTAGTCAAAGTTTTTGTCTATAATCAGAAACATGTTCTTTTTCATATTAACTGAACTCATGCTTTGTTTCTTTCTTTAACTTAATGATTTTTCTGAAGGAAATCACTGTAACAACTTGTGTCTTCAGTAACAGTTAAAAAATAGTGCATGTTGGTTAAAATATGCCTACATACCTCTGAATTGTTCAGAGCAACCCACAGCAATGTGACACAGTGGCTGAAGAATCACTGCCTAGAAAATATCTCAACAAATGCCAAAATATCAGGGAAAAACTTTTCCATTCCACTAGACCAAATATTTTCCAAGTACAGACTGAATAGAATTACTCTCTCAAATGTAGAAATTCCTCTTTATAGAGTCTGTTGTCCATCACTTCACTACATTTGCCAACGTCCTAAGCTCCATTGTCCTTACAGGCGTATCAAAACATCAATTCCCAGAAGGGACCACTTATAGACATTTTCCGTGCTCACAGCCAGGCTGGATGAAACAGACATTTTTAAGTAGTCACTTCTGATGCTTTTTAAAATTGTAAGTCAAGGACCTCTCCTAGCATTGTCATCTAGACATTGCCATCTGGACTGACCTTGCAGTCATGATTCTGGTATCCGCAAATGAAGTAAATACATCACTTGTAGAATTGCCTTTTAGCAAGGCATATTTCTTTTAGTGTGTTATTTATTCTGTTTCTCACAATATGACATGGTAGCATGGCACATGTATACATATGTAACTTACCTGCACGTTGCGCACATGTACCATAAAACCTAAAGTATTATTATAATAATAATAATAATAATAATAATAATAATAAAAGAAAAGAAAAAAAATAAAAAAAATAAAAAAAAAAAAAATTGATTATATGATAAAATCCACTTAGAGTCTCTCCCCACCACCCCCAATCACATAGCCACATTAGTTTAAGATTTTCTGGTAATTCTAATAAATGGTTAAATTTGTGGTAGGTAACATCCTTAGGTTAATGTGAAATAAGGAATAAATAAATGATATAAGAACTCAAATATACAAAGATGATCCCAACTTGAAAAGCTAAAATGTACAAACATTAATTTCAATTTTCTTAAGTTGGGGTCATCTTTACATACTTGAGTTCTTATTTTATTTATTTATTTAATTAGTTAATCTATTTATTTGTTTATTTTTGTCCTTTGAGAGTTCACATTATCTCTTATGCATACTTTGTATTTGCTTTAGTGTTCACTCTGCTATGTGTCATGAAAATGTAATATATTTTTAACACAACTTTCAGCTTGAAAAATGTTTTGGTTACAGGGAATGCAAAAATTATTTTTCTAAAAATATAATACTTTTTCACTTTCACACTTTCATAATCTTTCAATCCATGAGGTCATCAGTTAGGTACCAAGGCACTTCTCAATGAAATTATTAACATTAAAATTTGTGTTATATACATGCATTTTCTAAAAGTGACATTTTTGGTCATTGATGACAGTACTTAATTATTAGAGACAACACTAGAAATAATTTTAATGGGAAGAAATGACTCAATTTTTTTTGCTCCAATGGATTTATTTATTTCATTTAACAAACACTAATCTATATCTTATTATATGCTAGGCCTTATTTCAATAGTTTATAAATGTTAATTTATTAATCTTCATAGCAATCCTGTGAAGTTGACACTACTTATTATACCTAGTTTGCAGATGAGAACACTGAATAACAAAGTTTAAATAATTTGCCCAAGGTTCATACAACTAATAAGCACTGCAGCTTGATTCACATGCATGCTCTTCCCCTGTACTAACAATATACTTTGCCTTTTACTCTATAAATTATTTTTATGGCCAGTAATTCTCATTGGCTCTGTCTGTTATATACCTGTAAAATATAAATTTGTGTAATGAATCATGAATATGCAATATGAGTATAAATTCAATATTAAACATGCAGTATGTCATTTTTAAATTTTATCACATACAAGGTAGCATGTTTTCTAATATTTCATGTGTAGAAAAACTCTAGGAATATTAAAGTCAAAGTTAAATTTTCAGTTAAATGAGATCTTCTGTCTTGTATATTCTTCCACCCTGTATGAAGATGGGTAGTGGCTTAGAGATTCAGTTCTCTTGGTCTGTTTCATTCACTGAAAGAAAACAGTTAACAATGAATCATTCAGTAAGCAAGCTTGCATTCACTTTTCAGAATGGGATTTTTTGATCGGCCTTTCGGCATGTATGAGAGGAAGAAACGTCTTCCAATAACTTATTGTAAATGTATCTGACAAACTCCTATTTTGTTAAAATCAGAAAATTTCGTCAGTGAAATTGTAATTTCATCTGGGTAGATGTAGCCATGCTGTCTTATCTTTCCTGAAAACAAACAAACAAACTCTTTTCCTGGAAAACTGTTGATTAAAAAAACTCTTAATAAAAGAAAATACATTATCAAGCTGATCTTATACTGAAAAAATTTTGTGGCTTTATAATGTGTCTTTCTCTGTGTTTTAAAAAGTATCACTTTTGAAAAGTAATTTTGAAGAGTTTCAGTGCTGAACCAAAATCAATTTTGTGTTTGATTAACGTGACTACAACAAAACTCAACCCAGCCAATAGAAATGCATGCCATAAATAAACCATGGCCACATTATCATTTTCATTATAAGTCAGATGAAATATTGTTTTAAGGCAAGATACATTACTGACAGCAATGAAAAACAAGACATCAGAAATTCCATTTAAGTGCAGGTGGCAATGTTATTTACTGACATCCACTCATGTTACCGCCAGGCTCTTTAAATTTACACAGAGGGAATATATCATCCCAGCTCGTGACAGCTGGAGGGGAAATCACACTGGTGGAAATACATTCTCATAAATGGCTAAAGAAGACTTGCTTTTCTTCTTCTGCTCAAATTGTATATAATTAGAAAGGCAGAGAACACCAATGGCTCTGATAGAATAAAAATTTACAAATTCTAAATGAATGCTTCGTTTCAATTTTTGCTTTCCAAATCAAATTTTACTTCTCTCCTCATCTTCTTTCTAATGTTAAAGCTAAAAACAACCACCACCACCAACACTACCAAAACAGCAAAACTGACCCAAATGAAATTGTCCTTTATCACTTTACCTTATATTTTTCTAATATTTATCAGTTATTTTTCTTAATCAAAACTTAAATTTGTTTTTTCCGCATTTTATGAAACTTAGTCCCCTCATTTTTTTTTTTGCTTCGCTAAGTAGCCTTTCTTTAATAATTTGTTAGTAATACTTCATGATACTAGATTACTTCTAGAGCACTTCAGAAAGACAAGGTGGCCTACAGAGAAGAATCATGGGGCTTTTCTAAACAATTTCTTAAATAAAAGATAGCAAAAGATTTTGTACACAAAGATGCTATAATTTGATCTGCTATTCATATTTGTTTTAAAGTAGGGGCCCAGGCAGTATTAAGACATATTATTTCCATTCAAGCTATAAACACTCCGTAGAGATACGGAATCAAAGCATAAGAAAGTAAATCCTCTGCAAGGAGGGCAACTGTACAATCTGTTGCTCTAAGGTGGATGCTGGAAATGTGTATCACTGTGGAGCATCAGGAAGAGTTGATGATTAATTGGCAGAATAATTTGAAACTTGGGGTGCCTGAGATCTGACAATGAACAAGGTGAAATTCTGACCTGCAGGGGCAGAAGGGGCATTTGACCTTTCTGGGGTTGAAGATTCTCACCTGTGCAACTAGATTGGATTAGAGCAGTGTTTCTCAAACTTTTGGGTGGCATGAAAATCACCAGGATGACTTATTTAAATAGGTTGTTAGTTCCACCCCCAAAGTTTCTGATTCAGTAGGTCTGGAAGGGGCCTGATAATTTGCATTTTTAACCAGTTCCCTCGTGGTACTGTTGCTGCTAGGCCAGAAACAACCATTAAGAAGCACTGGATTAGTTATTTTTCCAGAGTATTATTCAATGGACCCCCTTTCAAAGATCCTCTGGGAAAACAAACAAACCAAAGGGAAATATAAATTTTATGTGATTATAAAATCTATTAAATTATGAATAATGATTTTTTTGCACAATTTCAGGTAAATTAATATGCTAATGTACTTGTGAAGCTTTAATTTTAAAATGGGATATATCATATACAGTGGTTTTCAAACCTTTTTGACCATCAAATTTTTTTCTGAGGGGTCTCTAATTTATATTTTCCGGATCTAACATTTTATGTAACGCACTTGGCAGTATCCTTAAAAAGATGGTTTTAAGGTCATTTTTAGCTTTTACCACCTATGAGATTCAGAATTTTGGGAGGCCGTGGTGGGCAGATCACCTGAGGTCAGGAGTTCAAGACCAGCCTGGCCAACATGGTGAAACCCCACCTCTACTAAAAAAACAAAATTAGCCAGGTGTGGTGGCACACACCTGTAATCCCAGCTACTTGGGAGGCTGAGGCAGGAGAATCACTTGAACCCAGGAGGTGGAGGTTTCATCGAGCTGAGAGAGTGCCATTGCACTCCAGCCTGTACAAAACGAGTGAAATTCCATCTCAAAAAAAAAAAAAAAAAAAAACAGATTCAGAATTTCTCCATAGTCTCTGAGGATTTCTGATAGCCATTATGAGGTTAAGCAGGAAGTTACAAACTCTCTCATGGGAGTTGAGAGAGAATCCCCTGATTCTGTTACTTCAATGAGTACTGACTAATTGCTGACTGATAGACAGGTACAGTCTGTCCGTCTCATGGAGTAATTATGGTGAGACTGAAGACACATTTCAAATTTCTTTGGCTCTTGACAAATGTTCAAATCTTCTCTCTCCCCACTCCTTAACCAGAACCTTCTGGTGCAGCCAAATTTAAACTGATGTTCTCAGAACATCCCATACTCATAAATCTTGTCCACATTTGTGTATGCTTCTTCCTTTTCCTATGCCTCCAGTCTTCTTCCTCCTACCTGCTTTACCTTCCTGACGACTCTATATTACTTTAATCCTTGCTCCTGTAAGGGTTGTCTATTCTCCGAAGCTTTCCCTAATCAAATCTCTTTTGCTTTTCACTGCAATACATCATACTGTAAATATTTCTTTGTCTGTCTGTCTCCTGGAGTTCTTTAAGGGCAATGAAAGTGTCCTGTCACTCCATGTTCTTTTCTGCTAGCGCACCACCCCACTCAGTAACAGATGAATTATGCTACGCATTTTCAGTGATGTAGCCTGTTTCCAATTCATTGCTATTGAAACAGAAATCTTAAGAATTTATTCAAACTGGCCTGAATTTATTTACTAGTTGTAGCCAGCTGAATAATGGCCCCACAAAGATGTCAACATCCAAATCTCCAGAACCTTGTGACTATGTTACTGTATGTAGTAAAAAGGACCTTGAAGATGTGACTAAATTTAGGATCTTGAGATGAGGAGTGTATTAGTCAGGGTTCTCTAGAGGGACAGAACTAATAGGATAGATGTACATATTAAAGGGAGTTTATTAAGGAGAATTGACTCACACAATCACAAGATAAAGTCCCATGATAGGCCGTCTGCAAGTTGAGGAGCAAGGAAGCCAGTGGTGGATCAGTTCGAGTCCCAAAACCTCAAAAGTAGGGAAGCAACAGTGCAGCCTTCAGTCTGTGGCAGGCAAACCACTGGGGTAAGTCCAAAAGTCCAAAAGCTGAAGAACTTGAAGTCTGATGTTCAAGGGCAGGAGGCATCCGGCACACTAGAAAGATGAAGGCTGAAAGGCTCAGCAAGTCTGCTCTTCCATCTTTTCCTGCCTGCTTTATTCTAGCCACTCTGGCAGCTGATTAGGTGGTGCCCACCCAGATAGAGGGTGAGTCTGTCTCTCCCAGTCCACTGACTCAAATGTTAATCTCCTTTGGCAACACCCTCACAGACACACCCAGGAACAATACATTGAGGGTGAGTCTGTCTCTCCCAGTCCACTGACTCAAATGTTAATCTCCTTTGGCAATATCCTCACACACACACACCTAGGAACAATACTTTGCATTCTTCAATCCAATCAAGTTGATACTGGATATTAACCATCACAGGGAGATTAGCTTGTATTATCCAGATAGGCCCAATGTAATCACAATGGTTCTTAGAGGAAAGGAGAGGGACTATTTGACTACAAACACGGGGTGTCAGATTGATGCAGTATGAGAAAGACTTGACCAGTCATGACTAACTTTGAAAGTGAAGGAAGGGGTCATGAGCCAAGAAATGTAGGTATCCTCTAAAACCTGGAAAATGCAAAACAAACAAACAAGCAAAAAAACAGATTTTCTCTCAATCTCTCTCAAAGTCTCCTTTAGAGAGTAGATGGCAAGGTGATGCCTCAAGTCATGTCCAATTGGAGGTGCTATGGTTTCATGTAATGCTCAGAACTGTGAGACAACTTTTAAGGCAATTAGTTCCTTTTCATTGTGGTCTATCTAAAAAACCAACACTTCTTTCAGTACTTCCTGTTAAAAACGTGATATGGCCGGTCGTGGTAGCTCACGCCTGTAATCCCAGCACTTTGGGAGGCCAAGGCGGGTGGATCACGATGTCAGGAGATCGAGACCATCCTGGCTAACACGGTGAAACCCCGTCTCTACTAAAAATACAAAAAATTAGCCGGGCATGGTGGCAGGTGCCTGTAGTCCCAGCTACTCTGGAGGCTGAGGCAGGAGAATGGCGTGAACCCGGGAGGCAGAGCTTGCAGTGAGCAGAGATAGCGCCATTGCACTCCAGCCTGGGCGACAGAGCGAGACTCCGTCTCAAAACAAAAACAAAAACAAGCAAACAACAACAACAAAAACGTGATATGCAGCTATATGTATGCGGTATGCACATACAGGAATTTGTTTTAGGGATTTTCACATAATGCAGTTTTGATAAGCTTAAATTATACATGGTTATAGCACTGACTTGTTTAGAACATAATCTTGCCATTTTTCTTGAGTGACCTATCTAAACAAATTTCACTACTCTTAAAAACATAAATTTTGTGATGAACCATGATAATATTTATTGTTAAAAATATGTATTTAAAGAAAAAACAAATATTTTTAAGTGACTAAAGAAATACAGTTGAAAGCATTAAAATGAAATCCTCATGTAGCACAGTATCTGGAACATAACAGGCATTCAAATAAGTTATTAATTAAATAAATTTATGCAAAATATTAGTCAAAGTGAAAATGACTCCTTTTTCCTTCTCCAGTTGGTATGCATACCCACAGCTGGCACATGTTGTATGTTTGTGCTACCAGAATGGGCTGTTCTATACATTATATTCTGCAACATAGTTTTTTTAAATGTTTTTTGGTTTGTTGTCTATTTGTGGTTTTGGTTATTGTTAATGCTATTGCAGAAACTTTCTTTTGATTAGATATTGAGGTCTACTTTTTTGAGGCATTGCTTCATGGTCTCTGGTATTGATAAGCCATTATTTAACCCATCTCATACTGATCAATGTTTGACACCACTTTTATTGCTAATATAAATAATGTTAGTATGAAATGCCCTAATGTATCTTTATTTGCTTGTGATAATATTCATAGCCTAGATTTCTTGAACTGAAATTCCTGATTCAAATATATTCATACTTAAAAATGTTGACAGCTAATGTCAAAATGCCTTATGAAAGTTGCAACAATTTACATTAACACCAAATTTATGAGTTTCTTTTTTTCTACATTCTCACTGATTCTGAGTGTGAAAAATTATTAAAGTGTTCCAATTAGATAAAATTCCTGAACCAGTGAGTGTTTTCTACACTTCCTAGATTCATGCAAGATAATATAGAGGATACTGAAGAGGTAGAAGATATAGTACTTACTTTCACACTCTTACTCTCACTAGGGAAAGAATCCATACATGTAACACTGTTTAAGTATAAAACAATGTATATATATAAAATATTATAACTGAGGGTAAAGCTATAGGACTGAAATATTGAGTACTTCCAGAATCCAGTAGGCAAAGCAATCAATATGGCTGAATTTGTTTAGTAAGAGGTCATAGTCATCATCATGAGAAGTAAGCTGGGTCTGAGATAGGTAGAGAAGAAGACATTTAAACATTTTAGAGGCATATCTGATAGTAGGAATGAATGAATTTTTATTGCCAACATACTGTATATATACCCAGAATTTTACTTCTGTTGCTACAGAAATGCTGTCATTTGTCAATTAATTTCTGTGATGATGCTAAAGGAGAAGCTTTTCTAGTAACTTAAACCTGGGTTTCAAAACTTTAGTATTTACATTTGGGGGGCTGATATTGCATTCATTCATATGAATACAAGAGGGAAGCCAGAGGCCTTGGAGGCTGCCACTAGCTATAAATGAAATCTTAGGTGACAGGAAGTCAATACACGTCTGTCACATTTTAGCCCCAAGCCATGCTTGCTGCAGCATCTCAGAAGCAGCTGTAACATTTCTGTTATGATGAGTACTTGAAAGCAAACAACAGTAAGAAAGCCCAAGAACAACCAACATGTGGAGAAACATAACCACAGGCAGCTACTGAATGCCAACAGTGTATCTGGAATAAGAATTTGGAGATTATACCTGGGAGTCACTAGTTCTGAGGGAAAGCTCAAAGCAAAGTGCATAAAAACTCTGAGGGAAAGCCTGGTGTGAAGTGCCCAGAAAGAAAAGAATAAAGGGTTCTTTTCCCTCAGGCACTAATCAAATCCACACAGGAAGTGGCCTATATTATAAAGAAGACAGGTGGCCTGAACTCCAAGAAAAAACACACATGAAAAATAATTGCAACTTCCATAATCAAATTATACATCTTATAAACAACTGTTCCTATTGAAAAAAGGGAGACCTTCAGGCTGGTGATTGAATAGAA
The DNA here is from genome assembly GCF_028885655.2 of Pongo abelii. NCBI lineage: Eukaryota > Metazoa > Chordata > Mammalia > Primates > Hominidae > Pongo > Pongo abelii. The sequence continues at coordinate 122,160,907 of NC_071990.2, read as the reverse complement.
GATTTAAAACATGGTCATCAATGAACAGTCCTACATATTTGGTTTATATACAAAATATATATATAGTATGTGTGTATATAGATATGGATATGGTATATACTATATCCACTGATACTTTTTCTAATGATACGTATGTATATTTGCTGGGGCCATGATTAATTAGTAGCTGCTCAAGGCCAGCCTATGAAATCTATGTGCTTCCTTTGAGGAATATAGAACTACTTTCCTTCAAGAGTCCTCCAATATTTCCCTGTTCCTGTGGCATTTATAGCCCAAACATAAGAATAGCCCTGGAATACTCTGCAAACCCCCTAGAAATCCTTGGTTGAATGATTTGTTTTTAATTTCATGATTCTACTGAAGCTGTCAAAGGGTGGCACAATTCAGTATGTTTTCATTGAAGATCTAGTATGTTGGGGATACATCTTACTTCAGAAAACACTATCAGAGAAAACATGGTATCTGCTATGACACTAGATGCAATCACACTGAGCTAAACCTGACCCAGTTGTAAAGGAATAAAAAGACTGAAGGCAAGCTGCAATTCAGTGCCAATAACACATGGTTCTCTGTGATTACTTGAGGTATGTCAGAAAAGGGTGGGAAAATCATGAATGACAGACACATACTTGACTTTGAGCTCTGAAAGCTAAGAGTCTTGTCAGTAGTTAAGTTTAACTAGTATCATTCTAAAATTCTGAACCATTAGTATTGTAAAGATTATTACATCTTTTATTTTTAGCACAGATGAGAAACCTAATGACAGAGGATTTGAAGAACGTGCCCAAAGAGAATATGGCACTTCAGGGTCAGAACAAGGTCATGTACCCAGGTTTCTTGATGTCTAGTTCCACCCAAATGTCCTAGCTAATATACCCTAACCCCAGTTACAGCTTTTGCTGTGTTTCTTGTGACATCATAATGCAGCAGACAAAGAAGAAATCTCTACTTAACTGGCAGTCGGAGAATAGGCTGCATCTGCCTTCTGGGATCTTGTCCTGTTCTGCCACTTACTGTATGTTGTTGAGTAGGAGACACCTGCCCAATGCATCCCATCTGTAAGTTTGGGATAATAATAATTCTAGTTCATAGTCTTGTTAGGAGGATACAGTGAAAAAATATATAACCAAAGAACTTAGAACAACACCTAACATGGATAAATTGCTTAATGAGCTATCATTTATTATTCTTACCATTCCAGTTTTGTAGCCACTAAGCTTCGCCAACCACAGGACTGTGAATATAAATGAGAAGCCTTAATCTGAAACAGTGATTTTCTTCCAAAACTTATGACAAACTTTACTTCTTATTCAGATTAGAAAACAGAGCTCTGTAATTTTAGAATTGCAGATAACCTTTTACTGACTGTAAATCATCTAGGAGAAGATGCTTTGGCCAACTCCCAACCTTAACAAACCTTTTTCAGTTAAAGACTCATTTTTCCTTTTGTGATTTTGCAGGGTCAGCTGTATAATTTACATTTTGTCCTTCTTTATTTCAAAATGTAGGGGTCTATCTTATTTTATGCCATAAAACCAGAAATGTAACACAAAAATAAGATATGGCTGCTTTTAGCATTCTCCTAATCTTGCTCTTTTCCTAAAAAAACACCATCTGTTGGAAAGCAGATATTTTTATTTATGCTTTAATGCGTTACCCAAGGAAATAGGAAATCCTTGTCTGCCCTTAAATTTTTCTGTATTAACAAATGCAAACCAACCACTTTGCACCCATTTCTTTCCGTGATTACTTACAGGGACTAAACCCTGCCAAATAACTTGGATAGACTTTATTCCCTTTTGGTGCCCCCATCCCTAATGATCAAGGGACTTTCCTGTCCTTCTACAGGTATCCTCTGAGATTCACCCTACTCAGCCTCAGCCATCCTCTCTGTTCCTTTCCTTTGGGCTCAGACAGTCTTTGTTTCTGTTGCTCTAGTAATGTCATCATTCTTCATTGATGAAAATGCATTATCCTATTAGGGCTTTGTTTTGAAGTTGCATCCAGGAGCCCTGTGGCAGCTCTGTGAGGTAGACAGTCCTTGGCAAGTGAGTCTTTAGGTTCCTTTCAGGTCACATTTTACACAGTTGCACCATTCCTATCTTCTCCATTCCTTTCTAGTACCATCTCTAGCTTATACTAAACTGTGAAGCTATTGGTAATGTGTTGTATCTTTTAGCCTTCAATATCCTTTTTGATAAAGTATAATAAGATGTCCATGTCATCTTAGATAATTAGTAAGTAATCATAAGACTTATTTGTCTTTGTGATCTCCTACCTTCCTTCTTAAAGCAAGTACAGTTTCACATTTGTGCTAAGTTTCATGCATGGTGTGTCCTTCCCAACCCTCTAAGTAAACCTCTCTCCATCATTTAAGTTGTAGCTTAAATGTTGTTTCTTGTGGGAAGCTTTTTCCTACTTTTTGTTCTTCAGCCTACAGATCTCTGCAACATATTGAAATTTTCTCCTGTAAAGGATCTAACATGCTATACCATAATTATGCATTCACTCACTTGCTTCAGCAATTAGATTGTAAGGGATATTTTGTTCCCATCTCTTGAACTGAACCTCATTTAGAGTAAATACTTAACTACTATTTTATAATAGAATAATAGCTTCAAGGGAAATAGTAAGGATTTTATTTTTTGATAGTTATTTTAGTTTTTATATATTTTTCCAAGAAACAAATAATAAAAATGCTTCACACAGGAGTCTGGGATATTATACACAAGTCTGAAAAGGAACTACAATTATGATTAAAGATGAAAGTGAGAATTTTAGACTTTATAAGGCAAGTGAACAAAAAGTCTACAGAAACTGCAATCCAAATGCCTGGATTCCAGTCTTTGTTTTGCCTTAAAATTGCTAAGTGAACTCTTTGGAACCTTAGATTCCCCACTGGAAGTTAACCAGAGGTTAACCAGATGATGCCAACATTACAGCTTATACAAAGTTGTGCTCAAGGAATCCGAAAGACAATGACTGTATTTGCCAGGCTAAGACACAACTTTCATTTAGTGAATGTGTAGGTAGATTAAAAGAATATGTTGAGAAAAAATGAGACATCTTCTCTGAAATTATTGTCATATTATTAATAAAAAGAAAATTTTAACTTACATATTAAATGTAAATCACTCAGAAAGAATAATAAATTTAGAGAGAGTATATCTATTTCTTTTATTTTTCCTCAAACCTAACCTATGAAACTAACTCTATTTCTGTTAAAATGCTTAATATTTGGGCTCAATATCCATGTCATATTTGAAGACCTGCATTTGATTCTGTTTTTCCCTCTAATAATTTGTTATAATTGTGGCAATGGATTCAAGTGATGGAAAAGATAGATTTGAATATGGGGTTGAGCTACCTGAGGTTTCTCGAAACTTTGAATCATAAAGTAAAACATAGGTCTGTATCAACAGTGAATTTGGAATGAAAACTCAGGTTGGAGTTGGCAAAGGGAAATAGAGTTCTCCCTGGCCAGTGTACAGAGTACACTTGTGTGAGAAGTCTTGCCACTTCTAAGATGTATACAAGAATTACTTGCATATTACTCCCAAGCCCTTTAATATACTGAGGCTAATACAGAGGGATAGAATCTTCAAAGGTAAGTTCATGAATTAGTTCAGTGCTTATATTAAGTCCAAATTCTAGAGAGTCTTAAAGCTCCCAAATCTTTGGAACTAGGTTAGAACTGGACGTGGTGATGTATCACTTTGATTTACCTTCAATGAAGGATTTGTTTTCTCAGCTGCTGGAAGACCTAGTGGTTGAAAGCCTCCAAATGCCAACCCCTTTATGAATCTGCCTTAGCTGCAGGGAGTCTCTTCACCCAATGTCATGCCCTTTCAGGCATGGCCCACATGAATTGATGAACAAAGTAGTAGTATAAAGGCTGGATATTTTAGCCCATTGAAAGGCAATTCTAATGGACATTTCAGCTTCATAACTCACCTTGGGGTTGACTGAGACCATTTCATCTGAGTTTCTCCCTCTGCCTCATTCTTCCCCATCATATCCTTTCCACAGGTATAATCCCCAAGGACTTTCATAATAGAGTCCTGAACATTGTGTTAGATCATCTTCTAGTCACTCAGCTAGCAAAGTGAACCTCATCACCGGTGATTGGTAAAACACAGATAGATCCTAACCCAAAGTGGCAGATCAATTATTAAAACTTTCACTGGTATTAATTAGAATGATATTCCAATGGAAGAGGTTGCATTTGCTGGTGATATTATCAGGTTTTTAAAAAGTATAGGGAAAATAGGAATATGGAATTGGATGTCTATTGCTGAGCTTGATGGAAGTCCTAAAAAATATAAAGAAAGGCTTAGAACAATTAAAAGGCAATTACAAGTCAAATGTGAAAGCCAGATGGCCTCCTTAGTACTTATATAGAGGCTTTCATCTCTTACATCTGGAAAGCAGAGAAAACCAGAGGCCAGGCCCATGACTTAAGACTAAGAATAGGACCTCCAGAATGATGAAGTGAGGAACTCCATGGACCTTCTTTCCAGTGAGACAACCATAACTGCTGAAAATTATATATAATTTTCTCTACTATATCTCACTATGAACAGCAAGAATCTGTGGCATTTGAGCCACAACAGCTATTTCCTCCCTTCCATATCTCAGTTCCACATGGTAGGAACTCCACTTCAGGTTGCAGCCAAGAACACAGGGCTCCCTCTCCCCCTGAATACATGCCACACTTCACTCTGGCTCCCAGTAGAAGGATTCAGTATCTCTTGAGGACGAGCAGGCCATTAGTATTTCTGAAGCTTTTATCTCTGTGTTTCAGAGGCTCTATTCCATGCATGAATGACTGAGAGGTTTAGGACTTTCTTTCTCTATCCAGCTCCCACATGTAGGGTTGAAGTGCTGCTCCAGGCTGAGAAAGCCAAGAACACTGGTGCCCTATTGCTCTCACCTTCATTCACTTATATAGTGGAGGTTCCTTTCCAGGAAAGGCAAGCCAAGAAGAACACAGGCTGCTACTCCAGCTATTTTTTGTTTTTAATATGAAATGAAAAATAGTAATATATGGAGTTAGTGATGTGGTTCTTATTAATAATCAATAACAGCAATAGAGAATATTCTTGAATCATACAGATTTTTAAAAGTACATTCAAAGTAGATAGCAGTAGATTTAATTTACTTATATCTTTCAGTTAAAATCTAGCTATCCAAAGTATTAGATTAATCCTTAACCAATAATCTCTTATTGATTAATGTGGTTAGAGCAGTGTTATCTTCTAGAGTTTTTAGTAATCATGCATATTTTTAATATAATCTGTAATTAATAACAAAGGTAATCTATTATCAACGTAGCTACTTTTTTATTATGAAAAGCACTTAGAAACAATACAAAAATATTTTTCTTTCTAACTCCCCAGGTAGAAATATATCTGATTTTTTAACTGTCTTCCTAGCAATCTAATATTCTTCAGAGACTTGAGACTGTCCAGACACTTGAACTGAGACACATACTGAAAGACTGGGTCATACTATTGTTTGAATTTTTTACATTTCTGCCCATTAAAGAAAAAGAAATCTTTTAACCCACGTCCTTAAGATGCTATATAAAATACATAAAACAATAGATGACACTTGTCTTATTATTTCAATTCCAACCATCTAAAGATATAGAAGTTTATTTATATTATGGATCTAGAGGTGTAGGGTAGCCCTCTATGGTAGGTAGAGTTCACCAATGCCATTTTGGAAGTAAGCCCCTTCTCTCTCACAGGGTTACTGTTCTTGGTGGTGATGGCTGCAACTCAGTCTCATGCCTCTCTCCCAGGCAAGAAGGTAAAGGATGCAGAAACTGCAGGACCCTCACACTTGTGCTTATGTTTCTTTGGCAAGAACTGAATCACATGACTATTTCTACCAGAAAAGGACACCATGAAGTTAAATATTTTAATGTTTTAGCCAGTTGTATTATAGAGGACATGGGGAAAAGGAATTGAAACAGATTTTTAATGAAAGAATTTACAGAATCTGCCACAAATTTGTATGTAACATTTTGTTAAGCCTATTATATATATAGATTTTTTTTTTTTTTTTTAACGAGACAAGGTCTCATCCTATCACCCAGGCTGGAGTACAGTGGCATTAACACAGCTCACCGTAGCCTTTACCTCCTGAGCTCAAGCGACCCTCTCCCCTCAGCCTCCTCAGTAGCTGAGACCACAGGCACACACTACTATGCCTGACTAATCTTTAAATTTTTGTAGAGACAGGGTCTCGCCATGTTTCTCAGGCTGTTCTCAAACTCCTGGGTTCAAGTGATTGTCTCACCTTGGCCTCTCCAAATACTGGGATTACAGGTGTGAGCCACCATGCCCAGCCTATATATTCTTTATCCTGTAAAATAACAGACTATATTGTGCCATTGATTATCACAGTATTTGTATTACTGTAAATAATTGAACTATATCTTGTTTAAGTGGACATATCTAAGTAGTTCCTAAATGTAATGTTAAGTAAAACTTGAAAATTTAGACAATGGGATAAAGTAGTGGTATACATTTTGTAATTTAAATCATGGAACTCTCTTTTATTAGCTGTATAATTTGAGGCATGTTGCTTAATTTCTTTGTGCTTCAGTTCCCTCATATTTAAAATAGGGATGGTAGCCCATGTACAGTAAAGTTGTGGCACAGAGTAGATATGATAATATATGGAAGCTCTTAAAATAAACCCTGGCAAATAGCTTGAGTTCACTTACCCGCTTATCTATTTTTCTTTCATTAAAGTACTGTTTATTTAAATTTATTATCTAATATATTATTTCATCTAAATATAAAATCTGTATTTATTTTAAATGTGCTTACTATCAAAATTCAGACGATACCAAAACAAGGTTTACAAAAATGACACTAATGATTTTCACAAAACTACAGATTTTTTATAAAATCCACAGAAACCAACAACATGTGTGTTTGTTTCAAAAAAGACTTCCCTCTCCATCTATTTGAAAATAAATTCAAAACTCTTAATGTTTAGCCATAAGTTCAAAGTACATAACCAGCTGAGTTTTAGTGCATGTTACTTAGTTTTAATCTAGTTACATAAGACATCTGCAAATTTGTTACATAACCTATAGAGAAATTTCAGAGTCATTTATACTCTCCAAAATATGGAATGTCTAAAAAACTCCTAGTAGAGAGATGTGGGGTGTGATTTTTAAAATAAAGATTTTAATTTCCGTCAGAAGCTGCGATTCACTGATTCTGCCTCTTTATAGAACACCAAATACATGCTCTTTGACCTCTGTGTAATTTATTTAAACCCAAGCTCAATAACTTTAAATGCAGTTATCATCACAATGCTTCAAACAATGGTCAGCGATCTGTGAAGACACAATGCACTGTCTCATTAAACCAAAAACCCAGACAGTCTGAAATAAGCACAGTCTAACTGCCTTACAATTAGATATGGTATCTTACAAAAATATGTGCAGCACAACCGTGACCTTTGTACTAATTCAACCTCCCTGGCAGCTGACTCTTCTTCCACACACACACCTCCTTAAATGGTCTTAAATGTCAAATAACTTATTATTTACGAAGGCATCACTGTCAAATACCCACAAGTATGCTATTTTCTTCCGAGAAGATCTGGCTATCTTCCATAGCATGCTTTGTGTTCTTAAAGCTTTGAATCTTTAAGGAAGAAGTCAGAGTCAGGTAAAGCTGTGAGAGTCAGAAATGGGGTAAGAGCAGGATGGAGCAAACCAAGGAAGCAGAGATATGGGAATTCCAGAGGAACAATTGATTCAGGGAGTGGAAAGGAGGAAGTGTGTCAGGGAATGGTATTCCAGCTGTAGAGATTTGTGACTTGCAGACACGGAGGCGTGGGCTGGGAAATAGGTGGGTTTTGAATACCTAGCAATGGTTCATACCAGTTGCAAAATTGTCCTTTAATTTATATACTTGGTAGATATTTATTAAACATGTAACTATGTACTAGGTACTTTGCTAACTGCTGAGGACTGTGTTAAAAAAGACAGACTTGGTTGTTCCCCTAATAGAGATTACTGTCAAGAACATCTTAGAGTAAGGGTGATGGAGAATATCAGTTCAGATCCAGCAAGGTAAATGGGAACATGCAAAAATTGGTAGTGCAATTTCTGCAATGGGGGTACCAGAAATGAGCATGAACAATAATAGGAAGGAAACTCATATATTAGGGGATATTCATATATACGGGAACTGATATATTAGGGAGAAACTTAGAGGATTCACTGTGTGTTTTAAATTTCCCAGTGTTGCCTATGATATTATGCTTCTCTATTTTTTTAATCATTACGATTCCTTGTCTTTTTAGTAGATTATGATCAGTGCTTAGCCCATAGAAGGTGCTCAATAAATAAAGTCTATTGAATAAATGAATGAGTTAGCAAGGTCAAAGTAGAATCCTAACAAAACAACCTCAGTGATAAGCTAGCGAAAAACTCCTGTAGCCTCCTTGTCTTGGGCAGGTGAAGTCTCAGGTTCTGGGGTACAATGGGCCTGTACCGGGAGCTTGTCACCCAGTAGCCATGTGAGGTAACACCTGCTGTGCCATTAAAAAAATAAATGTGATGACTGTTTTCCAGAGAGAAATAAACTAAGCTAAACAAGGATGCAATTCTCTTCTGCAGCACGGAATTTTTCCCCTTTCTTTTTTTCGCAGTAGTCCCGATCAAAACTAGGCTTGAGAGGCTGCCAACAGAAAGTCAAGGTAAATAAGTGTCAAGGTTATTCAAAGGGACCCTGAGCTGTGGTATTCTGTGTAACTGTTGAAAAGAGTCAATCTAAGAGACTTGGGCATCTTGCAATTACAATCAGGTTTAATCTAAACAGAGAATTCAAAAAAGAAAGAAAGAAAGAAGTAAAGAGCCCTTCTACTTCCACGGGATCTGGCCTTTGGAGCAGGTTCCTGAGAAGTATCACTTGAGGCTCTGATATCAAATCAGCAGTTTCATAAATGGTGAGATTGTAGGTTAAATAAAGGAGTTCATTTCTGATGAGTTTCACATCAGGGGACTGTGCCTACCACTCTTTGAGGTTTCAAAAATAGCAACACACACATGTTACTTCCATCTAAGAGGAGCCAAAGTGCAGACAGGCTGACCTGAAGTGTTCATTAACAACAGCTGGAAAGGGAAGAAATCACATGCACGTCTAACCTAGATTTAAAACCATTAATTTTTCCTTCAATTTCAAAGCTGTTCTGCTTTCATAGTGCACCATTTATCTAGTACAAAAAACAAAATACCTTCAAATGATTCCCTTGTTATTCTTTTTATTATTTAATATATGTTAGAACATTCCTGGCATACTACGTCATATACGACCTGAAGAGGCACTAGAGTTTAATAGAAATAGCGGAGATAAGGCATATAAAGCACTTGGCACAGATGTGGTAGGCATTGAGTCGATGTCTGTGCTTATCCTTCACAATAGGACATTTTGAATAGGTGACCTGATTTTGAGTTCTGGCTCTGTATCTTGCTAATTTGGTGACCTTGAGAGATAAGTGCCCCTTTCAGATTTGCCTTGGCTTTCTCATGTAAGCCATAAAGCAAAAAGTTTAAAAAGTAAAAGAGAAAACAAAAATGTTGACCCGGAAAATACAAACTCAAAGAAAGCTATGTGACTAGTTTTTTTGTTTGTTTGGTTAAGTTAAAATAGCTAACAAAGACAAAGAATTAGTAAAAATAAATAAATAAGTCACTGGAAAAAAAGATTCAATTCACTTAGAAACTATAGCAATTGTAAACATATATATACCTAATAAAATACTTTTAGTATAAATTAAATTAATGAAACTGCAGAAAGGAATTTATGAATGTACCATCACTGTGGGATATTTCAGCAGGTTTTTCTCATTAATCAAGAGATCAAATGATCAAAACATGAGTTAGGATAGAGACCACTTGAGTTATGCAATTACCAAGCATGAGTTAATATTTGACTTAGTAATAATGTAATGCTTAAGGCAAAATAATTTATGGCATACTTTTGTGAGCAAGAGGAGTGCCACAATTTCTTATGTTGGGACAGTAAGCATAAACTGGGGATTAATGTAGGGCAACTAATCACATGGAAACCCTTACCTTTATAGAACTTGCTCTCTAATAATTATAGAAGAAACAATCCTCTCAAACACACACACAGGACATTTTTTAAAAAATGACCATTTACTTGGCCACAGTCAAGCATCAATGTATTTTTAGAAAGCATTATTATATAACACTAGACTATGGGGTGTTTTCTGAGCACAGTCATTAGTTTGGAAATTGGGCATTAAAACACATTTTTAAACTGCTCATAGGTAAAAGAATAAATTATAATAAAATTTAAAGCAATTATAACTAATAAAGAATATAGACCATATCAAAATATGTGGGAGACAGCAAAGTTAATACCTTAGAGAAAAATTCTGAACATAAGTAGTAAAATTAGAAAGGAAAGAGCTAAAAATTAATGTGCTAAGCATCTAAATTAAGAAAGGTGAACAGCTAAATAAATGCAGAGGAAATAGAAGAAAGGGATAAGACAAGAACTAAAATTAATAAAATAAAAGAGAGCTAAAATACTTTGTAAAAAACCAAAAGCTGTTTCTTTGAAAAACATAAAAATAGACAAATTTTGTGACATTGCTGAAAAGAAAAAGAGACTAGGTGCAACTGAAATATTAAGGATGAAAAAAGAGATAGATGTACAGATATAGAAGAGATTGGAGCATAATAAAGGAATATTATGACCAACTTTATGATAAATCTCTTGAAAATGTACCAAAATTATATTTACATATGTGTAATTTAAATCTACATCTCTATATATGAAAATACTTTTTAAGTGACCAGTCGCCACTAAAGTATTAGCTAAAAATAGGCACTGGATATAGTGTAGGGAAAAGTTTGAATCATAGACTCTTACCTCATCCAATACTTAACACAGTGAGCAGAAATTATTAAAACTAGAGTATCCATTTGGGTCAAGTTTAACTCCATGTGATAATCCCCAAAGAGTAGTAAGTTTAAGAATATGCTGCTTTTTTTCTTCCAAATAAAGGAATCCTGGTGGCATCATGTAGCTGTCATGATCCTCTTTTACTTCCTTGACCTAGGAAGTAAAAGGTCACCCTGTCAGTGACCTAGGCTTATCCCAGATTTTGACTCCTTTATTCCTGTAGTAAAATTCTTGTTCTCATTTTCCAAGATGGTGGTTGGAGTTCTATCCATTACCTTTTTATATTAAGCCAGCAGCAGAATGAAGAGGAGAAAAGAGCAAATGGAACATGCCTGCTATCTTTTAAGGATATTTAGTAGAAAATGCCAGAAAATATTTCTGCCCACATTTTAATGGCCAAACTTAGTGACATGCACACACCTGCTTACAACAGATACTGGCAAATGGAATTTTTATTCTGAGCAGCCGTGTACACAGCGATAGAACAAATATCTACGGAAGAAAGAAAGAAGATATAATGAGTGTAGACAACCACTATTCTCTGATACAACCAAGCAATGAACTCTCTGGCAGCATCCAAACATGGAAAGATATTCAACCACATAATACACATTTTGAAAAGTAACTGGTTCTGGTATGTTGCAGTTTAATCCTTATTTCCTTCTGTACCTCTCCAATGCCATAAAGTGGAAAGAGGATGAATTGAAAACATTCTGAGAATTCTTATTAATATTTCTCAATTTAGAGAAATGCAGATTAATAAGGCAATTAAGTAGCCTGGAGAAAATTTCTGAAAAGCCCCTTAAAAACAGACAGTTCTCTATGCCAACAGCAGATCTCAGGTTCTTAGCCAAGGCAGGAGAAACCACCAGGGGTCACTGTGTTCCAGGAGAATAGTCAAAACCATAAATGGAATCTTCCGTAGGAATAATATACACCTGAACTCAGTGAAATCAATTCTACTAAAAGACACTTAACACAATCTCAGCAGAGAGAGCAGAGACCTGGCTATCCGAAAATGACTGCACTCAAACAAATAGAGCTTTTTTTCTGTAAACTGCTCAACCTAAAAAATCTAAAAAGTACATGTAATAGCAAAACCCCAGTTCTCAAACTGTAGTTCAGAGAGAGTGCCACCCAGATATCATGTAAGCCTGAGCAGTGACAAGAAAAATTCACCACATTTTGCAGGGGAAAATAGAAATCCTGGATAAAGCTGCTAATATTAAGCATTGAAGAAGAAAATACGTAGCCTAGCAACTAAACAAACTTACTTTTTTTTTTTTTTTTTTTTTTTTTTTTTTTTTTTGAGACGTAGTCTAGCTCTGTCGCCCAGGCTGGAGTACAGCAGTGGCGCTATGTCGGCTCACTGCAAGCTCCGCCTCCCGGGTTCACGCCATTCTCCTGCCTCAGCCTCTCCGAGTAGCTGGGACTACAGGCGCCCGCCACCGTGCCTGGCTAATTTTTTGTATTTTTAGTAAAGACGGGGTTTCACCATGTTAGCAAGGATGGTCTCGATCTCCTGACCTCGTGATCTGCCTGTCTCGACCTCCCAAAGTGCTGGGATAACAAGCATGAGCCACCGCGCCTGGCCCAAACTTCCTACAGAAAAATGAGGAAAAGAAAAACACAGAGATCCCAGAGTGCAAGTGAGCATTACCCAAAGAAAAGTAAAATACATATGTGTAGGTTATTTCTGCTTAGAACTTATAAAGCTTGCTTGGGTACAGTGGCTCACGCCTGTAATCCTAGCACTTTGGGAGGCCAAGGCGGGAGGATGGCTTGAGCCCAGGAGTTCAAGACCAGCCTGCACAACATGGCAAAACCCCATCGCTACAAAAAATACAAAAATTAGCCCGGTGTGGTGGTCTGTGCCTGTAGTCCCAGCTACTTGGGAGGCTGAGGCTAGAGGATCACTTGAGCCCAGGAGGTCAAGGTTGCAGTGAGCCGTGATCACCACCGCACTCTGGACTGGGCGACAGAGCAAGTCCCTGTCTTAAAAAAAAAGAAAAAGTTATAAAACTCTTCTTAATATAATAACTCAGTGATGTAATAATATTATAGAATGGCCTAATTATAGATCTGACAAACACATTTGACGTATGATAGAATAGATTACATATTGCTCAAAACTGAATCCCTAATTTGCAGGAAAGCCATGAATATCGAGAATAAATTAAGAAGAAAGAGGTGAAGTGATTAAAGAAGTTAGAAAGAAAACAGAGCAGGCAAATAATGATTATCAGAGTCCCCAAGGTAGAAAATCCCCCCAAATTAAGAAAAACTATGAACAAAAATGTAATTTTAAAAGTTCCCTGAAGTAAAAGGAGAGCTGAGCTTGAAAATCAAAGGAACTTGTATTATGCTATGAAATCTTGGTATAAAATCATCAATATTAAGACATACTCTTTTTTTAAAATTTTATTATTATTATACTTTAAGTTTTAGGGTACATGTGCACAACATGCAGGTTTGTTACGTATGTATACCTGTGCCATGTTGGTGTGCTGCACCCATTAACTCGTCATGTAGCATTAGGTATATCTCCTAATGCTATCCCTCCCCCATCCCCCCAGCCTTCCTGTTCCCCTTCCTGTGTCCATATCTTCTCATTGTTCAATTCCCACCTATGAGTGAGAACATGCAGTGTTTGGTTTTTTGTCCTTGCAATAATTTGCTGAGAATGATGGTTTCCAGCTTCATCCATGTCCCTACAAAGGACATGAATTCATCATTTTTTATGGCTGCATAGTATTCCGTGGTGTATATGTGCCACATTTTCTTAATCCAGTCTATCATTGTTGGACATTTGGCTTGGTTCCAAGTCTTTGCTATTGTGAGTAGTGCCGCAATAAACATACATATGCATGTGTCTTTATAGCAGCATGATTTATAATCCTTTGGGTATATACCCAATAATGGGATGGCTGGGTCAAATGGTATTTCTAGATCCCTGAGGAATCGCCACACTGACTTCCACAATGGTTGAACTAGTTTATAGTCCCACCAACAGTGTAAAAGTGTTCCTATTTCTCCACATCCTCTCCAGCCCCTGTTGTTTCCTGACTTTTTAATGATCGCCATTCTAACTGGTGTGAGATAGTATCTCATTATGGTTTTGATTTGCATTTCTCTGATGGCCAGGGATGATGAGCATTTTTTCATGTGTTTTTTGGCTGCATAAATGTCTTCTTTTGAGAAGTGTCTGTTCATCTCCTTCGCCCACTTTGTGATGGGGTTGTTTGTTTTTTTCTTGTAAATTTGTTGGAGTTCATTGTAGATTCTGGATATTAGCCCTTTGTCAGATGAGTAGATTGCAAAAATTTTCTCCCATTCTGTAGGTTGCCTGTTCACTCTGATGGTAGTTTCTTTTGCTGTGCAGAAGCTCTTTAGTTTAATTAGATCCCATTTGTCAATTTTGGCTTTTGTTGCCATTGCTTTTGGTGTTTTAGTCATGAAGTCCTTGCCCATGCCTATGTCCTGAATGGTATTGCCTAAGTTTTCTTTTAGGGTTTTTATGGTTTTAGGTCTAACATTTAAGTCTTTAATCCATCTTGAATTGATTTTTGTATAAGGTGTAAGGAAGGGATCCAGTTTCAGCTTTCTCCATATGGCTAGCCAGTTTTCCCAGCACCATTTATTAAATAGGGAATCCTTTCCCCATTGCTTGTTTTTGTCAGGATTGTCAAAGATCAGATAGTTGTAGATATGCGGCATTATTTCTGAGGGCTTTGTTCTGTTCCATTGGTCTATATCTCTGTTTTGGTACCAGTACCATGCTCTTTTGGTTAACTGTAGCATTGTAGTATAGTTTGAAGTCAGGTAGCGGGATGTCTCCAGCTTTGCTCTTTTGGCTTAGGATTGTCTTGGCAATGCGGGCTCTTTTTTGGTTCCATATGAACTTTAAAGTAGTTTTTTCCAATTCTGTGAAGAAAGTCATTGGTAGCTTGATGGGGATGGCATTGAATCTATAAATTACCTTGGGTAGTATGGCCATTTTCACGATATTGATTCTTCCTACCCATGAGCATGGAAAGTTCTTCCATTTTTTTGTATCCTCTTTTACTTCCTTGAGCAGTGGTTTGTCGTTCTCCTTAAAGAGGTCCTTCATATCCCTTGTAAGTTGGATTCCTAAGTATTTTATTCTCTTTGAAGCAATTGTGAGTGGGAGTTCACTCATGATTTGGCTCTCTGTTCATCTGTTATTGGTGTATAAGAATGCTTGTGATTTTTGTACATTGATTTTGTATCCTGAGACTTTGCTGAAGTTGCTTATCAGCTTAAGGAGATTTTGGGCTGAGATGATGGGGTTTTCTAGATATACAATCATGTCATCTGCAAACAGGGACAATTTGACTTCCTCTTTTCCTAATTGTGTGCCCTTTATTTCCTTCTCCTGCCTGATTGCCCTGGCCAGAACTTCCAACACTATGTTGAATAGGAGTGGTGAGAGAGGGCATCCCTCTCTCGTGCCAGTTTTCAAAGGGAATGCTTCCAGTTTTTGTCCATTCAGTATGATATTGGCTGTGGGTTTGTCATAGATAGCTCTTATTATTTTGAGATATGTTCCATCAATACCTAATTTATTGAGAGTGTTTAGCATGAAGAGTTGTTGAATTTTGTCAAAGGCCTTTTCTGCATCTATTGAGATAATCATGTGGGTTTCGTCTTTAGTTCTGTTTATATGCTGGATGATGTTTATTGATTTTCGTATGTTGAACCAGCCTTGCATCCCAGGGATGAATCCCACGTGATCATGGTGGATAAGCTTTTTGATGTGCTGCTGGATTCAGTTTGCCAGTATTTTATTGAGGTTTTTTGCATCAATATTCATCAAGGATATTGGTCTAAATTTCTCTTTTTTTGGTTGTGTCTCTGCCCAGCTTTGGTATCAGGATGATGCTGGCCTCATAAAATGAGTTAGGGAGGACTCCCTCTTTTTCTATTGATTGGAATAGTTTCAGAAGGAATGGTACCAGTTCCTCCTTGTACCTCTGGTAGAATTCGGCTGTGAATCCACCTGGTCCTGGACTTTTTTTGGTTGGTAAGCTATTAATTATTGCCTCAATTTCAGATCCTGTGATTGGTCTATTCAGAGATTCAACTTCTTCCTGGTTTAGTCTTGGGAGGGTGTATGTGTTGAGGAATTTATCCATTTCTTCTAGATTTTCTAGTTTATTTGCATAGAGGTGTTTATAGTCTTCTCTGATGGTATTTTGTATTTCTGTTGGATCGGTGGTGATATCCCCTTTGTCATTTTTTATTGCGTCTATTTGATTCTTCTTTCTTTTCTTCTTGATTAGTCTTGCTAGCAGTCTATCAATTTTGTTGATCTTTTCAGAAAACCAGCTCCTGGATTCATTGATTTTTTGAAGGGTTTTTTGTGTGTTTATTTCCTTCAGTTCTGCTCTGATGTTAGTTATTTCTTACCTTCTGCTAGCTTTTGAATGTGTTTGCTCTTGCTTCTCTAGTTCTTTTAATTGTGATGTTAGGGTGTCAATTTTAGATCTTTCCCTCTTTCTCTTGTGGGCATTTAGTGCTATAAATTTCCCTCTACATACTGCTTTGAATGTGTCCCAGAGATTCTGGTATGTTGTGTCTTTGTTCTCGTTGGTTTCAAAGAACATCTTTATTTCTGCCTTCATTTCTTTATGTACCCAGTAGTCATTCAGGAGCAGGTTGTTCAGTTTCCATGTAGTTGAGTGGTTTTGAGTGAGTTTTTTAATCCTGAGTTCTAGTTTGATTGCACTGTGGTCTGAAAGACAGTTTGTTATAATTTCTGTTCTTTTACATTTGCTGAGGAGTGCTTTGCTTCCAACTATGTGGTCAATTTTGGAATAGGTGTGGTGTGGTGCTGAAAAGAATGTATATTCTGTTGATTTGGGGTAGCGAGTTCTGCAGATGTCTATTAGGTCCACTTGGTGCAGAGCTGAGTTCAATTCCTGGATATCCTTGTTAACTTTCTGTCTCGTTGATCTGTCTAATTTTGACAGTGAGGTGTTAAAGTCTCCCATTATTATTTGTGGGAGTCTAGGTCTCTTTGTAGGTCACTAAGGACTTGCTTTATGAATCTGGGTGCTCCTGTATTGGGTGCATATATATTTAGGGTAGTTAGCTCTTCTTGTTGCCTTGATCCCTTTACCATTAGGTAATGTCCTTCTTTGTCTCTTTTGATCTTTGTTGGTTT
This sequence comes from Pongo abelii, assembly GCF_028885655.2. Lineage (NCBI taxonomy): Eukaryota > Metazoa > Chordata > Mammalia > Primates > Hominidae > Pongo > Pongo abelii. Next base: position 122,143,750 of record NC_071990.2, on the reverse strand, counting down.
AAAGTCTGTTTTATCGGAGACTAGGATTGCAACCCCTGCCTTTTTTTGTTTTCCATTTGCTTGGTAGATCTTCCTCCATCCCTTTATTTTGAGCCTATGTGTGTCTCTGCACATAAGATGGGTTTCCTGAATACAGCACACTGATGGGTCTTGACTCTTTATCCAGTTTGCCAGTCTGTGCCTTTTAATTGGAGCATTTAGCCCATTTATATTTAAAGTTAATATTGTTATGTGTCAATTCGATCCTTTCATTATCATGTTAGCTGGTTATTTTGCTCTTTAGTTGATGCAGTTTCTTCCTAGCCTCAATGGTCTTTACAATTTGGCATGTTTTTGCAGTGGCTGGTACAGGTTGTTCCTTTCCATGTTTAGTGCTTCCTTCAGGAGCTCTTTTTGGGGAGGCCTGGTGGTGACAAGGTCTCTCAGCATTTGCTTGTCTGTAAAGTATTTTATTCCTCCTTCACTTATGAAGCTTACTTTGGCTGGATATGAAATTCTGGGTTGAAAATTCTTTTCTTTAAGAACGTTGAATATTGGCCCCCACTCTCTTCTGGCTTGTGGAGTTTCTGCCGAGAGATCCGCTGTTAGTCTGATGGGCTTCCCTTTGTGGGTAACCTGACCTTTCTCTCTGGCTGCCCTTAGCATTTTTTCCTTCATTTCAACTTTGGTAAATCTGAGAATTATGTGTCTTGCAGTTGCTCTTCTTGAGGAATATCTTTGTGGCGTTCTCTGTATTTCCTGAATTTGAATGTTGGCCTGCCTTGCTAGGTTGGGGAAGTTCTCCTGGATAATATCCTGCAGAGTGTTTTCCAAGTTGGTTCCATTCTCCCTGTCACTTTCAGGTATACCAATTAGACCTAGATTTTGTCTTCTCACGTAGTCCCATATTTCTTGGAGGCTTTGTTCTTTTCTTTTTTTCTCTTTTTCTCTAAACTTCTCTTCTCTCTTCATTTCATTCATTTTGTCTTCCATCGCTGATACCCTTTCTTCCAGTTAATCGCATCAGCTACTGAGGCTTGTGCATTCATCACATAGTTCTTGTGCCATGGTTTTCAGCTCCATCAGGTCCTTTAAAGACTTCTCTGCATTGGTTATTCTAGTTAGCCATTCGTCTAATTTTTTTTCAAGATTTTTAACTTCTTTGCCATTGGTTCCAACTTTCTCCTTTAACTCGGAGTAGTTTGATCTTCTGAAGCCTTCTTCTCTCAATTAGTCAAAGTCATTCTCTGTCCAGCTTTGTTCCATTGCTGGTGAGGAGCTGCATTCCTTTGGAGGAGGAGAGGCGCTCTGCTTTTCAGAGTTTCCAGTTTTTCTGCTCTGTTTTTTCCCCATCTTTGTGGTTTTATCTACCTTTGGTCTTTGATGATGGTGATGTACAGATGGGGTTTTGGTGTGGATGCCCTTTCTGTTTGTTAGTTTTCCTTCTAACAGTCAGGACCCTCAGCTGCAGGTCTGTTGGAGTTTGCTGGAGGTCCACTCCAGATGCTGTTTGCCTGGGTATCAGCAGTGGTGGCTGCAGAACAGCAGATATTGAACAGCAAATGCTTCTGCCTGATCGTTTCTCTGGTAGTTTTATCTCAGATGAGTACCCGGCCATATGAGGTGTCAGTCCACCCCTACTGGGGGGTGCCTCCCAGTTAGGTGACTTGGGGTCAGGGACCCACTTGAGGAGGCAGTCTGCTCATTCTCAGATCTCAAGCTGCGTGCTGGGAGAACTACTACTCTCTTCAAAGCTGTCAGAGAGGGACATTTAAGTCTGCAGAGGTTACTGCTGCCTTCTGTTTGTCTGTGCCCTGACCCCAGAGGTGGAGCCTACAGAGGCAGGCAGGCCTCCTTGAGCTGTGGTGGGCTCCACCCAGTTAGAGCTTCCTGGCCATGGCCACTTTGTTTACCTACTCAAGCCTGGGCAATGGCGGGATCCCCTCCCCTAGCCTCGCTACCGCCTTGCAGTTTGATCTCAGACTGCTGTGCTAGCAATGAGCAAGGCTCCGTGTGCGTAGGACCCTCTGAGCCAGGTGTGGGATATAATCTCCTGGTGTGCCGTTTGTTAAGCCAGTTGGAAAAGCGCAGTGTTAGAGTGGGAGTGACTCGATTTTCCAGGTGCCGTCTGTCCCCCCTTTCTTTGACTATGAAAGGGAATTCCCTGACCCCTTGCACTTCCCAGGTGAGGCAGTGCCTCGCCCTGCTTCAGCTCATGCACAGTGCACTGCACCCAGTGTCCTGCACCGACTGTCTGGCACTCCCCAGTGAGATGAACCTGCTACCTCCGTTGGAAATGGAGAAATCACCCGTCTTCTGCGTCACTCACGCTGGGAGCTGTAGACTGGAGCTGTTCCTATTCGGCCATCTTGGCTCCACCTCTAAGACATATTCTTAAGTTATTGAACCATAATGATAAAGAACCCTTCAGGCATTCAGGTTTAGTAAAGCAAGTCAATTAATAAGAACATTAATAGGTACAATATAGTCAAAACAAGAAGACAACGAGCAATTTCAGTTTTGAGAGAAATAGTACTTATTTTTTGTTCAATTATAAAGATATAAGACAATTCAAACTATGAAAGAATCAGCAAACATCCATGACATCTTTTTGAAAAAATAAGTGGAAGTGTCTGTAGTAATTCAGGCAAGGAATAATAGTAATTTAGATCAAGGTGGTAAGAGTGAAGATGATGGAATAAGTCAAATTCTAGAGATACTGCGAATGTGGAGCTAGCGTGACTTTTCTCATGGAGTGGATATTGGCCATGAGAGAAAAGGGTTAAAGGGTTAAACAAACCCCAGGTTTTGTTTGTTTGTTTGTTTGTTTTTTGCCTGAGTTTCTGAATGGATGTTATTATCATCATCTGAAATGTAAAAGGCAGTGAATGGAGCAAATAAAACAAAAGGTTTTATTGTTTTGATTTTTGGCTGATTAAAAGTCAATCAAATGTTTTGTTTTGCACATGTTAGATTTGAAGCGTCTATTAGATATCAACATATAATTTGATATGTGAGTTGGAATTTCAGGCAAGAGCACAGGGCCTGAGTTATCAGGGCATTCTCAACACATACTTGGTTTTAAATCCATGTAAGTGGATGTGAATGAAATTATAGGAGAGGTCCAAAGACTTAAGCCTTGGTGCTCTACAATACTAAAATTTCAAAGTGAAGGTAGAAACAAAGATGGCTGAAATCTAGTGTCTTGAAAGCCAAGTGAAGAAAGTGTTTCCAAGAGGAAGGAGGGATCAATTGTATTAAATGCTGCTGATGGTTCATGTAAAATAAAAACAAATAATTGACTATGGAATTTAGCAATGCAAAGGTTATTGACAAAGTAGTTTCAGTGCACTGATGAGAGTAAAAGTGTAACTGGAGTAAATTTAAGAAAAAAAAATGTAGGAAGAACATTTGGAGACCAAGTACAGTGAAAACAAAAATAGAAGATATTTGAGTGGGGGATGCATTTCTTCATATTTTTTTTCTCAGTAGAGGGCCAACCAATACTGTCTAAAACTGATGAATAGTGTTAACACAAACATTCCATATATTCATGTTTTATACAAACTTAACAAATATCTTTTAGGAGAAAACTCCTTGATCAAGAAAGAATTATTATTAATGCTATCCAAACTATTTTCTTAAGTTTAGCAGTTTTCTTAAATTTTTATTCTATGAAACTCAGACAAAATTAATAGCCTTTATAACATGATACTGCTTACACATTTTTATGGCTTATATATTTAATTATTTTGTCTCTTTATATGTATAAGGAGGTGTATAGAATGATATTTCTCTAATGCCCACTTTTTTTATAATTTACTTTGCTGCTCCAAATTTAGCAAAGAATGTATATTTTTATATTGTAATAAAATCATTAAAATTAATTATTCTTTAACATAATTCTTAAAGAGAACATGGCAAATACCTCAGCATAAAGGTAAACATATATATGCCATTAAATCTTGAAACAAAAACATGTAGATGAAGTTTGATTTCTTTTCTTCCCAACTCTTGTTTTGCATCCATGTCTCTGTTAACCCCTGTGCCCAATGCAAAGCACAGGCACAGCTGTGCTCCTGGTTCAGCATTACTGTATTTTAACTTGCTAATAATTGCTGCCTAGTTATTAGATGATGGCTATGCTCTAAAATTGCCAGAACACTTTTCTCAAAAGGGAACTGATTTAAATAGGTCACATTCAGTCTTGAACCATTTATAAGTGGCACCAAAATTGTCCAGGTGTGCTTACAGTTAATAAAAGAGTTTGTTGATCGGGCATTGTTTAAATTAAATCATTAATGTTTAAAATCCTTCCAGCTTAGAGTCCCCCTCACGATGGTATATCCATGAAAGTGCTACTAAACTCTCAAAGTATTTTCAGGTTGAAGAACCTGTGTGTCTAAAGTTAATATAAATGTCACTGTATTTATACTTTTCTACAGTCAATATGAGTGTAGATTCCATTGTATGTATCATTAACTATAAAGGCAATTCAACAGAGTTATTTTGATATAAGGAAGGATTGCCATCAAGCTGAATATAAGGAAGTGTGTGACAAACCTTTGAAAACTCAGTGTTAGTAAATTATCAAGGAGAAAGAAAATAAATTGCATCCAAAATTTATTTTTATAATTTCCCAGAGGATCACTAATTCAAAGTGTATCTGTTAGTCATAATTTACTTATATGGAGCTAAATGTTTAATGAAAGTTTCACATGAAATTTCTATGGGACATTTTGAGGACAAAAGGATGTGCAGTGTGTCATGGTGCAGGCAAATTTTTCTTGGTTTAAAGATAACAATTTATAGCAAAACAAGGACTGAAAAATGAGGTTCCACTAAAAGAAATATTATCTTTTTATGCTGTTCTTTGAATCCATTCATCTTATGTGCCATTTAAATAGTAATTTGAAAGGTTACACTTTAAGTTGTAAGTTTTGATAAGTTATTATGGGTTCAGAGATATTCTATGATTTGACAAAAGTGGACTATAGGTGAGCAGTGTTTTAAATTGCAGAAAAGATGCTGGAAGGTTTAAAGAAACACAGCCTTTTTTTTTTTTCAAACAATTTTCTCATACATTATTCTAAACTCTCACAAAATGTTTTCTACATTTCTTTTCTATTTTTAAGTCAAAATTAAAAGGCAAATTCAAACTTATTTAATATTAACAATCCTGTTTTTATTTAATATATTGCTATTTATTCTTTTCATTCACGTAGGCTAAGAAAATATTACTTGGGTTAAGAAAATCATATCTGACTTAAAAAATTGTGACAGAAACTTATTAATTGGTTTAAACTAACATCCTGAGAAAGCATTTAGTTGACTGACTTGCTATCTGAAATACGTATTGAAAATTTAATGTTAAGTACGGAGATTGAACAATTTGCTCGGAGGCCCAACAGTCAGCCCTTAAGGGAGCAGTATCTAAAGAAAGAAGGTCAAAAAAGTGCAAATGAACATGTTGATGGCATTTCAAAATGTTCTAGAAATTTATGAAGATAATTTTTTTTATAGTCTACTATGGAAAATAAATTTTTACTCCCAATGTCATAAGGACATTGTGGTGTGCTGGAACTGAGTTATAACTAAGCTTCACTCATGCTGAACTTTTGTGTATTCTTTATCTGCTCAGACTGGCCATCAAGCCCCTTTCCCAATAGGTTAGGCAGGCTATAAACAATGGAAGTAAGCTACTGACAAGCTTCAATAAATTTTTCAAATGAAGAGCACATTTCCATATGCTATATATCATCAAATAAATATGTTTCCCTTCTTATCCCCAAATCCAATCAATATCACATATTTTATTTACTTTAGATTAAAAAACAACTCAAATTCCCCAAAATAACAAGTAAAAAACCTCAAAGAATTACTTGTTTTTGTATATCAGCATTATAAAAACAAGATAAAAAATAGCTGAAATAACAAAAGTTTGAATAGGATATCTCACATATTTGTGAAAAGTGCACAAAGTACTAGCCGACCAAAGTTTGATATCATGGAGTTTCTCTTATGTGACTTTCTTTCATTCTTTCTCTCGCTCTTTCTTTGTTTGTTTGTTTCTTTCTTTCCTTTCTCTTTCTTTTTCTCTCTCTCTTTTTCTTTCTTTCTTTCTTCTTTCTTTCTTTCATTTTTCCCTCCCCTTCCCTTCTCTTCCCTCCCCTCCCCTCCCCTTCCCTCCCCTCCCCTCCCCTCCCCTTGTCTCCCTTCCCTTCCCCTCCCCTCCCCTCCCCTTCCTTTTCTTGACAGAATCTCACTTTATCACCCAGGCTGGAGTGCAGTAGAGTGATCTCAGCTTACTGCAGCCTCTGCCTCCCAGGCTCAAGCAATCCTCCCCCTTGAGCCTCCCAAGTCACTGGGATTGCAGGTGCACACTGCCATGCTTGGCTAATTTTTTTGGAAAAAACATTTTTTATGTGGTTTTGTGGAGATGGGGTATGACTGTGTTGCTGAGGCTGGTCTTAAACTTCTGGGTTCAAGCAGTCTTCCTGCCTCGGCCTCCCAAAGTAGTGGGCTTACAGGCATAAGCCACATCACTCGGTCTGACTACCTACTTTATTTATGCATTCTTCCCAGGTTAAAATTCTAAGATTCATATTATTTGTTGAAAATGCAAACTATTGTTTTTAATGATATAATGTCTTCATTAGATAGTGCTTCATAATTTTGGATGGTCATATTTCAAATGCAAGTATTCTGGTCAATGATTAAAATTTATTAATTTCAATTTAAAAAATTAAATGTCCACCTTATAGATGGGCTAATTCAGCACACATTTTTACAATTATACAAAAAGAAAATGCTACTTAAAAAAAAGGTGGATTGCTTTTATATCACTTGGAGTATTGAAGTATTTCTTATGGACCAAGTTTTTTTCTTGAATCAAAAGCATAAATGCAAATTTATGGTTACTTACAATTCAGTTTTTCTTTTTGATTGAATTCTTAAAGAGATTTTAGTTTTCCAGAGGAGGTTTTTTCTAATCTATACATGCTAGAAACCCTTTTGTTTCTTATGATAATTGACCCATTCTTCTTGATTTTAAAATTAAGAATAAAGAAAGGTTATTCTTATCCTGCCCTCATCTTCTGTTATAAGATGAGGCCCATGTGGCTTGACATCACTTGACCACTTGAAGTTTTGATAGTTTCAATGACATATCTTCTAATTCACTTATATTTTGTTAAGATTATTATTTTCGTTTCTCAGATGATGGAAATTGCTGAGGTTGGATTAGACAATTCACTCCTCTCTCCTGCCCTTGAAATGATGACCTAAGAAAGTACACAGAAAGAAAATACTTTGTTCATTGAAAATTTGAAATGTAATAAAATGAACATGTTTATTTACCAGACCTGTATTCACTGAAAACTTATGTACTAATTGACATCTCAAAAATTGTCTAAAAATTTCAGAGAATAAAAAACTCATCAGAAATATCTGTGGGATTACAACAGGGTGAGATCAAAAAAAGAAAAAAATAAGTTATTTAAATTGGCAACCCATCTCCACTAAACTTTGTTCTCTGTCAAACATTCTTATTTACTTTTCCTCTCATGAGAGACTTGTGAATTAATTACATCTATTTGCAATTTCTTTCCTGATGTGAATATTTAAATTACATAATATTCCCAATGTACATTGTAATTAACAGAGAATAAAAACTTTGAACCAACCTCTATATCTGATGTCTGGTCCTTATAAATATTATATTTACAAGGCATTGTAAAAGTTATATGGATAAAATGATGTTTATACAAGATTCCTGCATTAAGCAGGCTTAAACTTGGTTTCCAGAAGCAAAACATAAATAAACAAGCAACATAACAATAAAGGACATCTCCTATGGTAATATGATAGGTGATCAACAAATAACAAATGTTAGAATAACTTTAATAGGCATTAATCTTTTGTTTGTGGAAAATTGAAGAATGGGTCACAAGAAGAAAGAAATTAGAAAATAATCCTTGAAAGATTTCTGGATCTGAGATATCTTAAGTCATTGGAGGACATTCCAGCCCAGAAACAGATATGGAAATTTGGGGGATCAAGAACCACTTTGACTGATATAAAAAGCTCCTTCGAGTCTGTGCTTCCTTATTATAAAATAAAGTGGCTTTTTAAAGTGTTAAATTAGATAATGTATGTGATGTGCTTAAGAGTACTGAGTACAGAGTAAGTGTTTAATACATGGCTTATTTTCTATAGTATAAAAAACGTTATAGAGAGAATTTTGGAGTTTACTAGGGATAGCAAAGCTCTAGAGTTTCAATTGTATTCTTTAGGAAATAGAATGCCTTGATAATTTTTTGATTGAGGAGTGGGTATGTAAAATACAGGTATCAGGGACAAATACTGTTGTTTAGTTGGATTACAGTAAACAATACTATTGAGATGAGAACATGGACAAGGGTGGCAGCTGGGGGAATGAGCAACAAGTACCAAAAGCAAATTCAGATTTGTAGACTGTCTAAATGTCATGGAAGGGTTAGTGGCCAGGAATGAACATGGAAGCCAATTTAGTAAATATTTGTGAAGTCCTTTCCAGGAGACTTGTGCTTTCTAGATCATAAAGGAAAGATCGTGGAAAAGATGGCTTTCTTCTCAAAATGCTTGTGGAATTGTAATTATGTGTCCCCCAGAACAAATTACTTCTCTATGCCTCAGTTTCCCCATCAGCAAAATCAGGATGATGAAAAACTCTTTCTCATAGGGTTATGGCAAAGATTAAATAAATTATACTACAAAAGCACATTGTACAGTGCCAAATATATGTGTGTGTGTGTGTGTGTGTGTGTGTTTGTAGCTTTTATTTTTATTAAAATACAGAAAATGAGAGTGCAGACAAGGTATAGAAGCCCCCAGAAGAGAAAATCATAAATGATTAGAACTGGGCAATGACAGGAGGGAGGAAAAGGAAAGGCCTCATTAAGGAGGCAATAAATAGTGTGGGGTCAGCATAGCTTATTATAACTTTGGGATGAAATAGACTTGTTTTAAATCTCAACTCCGCCAATATTTAGTGAGTGACTTAGCCTCTCCATGCCGAAGTTTCCATATCTATAAAATGGAAATAATAACAGCTCCTATTTGAACAGATTTTGCTGAGACTTTAACTGGTTAGTGAGTGCTCACAGTACTGAACCCACAGTGAGTGCTTCAAAAAATAGGAGCCATTGAACAACGATATCCAATTTAGTAAATACTTATGTTTCTTTTTTATATTTTATTTATTCACATATATGCTAAATATTTACATAAATATTTAACTAACAGGATTTTGAAGGAATCTTAGGACTTTTCTAGGCACACCAGTGAGGAAGAACATGCTGAGCAGATGAACAGCATGTGTGAAGGCACAGAGATATGAAAGGTACACAGGGTGTGTGGCACTGTCTGCACAGGGTAAGGCTGGAAACAAATGGCAGGGGAGTCTGGTTGCCTGAAGTTTATTTTGGAGAAGGGACAATGCTCATGAAGGGTGTTCTTAAACACATGTTCAATGCCTTGCTCCATCTGTGAGGCAAGGAAGAGATAATTATGAGTTTTTTTTTCTGGACACTGCTGTGAAATATACAAACATGATTTTTTTTTTTTTTTGGCATGAATTGAGTGCATTTGAGTGCATACCAGGAGCAAGAGAGGTTTAAGAGAATGAGTATAAGACAAGAAGGCTTTTAGGGAGTTTTTTTGTTTTGCTTTTTGTTTATTTGGTATTTCAGGTGTAAGATAATGAACACCTAAATTAAGGTTTGGGGATGGATGAAATTGATATCAAGAAAGTAACATGTAAGTCACGGACAGGTGGGGCAGTAACAACATGGTTTTGGCTTTAGAAGTTTGGTGGGATGGTGGTCTCACTAATAGGGAATATAAAAAGATATTCAGACTTATGAGAAGGTAGGATGACTGATAAATGCTGAGTTTGAAATTTCTCTAGGGCATCAGGGCTGGCAGAAACATAAACATAAGCAAGTTTTTAAGATGAATTTGGTTAGAGGTGAAGGTGAATGGTTTTGATTGACAAAGATTTACAGCAAGCAGTTTGTGCAATAAAATTGGAATTTAGGAAAGGGTACGAAGCTATAATTACAGCTGGACCATGAGAAGTTTTGCACCCCTATTGGAGAGATTGCTTAAAGAATAACAGATATCTGAGAACTGACTCTGGGCTATGGACGAATAGAAGAAGGAGGAAAAAAAAAGAGAAAAGTATAAATGCAATGAACTAACTAAACAGTGGGAGAGAATATGGGTGGTATAGTGGCAAAAAAGTGAAGAGAAGAGGAAGGAGTTGACAGAGTGCAAACTTCTAAAAGCTCTATTTCTACTTCATCTCTGTTTTTTCTCTGTGGATTCAGACACCCAGTTACTACTTACTAAGTTGTTGAATATGTGGCAAATGTTTGGGGATGGAAGTAGCCATGCCTACTACGTGCCATATATTAAATAATTTAGCTAGGGGCTTTACTTATGTCATATTGTAATCTCAAGCATAATCTCGGAATGTGAGCAAAGCCACTCACATTCCACACATAAGGAAACTGAAAGGCAGAGAATTTAAGGTAAAATTGGATATTAGAATGAGAAATTGGGTCTAATTACAAAGCTGAGGTCCTATCTACTGAACCATACTATCTCAACAGCATGGAATTGTGACAAAAGCACTGGATCAACGATCAACAGGCACACATATTAATCCTGTGTTTTTGTAAGCTTGCTATTAAAAATAGGATGAAACTAAATACTGCAAAGTGATAAAACTCTACATAAGAAAATGTTTTGTTTTAATAGAAGTTTTTTGTTGTTTTTGTTGTTTTTTGATTTTTTAAAAATTATACTTTAAATTCTAGGGTACATTTGCAAAATGTGCAGGTTTGTTACATATGTATACATGTGCCATGTTGGTGTGCTGCACCCATTAACTTGTCATTTACATTAGGTATATCTCCTAATGCTATCCCTCCCCTGTCCCCCCACCCGATGACAGGCCCGGTGTGTTTTTATAAGGAAGGAGGTGGCTGATATGCCAAATGCTACAGAGAGCTCAACAAGATAAGATATAAGAAAAGCTCATTGCATTTCAAGATCAGGAAGTCACTGGTGATCTCTACAAAAACCAGTTTGGTAGAGGAATTAGAACACATTTCTAACATAGCAGATTAAAGAGTCTGCAGGGTGGGAAAAAGGTTAGGGGTGGGGTGGTGAGGGTGGTATACATTTTAAGAATTTTCATTGTGAAATGAAGAAAATAAACAGGATATTAGTTTGTGGGTAGGTAACAGGGTAGGTAACAACCTTAAGTTAAGGTTTTAAAGATAAAAGAATCCTGAATATATTGGTAGACGAAAAGGAAAGAGACTGGAACAAGTCACTAAGGAGTAAATAAATTGGAGCAGTGTGACAGAAAAGATTTTGGTATTTACCTCAAATATGTGGAATGAGATTATGGTCTCTGACACTAGATGACACAAATAAAGGTAGAGTGAAAATAGGGAAACATGATAAGGGGGATAATGAGGCTGTGCATTTGCCATCAACTTTAGTCACTTAACTAAAACTATTTCAGTTTGAAAATATGCTTATTTTGTAATGTTATTACGATTATATCAACATTCCAGGTAGTATCTATGCATTTTGACATCAATGGAACATCAATGCGTTGCTAAAAGCTTTTTATTTTTTCTCTCAGTTAGCATTAATGCTATCAATTCCAAATCGACGTTTTAATTTCTGGGACACCTAGCCATAGCCATAATGCATTTGGTAGTGTCAGCCCAAATTGCTTATCCTTCTGTTCACCAATTTTACTTGTCTGTCAACCCAGAAAACTAATTTCTAATTTCATATTTCTGTGGAGATCATTTGCACTGATTGTAGCCTTGGTGTAATGGCCAAACCTTAGAAAGAATTCACTGAGTCATATGGTTTATTGTGGGGGTGGGGAAAGGAAAGGAAGAAAGGAAGTGCTCTGTAATTAGTCATATCCCAGGTCAAGGGATCCAAATGCAAAAATGCAAATGCCAAAGCTAGAGCAGTTAATGATGAAGAATCGGGGAACTGGCTTACAAAAGTAGGGTAAGGAACAGAAAATAAAGTTAAAGGTATAACTGAAGCACACATAGTGCCTTTGGTAACTGGCCACTTCTTGAAAAATGCGTTTCTTAGCTGTTGGCCAAACCCCAAATTCAAAACATACTCAGGAAACTTTGAGTCATAGTTGCCCACAATATATCATCATTACCTTCTTAGAGACTTACGGGCTTGTTCTTGGAAAGTACTTGGGTTTGTTAAGGTGTCTCCCTGGTCAAAGACCAATGATACAAATTTATCTCCTTAGGTCTTACATTTTATGCCAGAGTCCCTAGCTCTAGGACTTACCAAGACAGTATAAGCATTTCCCTTAGCCTGGCTAAACTTTAGACAGTCTTCTTCCCAACTCGAGGCTCTGACCTCCATTTTCTCAGAGCATTTACTTTAGTAAACTTTTAATTGCAAATTCTTTCTCTGCCCCTTTGATATATATGTAAATCAGGAAAAATAACTAATGGATAATAATGTGCTCAATACCTGGGTGACGAAATAATCTGTACAGCTAAACCCCATGACATGAATTTACTTACGTAAATCTTTTTAATAGTCACTTGTCAGTTTTATCTATCTCCCAGTTTCTGTGAGAGGGTAGGAGCCTAACTTCTGAGGGTACTTGCTCTAAGTTGTAAAACTACCTCTTTTTATGAAGATACAAACAAGTTTACTTTTCCTTTGGGTAAAGCTAACTAGCATATGCAGATGGCCTGTGTTCTCCCTCTCATCCCAGTAATTAAATGTCCTTCTGATATCTGTCTCAGTGGAACTGCGTTCAAACTTTAGTTTGTTTCTTTCCTCTATTGTAATTGCCTTGAATAAAGTCTTTCTACCTATTTAGCTATGTGCAGTGAAATTCTTGCTTTGACGGACCTCATACACCTTCATCTAGTATCTAATATCCTCTGGTATACTCCTGGTTACTTAAGGTTACTCACAGTTATTCAATCCACTTTGAGGTTAAAAACTGTAAACAATTCTTAATCAAGACTAGGTTTAGTAACATTTCAGGCAGAACTTCACCAATGAGAACTGATGGAAATAAACCCCAAGAGACTTAGAGCACTCAGCCTTTGGTAAGTTACTAAAATTTAGAATACAAATTATCTCCTAAGACTCAGTATCTTCATACTTATTTATTATAAGCATACTTTCTTCATATTTATCTTTTTGTTGTCCATTGCTTTGCAGCATGCCTTTATACAAGCACACTCACAAACAAAACACAATCTCTCCTCTTTCTTTGTCTTTTTAGTTTAACTAATATATCAGTCTACCGGGTGTCATGTAGACTGAAAACTCATTGATTAACTGAATTTTTAACATTTTGTTCAGTGTTTGAAAAAATAACTATATTTTTCTGCTAGTCTGGCAGAAAGTCAAATTGTTAATATTGTTAGACTGTCTTGAAAATATTCTTTGCTTGTGATTTGCTCATTTCCTTTGATGGTTGATATCACAGTGGTACATGAATTTATAGATTTTAAAAAACAACCTTACCACTGGAATACTGGATCTAGTCTGCACACTATAGTTAAATATCTTTAATGCTTCTACAGCATTGTTAACAGATTCTCAGAGGTTGTCCTTTCCTCTTAGTTTTTATAGTGCAATGTTTTCTGCGTTTAACTTTGAGCTATTTGCACATTTATGGTTTTTACTGCAGCATTTCCATTTTGAAGAGATGCATGTTAGTCTCTGAATATGTGTGCCCTCTGTTTGCTGTTATTTTTGTAGTTAACAAAGATTAGGCTCTTCTGAACTTGCATAAAGACAGTAAAAATTTCTAAATAGACTCCTGACACTTTTTCTTTAAATGTAGTCGGTTTTTTTGTTTTGTTTTTGTTCTATTGGTGGTTTAATTTATGGAGTTTTATTATTTTATGTCATTTAAAGGAAGGAAAGAATAATAGTTGGTATTAGAAAGTTTGGATATCAAATAGCCCTGGGTTTTATTCCTGGCTTCCAATAGCTGTTAGCTCTGTGACCTTGGACAACTTTTAAGTTCTTGGGTATTCATTTCATTTAAAGGGAGAAATTGATGAGGTCATTTATGTTAAGCACTTAGCAATAGGCCTAGGCCCTCAATAAATGTTAACTGCTCCTCTTGTTGGGAAAGACGTAACTAGCACCCCTGAGAAAATTATTAACTGGTCTGATCTCCAAATTGCCCATATATCTCCTTCCTGGAATTAATGATGAAAAACTGTCACACATGTAGGCATGAAAAGTTGGTTACCCAAATTTAAGGTTATGTTGAATGACAGAGGTGTGTTTGCCTTACCTCCACCCAACAAGCATATGACTTGTAACACAGCTCTGAATCGATGACTATGTCACCATTAAATATCAGTTGTCACAGTGAGTTCATTAGACAATTCCCTGGGGAATGCCTGAAGCTGTGAAACCTTTGGCAGGTCAGAAGTAGGTCCCTCCTGAGAAGGCTTTTGGCTGAGAGAAAGGAAACACTGTCACTCTTCTGAATGGAAATGACACACAGTGAATTACTTTAACCGAGACTGCCAGGCCAGCATAATCTAGTGCAGTGATGTGTCATCATCACTCCTGGAAAATTAACCACAGCTCCATACTTCTGTGACCAAGAGCAAGCAACTCACTCTCTAGAGAATATTTTGGAAAACATAATTACTTCTCCAAGTATTGTAACAATTTTTCCCCCAGAAGGAGAGTAGAATAAAAGCTTTATAAATTTATGGGAGAAATGATGAACATTTAGAATAGACTATTATTAACCATTTCATTTTCCTTTTATTTATATTATTTTTTGAGTGCTTTTCTTGCCCAATTAACATATTTTCTTCCTTGTTCTGGGCAAGATGGCCAAATAGGAATGGCTCTCATCTGCAGCTCCCAGAGAGACTAATGCAGAACGTGGGTGATCTCTGCATTTCAAACTGAGTACCCAGTTCATCTCATTGTGACTGGTTAGACAGTGGATGCAGCCCATAGAGGGCGAGCAGAAACAGGGTAGATGTCGCCTCACCTGGGAGGCAAAAGGGGTTGGTGAACTCCCTTCCCTAGACAAGCCTTGAGGGACCGTGCTATGAGAGATGGTGCTATGTGGCCCAGATACTAAGCTTTTACCATGGTCTTCACAACCCACAGACCAGGAGATTCCTTCAGGTGCTTATACCACAAGGGCCCTGGGTTTCAAGCAAAAAACTGGGTGGAGTAGGGCAGACACTGAACTAGCTCCAGGAGTTTTTTTTTTTGTACCCCAGTGGTGCCTGGAATGCTAGCCAGACACAACCGTTCACTCCCCTGGAAAGAGGGCTGAGGCCAGGGAGCCAAGTGGTCTTGCTCAGTGGATCCCACCCCCATGGAGCCCAGCAAGCTAAGATCCACTGGCTTGAATTTCTCACTGCCAGCACAGCAGTCTGAAGTTGACCTGGGAGGCTCGAGCTTGGTGCAGGAGGGGTGTCTGCCATCACTGACTTTTGAGTAGGCGGCCTTCCCCTCACAGTATAAACAAAGCTAACAGGAAATTTGGACTGAGTGGAGCCCACCACAGTGCCACAAAGCCATAGTAGCCAGAATGCCTCTCTAGATTCCTCCTCTCTGAGCAGGGCATCTCTGAAAGAAAGGCAGCAGCCTCAGCTAGGGGTTTATAGATAAAACTCTCATCTCTCTGGGACAGAGCACCTGAGGAAAGGGGCAGCTGTGGATGCAGCTTCAGCACACTTAAACGTTCCTGTCTGCGGGCTCTGAAGAGAGCAGTGGATCTCCTAGCACAGTGCTCAAGCTCTGCTAAGGGACAGACTGCCTTCTCAAGTGGGTTGTGGAACCCTATGCCTCCTGACGGGGAGACACCTTGCAGCAGGGGTTGACAGATGCCTCATACAGAAGAGCACCAGCTGTCATCTGGTGGGTGCCCCTCTGGGACGAAGCTTCCAGAGGAAGGAGGAGGCAACAATCTTTGCTGTTCTGCAGCCTCTGCTGGTGATACCCAGGCAAACAGGGTCTGGAATGGAACTCCAGCAAACTCCAGCAGACCTGCAGAAGAGGGGCCTGACTGTTAGAAAGAAAACTAACAGAAAGCAATAGCATTGACATCAACAAAAAGGATGACCACACAAAAACTCCATCCGAAGTTCACTAACAGCAAAGACCAAAGGTAGATAAATCCATGAAGATGAGGAAAAAAACAGTGCAAAAAGGCGAAAATTCCAAAAACCAGAATGCCTCTTCTCCTCCAAAGGATCACAACTCCTTGCCAGCAAGGAAACAAAATTGGATGGAGAATGAGTTTGATGAGTTGACAGAAGTAGGCTTCAGAAGGTGGGTAATAACAAACTCCTCTGAGCTAAAGAAGTATGTTCTAACCCAATGCAAAGAAGCTAAGAACCTTGATAAAAGGCTACAGGAATTGCTAACTAGAATAAACAGTTTAGAGAAGAAAATAAATGACCTGATGGAGCTGAAAAACACAGCACGAGAACTTGATGAAGCATACACAAGTATCAATTGCCAAATCAATCAAGCAGAAGAAAGGATGTCAGAGATTGAAGATCAGCTTAATAAAATAAACCATGAAAACAAGATTAGAGAAAAAAGAATGAAGAGGAATGAATAAACCCTCCAAGAAATATGGGACTATGTGAAAAGACCAAACCTACATTTGACTGGTGTACCTGAAAGTGATGGGGAAAATGGAACCAAGTTGGAAAACACACTTCACAGTATTATCCAGGAGAACTTCCCCAACCTAGCAAGACAGGCCAACATTCAAATTCAGGAAATACAGAGAAAAACCACAAAGATACTCCTCGAGAAGAGCAACCCCAAGACATAATTGTCAGATTCACCAAGGTTGAAATGAAGGAAAAAATGTTAAGGGCAGCCAGGGAGAAAGGTTGGGTTATCCACAAAGGGAAGCCCATCAGACTAGCAGTGGATCTCTCTGCAGAAACCCTACAAGACAGAAGAGAGTGGAAGCCAATATTCAACAGTCTTAAGAAAAGAATTTCCAACCCAGAATTTTGTATCCAGCCAAACTATGCTTCATAGGCAAAGGAGAAATAAAGTCCTTTACAGACAAGCAAATGCTGAGGGATTTTGTCACCACCAGGCCTGCCCTAAAAAAGCTCCTGAAAAAGCACTAAATATAAAAAGGAAAAGCTGGTACCAGCCACTGCAAAAACATACCAAATGTAAAGACCATCAACACTTTGAAGAAATTGCATCAACTAACAGGCAAAATAACAAGCTAGCATCATAATAACAGGATCAAATACACACATAACAACATTAACCTTAAATGTAAATGGGCTAAATGCCCCAATTAAAAGACACAGACTGGCAAATTGGTTAAAGAGTCAAGACCCATCAATGTGCTGTATTCAGGAGACCCATCTCCTCACATGCGAAGACACACATAGGCTCAAAATAAAGGGATGGAGGAAGATTTACCAAGCAAATGGAAAGCACAAAAAAGGAGGGGTTGCAATCCTAGTCTCTTTTTTTTTTTTTTTTTTTTTTTTTGGTGTTTTTTTTGCTTTGTTTTGTTTTTTTTTTTTTCTTTGTTTTTATTTTATTTTATTTTATTTTTTTATTTATTTTTATTTTTTTTCTTTTTTTTTTTCTTTTATTGTAATTATTATTATTATTATTATTATTATACTTTAGGTTTTATGGTACATGTGCCCAATGTGCAGTAAGTTACATATGTATACATGTGCCATGCTGGTGCACTGCACCCACCAACTCGTCATCTAGCATTAGGTATATCTCCCAATGTTATCCCTCCCCCCTCCCCCCAACCCACAACAGTCCCTGAAGTGTGATGTTCCCCTTCCTGTGTCCATGTGTTCTCATTGTTCAATTCCCACCTATGAGTGAGAATATGCGGTGTTTGGTTTTTTGTTCTTGCGATAGTTTACTGAGAATGATGATTTCCAATTGGAAATCATCATTCTCCTAGTCTCTTTTAAAACAGACTTTAAAGCAACAAAGATCAAAAAAGACAAAGAAGGCCATTACATAATGGTAAAGGGATCAATGCAACAAGAAGAACTAACTATCCTAAATATATATGCATCAAATACAGAAGCACCCAGATTCATAAAGCAAGTTCTTAGAGACCTACAAAGAGACTTAGACTCCCACACTATAATAGTGGGAGACTTTAACACCCACTGTCAATATTAGACAGATCAGTGAGACAGAAAATTAACAAGGATATCCAGGACTTGAACTCAGCTCTGGACCTAGTGGACCTAATAGATATCTACAGAACTCTCCACCCCAAATCAACAGAACATACATTCTTCTCAGCACCATATAGGACTTATTCTAAAATAGACCACATAATTGGAAGTAAAACACTCCTCAGCAAATGCAAAAGAATGAAAATCATAACAAAGAGTCTCTCAGAACACAGTGCAATTAAATTAGAACTCAGGATTAAGAAACTCACTCAAAACTGCACAACTACATGGAAACTGAACAACCTGCTCCTGAATGACTACTTCATAAATAATGAAATTAAGAAAAGTTATTTGAAACCAGTGAGAACAAAGACACAATGTACCAAAATCTCTGGGACACATTTAAAGCAGTGTGTAGAGGGAAATTTATAGCACCAAATGCCCACAGGAGAAAGTGGGAAAGATCTAAAATTGACACCCTAACGTCACAATTAAAAGAACTAGAGAAGCAAGAGCAAACAAATTCAAAAGCTAGCAGAAGACAAGGACCAGATGAATTCACAGCCAAATTCTACCAGAGGTACAAACAGGAGCTGGTACCACTCCTTCTAAAACTATTTTAAACAATAGAAAAAGAGGGATTCCTCCCTAACTCATTTTGTGAGGTCAGCATCATCCTGATACCAAAACCTGACAGAGACACAATAAAAGAAAATTTCAGGCCAATATCCCTGATGAACATTGATGTGAAAATCTTCAATAAAATACTGGAAATCCGATTCCAGCAGCACATCAAAAGGCTTATCCACCACAATTGAGTTAGCTTCATCCCTGGGATGCAAGGCTGGTTCAACATATGCAAATCAATAAATGTAATTCATCACATAAACAGAACCAACGACAAAAATCACATGATTATCTCAATAGATGCAGAAAAGACCTTTGACAAAATTGAACACCCTTTATGTTAAAAACACTCAATAAACTAGTTATTGATGGAACGTACCTCAAAATAATAAGTGCTATTTATGACAAACCCACAGCCAATATCACACTGAATGGGCAAAAGCTAAAAGCATTCTCTTTGAAAACCTGCACAAGACAAACATGCCCTCTCTCACCACTCCTATTCAACATAGTATTGGAAATTCTGGCCAGTGCAATCAGTCAAGAGAAAGAAATAAAGCGTATTCAAATAGGAAGAGAGGAAGTCAAATTATCTCTGTTTGCAGATGACATAATTGTATATTTAGAAAACCCCATTGTCTCAGCCCAAAAACTCCTTAAGCTGATAAGCAACTTCAGAAAAGTCTCAGAATACAGAATCAATGTGCAAAAATCACAAGCATTCCTATACACCAATATAGAGAAACAGCCAAATCATGTGCAAACTCCCATTCACAATTGATACAAAAAGAATAAAATGCCTGGGAATACAACTTACGATGGATGTGAAGGATCTCTTCAAGGAGAACCACAAACCACTGCTCAAGGAAATCAGAGAGGACACAAACAAATGCAAAAACATTCCATGCTCATGGATAGGAAGAATCAATATCATGAAAATGGCCATACTGCCCGAAGTAATTTATAGATTAAATGCTACTCCCATCAAGCTAACATTGACTTTCTTCACAAAACTAAAAAACTCCTTTAAATTTCACATGGAACCAAAAAAGAGCCTGCATAGCAGAGAAAATCCTGAGCAAAAAGAACAAAGCTGGAGGATTAGGCTATCTGACTTCAAACTATACTACAAGGCTACAGTAACCAAAACAGTATGGTACTGGTACCAAAAAATATATAGACCAATGGAACAGAACAGAGGCCTCAGAAATAATACCACACATCTACAACCATCTGATCTTTGACAAACCTGACAAAAACAAGAAATAGGGAAAGGATTCCCAGTTTAATAAATAGTGTTGGGAAAATTGGCTAGCCATGTGTGGAAAACTCAAACTGGACTCCTTCCTTATACATTACACAAAAATTAACTCATGATTGATTAAAGATTTAAATGTAAGACCTAAAATCATAGAAACCCCAGAAGAAAACCAAGGCAATACCATTCAGGACATTGGCATGGGCAAAGACTTCATGACTAAAGCACCAAAAACAATTGCATCAAAAGCCAAAATTGACAAATGGGATCTAGTTAAACTAAAGAGCTTCTGCACGGCAAAGGAACTATCATCAGAGTAAACAGGCAATCTACAGAATGGGAGAAAATTTTTGCAATCTATCCATCTGACAAAGGGCTAACATCCAGAATCTACAAAGAACTTAAACAAATTTACAAGAAAAAAAAACCCCATCAAAAAGTAGGCAAAGGATATGAGCAGGCACTCTTCAAAACAAGACATTAATGCAGCCAACGAACATATGAAAAAAAGCTCATCATCACTGATCACTAGAGAAATGCAAATCAAAACCACAATGCAAATCAAAACTGGTGTACCGTCTTACACCAGTTAGAATGTTGATCATTAAAAAGTCAGGAAACATCAGATGCTGGTGAGGATGTGGAGAAATAAGAATGCTTTTACACTGTTGGTGGGAGTGTAAATTAGTTAAACCATTGTGGAAGACAGTGTGGTGATTCCTCAAGGGTCTAGAACTAGAAATACCATTTGACCCAGCAATTCCATTACTGGGTATATACCCAAAGGATTATAAATCATTCTACTATAAAGATACATGCTGCTATAAAGATATATATATATATACACACACACACACAAACACACATACACACAACTTGTATATATATTCTTCCTTGTTACAACATCAGATACTGAAATAAATTTGTAAAATTAGAATTAATGTATATGAATCAAACTAAAGGGGACTTAAACTTATGAATTTTGAAACTCTCCATAGTAAGAATCTTTAAGCTAAGATTAGAGCCTAGATTAGCTTCAAAATTGTTATGCCTAGCTCAGTTTAGATGTGGCTGGTTCTCTGCAACAGTCAGTTTTTAATAGATGAGTGTTTACTATTAAATGAAAGTTTAAAGGTTCTGGCCCACCTCATTCATCCAGATAAACAAATTATTGTTTAAAACTTGGGATTATTTTTGTGATGGTAAAAGGATTCTTTTATTTTATTTATACAAATATATGGGATGCAAGTGCAATTTTGTTATATGCATAGACTGTATAGTGGTCAAATCAGAGTTTTTAGGTATCCATCACCCAAATAACATCCATTGTACTCATGAAGTCACTTCTCATCATCCACACCCCCTCCTCTCCCATCCTCTCACCCTACTGAGCCTCCATTATCTATTATTCCTCTCTATATGCCCATATGTACACATTTTTTACCACCCGTGATAAGTCTGAGAACATGCAATATTTGTCTTTCAGTGTCTGGCTAGAGTTGCTTAACATAATTACTTCTAATTTTATCCATGTTGCTGCAAAAAACATGATTTCATTCTTTTTTATAGCTGAATAGTATTCCATTGTGTATATAGACTACATTTTCTTTATCCAATCATCTGTTGATGGATACTTAGGTCGATTCCTTATCTTTGTTATTTTGAATAGTGCTATGGTAATCCTACAAATTCATGCATTTTTTTATATTAATTTCTTTTCCTTTGGGTAGGTACCCAGCAGTGGGACTGCTACATTGAATGGTAGTTCTATTTTTAGTTCTTTGAGAAATCTCCATACTGTTGTCTATACAATTGTTAATAATTTACATTTCCACCAATAGTGTATAAGCATTCTCTTTTCACCACATTTTAACAACATCTGTTGTTTTCTGTCTTTTTAATGATGGCCATTCTGATTAGGGTAAGATGATATGTCATTGTGGTTTTAATTTGCATTTTTTGATGATTAGCATTGTTGAACATTTTTTCATATACCTGTTGGCCATTTGTATGTCTTCTTTTGAAAAATGTCTGCTCATGTCCTTTGCCCACTTTTTAATGGGAATATTTGGAGTTTTTGTTGTTGTTGTTATTTTAGTTCCTTGTATATTCTGGATATTAGCCTACTGTTGGGTTCACAGTGTGCCATTTTTTCTTCCATTCTGCAGTTGTCTGTTACTTTCTTGATTATTTCTCTTGCTGTGCAGAAGCTTTTTAGTTTAATTAAGTCTCATTTGTCTATTTTTTTTTTGTTGCCTGTGCTTTTGAGGTTTTAGTTATAAATTATTTGCCTAGATAAATGTCCAGAAGAGTTTTTCATTGGTTTTCTTCTAGTATTTTTATAGTTTGGGGTCTTACGTTTAAGTCTTTAATCCACCTTGAATTGATTTTTGTATATGGTAAAAGATAAAGGTAAAAGTACTATTTTTCTGCATATCGCAATTCAATTTTCCCAGCACCGTTTATTAAAAAGGCTGTGCTTTCCCTAATGTATGTTCTTGTCAGCTTTTTCAAAAATCAGTTAACTGTAAATATGTGGCATTACATCATTTCTGGGTTCTTTATTCTTTCCATTGATCTATGTTTCCATTTTTATACCAGTACCATGCTATTTTCATTAGTACAACCTGGTAGTATAATTTGAAGCCACACAATGCAATATCTTCAGCTTTGTTCTCCTTGCTTAGAGGTGCTTTGGCTATTTGGGGTCTTTTTATGTTCTGTATGAATTTAACGATTTTCTTTCTAATTCTGTGAAAAATAACGTTGATATTTTGATCGGGATTGCATTGAATCTGTAGATTGCTTTGGACAGTATTGTCATTTTAATGATACTGATTCTTCCAGTCCATGAACATAGAATATCTTTGTGGGATGTGTGTGTCTATGTGTGTGTGTTGCCTTCGGTTTCTTTAATTAGCATTTTGTAGTTTTCTTTGTAGAGATCTTTCACCTCCATAGTTAACGATATTTTAGGTATTATATTTTTTGTAGCTATTATAAATGTGAATCCCTTCTTTTCAGCTAGATCATTATTGATGTATAGGAACACTACTGATTTTTGTACATTGATTTTTGTATCCTGCAACTTTACTATGTTTCTTTAATAAATCTAACAGGTTTTTGTGATGGAGTCTTTAGGTTGTTCTAGATGTAAAATTATATCATCAGCAAAAAAGGGATAATTTGGCTTCCTCTTTTCCAGTTGCTGAGGATTACTTTGGCTATTTGGGCCCTTTTTTTTGTTCCATATAAAATTTAGGATTTTTTTTTCTAATTCTGTGATTAGATGTTTTATATTTCTACTCTTGCCTGATTACTCTGGCTGGAACTTCCAGTAGTATGTTGCATATGAGTGGTGAAAGTAGGCATCTTCATTCTCTTCCAGTTCTTAAAGGAAGTACTTTCAACTTTTCACCATTCAGTATGATGTTGGCTGTATGACATTTGTCATAAATGGCTTCCATTATTTTGAACATGTTCCTTTTGTGCCTAGTTTTTTTTTTAATCATGAAAGGATGCTGAAATTTGTCAAATGCCTTTTCTTTGTCTATTGAGATGATCATATAGTTTTTGTCCTTAATTCTGTTTATGCAATGTATCACATTTATTGATTTGTGCATGTTGAATTATCCTTGGGTAAAAAACCCACTTGATCATGGTGATTTATCTCCTTTATGTGCTCTTGGATACTATTTGCTAGTATTTTGTTGAAAATATTTGTGTCTATGTTCATCAGGGCTGTTGGTCTGTAGGTTTCTTCTTTGGTTGTGTATTTGTCTGGTTTTATGTGTCAGGGTGATACTGGACTCATAGAATGAGATAGGGAGAATTCCCTCTCCTTCAATTTTTGGGAATAGTTTCAGGAAGACTGATATGAGTTATTCTCTGTATATTTTCAAGAATTTGGCTGTGAATTCATTCAGGGCTTCTTTTTGTTGTGAGTTTTTTTTATTATTATTACTGATTCAGTCTCACTACTCATTATAGTCTGTTCAGGTTTTCTGTTACTTCATAGTTCAATCTTGGGAGGTTGTTTGTTTCCAGTAATTTATCAGTTTCCTCTAGGTTTTCTAGTTTTTGAACATGTACTTATTCCTAACAGTATATCTGATGATCTTTTGTATTTCCGAGGTATCAGTTGTACTGTCTCCTTTTTAATATCTGAGGTGGCTTATTTGGGTCTTCTCTCTCTTTTTTTTTCTTGTATTAGCCTAATTCATGGTTTATCAACTTGTATATCTTTTCAAAGTACCAACTTTTTTGTTTTGTTGAATTTTTTGTATTCTGTTCTGACCTGCGGAGTTTCTGCTGAGAAGCCCTGTGTTAGTCTGAGGGAGTTTCCTCTTCAAGTGATTAGATACTTTCCTCTTGCTGACATTAGAATTCTTTCTTTAGACAGTTTGATTATAATATATGATGGCAAATTCCTTTTTGCATTGTATTTACATGGAGATTGCTGAGCCTCCTGTGTCTTGATGTCTAAGTTTCTTGCTAAACTTGGGAAGTTTTCATCTACTCTTTTGTTAAATAGACTTTCTAAGGCTTTGAATCTCTCTTCACCAATAAGAATACTGATAATTCATACTTTTGGTCACTTTTTGTAGTCCCAAATATCTTGTAGGTTTGTTCGTTTTTTTAAATTTTTATTTCTTAATTTTTATCTGACTGGATTAAAGGACATGTCTTCAAGTTCTGAAATTCTTCCCTGTGCTTAATCTCATCTATTGTTAAAGATTTTTTCTCAAGGGATATTTGTAATTTATTTTTCTTTTAATGACTAACATTTTTGATGCCAGGGTCACACAAGCCTCCTCTGTTTTCTGAAATGTAGGTTTATTTTCTCTTTCTCTCTCTCTCTCTCTCTCTCTCTCTCTCTCTCTCTCCTTCTTGACAGACTCTCACTCTGTTGCCCAGGCTGGAGTACAGTGGCACGAACTTGGCTCACTGTAACCTCCACCTCCTGGATTCAAGCGATTCTCCTGCCTCAGCCTCCCAAGTAGCTGGGATTACAGGTGCCTGCAATCACACCCTGCTAATTTTTGTATTTTTAGTGGAGACGGGGTTGTGCCATGTTGGCCAGGCTGGTTTTGAGCTCCTGACTTCAGTTGATCCACCTGCCTCAGCCTCCTAAAATGCTGCGATTGCAGGCATGAGCCACTGTGCCCAGCCTGAAAAGTGTTTAATATTGGTTTTATCCTGTCTTAAATTTTGATAAGATTCACTCATCAGTCCACTTGAAACTAGAGTTTTCTTTGTAAGATAATTTTGATAACAAATTGAAATTTTAAAATAGAGAACAATTCTAATTTTTCTATTTTATTTTATGTAAATTTTGAGAGGTGTGATTTTTAAAGAATTTGTCCATTTCATATAAATTGTCAAATTCATTGGTAAGATCTCTTTATGTTTCTTTATCTTCTTTTATGTTTACAGGATTTTTGATGCTATCTCCTTTTTATTCCTATGTTAATAATTTGCTTTTTCTCTCTTATACCTTGAGCAGTCTTGACAGGTGTTTACACATTTACAAAGAACTGATTTTAAGCTTTATTATTTTTAGCTAGCATTCTGTTTTCAAATTCATTGATTTTCTTTCTCCCTCTTTGTTTTACATTTCATTAATTCTTTCCTTTCTCTCACTTTCCAGTTAACTCTTTTTTTTTTTTTTTAATCTTTTTTGGATTCTTAAGGTGGCAACTTAGATCATTAACTTCAAACTTTTTCTGTTAGGATACAGGCATTTAAAGTATAAATTTCACTCTAAGCACTATTTTAGCTGTATGTTACAAACTTTATTATGTAACATTTTATTATTAAATTGGATTACTTTTTAATATCCCTGGTAATTTAATCTTTCACTCATGGATTATTTAGAACTGACTTATTTAATATCCAAATATTTGAAGGTTTGGGACAATATAATTAAAAACAAAATCTCCTTCCAACCCAGAAAACATCAGCATAAAGGTAGAATAGAAAGAAAGCAATTTTGCTATTGAATAACCATTAAGCTACAATCTGAAGGATGTCACAGGCAATTTCTTAAGAAATTGCAAAAATATAGATTTCTTCTTTTATATAGCCAAGCAGATACAACCATTGCATACATATTCTCAGGATAAACAAAAACTAGTCCACAGTAAGAGGACTTGACAACATTAATCAGACGTAGTTCATTCTAAATTCACTCCACTCCATGGCTGAGGTGACCGTCTGTGTTAGCTAATAAGCTTTTTCTAAAAGAAAAATAATATTCTCATATCTTCATCACAGGAGGTAGTTTTGAAACTTAGAGCTAGGCTTTCACTGAAGTTAAGTTTCTATCCATTCATAGAAACTGGAAAATAAGGGTGTTTATCTTCCTTGATGAATATATTTCAAAGTGATCACTACTAAATTTTTGGACTGTGGAGAGGCTTCTTTGGTTTTAAAAAAGATTTACATACATTTCTAAGAGAAAGAAAAAGAACTTACGAATTTTCTGAAGGTAATGTTTTAAGAAAATGGAGGGGTGAGGGAGAGTCTCTTTCCTATTTTCAAAAGGGAGGATTAAGCCTCTTATTTTCAATTTGTATTTGTTCTTACAATCTCTTCCATGCATTAGTATAAAATAGTAATATTACTCTTTTCTAATTTTTTCTATTGCTGGTTCTACCCTTCTCTGGGCAAGTTGCAGCTCTCTAAATATCCAGGAATTCCATAGCAAAACAAAGTTCATAGCTAAACAATTTTTAGAATTACTGCAGAATAACATAATTATATATTTTTTAAGTCAGTACTTTACTTGCCTTGGGGTAATAAATAACCTTTGACTATATTATGCCAATGGTGAATAGTTGAATCAGATTTTTGATTAGCAATACTTCAACTTTTCCTTAGTCTTATATTATTTTTACAAATTGTTGTGATGTCTTTATGGTTTACATTTTCAAGTTCTTAACTATTTAAGTATTATTTGTTAGTCCCTTTTAAAGCCTTATGCAATGCAAACCTAAAGAGTAGCTTAACTCTAAAGCCTGATAATCTAAATTTTTATTTGAGTTTTCTTTGCAAGTCGAATACATTTATCCTAAGTTTTAAGTCACTCACATAAGTACCATCACATTTATATAAGCATTTAGGCCCTTTAGTAATTATTCTATCTTTCCAATAGGATATCCTATATATCCTATTAATTTTTCCATGTGTTTCACATTAGGAAAAAATAATAGCCATCATCCAGTGTCAAAGTTTGATTATGAGGCCTTCATTAAAAGTTACAAATTGAATTTCCAGTGTTTAATTTATATGATTATTTTAAGTCTTGAAGACAAACACTCTATGGGCCTTTTTTCACATTGGGTATATATCAATATTTGCACAATAACACTATTGTAACAGGTAACTAAATTGAGAGGCGAAGCAAGCTGGGCTTCTGGGTTTGGTGGGGACTTGGAGAACTTATCTGTCTAGCTAAAGGATTGTAAACACACCAATCAGCACTCTGTGTCTAGCTAAACGTTTGTAAATGCACCAATCAGCACTCTGTAAAAATGCACCAATCAGCGCTCTGTGTCTAGCTAAAGGTTTGTAAATGCACCAATTAGCACTCTGTAAAAATGGACCAATCAGCACTCTGTAAAATGGACGAATCAGCACTCTGTAAGATGGACCAATCAGTGCTCTGTAAAATGGACCAATCAGCAGGATGTGGGTGGGGCCAAATAAGCAAATAAAAGCTGGCCACCTGAGCCAGCAGCAGCAACCCACTCTGGTCCCTTTGCACACAATGGAAGCTTTGTTCTTTTGCTCTTTGCAATAAGTCTTGCTGCTGCTCACTATTTGGGTCTGCACTACCTTTGTGAGCTGTAACACTCACCGGGAAGGTCTGTAGCTTCACTCCTGAAGCCAGCGAGACCATGAACCCACTGGGAGGAATGAATACCTCTGGACGTGCCGCCTTTGTGAGCTGTAACACTTGCTGCGAAAGTCTGCAGCATCACTCCTGAAGTCAGCAAGACCACGAACCCACCAGAAAGAGAAAACTCTGGACACATCCGAATGTCTGAAGGAACAAACTCTGGGCACGGCATCTTTAAGAACTGTAACACTCACCGTGAGGGTCTGTGGCTTCATTCTTGAAGTCAGCAAGACCAAGAACCCACCAGAAGGAACCAATTCCAGCCACAAAATCACCATGAACAATAGGCATATACTTTTGTTTATCTGTAAATACCAGATTTCTGCTTAACTCTTAATTATATGTGTTTTCTTTTCTACATCATTTTTCTAATCATTTTTTGTTTTAAATTTGGGCTCGAATTCCTGGGAGCATATTAGTAACTTTTGCTTTATTATAAAAAATGAATATGGGTTCTTCCATAGTTGTGGAAGGTACAGGATAGTTGTCTTCTTTTGACCATGGTTTTCCTTGATGTGATGATTTTCTGAACCCTGATGTGCTTGCTTGATCAAAGGAGCAAAGCCTGCTTGTCACAGACATCTATGTAACAGCTGATCTGTATCTCCATATGTGGGGCTGTAAAGCAAAAGGAAACTTTGGAATACTTCTGCAAATTTCTGGAGCACTGGGAAAAGAAGACTCTAAGTGGATAATATCAGCTGGCAAGGAAGGGATGTGGATGACTAAGTCCTGAGTGGCATCTCAATGGCATTAGCTTTGCTGGCAATCCAAATAAGAAGGGCTAGTTTTTCTCACATTGAAACAAGAACAGTGTAAATGATGCGACACTTTGTTTCTCTTCTCTTGTTAATATTCATCAGCTTAACACCTTGTTTGTTTGCCTTTTTCCAAGTGACTACTGCATTTAGTCTCCATCCTGTTGCCTTCACACAGAGACACAGTCTTTTCTCTAAGTTCCCAATAATTTTCTGGTTAGGTCTCTTTATTATGCCTGGTTTCTTTTTGTTTGTTTGTTTTTTCAACTTTTAAGTTCCTGGGTACATGTGCAGAATGTGCAGGTTTTTTACATAGGTACGCGTGTGCCATGGTGGTTTGCTGCACAGATCAACCCATCACTTAGGTATTAAGCCCAGCACCTGTTAGCTATTCTTCCTGATGCTCTCCCTTCCCCCACCCCCTCCAAGGCCCCAGTGTGTGTTGTTTCCCACCATGTGTCCATGTATTCTCATTATTCAGCTTCCACTTACAAGTGAGAACATGCAGTGTTTGGGTTTCTGTTCCTGTGTTAGTTTGCTTAAGATAGTGGCTTCCAGCTCCGTCCATGTCCCTTGCAAAGTACATGATCTCATTCCTTTTCATGGCTTCATAGTATTCCACGGTGTATATGTAGTACATTTTCTTTATCCAGTCTATCATTGATGGGCATGTGGGTTGTTTCCCTGTCTTTGCTATTATGAATAGTGCTGCAAAGAATATATGCGTGCATGTATCTTTATAACAGAATGATTTATAATCCTTTGTGTATATAACCAGTAATGGGATTGCTGGGTCAAATGGTATTTCTGCTTCTAGATCTTTGAAGAATTGCCACACTATTTTCCACAATGGTTGAATTAATTTACACTCCCATCAACAGTGTAAAAGCATTCCTATTTCTCCACATCCTCTCCAGCATCTGTTGTTTCCTGACTTTAATAATCGCCATTCTGACTGGTATGAGATGGTATCTCATGGTATTGATTTGCATTTCTCTAATGATCAGTGATTTTGAGCTCTTTTTCATATATTTACTGACTGCATGAATGTCTTCTTTTGAGACGTGATACATAGACTAACGGAACAGAATAGGGAACTCAGAGATAAGACCACACACCTACAACCAGGTGGTCTTTGACAAGCCTGAGAAAAACAAACAATGAGGAAAGTATCCCCTATTTAATAAATGGTGCTGGAAGAACTGGCTAGCCATATGCAGAAAATTGAAACTGGACCTCTTCCTTATACAAAAATTAACTCAAGATGGATTAAGGACTTAAGTGTAAACCCCTAAACAATAAAAACCCTAGAAGAAAATCTAGGCAATACCATACAGGACATAGGCATGGGCAAAGATTTCATGATGAAAACACCAAAAACAATTGCAACAAAAGCAAAAACAGACAAATGGGATCTAACTAAATTAAAGAGCTTCTGCACAACCAAAGAAGCTATCATCAGAGTGAACAGATAAAGTACAGAATGGGAGAAAATTTTTGCAATATATCCATCTGACAAAGGTCAAATATACAGAGTCTATAAGGAACTCAAACAAATATGCAAGAAAACAGCCCCATTAAGAAGTGGGCAAAGGACATGTCTGGTTTCTTAACTACAGGGTGTGAAAATGACAAAAAGAACTCTTGGAGGTGGAATCTGGGCTAAGTTATGAAGTGGACTAGGGCTGGCCCACAAGGCACACAAACTTATATCTTCAAACAGGGAAGGCAATTCAATATCAGATAAAAGAATTGTGCCTTCACCGCCCTCCCCGCTTCACCCTTATAGAGAAATTCACTATTGAAGGAAACCGCCCGTTTGAAAGATCATCACCTCTCCCTTCAACAAAGTCAGTTTCAGGTAAGGAGGAATAAAGACATTCAGAGGAAGAGAGGGAGCAGGGACAATAAGAAAGGAGGAGGAGAGTTCTGTGAAAGGAAAGAGACTTTGATTCCTGCATGTCCTCTTCCATTCTGTCTCAATCTTTTCTTTTGGCTTAGTCATTTTAATATTTTTCTTAGAATGATAGTCATCCCATAAATACCAGTTTAATTTATTTGGCTGGAATGAGATCTAAGAGCCTCTGCAAATATGCTAATTAACCCAAATCAAAAAGAGCCATCTCTAGGTCACTCAAGATTGTATTCTCATCTACATATTCCAAATAAGACAGAAAGGAAGACCTACCTGCAGCATTCTTATCTTTCTATATTCTCCAACCACCTGGTGATCCTTACAGGGGTTTTAAAGCCTGTATTACCCACACTGATTCAATAGTAAAATATTGGATTTGGCAAGGGCAGTTCATTTGGCTAGTATTCTAAATAGCCAATAGATAAAAGGAAGACTTTTTATAATTCAGGGTCTTTTACTTGACGGTTGCATGGCTACAGACCTACAGCTGGTCCACTCATTTAAGAAAATACCAGACATCTAAGATCACTTGCAATGGCAACATTTCTGTTGTCTCAGTGGAAGCACCCATTTCAGATGAAAAGCAGGGTGACACAACCCCCCTTTTCCATATATATATATATATATATATATATATATATATATATATATAGTACTGTTCCTTTAATCCAGTTCCAAAGATTGAACATTCGCTTATCCTGTGAAGTTCCCATTTGTGTGACAGCAGTTACGAATTGTGAATCTTATGTTAATCCTAAATACAATTATTCAGCCACACACGGAAGATGACAAACTTCCATTTTATCACTAATTCTAACAACCATCTTGGTAAAGGCTACCAAGGGAGCTGTTTATATGAGGTAATCAACTGACTGCATCCCTTAAGTGTGTATTAATTGTTTCTGTCTTTTCAATTTAGCTTGACCATTTGGCTCTATTGTATTTTTACCACCCAGAGCTTCAGCCTAAACATTGCCTTCATTACCAGCAGTAAGCAAATTCAATCATATGGCTCATCTTGTTCATTTCCTTCTCTCAAGGAATCACAGCCCTATGCTGCCTGATAAACATTGTTTTGTATATATATGTATTACTATAATATATTATATATTATATTATAATATATATCATATTATATTTTATATAACATATATAATATATTATACATTATATTATAATATATGTATTACATATATTATATTATATTATATATTATTATATATTACAGCAATATATATGCCAATGTTTTTTATACATATATATTCTGTTTTTCTAGTTTTTAAAAGTGGGATGAAAAATCCAATTCCAGTTAGTGCATCTTGATCAATGACTATAAATTTGATGGTGATAAATATAATAATCCCAGTAATGTAGAGAAGGCCTTACATATAAAATAAATAGAATCGTATTCTCTTAGTGAATGTATTTCCTTAAATTAAGACAGGAAACTTCACAAAGTTTTTTCCTCAAGATTCAGGATGCACAGCATTGCTATTACTTGGATTAAAAGTTAATCTTGTATCTGGTTACATACTTATAGAAATTAGCCTAGTAGTCATTTCCATATTATTTTATTTAGATGTTTTGAAAAGCTGACTTGCTCAAAGAACTTGAAATTTTAAATATTTTTAAAGTTTTTCTCAAACTAATTCCCAAGAACTGCAAATGCATTACTCTAGTACTCTCAGTGGCTAAATGTCTTTCATAATTAATGTAAATTAGGTTAAAGGGGTATTCATTAATTTTTACAAGGGAGAACTTTCATAGAAAAGTGCTCGAAAATGAACGTTAAGTAACATCCATGTTTTAAATAAGTCATGAAACCCTGTGGATATAGTCCATTCATCTTCATCTACCATCTTTTTAGTTAATAAAAAAAATCAAAGAAAAAGTAACACTAAAAAGTAAACTAAAAGCCTAGTTCAAAAGGAAGACAGATCTTTCCTACTGTTATACAAG
Source organism: Pongo abelii (assembly GCF_028885655.2). Classification (NCBI taxonomy): domain Eukaryota; kingdom Metazoa; phylum Chordata; class Mammalia; order Primates; family Hominidae; genus Pongo; species Pongo abelii. The sequence goes on along the minus strand of NC_071990.2, from coordinate 122,111,088 downwards.
TACCTCTTAACGTGATTTTGCTCAATTCTGATTCTTAAGCTTAAGTAGAAATTCCAAAGAAACTTCGTGATTACATTTTAATTATAACCTACATTTCAAACAGGGTAGATTGGCGGAACTCCATGTACTTAATAAGTAGCTGTAGCTCCTGAAATACATTCGGGCTACCCATGGTTATTGCATACATATCAAATGAATATTTCAAATTAAAGGAGCTGGCTCTATGGATAGGTTAAGTGGATATCAATTTATATTCTTTCAGTATTCTTCTCCTGCAGTTCTTAAAAGTGAAAGCAAAATGGCATAATTTCTCACTATAAGTGGAGAATTCTGAATATTGAGACCCAAACAATTTAAGAGATTTTGTTCATTTTTTCCTATTTTTGAACTATGATCAGATTTGTGGCTTACACAGGAATCTAACAATTTTATGTTGCTTATTTTCATTAAATTGCTCTTCCAGTGGGAGGTGTAAAACTCACACATGTCTACCTGTTAAAAGTTCTACTAAGAAACAATTCATATTGAAGGAGGTTTATCAAAACGATATGATTATTTTGTGCTATTTTGGGGTTCAGTGACCCATGCTATTTCTCTTCTTGGGGTGGATAATTAAGCTCTTACAACCAAGGTAGCTAAGGTGCAGAAATAAATCAAGAATGCAAAGAGAAGTAAGATAAAACAGAATAAAAACTATTCTAAGTGAAATCAATATAAACTGTTCACTAAGTTCAATCAAGTGGTATTTTAAGCATGAGAATTTAGCTAATCGATAATTACACAAAAATGTCATAAAACAGTGATAAAGATGAGGACAATATTTGGCACAAGAAAATTAAGAGTGTATTAGCATAAGTTTAACTTGATCTCAAGGAAAGCATGTGTGATTATTTTCTATATAAAATTTTTCTTTTCTCAAGAAATCATTAAACAAAAATTGCCTTCTGGAGTTTAATTTTATTTTCCAATTAATAATCAAACCTTAAAAATAACATAATTAAGTAACCTCATCATACTTCATAGATTAAAAATATTTTTATTCTATTCTATAACAGCATTTTCCAAAATATATTCTGTGGTACACTGGTTCTCAGAGATTCCAGTAGATGTTTATGATTAAAGAAAAAAGATGGAGAGGGTTTCATGTTTAAAGAGCCGTGGAAAATGTTAGATTAATTGTATTTATTAATTATAGAAACAGTACATTATAATTGTGGCAAATATCCAAGTGAAGAAATCTAGTATGCATCTTTGCAAAATTGATTTGGCCACAAACCCTGCATTTGGGTAAAACATCTTGTGGATGAGGTTCCTTGGAATACCAATTTAAAAAAATTTCAAAACATTTTGGGAAAAAAGTTTCTGATTTGAATTAAAAATACTTTTCTTAAATGAAAAATTTAAGTAAGTGAGCCTTATTTTTTAAGTATATTAATTTCCTCAGTGTATTTTTTATCTGAGTAAACTGTTTTACAATAAACAAGTTAGTATCTTATTTCATGAACATTTCTTATAAATTTTACTGGCAGAGTATTAAATAATTATGTTTAATAAAAATAATGTTTAACATTAACCTAGTTGCTCCTACCAAGCTGGCAATCTCCTTTTACCTCTTTCTGCCAAGTACCACTGTATTGTTGTCTTGTGAATCATGTTTTTACTGAGACTGGCTGAGAAGATGAGAAGTTCCTCTGCTTAGAACGATCCTTTTCTACTGGTTTCTGATAAAATCTGGTCTCTTTCCATTTTGTAGAAATCTGAAGATACTCTGTATTTATCAATTACCAGAGCTCTGTGGAGTTTCTTTCTTTCTCCTAGAAAAACCAGGATTATATACAAAATCCTTCTACTTTTAGAAAAGAACATATTTTCTTTCTCTTATGAAAATCACTTCTGACCCTCTCATATATTCTCTATCGACAGACTTTCTAATCCTTACAAAATCTGGTTACTGCCCTTATTTTTGAAAATTTCTCTAGACAGATGGCATATATACCCGTGTAAGAGAAGACCTGGGAGAATGTAGGTGGGAGATATGGTCTAACATGCAGACCTATTGAGTAAGGCTATTATTTAAGTACCTACCATATCTTAATACTCAGACCTACACAGTGGCCTGGACACAACCAACCATGGGGCCCAGATATTTCTTTCCAGATACTGCCATTCCTACAATCTACAATTACTTTGTATATTTTGTGATTCTTTTTTTTTCTTTATTTCTTCTCAAAAAAAAAAAAAAAGAAAAACAAAAAACAGGATACATGTGCAGAACGTGGAGGTTTGTTACATAGGTATACATGTGCCAAGGTAGTTTGCTGCACCTATTCACCCTTCCTCTAAGTTCCCTCCCTTCACCCCTCACCCTGCAACAGGCCTGGTGTGTGTTGTTCCCCTGTCTGTAGCCATGTGTTCTCATTGTTCAACTCCCACTTATGAGTGAAAACATATGGTGTTTGGTTTTCTGTTCCTGTGTTAGTTTGCTGAGGATGAGAGAAGAACTGAAGGAGAGAGAGACATGAAAAAACCTCCAAAAAATCAATGAGTCCAGAAGCTGGTTTTTTGAAAAAGTTAACAGAATAGATAGACCACTAGCTAGACCAATAAAGAAGAAAAGAGAGATGAATCAAATAGACACATAAAAAATGATAAAGGAGAGATCACCACTGACCCCACTGAAATACAAACTACCATCAGAGAATACTATAAACACCTCTATGAAAATAAATTAGTTAATCTAGAAGAAATGGATAAATTCCTGGACACATACACCATCCCAAGACTAAACCAGGAAGAAGCCGAATCCCTGAATAGACCAATAACAAGCTCTAAAATTGATGCAGTAATTAATAGACTACCAACCAAAAAAAAAAAAAGCCCAGGACCAGACGGATTCAAAGCTGATTTTTACCAGAAATACAAAAAGGAGCTGGTATCATTCCTTCTGAAACTATTCCAAACAATTGAAAACTCATTTTATGAAGCCAGCACCATCCTGATACCAAAACCGAGAAGAAACACAACAACAAAAAAATACTTCAGGCCAATATTCTGATGAACATTGATGCGAAAATCCTCAATAAAATACCGGCAAAACCAAATCCAGCAGCATATCAAAAAGCTTACCCACCACAATCAAGTCAGCTTCATCCCTGGGATGCAAGGCTGGTTCAACACATGCAAATCAATAAACGTAATCCATCACATAAACAGAACCAAAGACAAAAATCATACGATTATCTCAATAAATGCAGAAAAGGCCTTTGATAAAATTCAATATCCCTTCATGTTAAAAACTCTCAATAAACTAGGTATTGATGGAACATATCTAAAAATGATGAGTTACTTATGACAAACCCACAGCCAATCTCATATTTAATAGGCAAAAGCTGGAAACATTCTCTGAAAACCGGTACAAGACAAGGGTGCCCTCTCTCACCACTCCCATTCAACGTGGTATTGGAAGTTCTGGCCAGGGCAATCAGGACAGAGAAGGAAATAAAGCGTATTCAAATAGGAAGAAAGGAGGTCAAATTGTCTCTGTTTGCAGATAACATGATTTTATATTTAGAAAACCTCATCATCTCAGCCCAAAAACTAGTTAAACTGATGAGCAACTTTAGCAGTCTCAGGATACAAAATCAACGTGCAAGAATCACAAGGATTCCTTTACACCAACAATAGGCAAGCAGAGAGCCAAATCATGTATCTTGTGATTATTAAGATGTCATTAATTTCTTCTCGAATCTTAATATTTATCTTAACCTAAAAATTAAAATGTATAACAATAATACCACTTGCATAAAATATTGGCCAAAATACTTGCTTTATCATTGTGCTTCTTTAGAATCTTTATATTGCTTTCGATAAAAAAAGATCCCTTCAAACCAAACTTTGTCAGTTTTTAAGTCACATAATTATGAGAATACCAAACTGTTCTTGTATTTCAACCTGCAATAAATTGAATTCTGGGCTGATAATAACTTGCACACAGAAGGCTGCCTCTTAGAAATAAACATCTTTTTGAAGTATCTGCAGTCTATCATTAGAGAAAGACAGCCCTTTCACTTTGCCTCTAGTCATTGCATATCAAACCAATCTCAAGGATTTGCCACAATTTTGTACCTGAGTGGTACTTTATCTAGGTCCAAGAAAATAAAATTATATAATAGAAAACCAGTATTCAAGAGTTCATTTAATTCAATTAATTACTTAAATCTTTAGAAGATTGAAGGGTAAGGGAGGTGTGTAGGGAGAAAGGAGCCGGGTAAAGTGAATGGTCTTTTATTTCTTGCCTTAGTTTGCAAGGTAATATTCTGACAACAGGTCATTGATAAATAAACAACTGAGATTGATTTGGGAAGTGTGAACTAGTATACAGAGAAATAAGAAGCACTGAAACAAGCTAAATGATCACTGATTAGGTACACAGGACATAATTTTGAGCTTTAATTAAACAAAAATACTTAACACTTTTGGTTTACTTTCAGCACACATGGCTCACACTTGAAATTAGAATCTCTCTTTCCTCTGATGGCAAAAATAATTTTATTTCCATAGGGTGGGCAAAAATTAGCAACAAAGATGAAAGTATCTGTTTCAAAGGGCTCAACATTTATATTATCATTTAAAAATATTTTTGCTTCAGATCTCCAGAACAATCCTGAACTAAGAAAACCTGAAATCATCACTAAATGCTTTATTCTTTGGAAAAAAAAACTGGGTAAGTGGTAAAAAATAATCTTCATAAAATTGTTTTAAGTAATGTTTATGAGAACCATGCCTACTTTAAGCATATTCTCATGAATTACTATTTAGATTGTTAGTGGCTATAAAATAAATTTATTGGACTCTTAACTTACAGCACATACACAAAAGCAACTCAAAATGGATTAAAAACTTAAACATAAGACTGCAAACTATAAAACTTCTAGAAGAACACATAGGAGGAACCTCTATGACATTGTTCTTGACAATGATTTTATGGATATGACATCAAAGCCACAGACAACAAAAACAAAAATAAACAAGTGAGACTACATCAAAATAAAAAGCTTCTGCAGAGCAAGGAAAACAATCAACCGAGTGAAAAGGCAATCTGTGGAATGAGAGAAAATATTTGCAACCCATATATCTTCCAAAGATTAACTTCCAAAATATATAAGAAACTTCTACAACTCCATAGTAAAAAAAAACAACAAAACCCTAATAACCAAAATAAAAAATGAGCTAAATATCTGAATAGACACTTCTCCAAAGAAGACATACAAATGGCCAGCACATATACGGAAACATACTCAATATCACAAATCATCAGGTAAATGCAAATTAAAATCATGAGCCATCACCTCACAACTGTTAAGAAGATTGTCATTTTTACAAAAGACAGCAAGTGTCAGTGAGGATAGAGGTAGATTTGGAACCTTTGTGTACTGTTGGTGGGAATGCAAAAACTGCTGTGGAAAACAATATAGATGATGCTCAGAAACTTAAAAATAGAATTATCATATGATCCAGCAATTCTATTTCTGGGTATTTGTCAAGAAAATATTGAGATCAGGATATCAAAGAGATATTAGCACTTCTATATTTGTTGCAGCATTATTCACAATAGCCAAGACATGGAAACAACCAAAATGTCCATCAACAGATGAACAGCTCAAGAAAATGTGGGATATATATATATATACACACACACACACACAATGGAATACCATACAACCTTACAAAAGAAGGGAATTCTGCAATATATGACAGCATGGAGGAACCTTGAAGACATTACGCAAGTGACATAAGCCAATCATAAAAAGACCAATACTTCAGGATTTTATTTATATGAGGTATCTGAACAAGTTAGTTTCATAGAATCAAAGAATAGAATGGTGGTTGTCAGATGCTGAGGAAAAAGGAAAATAGGGAGTTAGTAATCGTGACAGTTAATTCCATGTGTCAACTTCACTGGGTTAAGAATGTTAACATAGCTGGTAAATAATTATTTCTGGGTGAATCTGAGAGGAGGTTTCTGGAGATTTTAACATTCGAATCAGTAGACTAAGTAAAGAAGATCCATTGTCACCAATGTGGGCGGGCATCATCCAAATTTTTAAGGGTCCACATAGGACAGAAAGGTAGAGAAAGAGTGAATTCTCTCCTTCTATTAGGATGGGACATCCATCCCCTCCTGTTTTTGGACATTGGAGTTTCTGCTCCTGGTTCAAGGGACTCTAGACTCTCTGGCTTTTAACAGTGCCCTGCTTGCTTCTTAGGCCTTTGGCCTTAGGCTGAGAGTTACACCATTGGCTACCCTGGTTCCTAGGGCTTAGGACTCAGACTAGATTACATCACTTGCTTTCCTAGGACTATAGCTTTCAAACAGCATATTGTGGGACTTCCTGTTCTCCATAATCACATGAGCCAATTTCCATAATAAATCTCCTGACATATATCTCTATACATCCTATTGGTTCTGTTTGCCTGGAGAACCCTGATAATAACAGACATAAAGTTCCAATCAGGCAAGATGTACATTCTCTGGAGATCTGTTGTATAACATTGTACCTATAGTTAAAGGTACATTAAAAATTCGTTAAGAGAATAGATCTCTTATTAAATGTCCTTACAACAATAATAAAAAATATAAGTAACGGAGAACTCAGCAAGCAATCTGTGCAGTCTTCCTCAAATACTGGAGCTAATTAAGTGAAAAAATATATGTTAAAGATCAAGATCATTTTTATCACCAATTTAATTTTATGTATTTTGGTTTCTTTCTATAAATGTTATCAAGTCTAAATTTTCACAGTATTTACATGGATGAAAGCACAGTTATTTCCTGTTGTTTCATATCGGATGGCAGGCAGAAGAAATACCTTCTTCCCACCCATTTAGCAATGTTCGGGTACATATATTTCAAGAAGGATTCATTTATCTTTTGTCTTTCCATTTATATTACATACTTGTTGTTTTTGGTAATGATTACTACTATTATTAAAATTTATGTTACCAATATATCATTGTATCGATCAACTTATTGGTTTATTATTACCCATAGCTACTGGTAATTTGTATGTCACAATCACTAATATAATAATCAAAAATATTAAAAGTAAATAACAGTAACTGAATGCCTACAATGTGGCAAGCCTTGTGGTGGTTACATTTGGTGTTTTACCCTCAAAATGATTCTATGAAATAACTAATATTTCTTTTTCATATTTAAAAACTGAGAGTTAGAAAGGTTAGCAAATATGTCCGAAGTTACTTAGCTTGTACTTTGCTATAAAAGACATAAAAGCCATTTTGACTCTTAATTACTGTGCTATCCTACTTTGATATTCTTTCTTAATTATTTTCATTCATTTTTATTTTCTAATGCTTATTGGTCTTTTACTTCTCAAGTGGGGATGGATATATTTGATTATTCCTAGCAGATTTTGTTAGTAGTAAAAGGAGTTTGAATCTGAGTTTAACAGATAATTAAAATAGGGAATAGAGATTCTGCTAAAGGCAGAAATCACACAGAAAGATAAAATTGCACAGAAAGGAAAGCAAGAGATAGACATCAGAAAGTTTTAGTGTGCTTTAAAAGGACAATTTTGTAGATTGCTTAAACAATTTCCACTCATTCTTTTAATACTGACTTTATTCACTTACTTTGTCCTTGTTAGATGCGAAACATTGTGATGGACATTTAAAGTGAGAGAAAGTAGATAAGATATGATTCTTGTCCTTAAGTTACACATTTCTGCGGAAGTGATGTGACAAAACAAAATGAAAATCATAATGAAATTAATTCTCCTAGACAACTATAAGATCAGTAGTAGTGGCCAGGGCAATCAGGCATGAGAAAGAAATAAAGGATATTCAAATAGGAAGAAAGGAAGTCAAATTATCTCTGTTTGCAGATGACATATATTTAGAAAACCCCATTGTCTCAGCCCAAAAACTCCTTAAGCTAATAAGCAACATCAGCAAAGTATCAGGATACAAAATCAATGTGCAAATATCACAAGCATTCCCATACACCAAAAATAGACAAACAGAGAGCCAAATCATGAGTGAACTCTCATTTACAATTGCTACAAAGAGAATAAAATACCTAGGAATACAATATACAAGGGATGTGAAGGATCTTTTCAAGTAGAACTATAAACCACTACTCAAGGAAATAAAAGAGGACACAAACGAATAGAAAAACATTCCATGCTCATGGACAGGAAGATTCAATACTGTGAAAATGGCCATACTGCCCAAAGTAATTTATAGATTCAATGCTATTCCCATCAAGCCACCATTGACTTTCTTCACAGAATTAGAAAAAAATACTTTAAATTTCATATGGAACCAAAAAAGAGCCTGTATAACCAAGACAATCCTAAGCAAAAAGAAGAAAGCTAGAGGCATTAGGCTACCTGACTTCAAACTATACTACAAGGCTGCAGTAACCAAAACAGCATGGTACTGGTACCCAAACAGATATATAGACTAATGGAACAAAACAGAGGCCTCAGAAATAATACCACACATCTGCAACCATCTGATCTTTGACAAAGCTGACAAAAACAAGCAATGGGGTAAGGATTCCTTATTTAATAAATGATGCTGGGAAAACTGTCTAGCCATACGTGGAAAACTGGCTAGCCATATGCGGAAAACTGAAATTGGACCCCTTCCTTACACCTTTTACAAAAATTAACTCCAGATGGATTAAATATTTAAATGTAAGACCTAAAACCATAAAAATCCTAGAAGAAAACCTAGGCAGTACCATTCAGGACACAGGCATGGGCAAAGACTTCACAGCTAAAACACCAAAAGCAATTGCAACAAAAGCCGAAACTGACAAATGGGATCCAATTAAACTAAAGAGCTTCTGCACAGCAAAAGAAACTACCATCAGAGTGAACAGGCAACCCACAGAATGGGAGAAAATTTTTGCAAGCTATCCATCTGACAAAGGACTAATATCCAGAATCTACAAGGAACTTAAACAAATTTACAAGAAAAAAGGAAACAACCCCATCAAAAAGTCGGCAAAGGAAATGAACAGCCACTTTTCAAAAGAAGACATTGATGTGACCAACAAACATTAAAAAAAGCTCATTATCACTGGTCATTTGAGAAATGCAAGTCAAAACCACAATGAGATACCATCTCACAACAATAAGAATGACGGTCATTAAAAAGTCAGGAAACAACCAATGCTGGAGAGGATGTGGAGAAATAGGAACACTTTTACACTGTTGGTGGGAGTGTAAATTAGTTCAACCATTGTGGAAGACAGTGTGGCAATTCCTCAAGGTTCTAGAACTAAAAATACCATTTGACCCAGCAATCTCATTACCAGGTACATACCCAAAGGATTATAAATCATTCTGCTATAAAGATACATGCACACGTATGTTTATTGCAGCACTATTCACAATAGCAGATATTTGGAACCAGTGTAAATGTCCATCAGTGTTAGACTGGGTAAAGAAAATGTGGCACATACACACCACAGAATACTATGAAGCCATAAAATGAATGAGTTCACGTCCTTTGCAGGGACATGGATGGAGCTGGAAACCATCATTCTCAGCAAACTAACACGGGAACAGAAAACCAAGCACTACATGTTCTCACTCATAAATGGGAGATGAACAATGAGAATATATGGGCACAGGGAGGGGAACATCGCACACTGGGGCTTGTCGAGGGGTGGGGGTCAAGGGGAGTGATAGCATTAAGAGAAATACCTAATGACAGGTGGATAGGTGCAGCAAACCACCGTGGCACATGTATACCTATGTAACAAACCTGCACATTCTGCACATGTATCCCAGAACTTAAGTATATATATATAATCATAATGAAATTAATTCTCTTAGACAACTATAAGATCAGTAGTAGTGGCCAGGGCAATTAGGCAAAAGAAAGAAATAAAGGATATTCAAATATTCTATATATATATATAGAAATAGAAGGGTTGGCTCATCATAAGAATTATAAGCTCATACATTTATTTATATGTATGAGCTTCTGGTATATGTTATGTATCAGAACATATGTTATATTGTTATAAGTATGTTATATGTATGTATATGTAACATATATTAATATATATTGACATGTATGTTGATCCTCAATAAAATGAGGATTGACTAAGTAGTTTTCGGGGATAAAATATTTCCACTTGCCTCTACAGACAGTGTGTAAGGGAGGGAATAAGGTGAATAGATATATTAATAAACATACATATAGGAAGTATTAACAGAAATTAGGAAAAAAGTTATACAACACATTAAATATAATTAAATTTAGGCCCCCCTTGCTTTATATTTTGATAATTTATATATGGGAAACATATTTTTTCATAAAAAAGGACAGAATAAAACATTTTTCTTCATTCATCAATACTATGACTGAATATAGCATTGCTAAGGACAGAAGAGAACAGTGCTATGATTAGTGCGAGGAAGGACATTGACCAGTCAGTTCTCCCTGTGGGAACCAAATGAAACTAAACAATAAAGTATAGTGAATATAAAGAAAACTAACATTTGTTAGCCTGTTTCCCACCCATAGGAATGGTGGCCCAGCGCCAGGCTACTCTTTTTAATTTGCTTACCACTAGAAATGCAGTCTGTTTCCTTATAGAACACTTGTTTTTGCTATGACTTTATAATTTTATCTTCTATTTAACAATAACCATCATTCTCAAGTCTAAGGTCGGAGAGCAAATAAATAGAAATAAAAAATACAATGTTTTAAAGAGTTATATACTTTAATTCAGTGTTGATAAATGAATTTTGTTTGAAAGATAAAAAATACTGTGTGGAGTGCTCAGATATGAGTCACACTTCATAGCTGATGGTAATTTCTGTAATCTCAGAAGCAGAAACCAAAGTGTCTTAAATATTCTTAAACTTCTTCTCCCTCCACTGCACCTCACGGGATGTAACCTTGTTTGAATATTAAGCTCTGCTGTGGAGTGATTATGTTTATCTAATACAAGCTCTGATAAACACAGACTCCACTTAATAAGTGTTAGTTTTTTATTGAAACAATTAGCAAATGATGTGTGTTTGTCTGTGGGTATAGAGGTATTGTTTTTAAGGTTTATGTCAACTTTTAAACGAAATATTGTGTTTTGATTTCTACAATTTAAAAGGAGAATATTTGTGAAAAGTAATAATCTGCTACCAATAAACTAGTGGTATTAGCATAGGCCCTGGATATATAACATTGGGTTTGAATTCTGACTTTATCTTTTTCTAGCTTCATGACCTAAAGCAAATTGCTCAACCAATCTGTATTGCAGTATTCTCATTTGTAAAATGGGGAAAATAATAATACCTATCCATACAGTAGTTGTTAAGCTTAGGTTAATTCAACATGTAAACCTTAGTACTTATCCCATATCAGTTACTATACAAATTGTATGTATTATTAATATTTATATTGCCATTATAATTATTAATTATCTGATAATCACCAAGAAAAACTAAACATCCTAATCTTTTAACCTTCTTATTGATTTCAGTATCATAGAGAATGACAGTTGTCTAATTTTGCTGTTTTCTTTATTAAATATGCAATATACAGAATATTTTGCTAAGACAAGAAGCATTTAAATTGAAGTTTGGTAAACCATACAAATGCTTTGACAAACCAGACTGAAATGTGATGATAAATGATATATGTGGACTGGGGATGGGGTATTTCTTCAGAAAGAAAGCTTTTGCTTCAAACTTGATAAACATGTTGAAAATTATATTACAAAGTATAGTACAGTAGTATATTTTTTATTGAGTTACCTACAGTTATATCTTCATTTTTTCAAACATATAAAACAGAATAGGAAGAGCACATCCAACGAGTAGAGGTAATTAAAATGAACTTGGTAGTATGCAACAAGTGGAAATGACTTTATTTTTAGGAGCCAATTACAAGTCAGAATTTTGTTAAAGTGGAAGAAGGAAATTAATCTCTTGAGCTAACTGATTTCTGCTTTTGTTTATTAGATTATTCATTTGCCCTTCCCCAGTAAGTATTTATTTTACATGCAAGCATAGAAATGATTCTTGGTCTTGAGATTTGCCTCCCTATAACTAGACTAAGATTCTTTCACCTACCACTCTGGGGAAGACGCAAGGAGGTATTGACAGCTTAGGGAAGTTTCATTGGCCTCCCCAGCCACTGTCTCTTCCAACAGGGAACCTTTTCTAAAAGTTGAAGAGACAGATGATATTAGTTGACTTTGTTTTGGTCTCTAGTTTCTAAATATTCTCATTGCCAGAATGTCGTGGAGACATTTAAAAAATGCAGATTCCTCATTTCCAACCTGAGTGAATTCACTTAGTATTCAAAAAAATTATTTTGAGTGTCTGCTCTATGCCATGTGATATTCTGGAGGCTGGAGATGCAGCAGTGAATGAAAATGTTCACAAACCTTTGGAGCTGAAATTCCAGCAGTGGTGTGTGTGTGAGCAGGGGAGGGGGGTAGGTAATAAGTACCTAAAATGTATAAACTTGGAGAAGATAAAATAAACAGGATAAAAGGATAGTGGATTATTGGACTTTTCTTCTGATTTTGGTTATTAGAGAAGACTTCTCTAAGAAGTGACACTTGATTTCTTTAAAATAAACCTTAATCAGATTGAAGGAATGGAATTAAAGGTGCAAGGAACTGAAACTACAAATAGTCTAAGGTGATAAATACAGAATTTCAAAGGAACCACATGAAGGCCAGTGTAAGAACAAGACGCTATGAGATGTGGTCAAAGAAAGAGAAAGGGAGCTATGGAAATGACAGCAAGGAGATTTTTAGATATAATGCACATACAGTCCATTCTATCAGGTCTTCTTGATCATGCCAGATTACTTTCTAACCAGTTGTACTAATTCATACCCCAACCAGAAACATAAGCACATTCGTTTTGAAAATGTTTTTTGTCGATGTTTGTATTTACAGTTTTGATAAAATTTATTTTTAGTGAGTTTGGTGTGTATAAAATGAATTTAACTTGCATTGATCTGATTATTAGGGCTGTTGCTCATTCTGGGGGAATTCATTTTTGCTAAAGACCTATTAATGTCTTCTGCTCACTTTTTAAAATCAGATTGTTTGACTTTTCATTATTAATTTTTAGGAGTTACTTATTTGTTATATTTTATGAAATGAAAACTTAATTTTGGAAGAAAACAGAATGAGATAAAGCCAATATTTATAAATAAGTTTCTTTTTTCTAATTTTTATCTTTTATTTTTCCTTCTTTCTTTTTTTTTTTTTGGTTTGCTAAATAGGATTCCTAAATGTGTATTCAAGGAAATGCTGTAGCATATATGCTTATCTGTCTCTGATTTTACAGGAAAGAATTGTAACATGCCACAAATATTTTATCATTAATAAACATGTTTGCTACAGTGTTTTATTTTGTTTATGTGGTTTTGTTTTTTGGAGAGTATCCTCTGTCAGTTGAAGGAATTTCTTTTATGTTTATTGGCTATCAGTGCTATAATGATGTATGTCATATTTCTATGCATATATTTAAGATGAGATATTTCCTCTTTAATTTATTACTGTGGCACATCCTTACTAAATTTGATACTTACAAAGCTGAGATAAATCTAACTTCACCACTATTTATTGTATTTTAAATAATTTGTTTTGATAATATTTTGCGTAAGAATTTTTTGCATCAAAATGTTCATAATTATCAAGGTTATCATAGACCCATTTTATCATAAAGAAGAGTTCTTTCTATATTCTATAAATTCTATATAAGAATTTATATATGAGAGGAAAACTCTCAGTCTTAAATATCTCTTGAACTCTATCGTAAAAAGATCTGAGGTTGATAAATTTCAGTTAGGTAATTTTGTAACTTCTTAAATGTATTTTTAAATGATTAGGGATATTATCATTTTTCTTTCAACTTGAGTATATTTTGATATGTTTATATTTCTAGGAATTTTTACATTTTATCAAAATAATCAAATATAACTTTTCTCTGAAGAACTTAGGTCATTATGTCACAGTATCCTTAGGATGTTGCTTTTCCAGCCAAAACCTCTGTGGCCAGTGGCACCTTTACCCGAGTTTTGCTTGAGCCCACTGGGCTCTCATTCCACCCACTCAGCCTGGCAGGCTTCACTAGGCCACACTACTGGCCGGATCCCACGCCTGCCAATGGCAAGCCAGGTGAGGAGAGGCGAGGAATATGTGAGCAAGTGAGCATGGGGTCTGGTCACTGTGCACAGCTAGGCGTGCCAGCTACTGCAGTGGGGTGGGCAGCTCCAGGCACTGACACCTGCCGGCTCCATGTAAGTCTGTGGCTGGATTAGATGTACCATAAGTGGCTTCTGCTGCGGGCACCCGCATCTGGACGAAGGGAAAGCAGCAGTTCCTGGAAGGTTGGAGATGCTAGGAACCTCAGAGCCCCAAAGAGGTTTCACAGCCCTGGCTTGGGGAATCCCTAGGTCTGGGTTCCCCGAAGGGCTGCAGCTCTTCTCTCCTCATCACTTGCAATGTGGTGAGCAGAGGGGACATGTTTTAGCTTGTTTGTGTTACAGTTGTTTCAGTCCTTTCATTCGGTGGGTCCCGAGATCTTGTCCCACGTCCTGGAATAATGAGGTATGTGGACAACTGGAGGGACAGCAAGGCAGACAGGAACTTTATTGAGCAACATAGCAGCTCTCAGGAGACCTGAAGTGGGTAGTTCCTTATCACAGGCAGGCCATCCGGATGAGTGTCCAGCTGTTGTCAAGAGGAGACCTGGAGTAGGTAGCTCCTATCTGCAGGCAGGCAGGCAGTCCTGATGAGTGCAGCCCTTTAATAGAGAGGCGACTTGGACTGGGTACCTCCTCTCCCCAGGAAGGTCGTCCAGAGAAGTGCGTGAGGTTGGGGTGTTTATGGGCTCAGAAGGGAGAAAGTGCCTGCTGAATGGTCTATAGGTAGCCATGGGCATGCCTGGAAAAAACACCATTAGATTGGCTGAACAGTCATCATTGAAGTTCTCACTCTGGGCTGCAGACATCAATGGGAATTGGCAGCCCAGTCCCCAGGCTTCAGGCTGTTCCTGGCTTGAAGGAGAGGTTTCACTGGGGTCCTGCCCCTTCCCACCCAGGAACCTGTCTGCCATTAACATGTCATCCATGACGCCCAGGCTGTCTGTGGCATGAGATGCCGACAGGCCCTCGCTGAGCCACCCTCAGTACCCCCAGCCTCCTCTCATGCTTGTCAGTGCCCAAAGTCCAGATGGGGCCAAGTCGGCAGGGAGCTGGTGTGTCAGCACTGCCTTGAGTGTGTGCACACCCAATTGGGTTGCAACAGCGCCCAGGCTTGGCCACAACTTTGCTCTGCCCCAGAGTGGGCACCGGAGGCAGGGATAGGCCAGGGAGTGGGAGTAGGCACTTTTAAGCCTGTGGGGCAGGGGGCTTCCTGGGCCCCTAAGAGTGCAGGGATGCCAGGGTCTGGAGCTGTGGCTAGGCAGCAGTGGCTGCGACTGGGAGTGTGGACTCCTGCCCTGCCAACTCACTAGAGGGTGGGGCACTAATCTGTTCCCAGGTCCCGCCTGCTCCACGGAGGGCACAGCCTTGACTATGCCTCCTCCACTGTAGCTGGCATCCTCACAGCAGCCACTCCAGACAGGCTGTCACCACCATCAATTTGGCTACTAGTCCCAGGTCCCTCCCATTTCACCATGTAGCTATTTTCTCAGTCTATGATTGTTTCTTAGAGAATTCTTCAAAATAATTTAAAAACAAATAAGATTAATTAAAAGAAATGAACCAATAGTTAAATTGCCAGGTGGATATACTTTGGAAGTGAGGTTTTAGGAATAGAACACTTCTGCACTCTTTCAGACCACATTGCACACACAAGGATGCCTGTTTACTTTATAATGATAAAAATAAGATAACTTGGGGCTGCTTCCTCAGGATATTATCTATGTCTCTGTACCTTGCAAAGTACAGTGATGCCTGGACAGGAAATCATGTCTTCAGTTGCTTCCAAAACTTCTGAAAAGATGCTTCTGACATCTTATGTGCTCTAGGTTCCAGATTATTTAGTTTTATTCTTATATTTCCATCTTAGCCCTTTACCTTGTAAATTGGGTTGATTGACCAAAAAGTCAATCAACTTCATGATGCCGATTGAAGTTGAACTTTAAGGTTTCCATCAAAAACTAACATTGAAACTTTCCTCCTTTCCATTGGGTATTTTATATATTGAAGCTTATTTTCTACAAGCCAAGCACTGACTGGCTTACATTGACTGAGGCTCAGATTAGGTGGACAAAACAACTACAATATGTGATACTTGATAATCTAGGAAGTTGTACATCGGGATAAAAGGAAAGCTGCATTGTGTTATTAGAAAATTGTTGTGAAATTTTTTGTTTGTGCCAAAGCACAGAAAAGAGAAGGAATGATTAGATAAATAAATATTATATGTGATCCAAGGCAAGACGAGAGTACAATACATGAAATAAAAATAATTTCTTCCTACCCCCATTCTTAATTAATACAGAAACATTTTGGTTTGAAGATGGTAAGGTCAAAAAAAGAGAAAAGAACAATCTCATTATCAATTGCACCAGGCCCCAAAGATAGAAATACATAGATATAAAATTCTGATATTATACTTATAATACTATTCAAAGCATATTTATGAAATAATACACAAAACACTTTTGTACCTTTAGCTAATAATATGTATGGATGTTATTGGAGCCAGGTAGTCATATTAATTAGTGAGAGAGATTTCCTTTAGAATACATTGAGATCTCCAAATGAAAAATAGAACAAAGAGTTATTGACAAGTTGACATTGATAAGTAGAGTGTGGTTTTAGTCTTCTTTCATAAAATTATTATTTTAGCAGGAGTGATTTTGAATTTTATATATTATTTTTGTAATTTAGAAATATAACCAATATAAGCAAAAGATGCCAGTTATCTTAATCTTGCTACCTTAGCAAGGTCCCTTAGAAGTCATTTCTATATTTTGTTTGTGAAAGACTTGTTTTTCACTTTGTTTCTGCAACTCTTTTAAAATTTTCTAGTCTTAGAAGATTCACAGACTGGAGAAAATTTCCTGCTTCTTTTATTTTTATCTGTGCTTATTTTCATCCAATTTCTTTAATTATTTAATTAAAATTTTAAATATGCTAATTTTAACAAGCAAAACAATGAAATGATATATTAAGAAGCAATCAATCTTTCTAACCCCCTCTTCATGCTTCCACATTTCCTTAGGTAACCGCGGCTACTGGAGGTATATCTCTCTCTACCATTCTCTTTACTCAAATATACGACATGTTCTGTAATTTGGACAAGAGAACATTCTTCAGTTTATGTGGATACTCTATTATAGATGATTGTTGTCTTCTAATAAAATAGCTCAAAACAAACAAAGACAAGTTTCCTTAATGTTTCCTTGAGAAAATAAAGGGATTAAGCATTGTGAGTTGAGGAATCATGGCATTGTCTCAGAGGTGCCCAAGTCCTTTGTGAAAAGAACCATCAGGTTTGCAGAAGTGGCCTGGTGAACCTGGCTGTACCTGAGATAGATCTTAGCATGATGCAGAAGAGGTAGATGTGGACTTAACTTAAGCCTGTTGTCTGTCAAAAATCTTTCAACCCAGAATCAGTTATGCCACGATAATGCTATCCTGGAAGAAAAAATATACTGTATTTGTCTCCGAAAGGTATACTAAAAATATATTTTATCTGATAACCCTATTTTTTAATTTGCAATAGGAAATAATAAAAAGGACAATGCTCTTGGATAATATTCTAAAATCTCAATTATGTGTCACTGATTTGTCAGTCTTTTAAATGTCATTAAATAATTCAACAGAGTTTACAACATATAGTTTATACGACTGCATGTGAATTTATATTCTGCATGTGAGTCTCTGTATCAGTAATCAAAGACTTTATCTAGACTATCAGTATGCAATGCACACTTTACTTGAACCACTGATATTATCAAGGTTCTTAAGCTATTTACTAAAAAGTTGATGCTTGCATTTTCCCCTATGTATAATCAGTGACAGATTTTTTAACTGGTGTTAAAGGTGTTTACTACCTCAATCTACATATTTGTGAACACAATTTGGTTTATACATATTCAGTTGTTCTTATACTTGGATAGCTGTCTCCATAATGTTGATTTACAGGTGCACTGATAAAGAAATATGTGCCTGAATGTAAATCAAAGTAACACACGATTTAAGCATTAAATTTCATTTTTGATTGCAAGTTTGTTTTCTGGTAGCTTTACTTATTTAATAGAAACATGTAATTTACAAGATGACAGTGTGTTTGTGATTTTATAAAGTTAAATAAAGACAAGTTAAAAGAGATGCATATAGAAACAAAAATTTAACTGAGCTAAAAAAATCTTGGGGGGAATAAATGTCTATATAAGACCCTACAGGAAAACATAAAACAGAGTTTATAGTCAGTCACAAACTGAACTCTAGTCACACAAAATTCACAGTTGGAAAAACAAGCTAGAATAAACAGGACATTGAGAGACAGTGAGAACCAGAAACTGACAGCTGCCATCGATCAAAGGTCTATGAAAATCTTTGTTACCATGATTTCTGTAGGAAAAGAAAAATTTTTTAGAAAATGTAGGACAATACTGTTTTATAATTCCAGGCCTTTACTATCATTTGCTCTACTTCTTTATTTTAAAGAAATATTAAGTCGTAAATAATGCCATATTTACCTCCTATGTCTTGGGAATGTACTATACGCCTTAACTGTTTATCATGGTTCTTGCATTTATATATTTTTCCTTTCCATATATATCTCTGTCTACCTTGCTAAGCACCTTCTATAACCCTCGTCACTCTCAGCCTTTCATAGGCTTCCAGAAATCTGTTCCCTGCCTTTTTTCAGGCAATGCAAGAAGTCCTGTTAAGTTTGCCAGATAAAAATACAAGATAGTAGATAAATTTGAGTCTCAGATAAACAAATGATTTTTTTTTCAGTAACAGTATGGCCTATGCAATAGTTAAAATATACTTACACTAAAATTAAGTATTCCTTACTCCTTTGAAATTCAAATTCATCAAGAGTCCTCTATTTTATTTGCTAAATCTGGCAACCCTACCTGCTGGGCCATTGTAACAATTAAATTTAGAACAGCAGACCTCAACCATGACATATATTGATGAATTACTTTGCCCCAGGGGAGGGTGTTTCACATGAAGATTGTCACTGTTCTATGGAAGGAATGTTGGAGTGATGGCAAGAATCAGAAAAACACCTTAATTCAGTTTCCCACTGGTGGTTTAAACCCACATTAAGCAGTTGGTTTTTCAGCAACTTAGGTAAAACCTAGGGTAAAAGTCCCATGACATCTCTATAATATTTTTAGGTAATCATAAAACTGTGGATAACCTTTATTTACTAAAAGGCAGTTTCAGTCTAGTAATTACTGTTTCCATTTTAGAATAATGATCAAATGCCTATAGCTTTTATTTCTTTTTCTAAGTTTAAGTTATTTATTTAAGCCACATCCTGCCACAAGCAAAGGGATGGAAGATCAGTATGCTAGTCATGATTTGTTACAAGTAAAGAAGGCGAGCTTAAGATCCTGTATACTTTTCTGGTCTGTGAGCGGAGTAATGGTCCAAACCAGTGCTGAGGTCCCAGTGCCCAGGTAGTGGTCCAGATTCTCTTTATCTTTGTAGCCAGTTGGAAGTGGATTAACACAGGGTTATGGAATAGAGTATGGTTACCATCTCCCCAGGGAAAGGGCTTGGAGGTGATGTGGAGGTGGGGGTAGGTGATGACCTCGGGTCTTGTGCTCTCCGTGGTGGTGCGACTTCAGGAACACATTCAGCAAGCTTGTTGCCACCTTGGGGAGCACAACGAAGTAGGTGAGGGCCTTCCACACGCGAGCTGAGCCCTCCTGGCCATGGATGTTGCTCGACGTAGGCTGTCCCAGTTGTGGGTGGGAGCGACCCAGTAGCAAGAAACCTGGGACTCAGCAGCTGCTACCATTTTCGACCTGGACTCAAATGCCTATAGCTTTTTAATTTGCGACCCCTCTCTCTCTCTAGGGCAGGCCTTTTGAAGACTACCTTTCTGAGATAAAAAAAGATCAGAAATCTCCTCCTCCATTTGCCCTCTTCTCCTTCCCATGCAAAAGGCTGCTTCTGGCTTCTTTGTTTGAACATGGTGGCAGGGGAGCAGTGGAGAGGCAATGGAGGTAAAGGATGAAACACATATGAGTTTTTCCAGGACATAATGATCTGCGCTGGGACCTTCTGGCCTTGATGAGTGTTTCAGTAAGGCACTTAAAAGACACTTTGGGAATTCGTCTCTTGATATGAGTTTCTAACTTGAAGCTTCCCTAGTCATGGGAGACTCCACAGGTTGAGTTGTTTTATATACCTATCTCTTTAGCAGTAGCAAACCATGGCCCACTCCAAGCTATTTTCTGCTGAGTTCTTTGCACCATTCTAGGTGGTCCCTTTGGAAAGCAGTGCATATGAGCATAATTTTATCATGCTATAAGCACATTTCGTACATGGGGAACACATATATTCTTATCCCTGACAAAGGTTTGAAGTGAAAGCTAATCCTAATATGCCTCTCTGAGTGGCTACAGTGATTTTCCTTTAGGTTCTCATGTATGAGCCAGTGTCAGCCCACTGTCAGCCACAGCTCCAGGTATCACAATACAAGCTCTTCCTGTGGTTTCATTGAATCCTTTCCCTTAGAGATGAGGAAAAGACACCCCAGCCTGCCTGTGGCCCTGGTGAGATTCAAAGTGTACTTATCCTTTTATACCAAATCTTTAGACCCTTAATGTGGATGAGAAAAAATAATTGCAAAAATATTTTAAAAACATTCTTTTCAAATCTTGATTTAGCACCCTGCATAGGGTATGGAGAGTTGCCTTCTATTTTCTTGAAATTTTGGGTGAAATTAAGACTAAAACCAAAAACTAAAATAGTTCAATTTAAACACACTCTTTAAGGGGGAGGGAGGAAGATGACTGACTAGACACAGCCAGAGAATGCCTCTCCCACCAAGAGAAACCAAATTATATCAAGTAAACCATCACTCTTCAGACAGATTTTTTGAAAGAAAACACTGAAATCGACAGAGAGGCAGCACAGACACTGAGGTTGAAGAGGGAGGCAACTGGGAAGCTTACATGGAGTTGCAGAGCACCAGGACTGGCTCCCAGTCCTGAACAAGTGCTAAAGAAGGGGTTAGTGAAGGAATTCCAGGGCACCACACTCTCACCTTGGGCATCTGGGGTCCTAGCTACAAAGGATCTCATGACCCCCATGGACATATAAATTAGCAGGGGGAACTGACCAGAGAGTAGCCAGAAGCAGAGCTTGAACCTGCAGGGAACCCAGAAGGTTTTGTCCATGGGGCAGTTATAGCAATACACAACCATAGGCGCCCATTGCCCAAGACTCCTCATCTTGCTCTGAGCGACTCTGACCCCCACTGACTGCCAGGCTGGGAGAAAGCAGGACTGCCCTTCCCATAGGACAAGGGTGCATCTGATCTGTGTGTGCCCTGACAAGGACCCTGCTTGGCTGCTCCCATAGGAGGGGGCACACAGCACAGCCACTCTGCCTGAGTGTTTTGCCAGTGGCATGGGAACAGTTCAGGCCCTCCAGCACAGCCACCGTTTAACAGGTCCTGCCCCCAACCCCCTATCTCCTGGGTTTGAGTACAGAATCCTGAGTCATCGAGCTGGGATCTGTGGCCTCAGCTTGAGTGGGGAAGGAACACCCACTCTCAAAACACTGAGAAAAGTTATGCATGGGTTTATGTGCTGGCATGGGAGATGGGCATCTCTCCCTCTACAAGACTGGTATAGGGAGGGTACAGCCTGTTGACCAGCCACAGATTCTGCCTGGAGCTCCAGGGCCCAGAATACATGGAACAGCCCAGTAATCTGGACTAACAAGGCTTGGGACAAAACTAGCTTGTTGGGCCTGATCCTGAGGGAGACTAGATGGACAGAAACCCAGTCAGGGGAGCATGAGCTGAGCAGTACTACACCAGCTGCACACTTGTGGTGCTGCCAACACTGTCCATGGATCCTTTGCCCTTGACCCACTGCATCACCAGACCACCTATAGACATATAGTCCCACAGCCAGCTTTGACTCCGCTGATCTCAGAGGACCAGTGGGTCCCCATGGTGTGGCAGGTCTTCTGGTGACTTAAACTTCGGATTGAGTTTCCCCTAAAGGTGGGGGATAGGGAGTGCAGCCTGTCAGGGCTCCCCTTGGAGCTAAGGAAACATAGGCAGGGTGCCAGCAATTGAAAGAGACTCCCCTAAGGCCTGGGAATGGACTTGGTGAGGGAATCATTCCTTGCCTCACTCCTATCTTCCCCCTCCCCAGAGGCCTGTTGTAGATACACTGAAATGCAGGAGGTACATGGCTAAGATTCTATCTGCCAGCCCTCACTCTTAAGCATCATCTACAGGATCACAGCCTGAATTACACCACTAAACAAAAACTAAACAAAAATAAATTCCTTCAACATGCATTACCTGTGTAACTCAATACAGGAAACTAACCACAGCTAAGGAACTTGTACAGAGCCTTGGACCTCTGAAAGCATTCAGAAAGGAAGCCAATCAACTATACATAACATATAACACAGTCAAACCCTCAAGGGAAAAGGAATGTAAAAACAAAATTCCCCATCCAAATTACAGCAACTTCAAAAAAATAAAGAAACGCCAGCTCTCTCAGATGAGAAGGAATCAGTACAAGAACTTCAGCAACTCAAAAAGTCAGAATGTTTCTTACCTCCAAAGAATCACACTAGCTCCCTAGCAATGGATCTTAACCATATTGAAATAGTTGAAATGACAGATATGGAATTCAGAATCTGAATAACAAGGAAGCTCAGTGAGATGCAAATGAAAGTTGAAACCCAATTCAGGGAAGCCAGTAAAATGATCCAAGAGTTGAAAGATGACATAACCATTTTAAGAAAGAACCAAATTGAATTTCTGGAATTGAAAAATAGACAACAGGAATTTCTGAAATACAGCTGGAAGCCTTAACAAAAGAGCAGAATAAGTGGAGGAAATAATTTCAGAGCTTGTAGACAAATCCTTCAAATACATTAGACAAAAATAAAGAGAAACAAATTTTTAAAAAATGAACAAAACTTCCAAAAATATGGAATTATGTAAAAAGAGCAAACCTATGACTCATTGGCATTCTTGAGAGAGAGGGACAGAGTGTGTGTGAGAGAGTAAGTAACTTGGAAAACATATTTGAAGATATAATACAAGAAAATTTCCCCAATCATGCTAGAGAGGTTGACATGCAAAATAAATTCAGAGAAGCTCTGTGAGATACTATACAAGATGACTACCCTCAAGACACATAGTCAACAGACTTTAAGATCAATGAAAAAGAAGAAAACATTAAAGGCAGTTTGAGAAAAGGGTTAGATAACCGACAAAGGGAACCCCATAAGGCTAATAGTGGACTTCTCAGCAGAAACCTTACAAGCCAAAAGAGATTAGGGGCCTATTTTCAGCACCCTTAAAGGAAAGATATTCCAATTCAGAATTTCATATCCCACCAGACTAAGCTTCATAAGCGAAAGAGAAATAAAATATTTTCCAGACAAGCAAACACAAAGGGACTTTGTTACTACCAGCCCAGCCTTAAAAGAAGGGTTGCTATTTTTATATTAGATTCAGGGGATGCACAGGTATCCCCTGAATCTAAAATAAAAATTTGAAAAATAGATAAAAAACCTGAATAGTTCACGTTACTGCTGCAAACTAAGTATATTTAGGAATAATGAAAATTCATCGTTGTGTGGCATTGGATATTGATTTCATACACTTTACCCATACCATATATTCCATTTGTTATGCAAAAATTTGTATAGTCATATTAAGTTTAAAATGACTTTAACAAGCGTCATAGTAACTATTTTTAAAAAGTTAAAAAAATAACAGATGTTGGCAATACTATGGAGAAAATGGAACGCATATACATTTTTGGTGAGAATGTAAAGTAGTTCAGCCACTATAGAAAGCAGTTTGGAGTTTTCTCAAGAACTAAAAATAGAATGAACTACCTTTTGACCTAGCAATCCCATTATTGAGTATTTACCCTTTGGGAACATAAATAGTTCCACCAAAAAGGCACATGGATCTATATATTCATCTCAGCATTGTTCACAATAACAAAGACATAGAATCAACTCAAGTACCCATAAATAGTTGGATTGGTTAAAGAAAATGTAGTTCATATATACCTTGGAATACTGTGCAGCCATAAGAAAGAACAAGATCATGTCCTTTGCAGCAGCATGGATGCAGCTAGAGGCCATTATCCTAAGTGAACTAACACAGAACCAAAAAACCAAATACTTCATGTACTCACTTATAAGTGGTAGCTAAACATTGGGTACACATCGACATAAAGATGGGAACAATAGACACTGTGGACTACAAGAAGGGGAAGGAAAAGAGGAGGTGAAGGGTCAAAGATCTACCTTTGGGTACTATGCTCACTACCTGGTTGATGGGTTCAATTATATCCCAATCCTCAGCATCATAGAATATGCCCTTTTAAGAAACCCGCACATGTACCCCCTGAATCTAAAATAAAAATTAGAAAAATAGATAAATAACCTGAATAGTCCATGCTACTGCTGCAGACTAAGTATATTACAGGAATAATGAAGATTCATCCTTGTGTGGCCTTGGATGTTGATTTCATATACTTGACCCATACCATATCTTCCATTTCTAGTGCAAATAGACTCTATCTTTCAAGAATAAATAAGTAAATAAATGTATTAACCTAGAATCTTTGATATTCTTAGAATTGGCAGGTAAAAGTTTGGGATTCAGATTAGTATAATCAACTAAGATAATGTCCTTGGACACAAACTGTCAACTGAGACAATGTCCTTGGGCACAAAGCAGATGGCCACTCACCAATTCATGATTTAGTCTAATTAAAATGCACATAAATGTCCTCAGCTTCATTTCTGAATCAGTGGCATTTGTAAAAGTAGTGAGGAAAGAAATATTTTCCAGATTAATGCTTACATATACACAGACCATTTTCTAAAGAAAGGACGTTTAGATCAGGGTCATAATATGTAGGACAAGCCTTGATTCATTTGCCCTTTATTCTAGGAAAGGGAAAAAATTCAGAGTGTAAAAATATCACATAATGCATTGGCATTTATAGCAGGATGTGCTAGCATTAACAAAATTTACAATGTTTTTGAAGAGAGGTAATGAGAATGTCTCTGCAGCTTCAGTAGCAATGCATAATACAGCACAATGAAAGATGGTATTTTAATTTTCATGCATGACCTCCACCAGAGGTGTTAATCCTATGCTAGACCCTGTAATTCTCCAACTGTTTGGAGTGAAAGGAAAATGATATTCCATGTCTTTCAGAGATAGATCATATGTCCTGGGAAATCTAGAGGCTTAGAGGATCTATTCATGTTTTTCAGAGTAAGGACCATGGGGCATAATCCAGCTGTTTTGCAATTGAATGAGATATTAAACAGTATATTATTCTATCACTTTCTAAATTTAAGAGCAAATCTTGCCTTTAAAATAGATTAAAATTTAAAATTATGAAAATTTGATTGTATTTCCCTGAGATGTTCTGACATAATTAAATTTGTAAAGATATTTAAAATAGTCAAGCATTTGCCAACAGGCAAACATTTTTAAAAAACGTTAATGTAAAAGGGTGAATAGGAGTTTCTGGGTAGATAGGAAAGTCAGGTTTTTAATAAGAGATGTTAGTGCTAGGAGAACTACTGTAGAACTTAGAAGTTGTTTGTGCCTCACTTCATTTTTATGCTGAGAACAATCAAAGGTCACTTTAAGGACTGGGGTAGGAAAATTAAATAGACCACAGGATTATTTAGGATTGTCCATCATATCCAGAAGTGGAATAGGATTCCGTGGGGTCATGGGTAGTTTGCAGTGTGAATGGCAGATGGACCATATGACCTGAAGAATAGGGAAAAAAAGGGCAGATATTGAAACTATTGTGCAGAAAGGAATAAAGACACTGGACAAGATGTGAAATGCTAAAGTGTAGATGTAGCTGTAATGACTTCCTGGTCTCTCCTCACCAGCAGATGAGATACTGCCTTGTTTGGAGAAGTGGTAGATCTGGGCAACAGAAAAGTTTCTAAAAGATTGTGTTTTCATTTTTTTTTCAGCTATAAAGGGTATCTAAATCAATGGGTATCCATACTGGCTGGATGTTAAATCAAACTGGGGAGCTTTAAAGATGCTCTGATGCTTAGGACCTACTAACAAATATTTTGATTTAATTAATTTGTTAATAAACATAGGCATAAATATTTTTAAGAAGGCTCTTCAAGTGATTTTAATGTGGATTTAAGGTTGAGATCCACTGCTCTAGATGAAAATAAAAATGGAGAGAGTGAGTTATCTGGTAAAATACGCATTCAGGATGTGAAAAAATCTTTCCCTGGGTGGCCATATAACATAATTCAAACTATTGGCTGCCAAGTCTTCGATATACCTACAAAGTTCCTCTTTCCTCAGGATGAGCACTGATATCAAATCTGCAAGGGAAGTGAATCAGAGAGACACCCAATCTCATCTCCAGCTTCCTTATCTTAAAGACTTTCATGCATGAATGCAAGATGAAGATCAGAAACTAAAATGCTTATAGAGGTCGTTTGGGAAAATCAATAAGCAAGCAGCCTGAGTCAGTAGACTGGTATTAAGTCTCAGCCACAGTGCGAGAGGAACACTGGGAATGGAGCATCCTGGGCACTATAAAGGGGAGCACTAATCACTCAGCTCCCATTGACAGTAGCCACATGGGCTGATAGCCCAGGGTCAACTTAGTTTTCAAAAAATTTTTCAAAAAATGTCAGGAACTTGGATTTTTTTATGTGAAAAATTTCAGTTGTTGAAAATGGGAATCAAAACAATGCTGTTTGAACACTAGTGGCCAAACCAAACCCATTTGTGGGCTTAGCATGGCCTGGGAGATACCAGTTTGAGACCATGGCTCTACATTGATCTGTGTGTCTTAAAGCGTGGTCCTTCACCCACATGCCTCAAAATCACCTGAGTTCTGAATTTCCCTAAATTTTCTGAGATGCTTCTGGCCCACTCCCTTTATTGCTTTTTATGGTCACAACTCTTGCTTGTATGACTCAAGGCAATCTTTTGAAAAGTTTACAATTCAGCCAATTATGTAGTTGTTCTTTCTGTAGGGAGAAAGTGTGTTCCTCTTGTTTCGATATGATTGTAAATAGTGCTCTCGTTCACTCTCAAAAGAGAGAGTCAAGAAGATAAATTATATAGTTACTTATCTATATGTAATAACTTAAAGAACAACAGCAGCAATGACAATATGTAATTGTAAGTATGATGTTTAGTTGTTTTTCTACTGACTTGATTAGATTAGAGGAGTATTGTGAACCTTCAAATGCTATGGAGAGTGAAGGCCAGCCTATCCTTGCTAGGAATATAAATATTAAAACTGTACTTGTTTAGGAAAAGGATATAGGTTAGTGGTCTTCTATGTTGAAAACACAAGCCAATCCTATGCCTTTTAAGATGATAAATTTATTGTTAAAATGGTTCTGAGTATACTTTCTCATATAAAATGGTAATATAACATCAAAAAATTTGTAAAAATTCCCACTTTGGTATGTAGAGCTGAATTCATTTCTTTTTGAGCATGGGCTGGATTTAATGACACACTTCCACTAAATTGAGTACAGAAATGAAAACTTGTCAGACACCACCTTACCCTAGTGATCTAGGGTAATATTATCAGTATAAATGATGTTGATTTTGTCTACCTTCTGAAATAATGGGATAAAAGGAACATCTCATTTCTATGCCATGTAATCATGAGAAACATCACAAAAACCCAAGTTGATGAAAATTCTACAAAATATCTGACCAGGAGTCTTCAGGTATGAAGGTTTTGAAAAACAATCAAAGCCTGGGAAACTGCCACAGACCAGAGGAGATGATGAAATGCCAATATGGTATTGTGGATTCAATCCTGAGACAGAACAAGTGGGAAAACTGGTAAAATCTGAATAAACTGCAGTTGGGTTAATAGTATTATTCTAATACTAATATATTAATTTTTACAAATGAACTGTGGTTGGTGATGTAATAGGTTAACATTAGAGGAAGTGGAATGAAGGGGATATGGGAACTCTCTGTACTACCTTGGCAACTTTTCTATAATTAAAAAGCCATTCCAAAATTAAAGGTTTATTATTAAAAGGTAATATTCTCACTTACTATTCCTAAATATAGAAATATGCTTAAGATTATTAAGCTACAGAGAGATACCTGAATTTTACACTACCTGCAACATAGCCTTCAGGGCAGACAGTGATGATGTTTGAGAAAGGGAACAATGTTTTGAATTGCTAATGCTCAGCAGTGTCTAGTTCAGAGTAGTAGCTAAATAAATACTTGTTACATGAATAAATGCTTCATGTTTGGTTTCTGTTTAAGGTGCAAATTCAGCACGTGGGGCTTTTTGCCTATCATTTATCCACATAATCTGGATCACCAGGCTTCATTCAAAAGGTATGATTAACTACTAGGGTCAAAGAGCAATCTTTCCTATGAATTATTCTGTCAAATACACACATAAGCCTGTAGGAAAAGACACTTACCAAAATAGTATTAAGGAACATTATGTTTAGAAGTTACTAAAAAATCTTAGAATAAGATTTAAAGAAACAAATTAAGTATACGGACACTTTTCCCAAAAACCTATGGTAACCACAGATTTATTCCCAGGCATGAAAGAAGTGATTATTGTTAAGTGTCTATGATTCTTATCTTGGAGTGTATCCCATTGAAGAATGACTCTGCCTCAGGCCCACTTAGAATTAAAATCCTTCCCTGTGATTTGGCCTTACACAGCAACAGCTTTCTTTGTTTCAGCTGTCAGAGACTCTTAATAAAAGTAAATCTTTGAATCTTAATTTACCTTTGGACCTGTTTACTTTTTGAATAAGAGAAAGAGGGAGGTTACAAAATGTAATGTATCAGCAACTGGACCCCCCGTGACTGTTTTGTTGTTGTTGAAACAAATATGATCATAACTTTTTGCGGAGGGGATTGCCGAAACCTCTTATAATTTTACCTTAAATTTTTAAATCTCAGGTCTACTTCTTTGCTTGTTCTTTCTGAAATGAAATTAGCATCAAATTTTTCAATCCTCTTTAGAGACTATTTGCAGCTTGTTTCTAACATAATTTGAAATTCTAAAAGAAAAAAATTCTAGTAGTGGTTTGTGTTTTTCCCAAATAAACCATTTTAAGCAGTTAAAAGAAAATTATTGCTTTGTATGTTTTTTTTTTAATTGCAGCATTTTGCCATATCCAAGATATGATTTTTGAATCATCAGAAAAAAAGGGCTGGTTCCTGTGAATTCCAATGTGTCAGCAAAAATACTCAAATTGCAAAAAGGCTAAAATTGCTGGGTTAGCAGCAGAAATAAATTATTCAATACTAATAGAGTTATTTCTTAGAAAGGTAGAGAACTCAGTAGTATGGACAGTTTCAAGGACACTATCCTATCGCAGATATGCAGCTTCATTTAGGCTGGCATCTGAAATGTCTGCATAACTTGTCGACAGTTGGGAGTTAAGATTCATGAGATTGGGATTGAGAAGGGAGATTATGAGAAGGTATGTAGTGACAAAAATATTTTTTATTATGGATATAAAATAGGATTATGTCCCAAAGTAATATTTTTGTTTAGTATTTTTTAAGGTTAAACCTAAAAAAAAAGAAAGAAAAAGAATGGTTTGAGCACTGTATGAATACTAGAATATCAGCTTTCAAGATGCTCTAGATGAGAAGATGGAAAATTAAATCTCAGGAAGAGCTTTTGCCCATAGACATTTGTGGACTCCTGATGAGGAAGGTTGGCATTTCACCCTACTTTCCTCATGAAGAAGTGTCTTACCTTTTTGGCTGCCAAGAGACCAAGAAGGAGCCAGTGGCTGGGTGTTTTCATCGCCTAGATATGGACAGAAAAGGACACCAGGGAACAGTGGAACTTACTGCAGGTCCCTCAGCAGGGAAATGGTAGTCTGCTGCGTTGACACTGACAAGCCCCAGGGGTACACAACATTTTGCTTTCCAAAACCTAGGAAATGGTTATCATCTAGGATGTACTTGAAAGCCTGTAGAGAAAAAAAGTGACACATTATAATGCCATTTTTAAGAGTAAAGAAATTTACGTAGAACAGACTACATATAACCAGTGAAAATAAAGATTGTATGGAAGGCATATGAAAGCATGAATAAAAATATCTATCTATCTCTATATACTAAATATAAATGTATATAAATCTATAATATGTTAAATATATAAAAACATAAATGTTTATAAATACATTTAATATATTAAACATATAAATATAAATGTATATATTTAATATATTTAAAAAATTTTTTTATATATACATAAATCACGTCAGTGATTCAGATCCAAGTATAGAACTTAAAGAACTTTCCGAAACCCAAAACATGATTCCCTACTAAGCAATTAATTTTGATTCCCAATTAGTGGCCTAACATATGAAGTGCAAAAAGAAATCTTGAAATATTGAGAGAAAAATATACATAAATGACAAATCACAAGGCAAAAGATAAGAAATCTAGATAGTGGATCCATCAGAGTTCTCAAAAGAACAAAACAAAAAAACACATGAATGAGATAACAATTAAACACACAACGAAGGTAATTTTCCCTAAGCCAAATATAGTTCTAAGCCTGCAGTTTGAAAGTAACTGTGCATAGATTGTGATATTCCTTAAATATCACCATCGTCATCATTGTCATTATCTTCTTCCTCTTTTAGCAGGATGTGAAGGATATAAAATATTTCTAGAAATTATTTGGCATTTCTCTCATTAACAGGTGGAGCCTAATTTTCTTCTTCATGAATGTAGGAATGCAGGCTGACCTTAGAAACTTGCTTCTAATTATTAGAGTGAATTGAGAGTGGCATTGTGTGGTTTTGCAGTCTAGATCATAAAAGGGCATCTAACTCCTGCTTGGCCTCTCTCTCTCTCAGAACTTGTGCTTTTGAAATTAAGAAGTCTAGCTATCCTGACTCCATATGAGCCATGCTAGGGTAACCATATGGAGAATGCCCATAAGGAGGAAAAAGATGCCTGAGGAGGGGCTCTGCTGGACTCCTGTTTGAGTTTTTGACTTAAGAACTTCTCAGCATCAAACAGTTCAGTGAGTAAGCCTTCAGATGATTCCAGCCCCCAGCCTTCCATAAGCCCCAGACACCACCCAATGGAGACAAATTGGGCTATGCCTGTGGAGTCTTGTGCAAAATGGAGAACAACACAAGAAGACATGCTGTTGTTTTGTTTTGGAGTGGTTTATTATGCCACCATAGTGAATAGAACATGAATTCATAAGCTAATTTAACAAATTAGCTACATAAGATAAACATCAGGCATGTTATAAGTTTGTGATCTACATCACTGGATGCTGAGACACAGATAAATAGAATGTATTAACCACTGAGAGAAAATGACCAACCCTACAAATTCTACAAGGTATTATTCACTTGCAGGACCAAATACTAGGATGTACAAGAATTCAATATATAATCACTTCAGAAAATAAATGACATGGGAAAAAATGAAAAGGAACAGAAACAGTTGTGAGAAAGAAAATATATATTCTACGAAAGTACAATTAACTATACATACATAATGGTACTCTTTCTAGGAATGTGTAATATCGGTGCTAAATAGGACTTGAAACAAATAAATGGTGTGGTGAGGGATGCATTTGGATAATGAACCATTTTAGGCAAAACTAAGAGCTGGAGGATGAAGGAAGGTACAGAGATATAACAGGTTTTCTAAATAGATTGGAGGATGAAAAGAAAAAGAGAAGAAGGAAAGAAAAGGGTCAATGAAAGTATCCCAGAGGCCTTAAATTAGTCATTTGGAAGAATAAAGGACACTTCATTTTTAATTATAGTAAAGAAATATTTGTCTGATTTTGAGAGAAGATAAAAATAAGGTGACTACTAATGAATTCGATTACAGAAAATCTTTCAAAGCAGCAATGGGAAAAATGCACAAACCAGTGAAAATAAAGGGAAGCCAGGCCGGGCGCGGTGGCTCACGCCTGTAATCCCAGCACTTTGGGAGGCCGAGGCGGGCGGATCAAGAGGTCAGGAGATCGCGACCATCCAGGCTAACATGGTGAAACCCCGTCTATATTAAAAATACGAAACAATTTTAGCCGGGTGTGGTGGCGAGCACCTGTAGTCCCAGCTACTCCTGAGGCTGAGGCGGGAGAATGGCGTGAACCCGGGAGGCGGAGCTTGCAGTGAGCCGAAATCACACCACTGCACTCCTTGCCTAGCCTGGGAGACAGAGCCAGACTCCGTCCCAAAAAAAAAAAAAAAAAAAAAAAAAAAAAAAAAGAAAAGAAAATAAGGGGAAGCCAAAGATAAATACCATCTAAAATGAAATAATTAACTTAAGATAAGGCTATTTCTTTAAACTTGATCAGTCAAAATACTATATAATTAGAGCTAACTAATTAAAACTCTCTCATATGCTGTTTACAGAACTACACACACAGCGAAGTTATAAAGAATGATTTTAAAAAGAAACTAGTCAAATAAGAGAGAGAGAACGGACGTGAGTAAATAGGACTGGTAGTATAAATATCACCTTGGATGTATTCAGAATAAACATTTCTAAATAGGAGACAATGGAACTTTTTAAAAAATAAGTACAATTTTGGAACTCTAACAATCACTAGTGAAATAATAAGGCAGTTAATTATAGAAAGTAAAAAAATTAGAAATAAAAAACTGCTTAAAATACAGTTAAAAATTCTTTTTCCCCTGAAGTTTTGGAAAAGCTTAAACTTTTCAGTGCCTCCCCTCTTCCTCCTCTTATCCACAATCAGTGGTAGTGTAAGGCCAACTTAAATTCTTTAGATATTCAAAGCCAGTTCTTTTCTGGGATGGAGCTGGAGGGGTTGGTAATATCAGTTTGTTTATTCCTTAATAACTCACCCTAGTATGTGTGATTAGGAACAATGAATCTAATTTGTTCAGAAGGTTGCTCTTGGGGATCCTATGCATTGCCCTGGGAGCTTTTAGCATTCAGAGATGGTTTATATTCCTTTGAAATCCTCTGCAGAATGTAATACAGTGAAGTTTTAATTAATTGGAACGTATGGACTATGATGATTAACAAAACATCATTTTGATTTTAACATTTACTGAAACTTTTTCTTTATTTTTTGCTACCTTGACCTTAATGATAAATTTTAATAAAAATATATTTAATCTCTCTTTGATGACTAAGGATACTATATATCCTCACACTTATTGCTCTCAATATTATAGCTGAATGTATATTGATTCCAAGATAACCTAAGAAGTTACCTATATTATCAATGAATTGTGAATTTTTTTTATTAAAGGTGGATAAGAATTTCAAAGAAATTGCAAAGCCATTAAGTCATTGTTAATAAAACTACTGATTTCTCTAGGGAAAATTTATCAGTGGGCTTTGTTCTTGGTTCGTGATTCTTGGGAGCTGCTGGAGCCAGAAAAAACAAAATGAGTAGGTGAACATTTCCAAAAGTAGGGCTTTTTAAAGAGCGACTCTTCTCTGTTTCTTGTCTTTGTAAGAGACAGATCGTTCTTATAAAACTGGCAATAGTCAATAACTCTCTCTCTCCTCTTTAACTCAGGGACTAGTGGGTTACTGTCTCTTGCATGAAAGTCACTGAGGCCAATGTGCTGAACTCTGTCAGGACATAAGAGAAAGGGACTGGGAACAAATAACAAAGATAAGATGAGTCAAAAGCAGCATGGCAAAGATATGCAGATTTTCCATGCTTATGGGAAACAATGCAAAAGGTTGTCTAGGGCTTAAATAGTCATTGTGATACTTAGTTTTAAAATGAAGAGGATTGAATCTTAAGAGCAAGAATGGCATTTTTAATAACTGAAGGTAACAGAGAAATGTATAAGTTTATAGATTCAAACTGAGCAGTCGCTAAAGATGACTGTCCTTCAGCAGAAAAAGGATGAGACGTAGATGACAGATCAGAGTTGGTGGAAGTTATTGGAAAAATAAAATTGTTCCATGTTTATACCCCTATAAATTAAGACTATTCAATCAAACTGATTGTACTTCTTCTTACTGTCTCTTGCGATTTGTCTGTTTTCCCTAAAAACAAGTGTCAAAACAACACCAATTAATTGTAGTCTGGTGAATGAGTTCCACAGCTTAGAGGTTTTATTGGCCATTGATATGCGGAGATGGCATCTTCAATTTGTAGATTAATTGTTTCCATCACTCATGGAGTAAATAAGACCTCTGGAGGGACAACAAGTAGTTCATTGGATTCTAATGATAGCAAAAAGATATACAAACTTCTGCAGCGGGAAATAAGTAAATTGAATTTGTAAATGTAAAGTAATGTTAGGCAAACTTTTTAGGTCAGTGTTTTGTGTGTGTGTGTGTGTGTGTGTGTGTGTGCACGCGCATGTATGTGCCTAATGACATTTTTAAGCTAACTTCAAGGTAAATGAGCTAAGTAAGGAACTGATTTTTAAGTTGTGTTTATCATCTCATATAGCAACAAATGACTCAATTTAAAATGTAAGTGAAATCAGTGGTGTCAAAATTGGTATTATATCTATAATCTGAGCCAGGCCCTTAGTAATTTGCTGTGTTCAATCTGAATTTAATAAATATTTTTGAACCTCTTGGCAAAATGTTATCATACTATCATAACTCCTTTATTGTTCAGGACACCTGATAGAAAGTTTTCTATCTGATGTACACAGGAATTTACTCATAGCTACTGGTCTAATTATCCTAGTTTCTAAGTAAAATTGCTTTCTAGCAGGGCCTTTTAGCCAGATATTTTAGCAATTACCTTATTTTTTTATATAAGATGTTTTCTATCAAAAATCCCATCTATGGTAAATTTCACAAATCCTACCCTAGAAATGGTTATTCATATGAGTTATTGTTCAGAGAAAAATGAAACTTTTTTTTCCAATTCTGAATTTCATTATATGTGTTATGTACATTCATTTCCAAATTATGAATTTCTTAGCGATAATACATCTATATAAAAATGATTTTTAATAAATTAAGAAAAACACAAAGATATGCCATTGTGATTTGAAGAGGGATACTGACCTGCATCTTGCTGTTGGTAGTAAAAATTTGTATCTTATCATTTCATTTTCAGATGTATACTAGTAACACTAATAATTTTTCAGGATAAATTTCTTCAGATATAGTGCTTTATCTGCAATGTAACCAATGTTGTTGCAGTGTTAAGACACATTTAGGTAAGGAGCAGTGACTCACACCTGTAGTCTCTGCACTTTGAGAGGTCAAATGGGGAGGGTCACTTAATTCCAGGAGTTCAAGATCAGCCTGGGCAACGTGGTGAGACTCCATCTCTTCAAAAAAAATAAAAATTAGCCAGGCATGGTGGTCCATAACTGTGGTCTCAACTACTCAGGAGGCTGAGGCAGGAGGATTGCTTGAACCCAGGAGGTCGAGGCTGCAGTGAGCTGTGATCACACCATTGCATTCCAGACTGGGTGTTAGAATGAAACCCTGTCTCAAAAAAAAAAAAAAAAAAAAAAAAACACACTTAAAAAAAAGTCCCCATAAGAATTCATTGTTGAATTTTCTCTGATAACTTGATTAAGTTCAATAAGCCTAATGAGAAAAATGAAATAATTATCCTAAATAATCAGAAATAGTTTGCAAAATTCATTTGAATAAAAGTGTGCAACTTTGTGAGACCATAGAAATAGCAGATATTTTATGAATACTGTTTACTTAGAAATGTATAAAGCAGGAGGCTTTTTAAAAAAATATAAATAGAGCAACCAAACTGTGTTCGTTTACATAATGATAATTAGAACTGGGGATGAAAGTGATCAGAACCAATATAATAATACCTAGCATAATAAGCTTATAGTGTGTACTAGGCATGGTACTAAGTGCTTGCATGTATTTGCACATTCAATCCTAACAATAGTCTTATGAGGTAGCTATACAAATGTGCAACTTTTACTGGATTACCAGAGCCAGTAGTTACATTTTCAGGAATTTTGTAAGTTGGTTGGCACCATGTTGGTAGTTTGCATTTGAAGATGCTGGCATTATTTATACCATGAAAATTCATGAACACTACAAAGTAAACCTTTCATTCCCCTCAGAGTGCCGGTTGTTAAACATTTCCCAGCGTACCACTAGGTAGATACTACTGTTATTTCTATTTCACAAGTGAAGGAATTAAGATATAGAGGAGTTAAATAAGTTACCTAAAGACACAAACTAAAAACAAAAAAACCAGAGTAGAGGTGGAATTCAATCCAGCAGAGCTGTTCCACACTGGACTTCAATCCCACTGTCCCAGTTCAGGGCACCAACCCTTCTCTGCCAGATGATGGCAACACCTCCCTCTAGGTTTACCTCTTCAAATCCATTCTTCTCCCTTCAGTCAGAAGACCATTCAAAAACACAAGTTGGGTCATGTCATTTGATGTTGAAATGCTTTCAAAGGTGCTCCATGATTCTCAGGATCAAGTCCAGATATTTTGGTCCTTGGTTTTATGGCTCTGGCGTAACATTACACTTTATTCTCATCACTCTCAGTCCTATGTGGTCTTCTGTATACCGAGCTATATTTGGTTCGTCTAATGTCTTCTTCTGTCTCTGTGCCTGTTATTGTCTCTCATGTTTCAATGTCTTGGCACTTTTTATTGAGGTCTAGTAGTTCTTGAGTATTCCTATTTTTCAGGCAACACAATAGAATCATGGAAACATTTTCTGCATATTAAAAATACAGTTTGACAGGTATTACACGTTTTGTATATATATATCACATATTCATATCCATATAGTTTTTCTATAATAATGTGCTGGTTTAATAAATAGTAGCCAGCACTTTCTCATTCATAAGCATTGATTTCTGTTTAGGTAATTTGCATTTATATATATTTTGGTTCCTTTTCCTTCATTCTATCGACCTTCTACTCCCCCAAAATATTGAATTTCAGACAAATATGGGAACGTGCAATACTAGGAAAAAATTATTTCCAACCTCCATTTCCTGTAACTGCATTTCATTTTTAATATTGCAGCTACAGAAAATGGACCTTTGAGCCTGGGGTCCATTTTAGCATTTCAATGTGACTGACACTATTATTCAGCAAATATCTATGGAATCAAATAAAAGACTAAAATTTTCATTCAATCATCGAGAAAATTGGGCTGGTCTACTCAATTCTCTCAGTTTTTACACCAAAATGTCCAGATATCCAAGTATTCATATTTTAATAAATAGCTGAAAGGAGACAAAGGCAGTTAATAAGATATTCATAGAAAATGTCTACATAGCTAAAAAGCACCTCATCAAAGTAAATACAGTGACTCCACAGGCGCACCAATTTGGTAACATTTATGGGTGAGAGAGGGGATATGTTGAGAAAAGGACCTGAAAGAAAGGATATGCAAATGTGAATTATGATTATACCTGGGTCAGTGAATCATCAGGGACTATAATTTGCTTGGTGCTTTTGAAGAGCAGAGATATCTTTACCTGTTGTCATCTGTAAGCACCTCTAATACAGCCAAATTTTGGTCACACACAGACATACACAAACAGTATTTGCAATTAAAGGAAAGGAGGATAACATGAACAAATGGAAGGCTGAGCACTCAGATGAGTACCCGACGCGATTTATATTAAATAACATTTAAGCCATATAGTAAGACTTTAACTCCAATGCAGAGAGCTCCTCTTTAAAACTCCCTTCAAAACACTTACTGCCACTTACTTTATATAGGAAATATGAATTGTAATAGGAATGCTGAGTTTTCTAATGGTGAAAGAGAAAAAAATACAAAAAAAGACAAAAATACTTTTTAGGAATGGTGGCAAATTTTATTTAGGCATGCTCAACTTGGAAGATAATTTCTCCCCCTAAGTTTCAGAGAAATTTTCATATTCCTTCCATTTTACCTTCAGAACAAAGGATATTTGAAACAGTTACTTAAAGGCAGACAGCAATTTGCAGAGTACCTTTGAATTCAAGGTAGGTGGATTTTGCATGTCTTGAGATTATAACTTGCTGCAGGTGAAGTAGCAAAATAGGAAAAGAACAACTAAAGCCATAAAATACAGCTGATCAAAAATTATATTCAAGATATGAAGTTTCCATATTATAAGTACTAGACATGAGACAGTTTCAGAAAGTCTCTACAATTAGCCTATTGTTTCTGATGTTGCCATAGGGATGTGTAGTCCTGCATAGAAGGGAGAAATAGGCAACATGGATTAGAGGGAGTGTAGGACCAGCACAAATAAAGAAAAGTTTCTTTACTATTCCTGATCCTTCACCACAACTAAAATTAGGAAACTGGTAAATTATATTTGGAAAATATTCATAAACACAGACTAATATTTAGGTTTGTATACACACGTTTGTAAATGTCTGTGTGTGTGTTTGTGTAGAAAGAGACTATCACTATGTCTGTCTGTAAGCCTGTTCTGCGATAAATTCTCTCTGTTACCAGAACAACATGCAGTCACACTCAATTTTAGGTTAATTTGGTTATGTCTATAATTTGTGGAAAAAAAAAGATGATTTAGTAATGAACCAAGACTGTAGTAACAATATAGTTTCAAAGACGAAAGAACAAATTTGAGGTACTTAAAATGCAAAATCAGAATTGAGCAAATAATTCAGTGTGGATACTGAAGTCATCCATGACTTCCATGTGCCCTGTTTTAGAAGTGGTTATAGATATTTGTCCTATTCACAAAAACAGAGAATATAAGATAAGAAGAATCAAGCTTATATGGTGAAGGACATTATTTTATTCATTTATCTAATATTACTATATTAAGATCATATTTTGAGTTGAGCAATGTGCTAAGCACTGAGTACAAAGACACGGTCCTTGCTCTCAAGCAGTTTACTGAACTGAGGTCATGGAAATTAATGGAGAATAGAATATCAAGAAAAGAAAGATTTGAGACCAAGTATAACCATGAGGTCCTTTTATGACTAAAATCAGTGACACAAAACATTTTTCTTTGCAGAATGCTTCTGAGTTGTGCAGTTTGGATGGTACATTTCAATTAGTTACATAGAATTTACATTTATTGTACTACTTATTTGGAGTTCCTTCAGGATGTATATTCATAAGGCTAATTTGTATCAACTTGTAATACACAAGCTATTTTTTTTGGAGGGGGCAGCTTACATGAACCTTAATAAGCCTTTACTTCAGTAAATTATACCTGGTTCATCACAGAGGTCTGCTAAGCTATACATTCCTCTGCCTATGGTTGCCAAGGCAAAATACATGCTTTATGTAGGTCACATTGCATATGTTGATTAAATTTTGATGCTATATCTGTGAAGAGGTTACAGCATTCCAATTGTGCTATGGCAGACCAGCTGAGGAATTCTGATTAAAATGTCCTTAGACTATCTACGTCTATTTCCCTCCCAATTTTAGATTTAGTAAACACATTTTTATTTTTAATTTGTTCCAGAAAGAGATTAACCTGGATTAAACATATGCAAATTCTACTCACTAAAAAGACATAATTCCCATTGCAAATTAATGAACTCTAATTCTGGATTACACTGTTGCGAACAGCTGACATGAATAATTTGTTGAAAAGTTGATTAGCTTTGTTACACTGGTGAAATCAAGTTTCTGTGCTTTCATATGTCAAGATATAGAATTGTGGTGAGTTTATGACACCACTCCATTGTAAAACCTATCTGGGAAGTCAGCAGGCTGTTCTTGATGAGGTCTGTGTTTCAGCTTTCAAACTGCATTTCTGAAGGTTAGGAAATGTACACATATTTACAACATGCCATTGTGAATTCATTGTAGAATAATTCCCAGTGAATAGGTGACAAGTGTATCATTCTGTTACTGGATGAATGATGTCCCTCTTAAATTATAGCCTCAAGTTTTAGAGTTGCTCTAAATGACAACTTTATGAAACTAGGGAGGAAGAAAGTGTGTAGCAGAATTCACTGTTTTTGGTCCTTCATTTTTTTCCTGCAACTTTTGAGTCTTGAACATACTTCTTACCATTCTGGGCACCAGGAATCAGGATTTACGTGGAGCATTGAAATATGGGAGTTATCTGTATTTCAGAAGCCCTGTCTGTATTTCAGAAGCCCTAGCTTAGGAATAAAATGCATATTTTTCTTTCGCTGCCTATCAGTGACAATATTATTATTTTTTATTTAAAAATATACTTTAAAATTTAATCTTTAGATAAACATGAAATTATTAGCCTCTTAAAATTAATTTTGCCTTTGTATTAAATAAATAAATTTAAACTACTTAAATATGAGCTCTGATACATGTAAATATTAAATTATTGGCTATATAAAAAATTGCCATGGAATCAGCTTACTTAGACTAATACATGACTGCTTAACCTAATAGCCGTATTAGTATGAAACTCAAATAACATCAAGAAGAAAAACAAATTGATTTATCAATATAAAGATAGGTTTATAGTCTATATTTTTGAAATTCATGTATTTAATTTTCTGTTTGGGAAGTTAGTAAATAAAGAGAGAAATTGTTTCATATTAAAATTATGAACAATTTATGGGCTAAAATTTAATTAGCAGAGTGAAAGGAAAATGAGGCTTAGATTTAGGGGCCCTAAAATTTCTTTCTTAACTCCTACAAATAAAACAAATAACAGTTGTAAAAAGATTGTGAGACTTTTTTTCTAGCAGCAGAGAATTGTTCAATGGGACCCCCAGGAGACATAGCCTTTCCAATTTTTAAGAAATCAAGTTGTTGTTAATTAAGCCTGCAAGATCACAGACATTTCAGGTATATAATTTAATTAGGAGAATTTGTGTGTATGTGTGTGTATGCAATATGATATACAAATATATATACACAATATTATATATAATATTAATCTAAAAAAGAAGTTAAGAATAACATGGGACAAATAGCAATAAAATTTAAGCAATTCTATAATACTATCCTGAGATGACACACTTTGTATTTCCCTTGGCTGTAATGCTGTGTAATTTAACTTTTCTCTTCCCAAAGCCTATATCTTTATTCAAGTTACATCCCTATGAAATCTTTTTTACCCCTTAGTCCTCTATTTTGCCCTCAGCAATGCCATACAGTACACCATACAATAAACTTTTTAATGATGCAATACCTTGCATTGCTCACTTTGCTTGTGTTATGTGGGTTTTTTTTGTTTTTGTTTTTGTTTTGTTTTTGTTTTTTTTTCCCAACTAGGTTGTAAACTCCTCCAGGATAAGGAGAAAATCATATATCTTTCTCTTCCTCAGGGCCCATCTAAATATTGAGCATATAATAGGTACCAAATAAATCCTGTTGATTATCAGCTTGAATATTAAAGATTCATCAGAAGTAATTGTTTTTTAAGCTAAAATATGACTGTCCTATAACTCAGCAGGATAATATAAAGTTAGAAAGTAAAATATTAAAAGCAGATGAACTCTGTGAATGGAGGATTTCTAAAGCAACCCTTTAGCAGATGTTCATGTATTAAAATCAGATATGCTAAGCAGGAAAATAACTTTCAATGAGCATGGCAGGTGTTGAGATAAACCCCTGAGGGTTGACAATAAAAAGTTAAAAAAAAAAAAAAACCACAAAGGAATCACAACTAATAAGAAAGTAAAAGATACCTCTAAAGGATATATTCATTTTTAGATTAACAGATCACATTCCCCAAAATAATACCCTCAATGATCACTTTATCTGGAAAACAAGCAGGTGTGGAATTAATCACCTTTGCATGTCCATATGATTTTATATTATTTATATCTGTCTACATGAACTGGACAATTTAATTGATTTAAAACTTAAGATTTTAATATACCCACCCTAGAGATATCATATTTCATTAACTAAGACTGTTTGTCATCATTCATACATTTATCTTGTCAGTTACTAAATACCTTCGCTATCCTTTTCATTTAAGAGTCTGTACCTCCATCCATTCCTCTCTCTTCCCATAGTCTTAACCATGGCCGAGACTTCTCTCCCATCAAGTTTGAACTACTGCGTTCTCCTCTCAGCCTCTATTACAGAATTTCTGCTACCTGAAGAATTGCCCAGTTAATCTTTATTATTATTATTATTATTATTATTATTATTATTATTTTTTGAGACAGAGTCTTGCTCTGTCGCCCAGGCTGGAGTGCAGTGGCGCGATCTCGGCTCACTGCAAGCTCCGCCTCCCAGGTTCACGCCATTCTCCTGCCTCAGCCTCCGGAGTAGCTGAGACTACAGGCGCTCGCCACCATACCGGGCTAATTTTTTATTTTTTATTTATTTTTTGTATTTTTAGTAGAGACGGGGTTTCATCGTGTTAGCCAAGATGGTCTCCATCTTCAGAGTTTGTGATCCGCTCACCTCGGCCTCCCAAAGTGCTGGGATTACAGGAGTGAGTCACCGCGCCCGGCGCCAGTTAATCTTAAAGTAATGCTTTCATTCTGTTAGCAATACCCCACATTTTTCTTGTGCACACACATACGTCAAACTTAAACATTGATTCTTTCTCACCTATTGCATAAAATCTGAGTACTTTGGCTTTGTC
The DNA here is from genome assembly GCF_028885655.2 of Pongo abelii. Lineage (NCBI taxonomy): Eukaryota > Metazoa > Chordata > Mammalia > Primates > Hominidae > Pongo > Pongo abelii. The sequence goes on along the minus strand of NC_071990.2, from coordinate 122,068,369 downwards.
CGAAAATATCTGAATATCTGAATATCTGAAGAGTACTACCAAACTACTTTCAACTTTATTGTTTGGTGACCCAATGCAATACCTTATAAACAGGTCAGGCTTCACTTCATGTCTATGAATTGAGTTTTATTTAATGATATACATGCTGATAGATTTAAGTGGGAAGTTTAGAGATGTCAAAAGTTTAGTTTTAAATGCATTAAAAATAAGATGGATGAATAAAGAAGTGATTAGATGTAGAAATGATTACTAAATTGTTTGTAGTAGAATTTAGGTGGTGGGTACATGGAAATTCACTCTAAATTTCCTTTATATTTGCTTTAGGTTTATATGTTAATATGGTTTCTAGAAGAGACCAAAAATGAATCCAAACTTACAGAGGTAAGAGAGTGTTAAATCCTGGAGCCAGTCCTGAAATAATCTGCTGAACCTGGAGGCTTGGAGCTTTTATTTTACAAACAAGATGAGACAGGAGAAAAACACTTAACCTTACACAACGTGGGGGTGGGGGTGGGGGGGAAACTCATGAAGAAGTAAATTAATATCTTGCATAGAATGTTGCTGAGCTTTATAATATCTGAGTAGGCCAGAAGGTCTCAATTCCAGAAATAGCATTAAAGTCATGTAAAAAGATAATGTTTCCAGTGACTTGGAAAATCAAATGAAACTACTGTCTGGTTGAAATAACATCATCCTAGGACTCAAACTGTTTTTTAAATTAAAAAAAAAGACAAGTTGTAAAAAGAAACCAGGTAAGCAGGGATTTAAAAATTCATGATTTCTATCTTCTAGCTAGGATATATAAAGTTGAAAGAGCATCACCTCATCCTAACTATAAGAAAAGCTTGAGAATTTACAAAATCATAATTTTTCTTTAACCCAGCATAGAGGAGGTTGTAGGGCAAGCAACTAGACTAAAATCTAAGAAGAGATGGATCAATGAACAATGGCTCACCTGTGACAGAGTTCAAAAAAAAAAAAAAAAAGAAAGAAGAAAACATACATTAATCACCATACAAATGAATAACAACATTTTTAAAGGCCAAACGTGGTATAGCATAAGAATACAGAATTCCTTAAAGTTAAAGACACATCTCAAACAACTACTTATAGGCTTGTCTTTATGGCTGTCTACCAGGTGCTCACAAGAAAAACAATGTAAAGCAGCACAATGATATTGGATGGTAAATCATTTAAATTAAAGGTGTTTAAGTTGTCAGATAACAATTTATCATTTAAAGGTGTAGAGACGGGGAGCTCATCATGTTGGCGAGGCTGGTCTCGAACTCCTGACCTCATGATCCAACTGCCTCCGCCTCCCAAAATGCTGCAATTATAGGCGTGAGCCACCGCTCCTGGCAACATGCCTTATTTTAAATAGTGTTTGCATAATGTATCTTATTTTATCCTTCAAAATGTCTTTAACGTTAGCTTCTTACAAACATTATATAGTTGAACATGCTTTTTATTGAATTATTCTGTTGTTATATCTGGTGTTTTAAAATCATGTACATGTAATTAATTATATAAAAATTCAAAGCAACTAGAAAAGTAAAAACTCTTGAAAAAGAACAAATTTAAAAGACTCACATTATTTGAATTCATAATTTATTATAGAGGTACAAGGTTTAAGACATTGTGTTATTAGTGAAAATTGGAAAAAGTATATCCATGAAACAGAATAGTGTATTAGAACTACACCCACACTTACATGGTCCATTTATTTTGGAAAGGTGAAAAGGCCAGTCAAGGAAAAGCAATCTTTTCGACAATTGCTGTAACAATTGTACAACCATATGCACTCAAAAGACCCTAATCCAAGAAATTTCCCTACCTAAAAAAAAAAAAAAATCTCCAAATCAATCATGGACTTCAACGTAAACCTAAAAGTGTAAAACTTCTGGAAGATAACACAGGGGTACATATTTGTGTTTTGGGTCAAAGATTTCTTCATTATGTCATAAAATACATGATCCATTACAAGTATTAAATTATACTTTATCAAAATTTAAAACTTCCACTGTTTGAAAGGCAATGTAAAGATAATGAAAGGGAAGCAAGATCAGCCACAGACTGAGAAAATTTTTTGCAATAATTTTATAATATGTATATATGATAAAGAAGTTTATTGAGAATATATAAAAATAAGTCTTGAATACATTAAAAAGTTCCCAAAATTCAATAATAAGAAAACAAGACACTTAAGTAAAAACTGGGCAAAGGATTTGAACAGACAGTTTACTAAGAAATCATATGCATTAGAATAAATATATGGGGGAAAAACTGAATGTAACAGTGATTTGGGAAATGTAAATTAAACCACCATAGACAGCACTACACATATACTAGCCTGGCTAAAACAGCCAAATGACCATACAAGATGTTGTTGAGGATGCAGAGCAACTCACATTCTAAAATGTTGCTGATAGGAATATGAAAATGGCATACCCTATTGAAAAACACCTTGGTATTTTCTTTTAAAGTTGAACATAGATGTACCATAATGGCTAGTAATCCCACTTCTAAGTATTTATTTTAAATATATGAAAATTTAAATATTCATGCAAAATTTTTACAGGTCTTGTTCATAGCTGTCAAAATTAGAAAAACACCAACAACTGTAGATACAAAAGATTTAGATCGCTTTTTAAACTATTCATGGAACAATAACATTACCTAATTCTAGAGCAATCAGACAGGTCACAGCAAGTTTTAGAGAATGTATATACAACAGACTAAAACTACAATGTTAAAATTACAATGTTGAAATTAGTGGGAGCAAACATTGAGCACACATGGAGATAAATATGAGAACAACTGACACTGTAGACTGCTAGAGGAGGGAGGGAGGGGGATAAGGGCTGAAAACTACCTATCAGGTACTGTGCTCACTACCTGGGTGACAGGATCTGTACCCCAAACCTCAGTATCACGCAATATTCTTATGTAACAAACCTGCACATGTACCCATAGTATCTAAAATAGAAGTTGAAATTTAAAAATAAATAAATAAATAACAAAACTACAAGATTGAAATTAACAACAAAATACCAATAACACCTATACATTTAGATGGTAAAAATATCCTTATAAATAATTCATGAGTTAGGAAAGAAACTACAACAGAAAATGGAGTATTAATTTAAAAATGGGATATAAAAATATATATTCCATATGTATATATATTTTTGTGCAAGATGCATTTCCTGGACATTCCCTGCTATCTTTTATACATTCTTCAAGAAAGGATTGCCTATAGTTGTTCCTTGGAAACTACGGGGGATTGGTTCCAAGACCTTATGTGGATACCAAAATCTGAGGATGCTCAAATTCCTTACATAAAGTGGTGTAGTATTTACATATAAGCTATGCACATTTTTCCATATACTTTAAATCATATCTAGATTACTTATAATACCCAAACACAATGAAAGTGTTATATAAGTACAGTATAACTGTGTTATTTTGTATTATAATTATTATATTATTGTATTATAATTATTATAATTATATATTATAATAAAATATATTATATTAAATAATATTAGTATATTATAATATTTATAATATAATATATTAATATATAATATAATATATTATAATATAATATTTTGTATTATTCTGAATTTGTATTATTTTTATGGTTTCTTTCCCAATTTTTTCAATCAGTAGTCGGTTGAATCCATGATTGTGAAACCCATGGATACAAAGGGCATACTGTATTTCAGAAACCACAGGAAAATTAATAATCGACATAACCACTAAATTGATAATTGCATGAGCTCTCTCATATTCATTTTCTATATTCAATTTAGTAGATATCTGTTTCTTGATAATTAAAATAGAGGTTTTGAAAATACAGATCTGAATATATATATTTATACACACACTCATGCACACTGTATCTACATATATACATACATATAGATGTCATTAGCTGGTTATTATTAATATATTATACAACTCATAAGTTTTTAGTAAATTATTAGTGTTTGAAATCATCATTGTGATCCATTTTTTAAAACATTTTTATTATTCTGGATTCCTCATTACCATTTGCAGTCAATCACTATTTCCATTTCCAGGCAACCACTGATTTACATTCCGTCTCTATGGATTTGTCTTTTCTGAACATTTAATACACATGGATTCTTACAATATGTGGTATTTTGCTTACTACTTCACTTCACTTGTTTAGATCAATGTTTTTGAGATTCATTAATGTAGCGTGTAATAACAAGTGTTGGCAAGGATGTAGAGAAGCAGGTACCTTCATACATTCCTGGTGGGAATGTAAAATGGTGAAGCCACTTTGCATAAACATATTTTGACATTTCTTAAACTTTAAATACATAAAATTCTCATATAAACCAGCAATTTTACTCCTATGTATCTACTGAAAAGAGATGAAAACATACGTCCACACAAAAGACTTTTGTTTGAATATTCATAACAGCATTATTCATAATAGCCAAAGAGTGGAAACAATCCAGATGTCCCTCAACTGGTGAATGGATAAACAAAATGTGGTATGTCGTAAAATTTGTAAAATGATTATACTACTCAGCAATAAAATCGATATATATTTCAAAGCTGCTACTGCTATCAGATTCTTAAACTTGATAGACTGATGCATTTTTTTATTTCATTGATGCTTATTCTGTAATGACAAGCATTCATATCTATAAATAACATACTTTTTAATTTTACAGCTCCATAAGTCTATTTAAAGATTTTTTTAATTAAAAAAGGGAAGCTATAAGTCTAAATTTATCATGTATTTTTGCAATAAGAAAGAATGTACTAGAGAAACATTTAGGCATCTATGTGAAAGTAAAATCCAAAGCTTGAGACTTTTCTCATTTGAGAGATATCATAATAGAAATTATAGTTGTAGAAAAGTTTACTGCTCTTTGTTTTGTACATAATGATACCAATTAACTGCTTTTTTAAGAGGAAAGCTTCTTATAGCTAGCTACACATCACAATCTTCTGAGGTATTTGTATAATTTCCCGGCCTTTCATCCCCAGAGATTCTGATGAGTGAGTTGGGCATGGATTTCAGCAAACTGTGATGTTAATAATCACCACAGATGAATCTAATTTAGCCAGCCTGTGGCATGTGACAGTCACTGTTCTAAATGAAAAAACATCAGATATTTGCTTCCAGTGAGGACCAGCATCATGGAGAATTCTAACCACAAGACTCAGTAAAATGCTGTTTAAAATATTTTAGATAGAGTCTGAAGTAAAGCTGATTACCTCCAAAGACTTGCTAATTATTTTTAAGCATTATATACAGCATATACTGGTAGAAGAAAAAGAACTGCATAGCAATTCAGGTTTATGAATTTTCTGCACAATAAGAGCTAATTATAGTCTTCCTGTTTCTGAAAGAAGCACATTTACAGACAAAGCTTTATTTTGAAAAAGTGTTCTCTAATCAATGCAATCAGTCAAGTCAACAGATATTAATTGAATACCTTCTTTACACAAGATATGGTAGAAAATGATCAGAATAATATATTTTTCTCAATTTTTAGAAAGTTTATAATGTCTTTGTATCTCTATGACATATAGCCAAATAAATGTAGTAACCAATGCAATTTAAGTTCAGCTATGATTTTAAATAATGAACATTTAGTACTTAGTATAACTTAGTGATCAATGATACCTCAACACTACATGTGTTATAAGTTTAATTTAAAAAAATAGGAGTTGGAAAAAATTTTATTGTCATTATATAGACAAAGAAAACAAAGATCCCCAGATAGTAAATGATGGAGGAAGGTGGGGCAATGGTTTCTCTAGCTTCAATGCTTGAAAGAGCTCTTCTATATAAAGAGGTATTTCAAAATTCAAAGAAAATATACATTAGACTGAATTAATCTTCCTTTGAAGAGGCAGGAAATAATGGGGAAAAAAGAAAGGCTTCCTACAGCCAGAGCAGATGTACTTGAAATTTGCACAACTGGAAATAGTAGAGGACATTCAAGCAAAAGAGAATGATTTGAGTAAAGACGCCAAGATAAGAACGCGTTGGAGGTGTTTGAGTAACACAGATGTGTTTGTTGACAAGAGTGCTTAGAACAGGTTTAGGAGAGAAGGAAATCAATTGTCTGCAAGGGCTTACTTAAATCTTGAATGCTGGGATAAGGAATTTGAAATTCATCTTCTGTGAATTTGGAAGCCATTTTTATTTTAACTTGGAGAACAATATGATAGACTTAACAAGTAATTACTGAACTACTATTACATATGAAGCTCCATGATAGGTACTGGGAGCATGATTATGCAAAGACAGACAGACACACTCATTTTTCTCATGGAGTTGGGATTTTACCTGTGGTAGGATTCCAACTGTGTTAGGATGCCATTGAAGAGCTTTATTAAGAGGCCAGAATAGTTTTAATTCTCATGTGAATAAGATCTTTTTGCTTCTCTGTGGACATTGCCACTATTCTATGAAGTTGTTGGGTTAGGAAACAAAAGAATGAGTAACAAGCAAAATGATTATGAATTATAATTATCATGAAGGAAACAAATAGGGTGAAGAGATGTGGTGTACATAGAGAGCATCTAGGGAGACGGAAAGCTGTGCAAGGCCATAATGAAGGAAAGCCATTTAAAAGTTGACAATACTGTATAACTGGAGCTTAATGAAGGAGAGGAGAAGTGATTCAAAAATGAATGTAAAAGAATCAGCAAGGGCCAGTTCATGTTAGGCTTATGGCCACAGTAGGATTCCAAGTGTGTTTGTATACCATTGAAGAGTTTTAAGCAAGGGGCAGACAAGATTTCAGTTCTCATGTCAATAAGATCCCTTTGCTTCTCTGTAGAGAATGGCTCAAATTGTGGCAAGAGTAGAAGAAATGAATTACGTCCATTTCAGGCTCAGCGTGATAGTGACCTAGTTCAGGCTGGTGGTGATGCAGGGCTGGAAACACATTTTACAAAAGAACTGTACCTATCAGAAACAGGAAAAATGCTCCTTAGCAATCAACCAATGTTTCCATTTAAATGTCTGCTCTTACGGATATGTGACCTAACATATGTGTACTAAAGCACAGGTAAAAATATTTTATTCACTTATGTAATTTCATATACCAGCCTGGTAAGTATGTTAAGGGCTCTGTAATTTGCTTGAGTACAAGTTATGTTTCTCTACTTAGCAGTCTTAGGTAAATTACCTGGACTATGTTGATTTTAGTGTCTTCTAAATAGGGTAATAATATCATCTATATGACAAGTCTTTTATGAGGATTGAATCAAATAATATATATATTTTAGAAAGTGATAACACTTAGTAAGAGTTTAGTAAATGTTAACCAAGGCCCAATGCTATATGTTGATAACTGGAAAATAAAATAAAACATAAACAAATGCTATTTATTTTATGAATAAAATAATAATATATGCTTTCTTTCTGACATTATCAGGGTACTTAATAAATAATTTTTGTTTACCAAAGTATATGTCATGGATATATGGATAAGAACCCCAGCTGGCTTTCTTATCCCGTCTTGGACAATTTCCAGGCTGATTGTCTGTATCTTATATGAAAAGGGACAGGAAAATAATATTCAAACCAAAATCTTTTATATTTTTCTAAGATATCATCTCCACTGTTAAGATTTGAGAGTTCATTTAATTATATTTTTCTTGCCTTGATAAAATACTAGTTTTACTTCTGGAAAAGCTGGAAAAGGAGCACATTCTACCTGTAAGTAAAACAGTGGTATAGATGGGGAAAAAGTCTTTGCCCTAGATTTACAGTGACTTTTCCTATTCTCATTATAGATTGGACTCTCCTTTTTCCATAGGATGGAACCATTACTAAATAGAAAGGGCAGGACTTCTCTTTTATTTTATGAGTTGGCTTTCCTACTCATAATAAAAACTAGTGCAAAATGAATGGAAACCTGTTACGTGGAACTCCAGGAAGGGACTAGGAACTGAGCTGTATCAAATGGAGTTATTATTAAGACAAGTCAGAAGTAACAAAGTGCAGAAATCAGTATTGGGAGAATAGTAACCTGGTGTCCACAGCTCCTGTAGTATAGAAACAGGCCAGACCTGAAGATTCTGCATGGGTTCAGGAAAAGAAACTGTTTAACATAGGTCTAGGACTTAGGCTTCAACATGGGAAGGTAGGGAGGAAGGAAGGAAATCTGAGTTTACACTTCTTGTGCTTGTTAAGTGTCTTAGGGGTAAGTTGGATGGTTGAAAATTGTAGGGCTCGGTTTAAATTTACTTTCTCCTTTTCCTTGTTAACACTGCTATATATTCTTTTTATTCTTGGAGTTTGTCTCCTTCAAAACTAGTTAGAGTTGGCCATATTCTCCTTCACTCTGACTTTCTTTGAGATCCCTCATCCAAAAAAGATAGAAGAAAGTCCAATTCAAAAGTTCATTCCTTCATTTTTTCATTAAAAAAACATTTTTTGATCTCCTGATATATGACTGGAACTGTTCTAGATTCTAGTGATATGACACAGTGCAATAAACAGAAGTCTTTACCCCAATCAAAATTGTATTTGAGGAAGGGAAACTGAATTAACCGGATAAATATTTTAAATATATGACGTGGCAGATAAGAGCTAAAAAAATAACCAAGAGCTGAGGGGTACCCAAAGTTTGTATGTGATTAGTAGTGGTTTGCAATTTAGATAGTGGCCTGGGAAGATGTCATCAAGAAGAAGATATTTCAGTGAAAACTTCAAAGAGGGGAGAAGGAGAAACAATCTAGGCAGAGGAATCAGTGGATGCAAAGATGCTTCAGAGGAAGTGTGGCTGGTGTGTGCAACAAGTGTGGCTGGGTATTTTAGTCCATTCTGGCTGCTATAACAAAATACCATAGACTGGATGGCTTGGAAACAACATGCACTAACTTTTCACAGTTCTGGAGGCTGAGAAGTCGAAGGACAAGATGCAGGCAGATTCAGTGTCTGGTTAGGGCCTGCTTCCTGGTTCATAGATGGTGCCCTCTCACTGTGTTCTGACATGGTGCAAGGGGCAAATGAGCTCTCTGCGGCGTCTTTCATAAAGGCACTATCTCTTTCAGGAGGGTTCTGCCCTCATAATCTCCCAAAAGGCCCTACCTTCTAATGCCACCACCTCGAGGGTTAGTATTTCAGCAAACAAATTTCGGGGACCATAAACATCAGTCTGTTAACACTGGGGCAGAGTAAAGGAAGAGGTATTAGGAGAAATGTCAGAGTGAGAAGTGACAAGGAGGAGGACACATTCTATAAAACTTTGTAGACTGCTGTAAAAATTTTGGCTTTGACTTAAAAACCCTTTGAAAGGATTATTCCTGATTCCCACAGGGAAACAAATGAACAAAACAAAACAGTGAGAACAGCAAATTATTCAGAATCGTTACTAAATCATCTGCATATATGCCTACCTCCTGACTCCTAAAGTGTCTCCTCTTGTCCTTTCTTTTTCTACTCATGGTATATACAGTTAGAACAACCAATAAACGTGAGTTCATGTCCATTTAGGCATTCATGACTCAAATGCAAAATTTACATTGCTGAAGCCCCTTGGATTAAGTGATTCCAATGTGTGTTCCTTTGAAATGGCTTTCCCTTATGGCGTCTATTTTATTCTGTGGGTTGGAAGCTGAAGCTTGAGTTTCTTTGTTGATTCCAAGTCAGTTTGTTACCTCCTTCTACTGCCAGATCTCTAGCTGCGTTAGATAGTTAATAGACTCAGTTGATATTTTCTTCAAGGTAGTGTATTCTGATTAGTATATTTCAAGTGGTGATTACATATTGATCTTCTGTCTGACATTTTTTAATAGGCGTAAGCTCTTTGCCAAGGCATAATCTTTTCACAAGACCTTCATGCTAATTAAGGGTAGCCCAGGTTTAAATGCCGTACCCTATGAACTCTACCTAGCATGAGGATCAAATGCAACAAAGCAGCTGATTACAGCAGCAGCATTTCCAGCAATTTATGAGAGCCTTAATTTATGGAATTTTATTTTAAAAATTGCATTGTGTGTGGAGACTGTAAAGTCTGTTTCCAGTATCCCAGTGGAAACATACAGTCACCGAGGTTTGAAATATCGTAATCTCAAAGAGTCATAAAATGCCAATAACACAGGGACAGCATGAAACAACACAGAGGAGAGTTTCTGATACAATGAAAGTCATAGTAATGACTTCAACAGCAAGTTTGAAAAATAACAGCAATTTTATGTTCTAGTTTCTAGAACACCTAACTTGATGAGAAATCTGAGGTAATGTAGTCACAATTAAAATATAGATAACATTTTCCAGAAGAAAGTATACATTTCAAAGAGTTTAATTTTGTGATGTAGATTATAACTTGGGAAAACTAAACCATGTTTTATATTGAAATCAGCAAATAGGCATTTTGTATTAATGCACTGCTTTTGAGAGAAGGTAGGGTATAGTAAAAGAACTGACCTTCTTCCATTAATTTATTTTTAATCATAACTACATCAGGATGATATTTAACTGGAAGAAAATGAAATTCTGCAGCTGAAGGTAAAATCACATAGGATAGCATTGCATGAGTCCAGAACTTTCCAATTTATAAATTCTTTCTAAGATCGTGCCTCCCTCTTTAAAAATAGGAAAATACAAGAAAATACATGAAAACTTTGAGAGAATTAATTAAGCTAATGTATTTATGGCATCTAGAAAAGTAAATATGTTAAAGTCTCTATAGATATTAATATTTATTACAGTTATAGTGTTCATTTTATAGTTAATTATTGACTTTCTAGTATTTATTGGCACAGAGAAAGGTTATCTATAAACCGTCATTTGTAGGTAATATTTTATCATGCCTAATTGAGACGTTTCCACACCTGGATCAAAATTAGAAACATTTAGGGAGACTTAAACACACTGATGCCTGGTCACATTCCAGATCACATGAAATGTAATCCTAAGGGTGTGCATTTTTAAAGAGATCCCTAGTTAATTCTAAGGTAGTGAGGCTTGAAAATCATTAGTCTAACCTACATTGTTCTTACTTTTGACTCAGCCCATTTTTCCCCCAGTTCTGTCAGTAGTGAATGTAGCGAATAGCTAATAACTTTTGTCAAATACATTTACACATGCATAAAGTCCACTAGAGTGGATTTTAATAGTCTCTCAATTGCCCATGTATTATTAATTCAGTTCATTGTAATATCCAAGAACTGCAAGAAAATGATGAGATAATTTTGCAAATGTTTTCATTTGACAAATGAGGACAGTGAGGCTGAGAGAAATGACATGCCTTGACTATGGCCTCTGGTGAGGTGGTGACATTCTTGTAAACTTGAGAATACATGCTCCCGTCTTCACTGTCCAGTGTTCTTTGCACTGTGCTGCATAAGTTGAATTTGTTTATCATTTTCTAAGTCTTCTTTACTCTAGTCCTTTTCAAAATTCAGCATCTGTGCCAAGCTTTAGATGAATAGTACGCCTGGAGAATTACCATGCAGTTTCTCTAATCCATGTGGTATATTTCCTTTCTTATCATTCTTGCTGATTCAGACTACAATCTGGAGTGATCACTAAATTTTTCTTTGCTAGGTTAGCATTTTTACCATTCAGTCCTCATTGTGGGTGTAGTATATAGTTTCTCCTTTCCATTTTAAACAACATTGTATTTCACATTTTACCTTACTATTTTTACACATTTCCTTATGCTTGTGACCTCAAACTAAATGTTATTTGACAAATAATCAATTTTTTTTATATGTCTTATTATAAAAAATAAAAGTCAATTTATATTTTCTGATGTCCAATTTTATGCATTCAAATCACCTGAAATGTATAAAGTTTACACTTCTTATTCAAATCACTGGTGTCTTTATAAATGGGTTTTAATAAAAATCTTTACCCATCACAGACTCCGACATGCACAAGAGATTTAACTTCTTTTATAATTTAAATTCCCTGCATTTCTTTATTCAAATTAGTTTTATATTGTTTCTCCATATTTTTATAATTTTGGTAATGCTATATAAGCTCTGTCTAGTGATCAAAATAGTACCTAAAAATCCTATGTTTATTAAATCAAAGATACCAGAAGCTACCTTATCCTGGCAGACCTAGTTCTACATCTATTTCAATGAAATTAATTAAAATACTCATAACTTTTTTATTGAAATATTTTCAAAACTTACATTTAAGCCAAAGGAGCCTAGCATGTTAATATAATAAAATTGAATTTGGGGGCCAACATATATTTGTGGTGAAATAAAATACTATTAAATAAATGACAAATAGTATTTTAAAATGTTATTTACATTTTTTTTTTTTTTTTTTTGCTATTTCTGCTTTTCAGACCACACATTGTTTGACCCTGTTATTCAGAAAAGTGAATGTCAGGCTGAATAGCAAACTCAACTACAAATCTCCAGTTTAGGCTGCGTCCTAAAGTTTGATATACAAATCTCTTCAGCATGCATTAAGAAGTGACTTTATCAATATTGGGAGAAAAGAGGTTTTGTTAATTAAAGGAGCAAGCACAAGTAAATATATGAGTGTGTTAAAGAAATAGCATTAGCATAAAAATCATTTTGAGTCTGAAAGAGGAAAAATTGTATAGATTTTATTACTTTAACTTTTTATTATATGATAAAGTATAGAATATACTCTGAAAAATATATTCCATATACTTTTAAATCCCATCTTTAGCTTCTGTTTTCAACTTTTTCTAATTATAAGGATCCTTTGTGTATTCTGAAAACAGCCTCTTTCTAAGATATTGGTATTGCACATATTTATTTCATCCTATGGATTGTCTTTTAATTCTTTTAATAATATCTTTTGATGAACAGAAGTTGTTTGTCTTAATATAGTCAAATATATCTAGGATTAGCACTTTTTGTGTCCTGTCTTATAAACCAACCTTTGCCTCCTTCTAGGTTATGAAGATATGTGCTTATGTTTTCTTCTAAAAGTTTTATTGCTTTACCTCTAATATTTACATATCCTATCCATCTGGACTTAATTTCCACAGTGTTGTGAAGTGGCAGTGAGGGTTCAGTTTCTGTGTATAGTTACCCAATTGACAGCAAATATTTACTGGAAAAACCTTCTTCATTGCAATGCATTATAATCTTCTTCATAAATCCAGATAATATACATGAATGGATTGTTTCTGAGCTTTCTATTCTGTTTCATGTGCCTCTTTGCCTCCTCTTGCACTGATGCAACAATGGCTTAATTAGTTTTGTGGTTTATAATGGGCCTTGATATTTGGTGGTTTAAGTCTTCCAGCTTTGTTTTCTTCTTCAAGATTAACTTGTCTATTCTTGGACCTTTGTATTTTCATATAAATCATAGTATAAGTTCACCATTTATCACAAAAATATCTGCTAGAATTTTTTTAATGCAATTGTGTTGATTCAGGAGATTATTTTGGGTATAATTTACATACTTAATATTAAGTCTTCCAATCCACAAATATGCCATCTCTCTCCAATTATTTATTTAGCTGCCAGCCCCATCAGGTAGGAAGATTTCTATAATACAGACAGCTGTCTTGCTCAAGGGCATGGTACCCTTTGCAAGGTAGGTACACATCTAATATACGATGAATGAAAGATTATAAAGGCCTAGCCATATCAATCAACTCTGGGATCACATCAGTTCCCCATGGGATCAGCCAAGGCTGTCCCTGCACCTACATTAAATCTCAGCTTCCTCTTCTATGTAATTTTGTTTCATTCCCTCTTCGCCTTTCTTTCGTATGTTGTTGTGAGACATTATGTTGTATGGAGTTTTGGCAGATATTTTGTGATAGTAAAGAAGAAACAGAGAGGAAGAGAAGGGGCAGGGGAGGGAGACACAGAGAGACAGAGAGGGAGGGAGACTTCATAGAAGCCTGCACAAAGTCCTAACACACTGAGCCGTTGCATTGTCCAAAGCTGAGGACATCTATCTCCAAAAGAGTTGGTAGGTAAGATTTACTAATAAACACCTACCATTTAAGCCACTTTAGCCATTCTTTTACTTGCAATGAAAAAATGTCTAACAGAAATGACTTCTGAATGAGTTTAATTTTCAACTTATATGTTTGGATAGCAAGAGAGAAACTTTCATAATTCTTACTGAAATCTAGACTTACGCTGTATATCATATTTTCTGTTCCTCCAATTGAGTTTGCTTTTAAATAAAATTGGAACAGTGTGGCTTATTTTTTAAAATGAATTAGTGATTATGATTTCATATCTAAGATTGTTCAGCTCTTATTTTTGTATAATTTTAATAAATCAATTAACACAGGTTTTCTAAGCAAATATTACCGCATTTATTGTTTTCTTTTCAATAAAAAAAGTGCTTGGGATCAAAATTCGGATATAAATTTAATGGAGCATACTCCTCCCTTTTAACTAGAGCAGGCAGCAAAACATTTGCCCAGGTTTGAGGAAGCATGAGCATAACAATTCAATTTTTGCTTGTTTCATTTTATTACTCTGCAATCAGTGCAAAGAATATCCATGAAGTCAAGATTTCAATTAAGAGGAAACTCCCTTTTGCTTTCTTGGTACTTTATGGAAGCAAACCCTAAATCAGTGGCTTCCACAGAGTAGGGTATCTTTCAGGTTAAAATATTACAGCACTTGGTCATCATATATTTTTACAATTTTAGATTTGTTAATAGGGAGGGGAATGGAAAGGAGGTAAGACTTCAGTATTCAGGGATCTACTGTTTTACTGTATACAAATTTCTTTTCTGCATCTTACAGGAATACCTCTGCATTTTTTTTTATTGTATCATCACTGGGCCACTCAATGTTTACTAACATTAATGTCTTAGAATCTGCCCAACAAGGTTAGTATTTCTTTCTGTTAGAGATGAGGGTGATAAGGAGAATAAAAAGTTACATCTGTCTCCTAAATATGAGTTGGTCTCAAATGTAAATAATTTTGCAAGCGTTAGATCCTTCTGATCTTTCCTTTGCTATTGCTCTTTGCATGTAAGCTATTCTTTTAAATTTCAGAGGACATTAAAGGGCCAGGGCTGAGAAAGCTGGCTGGTGTTGTTTGTTTTTAGTATGCTTAGTTTTATTCTACTATGGAATTTATTTTATTTTTTACTATGGAATTTAAATAATATGGCCTATTATTTTTCTACATTTACTTCATTCACATTTTCCTTGTTTTAGTGCAAGCACCTTAAGGTGATGAAATTACAAGCAATTCAAGAATGTATCATATTCATTTATTTTAATTAAATGATATTTCAAGAAGATAGCTAGGTATAATTGGAAGCCTTCCATTACATTCTTTTTATAAATGTGTGTGCCAGTTGTATAACTTATATTAGTGCCATTCATTTCCTTCATTATCTTTAAGAAGACATGTTAGAACATGTAAGGAGAGAGAAAAGATTCCAAGGAGAGTATGTCAGACAAATTAACATGCAACCAAGTGAGAAATACAGGCTGATGGGATAGGCTTTTTATGAAAGTGCTTCAGAATCTAAAATTTTGAAGAGGCTGGGTGCGGTGGTTCACACTTGTAATCCCGGCAGTTTGGGAGGCCACGGTAGAAGGATCACTTGAGTCCAGAAGTTTGAGACCAGTCTGGGTAACATGGTGTAACCCTGTCTTTACAAAAAATACGGAAAATTAGCCTAGCATGGTGGCATGCACCTGTGGTCCCAGCTACTCGAGAACTGAGGTGAGAGGATCGCTTGAGCCAGGTAACGGAGGTTGCAGTGAGCCAAGATTGTGCCACTGCACTGTAGCCTGGGTGACAGAGAAAGACCCTGTCTCAAAAAAAATTTTTTTGAAGACAAAAATAGGAGCTTTGTAACATATTTGAGGACTTATTCATTTGATTCTTTTTCAAAATAACATTTATTAAGCACATATTATATGCTAGGCAATGTACTGGTTTTAATAACTTAAATATTAATATTAAAATCAAATAGCTGCTTTAAAAAATGCTTACAGTGTTACTAGCAGTACGTTATACACTATGGGGCATAGTACAGCAATGGGAGGAGAGAGAATTATAGGATATAGTTCCAGAGCAAAGAAGCAACCAAAAATTCCGAAATTAGAACATAGTGGGAAAAAATCATTATCACTTTAGTATAGAATTCATCTATATTTTAATATAGATAATGGCACACTGATCGGTTTTGACTGTTATGTAATGAGATTATGAGATTAATATATAAACTCAAACATGAATATTAGCATTGAGCTCTATAAAGCAGGTTTTTTTTTGGAACGATCAAAATATTATGTTACTTTTGGCCTATTTATATAAGCTGAAGCTCTTTGAAATCCTGCTATTCTCAATAATGTCAAATTTATTTAGAAGATAGATCATAAGTTTTGAACTAACACTGAATATAATCTAGTGAATAAGTAATTAATATAGTTGAGTAAAGTCACATTTATTTGATATCAAGATGTGACTGCATTGTGGTTGGCTGCACCAGGCTTGCACATGTGCTAGGGGGCCTGTGTGATGATGACTCAGAGCATTGAGGGACATAGAAATCAGAGGCAGGGTAATCCAGCAAGATAACATAATGCCCTGGGATACTTCTGTTTGTAAGACAGAGTTGGAGTAAGGTGTAATCATAAGGCAGAACACTTTAAGATACATAACATATTTGCTGGGTTAAAGAAATCTGGGTAGGACTTAGTTTTTGTTTGTCTGTTTGCTTGTTTGTTTTTGAGACATAGTCTCGATCTGTCGCCCAGGCTGGAGTGCAAAGGCACGATCTTAGCTTACTGCAACCTCCGCCTCTCGGGTTCAAGTGGTTCTCCTGCTTCAGCCTCCCAAGTAGTTGGGATTACAGGCGCCCACAACCACCCCCAGCTAATTTTTGTATTTTAAGTAGAGACGGGGGTTTCACCATGTTGGTCAGGCTGGTCTTGAACTCCTGACCTCAGGTGATCCACCTGCCTCCCCCTCCCAAAGTGCTGAGATTACAGGCGAGAGCCACCGCGCCCAGACCAGGACTTAGTTTTTTTAATAGGGGAAACAGTCTTATATAGTATGCATTCTAGGAGCTAGAAGTTGCACTGGAGAACATATATTTTGGCTTTTAGCATTTATAAGATGCTTTATAAAGTCTAAAATCTATAAAGACATTGATTTTTTTATGGCTTGAAAATCTAGCACCAAAGACAATTCAAAACAAAAACCACATTTGTGTGCTTTTGCATCCAGTAGAAATATCTTGACACAAATATTTTTCGCTCCTTGGTAACTTTCAGGGAGAATATTTATTCTAATGCAGAAATTGTAAAATATCTCATCCATCCAGTGAAAATTCTTTTCCTCTCTAGTTACTATTGTAATTTTCATCTATTCGGCTCCTTCTAGGTAGTAGTAGTTACAAAGGAAAACTTGGCAAATAATACTTTTTGAGATTTTAATTTCCTTTTGGAACTTAATTCAAGGACTGAAGTTCTAAAATATAATAATTATTAACATTTTTATTTTCTTTTATCATTGAAAAATGTATAATGGCTTCATTTTAAAATGACAAAGGGAAATTACAGTTCAGACAGGGAAATTATAAATATTTCCATTGGCAAAATTTTCTTAGAATTAACTGTATTCAACTGTATAACTGTGATTAAAATAAAGTTAGAGTGGTGGCATACAATTCTTGGTGATTTGTGGAAAAGGCCTCTGAAAGCAGGGAATTTCAAACACTTTCATTAGTTCCAGTTGTATTTTTGGTTGTTTCACTCAGATTGTATTTAACTGGGACCTTTAGTTATCATAAGTTTTCTAGACATAAATACTTAAGGTTCATAAGTAAGAAACTTGATTTTCTCTTTTGCTTATTTCATACTTATTTTTTAAAATTCTCAACTCCTTCACATTCTGTGTCTCCCTCAACATTCATCTGAAAATGTTGAATTCTTGTATCTTTTGGCCACCAAACCAGTCAACTCAGAACCATTTGTATCTTTAGCCCTTACTCTTTTCTGTTTATGAGTAGATTTTCCTGTCTCTTTCAAAGACAAGACTATATACTTGAGCTCTGAGTACCATTCTCTTTTATCTTTTGGACAATTTTGTTTCTATATTATCTCCATTATCTCTGTTCCTTCATCAGTTTCTCTGTACCTAATAATCTTCCCCATCAGATGTCACCAAAATGGCAAAGTAGGAGATACCACACCTACCTCCCTCCACCACATAAAAAATGTAGACGGCTATACGTAAATAAGAATTGCCTTGGGAATGCTGAAGAGCCCATTTAAGAATCAGTACCAGCACAGTGAAGCAAAAAATACATATATATATAAAAAAGATATATTTTTAAATATTTATATATATATAATTTATATTTATATTATATATGTTGTATATATTTATAAATATTTATATAAATAAAATATATTTATTTATAATATATAATACATAATTTTATATATAATATATTTATATAAAAATTTATATATAAATATATATTTTTATATATTTTATATTTATATTTATATTTATATTTATATAAAAAGAAGATCCAGATGGAAAAGACTACTGGTGAGATAAGCATACCTGAGACTCCGAGGGATGGCTCAAAACAAAGGAGAAAGTCAGATACTATCAATTTCAGCCATGTAGTAGAAGACCTTGAGGTCCTGAGTGACCTGCTTCACAGAGGACTCTGACTTCTTTTGACACTGAGGCAACAACAGCCATTTTTTGCCACGGAATCCCTGAGAGGAAAACATGGGTGCACACTTCTTCCCCTCCAGAAGCAGCTGCTATTGTACATTCAGGGATCAGAGATACCACCTCTCCCAACCTTGCACATGACCCTGGCCCTTGAGCTGCATCCACTCTGCAAGTGCCCATACTCTGGACCCCAAAACTGTGGATTCACTGCACTCAGCCATGCCTCAGACACCAGAGCAATCACCATAGCAGGTTAGTTTTTACCCTGGGCTGTGGAACCAAGGTCTCTCTTTCCATGTCCGTACTCAAGACAGCAACTCAGTCACCACTGAGAGCTAACCCACATGCTACATTCGGGCTTCAAGAGGTCCAACATCAACCTCAGTTGGCAGAGCTGCACAGGGACTACACAGCTGTGCTCCTGATGGTGCCAGAACCACTGTACCACATCTAGTCAGTGCCCTCACACTGCCCTATAGGGGAAAGTAGTTCCCCACTGAAACTATCCTGAAAAGTCTGGAATAGCTGACTATTTCACCAAATGCACTGACAGCTATTATAAGACAACAAGAAAAATGAAAAACCAAGAAGACATATTACCACCAAAATGCTATGATAATTATCAGTAGCTTATGCCAAAGAAATGGAGAACTATGAACTGCCAGACAAATAATTCAAAATATTTCTTTTAAGGAAGCTTGGCATATTTCAAGAAAATACAGAGAAACAAATTCAAGAAAACAATAAACAAAATGAAGAGTTTATCAGAGTGATTGAACTCATAAAAGAATTCCAGAAATTCTGAAGCAAAGACTACAGTAAATGAAATAAAAATGCAGAAAAGGGTATCAATAACAGAAATGATCAAGCAGAAGAAAGAATCTGTAAACTCAAAGACGGGTTCTTTGAAAATATATAGAGATGAGAAAAGAAAAAAAAGAAATAAAGGAAGCCTACAGGATTTATGGGAGAGTATAAAGGCAGCAAATATTCAAATTATAGGAGCTAAATGAAGAAAAGAGAGACAAAAATATAGAGTGCTTTTTTAAGAGATAATGGCTGAAAACTTTTCAAATCTGGGGAAAGATGAAATATCCAGGAACAGAAGGTTAAAAGTTTTCAATCAAATTCAATCCAAAAAAGACTACACCATGACAAATTACAATCCAATTGTAAACATCAAAGACAAAGGGCAGATCCTGAAAGCAGCAGGGGAAAAGAAACATATCACATACAAGGGAGTTTCAGTAGGTAAGCAGAAGATTTCTCAGCAAACCTTACAGGACAGGAGAGAGTGAGATGATATTTTAAAAGTTCTAAAAAAAGAAAAAAACCTGCCAACCAAAAAAAATGCTTTCTCCAGCAAAGCTGTCATTCAGAAATGAAGGAGAGATAACGACTTTTTCAGACACACAAATCCTATAATTATAGTATATAATTATTCTGTTCATTAGAAACATGGTTTTATGTATATACAAATGAATACATAGGCAAACCCACACATATAAGCATATACTCTCTAACTTTAGCTTGCTTATATTTAGTACTCAGAGTTCTTTTCCTCATCAATGGACTATTTATATGACCATATATTGTTGCTTATATTGTGGTTTATTTATTTCTCTGTTACAGATCATGCTATTGTTTAAATATACCACAATTTATTTATGTGTTTTCCATTTTAAGCCACTTCTATGTTTTTGCTCTTCTCATCAATGCTAATTTTAACCATCTTACAGTATACAGACCATGTGAAATACTCAGAGGTAAAGGGACAAGGCTGAGCTACCCTTAGTGCTAAGTGAATAATTTTCCTAGCACATCTTTAAACTAGCTTCTGCACAGCTGTGAGCCTCTGGAGACTAGTTGGGAATCTCTGCTAGGGTACATAGCTTAGTGTAGAACTGCTGGTTTTGTAGGCTGAAAGAAGAATATATTTTATATGATAATTCAAAATTGTTTCTGAAAGTGGTTGTACTCCTTTGTAGTTTGTAGTATCCCACAAATACGTTGCATTTATACACATCCTGTCCATACTTGGTGTTCTCAGAATTCTTAGTTTTTGGACATGTAATAATGGTAAAAGACATTTCATTGTTATTGTACTTTCTGTTTCTCTTAATATTCAAGATTAAACATCTTTCTATTGTTTAAAAGCCATTAGTAGTTGATGGTGGAAATGCCTGTCCAACTCCTTTGCCGATGTTTTAATGTTGAAGATTTTTATTTCTTATTGATTTGTAAGGGCTGTTTTTGATATTAGTAATCTGTGATGTTGTTATATGTAGTAAGTACCTTCTGCCAGTTTGTGCTTGTTTTTTTATTTTCTGTTGATAAACAGAAATTCTTAATTTTATTATAACCAAAATATCCCTTTTAAGCTCATGATTAAAGTATTTGTACTTTAAGGATCTCGCTACTCAAGTCTTATATATGTTTTACTATACTGTCTTATTAGATTTAAATTTGCTTTTTATATTTAAATCTATTTGTAATGGAGTCTTTTTTACATAGGATGTAAGTATCTATTAATTTAATTGGTGTATAATCAATTGTCTTAGCACTACTTAACAAGTAGTTGCATACCATACTGCATTGGTATGCTATGACAAACCTAATATAGGTAATGCGTTCACATAAACATGACTGTGTCTGTGGTTTCTATCCCATTGCATTGATTAGTTTGTCTCTTCTACTACAATTTTTAAATAAATATATATTTTTTTGAGACAGAGTCTCACTCTGTCACCCAGGCTGGAGTGCAGTGCCATGATCTCAGCTCACTGCAACCTCCACTTCCCCATTTCAAGCAATTCTCGTGCCTCAGCCTCCTAATAGACGGGACTACAGGCATGCACCATCATGTTTGGCTAATTTTTGTATTTTTGTAGAGAGGGGGTTTCACCATTTTGGCCAGACTGGTCTCAAACTCCTGATGTCAAGTTATCTGCCTGCCTTGGCCTCCTCAAGTGCTGGTATTACAGGCACGAGCCACCAGGCCTGACTTCAATAAATATATCTTATACACATAGTATCAAAATAGAGTGTGAAGTGTTTCCTCAGTTTTTTTTCACCTCTTAATATTATTGGGCTTTGATTATGCATTTGAATTTTGGAATCAGCTTACTAATTCTGTGAAAAATATTTTTAGGATATTGATTAAAATTTATCAAAATTGCTTTGAATATAGAGATCAATCTGCAAATATGTCTTTTTTCTAGGATGTGGTGTCTTTTTATGAATATGGTATTTAGGTTGATTTCAATTTCTTTTAAAAAGTTCATTATAGAACTTATGAATTATGTATACTTTTAAAAGATGTATTCCTAGACTATATTTTAATTGTTATTGGAAATGGAATGCCATTTATAATTACATTTTCTGTTTATTAGTGGTGTGTAGAATTCCAATTAATTTTTACCTCATAATTTTTATTCAGTCACATTTCTAAACTCACTAAGACAATTAATTAATTAATTAAATTATTTTAAACAATTGAAACAATTTTTTGTTTTTATATTGTATTTTCTACTAGAAATTATACTTTTGTTTCTTTCTTTAAAAATATTTAGAAGAGTAACTTCAGTAAGATAGTAGAATGGGAAGTCACAGGCCTCAATATCTCATAAATATCATGAGCCAATAACTTTATGGAAGGTTTAGAATCCAAGTAAGAAGTTGCAGTACTTCAGATGAGCAAAAAACTGAAACAAAACACATTAGTAAGAAGAGCAATTTTATTTTATCCACAGGAACCATCCCCAAGTCAGCACAACTCAACATGCTGATCAAAATTGCCTTGGCTTGTGATTTCTCCCTCCTGAGAAAAAGGAAGTAGAGCATGCTTCCAGTGTCCCAGACTTTCAGTGTGCTGCCCAAGGGGCAGGCTCAAACAGAGTACTCATGAAACTGGCAGAGATCATAGTTAACAGTGAGGAATTGAAAACATTCCCTCTAAGATCCAGGACAAAGTAAGGATGTCAACACTTGTGATTTCTGTTCAACATAGTACTGGAAATTGTAGCCAAATCAATTGGTCAAGAAAAAGAGATGAGATGCATGCAAATTGGGAAAAAAGAAGTAAAATTATCCTTGTTTTCAAATCATATGATCTTATGTCTAAAAAAACCCTAAAGACTCCACAAAAATCTTTTTTTTTTTGCTATAATTATTTCTTTTTTTTATTATACTTTAAGTTTTAGGGTACATGTGCACAATGTGCAGGTTTGTTACATATGTATACATGTGCCATGTTGGTGTGCTGCACCCATTAACTCCTCATTTAGCATTAGTTATATCTCCTAATGCTATCCCTCCCCCCTCTCCCCACCCCACAACAGTCCCCAGTGCGTGATGTTCCCCTTCCTGTGTCCATGTGTTCTCATTTTTCAATTCCCACCTATGAGTGAGAACATGCGGTGTTTGGTTTTTTTGTCCTTGTGATAGTTTGCTGAGAATGATGGTTTCCAGCTTCATCCATGTCCCTACAAAGGACATGAACTCATCATTTTTTATGGCTGCATAGTATTCCATGGTGTATATGTGCCACATTTTCTTAATCCAGTCTATCATTGTTGGACATTTGGGTTGGTTCCAAGTCTTTGCTATTGTGAATAGTGCCACAATAAACATACATGTGCATGTGCATGTGTCTTTATAGCAGCATGATTTATAATCCTTTGACTATATACCCAGTAATGGGATGGCTGGGTCAAATGGTATTTCTAGTTCTAGATCCCTGAGGAATCGCCACACTGACTTCCACAAGGGTTGAACTAGTTTACAGTCCCACCAACAGTGTAAAAGTGTTCCTATTTCTCCACATCCTCTCCAGCACCTGTTGTTTCCTGATTTTTTAATGATCGCTATTCTAACTGGTGTAGGTTGGTATCTCATTGTGGTTTTGATTTGCATTTCTCTGATGGCCAGTGATGATGAGCATTTTTTCATGTGTTTTTTGGCTGCATAAATGTCTTCTTTTGAGAAGTGTCTGTTCATATCCTTCACCCACTTTGTGGTGGGGTTGTTTGTTTTTTTCTTGTAAATTTGTTGGAGTTCATTGTACATTCTGGATATTAGCCCTTTGTCAGATGAGTAGGTTGCAAAAATTTTCCCCCATTCTGTAGGTTGCCTGTTTACTCTGATGGTGGTTTCTTGTGCTGTGCAGAAGCTCCTTAGTTTAATTAGATCCCATTTGTCAATTTTGACTTTTGTTGCCATTGCTTTTGGCGTTCTAGACATGAAGTCCTTGCCCATGCCTATGTCCTGAATGGTATTGCCTAGGTTTTCTTCTAGGGTTTTTATGGTTTTAGGTCTAACATGTAAGTCTTTAATCCATCTTGAATTAATTTTTGTATAAGGTGTAAGGAAGGGATCCAGTTTCAGCTTTCTCCATATGGCTAGCCAGTTTTCCCAGCACCATTTATTAAATAGGGAATCCTTTCCCCATTCCTTGTGTTTGTCAGGTTTGTCAAGGATCAGATAATTGTAGATATGCGGCATTATTTATGAGGGCTCTGTTCTGTTCCATTGGTCTATATCTCTGTTTTGGTACCAGTAACATGCTGTTTTGGTTACTGTAGCCTTGTAGTATAGTTTGAGGTGAGGTAGTGTGCTGCCTCCAGCTTTGTTCTTTTGGCTTAGGATTGACTTGGCAATGCGGGCTCTTTTTTGGTTCCATATGAATTTTAAAGTAGTTTTTTTCCAATTCTGTGAAGAAAGTCATTGGTAGCTTGACGGGGATGGCATTGAATCTATAAATTACCTTGGGTAGTATGGCCATTTTCACAATATTGATTCTTCCTACCCATGAGCACGGAAAGTTTTTCCATTTGTTTTATCCTCTTATTTCATTGAGCAGTGGTTTGTAGTTCTCTTTGAAGAGGTCCTTCATATCCCTTGTAAGTTGGATTCCTAAGTATTTTATTCTCTTTGAAGCAATTGTGAGTGGGAGTTCACTCATGATTTGGCTCTCTGTTTGTCTGTTATTGATGTATAAGAATGCTTGTGATTTTTGTACATTGATTTTGTATCCTGAGACTTTGCTGAAGTTGCTTATCAGCTTAAGGAGATTTTGGGCTGAGACGATGGGGTTTTCTAGATATACAATCATGTCATCTGCAAACAGGGACAATTTGACTTCCTCTTTTCCTAATTGTATGCCCTTTATTTCCTTCTCCTGCCTGATTGCCCTGGCCAGAACTTCCAACACTATGTTGAATAGGACTGGTGAGAGAGAGCATCCCTGTCTTGTGCCAGTTGTCAAGGGGAATGCTTCCAGTTTTTCTCCATTCAGTATGATATTGGCTGTGGGTTTGTCATAGATAGCTCTTATTATTTTGAGATATGTTCCATAATACCTAATTTATTGAGAGTTTTTAGCATGAAAGGCTGTTGAATTTTGTCAAAGGCCTTTTCTGCATCTATTGAGATAATCATGTGGTTTTTGTCTTTAGTTCTGTTTATATGCTGGATTACATTTACTGATTTGCGTATATTGAACCAGCCTTGCATCCCATGGATGAAGCCCACTTGATCATGGTGGAAAAGCTTTTTGATGTGTTGCTGGATTTGGTTTGCCAGTATTTTATTGAGGATTTTTGCGTCAACGTTCATCAAGGATACTGGTCTAAAATTCTCTTTTTTTGTTTTGTCTCTGCCAGGCTTTGGTATCAGGATGATGCTGGCCTTATAAAATGAGTTAGGGAGGATTTCCTCTTTTTCTTTTGATTGGAATAGTTTCAGAAGGAATGGTACCAGCTCCTCCTTGTACCTCTGGTAGAATTCGGCTGTGAATCCATCTGGTCCTGGACGTTTTTTGGTTGGTAAGCTAATAATTATTGCCTCAATTTCAGAGCCTGTTATTGGTCTATTCAGAGATTCAACTTCTTCCTGGTTTAGTCTTGGGAGGGTGTATGTGTCGAGGAATTTATCCGTTTCTTCTAGATTTTCTAGTTTATTTGTGTAGAGGTGTTTACAGTATTCTCTGATGGTAGTTTGTATTTTTGTGGCATCAGTGGTGACATCCCCTTTATCATTTTTTAGTGCGTCTATTTGATGCATCTGTCTTTCATTCTTTATTAGTCTGGCTAGCGGTCTATCAATTTTGTTGATCTTTCCAAAAAACCAGCTCCTGGATTCATTGATTTTTTGAAGGGTTTTTTGTGCCTCTATTCCCTTCAGTTCTGCTCTGATCTTAGTTATTTCTTGCCTTTTGCTAGCTTTTGAATGTGTTTGCTCTTGCTTCTCTAGTTCTTTTAATTATGATGTTAGGGTGTCAATTTTAGATCTTTCCTGCTTTCTCTTGTGGGCATTTAGTAAAGGTAGATAAAACCACAAAGATTTGGAAAAAACAGAGCAGAAAAACCGGAAACTCTAAAACTCAGAGTGCCGCTCCTCCTCCAAAGGAACGCAGCTCCTCACCAGCAATGGAACAAAGCTGGACAGAGAATGACTTTGACGAGCTTAGAGAGGAAGGCTTCAGAAGATCAAACTACTCTGAGCTAAAGAAGGAAGTTCGAACCAATGGCAAAGAAGTTAAAAACTTTGAAAAATAATTAGACAAATGGATAACTAGAATAACCAATGCAGAGAAGTCCTTAAAGGACCTGATGGAGCTGAAAACCATGGCACGAGAACTACGTGAGGAATGCATAAGCCTCAGTAACCTATGTGATCAACTGGAAGAAAGGGTATCAGTGATGGAAGATGAAATGAATGAAATGAAACATGAAGAGAAGTTTAGAGAAAAAAGAATAAAAAGAAAAAAACAAAGCCTCCAAGAAATATGGGACTATGTGAAAAGACCAAATCTATGTCTAATTGGTGTACCTGAAAGTGACGGGGAGAATGGAACCAAGTTGGAAAACACTCTGCAGGATATTATCCAGGAGAACTTCCCCAATCTAGCAAGGCAGGCCAATATTCAGATTCGGGAAATACAGAGAATGCCACAAAGATAGTCCTCAAGAAGAGCAACTCCAAGACACATAATTGTCAGATTCACCAAAGTTGAAATGAAGGAAACAATGTTAAGGGCAGCCAGAGAGAAAGGTCGGGTTACCCACAAAGGGAAGCCCATCAGACTAACAGCTGATCTCTTGGCAGAAACTCTACAAGCCAGAAGAGAGTGGGGACCAATATGCAACATTCTTAAAGAAAAGAATTTTCAACCCAGAATTTCATATCCAGCCAAACTAAACTTCATAAGTGAAGGAGAAATAAAATTCTTTACAGACAAGCAAATGCTGAGAGATTTTGTCACCACCAGGCCTGCCCTAAAAGAGCTCCTGAAGGAAGCACTAAACATGGAAAGGAACAACCTGTACCAGCCACTGCAAAAACATGCCAAATTGTAAAGACCATCAAGGCTAGGAAAAAACTGCATCAACTAACGAGCAAAATAACCAGCTAACATCATAATGAAAGGATCAAATTCCCACATAACAATACTAACCTTAAATGTAAATGGGCTAAATGCTCCAATTAAAAGGCACAGACTGGCAAATTGGATAAAGAGTCAAGACCCATCAGTGTGCTGTATTCAGGAGACCCATCTCACGTGCAGAGACACACATAGGCTCAAAATAAAGCGATGGAGGAAGATCTACCAAGCAAATGGAAAACAAAAAAAGGCAGGGGTTGCAATCCTAGTCTCAGATAAAACAGACTTTAAACCAACAAAGATCAAAAGAGACAAAGAAGGCCATTACATAATGGTAAAGGGATCAATTCAACAAGAAGAACTAACTATCCTAAATATATATGCACCCAATACAGCAGCACCCAGATTCATAAAGCAAGTCCTGAGTGACCTACAAAGAGATTTAGACTCCCACACAATAATAATGGGAGAATTTAACACCCCACTGTCAACATTAGACAGATCAACGAGACAGAAAGTTAACAAGGATACCCAGGAATTGAACTCAGCTCTGCACCAAGCAGACCTAATAGACATCTACAGAACTCTCCACCCCAAATCAACAGAATATACATTTTTTTCAGCACCACACCACACCTATTCCAAAATTGACCACATAGTTGGAAGTAAAACACTCCTCAGCAAATGTAAAAGAACAGAAATTATAACAAACTGTCTCTCAGACCACAGTGCAATCAAACTAGAACTCAGGGTGAAGAAACTCACTCAAAACCACTCAACTACATGGAAACTGAACAACCTGCTCCTGAATGACTACTGGGTACATAACGAAATGAAAGCAGAAATAAAGATGTTCTTTGAAACCAACGAGAACAAAGACACAACATACCAGAATCTCTGAGACACATTCAAAAATCTTTTAGAACTAATAAATTCAGTAAAGTTACAGGATACAAAATGAACATGCAAAAGCAGTTGTATTCCTGTACAATAATAGTGAGCTATCTGAATTGGAATTTAAGAAACAATTTTATTTACAATGACATCAAAAAGGATAAACTATTTAGGTATAAACAATCGAGGTAAGTAACTTGTGCATAAAAAACTATATAACATCAATGAAAGTAATTAAAATGAGAAAAACAAATGGAAAGCCCTTCATGTCCATAGATTGGAAAAATAATTTCTTAAAATGTCCATACTACTCAAAGCAATCTACAGATATATTGCAATCCCTATCAAAATCTAAGTGGTATTTTTTTATAGAAATGCGAAAAGAAAATCCTAAAATTCATATGAAACCACAGAAGACCCTGAATAGTCAAAGCAATTTTGGGAAAGAACAACACAGCTAGAGACCTCACACTTTCTGATTTCAGAATATATTACAAAGTTATAGGATTAAAATAATATAATACTGTGTTTACCATTTATAGCTGTTTTACTGGCCCCAAAACAGACACAGACAAATGGAACAGACTAGGGATTCCAGAAATAAACCCACCCATATTGGTCATCAGATCTCTGGCAGGCATGCCAAGAATTCACAATGGAAAAAGAATAGTCTCTTCAACAAATGGTATTGGGGAAACTGGATATTCATGCACAAAATAATACACAAAATAATAAAATTGTACCATTTTCTTACACCATACAAAAATCAACTTAAATTGAATTAAATATTTAAATGTGAGATCTGAATCTATAACATTTCTAGAAAAAATAGTTGAAAACCTTTGTGATTGTGATCTGGATAGAGATTTTTTTTTGATATGATACCAAAAGCACAGGAAACAAAAGCAAAAATAGCAAGTGAGGCTATATCAAAATAAAAATCTTCTGCACAACAAAGCTTCTGCATGTTTCTGCTTATATAAGTTATTTAAAATAGTCAAACTGATGGAAACAAAGAGTAGAATGATGATTTCAGGGTTAAATGAGGAACTACTGTTCAATGGGTATAAAGTTTCAGTTATACAAGAAAAAAGTATTATTATTTCTGTAGAACATTGTGTTCATTACTTTGTGTTCCATGTATTACATTGTATAAATCACATGTATAAGAGATGATTCTTTAAGTTCTACTTTCATGAAAAACTCGAGGTATTATTTCTATGAAACATTGTGTTTACAGTTCTGTATTCCATGTTACAGACTGTGTAATGACCAAGTCATAAAAATGTTTCTAAGAGTGATAATTTTGTGAATGAATCAGAATTGTATAATTTCTTTGAAACATCATATTCAGCCCTCTCCTATATGCTATATATACTCTAAAGATGCATGTGTAAAAGACAAAGGAATAAAAGACGTTTCTGAGAATACGTAAAGATATTTATGTGTTTCTGAAATGTAATTGGTAAAAACTGATTTATACAAAGGTTATACATACTTGCATACCTTAATGTTTTAAAAGTATTAACAAAGGCCAGTCATAATGGCCAGTCTGGGCAATATGGCAAAACCCCATCTCTGGAAAAAATATTTCTAAAAATAGCACCTATAGTCTCAGCTACTCAGGAGGCTGAGGTGGGAGAATCACCTGAGCCTGAGAAGGTCAAGGCTGCAGTGAGCCATGATCATGCCACCACACTCCAGCCTGAGTGACAGAGTGAGACCCTGTCTCAAAATAAATAAAATAAAATAGTATTAACAAATATAGGCTGCCCTCAACTTTGCATGTTTTCCAACTTTGCATGTTTTCCATGTGAAACAATTTCAGATACGAGGCTCCTGACAACATAAATCAAATTTAAGTTACCATAGTATATTATCTGCAACTAATTGCCAAAAGCACTAACATCACTATTTCTTCAGTCCACAAATCACAGATGAGCAGCATGATCAGCTTCCAATCACATCATTTATTTCAGTGTCTGTTGGCGACTGGTTACTGCAGTCTGTTATTCAATTCGTCAACAGGTAGGAAAGCACATAGTTATATTGTCTTCTTTTCTCCCACTGGTGAATCATGTGACATTTTACAACACAGAAAAATAAAATATCAGGCTGGAAGCGGCGGCTCACGCCTGTAATCCCAGCACTTTGAGAGACTGAAGCTGCAGATCACCTGTCAGGAGTTTGAAACCAGCCTGGCCAACATGGCGAAACCCTGTCTCTGCTAAAAATACAAAAATTAGCCAGGCATGGTGGCAGACCCATGTAGTCCCAGCTACTTGGGAGGCTGAGACATGAGAATTGCTTGAACCCAGGTGTCAGAGGTTGCAGTAAGTCGAGATTGCACCTCTGCACTCCAGCCTGGGCAACAGAGTGAGACTCCATCTCTAAATAAATAAATAAATAAAGTATCAAATTGTCCAACCAAGAGGGAACTGCAGCAAATATTAAAACTGAAAATACTAGAAGTGAAATTTGAGTAGAATGTAGATGGAATTACAGAATAAATAATGACTGTGGGAACGCTGTGCCACCATTCAATGAAGCCTTATCTAGCTATGAAGACTTAGTAAAGGTGAACTTATTAAAGTAAATTAAGGAAGTGGTTGTAATGAAAGGTTGCAGATATCCCAGAGGAAGTGATGCTAGGAAAACTTCATACTAAAGAACTTTTCAAAATATAAAAGCACAAAGATTAAATTTTCAAAATGATTCCAAACTTATGAAGAAGTATAATTCTCATCCACACATAGAAAATGCTCACCCTGTAAGTTTCACGAATAAAAGAATGTAAGCACCATTCAAACTACTCTTAATAATCATGAAATACTATGCAGCCATAAAAAGAATGAGATCATGTCCTTTGCAGGGACATGGATGGAGCTAGAGGCCATTATCCTTAGCAAACTAACACAGGAACAGAAAACTGAATACCCCATGTTCTCACTTATAAGTGGGAGCTAAATGAGGAACACATGGACACGCAGAGGGGAATAACACACACTGGGGCCTATCGGAGGGGGTGGGGTGGAAGGAGGGAGAGGATCAGGAAAAATAACTAGTGAATATGAGGTTTAATACCTGGATGTTGAAATAATCTGTACATCTCCCCCCATGACACAAGTTTACCTATGTAACAAGCCTGCACATGTATCCCTGAACATAAAATAAAATAAAATAAAATAAAACACTTTAATTCTCAATGTTTCTAATGTTTTAGTGTTCTAAATAAATGCTAGTTTTATTTCTGTTTTTCTGCACATTTATAACAGAAAGTAAGAGTTTCTAATGTTTTAGCGAAAAGTTTCACAAGTCACAAAATACTAATACATTTCCAATGGATTATTAACAATGCTTTGCAAGGTTTCAGCTTGAATGTTCCCTCACTACCATGCTGAGGACTACCTGTATACATCTGTGTGACCGTTATCTCATTCAACATTTTCATTACTCTAGACATATCTCTTGTGATGTATCCTGTCAAACTCTGCATAAGCACTAGATGCAACCACTGTTCTGGTTTCCCTTACCATAGCCTGTTCTCATCTTTCATATAAATAGCATCATGTAATATATACAATTTGTTTCTGAATTATTTTGCTAAGCATAATATTTTTGAGATCCATTTATGTTTAAAAAATGTAAAATTTTTTATTTTTAGTCATTTTATTTTCTTGTATGCTATATCACAATTTGTTTATATATTCAGTTCAGGATGGGTTTTTTTTTTTCCAGTTTTTGATTACTATAAATTAAGCAGCCAGGAATATTCCATACAAGTATTTGTTTTTGGACATCTGTTTCATTTCCTTTGTGCAAAACAGTAAGATACAGGATAAGTTTCATATTATTTTCAAAAATGCCAAAGTGTTTAATAAATAGTTGTAAAATTGTAAGCAACCCACCATTATTTTATAAAAAGTCAAAATGTTCTACCTCTTCATCCATATTTAATATTGTCCTTTTTAAAAAAAAATTTAGCCATTCTAAAAAGTTTATATTGGTATATATTTTTATTCCTTTTAATTGAAGAATAAACAGCTGCATATTATTTTGTGTTTATGTGATATCTTATTTTGCTATTGACAAATTCAAAATTTTATTATTTGAAAAAATTAATGAAATTAAACTAGTGCTTCCCGAATATTTTTGCTTCTTGAAAAGCAAACTGAAAAGCTACATAAGTGTACAGCATACAGAGGTTAACTGAAAATGCTGCTCAAGGCCTAAAGGCAAATAGCTTGGCACTGCTGGCTCTCCTGGTCTCCAAGTTAAGTGTGGATCTGTATCTTATCACATAGGACTGTAACTCATTCATTGCACACTATTCTATTCCAGAATGCTCATTGTATGTACTAAAGTAGAAAATCTTCTGGTGAAATTAATAAAGAATAAAAGAGAAGATATAAATAAACAACATTAAGAATGGAAGGGGGTCATAATTACATATAAACAGATTTAAAACATGGCAAAATTCTATAACACACTGAAAAAGTTGAAGAGAATTGTGATGATAATAATAAAGATATATGTTTTAACAAAACATTGACTGTCCCTCTAACATTTCCATAAATAAGAAGAGTCAGAATTAGACAAAAAATATTTCACAAGCAATCACAAGGCCCAGATGCAGAGATAGTTCTACCAGACTTTCAATCTTTTATACATATTTCAGTGAACAGGAGAGGAAATACTCCTGGTTTGTCAAAGGCAACATAAACTTACTATCAAATGCAAATTTGGACAGGAAAAAAAAAACAACAGGAAAAGAACAGGCCAATCTAAATACTACCTAATGAAGCCCTGAACCAAGTTCCTAGAAGCTCCAGGAAATCTAATGATTTGGCAGCCTGCTAGAAATAAACTCAAATTCCGCCAAAGGAATATAACAAAATCCAGAGTTTAAAAAATACATAATTTATAATGTCCAGTATATAATCAGAACTTTAAATACATATAAATGAAACGGAAAATGTGACCCAGAGCCAAGACAAAAATTTTCATAACTACTGTTCTAAACCATATATGAAACTTAGACTTCTAAATCCAAATTGCTATGGAATTCCTAAGGGTTTATGTAGATTAATAGTGAATTTTTTCTTGTTTATTAATATGAAATTAACTTGATATTATGAATTCTAATTTAAATTAATCATGGAAGTTCAAATTTAGATTTAACTATTAGTCATAACACAACAAGAAAGCAGGGTAATCTCTCTTTTCCTCCTAAAACATGCAGAAAGGAATTAGACATCTAAGAGAAACCCCAAAATAATCTATACTTCCAAAATTATTCAAGATAGTTAACCTATGAAATTACAGTTAATGTGTCATTTTCTCTAGTACATTTTATGTGCATATTAATATCAAACAAGATAAATATCTGTTTTAAATGTAGAGTTTGTAGATAAATAAGGGGCGTCAGCCAAAATTTATTTAAATTTATTCAAGCTAAAATGATTACAGGTTAAAGTATTAACAAATCTTTCTTCATTGCTTTTCATTTTTCTCATTTATTGCTATTCCTAAGGTGATTCTTTAAATTATGGAGAATTAGTGTATATATGTTAGAGGAATGAAAATGTTTTCCCTTGATACATTGATTTATGCTAATTGGCATATTACCTTGAATATAAGGCACGTTGAACATAAGTTGAACTATATTATTTTTTACAACCTGTAATAATGAAATAACTGAATTATGGTTATTACTTTTAATAAATATTTACATGCTATAAAAAGTTGTAAAAGCTTCTGCAAATGTTGCTACATTTTGTACATCTTATTCTATTTTTTAAATTTTTGAGGTTTATTTTTCATTCAAAAAATGTATTAGTTTCTCAAAAAATTATGTTTCATTTTTGTGGGTACACAGTAAATGTATATATTTATGGGATACATGAGATATTTTGATGAAGGCATACGATATGTAATAACTGTATCAGGGTGAATAGGGTATCCATAACTTCAAGCACTTATCCTTTCTTTGTGCTACAAACAATCCAATTATACTTTTAATTTTTTTATGTGTACAATAAATGACTGACTGTAGTCACCCTGTTGTGCTATCAAATACTAGTTCTGATTCATCCTATCTAACTATATTTTTGAAGCCATTTATTGCCTCCACTTAGCCCCGCTCCTTCCCACTAGCCTGCCCAGCCCCCTGGTAAGCATCATTCTATCCAATTTCTTTTATAAATGTCTTATAGTTTTTATTCTAGAGGTCATTCACTTCTTTGGTTAAGTTTACTCCCAGGTATTTAATTTTATGTGTGGCTATTGTAAAAGGGATTACTTTCTTGATTTCTTTTTCAGATTGTCCACTGTTGTCATATAGAAATGCTACTGATTTTTGTATGTTGATTTTGTATCCACAAATTAATTTGTTTATCAGTTCTAATAGATTTTTGGTAGAGTCTTTAGGTTTTTCCAAATAAAAGATTATATCATCTGAAAACAAGCATAATTTGATTCCTTCCTTTCCAATTTGGATGCCCTTTATTTCTTTCTCTTCTCTGATTGCTGTAGCCAGGACTTTGAGTACTGTATTGAATAACAGTGGTGAAACTGGGCATCCTTCTCTTGTTCCAGATCTTAGAGGAAAGGCTTTCAGATGTTCCCCATTCAGTATTAAGTATGATACTAGCTGTAGGTTTGCGTATATGACTTTTATTATCATTGAATTGAGGTCTGTTTCGCTCATTAGCATTAATAATATTTGCTTTATATATTTGGGTGCTCCATTGTTGGGTCCATCCATATATTTACAATTTTTATATCCTCTTGCTAAATCAATCCCTTTATAATTAAATAATGAGCTTCTTTGTCTCTTATTATAGTTTTTGCCTTGATATCTATTTTTTCAGGAGTAGATGTAAGAGCAGATAAAAGAGCAGAAGTAGATATTTTTATATCTTAATATAAGAACAGGATTAGATATAAGGATATCTTATATCTATTTAATATAAATATCTACTTAATATGCGAGCAGGACTAGATATTCTTATATCTTATATTCTTCTATCTGCCCCTGCTCTTTTTATTTCCATGAAATATCTTTTTGCATTCCTTTATTTTCAGTCTATGTTTGTCTTTATAGGTGCAGTATGTTTTTGGTAGGCAACAGACTGGTATGTCTTTTTTTTAAATCCATTCAATCCCTCTATGTCTTTTGATTGGATAGTTTAGTTCATATACTTTCGATGTTATTATTGATAAGTAAGGACTTATTTCCTGACATTTTGCTATTTGTCTTCTGGTTATTTTGTGGTCTTATCTTTATTCATTCCTTCCTTCCTGATTTCCTTTTAGTGAATTTTTTTTTCTGGTGGCATGTTTTAATTTCTTACTTTTTATTTTTTGCATATATCTCATGTGTTTTTTGATTTCAGATTGTCATGACGCATGGAAATAATGTAGCACATGATTTTAAACTGATGACAATTAACACTGATTGCATAAATGAGCAAACTAACAGATAAGCAAAGTGAAAACTAATAACTCCACACATTAACTTCCCTATGCTTTTTTAACTTTTTGTTGTTTCTATTTGTATATTTTTGTACTGCGTAGGCCTTGAAATGTTGAGGTTATTATTTTTGATTAGTTTACCTTTTAGTCTTTCTACCCAAGTATGAGCCATTTACACAGCATAATTACAACGTTATAATATTGTGTTTTTCTGTATACTTAGTATTACTAGTGAGTTTTGTACCTTTACGTGATTTCTGATTGCTAATTAATGTCTTTTTCTTTCAAATTGAAGAAGTCCCTTAGGAGTTATTGTAGCACAGGTATGGTGTTGATTAAATCCCTCATCTTTGGTTTGCATTGAAACATCTTTATTTCTCCTTCATGTTTGAAGGATATTTTCACTATATATATTAACACTATTCTAGTTCTCCTTCAGCACATTAAATATATCATGCCACTCTCTCTTGGCCTGTAAGGTTTTCACTCAAAAGTTTGCTACCAGATGTGTTGGAGCGCCTTTGTCTGTTATTTGTATCTTGTCTCTTGCTGCTTTTAGGATTTTTTGCTTACCTTTGATCTTTGGGAGTTTGATTATTAAATACCTTGAGGTAGTCTTTTTTGGGTTAAATCTGCTTGCTCTTCTGTAGCCTTCTTGTACTTGAATATTGATATCTTTCTCTAGATTTGGGAAGTTTGGTGTTACTATCCCTTTGAATAAACTTTCTACCTCATCTCTCTCTTGACTTCCTCTTTGAGCCCCCAAACTCTTAGATTTACCCTCGTGAGACGATTTTCTAGATGTTTTAGGGGCGATCCATTATATTTTATTCTTTTTGCATTTACTCTGTCCCCACTCAAAATCTCATCTTGAATTGTAACCCCCATTATTCCCATGATCCCAATGTGTCAAGAGCAGGACCAGTGTGGAAGTAATTGGAGCGTGGGGGTAGTTTCCCCCATGCTGTTCTCATGATTGTGAGTGAGTCTCAGGAGATCTGACAATTTTTTTGGTTTTTTTTCGAGACAGTCTCGCTCTATCCCCCAGGCTGGAAGGCAGTGGCGCAATGGCTCACTGCAACCTACACCTCCTGGGCTCAAGCTATTTTCCTGCCTCAGCCTCCTGAGTAGCTGGGATTACAGGTGCATGCCACCACACCTGGCTAATTTTTGTATTTTTAGTAGAGACAGGGTTTCACCATGTTGGCCAGGTTGGTTTCGAACTCCTGACCTCAAGTGACCCGCCCATCTCTGCCTTCCAAAGTGCTGGGATTACAGGCATGAGCCACTGCGCCTGGCCTGATTTTTTTTTTTTTTTTTTTTTTTTTTTAGTAAGCATCTGGCATTTCTCCTGCTAGCACTTACTCCATCCTGCCACCCTGTGAAGAAGTTGCCTGCTTCTCCTTTGCCTTCTGCCCTGATTGTAAGTTTCCCTCTGAGGCCTCCCCAGCAATGCAGAACTATCAGTGAATTAAACCTATTTCTTTTGTAAATTACCCAGTCTTGGATATTTCCTTGTAGCAATGTGAGAATGGATTAGTACATCTCCTCTGACGGCATATTTTCAAATAATCTGTTCCAAAGCTCACTAATTCTTTCTTCTGCTTGACCCATTCTGCTCTTGAGAATCTGATTCATTCTTCAGCATGTCAATTGCATTTTTCAACTCTGGAATTTCTGCTTAATTCTTTTTAATTATTTCACTCTTCGTTAAATTCATCTGATAGAATTCTGCATTTCTTCTCTGTTATCTGGAGTTTCACTGAGTTTCTTGAATTTCCTTCATTAAATTTAAGATAATTCAAAACAACTATTTTGAATTATCTGTCTGAAAGGTCACACATCTCTTTTTCTTTGGGATTGGTCTCTAGTGCCTAATTTGATTTGTTTGGTGGAGTCATGTTTTCCTAGATAGTCTTGATGCTTGTGGATATTCATCAGTGTCTGGTCACTGAAGAGTTAATTATTTATTGCAGCCTTCACAAATTAGGTTTTTTGTACTCTCTCTTCTTGGGAAAGCTTTTCAGGTATTTGAAGGGTCTGGTGTTGTGGTCTGAGTTGCTGGTCACTGCAGCCATATTTCCATTAGGGAATACCTCAAACCCAGTACCAGTGTGTCTTGCAGACTTGTAGTGGTAACACTTTGGTTGCCCTGGGTAAGATTTGGAAAAATTACGTGAATTACCATGTGGACACTCTTGTTCTCTGCCCTTATTTTCTGTAAAGGAAGTGTAGTCTTTCTCTGTGTACCGAGATGTCTGCAGCTATGCGAGGGGTGACATAAGAACCCCTGTAACCACTACCACTGGGAATGCACTGGGTCAGACCTAAAGCCAACACAGCACTGGGTCTTGCCCAAGGCCCACATTATCAACTACTTGGCTACCACCTATGTTCAATTAAGGCCCTTGGGTTCTACAATCAGCAGGTGGCCAAGAGAGCAGGTTTGTGTCTTTTCATTTAGAGTGGCAAATTCCCCTGGGCCCTTGGAAGGTCCAGAGATGCCCCCAACCCTGGAGCCAGGGCCTGGAGGTGAAAACCTTAGAATTCTACTTGGTGCTCTATTTTACTGCTGTTGAGTTGGTACCCAAGCCACAAGGCAATGTCCCTGCCATTCTTCTCTATCTTTTCCACAGGCAGAGGAGTCTTTCTTTGTGGCCACTACCACCACCAACAGCCCATTGAAGATTCTGCCTGGCCACCACCAATGTTCATGTAAAGCCCAAGGGCTCTTCAGTCAGGTTGTAGTTAATGCTGCCTTGCCTGGGACTCACTCTGCAGGGAGTCGGCTCCCCTCTGGCCCAGGCCAGGTTCAGAAATTTCATCCAAGTATGAAGGCCTTGTATTGGAGACCCCAAGAGCCCCTTCAATGCTCTACCTCACTGTGGTCCAGCTGGTACCCAAGTTGCAACAAAAAGTCCCATTTATTCTTCCCTGTCCTTTTATCAAGCAGAAGTGGTGTCTGCATAGCCACCACAGCTGCATATTTGCTTGGTCCCACCTAAAGCCAGCACATCTCTGAGTCTGACCTAGGCCCATGACAAGTATTGACAATAGTTTTTGTGAAGTCTTTAATTTTCCCAGAAAGAAGATCATATCACCTGTAAACAAGAATAATTTGATTTCTTTCTTTGCAATATGGATGTCCTTTATTTCTTTCTCTTTCCTGATTGCTACAGCTAGGTCCTCCAGTACCATGTTGAAATGAAAGTAGTAATGAAAGTAGGCATTTTTGTCATGTTCCAGATCTTAGCAGAAAGACTTTCAGTTTTCTGCCATTCAGTATGATACTAGCAGTGGATTTGTCATATGTGACTTTTATTATTTGGAGGTACATTCTTTATATACCCAGTTTTTTGAGGGATTTTATCAAGAATAATGTTGAATTTTATCAAATGCTTTTTCAGCATCAATTGAAAGAATCATATGGTTTTGTCCTTCATTCTGTTGCTATGATGTGTCACATTCATTGATTTGCATATGTTGAGACATCCTTGCATCTTTGGGATAAATTCTATTTGGCCGTGGTGAATAATCTCTTTAATGTGTTGTTGAATTCAGTTTGTTAGTATTTTGTTGAGGATATTTGCATCAATATTCATCAGAGATATTGGCCTTTAGTTTTCTTTTTTGACGTGCCTTTGTCTGGTTTTTTAGTGGGTAGCATTGGCCTCAAAGAATTAGTTTGGAATTATTTTCTTCTCTATTTTTCAGAATAGTTTAAATAGGATTTATATTATAAGGGGAAATAGGTTTCCCCTTATCAACCCATCAGATATCGGGAGACTTATTCACTACCATGAGAACAGTATGGGAGAAACTGTCCCCATGATTCAATTATCTCCCACTGGGTCCCTCCCACAACACAAGGGAATTATGGGAGTACAATTCAAGATGAAATTTGGGTGAGGACACAGAGCCAAACCATATCAAGTACACAGTACAGACAAGAATTACTTATTTTAAATTAAAGTTTGTTCCTGACAACAATTTGGAATGTGAATTTCCTTTTGAAAATAGGTTAACTTAGTTGCTCCACAATTATCCATAATTTGCTAACAATGTATTATAAGACAATGCTAAGGCTGACATACAGTATATTTCTTGTTTGTATTGAACGTAAGGTTCATAATACTTCCTAAATGTATCTCAGCACCTCATATCACATAATGTCTTTGTAAATATTTAGTTTCTAGCTAAAAAATTTACAACTTTCTTTTCTTTTTATTTCCTGTGGTCAACTGCTATAGAACTCACTGCAGTAGCTGCCATAACCCATGTTTCTTTGGAGAGAATGTAATAGCTCAAAAAATATTAAAACACAGCTGTTATTAATGTCTTTGGAAGTTTTTATTTAGATCTGTTAATTTGACGTCTTATAAATAGCTTCTGTTTTTCTATATACTGGGCCACCATCTTTAGGAAGACAACAAATTTGCCCAGAATTATAAGTCAACCATATAAAACATTTATATTTTTATTTCTTTTCAGAATAGATATACTGGTTTTATGAGTCATTGAGTACTTCAGCAAAAGATTCTAAAAATTTTTTACTTATCAGTTATAAACTCAATACAATATATTCTACTTCATTTCAAATTTTTAAACACATGTATTAAAAATTTTTAGCTAAAAGAAAGAAATTTTTATTGCAGAATGACTAAATACTAGTTCTAGTAATATTACTCCTAAAACATACTGCTTATGAACTACTCTTTTTGGGAATAGGAAAATAAAATGAGTCTTAATGTCATGTTTAATTCATATTAGTTTTTAAAATTTTGTAAAAGATTCATTTAGTCCCTTAATTTTATAAAAGGCCATAATATAAACAATTGACATGTTTAGGGATTGTGTTATAAATTGCAAACAATATACAAATGGTATTTGCTTTAAAAATAATTGCATTAAAAATTAAAATAAATAAAACAATATTAAGCAATGGCATAATTTGATTATTGTTCACATGCCTATTGCATTCATGTTGTCCTAGTGCTAGATAAACAAGTATAAATGATTCTTCTCTTGGAAAAAGTCCCAGTAAACAGAAGAAAAGTAGAGGTGAAAACACAGTCATAATAAATATGAAGTCACTATAAATATAAGTAAAAACATAGCTGTGTAAGTGAGGGAAGTTATGGAGATACTAAAGAGCATATAATTTTAAGCTTAAAAGACCAATTCTCATAGGAGAAAGAGAAAATATTTAAAGGGTCAACATAAAAAGCCAATGACTAAGATACTTTCATAAAATAATTTTATTAAAATTGCAGAAAAATATGTCACTTAAAGTGTTTCAGAACATATAGTAAGAAAAACTTAAAGTTATGTTTTGAAGCAAGTGTAACATTTATATGTAGACCTGACATAGACTAAAATGTAACAAAAAAAGAGCAGTCTCTTTAAAATTTCAATTTAAATACCTACATATAATATATGCAAAATGAATCCAACACTCCAAAACACATTAAGAAATATGCAATTTAACCAAATAAAATTTATCATAGGAATTCAAGGATGGCTTAATGTTAAGGAATCCATTAATGTAATCAGCCACATCAATAGATCTAAAGAGAAAGAAAACCATAAACTTATTTCTATGTATTCTGAAATAGTATTTAACAAAATATAATACTCATCTGTTTAAAGAATGAATAAAAAATAAAATAAGAAAATAGATATTTAAAAATAAATTTATGAATGATATGATTTTATTAGGTATATATTATATATTTTATACATAATAACAAATTATATGTTATATATTACATATAACAACCACCAAAGTCATCATTCTACTAATAAAAAATACATTTTTAGGCATTTATTTTTAACTAAGTACAGCAAATCGGGAAACCTGAATTGTATTGCATACAGTAGGCAATACATAAGAACAAAATTGGACACAGAGAGGTAAAACTGTTTCCAGTTGCAGGTAGCATAATAACATAATTTGAAAACCAAAGAGTATTTAAAATAAAATAAAAATGCAATAAAATAAGCAAGATATAAACATAAAACATAGTCTTATATCAACAGATCATAACTAAAGAAATCTTTATTATAATTATACATACGTATTTAGAAATACGCTTAGGTTTAGGAATTAATTGAATAAAAATATTCAATACACACATAATAAATCAGTTTAAATGCTTGTAAAATGAACAATAAAAATACATTTCTGGTCCTTAGACAGTATGAATGATCATTATACATATTCTAGTTCTTCCAAATTAATTATATAAACTTAAGACAAACCCAGTGAAATACTCTATGCATTTTTTCTTGGGCTAGAGAAATTGAATTTATATTGTGTAAAAATGAATGCCATGAAAAAAAAACAATGAATAAGGACTTCCTTTTCTAGATATTAAAACATGTAAAAATATCATGCTTAAACTACATGAAACAGAATAGAATGTTCAGAAATAGAACTGTGTATATATAGAAATTTAGAATATGCCAAAAGTGTCAGGTATCTTAAATCACTGGGGAAATAAATAATGAAGTATTTAACAAATTATGTTTGCACAATTAGATAGTGACTTGGAAAAATAAAAACATAAAATTAGATTCAACTTCCCATTATAATCATGTTAAATTTCAAAAGGATTAGACTGGTAAAAAGGAAACACATGCAAGTAATATAAGTATTAATAAACTTATTTATAACTAAGGTACACCACCTTAAATTGCATAAACCTGGTGATAAAGTATTAAAAGGAATAAAAATTAATGACACCTTACCTACAGAGGAATAAAATTAAAGACAACAGCAGATTTCTCATTAGAAATATTTCTAGCTAGAAAAAAATGGACCAATGTCTTTACATTATTGAAAAAAAAGTTCACTGGACAAAGGTTTGGTGAAAATATATTTCAAAAACAGAAGACTAAGCAAATCTTTTTTGGATATATAGAAGCTGAAAGAATTCATTACCTGCAAATCTGCACTACAGTAAATATTAAAAGAAATCCAAGCGGAGGCAATACTGGATTTACACAAAGAAATGAAGAGCATGGAAAATGATAATTACATAGGTAAATACAAACAGGCATACCTCATTTAATTTTACTTCACTTTATCGTGCTTCATAGATAATGCATTTTTTACAAATTGAAGGTTTGTTGCAACCCTGCATTGAGCAAGTCTATTGTCATTTTTTCAACAGCATGTGCTTCTTTTGGGTCTTTGTGCCACATTTTGGTAATTCTTGAAGTATTTCAAACTTTTTCATCATTATTATATCATTATGGTAGTCTCTGATCAGTGATATTTAATGTTACTATGGTAATTGTTTTGGGGTACCATGAATTTCCCTCATATAAGACAGCAAACTTAATTGATGAGTGTGTGTAACTGCTCCATGAACTGCTTGTTCATTCCAACATCTCTCCTTTTCTCCTCAAGGCTTCTATTTCCTGAAAGACAGCAACATTGAAATTAGGTCAGTTAATAATCCCATAGTAGCCTCTATGTATTCAAGTGAAAGGAAAAGTCACACATCTCTCACTTTAAATCAAAAGCTAGAAAGAATTACTTCACATATCTCTCACTTTAAATCAAAAGCTAGAAAGAGTTAATAGGGAGGAAGCCATGTCAAAAGACAACATAGGCTGAAATCTAGGCCTCTGCACCAAACAGCCAAATTGTGCATGCAAAGGAAAAGTTATTGAAGGAAATTAAAATTGCTACTCTGATGAATGCATGAATGATAAGAATGTGAAACGGCCAGGCGCGGTGGCTCACACCTGTAATCCCAGCACTTTGGGAGGCCGAGGCGAGTGGATCATGAGGTCAGGAGATCGAGACCATCCTGGCTAACACGGTGAAACCCTATCTCTACTAAAAATACAAAAAATTAGCCAGGTGTGGTTGTGGGCGCCTGTAGTCCCAGCTACTCGGGAGGCTGAGGTAGGAGAATGGCGTGAACCTGGGAGGCGGAGCTTGCAGTGAACCGAGATTGAGCCACTGCACTCCAGCCTGGGCAACAGAGCAAGACTCCATCTCAAAAAAAAAAGAAAAAAAAAAAAGAATGTGAAACAGCCTTATTGCTGATATGGAGAAAGTTTTAGTGGTCTAGATGAAAGATCAAACAAGCCACAACATTGCCTTAAGCCTCAAGAGTAAGGCCCCAATTCTCATCAATTCTATGAAGGGTGACAGAGGTGACGAAACTGCAGAAGAAAAGTTTGAAGCTAGGAGAGATTGGTTCATGATGTTTAAGTAAAGAAGCCATCTTTATAACATAAAAATACAAGATGAAACAGTATGTGCTAATATAAAAGCTGTAGAAACTTTTCTAGAAGATCTGCCTAAGATCATTGATGAATGTGGTTACATGAAATAACAGATTTTAAATGCCAACAGTCTACATTGGAAGAAAATGCCATCTAGAACTTTTGTAACTAAGAAGGAGAAGTCAATGGCTAGCTTCAAAATTTTGAAGGACAGACTGGGGCTAATGTAGCTGGTGAGCTAATGTAGCTAGTGATTTTAAGTGAAACCCAATACTTACTTACCATTCCAAAAATCATAGCGCCCTGAAAAATTATGCAAAATCTGCTCTGCCTTTGCTCTATAAGTGGAACAACAAAACCTTGATGACAGGACATCTGTTCACGGTATGGATTTATTGAATATTTTAAACCCTCTGTTGAGACCCACTGCTCAGGAAAAAAGATTCCTTTCAAAATATTACTGCTCATTGACAATGCAGGTTAACTACAAGCTCTGATGGAGATGTACAAGGAGATTAATGTCGTTTTCATTCTGCTATCACAACATCCAATCTGCAGCCCATGGATCAAGGAATCATTTTGACTTTAAGTCTTATTATTTAAGAAATACATTTTATAATGTATTGTAAGGCTTACATAGCTCCCATAGATAGTGGTTTCTTTGATGGATCTGAGAAAAGTAAATGGAACACCCTCTGGAAAGGGATTAATCATTCTAAATGCCATTGGCAACATTCATGATTTGGGAAGAGGTGAAAATATCAACATTAATAGGAGTTTAGAAGGAGTTTATTTCAACCCTCATAAATTATTTTGACGGGCTTCAAGACTTCCGTGGGGGAATTAACTACAAATGTGGTGGAAATAGTAAGAGAACTATAATTTGAGGTGGAACCTGAAGATGTCTGAATTGCTGTAATCTCATGATAAAATTTTAACAGGTGAGGAGCTGCTTCTTATGAATGAGCAAAGAAAGTGGTGTATTGCAATGGAGACTTCTCCTGATGAAGATGCTGTGAACGTTGTTGAAATGACAACCAAGTATTTAGAATATTACACAAACTTAGCTGATAAAGCAACGGCAGAGTTGAAGAGGATTGACTCTAAATTTGAAAGAAGTTCTCCTGTGAGGAAAATACCATCAAAAAGTGTGGCATGCTACAGAGAAACTTTTCATGAAAGAAAGAGTCAATCACCATGGGAAACATCATTGTTTTCTTATTTTAAGAAATTGGCACATCTGCATAAACTTTCAGC
Organism: Pongo abelii; assembly: GCF_028885655.2. Lineage (NCBI taxonomy): Eukaryota > Metazoa > Chordata > Mammalia > Primates > Hominidae > Pongo > Pongo abelii. The sequence goes on along the minus strand of NC_071990.2, from coordinate 122,023,472 downwards.
AATCACCATCCTAATGAGTTGGCAGCCATCAACATCAAGGCAAGACCCTCCACTAGCAAAAAGATTATGACTAGCTGAAAGCTTTGACTATGGTTAGTGATTTTTAGCCATAAAGTATTTTCAAAATAAGATATGCATATTGTTTATTAAGTCATAATGATATTGCACACTTAATAGACCCAGTATAGTGTAAACATAACTTTTATATGCCCTGGAAACAAGAAAACATGCATGACTCACTTTATTGAGATATTTACTTTATTGCAGTGGTCTGAAACAGAACCCAGAATATCTCTCAAGTATGGCTGTATAAAGATATATTTTTATTTAAATATCTTTAGAAGATAATTAACTAAAGTAAAATTAGTAACAATATACTGTGTGATTTATTACATAAATAGAAGTAAAATGCACAGTAACAATAGCACAAAGGCCAGGAAGGTGAAATGGAGTATTCTGTTGTAAGTTTCTTATACTGTAAGTGAAGTGGTATCATATGATTTGAAGGAAGACTGAGATAAGTTTAAGATGTATATTGTGCCTATTAAAGAAGTTCCTAAGATAAAGAGTTACAGCAAATAAGTTAGTAAAGAAGATAAAAGGAATTACAAAAATACTCAATTAATTCAGAATAAGGAAAAAAAGAATTAAAGGGAATAATGAATATTTGGGAAACAGAAAACAAAGAGGAAGATGGTAGACTCTAACCCATCATATTAAAAAGCACATTAAATGTAAATGGACTGAACATCCCAATTAAAAGTGATATATCATAATGTATTAATAAGAACAAACTGTATGGAACATTGACAAATCCAATTTTAAATATAAAGACACACATAAATTAAAAGTGAAATAATTGGAAAAGACATAACATGCTAATACTAATCAAAATAAACCTACCATGATTATATTAATATTAGACAGAGTAGATTCAGAACAAGATATATTACCAGTAATAAAAAGTGCTATTTCATAATGTTAAAAGCATCAATTAATCATGAGGACATCATACTAAAATCATCATAATAAAACAGCTCCAAAATGTATGAAGCAAACATGGCTATAAATGCAAGAAGCAATAGAGAAATACACAATAATAGTCACAAATCTTAATACCTCTCCTAATAATCTATAGAACAAATATACAGTAATATTTCATTGTACGTATATACCTTTCATCCATCAATAGATACCTGGGCTGCTTCTACCTTTTGGCTTTTGTGAATATTGTTGCTATGAACATTGGTGTACAAATACCTGTTTAAGTTCCTGCTTTCATTTCTTTTCAGTATTTCTCAGAAGTGTAATTACTGGATTATATGGTAAATCTATATTTAATTTTTTCAGGAACCACCATACTGTTTTTCATAGTGGCTGCACCGTTTTACATTACCACCAGCAGTGTACTAAGTTTCCAACTTCTCCATATCCTTACTAACACTTTCCTTTCTCCTTCCTTCCTTCCTTCTTTCTTTTTCCTTCCTTCTTCCCTGCTTCTTTCCTTCTTCCTTCTTTCTTCCCTTCTTCCCTCCTTCCTTCCTTCTTCCCTCCTTCCTTCCTCCTTTCCTTCTTCCCTCCTTCCTTCTTTCCTTCTTCCCGCCTTCCTTCCTTCTTTCCTTCCTTTCTTCTTTCTCTGTCTCTCAAAGAATAACCATCCTAATGGGTGTGAAGTGGTATCTCACTGTGGTTTTGATCTCCATTCCCCTAATGACCAAGTGATATTGATCATCTTTTCATGTGCTTATTGACCAATAGAACGTCTTCTTTGGAGAGATGTACATTTGAGTTCTTTGCCCATTAAAAAAAAATGGTTTATATTTTTGACTGTTGAGTAATAGGAGTTCTTTCTTCATTGTGAATTTTAATTCCTTATCAGATAGATGATTTGCAAATATTTCTCCCATTCCCTGGGTTGCCCTTTTACTCTGTTGATAGAACGCATTGCTGCACAAACATTTTAATATTGACATAATCTTACATACATATTTTTTCTTTTGTTGCCTGTGCTTTAGTATCATATTTAAAAAATCATTACCAACTTCATTTTACAAAGATTGTCCCCTATGTTTTCTTCTAGATGTTTTATTGTGACATTGGATTTAAACTGTAGGTATTACTATAAATTTGTGAATATGTGTATGTGTATATGTGTTTCTGTCCACTAAAAGGGTGTAATAAAAATTACACCTCAGAGCAGTATATACACTTAATACCAGAACTTAGTTTCCAAATAACCTTCTCTACTTAAGGGGTTACTGACACTAGGCTATATGGCTAGTTATAGATTCGGGCAAAGAAAGTAAAGTGGTGATCCCAGGTCATCTTGTATCAGAAAGCAAGGATTTCTGAAAGACTAATGGACTCATAGAAAAAGACAAAAAATTCTACCTAAAGAGGTTGCTGCTGGCCAGATTTGTGATGTTTGAGCATCTAAAAAACATTAATGGTAATGCATTGTAAAACAGTAGATTAAAAGAATCTATGAGTCTATATAAATGGAGGGAATGCAAACAAAACCCAGAAATGTCTTATTTTAAAACCATACTAGCTAATGTATGTAAAAGGAAAGACAGAATTTGAAATTCATTGTTTTGTAATTTCCAATGTAATAATTATTTCATGAAGGGTTCATCGATATTTATTAACATCTTCTTATGGGAAACAAAACAGTCATAGGAAATATCAACTCTTAATTACAAATGTGAAGTTAACTTGACAATGGAGATACTCCATTGTTACCACCTTAACAAAGTGATCAAACATAACTCACCACTCATGATACCAGTAGAAGTTTCTCACTTCCAGATGTGATATAATAAGTACAGACCATCTCCTGAATAGTATACCCCCAAAAAATTTTGGAATGAGGGAAAAATTAATGCAGAATGTGGGACACTCTGAAAGGCAACTGACCTAAATACTTCCCAAATTCAATATCAAGAAAAAATGGGGGGAAATGAAGGTAGTTCAGAATTTTTTTAAAAATACATAACAACTAAATGCAGTGAATGATGCTTCATTGGATCTTGGATTTAAGGGAAAAGATATCTATAAAAGACTTTTTTGGGAATAACTAGAAAATTTTAAACATGAATTTTACAGTAGATAAGAATATTGAATGTTAATTTTCTTAGGTATGATAATAATAATGTATTATATAGAAGGATGCCTATATTGTTAGAAGTTGAATGGTGAGATATTTAGACAAAAGTCATAATTTGGGAAACTTTTAGATGGTTTAGCAAAAAATAAAGCTAAGTAAGGCAAATGTCGTAATTAAAAATTGTTCATTGTGCTATACGTTCAAGTTTCTGGAGGTTTTAAAACTGATCCAGAGTTGCAGGAAAGGAAAGAATACAGATTAATATCAGCCAAGTTACTTTCTTGTGAGAGCCTGGGATAGTTACTTTACCTCTCTTTGTCTCTGTGACATCTCTGAAATGGGGATAATAATGAAACCTACCTCTACAGGATTTTGACAGTGGTATAAAAGACATAATACATGAAAAACATATAGAACATTACTTAACACCTAGTAGGACCTAAGTTAGTGTCATTTATATTACTATATTTACTAGTAATATCATTGCCATATTGGGATTTTATTGATTAAGGATTTATATGTGGAGAGTCTTGAAAGTTAGTATTCTGAAGTCAGTTGTTGATGCTATAAATATGGAATGACTACCAATCTCATCTAAAGAAAGAAAATAGAACAGAACCAAACTGATTTTACTTATAAGTCTATAAATAAATTGCAGCATCTCATATAAGGTTGTCAATGAAACATCAAATCATTTTTCAACTAGCCAGCTAAGTACCCCTTATAATCTTAAAATGAAATTTAATCATACAAGTGGTGAAACCATCACCATTGCCTTCCCGGAATCTGCCAAGGACAGAAGGCTCTGTCAGCAACTTAAGAAGCTACTTGCAAAAATGACCCCACTAGAGGCCTTGGAGCCAAAGGGTAATTAAAGTCGGGCTCTGAGCCACATGTGAAAAGTCTGTTTTATTCCTTTAATTAATGATGGCATTACTCCCCCATCCTGCTGCGGTGTGGGACCCAGGCAGAATTAGCACTCCTATAAACCACATTAAGGCAAGTCTCCATCAGCAGCATGGCTAACACATAGTTAGTTTAACTTTATGAGGCAATAAATACAGACTATAACATTATTGAGTATCAACAGTGACATTTTCACTGTATAGCAAGGAAGCAGTTCACAAAACAAGTATTTACAACACACTTCGAATAGCTTCAGTCCGAAAGATGTTGATAACCGAGAGAGCTTCATGTCATATACTACCAATTTTCTATTGCATGAATTCGGGGCAATTTAAATTTATGTCGCATAAAATGTGTCCACGCAAAATCAGCTTTTTCATTATGGTAAGAGAAGGATTCTGGGGTATCTCTGAACATTCATTTTTAGTGATCTCATTTAATTCAAAGCCATTCATTTTAGCACAGAGAACACTTCAACATTTTCTCAATGTATATCTTTGAGTATTATATTTATCAGAAGACTTTTGTTGTTTTTGATTGCTGTTTGGTTGGTTGCTATTTGTTCCTCTTTAGCAATTATGCTTAAACAATTCATGCAAATCTGGAGCATTATATCTCTCTTTATCAATCTACTTTGCTCAAATTTTGGTGTTATTTTTGAATTTCGAGTTAACTGACATTTAAGACTTAATGATTTTTTTGTAAACAAAAAACTTCGAGTGGTAATCTGGAAAAGAAAAATACTATATACAGTTAATTCTGTATAGTCAATTCATGCTTGTTTAGGAAATATAAATTTCTTTTTTGTTTAAGTGTTTTGAGATGGAATCTTGCTCTGTCTTCCATGCTGGAGTTCAGTGGCACAATCTCAGCTCACTGCAACCTCTGCCTCCCGGTTTCAAGCAATTCTCCTGCCTAAGCCTCCTGAGTAGCTAGGATCACAGGCACACACCATCACACTTGGCTAATTTTTTTATTTTTAGTAGAGACGAGGTTTTGCCATGTTGGCCATGCTGGTCTCAACTCCTGACCTCAGGTGATCCACCCGCCTCGGCCTCCCAAAATCCTGGGATTACAGGAGTGAGCCACCGTGCCCTGCCAGGAAATATAAATTTCTTCCCGTAAGACTGATATATTAGGGAACATTTTAAGCATTACTCAATTTTCATGTGCCTATATGCCATTTCATCTGGAAGAAACAATAAATGAATGCAGAAACCTTCACTCAGCAGAACCAAGCTGCATAGGAATACACAAAATTCACACAAGCACATATATGAGACATCTACCAGTTACCTCAATTCACCATCCAGAAAGCTGTGTATGTGTGTGTGTGTGTGTGTTGTTGAAGATAGAAAATAATAAAGCATATATAAATGTTTATTTGAAAGACCCAGTAAAATTTAGAGAGAAGTTGAAAAAAGAAGAAATATCAAAGAGAAGAAGAGTAAAGTTTCAGAAAGATAACAGGATGTGGGCTCAAGATTACAAAAGACAAATTAACCTTCCACAGGAGAAAGGCATTCCATTAATTGTAACAGGAAAGGAGGATCCAGGATGACCTGTCAGCTTGGCGGTGGTCAATGTGGTGGTGTAACTTGTTTTACATCTCCCATTATCTTTGTGGAATAGAAGTCAAGGTAGTCTACAGAGAATCAGGGATGAAGGGCGGAGTCAGAAGTTTAAAGAGGGTAGAACAGGTCTAAACATTGAGAATGATGATTAGAGAGAAAATGTAGTGAGCTTGATGTGCAGGGCCCAGCCGAGACTGGTGAATTCATAGTGGTACCAATATTCTGAGCCTAAAGTCTTTCTAAATAATATACACATTAAAAAACTCATGTCATTAAATATTCTCTTCTAACATTTTGTTTAAGGGCTACATGTAACTTATTTTACTGAAACTTTATTGTTGGCAATTTAAATCGTCCTGCAGATTTCCCTGTTATAGCTAGTTAGATAAATATCAGCTATCTCTACCTTTAAACTAATCTGCAATAATCTTCTTAGGATATATTCCTAGAACTGGAAGTGCTGGATCAAACATAATGATAAAATTTGCATTTTTAACAAATACAACAAATATTCAATATACTTTTAAAAATAAAAATATATGCATATTTTGAAAAGTATTTTTAAAATAGTCTTTTAGGGTTTATAATAAAAAGTAATTTCTTGCCCCCAACACTCCCTATCTGAATTCAACCTTAAAAAAAACTTCTTCCATTCTTTTATATTTTTTTCCTAGTCTGTTCCTCCTCATTTCTATCTTATGCTGCTCTGTATTGACATTTCACTTTTAGACATTACTTTTCACTTCTTAACATAGAACCTAAGAATCTGGTTCTCTTACACATCACCAATCCACACACAGGCTCATCATTTACAAATATAAACTTCTTAAATCAGTATTTAGAGTTTAAATTATGATTACTAATATTTGGCATGTGGCCTTATTCTCCTGTCTTTTTCTCTTTGGCAGATTTTAGGATATTATTCTCATCTAAATTTTATGGGGTTTTTCTTGTTATAATTTTATGTTCTTTGTCTGGATTTTGAATTTTTTTTACATTTATTAGGCTAAGCAGTAATAATTTTTTATAATAAGGACTTTCCATCCTTAATTCCTAGAAATTTTTTTTGTACTGAATATTTGTGAACAATTTTCTTAATTTCCTGTGTCTTTTCATTGTGGAAATCGTATATATACACACACACACACAAAATCACACACACACACACAATCACACAGACATTTTCCATCTCTACCTTTTGCTTTACATGATTTTTTCCCACTATGTTTCTCAAATCTATGAATACTACTTTTTTATTTGAGCTTCTTAAATTTTACTACTCTAAATGCATTTTTTCTTATCTTTTATTTTTCTTATATTTTCAAATTTCCTTTTTCTTTTGCTATTGTTGTCTGTTGTCATTTTGTTTGTTTTTTGTTATTATCTTTAAAAGTAGAGATTTCCCTCAAATGCCTAGTAATCCTTAGCTGTTTCATATTTGAGACCCAGGCACTAGAAACGTGACTGAGATGTGTTGACTGAAGGTGTCTTGACATGGAGAGTCTCTCTTGTTCAATTGGATGATGGAAGTCTGATATGCAATTATTAAGTAACGTCTATTTAATTATATAATTTTGTTCTATGTTTTTTGTTTATAATCCAAATTTTGTTCTTCTATTCCTATTTTTATTTCATTTTTGATCTTTTTATTGTTTAATTTCTCTTTCAGCTTTTAAACTATACCTCTTTGTGTTATTTTTAGTGACTGTTCGAGGGATTACAATATATTTTCTTAACTTTTTATAATTCTAATTAGACTTAATTTTGTACTACTTCATGTAAAATTTGAGAATATTGTGGATAGTTTCATATGGCCTTTAAGTATATTTTAATCTGAGGTATTACATCCATAAACCTCAGAGTATATAGTTGTACATTTTTTTAAATTGAAGTGTTTTAAAGAAATTAAGGAAATAATATTTTACACTTACACATTTACCATTTTCGATGCTCTCCTTTCCTTCCTAAGAATCTGAGTTTTCATTTGGTCTTACTAGTTTTTAATCTGAATAATTTCCTTTAGCATCTTTTTGTGATGCAGCTGTGCTGGCAACAACTTCTATTAGACTTTTTTTATTTGAAAATATCTTTCTTAATTTTTGAAGGGCAACTTCATTGAATGCAGAATTCAATATTGACAGTTTTCTTTTTTCCCTTCCTTCCTTCCTTCCTTCCTTCCTTCTTTCCTTCCTTCCTTCTTTCCCTCCCTCCTTCCTTCCTTCCTTTCCTTCCTTCTTTCCCTCTCTCCTTCCTTCCTTTCTTCCTTCCATCCATCATTATGTTCTTGTACATGCTTTTAATAGCATCTTTATAAATCTCTCTTTAATAATCAAAACATCTCATCATTCATCTATATTCTTTCTTCTTGATTGAATTTTCATTTCCTGTTTTTAAAAAATCTGTCTAATTTATTTTGCTTGTATAGTAGACATTGTAAATTGTATATGTAGTGATTCTATTCTCTTATGTTTCTGTAAATATTTTCATGGTTTATTTTATTTCATTTGATTGGCAGTTAATTTAGTTGAACTCAAACTCTAAATTATTTATCTGCTTTATTAGGCACCAGCTGAAGCTTGTTTTAGCTCTTTTAGCTTTAGTGGGATGCTTTGAGTTCATTCAATTTATACATAATTCAGTAATTTTCTATTTATTTGTTCAGAGCATATAAGCAGAATATTGGACTCTCTGTTTGTGACTCTCTCCTCCCTTTGTGGATTTACCAACTCCTAGCTTTGGTGTTTTCCTCAAATTCTGTCTTGTGATATTTCAGCCAAAAAGTTGTCAATGTTCTCTGAATTTTAGCTGTTCGTATAAGGCACTGATTGGGAGGTATCTTCTTCCAAACAGCCATAAAACTAGAAAACTCATCCAGTACTGCTTATTTCTCCTAATTATCAAGTTCCCTGCAGTTTGTTTCTGGTTTTATTCACTTTCACTATTTCAGATAATTGATTTTAAAAAAAATTGGTCAGAGTTTATAATTATTATCTATAGGAGCATTGATATGACATAAACTACTTCACCTTTTCCAGGAGTAGAACTTTCCCATTTCAATATATGGCACCATATCTATCCAGTCATTCAAACTCCAAACCTAAAATTTATGTTTTAGTTCTTTCTTTAGGTTATGACCACTATCTCATATAATCTATTGGAAAGTTGTATTATTTCCGTCTCCAAAATATGTGTTTTATTTGATCACATTATTTTTCCTACTGTCTCCCTAGTTCAAACTATCATCATCTCTTGCTTTGACTGACACAATAGCTCCTTAATTATTCTTATTGCTTTCATTTCTTCCCTAGTACAGTTTGGTCATGTCTATCAGCCAGAATGACCTTTCAAAATCAGAAATTATATTACCTTTCTCCTTAACTAAAAAAGAATTTTCCATTGTTATTCAAATAAAATCCAGTCTCTACACCATAGCTTCCGAGTCTTTGTAGAATCAGCTTCTGTCCATGTCCTTGCTCTAAATTCCTAACTCTCTTCTCATTCATCTTTATACTCTTTGGACATATTTTTTTCCTTATGTATAGCTAGTTTATACTCACCCCAAAACTTTGCCTTTTGCCTTTAATCTCAGAAGATTTTACCTAAGCACCTCGGTAGTGTCCCCAACCCAATTTTCTCTACTCTATTTTCCTGTTTTATTGTCTTCAAAACAGAAACAATTTTCTGGCTCTTTTTTTACTTGTTTATTTTTGTATGTATGCATATATTTACATACTAATGTTCTTATTATCTTTTTTTCAGCCATATCACCAACATATATTTTCAACCATGTGACCAACACAGCCTTGACACATGACAGGTTTTGTTCTTATAGAGTACTGTTTAATAAATTAATTACTGTCAAACTAAAATTATGGTAATTCACAATTCTTATACATTTTTGTTAAAAGGTTATTTGTTACTTTGGTGTTTTGAATTGCTCAAAATCACACATAGTTCAAGAGAAATAACTGTAGGTACTGTATTTTCTTCTTTATCTCTTATTATGTTATATCTTCATGGAGAAGTGTATAAGACAAATTCTTCTAGATTGGTAGATACACATTTAAATGATAGAATCTAGATTTTCAATTCATAGCTTGTGATCTGAAAGTTGTCCTTAATTTATTTTACTAACTTTTTATTAGTGAACAAAATTTAAGATTCTAACTGTTCACTTATTAAATAGAATAAAAACAATGTATTAGCATATATCTTCATTTGGCAATTAGAAATGTCCCCAGAAATTGATGTATCAGGTTCTGCTTGTTTGAAGTCAACTTCAAACCAACAGAAAGCGGAAAACATAATATTATGGCTATTAAAGTCTTCAACAATTAAATAACATATAAATAGTTACTTTCCCACAATGAAGCAAAAACTATTCGTTTAAATAGCAATTATCTTGGCTTTTCTCCTAGAGAGTCACGAGAGAACAAATTCTATACAGTAATGAAGTTAAGGAAAAATTCAAAGACACAGCATCTATTCTTTTTTGAAACAGCAAAAAAGGCGTAATATACTGAGTTTTTAGTTTTCTAACACAAATCACTGATGTTTAATAAATTGATGATTTTGTTGTGCTTTGTAAAGTCTAGTGTATTCCTAAGGTTGGTCTAACAGACCTTAGAATACACTGGTAAGTATTATTGTCACATTATATTCTTCTCTGTAAAACTCTCCTACATTTGAATATGTTAAGATAATTGTGTTTAAATTTTTTCTTTGGTGATTTGATGAGAAAAACACATATACACATACACATACATTTTTGCAAGTAAAAAAATCTGTTACAGTTGTTGTGCTTTCTCATTAGGATTATCTCTTACTGGAAGTATTTCCTTCATATAATTTTCATGTTATAACTGGTGGAGACACTGACTTTGCCTGATTTTTTTTTTTTTTAATTCAGTGTTGTTTTTGTACTTTAGAATAGAGAGAAACTCAGTTTAATGGCAATTTGACAGCTTTTGTCCTGGTGCTAAAATGAAATTGATCAAATGTACGTTAGAGCTTTTAGACTCCAAAACATTCAGGAACCTACAGGGAGTTCTGGTTGAATAGTATATGATTTTTCAAAACTACTGCATTTACAGCCATGTTACTTATACTAAAACTCTAATTTACTTGGATCACATTGTATTTCTCCTTTTTTATTTATGTTTTTCTAAATGGCCTACAGCACTTTTGATGTGAGGTTCTGTCTTTTAACTTTTATTTTAGTTTCAGAGGTGCATGTTCAGGTTGGTTCTACAGATAAATTACGCGTTATAAGTGTTTGGTGTACATATTGTTTCATCACCCAGGTAATAAGGTAGTTTTCCATCCTCACCCTCCTGCCATCCTCCACCCTTAAGCAGGCCCCAGTGTCTATTGTGCCCTTCTTTGTGTCCGTGTATACTCAGTGTTTAGCTCCTACTTATAAGTTAGAACATGCAGTGTTTGGTTTTCTGTTCTTACATTAGTGCGCTCGGGATAACAGCCTCCAGCTCCATCCATGTTGCCACAAAGGACACTGATATGAGGAACTTGTATCTTGAGAATTTGATGCTTTTAGTCTGCAATGTGCAGATGCCAAAAGTACTGAAGGCAGTGTCTTTGAACTTAAAAATCAGGTGATTCAATTCCACATAATTGAATGGGACTACTAGTTATATCTGGTGCTTTGTATTTACAATATTGCTTAGGGATTGCATAAACTTACTTTATGATTTAGAAATATTTCACTTCATTCATGTAAACTGTTAGCATAATTATGCCACATACATTTTATGAAAAAAAAGGGAAATGAGAACAGGATTAGATAGGAACATTTCTATCATTAGATACTCATGATTACTTTTTAACATTGTAATTTCTCCCGTCCAAGTACTAACCAGGCCCGAACCTGCTTAGCTTCCAAGATCAGATGAGATCAGGCGTGTTCAGGGTGGTGTGGCCATAGACTAACACTGTAATTTCTGTGAACCTTTTGTGAACAATATTATTATTGTGAAGTAATAACAGTGTGTGGAGTTTTTCAGGTTATGTTTATAACTTATGTTTCTAATAAACACAGCCTCAGAAAGAGAGATGGGAGATCTACTTTTGTAGAGATTTCCTCCATTTATACTGTCATCCTAGTATTTACTCTTCCCATTATGCTGACAGAATCATCACATTAACAAAATTGTCTACATTGTGATAACAAAATTATGGCATTATATCAGTAGACCAGAAAGAAATGGTTCTATTAGTAAAAATACTTCTTTACAAATTGGATTCCTTTGTTACTTTCTGTAGAAAGGATCTATCACATGAAAAGATAGCAATGTACTTCCAAATCTAATGATGTTCTTACTGGTGTTTAACTGAATGATTATTTCCATTACATGAATAATGATGATCTTCCTTTAGTATTTATAACCTTATAGTGCCTCTTGTTCGTACACAGCTTTGAAGATGCTACATCAATTGTCACACCATTCAAAAGACAAGTGTTCTATTTTTTCCTCACCAATATCACTTACACTTTCCTCAAGAGGAATATTTAGGAGCACTGGAATACAATAATCTTGGATCCTATTGCACTGTGGTCCTCAGAGAGAATATTGAAGGGAACCGATTAAAAAAAAATGATCCAGAGGGAGGTAGTTTGAGCATTCCAATTTGCAAGTGAATTAAAAAATGCCCCTTTTTTTCAAAAAGAATATCCATATTCATATTAATTGTAGGCAGTACAGTCAGGACATAATAATGCCTAAAGATCTGGATAAACCATAGTACAGTAAAGACAGGTCAAGGAATATATGATAATCTTAGCCCATTTTTTGCTATTAAAGAGACAATCTTCCTTTCTGAGTTAATGTCTGCTCCGCTCATCCAGGTATCTGTATCTGTCACTGCATTGAGAATCCTGTGTGCAGATGTTTTGAGTTGATGGAGTGTCAGGAAAAATAAATTTAAAAACATTGTTTAGTTGTATTAGGTGCCTGCACTGAAAATTTTACTCTTAGTCCTGCCTAGCCAGCATGCAGCCCATGTTCTGGCAAACCAAGCTGTGATCTGGACAAAGGTAAAACCACAACAAAGTATTTAATAATAGTCTTTGATTTTTTTCCCCTCAAATCACAAGTAAGATGGTGTTCAACTAATAATGTCATGTATCATTTAAATTTTTTGATTCTTCAAATAGAAGTTTATGTAATTAGACAAAATAATTACTTAAAAGTAAGTATGCTTTGGGAAAAAATAAGATTTTGCTTTAATGCTGTAGTCTTATTAAAACTAAGTAATAAAATAACTTTTATTAAAATATTTTCTTAACTTCCCAAACATATAATGAAAACACTAAAGATATCACACATATTATAAATATGTTTACTAAATAGTTGTGTGTTTTAGAAGTGTCAAAAATGAATGCATGTGATATGGTCTGAATTTGTTCTAAGTTGTTCTGTCTGTCCATTTCCAGGTCTTTTAGTTAGAAAGAGGACTTATCTTACCCTGAGAACAACGTATGGACAGTAGGATACTACAGATTCCAGTCTAGCCTTTCTTGTCATTGTATTTGTAGTGCCTAATATTTGGTAAGGATATGTAGTGGCTAATATTTGGTAAGGATGGTATTCTGTATTTGGAGGATGTGTTGATTAAAATACAAGATGCTCAATCTCTGGAAATTCATAATTTAGTGGAAAAGGGACACTTTTGAAAACTCTAATATTAATATTATAACAACAACCATTACATAGTTTATCATAAATGAAGGAAAGATTTATTTCAACAAAAGAAATATGAAAAAGCTTATTTGAGAATAAGACCTGAAGTTTGAACTGGAATTTTAGAGAATAATTGATTGAAAGTATATAGGTGGCTTAGTTGGAGAGTACAGTTTGGGTGAAGGATCATCCATGTGCACAGTGAGAGGTATTTAGGGAATGGTAAAGACACTGATGAGGCTAAGGCATACATTCCATTTGCAGGTGGTATAGAAAACAAAGTTGCCAAAGAATAAACAGAAATTTATGAAATGCTTTGAATTACAGGCCAACAATTATTTTCCCTTTACATTGAAGACAACCTGAAATTTGGGAGCAGGGGTTAACACAGGATCACATAATCTGTTTTAGAAAACTAATCTTGCTGCAATTGGTTAAAAGGATTATAGAGGGGAGAAACCATATGTAAGAGGATGAAGCTATGGTTCAGGAGCTGTACAATGGTAGTGTAAATATGAGAAGTATATGAATATGTCAGAGGGTTTGATAATATAAATAGAATTTGTTGACTAGGTGAATGTAGCAGTGAAGAAAAAGAGGAGCAAACAAAATAATAATTATTTTTGAGCCAGTGTACCTGGAAAAACTGAGGTAAGGAATACAGATTGCTTGGTATTGCTGACATTAGGGTAGGAGAAAAAATATATCTTTGCCCTAAGTGATCTCCTTTTTAAAAAAATGATCCTTGAAAACAAAACAAAGCAAAAGCAACTCCAAATATAGGTTGTTACAGTTCTGATTTAAGGCTTATCTTATGGATCTTGCTCATATTTTTGTTTCCAGAAGCAGTAATTTCTTTTTTTTTAAAAAAAATTTCAATAGTTTTTGGGGTAGAGATGGTTTTTGGTTTCATGGATAAGGTCTTTAGTGGTGATTTCTAGGATTTTAGTGCACGTGTCACCAGAACAGTGTACACTGTACCCAATATGTAGTCTTTTATCCCTTATCTCTCCCCAGCCTTTCTCTGTGTCCCCAAAGTCCATTGTATCATTATTATGCCTTTGTGTCCTCATAGCTTAACTCCCATTTATATGTAAGAACATACAATATTTGGTTTTTCATTTCTGAGTTGCTTCACTTAGAATAATGGCCTCCAGCTCCATCTAAGTTGCTGCAAAGACATTATTTCATTCTTCTTTATAGCTGAGTAGTAGTCCCTGGTGTATATATATATTACGTTTTCTTTATGCACTCATTGGTTGATGAGCACTTAGATTTCTTTCATATATTTGCAAATGAGAACTGTGCTGCTATAAACATGCATGTGCATGTGTGTTTTTCATATAATGACTTCTTTTCCTTTGGGTAGATAACCAGTACTGGGATTGCTGGATTGAATGGTAGTTCTACTTTTAATCTTTAAGGAAACTCCATTAAAGATGGAGATTTCCTTAGTCTGAAAGTATTTCCTTTTCATAACATCCATGCCAACATCTATTATTTTTTACTTTTTAATTATGGCCATTTTAAGGTGATATCTCATTGTGGTTCTAATTTGCATTTCCCTGATGATTAGTGATGTTGAGTATTTTTTCATATGCTTGTTGGCTGTTTGCATATCTTCTTTTGAGAATTGTATATTTATGCCCTTTGCCCACTTTTTGATGCGATTATTTGTTTTTTTCTTGCTGATTTCTTTGAATTCCTTGTAGATTCTGGATATTAGTCTGTTGTCAGATGTATAGTTTACAAATATTTTCTCCCCCTCTAGGGGTTGTCTGTTTACTCGCTTATTATTTGTTTTGCTGTGCAGAAGCTTTTTAATTTAATTAGGTCTTATTTATTTACTTTTGTTTTTGTTGCGTTTGCTTTTGGGTTCTTTGTCTTGGATTCTTTGCCTAAACAAATGTCTAGAAGAGTTTTTCTGATGTTATCTTCTAGAGTTTTATAGTTGTAGGTCTTAGATTTCAGTCTTTGAAGATCTTGCTGATTTTTAGTTAAGTCATTTGTTTACTTATTATTGAGCTTTTAGTTGTTTATATATTCTAGATACAAATTCTATAATTTACATGATTTGCAATTTTTTTCAGACTTTTAAAAAATGTTAATAATGTGTTTGGAGGAGCATACATTTTTAATTTTTGGGGAAATCCAGTTTATGTTTTAGTTTTTCTTTTATGGATGTGTTTTTAGTGTCATGTCTATAAAATCTTTCACTAACTGAAAGTTAAAAAGATGTTCTCCTAAGTTTTCTTCTCATTATTTTATAGCTTTAAGCTTTATATTTACAAGTATGATCCATTTACAGTTACGTTTTTATAAATGGTGTAAGGTATGTATCCAAATTATTATATTTTTGCATATGGATATCTAATAGCTTCATCATCATTTACTGAAAAGAGTGCTGTTCTTTCAGTGAACGGCTTCTACAGCTTTTTAGAGCTTTAGTCATCCCTACGTGCATGGGTCTCTTTCTGGACTGATCTATTTCTTTATCTTTATGCGGATACAGCAGTTCCTTGAAAAAAGTAGCTTTATAAAAATTCTTGAAATCAGGTAACGTGAGTCTTCCAACTTTGTTCTTTAAGATTTTTTGGCCATTCTAAGTTATTTACATTTTTAGATGAATTTTAGAATTAGTTTAGCAATTTCTACAAAAAGCTTGCTGAAATTTTAGTTGGGAGAATCACTCGGGGTGAGCCACTATAGATTATACATTTTTGGCAAGAATTCTACTTCGTAAGTGACACTGTGTCAATAGGGGCCACATAATGTCTGGTTGTCTGACATTTAGTGATCCATTGAGATGTATCGCACAGTTAAGCTGTTGTCAGCCGTGTTTCTCCAAAGTAAAGTTTCATTTTCCCCACTTTAAACATTATGTAATCTGTGAGATAATAACTTCACACCATGGAAAAATTAAATTTCCCATCAATATTTTCTTTATTGGTTTAGCCTTTAGTCATTGTTGTTTTTAAATGTAGAAATAGGGATTCAATTAATAGACAAGACTAATTGTGCTTCTTCTTTATTCTTGGCCCCACATCTCCATGATTGTACTGTAATATGAACTGGAATTTTCATATTAAAAATAAGATACATGAAGTTATACATATGTGGATTGGCACCCTGACTATACCACTGACCAGGAGTGTGATCTTTTTTTTTTTAAGCTTTTGATACAATTATTTCATTCTCAATCATTTTTAAAGGAATCATTCTAACATAATAATATTTATACAGTTAGAATATTTTATTGTTATTACTTTCTAAAAGCATTGTTTTCCATTAGTGTGATAAAATTAATTTACTAAATCTCCAGTTATGATTTCCTGACATTCACTGACCAGTTTTTTTTTTATTATTATACTTTAAGTTTTAGGGTACATGTGCACAATGTGCAGGTTAGTTACATATGTATACATGTGCCATGCTGGTGTGCTGCACCCATTAACTCGTCATTTAGTATTAGATATATCTCATAATGCTATCCCTCCCCACTCCCCCTACCCCACAACAGTCCCCAGAGTGTGATGTTCCCCTTCCTGTGTCCATGTGTTCTCATTGTTCGATTCCCACCTATGAGTGAGAATATGCGGTGTTTGGTTTTTTGTTCTTGTGATAGTTTACTGAGAATGATGATTTCCAATTTCATCCATGTCCCTACAAAGGACATGAACTCATCATTTTTGATGGCTGCATAGTATTCCATGGTGTATATGTGCCACATTTTCTTAATCCAGTCTATCATTGTTGGACATTTGGGTTGGTTCCAAGTCTTTGCTATTGTGAATAATGCCACAATAAACATACGTGTGCATGTGTCTTTATAGCAGCATGATTTATAGTCCTTTGGGTATATACCCAGTAATGGGATGGCTGGGTCAAATGGAATTTCTAGTTCTAGATCCCTGAGGAATTGCCACACTGACTTCCACAAGGGTTGAACTAGTTTACAGTCCCACCAACAGTGTAAAACTGTTCCTATTTCTCCACATCCTCTCCATCACCTGTTGTTTCCTGACTTTTTAATGATCGCCATTCTAACTGGTGTGAGATGGTATCTCATTGTGGCTTTGATTTGCATTTCTCTGATGGCCAGTGATGGTGAGCATTTTTTCATGTGTTTTTTGGCTGCATAAATGTCTTCTTTTGAGAAGTGTCTGTTCATGTCCTTCACCCACTTTGTGATGGGGCTGTTTGTTTTTTTCTTGTAAATTTGTTGGAGTTCATTGTAGATTCTGGAATATTAGCCCTTTGTCAGATGAGTAGGTTGCAAAAATTTTCTCCCATTTTGTAGGTTGCCTGTTCACTCTGATGGTAGTTTCCTTTGCCGTGCAGAAGCTCTTGAGTTTAATTAGATCCCATTTGTCAATTTTGGCTTTTGTTGCCATTGCTTTTGGTGTTTTAGACATGAAGTCCTTGCCCATGCCTATGTCCTGAATGGTATTGCCTAGGTTTTCTTCTAGGGTTTTTATGGTTTTAGGTCTAACATTTAAGTCTTTAATCCATCTTGAATTAATTTTTGTATAAGGTGTAAGGAAGGAATCCAGTTTCAGCTTTCTCCATACGGCTAGCCAGTTTTCCCAGCACCATTTATTAAATAGGGAATCCTTTCCCCATTGCTTGTTTTTGTCAGGTTTGTCAAAGATCAGATAGTTGTAGATATGCGGCGTTATTTCTGAGGGCTCAGTTCTGTTCCATTGGTCTATATCTCTGTTTTGGTACCAGTAACGTGCTGTTTTGGTTACTGTAGCCTTGTAGTATAGTTTGAAGTCAGGTAGCGTGATGCCTCCAGCTTTGTTCTTTTGGCTTTGGATTGACTTGGCGATGCGGGCTCTTTTTTGGTTCCATATGAACTTTAAAGTAGTTTTTTCCAATTTTGTGAAGAAAGTCATTGGTAGCTTGATGGGGATGGCATTGAATCTATAAATTACTTTGGGCAGTATGACCATTTTCACGATATTGGTTCCTCCTACCCATGAGCATGGAATGTTCTTCCATTTCTTTGTATCCTCTTTTATTTCATTGAGCAGTGGTTTGTAGTTCTCCTTGAAGAGGTCCTTCATGTCACTTGTAAGTTGGATTCCTTGGTATTTTATTCTCTTTGAAGCAATTGTGAATGGGAGTTCACTCATGATTTGGCTCTCTGTTTGTCTGTTATTGGTGTATAAGAATGCTTGTGATTTTTGTCCATTGATTTTGTATCCTGAGACTTTGCTGAAGTTGCTTATCAGCTTAAGGAGATTTTGGGCTGAGACAATGGGGTTTTCTAGATATACAATCATGTCGTCTGCAAACAGGGACAATTTGACTTCCTCTTTTCCTAATTCAATACCCTTGATTTCCTTCTCCTGCCTCACTGCCCTGGCCATAACTTCCAACACTATGTTGAATAGAAGTGGTGAGAGAGGGCATCCCTGTCTTGTGCCAGTTTTCAAAGGGAATGCTTCCAGTTTTTGTCCATTCAGTATGATATTGGCTGTGGGTTTGTCATAGATAGCTCTTATTATTTTGAGATACATCCCATCAATACCTAATTTATTGAGAGTTTCCAGCATGAAGGGTTGTTGAATTTTGTCAAAGGCCTTTTCTGCATCTATTGAGATAATCATGTGGTTTTTGTCTTTGGTTCTGTTTATATGCTGGATTACATTTATTGATTTGCGTATATTGAACCAGCCTTGCATCCCAGGGATGAAGCCCACTTGATCATGGTGGATAAGCTTTTTGATGTGCTGCTGGATTCAGTTTGCCAGTATTTTATTGAGGATTTTTGCATCAATGTTCATCGAGGATATTGGTCTAAAATTCTCTTTTTTGGTTGTGTCTCTGCCCGGCTTTGGTATCAGGATGATGCTAACCTCATACAATGAGTTAGGGAGGATTCTCTCTTTTTCTATTGATTGGAATAGTTTCAGAAGGAATGGTACCAGTTCCTCCTTGTACCTCTGGTAGAATTCAGCTGTGAATCCATCTGGTCCTGGACTCGTTTTGCTTGGTAAGCTATTAATTATTGCCACAATTTCAGAGCCTGTTATTGGTCTATTCAGAGATTCAACTTCTTCCTGGTTTAGTCTTGGGAGGGTGTATGTGTCAAGGAATTTATCCGTTTCTGGTAGATTTTCTAGTTCATTTGCGTAGAGGTATTTGTGGTATTCTCTGATGGTAGTTTGTATTTCTGTGGGATCAGTGGTGATATCCCCTTTATCATTTTTTATTGTGTCTATTTGATTCTTCTCTCTTTTCTTCTTTATTAGTCTTGCTAGCGGTCTATCAATTTTGTTGATACTTTCAAAAAACCAGCTTCTGGATTCATTAATTTTTTGAAGGATTTTTTTGTGTCTCTATTTCCTTCAGTTCTGCTCTAATTTTAGTTATTTCTTGCCTTCTGCTGGCTTTTGAATGTGTTTGCTTTTGCTTTTCTAGTTCTTTTAATTGTGATGTTAGGGTGTCAATTTTGGATCTTTCTTGCTTTCTCTTGTGGGCATTTAGTGCTATGAATTTCTCTCTACACACTGCTTTGAATGTGTCTCAGAGATTCTGGTATGTTGTGTCTTTGTTCTCATTGGTTTCAAAGAACATCTTTATTTCTGCCTTCATTTCATTATGTACCCAGTAGTCATTCAGGAGCAGGTTGTTCAGTTTCCATGTAGTTGAGTGGTTTTGAGTGAGTTTCTTCATCCTGAGTTCTAGTTTGATTGCACTGTGGTCTGAAAGACAGTTTGTTATAATTTCTGTTCTTTTCCTTTTGCTGAGGATAGCTTTACTTCCAACTATGTGGTCAATTTTGGAATAGGTGTGGTGTGGTGCTGAAAAAAATGTATATTCTGTTGATTTGGGGTGGAGAGTTCTGTAGATGTCTATGAGGTCCACTTGGTGCAGAGCTGACTTCAATTCCTGGGTATCCTTGTTAACTTTCTGTCTCGTTGATCTGTCTAATGTTGACAGTGGGGTGTTAAAGTCTCCCATTATTATTGTGTGGGAGTCTAAATCTCTTTGTAGGTCACTCAGGACTTGCTTTATGAATGTGGGTGCTCCTGTATTGGGTGCATATATATTTAGGATAGTTAGCTCGTCTTGTTGAATTGATCCCTTTACCAATATGTAATGGCCTTCTTTGTCTCTTTTGATCTTTGTTGGTTTAAAGTCTGTTTTATCGGAGACTAGTATTGCAACCCCTGCCTTTTTTTGTTTTCCATTTGCTTGGTAGATCTTCCTCCATGCTTTTATTTTGAGCCTATGTGTGTCTCTGCATGTGAGATGGGTTTCCTGAATACAGCACATTGATGGGTCTTGACTCTTTATCCAATTTGCCAGTCTGTGTCTTTTAATTGGAGCATTAGTCCACTTACGTTTAAGGTTAGTATTGTTATGTGTGAATTTGATCCTTTCATTATGATGTTAGCTGGTTATTTTGCTCGTTAGTTGATGCAGTTTCTTCCTTGCCTCAATGGTCTTTACAATTTGGTATGTTTTTCCAGTGGCTGGTACCGGTTGTTCCTTTGCATGTTTAGTGCTTCCTTCAGGAGCTCTTTTAGGGCAGGCCTGGTGGTGACAAAATCTCTCAGCATTTGCTTGTCTGTAAAGTATTTTATTTGTCCTTCACTTATGAATCTTAGTTTGGCTGGATATGAAATTCTGGGTTGAAAATTATTTTCTTTAAGAATGTTGAATTTTGGCCCCCACTTTCTTCTGGCTTGTAGAGTTTCTCCCGAGAGATCAGCTCTTAGTCTGATGGGCTTCCCTTTGTGGATAACCCGACCTTTCTCTCTGTCTGCCCTTAACATTGTTTCCTTCATTTCACTTTGGTGAATCTGACAGTTATGTGTCTTGGAGTTGCTCTTCTTGAGGAGTATCTTTGTGGCGTTCTCTGTATTTCCTGAATCTGAATATTGGCCTGCCTTGCTAGATTGGGGAAGTTCTCCTGGGTAATGTCCTGCAGAGTGTTTTCCAACTTGGTTCCATTCTCCCCGTCACTTTCAGGTACACCAATCAGACGTAGATTTGGTCTTTTCACATAGTCCCATATTTCTTGGAGGCTTTGTTTGTTTCTTTTTATTCTTTTTTCTCTAAACTTCTTCTCGCTTCATTTCATTCATTTCATCTTCCATCATGATACCCTTTCTTCCAGTTGATCACGTCAGCTCCTGAGGCTTCTGCAATCTTCACGTAGTTCTCAAGCCTTGGCTTTCAGCTCCATCAACTCCTTTAAGCACTTCTCTGTATTGGTTATTCTAGTTATACATTCGTCTAAATTTTTTTCAAAGTTTTTAACTTCTTTGCCTTTGGTTCGAACTTCCTCCTTTAGCTCGGAGTAGTTTGATCGTCTGAAGCCTTCTTCTCTCAACTCGTCAAAGTCATTCTCCGTCCAGCTTTGTTCCATTGCTGGTGAGGAGCTGTGTTCCTTTGGAGGAGGAGAGGTGCTCTGCTTTTCAGAGGTTCCAGTTTTTCTGCTCTGTTTTTTCCCCATCTTTGTGGTTTTATCTACTTTTGGTCTTTGATGATGGTGATGTGCAGATGGGTTTTTGGTGTGGGTGTCCTTTCTGTTTGTTAGTTTTCCTTCTAACAGACAGGACCCTCAGCTGCAGGTCTGTTGGAGTTTGCTAGAGGTCCACTCCAGACCCTGTTTGCCTGTGTATCAGCAGCAGTGGCTGCAGAACAGCAGATTTTCGTGAACCGCGAATGCTGCTGTCTGATCGTTCCTCTGGAAGTTTTGTCTCAGAGGAGTACCCGGCCCTGTGAGGTATCAGTCTGCCCCTACTCGGGGGGTGCCTCCCCGTTAGGCTGCTCAGGGGTCAGGGGTCAGGGACCCACTTGAGGAGGCAGTCTGCCCATTCTCAGATCTCCAGCTGCGTGCTGGGAGAACCACTGCTCTCTTCAAAGCTGTCAGACAGGGACATTTAAGTCTGCAGAGGTTACTGCTCTCTTTTTGTTTGTCTGTGTCTTGCCCCCAGAGGTGGATCCTACAGAGGCAGGCAGGCCTCCTTGGGCTGCGGTGGGCTCCACCCAGTTGGAGCTTCCTGGCTGCTTTGTTTACCTAAGGAAGCCTGGGCAATGGCGGGTACCCCTCCCCCAGCCTCGCTGCTGCCTTGCAGTTTGATCTCAGACTGCTGTGCTAGCAATCAGCAAGACTCCGTGGGTGTAGGATCCGTGGGTGTAGGACCCTCCAAGCCGGGTGCCTGATAGAATCTCCTGGTGCGCCGTTTTTTAAGCCTGTCGGAAAAGCGCAGTATTAGCGTGGGAGTGACCCGATTTTCCAGGTGCCGTCTGTCACCCCTTTCTTTGACTAGGAAAGGGGACTCCCTGATCCCTCGGGCTTCCCGAGTGAGGCAATGCCTCGCCCTGCTTCGGCTCGTGCTGGGTGTGCTGCACCGGCTGTCCTGCGCCCACTGTCTGGCACTCCCTAGTGAGATGAACCCGGTACCTCAGGTGGAAATGCAGAAATCACCCATCTTCTGCGTCACTCACGCTGGGAGCTGTAGACCGGAGCTGTTCCTCTTCGGCCATCTTGGCTCCACATTCCAGGAGTATGATCTTGAGCAATCTTTTTTAACATTTCTGTGCTTCAGTGTCTGTACCACTTAAATTAAGATAATGTCATTTACTTCCTTCGGTAGTTCAGAGCACTAATTATGAAATGAATAATAATAGCGAGGTGAACAAAGATCACCTGATGGCCATCAAGCAGACTATCCGGAAGTAAAACTCCTTATCTGAGGAACTCAGAAGTAATTAGACTTCACTGTTATCTAAAGCTGGCATCTGGTATGTTTGGCTTCTTCCCAAAAATTTGTAAGTAACTAGAATTTCTGTACATCTCCAGAATGCATGCATGTCAGAACTCATTGTGCAACCCTTGCTGACATCAAGGCACCAAAATGTTTACAAATGTAATTATTTATCATGATGACTTATCATATGTGGCTAATATGGTCCAAATTACCCTTAAACTCCAGCTACAAGGTCTATAAATTCCCCTAAGGAAAGTCCACCACAGTGTGTTCAGTCTTCTCTTGCTAAAGGTCTCTCCTGCACTCTGAGGCAGTGTTCTTTCTATCTAATAAAACTTTCCTTTTCAAACCGACTCTGTTGTTGGTAAATTCTTTTTACCACCCACAATCCAACCACTCTCCATTGCCAGAGCTCTGACACCTCACTGGGCAAATAGCATGTGTTGAAACTTAACATGCAAACAAATACACAAATATTCCTAATCCTTATAGAGATCCTACAAAGTCAGGACTGGCATGGTGGCTCACGCCAGCACTTTGGGAGGCTGAGGCGGGCAGATCACGAGGTCAGGAGATTGAGACCATCCTGGCCAACACGATGAAACCCCGTCTCTACTAAAAAAAAAAAATGCAAAAAATTAGCCGGGAGTGGTGGCGGGCGCCTGTACTCCCAGCTACTCGGGAGGTTGAAGCAGAATGGTGTGACCCGGGAGGCAGAGCTTGCAGTGAGGCAAGATCGTGCCACTGATCTCCAGCCTGAGCGACAGAGCGAGACTCTGTCTCAAAAAAAAAAAAAAAAAAAAAAAAATCCTACAAAGCCAGGCCTTTTAAAGTCCAGTTTGCAAAAACAAGACTCAGATTAAACAATTTGTTTAAGATTATAGATTAAAAGGCAGTGCTGGAGCTCAAATCCAGGTCTGCCTGGTGCCAGGGAGGGTACCATTAATATTTCCACTTTTTAGTGTTGTCTATCATGACCACTTATAAAAGTGAGCTTCTCTCATAGGGTCTAGAGTTTGCAACCTAAGAAAATGGTCTGGTAGACCATTGCCTTAGTTGCTTATGAGGGACTGGGGGTTGGGGAGAAGAAAAGTCACTGTTGGAATCCTGATTTTCATCAACTAACATGTCATTTCTTATCAAGTCACTTGAACTTTCCCAGATATCATTGCATCAAAGGAGGAGTAATATTATGTTGCCCCTTCCATTTTGTGGGCCTGTTTGAATGCTAAATGAGGTAATATGCTCAAATGTGCTTTGTGTGTTGCAAATTTATGAAGCCTGTGAGTGTATCATTTTAATAAGTATAATCAATTTTGACATTTCCCCCTTTGCAAAATCGAGGTGATATTGATAATGACAGCGGACTGCAGCCAGAGTTGTGTGATATGTTTTATATGGCACCAGCAGTAACAGCTTCACCAAATATCAAGGCCATCTCGACACCACGATTTATCATTTAACAAGAAATTGAAATTAAAATTATTTATTTGATACAAGCTGTCCTGACTCCTTTACTTTTCCAGGTGGCCTCAAACTATGCTAGATATCCTTATTTACGTGGCCATCTTTGTTTTGAATATTTCCTTTGGGTATCTTTCCTTGCAGAGAGGTCTTTAGTTTTAATTTTCAGGTATCATTTATGTAACTCTCACACATAGGTACTATGCAGCACAAAATAAACAAATAATAATTTGATGTTTAAAATATAAATGTAAAAAATTATTAGTGATTTAGTATGCTGAATAGGGAGACACATCCCCTTGACCTGTAAGTGCTGACCGTGTGACTATTCTTTCTGCTGAGTAGTAGAGAAGAAATAAGAGAGGGAGAAGAAGGAGAGGCTGATGGTGTGCCTGAGCTACTCAATTTATAGGTTTCACATCATTTTGGAATGCACTAAATGTTTTATAATATTTAATTGATAAAACATTACCATAAATCTTATCACCCACCCAAACTACTTCATAAAAAACTAATCGCAACCTCATTTTGCTCCTATTAGTAATTTACCTGGTAAGTTTTCTGAAAGAATTTGGATTTGCGATTCAATCCTCTCTTACAGTATAAAATAAGGGTTAGTGACCTAAGCATAAACACTGAATTAAATTGTTTTAATTTGGGTTTAATTGATAATTTAAGGTGGGGGTAGAGATAAAGATGAAGTGCAAAGTGTAGGTCAATCATTAGAAGAATGAAAATTTGAAAATCAAATAATGTGTAAATTTGTTAAGGTACAGATAAAAGCAAGATTAAAATAAAAGAATAACATTTAATCTTCTGATACAAAAAGTCAAGTCTCACAAAAATCACGGTGAAACTGAAAGGTAGCTTTGGGAAAGGAAAGGAAATATTTTATAAATGACAATATGTTAATCGTAGGACAAATGCTTGAACTTGCTTCCTTTATAGCTACCCATCACTTATATGAATTGAGAGGGTATATTTTTTATTATTGGAACTCTTTTCAACACCAGTGGTCTATGACAATAAGAAAACACAGATTAAACCATAGATTAGAGAAAAGAGGTTTCCTTTTTTTCTTTGAGGTACAAATAGTTCTAGGGGTAGAGGTCAATAAGCCTGTGAAATAAAATCATTTGGAACTCTGAATGAGTGCCGAAATTTTGTTTCAAACACATTCCTTTTATGTATATAAGGCTTATCATTTTAATGATAGATTTATTGTCTATGGAAATAGAAAACAAATTATCTCCTGTCCTCCAGGAACATTTGATAAAAGAGTGTAAAACCAGAAAACGCTATCTTGAAGAAGTCCATGAATAAACTTCTAATATTACACAGTTTCAATAATTCTCAATGATTTGTTCAAATGTCTTCAAATTTCCTTTGCAATTCTGCACATCAATTAATTCTGATCTGTTCTATAATTATGGAAAAGTAAGAATAATGCAACAAGATATTCAAATATGACTTACCCAAGTAATAAAAATAGCAAAAGAAATTTACTGTACTATATGCATTCATGTTCTATGATGTAGCATGTTTGCTTTGCTTTTTTGCTTTTATATATATATATTTTTTGAGACAGTCTTACTCTGTCGCCAGGCTGGAGTGCAGTGGCGCAATCTCTGATCACTGTAGCCTCTGCCTCCTGGGTTCGAGTGATTCTCCTGGCTCAGCCTCCTGAGTAGCTGGGATTACAGGCATCTGCCACCACACCCAGCTCATTTTTGTATTTTTAGTAGAGACGGGGTTTCACCATTTGGTCAGGCTGGTCTCAAACTCCTGACTTCATGATCCACCCACCTCGGCCTCCCAAAGTGCTGGGATTACAGTGGTTTGCTACTTTTATTACTTGGGTAAACCATACTTAAATAAATTAGTGCATTATTCATATTACAGTGAAACTCACTATATAAATTTTCAAGAGAAAATTGTTATTCTCACAACAATCCATCTACAGATTAATTATTGTAATAAGCAAAATGCTTCCTTTGTAAGCAATCATAATTGCTTACAAAAAAAGAGTCAACATTTCTTTTCATGGACTTTAGTGTCCAACACAATTTAACTTAAGCTTCTTTCCCCAAATGATGTTTGGAACTCACACATTCTGTTTACCATTCTTTCTGAACACATTTTCTGTTTTTCTCACCGTACTGTATGCAGAAATGTACTTCTACCCAAGGTCCTCCAATTAAGATTAAGATTCACCTATCCTTTAAAGCCTCATTCAACTTCAATGACCTATATGCTATTACCTCAAAGTAATCCTTTCTTTCATATTTTGTTTCATAGCCCTTTGCACTTGTACTGTAGCCTTTAAAGTGCCCTTTCTGTATTGTAGTTAGATAATGCTCATATCTGTTTCCATTAGTAGAATGTGCACTGTTTGAGGGTAGAGAATGTCATCTATGTGAGTCTCTTACAGCATTTAGCACAGTGCCTTGACCACAGAAGAGAGTAAATGACTCTATTATTACATATAATTATTAAGGTGTTTAATATTTAGTCTTTAGGAAATCCATTTCTTTAGTGGATTCCTGATTTTCTCTATTTGAAAACACCCTCATTTGAGGGTGTTTTGGGAGAAATGAGAAGAATCCCACAAAAATCATTTCAGCTGCTTAGATGGTTTGGTTAAGAGTATTGTAACTAGAAATTAAATTCAGCAGATTATAGAATAAAAATGTTTGTATTATGCATAAATTACATACAATTTCATGTAGTAAAGAATTTGGCCATAGAGACAGGGCTTGTTTTTGTCTTTAGCTTCTGGGTGGCAGCCTTAACACTTGAAATTTCTCAAGTGATAGGAGTGTCTTCCTCATTCATGATGAGACCACATCTGATAGTTTATGTTAAATAGATGACTAAAGGTCGGGCCAGATATATGCAATAGTCTAAGTTTGGGAGCTGAGCATGCCAGAAGGACCAATTATGTTATTAGAGTTTTTAGGCTTTGAGTTATTTGAGTTTAGGAGATGGAATTCAACCATAGGGCTGAATTGTCACCTATGGCTGTGCAATGAGTCAGCAATATCTCTAGACATCCAGGCTTGAGTGAGCTTCCTGGATTAGTATAGTAATACTACATACCCATTATCACGCATTGATGTGAGAGGGTTATATATCCTGACGATGTCAGAAGCTTTGCATTTAGGCTGCCAGACCCTAAACTATGCACCTCTTCCTTTGGCTGGTTCTAATTTGTATCTCTTACCTGTAATAAACAAAACCATGAGTATAATATGTTTCATGGAGTCCTGCAAGTCTTTTTAGGGTTAGAGTAGTTTTGGTAAACTGCCAAACTTGGATTTTCTGTCAGAAGTGAGAGTTGCCTTTTGT
Source organism: Pongo abelii (assembly GCF_028885655.2). NCBI lineage: Eukaryota > Metazoa > Chordata > Mammalia > Primates > Hominidae > Pongo > Pongo abelii. The sequence goes on along the minus strand of NC_071990.2, from coordinate 121,995,643 downwards.
AAACTCTTTCCTGTAACTTTGTAGCTGGACCCCAACTGTTTGTAGTCGGGATTGGAAGACCTGGACAGACTTGACAATCTGGAGGACTGTACTCTCTACCTCTCAATTTGGCTAACTGTGAGCAAGTTCTATAAAAGCAGAGCATCTCTGAATTATGAAAACATCTTACAAAATTTTATCTTTTGTTCCTACTGTTACTTGCTCATATATTTTATTTATCAATTATTATTTTTCTCTGTGACTTATTTATTGAAACATCTGTCCATCTCACTATACTCTGAGCTCTTTAAAGTGAAAGACAGTTTCAATTTAATTTCTGTACCAAGTGCCTCACTCAAAGTATTTGGTCAATGAGTGTTTATTGAATGAATGGATTAATGAATGTTTGGAATGATACAATTTACTCGAGACTGATATACTTAAGCTCTACCATTAGCCTACGATGTTGAGATCTTGTGAATTTTAGTATCAAATACCCTCTTTTAAACCAATAAAATTATTTTATAGAGTAATTTTAGAGCACTACTACAGAGCTAAGAAGTATCATCTTTTAATTAAGAGGACATTGATTTGGGATTGAGAATAATTGGGCATATATTGAACTCTTATTTAACGTGTAGCCCTGAGGAAATCACTTTACCCATTTAAACTCTTGTTTCTTCATCTGTAAAAAAAAGAATAAGGCTATAGTTGCCTATTGTTATAATATGCAGTTTTTAAAAATGTGTGAGAAATATACTATTATTTACTATACTATTATTACTATTATTTATGTTAAATATGTAATATTACTAAATGAGTAAGTAGAATGTATATGTATTATTGAATATACATTTTAATGCATACATATGTATGTATAAAGATGTAGTACATATAAATTTATACAATTTTTAAAATTTCCTCAGTATTGTAACCATCATAATGAGGTTAAATAATTGACAACATGTTTTCTAGATTTGATCAAAGTTGATGAAATATCTCACTATTTTCTGATGACCTTGTCAAAGGGTACAAAATGTAAGAGGTCATTTTAAATCCAAAGCTATGTTTGACCAAGGCCTTTTATTAGGAACAAGTTGAAAGTCATTTTAGCAGTAGGTAAATTATAGTTCCAAGCAATGTAAATTATTGAATATCTTCAAGAACACAGACATATTTTATGTTCCCATGGAATATAATGCCTTTTCATTTATTCATTTGCTCATTTGTGTATTTATTTATTCATTCATTCAACAAAAATATATTGAGCATCCACTATGCCCCAGGTGTTATGCTAGGTACTGAGGTTACAGAGATAAATTAAAGGGTCTTTACCTTCAGGAAGTAACCAACTTTCAGCTCAATTTGTTGACTTTTCGAAAGTTTAGAGACATCAATAATAGCTTGTACATATCCAAATAAACCCGCTTGAGAATTTGCAGCTGTTCGTGAGTAGTTTTTATGAAGGGCTGTGAAGAAATGTACAGAATAACAAAATCGAGCTCATATTGCAAGACCCAGAGTCAAACTTTCTTTAAAGGGCTGAAATCTTCAGTTGCCAATAAATATTAAATATGAGGACAGTATCTCTATGAGACCAAGTTTAGATGAAAGCATATTGCCTATATGTGTATAATTTATGAGAGTATTCTCCAGATGACTCTAGTATACTCTAATGCATTAAGCTAATTCAGTAGCTGACTTCTTAGGCTCTGAGTGTGTGCTGTAGGACATGCAACTTCTCACACATGTAAATAAACACAAGTGTGCATAAAACCCAGCTTAAGCAGGATGAAGACAATGGAGCAGTCTGAGAGGACATGTGGGATGGCAACTTGTATAAAAAACAGCCATTTCTCTATTTGCCTAGGGCTTGCCCTTGCAACTAATACCAGTTGAACAGTTGGGAAAGTGAATGACACATAGCAGAAGCATAAATGTTGAATTTTAGCAGTATTAAGTTTTTTCATCCTCTCTTAGATATATTTGGATTCCAGTGTCTGAGCCAAATAAAATGCTGTCTGTTCACTTTCATTCAAATGTGTGTAACTAAAATTTTTGAAACATGGTCTGTAATGATGCTAATGGTAATGATGTTATAATACAAAAGTATACTATTTCATAAGTCAACATTCTCTACATAAGAAAATGAGTTTATTGATAATTCTGTGTTTATTATTGCACTCCAAGCCAAAATATATATAACTAAAGAGTCTGTCAAATATTTATAATTTATATGAAAAAATTTGGCTAAGTAGTATTTGAAAGGCCATGAAGCCAAATGTTTGCAAATTATAAACACATTGGAATTTTTTTGAAGGACAAAAGAAAAATGTAAAATGTGAAGGTAACTAGATACATCAGACTAAAAATTTCATGAAAGTTTTTAAATTGTTACTGAAACATACATAAATAGTGAGAATGTGTTAACATTTACAAAACTGTAAATGTTTCTATAAAAAAGTGACAAAAGAAGGTATGTCTTCTTTTCTTTAACTTAGTATGCCATATAGAGATGTAAACAGCATGACTTGCTTTGGGTTAGGAAATGCTGAAGGGAAAAAGTCAGCTTTATTCTACAGAAGAAAGGATCTTCACTTGTCTCAGCAATAATAGGCCATCTGTAAGTGTTTAGAAGTATTAATTACTTAATGAAAGAAAATAATAATCATATCTTGCTTGCTTTTATTGAGCTAAAAATGTAGAAGCTGCTCTGCCATCACATAGCATAATTCTTTTCATTTACCACATGTAACTATATATGGTATTTAATATGTTATGCAAGTCACTAGTCCCCTCACTTCACTTAAAAAAAGATTGAATTATGTTAATTTTTGAAACTGTGCATTTTAAAAATTTTACAAGATGGAAAGTATCAATAAAATAATGATTTTCATCATTTAAATCCAAGATATACGTAAACAATTTTATTAATTTTATTTCTTTAGTTAGACTAATTAAATGAGAAAGAAAACATTTATACAGTCATTAAATTCTGTTAGGCTATAAAAGTTTGAGAAAACTGGAAAGATCTTGACTTCATAGATTTTTTGTTGTTGTCTCATAGTAAATTTTATTCTGAAACCAAATAATGTGTTTTTATTTTAATATTGCTATTATTTGCAATCTAGATTTGGAGAAAACTAGATGTTAGAGTTTTCATTATTGCTGAGTGATCTAGAGCAATTCATTTAAAGTAACTGAAAATGAATTACCTATATAAATGTCTTCCTTACAGGTTTATTCTTAATAATACAAGAAATAAATAGAAAATAGACACAAAGCTTATAGCTTTAATACATGAATTATTATTCTAAGAAATTTCAGCCCATATGCCTTCAACTGTGATTTGATATGTTTTATCAGTAAAGGTACATAAACAACATAGAACAGTCTAAAATCAATAAATATGTTAAACATGGAGAGGGAAAAGTAAAGCACTCACCATTTAATATAATTATAAACATTTAAGTTTAAATATTTTTCTGAGCTTCCCTGAAGTTAAAATAAAAAGATATGAAAATTCTTATTTCATTCATTTGGGGCATAGCATTAAGAATACTACCTAATGAAAGAATTTTTATAAAAATTAAGCTGATAAACTCCATACAGACCATTTTCTTGTTCTAATTTGATGGAAGAATGTCACATAGCCACCTGCCTGGCCTCACTAAACAAAGGTTAATCATTCCTTCTCTCAGCCAGGATTTTCACAAAGTTTCTCTTCTAGATAATTTAAATTTAATCTCTCTGTTGAGATCCCAGTACACTGGTACATCCTCATATTTACAGTGCTTTAAACATTAATTCCTGCTTGCCATTTTACCAGTAAAAGATGAAATAAAAAGATCTCCAACAGATCATGGTAAGGAGAAAAGGGTACAATGGTAATATACTATCAGGCAAGGCAGGAAGTCTGAGTCAGCAGGGTCTTTTAAGTCATTGCTAAGTAACTATAAGTGGCTATGAGATTTCCTATGAAAATGGATGGAGAGGCTGTTGTTGAAGTGCCCAGTCAGACCCTAGTGGCAGCATTGAGGCCGACAGCTCTAACCCTTCTGTTCACAAAAGCCCTTTCCTGAAACCTTTCTCCCGTATGTGTTTAACACCCACAGTGGTGTGGAGTCTAAGCTGCTTAGGCATGTCCTGCTGATTCTTCCTCAGCAGCCACTTTCAGAGGCTAGTGCCTTTCACATGGAACAGGACACTGTCAAGGGCACAGTTGAAAGGTTGTCTTTTTCATTTAATTTTAAAATTATTTTTTTGGAGAAAATTTTAAGTTACACTGGGATAAGTTATTATAATCAAGAATAGAAGATTTTTCATTAATTTGGACAAAAAAAGCCTATGGAAAATCAGTGTACAAAAAGTACAACAGTTTGGAAGAAGGCAAACTGCAGAATATGCCTGAATATGCCAGCAAAATGCAGAATGTTCTCATCCATGTGCAGAGCAAGAGTACAGATAAGACTACTGTATTGGATGTCTTAAATATTTAAAACTTATAGATCAACTCATGTCCATCTCCCTGTTCATATTCCCACCCAGGACCCCCAGCTTACTCCCAGGTGATGGCCCTTACACCCAGGAGGCAAAATTAGCTCTTTTCTGCTGCCTGTGAGTCTGAGTGAATTGGATATGCTAGGACAGGACTTGGCAAACCTGGGCTCAGACCAAGATCTCCTGGGCAGTGACCAAAACCACCCGAATTTGGGATTAAGATAGGGTAGACACACTTCCCAAGGAACCATGGTCAGTGAGTTTACCATCCATTCACTTCTCTTTTCCAGCTCAGGGTTTCTAGGCACCTAGGTGCCTCTCCAAACTAGATGACTAAAGTTGCATAGAGAGGACCACGGTTGTCTGGTTGTTGGCAGAACCCACTCTACTAAGACACGCACAATTGGATGATTTTGAAAACTATCTTTATTTAAATTCTTCAGTTTTCAACACAGACATTGTGATTTTCTCCCCTATCTTCTACCACTGTATTCAAGTATTCAATGTTACATTCTCTGACCTGGGGGCTCATTTCAGCTCAGGTAACCTTCTCAATCTATTAATATTAACCAGTAACTGAATTAGAAAAAAAAAAGCTTAAAAGATCAACAAATATGTCTTTAGATTTAGGTGTTTTGTCTTTGTGATATGAAGGCACTCTGCAGTGCAGGACATAGGATGAGCCTTTCTGGTCCAGATCTAAGGTCAGTGCCTCAATGCCATTGCAGCAGAGCATTAATCTTTAGTTTCATTTTGCTTTTTTTTTGCCTTGTCTTATAATGCTGATCTATTTCCAAGAAACCTTGTCATGAAAATGAAGAATGTATTTTGTCCCCTGAAAAATGGAGCTTTATTCCATGTGTTTTCTTACAAGGCAAGCCTGCAGATTCAATGCCCTTGCTTTTTGTTCTTTGACGTCAACAAGAAGTGATTACAAGAAAGTGGACCTAAACAAGTCAAACTATTATTTAATCCTAATCCCAGGTTTAAATTTGAAGAGCTCAGATAACCAATGGTAGCAGAAATAAAATTACCCTGTCCATTTACAATAAACCATTGTAACTATTCCAAGTATAGAATTTCAATATTTTTTTTTTCTCTTGGATCTGCCAGCACTGAAGAAACGCTGTTAGGGAAGGAAACATTATGAAGACCTACCTTAATTTTTGTAATAAGTTACAGGTAGAACTGTTACCTTTAATTATTTTTTAACAGAATTTTCCATAAAATTCATAGCCTTTATCAATATAAGAGAAACGGTGAGTAAAATACTTTTTCTTGAGCTTCTTATTCATAAACCCTATTGCTTCATGATGAATGCCGATGTATTTAAATCTTTGTAATTTTAAATAGGCAAACATACCAATTCTCTGGGATTTACCAACACAGAAAATGTCTGCAGAGTTTTGGATGAATATTGGAGTAAGAATAGAATACAATAGCACTTATTTTAAAGTAAGTTTTTTCAAGTTCAACTCATTATTGTAAAAATACCAGTAATTCAAGGTACCCAAAGGTGTGATAAAACAAAATAGTGGGCTTTATAAATACATAGTCTTTAAAGTATCTGCCCTTTTTAGAGTAAACTCTGTTCATTTTAAGACCAGAGAATTTCTTGGGGGTGATGAATAAATGGGGAGGCTCTGCACCATATAGTGGTTTATGTTAATAGTTTATAGCTACATTAATCGTTGAGTTGAGCTCTGAATTTAGTCATTTGGAAGTAAAAGCTCTCTAGAGAGATCATCATCAAGAAATAACTAAGCAATTGTCTAAAACTAAAGGCTGCTTTCTGAATTAATGAAGCAAATTTCATTATGAACAATCTAAAAATTACAGGCTATTTTCTATTTATCTGTTGAAGCATTTTAATGAATGTGTAATAACCTGGGAAACAGGAGGTTTTCCAGCTCATAAACTTACCTGAAATCATGACAACAACATGTAAAGTAAAAATGAGTTTTGTTAGTATTTAAGTCAATCTTGCTACAAATTAAACATGTCACTTTTTCTCATTTTTTCCTATTCGATTTTATAAAAGTTGCATCTACCTTACCAAAATTAATAAATTTCTGTATGCTAATTGAATATTAGAACTTTAGCATTATTTTTTTAAAAAGTCAGTAGTTTAAGTGATCCTAAGTATACATGTAAATTCTAGAAATGACAATTTGTTTCTCTAAATACGCACCATATCTAAGAGATACTTTCCTCAACCCCAAAATATTTGTCTGTGTTGATTACCTTTCATCCTTTGGGGAAATACCCCACTACTTTTTATTTTTCAAACTCAGATTATATCCATGTTATTTTCTATAACTAAGGACATAAAACTATCATTAGTTTTCTGTTACAATTCTACCCTATAATTTTATTTTTTGACAATGACTCCGTTCCTTCTTTTAAATGTTTACAATAATTATTTCATACTCTACTGATAAGAAGAAAAATGTCTTAAAACCCAGCTAGAATAATAGTGTTGGGAAAGCTGTATATCCACACACAGAATAAAATTGAACCTTTATTTCACATAACATACCAAGATAAACTGATAACATTAAATATTTAAATATAAGTTCTGAATCTGTAAAACTATTAGAATAAGTCACAGGGAGTAAGCATTTTCATGTCGGTTTCAACAATGATTTTTTTGGATATGACCCTAAAAACACAGGCAACAAAAGAAAAGTATACAAATGGGACTGCATCAAACTAACAAGTGTCTGCAAAACAAAGGAACCATTAACAGAGTGAAAAGACCATCCACAGATTGGGAGAAAATATTTGTAAGCCATTCATCCAATAAAAGCTAATATCCAAAATACATAATGAACTTAAGCTAACTTGACAACAAGTAAACAAATAATCCAATTGAATATGGGCAAAAGACCTGACTAGATATTTCTCAAAAGAATAGATACAAATGACCAAGAGATATATGGAAATGTGTTCAACATTATTAATCATCAGGAAAATGCAAAAAATACATCTAATAGGATGGCTATTATAAAAAAGACAAAAGATAAGTCTTAGTAAGGACATGGAGAAGAGAGAAACTTTGTACACTGTTGGTGGGAATGTAAATTAGCACAAACATTGTTACCCACAGAAATAAAAAGAACCATCAGAGAATATTATAAACACATCTATGCACATAAACTAGAAAATCTAGAATGGATAAATTCCTGGACACATATACCCTTCCCAGACCTGGACACATACACCCTTCCAGGAAGAAATTGAATCCTTGAACAGACCAATAATGAGTCCTAAAATTGAGGCAGTAATAAATAGCCTACCAATCAAAAAAAAAAAAAAAAAAAAAGCCCAGGACTACACAGATTCACAGTTGAATTCTACCGGATGTACCAAGAAGAGCTGGTACCATTCCTACTGAAACTATTCCAAAAAATTGAAAAGGAGGTTCTTCCTAACTCATTCTGTGAGACCAGCATAATCCTGATATCAAAACCAGGGAAAGACACAACAAAAAAAGAAAACTTCAGGCCAGTATCCTTGATGAACATCAATGCAAAAATCCTCAACAAAACCTGACAAACTGATTTTAACAGCACATCAAAAGGCTTAACAACCACAATCAAGTAGGTTTCATTCCTGAGATGCAAGGTTGGTTCAACATATGTAAATCAATAAGTGTGATTCATCGCACAAACAGAGCCAAAGACAATACCACATGATTATCTCAATAGATATAAAAAATGATTTTGATAAATTCAACATCCCTTCATGTTAAAAAATAATCTAGGTATTAGAGGAACATACCTCAAAATAACAAGAGCCATACATGATAAACCTACAACCAACATCATACTGAATGGACAAATCTGGAAGCATTCCACTTGAATAGCAGTAAAAGACAAGGATGCCCTCTCTCACACTCTTATTCAACATAGCATTGGAAGTTCTGGCCAGGGCAGTCAGGGAAGAGAAAGAAATAAAGCATATTCAAATAGGATGAGAGTAAGTCAAACTATCCCTGTTTGTGGATTACACGATTCCATATCCAGAAAACCCCATTGTCTCACCCACAAAGCTTCTTAAGAAGCTGATAAGTGATTTCAGCAAAGTCTCAGGATAGAAAATCAATGTGCAAAAATCACTAGCATTCCTGTACACCAACAACAGTCAATCCAAGAGCCAAATCACAAATGAGCTCCCAGTCACAATTGCCCCCAAAAGAATAAACTATCTAGGATTACAGCTAACAAAGAAGTTGAAAGATCTCTACAAAGAGAACTACAAACCACCATTCAAATAAATTAGAGTTGATGTAAACAAATGAAAAAAACATTCCATGCTCATGGATAGAAAGAATCAATATTATTAAAATGGCCATACCACCCAAAGCAATTTATAGATTCAATGCTATTCCCATTAAACTATCATTGACATTGTTCACACAACTAGAGGAAACAATTTAAACATTTTTATGGAACTACAAAAGAGCCCGAATAGCTAAGGTAATCTTAAGCAAAAAGGACAAAGCTGTAGACACCACATTACTTGACTTCAAACTATATTACAAAGCTACAGTAACCAAAACAGCGTGGTACTGGTACAAGAACAGACACATAGACCAATGGAACAGATTAGTGAACCAAGAAATAAGATTGCACACCTACAACTATCTGATTTTCGAAAAACTTTACAAAAACAAGCAAAGGGGAAATGATTTCCTATTCAATACATGATGCTGGGATAACTGGCTAGCCAAATGCAAAAAAAAAAAAATGAAACTGAACCTCTTCCTTATACCATATACAAAAATTAACTCAAGATGGATTAAAAACTTAAACGTAAAACCCAAAACTACAAACACCCTGGAAGACAGGTTAGGCAATACCATTCAGGATATAGGCATAGGCAAAGATTTTATGATGAAGACAGCAAAAGTAATTGCAACAAAAGCAACAGTTGACAAATAAAATCTAATTAAACTTAAGAGCTTCTGTACAGCAAAAGGAACTATGAACAGAGTAAACAGACAACCTATAACATGGGAGAAAATTTTTACAAACTATGCATTTCTTTAATATCTAATATCCAGCATCTATAAGGAACTTAAATATATTTACAAAAAAACACAAATAATCCCTTTTACCCATCAACACAGTTTTACTATTGCATTATGTGTTTTTCTTTCTTTTCTTTTCTTTTTTCTTTAGTTTTGAGATAAGCATAGATTCCCATGCAGTTGTAAGAAATAGTAATAGAGGTCTCATGTACCGGTTACCCAGCTTTTCCCAGCTTTTCTCATGTATCTGTTACTCAGCTTTTCCCAGCTGTTCCCAGCTTTTCTCTAGTACCTGTTACCCAGCTTTTTCCCACTACCCACCTTCAAAACTGTAGTATAATATCACAATCAGGATATTGACATTGATAGTGTCAAGATACAGAATACTCCATCTCCATGAAGATCCTTCTTATTGTCCATGTATAGCCACATGCACTTCCCTCCAATTTCTATCTTCCCCTTAACTTCTGGCAACCATTAATTTGTTCTCTGTTTATACAATTTTGTTATTTCAATAGTTTTAAATAAATAAAATTTTATGTTATAAAAAAAGTAGGCAAAGGACATGAATAGACACTTATTAAAAAAAGACATCCATGCAGCCAACAATCATATAAACAAAAGCTAAACACCACAGATCATTAGAGAAATGCAAATCAAAACCACAATGAGATACCATCTCACAGCAGTCAAAATGGCTATGGTTAAAAAGTCAAAAAATAGGTCGGGCATGGTGGCTTATGCCTGTAATCCCAATACTTTAGGGGTCTGAGACAGGTGGATCCCTTGAGCTCAGGAACTGGAGACCAGCCTGGGCGACATGGCAAAAGCCCATTTCTACCAAAAATACAAAAAATTAGCTGAGTATGGTGGTGTGTTCTTGTGTTCTCAGCTACTCAGGAAGCTGAAGTGTGAGGATAGCTTGAGCCTAGGAAGTGGACGTTGCGGTGAACAAGATTGAGGCACAACACTACAACTTGGTTGACAGAGAGAGATCCCATCTCAAAAAAAAAAAAAAAAAAAGTCATAAAATAACAGAAGCTGGTGAAGTTGTGGAGAAAAAGGAAGACCTATACACTGTTGGTGTGAGTGTAAATTAATTCAACCATTGTGGAAGACAGTGTGGTGATTCCTCAAAGACCTAAAGACAGAAATACCATTCAATGAAGCAATCCCATTACTGGGTATATACTCAAAGGAATATTAATCATTCTATTATAAATACATGTGCACATGTATGTTTATTGCAGCACTCTTCACAATAGCAAAGACATGGAATTCACCTAAATGCCCATCAATGGCAGAATGGATAAAGAAAATGTGGTACATATACAGCATAGAATACTATGCAGCCAAAAAAGAGAATGAGATCATGTCCTTCGCAGGGCATGGATGGAGATGGAGATCATTATCCTTAGCAAACTAGCTCAGGAACAGAAACCAAATACAGCATGAGTTTTCACTTATAGGTGGGAGCTAAATCATGAGAACACATGGACATTTAGTGGGGAACAATACACACTGGGGCCCATTGGAGAGTGGAAGATGGGAGGAGGGAGAGGATCAGAAAAAATGGATACTAGCCTTAATACGTGGGTGATGAAATAATCTCTACAACAACCCCCCATGACACATTTACCTATGTGGCAAACCTGCACATCCTGCACCTGTACCCCTGAACTTAAAATAAAAGTAAAAAAAAAAAAAGCATGTGGGTTCCTCAAAGAATTCAAAATGGAACTAGCGTATGATCCAGCAAACCTGTTTCTGGGTATATAACCAAATGAAATAAAATCAGTATCTCAAAGAGGCACCTACACCTCCATGTTGATTGCAGCATTAGTCACAATAGACAAGATTTGGAATCAACCTAAGTGTCCACCTTTGAATGAATGGACACAAAGTGCAATATACACACACACTACAATAGATTACTGTCCATCTTTTAAGTAGAAGGATGTCTTGTCATTTGCAACAACATGGATAAAAGTGAAGGATATTATGCTAAGTGAAATAATCCAGGCACAAGACACAGGAAGACAAATTTTGCCTAATCTCAACTATAAGTGGAATCTAAAACAGTAGAAATCGTAGAAGCAGACACTAAAATGGTGGGGGTTTTCAGGAGCTGAGGTAGAAGAATGAGGAGACGTTGGCCAAAGGGTACAAAGTTTCAGTTAGGTAGGACGAGGAAGATCTGGAGATCGATTGTATAGCTTGGTGATTCTAGAAACAATAACATATTTTCTACTTGGAAATTACTAATGTAGTAGATCTTAAATGTTCTCAGAACAAAAAAATGATGATTATGTGGTATGATGGACATGTTAACTAGGTAGCTTGTGTTCATCATTTTACAATATATACATATATCAGAACATCTGGTTGTGTACCATAAATATATACAATATTTATTAGTTGATTTTACGTTAATAAAGCTGAGGGGTGGGGGGGGGACCTAGTTAGGGGAACAATGCAAACTTTCCCCAAATTTTAAAATCTATTTGTGAAACAGCTTACAAGTAACTAGCATATTAAACATACTTTTTCAAATTGATTGAGTCATAATGATACAGAGTCCATTTTAAATGTTACTGATACTGCCTTGCTGTCAATTTTGGCCACATTGTTCTATGTAGAGTTTATCTATACATTTTCTCTTATTTCATAATGTGGTCCAAGGTTTTCACTGAGATCCTCAGATTTCGTCATTGTAACTACAAACTAATGCTCTGTATATTTTTCATAATTTCTATGAAAAGGTATATCTATGATAGGGAATCAGAAATGACCACTGACCATGACCTCCCGATGATTCTTTATGTGAGCCTCAATTTGTCTTATGAGGATGCTCTAGGTTCCAGAATAATTTTTTTAAAAATACACTGTCAAGGATAATTCATTCTTACTTATTTATCTCTATTCCAAGATTTGGATCATCTATTCAGTCACTTATGGCTTTTCAGTTTCTTCCTACATGCCATGTATGAAATTTTTCACAGTCATTTTGCCCAAGTTGATTTTAATTTCATTTTACAGTTGTAAACTGATCAGCAATGCATACCTCAGAGTTCTCTGTTAGTTTTGATTAAACAGATAAACACATCTAGTGTGACAGAAATTAAATTGCAAGAATGAATTTTTCTCTTTTCTACTTTTATCATAGGAAATGTAGTAGTTCAGAAAGTAGAGAAAGCAAGAAAAACTTCAGAGTTTTTGGCTTAACGTAGTGATTGAAATGGAAAGTCATGTAAACTCTGTGTGGATGTGTTTTTCCAAGAAAAGCAGAGAATTGTGGAGACACTTTACATGATGGGATATATAAGTAGGGCCCTGGAGGTCCAGATGTGAAAGCAAACTTCTGGAGTTAAGCACTTAGCTGAAAATTGCTTTCTATCATCTGAGCTAGAAGTAATCAGAAGCCAGGCATGAAGGATTAAATCAAAATATTGTTGGTATATACTTGGCTTCTGAAAGTTGGAAATTTTTTCCTCTTTTAATGTCCATGATAACACCTGACTGTCTTCACAATATGCAGAATTAAAGTGTTCCCATGGTAATTTATTTTTAAAAATCAGGAAAAGGACTGTATTCACAATAAAAACAGCTCTCAAGAACTTATTGAGCTGTTTTAGAATATAGTGTAATGCTGGCACATTTTCATCTGGAAAACCAAACCCCTGAAAGAGATTTCCCAGGAACATTTGGACCCTAGAAAAATGACTGTGGTAAAAGGGAATTAACACGCTAATATAAAAAACTCTTTGTCTTTAATCCTGTACCCACTCTCTTCCATCCTGTGGCTATAATTACACAGCCATGTATCATACGTGGTCCCCCTTATGTTATTAGGGGACAACAAAACCATTAGATGAGATACTACCTGGCAGGGAATGAGAACATATGCTCTGGTGAAGGGTCAAAGCTGTGGAAGCTAAGTGGGTTTTTAGTCAATTCTCGTCAAATGTTCATCCCTGTTATCAATGCAGTGGTTAGATTTTTTGTTTGAAAAGCAAATCAGTACTCTTGATAACCCTAACCAAATGACTTTGATTTAAATAATATGACCTTCACTATAATAAATTCTGAACTTTCTCTATAAATTTCAGTTTGTAAGATTCTATTTTGCCTTGGAAAGAACAATATTACTCTCCAATGTAACTGGAAATTTAAAATTTAATACTTATTGCTTTATAATATATATTAGAGTTTCCAAAGGCAGTTGTCAATATTGTAGTAGTGGGTAACATTTAGTGCCCATTTAGAGAAAGCATTTTGCTAATACTTTCTAATGTGCTACTCACAGCAATCCTATGAGGTAAGCATCAGTTTCCCAAATTTACTAAGGAAGAGACTGAAGCTGAAGAGTGTTATAACTTTTCCATTGTCACACAGTATTGATGGACCTCTCTAACTTTTGAAAAATCCTGTATTCTTTCCTTTTTGGAGCTCTCCTCTCCTATTCCATGTGATTTGGATGAGACTGTTGTTTAACTGGTCCAGGGTCCTCAGAATGGATCTGGACACATGACCCTAAGTGTACCATTGGAGCCTGGTGGGGAAAACTGATATGAATATTAGGAGAAAGTCTTCCTACTTATGAAATTGCTAGCTATAAGAATCACATAGCCGGGCGTGGTGGCTCACGCCTGTAATCCCAGCACTTTGGGAGGCCGAGGCGGGTGGATCACCTGAGGTCAGGAGTTCAAGACCAGCCTGGCCAATATGGTGAGACCCCGTCTCTACTAAAAATACAAAAATCATCTGATTATAGTGGCATGCGCCTGTAATCCCAGCTGCTTAGGAGGCTGAGGCAGGAGAATCATTTGAATACGGTGTGGAGGGAGCTGTGGGTGTTGCTGTGAGCCGATAATTGTGCCACTGCACTCCAGGCTGGGTGACAGAGCAAGACTCCATCTCAAAAAAAAAAAAAAAAAAAAAAAGAATCACATAAGCCATGGTGTTTGGTCGGGTCCATTTCTCCTACTTGTGGCTTGACGGGAGAAATAGACAACTGAGAAGAAGATAGAAACAAGGAAAGGAGAACAAGAAATATAATTCTGATGACAGTATTTGAGTCCTTGGCAAAGAGTCCATTCCAATCCCAGAACATCACAGTGATATGACAGCAAAAGCCAAAGTCTTAACAATATTGCGTTACATTTCAGCCAAAGTGTCATTTTACAGTCATATGAAGGTGAAAGCCAAAGTTTTGCAGTGATTGACTTCACTTCATGTGATAGGGCTGGCTGTAAATGCTGATCATATTTTCCTCATTCACCATATTATACTGATCCTACTGTGCCCTGAACATGCTAGGCTTGCTCCTGCTTCAGAGATTTTTCACTTGTTTCTTCTGTATGAGACATTCTTTTGCAGAAATTCTTATGTCTCATTCCCTCACCTCCATCATGTCTAAAAAACCATCTCCTCTGTTGGTTTTCCCAACAACTCTGTTTGTCATTACACTCTCCCTAGTTCTGCAGCCTCTGCTATCATTCTTTTGATCCCTTTTCTGCTTTATTTTTCCTTACAACACTTATAATTGATTATCTTCTCTATCACCCCTTACTTCACCAGCACACAATGGAAGGCAAACTGCAAGAGTGGAGGGTTTTTGTTCTCTGCGAAATCTCCAGCGTTGAAAGGGGTTCCTCTCTGATATGGTTTGGCTCTGTATCCACAAGCAAATCTCATGTCAAATTTTAATTCCCAATATTAAGGGAGGGACCTGATGGTAGGTGATTGGATAATGGGGCAGACTTCCCCTTGCTGTTCTTGTGATAGTGAGTGAGTTCTCATGAGATCTGGTTGTTTAGAAGAGTGTAGCACTTTCTGCTTTGGTCTCTCTCTGCTGCTGTGCCATGGTATGACATTCTTGCTTCCCCTTCCCCTTCCACTATGATTTTAAGTTTCCTGAGGTCTCCCAGCCATGCTTCCCGTGGAACTGTGAGTCAATTAAACCTGTTTTCTTCATAAATTACCCAGTCTCAGGTAGTTCTGTATAGCAGTGTGAGAACAGACTAATATAGAAATTCAGTACTGGAGAAGTGGGGCATTGCTATAAAGATCCCTGAAAATGTGGAAGCAACTTTGGAACTGGGGTAATGGGCACAGGCTGCAACAGTTTGAAGGGATCAGAAGAAGACAGGAAGATGAAGGAAAGTTTGGAACTTTCTAGAGGCTTGTTGAATGGCTTTGACCAAAATGCTGATAGTGACATAGACAGTGAAGTTCAGGCTGAGGTGGTCTTGGAGGGAGATAAGGAACTTATTGGGAACTGGAGTAAAGGTCACTCCTGCTATGCTTTAACAAAGAGACTGGCAGCATTTTTCTTTTGCTCTAGAGATCTGTGGAACTTTGAACTTGAGAGAGCTTATTTAGGGTATCTGGTAGAAGAAATTTCTAAACAGCAAAGTATTCAAGATGTGGCCTGGCTACTTCTAAAAGCTTTCATTTATTTGCATAAACAACCAAAATACCTGAAACTAAAACTTGTATTTCAAAGGGAAGCAAAGCATAAAAATTTGGAAAGTTTGTAGTCCAACCATGCAGTAGAAAATAAAAATCCATGTTCTGGGGAGGAATTCAAAGCTGCAGAAATTTGCATAAGTAAAGAAGAGCCAAATGTTAATAGCCAAGATAATGGGGGAAATGTCTTCAGGGCATTTCAGAGACCTTTGCAGCAGGCCCCTAGCCCGGAGGCCTAGGAGGGAAAAATAACTTTGTGGACCAGGCTCAGGGCCCAGCTGCTCTGTGCAGCCTCAGGACATGGTGCTCTGCATCCCAGCTGCTCCAGTTCCAGTTATGGCTAAAAGGGTCCAAGGTACAGCTTGGGCCATTGCTTCAGAGGGTACAAGCCCCAAGCCTTGGTGGCTTCCACATGGTGTTGGCTGCAGGTGCACAAAAGGCAAGAGCTGAGGTTTGGGAGCTTCTGCCTGGATTTCAGAAGATGTATGGAAACACCTGGATGTCCAGGTGGAAGTCTGCTGCAGGGGTGGAGCCCTCATGGAGAATCTCTACTAAGAAAGTGCAGAGGGGAAATGTGGGGTTTGAGCTCCCACACAGAGTCTCCACTGGGGCACTACCTAGTGGAACTGTGAGAAGAAGGCCATCATCCTCCAGACCCCAGAATGTTTGATCCATTGACAACTTGCATGATGTGCCTGGAAAAGCTACAGGCACATAACACCAGCCCATGAAAGCAGCCATGGGGGCTATACCCTGCAAAGTCACTAGATTGGAGCTGCCCAAGTCCTTGGGAGTCCACTCCTTGTATCAGTGTGCCTTGGATGTGAGACATGGAGTGAAAGGAGATTATTTTGGAGCTTTGAGATTTAATGCCTGCCTTGCTGGCTTTTGGACTTGCATGGGGCCTGTTGCCCCTTTATTTTGGCCAATTTGTCCCTTATGGAATGGGAGCATTTACTCAATGCCTATACCCTCATTGTATCTTGGAAGTAGCTAACTTCTTTTTGATTTTACAGGCTCATAGGCAGAAGAAACTTGCCTTATCTCAGTTGAGACTTTGGACTTGGACTTTTGAGTTAATACTGGAATGAATAAAGATTTTGGGAGACTGTTGGGAAGTCATGATTGTGTTTTGAGATGTGAGAAGAAATGATATTTGGGATGGGTCAAGGGTGGAATGATATGGTTTGGCTCTGTGTCCCCACCCAAATCTCATGTCAAAATGTAATTTCCAATGTCGGGATAGGGACCTGATGGGAGGTAACTGGATCATGGGCACAGATTTCCCTCTTGCTGTTCTTGTGATAGTGAGTGAATTCTCATTAGATTTGTTTGTTTAAAAGTGTGTAGCACTTCCCTCTTTGCTCTTTCTCTCTCTCTCTCTCCTGCTCCGCCATGGTAAAGCATATTGGCTTCCCCTTCACCTTTTTTATGATTGTATGTTTCCTGAGGCCTCCCAGCCACACTTCCTGTACCCCCTGCAGAACTATGAGTCAATTAAAAATCTTTTCTTCATAAATTACCCATTCTTAGGTAGTTATTATAGCAGTGTGAGAATGGACTAATACACTGTCATTCACAGCAAAAAGATTATTGACTAATTAATAGGCATTAATGGTAAATTCTGATTCAAACATTTGATTATATGTTGTTCCATACTATTGCTAAATATTTTCAAAGATGTCATTTTTATAACCAACTGAAAAATTGGGGCTACTAGAAAATCTCATAAAAATTCTTAAACAGAATTTAAATATAATTATATATTATTTCTGATAACACAAAGAACTATATACTGTAGAGATCACACAAATCTGTAATGATTATATTATTAACTATAAATGCTGCCAAACAATAAAATAATTGCTTGAAAATACATTAACGTCTCCGCCAAAGCCAGATCTCCTTGAGATTGCTCCTCTTTGAGACTGCTCCTCTTTGAGATTATGTGGGATAATCAGGTTTATTCTATATACAATATTTATAAGTAGGAGCATTTGGTTTCAAGTAAAAACAGAGAGATGTGTCTCTTGAAATGGCTTAGACTGAGAAGAAATTGGGTACTGAGAATATAAAAAGGAAATATCATGAGTCTTGAGTAATAATTTTTTTTAATAGAGCTTTGAGGAAAAGTTGATGAGAAATATGGATGTACAGAAGAAGGACTCACAGCAGGAGTCCTGGGATAAAGTTGCTTACTAACAACCATCTGAATGCTGGGGAGGAAGAAAGACAAATACTACGTGAAACTCCCTGCTCTTAATAGCTAAGTGCTTTGACGTCTGAAGACATGGTAGAATCTGCAGTGGAGAGTTTTAACTTTCAGAAGGTACTAGGATATAGTATATAAGAGAGGCAAGAGTCAATAATTTAAGCAAAATATGACTGTTGTTAACTTAGTTCACTATTTTTCTTTATGATTTTAGTGGATATAAAAATTTATAAAAAGTGGATATAGAAATTTTACTTTATTGCCCATTCCTATTTTCCCCAGAATGCCTTATATTGTTTAAATCTTAGCAGGTTTGTGTAAGAAAAACAACTCAGTGTGGCTTAAGAGGACAACAAGTGAGGGATATTATGATAATGCTACAAGGTTATATTATGGAACCCTATAATCCAAGGACAGGAATATTCCTAAGTCCAGGGTAAGATGGTGAGAGAAGCTGGAAAGCAATTAGGGACATGGATGCAGATATTTTTCTCCTCTTCACATCTACCTGCTTCCTTCCTGTTTGCTCTTCAACACACCAGCTTTCTATTCTGCTTTTCCATCCTCACAGTGGTGCATGGCTGCCCTATTTCTACCCAGGATATGTGTTAAATTTCTGACCACATGCAAAGACTAACCATGTGTTCTGAATCCCTGTTCTAAATTTGATGGACTTAATCATCAATATCTGGGAAAGGAGCATTACATAGTACATGAGTGTCTGTCAGTAGCACAACTCTAAGGGGGTGGGAAATTAAAAGCAAAGAAGGCCTGGGCAGACAACCCATAAATTTTCAATTCTCCATCAACAGGGCTTTTCAGCCACCTAATCCTTCATAATCCTTCTTAAAGCCTACTATAGCAGCCTGTCTTTACTTCCATATTCATATACTTTAAAATTTAACTATGAATTTATTTAGAAAACTAGTTTTGGAGAAGAAAATTATTAGTAAGATGTGTTTCACCTGAAGCAACAAAAAGTTTCAGATCATTGAGTTCAGGAAAAAAATGATCAAAAATAAAATTTTGTTTAAGAAATTTATCTTGAAAGATAAAGACTATAACAATGACACATTATTAAATATGTATGTTACGTTCACTTGATGCCATGATATTTTTTATGGGGCACATAAAAAAATTGAATACTAGGCAATCAATTAAGGTTTGTTAAAAATGAATAAATTATGAATTGTTTGTGTTTTAATTTAACAGGTATTTTTAAGTATTTGTTATTAAAATTAGCTATTTATAGTTAGTTTCTACAACATAAAATAAATTTTGAAAACTATTTGTAGTTACAGGAAAAAAGAGTTACCAGAATCTAAGGGTCTTTTCAACATTGCACCAATGTAAATTACTCATGTGTGTCATCTATCAAGACACAATTTCCATACTCAAATACTCTTTCTAACTTTGCATTAACAGGACAGAGCTGCATGGGCAGCTCCACTCAGGTTTTGCATAGCTAAAGACCTATTATTCTTTTAAAATTAATTTTTGTGAAGATTAATTTGTTTTGTTAAGATAAACCTTAACTTTAGAGCTACTACATAATTGATGATAATGTACATTATACCTGAGAGGCATAATGTACATTCTAAAGGAAACGTAAATTATGTACATTTCTAAAGGAAATTTATGATTCAATTAAATATTGCATATGCTTCATTAGATCTTAAAATGATCTTATTTAAATATTGAACATCTTTTAAGAATATTGAGACGGCAATTTCCCCACGATTAAAAATGCTATCTCCATTCTTAAAACTTTAATTTCAATCATTATCCTGCGGTTGTCTCTTCTCTCTTCAGGCAGCAGCTCAAAGTTTATGAACAACTTCTCAGATAAATCTGTGTATCTGTCAGGTCATTGTGTGGAACAGTCCTGCTTTAGTGAGTGTTCCAAATTGTCAGTGTTTTCACTTAAGTGAAAATATTCTGTGGGCAATGGCATGAATACACCATTAATTCTGTCATTGGCAATGTATGTAAAGAAGTGACCCATCATAAATATATGACTTTATATCTAAATTAAATGAATAATTTTATTCTGATTCCAGGACAATATTACTTGATAATGCGATAATGACCAGTGTATCCCCAGCCTAAGGGAGCTTTTGAGATAAGTATAAGATACAAATAAATACACATTTTTCATTGTTTTGATCTCCATTTCTTAAGCTATTTGGGAGAAGAAAGGTTGTTTTATTTTTATTTCTTATTTTTTTCTAAAGAGAGAATTCTCTTTCCTTAATGTCCTTTTCAAGCACCCTTCCTGTATTTTATATGAGGGCTCTCAAATGGAGGCAATCCTGATTATGTGCCTTTATGCACATGGGCTCTAAACTGAGAATCTAAAGACAGCACTGTTGGTTCTGGAAATTTGATATGCCAGACTCCAAACCCTTTGAACTTTGATTTTTTTTTATTTTAAGGCAGAGATAATAATATTCACTCTCCTACCTTGTAGATCTGTGATCATTCCATAACAATATGCTTATAAGACAATCTGAAATATTAAAAATGATTAAAGGAAAGAAATAGTTAAAGCAGCCAGACAGAAATAAATCCACTGGCTTTATTGTAGGGAAGTACCAGGAGAAAATAAAATAAGGAAGGTAAACTGGACTAATTTTCTTGTCCATAGGACCTCTGGGTAAATAGACTAATGATATTTGCTAGAAGGAAGAGAACTTGTCCCTGAAATGCCCATGGCAGAAGTTCCCGGATAAGGATTACCTCTAGTAAATAGAATACAAAGCCTGTGAGGAATGGCTCCCTGGAGAATGCCACATAGCCTATACGATTCTGGGGAAATAAAATGGAGATGTTACATAAATTAAATGCTCTCTACTGTGTAAGGATCCCTGCAAAGCTCACTTAGAGACTTTACCTATTTTGGGCCAAAGGTGCAGTCCCATACAGAAAGGAAATGCCTGGGAGAGGCTCTCAAAGTCCAGGCATTTCTCTGCTTCTGAGCTATTCGATTGCTTGTGTTCCTAAAACTAGTAAAGCTTGGTGGGTAAGATTTCTGATTTGTGTTGATTTGATATGACAGTAATAGCCTATGAGTTTGCTTAATATGTGATAGTGCTGTGGTAGTAATATACATAGAATTATTTTCTTATATAATTATAAGGATTTAAATTTTATATAAGTAGCATTTAAAGTAAGCAGAAATTTGATCCAGTTTCAAATGTAAGGCTGTTATTGGGTTCTTTTAAGAAAACAGTTTATACTATCTTTCATCTGTCTTATTTCTAACATATCTTGCCTAACATAACATGAAATTTGCCTTTCTGATTTCCTGAATAAGATTATTTAGACTTTTATATTCTATTCTACCATCATTTTAGTGGAGATTGTGGTGGGTTAGAATCTGCAAAAAGAGGTATGTAGAGTTAAATATATAATCTTAGTTCACCATTTTGAATTAAATAATTTGATTCCATTTTATTGTCCAGAAAAATGAAAGCTCAGAGAAATTCTAAAACACTTAAAGTAAAATATATAACAAGTTTTGGAGCCTGTAGTTTGATAAATTAAAAGAATGAGGGGCCATGATAGTGAAAATATTTTAACAAACAATATGACTCTTTGATATTTTAAGAGAAAAGTCTAAGATAATAATAACAATATTTACCCTTTCTGTATTTCTTAACTACATGCTAAGAACGATTCTATGCTCTTTACGTATACCATCTCATTTATTCATCATAACTGGCTTATGAGGTGGTGTTATTGCTATTCCCATCTTTCAGATGAGGAATTGTGGCACTAAGAGATTATCAGCACAGGCTCATATAACTAGAAAAATGGCAGAGAAGGAATTAGAATCCAGGAAATCTGGCTGCTGAACTGGTGCCCTTTACCTATATGTTAAATTGATTACTTATTACAAGATTGAAATAAAATGACCTATATTTTCATGAAATGCATTTCTCAAATATTTGATTTATTAATAGCCATTTATTTCTTTTCATCTTTAGGTAGTCTTATATTTATCTGTAAATGGGATGCCTCTGGCAAGGTACTGAGTGTGAATTGTCAGCTGGAGAAACTCTGATAGCCAGAATTTGAAAGCATTAACTCCCAAAGTAAGCTATGCACCCAATTTTCTCCATTGACAACAATTTATCCATGTGTGTACGCAGGGACACAAGGTACAGAGAACATTGTGATGGGGACAGGATGGTGAGTTCTTCAGAATGACAGAGTGTAATAGATTTTGTAGATCTCTTAGGGCTAAGGCCATTTATGGCATTGCCCTTATGTTACAGCTACTGATGAAGGAAGAGATCATATGGGACATGATTAGAGATGACATAGAAGTTGGAAATAGGTCTGTTATTCTATCATCTATGTATGTATGTATGTATGTATATACGTATGTGTCTATCCATCTACCTACCTGTCATCTATCTATCTATCTGATCCAACATCTCTGAAATTTGTGTTGATTGTCTGACAGTATGGCTAATTCCCATCCTGTTTGGCCCACTACCACTTAGTTAATCAACAAAAAGGAAACCTATGTGAAAATGGCAAGAACAGTTTTTGCCATAAACTATCTCAGAGTTTTCTTTTGTCTTTTTGGAATTTTCTCCTACCTTCCATTTTTTTCTGGATCAACAACTGATTAAGAAAAAAAGGGAGAAGGAAAACCCAGTCAGGGTTATGGGGCAAGAATTCCTTTTCCAAGTAGCAAAATATGAATATCACACTAGCTTATCACCATTCTATGTGGTGCTTTAATCTGATGCTGATCATAATGTCATTGTGCAATGCCAATCAGCATTGGATTGCTTCACTTCCCTGATTGAACACTTGTGAATGTGTCAATTCTAAAGAAGAGACAGCCTCGGAGAAACATCATCCATGGAAATCATGTTTGAGTGAAAGAGTCCTATTTGTATGCAAGTGAAGAGGTAGGTACAGCTGGAGAATGAAATATAAGCTTTTTACCTCTCAGCAAATATTTGAAAGGGATTACTAGAAACAGAGAAAGGGAAGCATAAGGATATCAGACATTAGAATGATTGAAAAGAGTGATTTTTTTTTTTTACTTTGAATTTTCAATTACACTACACCCATAACCTTCGTGTTAGCACATCTCATGTCATAAAGAGCAAACGAACTACGATGAGATTTAGTTTGGGTTTCAAACTCTGCGTTCGACACCTTGCCATTATAGAACTTTAGGTTATATTTTTAATAAATTGATAGATTGAATAATTGGTAAATTACTAAATCCAAAAAAGACCTTTGACCTTTTTGCCTGTTACTTAAGAAATGTTTGACATGGGAAAAGCAATTTTATCAGAAGAAATGTAGCAGAATGCTCAAACATAGTCATTAGAATTTGGAGCAATATGCGTCTGGATGCTATCCTTAGGCAAGCACCAATTACTCTGGCTCTATCCCGGATGACCCAAGGGGCCTGTAGCCTCCTCACTTAGTATGTTCCAACCTGAATTCCTAGGAGAACACAATGTAACAGTATTTTAGAACTTGTCGTCTGATTAAGGACAGTAGCTGGAAAGTTCTATATAGAACATCTGCCCCATTTATTCCTTTTCCCCTCCTCTTTCTCCTTTTCTTCATCCTTCTTTTTCTTTACCCTCCTTCTCTCATGGATCCTTCTATATAACTCTGACTATTTGTTAACTAGATGCAAAAGACACCTCCCCGAAAGTTATTCCCTTTCGGTGTGTTCAGGTATTTACATAAATGACTTATATTCAAAGACTGAACTCTCTATGCCCTGTAAATCAGACTATTTCCTTCCAATTTTTAGAACAACTATTTACACGTAAAAAAGTACAAAATAATTTTCATATATATTTTTGGTTGACTCTATTAGGATTTTTATAGTTTAATCCTTTAAAAAAATTTTTAATTTTGTCAGTATACATATTTTACTGTAATGTGTAAAAGATTTATTTTTATTTTAAATAAATTACATAAAACTTATCATTTTAACATTTTTAAGTGTACAAGTCAGCAGCCAGAAGCATATTCGCAATGTTTTTGTTTCAACTTGTATTTTAAATATAGAGGTACATGTACAGATTTATTACATGGGAATATTGCATGATGCTGAAGTTTGGAGTATGGATCTTGTCACTCAGGTAATGAGCATACTACCCAATAGGTAGTTTTTTAACCCAACCTCACCTCCTTGACCCTCTAGTAGTCCACAATGTCTATTGTTCATATATTTATGTCCATGTGTACTCGATCTTTTGCTCCTACTTATAAAAGAGAACATGTGGTATTTGACTTTTCTGTTCCTGCATTAATTTGCTTAAGATTATGTCCTCCCAGGTAGATCACCTGAGGTCTGGTGTTTGAGACCAGCCTGGCCAACATGGCAAAACCCTGTCTCTACTAAAAATACACACACACACACACACACAAACACACACACAAATTAGCCAGGTGTGGTGGTGCGCACTTGTAATCCCAGGTACTTGGGAGGCTGAGGCAGAAGAATCACTTGAACCCAGGATGCAGAGGCTGCAGTGAGCTGAGATCGTGCCATGGCACTCCAGCAACAGAGCGAGACTCCATCTCAAAAAAGAAAAATAATAATTATGTCCTCCAGCTTTATACATGTTGCTGCAAAGGGCATGATTTCATCCATTTTAAATGGCTGTGTAGTATTCTATGGTATATATTTACCATTTTTTTAAATTAAGTCTACCACTGATGGACATCTGGGTTGACTCTATGTGTTTGCTGTTGTGAATAGTGCAGCAATGAACATATGAATACATGTGTCTTTTTGTAGAATAATTTATTTTCTTTTGGGTATATACCCAGTAATGGAATTGTGAGGTTGAACGATAGTTCTGTTTTAAGTCCTTTGAGAATCTCCAAGTTGCTTTTCACAATGGCTTAAATAATTTACATTCCAACCAACAGTGTATAAGCATTCTCTTTTCTCTGCAGCCTTGCCAGCATTTGTTGGTTTTTTTTGACTTTTTAGTAATAGCCATTCTGACTGATGTGAGATCACATCTCATTGCGGTTTTGATTTGCATTTCTCTGATGATTAGTGATGTTAAGCATTTGTTCATACATTGATAGGCCACTTGCATGTCCTCCTTTGAGAAATGTCTGTTCATGTTTTTTGCCCATTTTTTAATGGAGTTGTTTTTGCTTGTTGATTTGTTTAAGTTCCCCATCGATTCTGGTTATTAGGGTCTTTTTTTTTAATCCCTAGCTGTGGATATTTTCTCGCATTCTGAAGGTTGTCTGTTTGCTCTCTTGATAGTTTTTTTTTTTTTTTTTCCTTTTTTTGCTTCGCAGAACACTTTAGGTTAATTAGGTCTCACGTGCTGACTTTTGTTTTTGTTACTTTGCTTTTTGAGGACTTAGTCAAAAGTCCTTTGCCCAGGCCAATGTCAAGAGGAGTCTTTTCTAGGTTGTCTTCCATGGATTTTTATAGGTTGAGGTCTTACATTTAAATCTTTAATCCATTTTGAGTTAATTTTTGTATAGGGTAAAAAGTAGGGGCCCAGCTTCAATCTTCTGCATATTGCTAGCCACTTATCCCAGCACCATTTATTGAGTAGGGCGTCCTTTCCCCATTGCTTATTTTTGTTGGCCTTGTCAAAGATCAGATGGTTGTAAGTTTGTAGCTTTATTTCTGAGTTTTCTGTTCTGTTCCTTTGGTCTATGTGTTTGTTTTTGTACCAGTACCAAGCTGTTTTGGTTGGCATGGCTTTATAGTATAGTTTGAAGTTGGGTAGTGTGATGCCTCCAGTTTTGTCTATTCAGGCTCCTTTTTGGTTCCATATGAATTTTAGAACAGTATTTTTTGTTTCCTAATTCTGTGCACAATGACATTGGTAGTTTGATGGGAATAACACTGAATTGGTAAATTGCTTTGGGCAGTATGGTCATTATTATTATATAGATTCTTCCTATCCATGAGCATGGAATGCTTTTTCATTTATTTGTGTCATCCCTGATTTCTTTCAGCAGTATTTTGTAGTTCTGTAGAGATCTTTTACATCTTTGGTTGGCTGTATTCCTAGGTATTTCATTTTGTTTGTGGCTATTGTAAGTGGGATTGTGTTCTTTATTTCACTCACAGCCTGAATTCTTTATTTGCTATTGTATATGTTTAAGGTATACAACACAATGCTTTGATATACATTATCATAGTAAAATCATGACTACCATCAAGCAAATTAAGATATCCATCACTTCACATAACTCCCTTTGTGTGTGTGGTAAAAGCACATAAAATCTACTCTCTTAGCAATTTTTCAGTACACAATGCAATATTATTAACTAGCGTTCTCATGCTGTTCATTAGATCTCTAGAATTATCTATCTTACATGATTGAAAATTTGTGTAGTGGCAGTCAATTCACTACATTTATTTAAATGGTGCTACTGTAATAAAGAATAAAAATTTATTTTATATCAAACATAGAAATGCATTAAAATTTAACTTTTTTGGTCTTTAAGGATTACTTTAAACAAAATCTAAAAGTTTCCTTTATAATGCAGCTAGAAGATGGGGAAGTCACAGAATGACACGAGGGGACGTGGTAAATCTTTACTGAGTCCTACACAAGAGTACATGCTAGGATCTGCCATAGAGATAACTCATAATTCTCTAAGCATTTCATATACTTTCTTTGTATTTTTATTTCCTCTGTGTGGAATACTTATTTACTCACTTGGTAAACTTCTACTCATTCTCCAATAGCAAGAATAAACATTATCCAATTTTCTAACCCCAAGAAAAATGAAGAGCATCTTTTTCAATTATCCCACAGCATTTTTATGCCACTTAAATGTTGGTTACTTATTGAATACTAGTTATTATTGTACATGCCACTCATGTACAATTTATAGTTCAGCCTTCCCCACAGAGTAGTAGGTAATAAACAAGTGAGATAATATATGAATAATAGGAATAGATTTCACTATCGACAAAGTATAGATTATCATTTTTTAGTAAATCTTTTATATCTGAAAAAATGGGGCTTTTTAATTTAAACCCATGCTTTATCTAAGTATCCTGATATATTATGAAGCCAAATATTCTAAAAGCTAAGAATCATTAGTTTTCATGAAGTTTTTTTTCCAAAAAAAATTTATTGAGATATAACTTACATACTATAAAAGTAACTCCTCTAATATATACAATTCAGTGGTTTTTAGTATATTCCCAAAGTTGAGCAATCATTACCACTCCCTAACTCCAGGTAATTAGGAATTTTAATAGATCTTGGATGATTCATATTAATCATCCAAAAAAATAAATTTAGTGCTCATTAGTAGCCACTGTGTTTCCTCCATTCCCCAGACTCCAGTAATCACTACTTTTTGTCTCTATGCACTTGCCTATTCTGTACATATCATATAAGTGGAACCATATGCTATTTGGCCTTTTGTGTCTGACTTCTTTCACTTATGATAATACTTTCGAAGTTCATCCATGCAATAGCATGAATCAGTACTTTATTTCTTTTTATGGCTAAAAATTTTGAATATATATATGTATATATTCCACATTTGGTTTATTCATTCGTCAGTTGTTGGACATTTGAACTTTTTCCATTTTTTGGCCATTATGACTAATACTGCAATGAACATCCATGTACAAGTTTTTGTGTGGATGTATGTTTTCAATCCTTGGAATGGATTTCACGAAATGTTTACCCTCGGAATAAAGAGGGATTAAATGATATTTGGTATTTTTTGGTATAAGTTTATGAAAATATATAAGCTTAACAACATATAATTCTTTCTATTAAAAAGATGCTAAAAATTAAAGTTGATTTTAATTAAACTGTACTAGCATGGGATTTTGAAAACATAATCCAAAGATTTCTGAATACTGAGCAGATCAATGAAAATACATCTTCCCTAGCTATATGTAAAAAAGATGATACCTCAAATATACTGAAATATATAAAGAGAAAAAATAATTCTCTTCTTAACAGGATATACTTCTATGTTAAAATAAAGAAAGCAAATATTCATTCAAACATTTATTGATTTCATATTATATATGAGACATATATAGGTAGAGAGTAATTAAAGGTTAACAAGATAGAATCCTTGTTCTTAAGGAGCTTAAAGTCTAAGTGAAGATAAATTATCAAAACAAGCAGTGGATGTATAGTGTGTTCAGCTGGTACAAACACAGAGCTGTGAAAATTCAGAGAAGAGAGCTTATACTTTAACTTGCAATGACTAAATGCAGAATGAAGTTATAATTGTATATTAGTGGGAAGTACCAACATAAGGTAGTTGGCAGTGACCAGTAGATATGTGGGATAGGGATCAGAGTGGGAGTCACATATAACAGTCGTTTTTGTGTAAAGGAAATGAGCATCATAGTGGATGCAATCTTTAAGGAAGAGAAAAGAAAAGAAAATTAAATAACATCAAAGATGGAGCTTTTTGAGTACCTACAAATAGACTCTAGAAAGAGGAGGAGCAAGTAAGAAAAAGAGAAAAGTTAGTCTGGGAAAGAATAAAATAGACAAAGACGCATGTTCCAGGAGAGCGATGACAGAGTTCTGAGTTTCAAGGTGAGAAAAAGGCAACACACGCATGCCTGCGTGCACACTCACACCCCCGCCACACACACATACACATACTTCCTTTTAAAATACATTACGCTTCTTATGAGCCAGCATTGTGCAAGGCATAAGGGAAAATACACAGGAAAGATAAAATCAGGCTTCCACACTCAAGGCAATTATGATTTAGGCCAGAATACATATAAAAACAAACATCAAGCAATATAAATTACCATAAAATTTAGTACTAAATTATATGTAGGAACTACATATGTTACAGAAGCATGGAGAATAAGATTAATGAGAATTGGTGTATTTAGGTAAAGTATATTAGTTAAGATTGTTTTCTTCAGTATTTAGTAGAAAGCTGACAAACTGACAAGTTTCTGCAATAAAATTATTTATCATAAGAACTCTATTTAGACAGGTCAGGGTTGGTTAAACAGCATGACTTTTAATAAAAATCTTTACAATTCTCTTGTTCTTTCTTTTTTGTTTACAAGATGGCTGGGGAAATGCATTCATTAAGTTCCACACTGTCTTTCTGTAAAAGAAGGAAACATAGGAGCTGCATGCTTTTATAGTAAGAGAAAGAAATCTCAGAAACTTAGCAGAGGGCTTCTTCCGCCTCATTGGCCATGTCACATGGCACTCTTTGGAGCAAGGAAGCCTGTGACAGTAAACATCTGGCAAAGGGGATGCCATGTTTGGCTTTCACAAATCATAACCACCCACTGAGGCTGTAGGAGGGTCTTGCTTTCCTAAAGATTGGAGAATGTCTGCAAGGTTACCTAAACATGAAATGAGGAGTCTATTAGTAGGGAGGAAAAGGTAGCCTTTGGGAATGGTATTTGCCTCAGAATGCTAAAGGGAATTCTGAACTTGGAAATTTGTTAAATGAATGATAAAATGGTGAGTATTTTAGGTGAAAGTATAGTATAATCAGAAGCCCCAGCCACCCATGCCTTGGAGATTGATAACACTTCTATCAGGAACTCCTAGTGTTTCTTATATTAGAACTGGCTCCTCAAAGAGATGTGAGAAGTGGCAATAACATTAAATCTCTTGTGAGGTCAGCTGCACTCAGTTAATTATCAACATTTTGGCAGAGACGCGGGGAGAAGAGAAGAAAAGGTAGCTGCTAAAATTGGAAAAGAAGAAACTAATTTATTTTTGCTCTTTTAACTTCTTCCTCTTTATAGCCAGTTATTACTCAAAAATAGAAATTTGTAATAATATTATTGACTAACATGTGAGTATCATAGTGCGGAAAACAACAAAAATGTATCAATTCTCTTCTTGGAAGAAAATGCACGAGTAAGCCCATAACATCTATTTTCTGCTCATAGGACACATTTTTTTTTTTAACCTCATGACAATAAATGATACTGGAATATAAGACTTTGTGCAGAGACCAATCCATTCTCATAAAAATATCTCATTGAAGTACATCAACAAAATTATCAAAAGTTCAAGCAGAGAATTCAGTTTGAGACTTAGGACAATGCTCAATGCAGGGAAGCATGTTAAAGAATATATTTTAAAAAGGATTACATGGCCTTAGCTTGAAATAGGCATAACCTTAAATAAAGTAGTGTGTTTAGATGAGTAGTACTCAAAGTTTGTGCATATCTAAATTTTTTTAAGCCGCACATGCATTCTAAATATAAAGTAAATAAAAATAAATGCAAATATAAGTCAATATTTTCTGCATGGCTCTCTTGGGTATATGCACACATGTTGGAGTACATTGGTCTAAATACAAAACAGCTTGCAGCTTGTTTAGTATTACCATATGGTCAATAGGATCCTTGATCACCAAGTGATCTCACCCTCTTTTAATTACAATAACGCTTTTATACGTTTCATATACCACTTAGTACTGTTAATTATTTGCATAATTGGTTCATCCCTTTATTAAACTATATATTTCTTTGGTGTAGTCCCTAAACTCTTAGCTGCATCCTCTCCAGAAATCTTATTCTTTCTTTCTCTATTTTATATATTTCTCTATTTTTATAAACAATCTTTATTGAAAAATAATTGACAAAAATTATATATCTTTAATGTAATCTTTTGACATATGTATACATAGTGAAATAATTATCACAATGAACCTAATTAATGTATCAATCACCTCACATAGTTGCAATTGTGTGTGTGCATATGTGTGTGTGTGTGAGAGAGAGAGACAGAAACACTTAAGACCCACCCTCTTAGCAAATTTCAAGTACACAATACAATATTGTTAGCTATACTCACACTGTTGTACGTTAGATCTCCAGTACTTATTCACCTTGCATAACTGAAACTTCTATCCCTTGAGGAACTTCTCATTTCCCCCAACCCTTCTCTATTTCACTTTGAAACACAATTATTTATTTGCATGATTATTTCCCTACTGTGCTCCAAAATCTTCGGAGCATTTTATCTGTGTAATATCTGTCTTTAGTATATACTGGCTGCCCATAAGAATTACCTGCAGCTTTGAAAAAAAAATGATGCAGAGGCCCCATCCAGAACAATCAAATCATAGTTTAGGATAGTGTCTTACACACTATAAGTTGTTCATCATATTTGAAAAATGAAAGAATAAATTAAACTTGGCTTTCTTGTTCTTTTTGCAGTATCGTATTTTCCTGTGATTTCTATTATTGTATCAGAAGAATGGATGATAAATTATCATTATGAGAAAACTTATAATGTACAGAGCATTTTATAGCATTGATATACACATTAATATTTCTTTCATACCAATTTTGCAGGTTTTTTGACCTATGAACTGAATGTATACAATTTATACTTTAAAATTTTTGTAAAATGTTGCTTTAAAGCTGATAAAATAAATATCCCTTACAAATATATATGAAGAAAACAAAAATAAATATAGCATTTGAATACACATTTGAGATAGATGAAATGTATATATAGTGATGAATGTACTAGATGTACAATATGTATGTCAAGAAACTACCTGCCTTGGAATACAAACTACAAATAATTAAATGCATCAATACTGCATTATGACATTTATACGAATCACATTTTGGTTATTATTTTGTGTTAATTCATATGGAGACAATGGTATGTGAGGAAAAGAAAAATGTACATTGTTTTCTTCTAATGAGGTAGAATGCTTATTCTGTTAAGAAAGCATTTTCTCTACTCCATTTATGTAGCCTTAATTTTTCCATTTTACTATCATTTTCTATAAAAAAGTAACTATATTTTTGATAGGAATCTGTTAGTATATATTCACTATAAGGGTATCCGCCATTTTTATTCAACATTTACAAAATATAATTCAGGTTATATGGTGATTATAAACACTATGAAATGGAAACAACCTTAAAAAGAAGATCAACATCTTTTTAGAAATAAAAACCCAAAAGGTTTTAGCCCAGCTTAATGTAATAATCTTTTCAAATTTGATTTTTGTGAACTGAACAAAGTTGATCAGTATTTTTTTTAATTGAAAGAAAGCTAAAACTACCAATTGTAGGAAAACATTAAGCAGAGACACATTACCAGTTCAAAATGGTGTTGTCTCAACTGAGTAAAAATGCTGCATGCAATGAAAATCCTCAGTAATTCAAAGTAGAGCCAGTTAATAGAAATAAAATTATTAGCTTTATGGCAAGTTTTAAAACTTTTAACTGTTGATTTTTTAATAGAAGTATAAAATGAAAATATTTTTATAGACCAATTTTTAACTGGTTCTTGTTGAGGCTATTCTGGTATTTGCTGAGGTATTAACACTGAATTTATTATTAATTTGCCTCTATAGTTCAAGGAGTATGCCTGCGGATACTGGAACTAAGTTTGGATAGAAAACAATAAATAATAAATAACAACAAGAATAATTTGCATTTCTCTAACATCCTCTAGCTGTGGAAGTCAAAGTGGTTCACAATCATTAATTAAGCTTCACCAGGTTCCAGCAAGGGAGGCAAATAATGTGGTCCACATGGGAAAAACAAAGAACTTAAAAGTTGAGTAACTAGGTGAGGGTCACATATAAGTTAATTACAGATTTAGACATATTCCCTATGGTCTCTCACATCCGCAAATCGCTTTTCAACTTTTGATTGCATTTTTCTTTTTTTTTATATTGAGATTCCCACGTTTAAGAGAAAAAATTTTCTAACCATATTTAGCTGTCAAAAATCACTGAGCTACAAATTTGGAAACTTAGCATTCTTGAAATTTTATTTTGTATGTAATGTGCAACATACCAGTTTCCATGGCTACTGAAAAGTATGCCATTATTCACTACTCTGTAAATGATTGGCTCTGAACTCAAAAGAGAACCAACACTCAAAAAAAAAAAAATAGATTAATCATGTTTTTCATGTTACTATTGCCAATGAGCTCTGCACTTGTGAAGGAGTTGAAACGAACAGGAACACAAACACAAACTCCTTGGCTTTAAAAAGCCAAGGAGATATTTAACAGTCTAAATTTTAATTTACTGGATGACTCTGCCAACATATATTTAATATGTTTCATACATTTCATATTCAGGTACTAAGTGCTAGTCTTCTGAGCTGGTCAAATATAAATAAAATATGTAAATGAGTAATTTATTTATACTTATTTTGGGGTGAGAGATAGTCCTTAGTTAAGACACCACCTTTAAATTTTTTTTAACCATGGGTGTTGAATTTATCCTTAAATGGGGAATTAGTGTGACTAAGAGTAAGGAGGAATTACAGTTGAAGTGAGAAATGTGGTTACTTTTGATTTTGCAATTTGGTCCCTACTGATACATTCTATAATGTCAAATAAGCACCTGAACATAACAAAAAACTCTAAAAATGTCAAAATCATTAGACATTTATGTTTATTTATGTTTTAGTGTTTTATAGCTAGGCTGAGTAAGCTAACTCAATTAGAGCGTGATTGCTAAATGGGCTGATTTATTTATCCCAATACAATATTCTGTTCTAAAACTGAGATCAACATAAGCCCAGCCACCTGCATTTGGTATGAAATATTTGGTAAATGAGAGCCTGAATAAGTGTGTGAGGTGCTTTGAAAAGACAGTTCTCGAAGTTGTGAAAACGTAATTTAGGCTGGTCTAGCCATCTTTCTATATCTGAAATGCCTGTATTTTCTTCAGGGTAGAAAATTATGATCATAGATAAATGAAAGTTACAATTTTAAGGTTTTTACCAAAAGACAAAAAATGAATGGGGTAGTGGAAGACTGATAATGCTTATTATCAAGGCAGAGTCAAAATGATACAAAATTTAGTACTGAAATGGGTGAAAAGAGCAGCAGATAGTTTAAAGAAGCAAAAGTAAAGGAAGTTAGCAAAAAGTTAGAGAGAGAGAGAGAGAGTTCAAGACAGTTTCCACATGCCCATTCCATTAAGTAAGTTTTCAGCTCTTACGCTAATGATAAACTCCTAAGATGTTTCAGGGAAAAAACAGCTTCTGAGACTTCTGACACTTTTTTCTTCTAATACATACTAAATAAATATAAATTAAATTAAAACAAAATATATGAATAAGTTAGAAATGTCTTGAGTTGCTTAAAAACTTTGAAGACAGCAGACCTGAATTCTTATGTTCTATTCATTCTAATTGTCACTGGTGAAAAATATACCAGAGGATTCTCTGGATAATTTCTCCAATAATAAACAAGGAAACAGACCAATATTCTCACAATGCCAACATACACATAAACACAAATATCCTCACAGATTTAATACTTCATGCATATCTAATTAAGAATCAACATAGCTAAATAAATATCTGTCAAACAAATTGTACAATATTTATAATTACTATGATTTCAAAAGATGTCATAATATTTTCTAAATGGATTTTAGCTCTAACATATATAATGTTTCCTCCAAAATAAATCTCTAATTTTTGTAGACATCAATGAACATACGTTTTCAAGGAATATTTAATTAAAGCTGAACAGTGTTCCCTAAGTGGCAATGGGTAATGTCATTGATCTCACTTAAGTTCCAGTTTGAAATTCACACGGTTTTTTCTGGTTTAAACATTTGTATACCTGTTTCAGCAATGAACATACTGAAGTAGTTAGAATATATTTCATCATGTATTATCACATAACTTAAATTGGTAAACTAATTAGATATTGTTGAAATTCAAGAAATGCTGCAAATAATGCATAACTTTCTTTTTTCTATTGAGATTTAATTGACAAATAAAAATTTTATACAGTTAAGGTATATAATGTAATATTTTAATATGTAAACACACTGTGAAATGATTACCCAAATCAAGGTAATTAACATATCAATCACATCACATAAGGATGTGTGTGATGATTAATACTGAGTGCCAACTTGATTGGATTGAAGGATGCAAATTGTTGTTCCTGGTTGTGTCTGTGAGGGTGTTGCCAAAGAAGCTTAACATTTGAGTCAGTGGACTGGGAAAGGCAGACTCACCCTCAATCTGGGTGAGCACAATCTAATCAGCTTCCAGCAAGGCTAGAACAAAAGCAGACAGAAGAAAAGCCTGTATCTTTCTCCCACGCTGGATGCTTCCTGCCCTCGAACATCAGACTTCAAGTTCTTCAGCTTTGGGATTCAGACTGGCTTCCTTGCTCCTCAGCTCACCCATTGGCCTATTGTGAGAACTTGTGATCAACTTAGTTAACACTCCTTAGTAAATTCCCCTTTATATATACATCTATCCTATTAGTTCTGTCTCTCTAGAGAACCCTGACTAATACAATGTGTGTGGTGAGAACAATAAGATCTAATGTCTTAGCAAATTTCACGTTTACAATACAGCATTATAAACTGTAGTTGCCATGTCATACACTAGATTCCCGGTAATTATTCATCTTATAACTGAAAGTTTGCACCTTTTGACCAATATCTCCCGATGTCCTCACCCGCTGGCCCCTATCAACCACCATTCCCTCTCTGCTTCCGTGAATTCAACTTTTTTAGATTCCATGTATAGGTGAGATCATGCAGTATTTATTTGTCTTTCTGTGTCTGGCTATTTCACTTAGCATGATGTCATCTAGGTTCATCAATGTTGTTGCAAATAGCAAGACTTCTTTCTTTCTTTTTTCTTTTATTGCTTTGCATCTGTTGCAAAATGCTTACAATAAACATTTAATATTTTATTGTGTGTGTATGTACATATGTGTGCCTGTTTGTATTTCACATGCATTTTTTTCTATCCATTTATTTGTTGATAGCCATTTAGGTTGTTTCCATATTTCATCTCTTGTAAATATTGCTGTAATGAACATGGAGGTGCAGGTATCTCTTTAAGATACTGATTTCATTTCCTTTAAATATATATTCAGTAGTGGGATTGCTTAATTATATTGCTCAGTTTTAATTTTATGAGGATTTTGCATACAGTTTTTTATTACAGTTGGACACCAAGGGTTGTGTTTTCTCTGCAACCTTGCCAACACTTATATTAAAAATAAAAACCATTTACTTTTGGTCTAAGGGTACATGTACAGATTTGTTATGTAGAGAAAACTCATATCATGGAGATTTGTTGTATAGATTATTTCATCACCCAGGTAAAAAGCCTGGTATCCGATAGTTATTTTTTTCTGATTCTCTCCCTCTTCCCACCCTCTATCTTCAAGTAAGCCCCAGTGTCTATTGTTCCACACTTTGTGTCCATGTGTTCTCATCATTTAGCTCCCACTAAACATGTGGTATTTGGTTTTCTGTTCCTGCATTAGTTTACTAAGGATAATGGCCTCCAGCTTCATCAAGTCCCTGCAATGGACATGATCTTGTTCTTTGTTATGGCTGTATAGTATTCCATGGTGTAAATGTACCACATTTTCTTTACCCAATCTGCCACTGATGAGCATTTAGGTTGATTCCATGTCTTTGCTATTGTAAATAGTGTTGCAATGCACATACATGTACATGTGTCTTTATAGTAGAATGATTTTTTTTTTTTGGGTATATACTCAGTAATGGGATTGCTAGGTCAAATAATACTTCCGTTTTTAGCTCTTTGAGGAATAGCCACTGCTTTCCACAATGGTTGAACTAATTTACACTCTCACCAACAGTGTATAAGCGCTTCCTTTTCTCCCCAACTTTGCCAGCATCTGTTATTTTTTGACTTTTAAAAAATATAAGCTGTTCTTACTGATGTGAGATGGTATCTAATTGTGGTTTTGACTCACATTTCTCTAATGATCTGTGATATTGAGCCCTTTAAATATGGTTGTTGGTTGCATGTATGTCTTCTTTTGAAATTTGTATGTTCGTATTTTTTGCCCACTTTTTAATGGGGTTGTTTGTTTTTTCTTATAAATTTAAGTTCCTTGTGGATACTGCATACTAGACCTTTGTTAGACGCATGGTTTGCAAAACTTTTCTCCCATTCTGTAGATTGTCTGTTTACTCTGTTGATAGTTTCTTTTGCTGTGCAGAAGCTCTTTAGTTTAATTAGATTCCACTTGTCAATTTTTGCTTTTGTTGCAATTGCTTTTGGTATCTTGATTGTGAAATCTTTCCCACTTATTTTGTTTTTATCTTTTTGTTAATAGTCTACTAACCATGAGGCAATATCTCATTATGGTTTTGATTTGCATTTCCTTGATTATTGGTGATTTTGAGCACTTTTTCTTATACCTGTTAGCCCATTAGCTTCTTTTGAAATATCTTTATTTAGTTCCTTTTCCCATTTGTTAATTGGGTTATTTGTTTTTTTTTGCTATCAGCTTGCATGAGTTTCCTGTATATCTTGGACATTAACCCTTATCAGATATATGGTTTGAAAATATTCTCTCCCATTCCATAGGTTGCCTTTTTATTTTATTCATGGTTTCCTTTTCCATACAGAAGATTTTTTAGTTTGATGTAGTCTGCTCATTTATTTTTGCTTTTGCTGCCCATGCTTTTGGTGTCATATCCAAGAAAATGATTTCCAAAACCAATGCATCCAGGAGCTTTTTCTTTATGTTTTCTTCTAAGAATTTTTATGGTTTTACAGTTTTAGATCTTACACTGAAGTCTTTAATCCATTTTGAGTTAATTTTTTTTGTTTGTATAAAATAGGGATCCAGTTTCTTTTTTCTTTTTTTTTTGCATATGGATATGCAGTGTTTTCAACACCATTTATTGAAGAGACTATCATTTTTCCAATGTGTATTCTTTGGGTCCTTGTCAAAGATTAGATAGTTGTGTATGCATGGGTTTACTTCTGGGCTATCCAGTCTGTTCCATTGGACTGAGTGTCTGTTTTTATTCTGTTACCTTACTGTTTTTGTTACTATAATTTTATAATTAAATTTGAAATCAGGAATTGCAATGTCTTTTGTTTTTTCTTCTTTACTAAGATTGCACTATTTGGAGTCTTTTGTAGTTCTATAGGAATTTTAGAATTATTTTCTCTATTTCTGTGAAAAATGCCATTGCAATTTTGATAGGGATTGCATAATATGGGCACTTTCACATTATTAATTCTTCCAATGCCAAAACATGGGACAGCTTTACAAGTGTTCATGTCTCTTAACTTTTTTCATCAATGTGCTCTAGTTTTTAGGTGTAGGTCTTTCACATCCTTGGTTATATTTATTTCTCAGTATTTTTTTTCTTTTTGATGCTATCGTAAATGAAATTGTTATCCTAATTTCTTTTTCAGATAGTTTATAGTTAATATATAGAAACAATTAAATTTTATATGTTAATTTTGTGCCCTAAGAGTTTGCTAAATTCATTTACTCACTCCAATAGTTTTTTGTTGGAGTCCTTACAGTTTTCTACATATAGGACCATGTTATTTGTTAACAGAAATAATTTTACTTCTTTTCCAGTTTGGATGCATTTTATTTATGGGCTTGTAATATGCAGCATTTAGTATGTTGAGGTACTTTCCTTCTATATCTAGTTTACTGAGAAAGTGTTTATTATGAAAGGAGATTGATTTTTGTGAATTGCTTTTTATGAATCTAATGAGATGATCTTGTGGTTTTTATTCTGTATTCTATTAATGTGGTATATCACATTTATTGTTTTGCACATGTTGAACTATCCTTACATGCCAATATAAATTGGTTATAATTATTTTAATGTGCTGTTGAATTTGGCTTGCTAGTATTTTCCTTAGAATTTTTGCTATGTTCATCCTTGTTCATTGGCCTATAACTTTATTTTCTTGTAGTGTCTTTAACTGGCTTTTGTATAATGGTAACGCTGGACTAATAAAATGCATTTGGAAATTTTCTCTCTTCTTCAGTTTTTTGAAAGAGTTTGAGAAGGATTGATATTAATTCATCTTTAAATATTTGTTAGAATTCACTTGTGAAGCCATCTGTTCCTGGTCTTTTCTTTTCGGAAGATTTTGTTAATTACTGCATCAATCTCCTTATTATTGATCTGTTTACATTTTCTATTTATTCATAATTCAATCTTGTAGGCAGTTATCCATTTATTTTAGCTTATCCAATTTGTTGACATGTAATTATTTACAGTAGTCTGTAATGATCCTTTGTATTTCTGTGGTATCAATTGTAATGTCTGCGCTTTCATTTATTTGAGTTCTCTTTATCTCTTTCTTAGACTAAAGATTTGTTTATTCTGTTTATTTTTTTCAATGATTTCTTGATCATTTCTATTGTCTTTCTAGTCTTTATTTAATTTTATTTCTACTCTAATTGTTATTATTTTCATAGTTTTGCTACCTGTCAACTTAGTTTGTTCATCTTTTTTTTAGTTCCTTGAGGTGTGAAATTAGGTTGTTTAAGATCTTTCTTTTTTCTTAAGAGAGGCGTTTATCACCATGAACTTCCACATAGAGCTGCTTTTGCAGTATTCCATAAGTTTTTATATATGGTTTCCAATTTTGTTTGTCTCAATATATTATTTTATTTCCTTTTCAGTTGTTTCTTTGACTCATTGGTTATTCAGGAGAGTGTTGTTTTCTGAATTTTCCGATATTATCACCTTATTGATTTTTAGTTATAACATGGTGGTCAGAAAAGATATTCAATATGATTTCAGTCTTCTTAAATATGCTACGATTTGTTTGTGGTCAAATGTATATTCTTTCCTGGGGAATGTTCTGTGTGTGCATGGAAAGGATGTCTTTTCTGCTGCTATTGGATGGAATGTTCTCTACATGTCTGTCAAATCCATTTGATCTGTATTGTTCAAGTGTATTGCTTACTTATTGGTTTTCAGTCTGGATATTCTATCTGTTGGTGAAAGTGGAGTATTGAGTCTCTTGCTATTATTACATTGCTGTGTATTTCTTCCTTCAGTTTTAATATTTGCTTTGTATATTTGGTTGCTCCCATATTGGGTGCATATATATATATATATAATTATGATATCTTCTTTATGAATTGATCATTTTGTTTTTATATAGTGACCTTTTTTGTCTCTTGTGACACATTTTGACTAAAAGCCCATTTTGTCTGATATAAGTATAGCCACCCCTGCTCTCTTTGGTTACCATTCGCATGGACTGTCTTTTTCCATCTCTTCTCTTTTTGAACTGTGTGTGTTCTTAAAGCTAAAGTGAGCTTCTGGTAGGCAGCATATTGTTGGATCTTGTTTATTTTATTTATTCTGCCACTTTATATCTTTTGGTTAGACAGTTTAATTCATTATATTTAAAGTAATTATGGATAGGTAAGACATTGGTATTTGTAAGTTATCATTAAGATAGGTAAGGGAAAGGTATTGCCATTTTATTCATTGTTTTCTACTTTATTTTTTATTTGTAATTCATTGGTTCATTTCTTCCTCCCTTGCTGTCTTTTTATTTGTTATTTACTGACTTTTTAGTGGTATATTTTGATGTCTATCTCTTTATCTTCTGTATATCTACTACTAGTGTTTTTGTTTTTTTTCTTTGTAGCGGGAGGAGGTTAGCACCTTCCTTCTATATCTAATTTACTGAGAGAGTGTTTATTATGAAAGGAGGCTGAATTTCATCAAATGCTTTTTATGAATCTAATGAGATGATTTTGTGGTTTTTATTCTGCATTCTGTTAATTTGGTGTATCACATTTATTGTTTTGCGTATGTTGCAAAAGGCTTACATTAAACATTTTATAGTTTTAACAGTCAATTTTAGGCTAATACAATAAACACCATTCAAAAACTCTACATTTTCACCCCTTCCCCACATTTTATGTCACTGCTGTCACATTTTACATATTTTATATTGTATATTTGTTAACAAATTACTGTAGCTGTATTTTAATACCTTTGACCTTAAACTTTTATAGTATAATTAAAAGTGATTTACACATTATCATTACTGCATTAGAGTATTAGAGTATTCTGAATTTGATTTTATATTTACTTTCACCAGAAATTTTTATATTTTCAAATTTCGTGTTACTTAACATTCTTTTGTTTCAATTTGATGAACTCCCTTCTTCATTTCTTATATGGCAGGTCTACTGGTGATGAACTTTCTCAGCTTCTATTTATCTATATTTCTGAAGGGC
Organism: Pongo abelii; assembly: GCF_028885655.2. Classification (NCBI taxonomy): domain Eukaryota; kingdom Metazoa; phylum Chordata; class Mammalia; order Primates; family Hominidae; genus Pongo; species Pongo abelii. The sequence continues at coordinate 121,954,446 of NC_071990.2, read as the reverse complement.
AATTTTGCTGGTGATAGTATTCTGGTTTGAAATAGTTTTTTTTTTTTTTTCACCACAATGAATATATCATCCCACTCACTCCTGGCTTGCACAGTGTCTTCTGATAGTCTTACTGAGGTTTCCTTGGATGTGCTTATCACTTGCTGCTTTCCAAATTCTCTTTCTTTGATTTTGAATATTGATTATATTGCACTTTGGAGTAATCTTCAGGGTGATTTTACTTGATATCCTTTGAACTTCATGAATCTGGACATCTGTATCTCTTGCAAGATTTAGGAAGTGTTCAGCCATTATTCTTTAAGCAAGCTTTCCTCCCCTTTATCTTTTTTTTCTACTGCTGAAAACCCCATAATGTGTATATCTGTTCTTTTGATGGTATTCCATGTGTCCTGTAATCTCTCTTTAACTCTTTTTATTTCTTTTTTCTTTCTGTTTGTCTAACTGGCTAATTTCAAATGACCAGTCTTTGAGTTCGCTGATTCTTCTGCATGACTGTTTGCTGCTGAAACTCTCTGTTAAGCTTTTTGGTTCATTCAGTGCATTCTTCAGCTCTGAAATTTCTGTTTGGTTCTTTATTATCATTTCTGTTTCTTTATTAAACTTCTATTTTTTTGTATATTGTTTTTCTAATTTCACTTAGTAATGAAATTTTAATTTATTTTTAGAAGGGTAACTATTTTAGAAGTGATTATTTAGAAGTGTATTATTAAATTTATATAAATTTGGAATATTCCTAGATATATGATATTTATTTCAATTTTAATAATAACTGCATTGAAAGAACATACTCTTTATGTTTTGGGTCTTTTTTAAAATTTATTGAGACCTTTATTATTTTAATTTATTTTAATTCCTGGTCAGACAATTCATTGATCTCTAGTTGTCCAGATTTGATTGCTGAAGTTTTCTTAGTTTCCTTTGGTGGTGTAATGTTTGCCTGATTCATTGTAATCTATGCAGTCTTGTATTGTTGTCTCTGCATTTGAAGAGATTATACCTCTTCCAGTCTCTATAGAATAGTTTTTGCATGTGTATACCATCTCTGGCTGAATCCGTGAATTGATAGGATTGCTTCTAATATTACAATTGAATGAAATTAAAGCCATATTACATGGCTGTTGCTGTTTCTGCAGTGGGGTTTATAGTCGATGAGCCTGTTACCAGAGGCTAAAGTGGTCATAAGTCCTATCTGGATTCCTCCAGGACCTGGATCAGTAGAGTTGGCACTGAGAGAAGAGTCTACTTCAGGATCTACAGTGAGGTCTGCGAATGGTGCGCCTGTTACAAGGTGTACAAATAGGTGTGGTTCCTGCTGTGTCCCTGAGAAGCTTCCCATCAGATCACTAGGTGTGTCTCGAAGCAGGCAGGACTTGCCTTGGATCATAGCTGAGCAGTCCTGAATTGAACCACAGGGCTGCTTTCAGGCCCACCTAGGTCTGTAGGGATGCACATGGTAGTACTGATGGGTATGCCTCCCTCCAAGTCGCCAGGGAGGCAGGACCACTCCCCGACTATGGCTGAGAGGGGCTAGAGCCTACTTATAGGATCACATCAAGATACAAAGTTGGACCAGAGTCAGTGGGTCTGCCTTTAGGGGCATGGATGGATATGTTCCCATCAGGTTCTTGGTCAGGCAGGACTGCTGGGAAGGTCTAGATCCAGGTTACAAGGCCTCTTTAAGATCTGCAGTCAGATCAAGGCTAGTAGATCTGCCTATAGGAGCATTAGTGGATATTACTCCTATTACTCCTGCGTTCCCTGGCAGATAGTGCTGGTAGCAGGACCAAGGCCAAATGGGGCTTTCGCTGAGTCTGCTCTAAGACAGGGCTGTTTCAGGGTTTGTAGGTGGGGCCATAATTAGTGAGGCTGCCACTAAGGCAGGGGCCTGTATTCTCAAAATGGTCCTTCCTGGTCTTGGGCTCTGCTGGGGTTTCATAAGTTATAACTGGATTCCGAAGTTCCCATGAAGAAAATTTTTCCATGAATCACTGCCAAATTATTGTTACTATGAAGGGAATATGAGTGGAAAAACTATTTGCCATCTTGCTGACACCAAACTCAATGTTACAATGATTTATATTGACTTTTTTATTTTACCTTTGTGATTATTTAGAAGTATATTATTAAATTGGTATAAAATTTGAGTGTTCCTAGATATATGATATTTATTTCAAATTTAATTATACTGTGTTCAGAGAACATACTCTGTATGATTTGGGTCTTTTAAAATTTATTGAGGCCTTTATTATGGTCTACAATATAGTCTATCTTGGTAAATATACTATGAGCATCTGAAAAAAAAACTTCATTTTGCAGTTGGTGGATTATAATTTTGAAAATATCAATTATGTCATGATGATGTTTGGAAATGATTTAAATACTAGAAGTCTTTTGATTTTGTCTAGTTTTTCTAACAATTATTGAGAAATGTGTGTGAAATTTTATATTATGATTGGTTGATGACTTCTCCTTTAATTTTTGTAATAAAGTTTATTTCTTAGAATAGTTTTAAATTTATAGAGAAATAGTAGTGATAATGCAGTTTCATATACCCTACATCTAGTTTCTCCTATTATTGATATCTTAATTTAGTATATTATTTGAAACTCATAAACTAATATTGATACATTAATATTAATTAAAGTTATATTCAGATTTTCTGTGTTTTTACCTATTTTTGTGTGTGTTCCAGAATGCCATCCAGGATACCAAATGTCATTTAGATATTATTTTTCCTTATGCTCCTCTGGCCTGTGACATATTCTCAGACTTTCCTTATTTGTGATGACATTGAGAGTTTTAAGAAATATTGGCTGGGTGCAGTGGCTCACATCTGCAATCGCAGAAATGGGAGGCCAAGGCAGGCAGATTACTTGAGGCCAGGAATTTGAAACCAGCCTGGCAAACATGGCAAAACCCCATCTGTACTAAAAAAATACAAAAATTAGCCAGGTGTGTTGACACATGCCTATAATAACAACAGCTACTTGGGAGGCTGAGGCATGAGGATCCCCTGAGCCCAGGAGGTGGAGGTTGCAGAGAGCAGAGATCATACCACTTCACTCCTGCCTGGGTGACAGCAAGGTTCTGTCTCCAAGAAAAAAAAAAAAAAAAAGAAAGAAAAGAAATATTAGTCAGGTATTTATAGATCATCAATTTTGATTTGTTTTTAAGATATTTTAGATTCGTAGACATTTTATATATTTATATATGTATGTATGTGTATGTATATATACAATACATGTATTCATATGTATGTATGTATGTGCATGTGTGTATCTATATTCATAGTCCTAAATTTAAAAAGTATAAGTTTCCTAGGGAAAAAAAGAGGAAATAAAAACCATGTGAAATTGGGGTAGGTAATAGTGTCTCATAGAGAAGATGAAAACATGAACCATAAAAGACTCTGGGTCCCCTAATTTGTTCCAGACTCCTCTCTCTGAGCCCTCTGGCCTGAAAGAAAGTATGCTTTTATTTCAGAATTTTAGCATCTCGTGCCTTCTTTGTTGTGACTGCAGCTTTTTGTAGAGTGAAGCTGCAAAATACTAGGGTAGAGCTTCACTCTGTACTTACTATAAGTTCCAGATTTGCTTCTTTACTCTCTGCTTACTATAAGTTCCATTATTTTCAGGAAAAATACTAAACATTTTCCTTCCCTTTACATTGTAAGACTCATCAATCCCATTTCCCTAACAAAGATTAATGACAAATATGTAGTTTTTAATTTGAAATATCCCTCATGGAAGAAATTACTTTGAAATGTTTAACTAATTCAGTGTGTAATTTTCTTTTCCACCTCCTGTTAATGAAGTCAGTTTCAAAGTGTTTCTTAAGTGACAACTCACAACCCAAAACTAACTTCCAGCTTATTTATCTGTTTTTCCATTCTTCATTTATGTTACCTTCTGTTTTTACTACCGATCAGCTTAATTTTGTTTCTTCTCAATTTTTGGCCAAACAAAATCTGTTTTTGCTTGTATGTGTTCATTTGTAATTAACATACATAGGTCCTATCTAGAAAAATTACACTTTATAATAATTGGAAAATTTTCTTTTTTGATAGAAAAAAGCAAACAAGGAACCTTCGTTCACTTGGTAGAGGATTCTTGATTTCATTTTGTCAGCAATTTATGACAAATTAACTCTGATGTCAAAACGAATGTGAGGTCAGTAATGAAGGCCTTGCACCAGGATGCTTACATTTGCTTTCACTGATATCTAAGCTTTTCCAGACCATGCTTTTGTAAAAATCATGCTTAGAAATATTGGGATCACATTGTTATGATAATTTCAGCATTGTACTTTTCAAATGAATATGGAATGTCTGCTAACACTCCTATAGTAGCTACTCTTTACAGTGAAACAATACAGTTTAATGAATTTTAGTCCCCATTCACTGAAACACCAAATCATAATCAACTAAAATAATATAGGAGTATATGCATTTTGAAAATAAAAACTACTTTTAAGCAACTGAAGAAATGTTCAGGCACAATTACTGAATGAATGCTACGACAAAAAAGTTGGTATTTTGGCTACAGATATTCCAACTTTTTTTAAGTGTTAATGACTGCCTTATCTGGCTTAGTATCAAATAATGTATTCAAGCTTAATGAGAACATAATAGAAACCTTTAATCTTACCTAACTGAATAAAGGTTGAAAATGAGCAGATAATATAAATGGTACCTACCAGGAAAAGTTTCCTTCAATAATATCACTTATCTGAGTTGTCTGCTCATTACCTATGAAATAACATTAAGTTGAATGCCCAATATGAAAATGAGATAAATGTTTAAATCATAGAAACATAATGTTTAAATCATAGAAATCAAATAGAGCTTTGTCTTCTGAGTTATGAGTCTTACTATCATTGATCATGTCTCATTTCTCATACACCATTATGAGCTCTTAGAGTATGTGTCATTAAGGTGATTTAAGTTAGAGAGTTCAATGAGAGAATACTCAAGCTATAACAAACTATGCTTTGCACTGTTTATCTATAAATGCATGAAAAAAGTCAGTTATAAAGCAATTCCAGTCTCTCATGATTCTCTAAATTCTCTGTGAAGTCATGAAATTTTTTCAAGGGATTTGTTTTCTTTATGCTTGCCTCTTAAATACCAATATTATCTGGAACACATTCTTGTCCCTCTTCATCCATTTCTGTAATAATCCATCTTCCAAATTTCATCTATAAAAAGGCTTCAATTAATGCCAATGTATCTATTTTCTGAGTAACAAACCTTATTTCTGATTGCCCACAGGCTTTTCCACCTCCATGAACTATAGATATCTCAAGATTATCAAATCAACTTGGCCTCATTTTTTTCTCTTCCTATACAACTGAAGCCAGCTCCTAGTCCTCCTGATTATCCTATTTTAGTGACTGTCACCAAAATTCTTCCTGTTACTCAATTGTCAACCTTGAAGTTATCCCTGACTTTTTCTTCTCTCTCATATCCAACTAGTAATAAATTATCTTACTTTGATCACTTAGATACCTCTGAATTATCTCTCCTTTTTCCTATTTCCACTACCATTGTCTTTTCAGTTCTTTAGCCTCCATCACCTGGATTATTGCAACTTAAAGGAATCAGTAACTGTGCCAGTTCATTCATTATATACTAAATATTCATGGAGCACCAACTCTGTTTCAGATTCTGAACAAAGTCTGAGAATAAAATAATGAAACCAACCCTATATCTACCTTCAAGATGAGAGCTTTGTATATGAAAACAATAATTAGGATTTACTGTTCATTGAATAGAAACCGGGCACTTTACATTTAGTATCACCAAACATCACAATGATTCTACAGGGTAGGCAGTATTATAAATCTCTTTCTAAAGGGAGTTTAAATAACGTTCTCTGTTTTAGAGATAACATTCAAACTGTTGTCTGGCTCCAGTGCTTTTTGCTTTTCCACTACACTTCTCAAGTTCAATTTGCAATGCCTGCCTATGCCTTTGTAATTTTGAATAAACCATTCAGGCAGCCTGGCATAATTTTCATCTCACTGGTCAACTCACAAACTCTAATTTGTCCTACCAAACTTAGCCTATGTGTCATGTGCTTTAATTAGCCTTCCATGATTGCACCAGGAAAATTTATATACATTCTTCTAAGTGTGCCCTGGCAATCTGAGCTCGTACCTAGAAGATAAGACATCACACTATATTCCAATTTTGTTCTTGTTTGTCTCACTCTTAATACTGTGAACTCTAGGAAGGCAGAGACATTTACACACTTAATCCTATATTCCTCTCGGCTAGTATGGAGTAGATCTTTAATGAATTATTCCAGCAGAGTTGGAGTCAAGTGAAGCTGTTCTGAAATTCCATTGATCTGATTTTTGCCCACTCTATTGCTTCTTTCTGATTTCATCTCCTGCCCCCTTTTTCTCACCTCACCCCATCCAGCCACATTGGCTCTCACATTCTTTTTCAAACATGCCAAACTCACTCCTGCCTCACTTGTGGCCACAATACTGGCTTTTCCCACTGCCTAGGATAAGTTTCCCCCATTTTTTGATATATTTTTCTTTATCACTCATTCAGGATCTGTTCACGTGTCGCCTTACCAGGAAAACTTTCCTGAAAACCCTATATATCACATCACACTCATGTCTGTCTCTTATTCCTATCTTGCTGTAATTTTATTCTAACAATTTATTATCATCTGGCTTGGAGCGGATTTATTTTTTTGTTTGTTTTATGCTCTGCCTTTCCAACTAGAATGTAAGCCCCACTAAGCAGAGGCTTTGACTGTTTCGTCCACAGCTTATCTCTAAAGTCTGGAATAGTGTCTTGCACATCGCTGGCCTTCAGTAATATTTGTTCAATTAGTGTTAAATAAACATGCAAGATAGGCAGTGAATGTATGTTGTACCATTCATAGTTTATATAAAATGCCCCTCTGCCTTTATCTGTTGACATTATGGTGCTGTCATATGTTCAGTCACCCTTTACAGATATTCCAGCATTTGCTTTCCCTGTTACATTCACTCACATTCCGCAAAAGTCCTCCTAGAGGTGTAAACTCGGCTGTGAAGTCCAAGAAAGCTTTCCTTCAAAACCAAATGTGTGTATCTTATGAGCCAAATGTTACTCAAAAGACTGATTTAGTGGGAATTTTAGAGGAAATGAAATGTCCGTAAAGGCCACTGAGGAAACAGCTGAAGGCAGTCACAAATGTCCCTCACATTAGCCAGATATCATAACAGAAGCAGCATTTCCTTAAGAGAAGGGAAACATGGAAGGAAGACCTTGAAGCCTTATGCTACTTTCTGTTTTTGCTTATCTTCCTACAAATATTGGTCTCAGACTGTAGGTCTAAAGTCCTTTAAGTGCAAACTGTCTGTGATTCCAAGGATATCCGCACATTTTCCCCTATGTGTATGACTGAAGCTTTCATATCTTCTTTAATGGAATAACTTTGTAATTTCTAAATACTACAGCATTTATTATCTGCAATCAGACCAATGCAATCATAAACAGCCATTGTGCTTTTTGTTACATTTTAGCATGTGTCTTATTTACTTCACTAGATTGTGAACTCCAGGGGCAAAAAAAAAAAGTATACTGACTCTCTAACAAACACAGGGATACTGCTGTGCCCCGTGTGCCTCATGTGTTTTTACTTGGTTCCTAATTCTACATGTGGCATAAAAGAGTGGGCAGAAGAGTCTATGATATAAGCTTGGGTTTGCAATATATTGTTCAGGGAAAACCCACATATTACTGTTTTTAGAGGAAATATTTATAATAAAACATTTATTAGTTAATTCACCCATCACACTTAACAAGTACATAAAATTCTCAGATTACATCCTTCAATATTTTCTTGATTGTAAACAAGATTTCATGATCCGTCATTTGTTTAAAATTATTTTTCAAGTCATAAAATTATTCAGAATTGCCATAACTGGAAGTCATCTGTTCAGTTTCACAAAACAGCTTTTCCACTAACCTTTCCGGGAAAACCAACCCTAACCTGGACTAGCCCTAAACAACAGTCCTCTGGCACAAAATCACCTACTATTTGAAAAGTGTCTCACCCCTAATTCTTCTGCAAGTGCAGGCCTCTAATAATTATATGGATAATCATCAACAAAATTCTTCACATTTTAGGCACTATTATCCATTGATTACTGAAACGTAAATTGGAAATTAATTATAGATTCTCATGTTTCTTTTGTTGGCTTTGTTAGATCAACTAAAGAGATGGGTTACTACTTGGCAATGCCATTTTATTCACCCCACTACTGTTAGCAGCATGTTGATGAGGCTCTTTTTTTCAATTATAAAATGCAGAGTGAGATAAGAGAAGGCTGAAGAAGCCTCCTTGCAATAAAACAAATGCAACATATAAATTCTTTGTGATGGATATGGTGCTAAAAGCACAGATGACTAGCCCACATCTATAATTCTATCTCAAATGTATCTCATGGTACAATGTAATGCTATGATGGAGAGACTTGAGGAGAGATAAATGGCAGAGATGGAGGAGACAGAACTGGCCTTTTGTCTGTGATAACTTCTCCTGGAGTAGGGTTCATTTGAGGAGGCTTTCCTCTAAAACGCAGCACCTACTCTTTGCAGCCAGAGCTGGAAAGTGCTGATCAAGCTGGGTTGAAAGCATGCACACTGTCTGCTTTATTCATATTCTTGAAAATGCTATTCATTTTACTCTCCACAAGCAATAAATTTGCTCTACTTGATTTATAAAGAAAATGTGAGTGGCTGAAAATGCATGCATACTAAAAAAGAATGGAGTAAAATTAACTTTTTTTTTCTAATTTCAAAAAATCTTTTTACATGGCATAAAAAATGCCTTGGAAATCTATGTTGTTTGTCAAGGGTGGAGGCAGTTTTTAAATGTTTCAAAACAGCTGTTTCCATCTTCTTTGTTAATAACAACAACAAAACACCATAATCATGGAGGCTTGATGAAACAGAGGCAAATCAGGTGAGAGTTATCATCACTCTTTGCTTCCTCCACTTACCCTTTCCTATTGTACATGCACACCTGGGTAAACTGGGGGAGTTGCTAGAGATGTCAAGCAAGGTCTTAGTTGCAAATAACATGCAAATTGACCTCTCTAATTTTTTTGCTCTCTACTACTCAATCACCCATGATGGACTTGGAAATTTACATTGTTATGGAATCAGTTTTATGAACATTTAGGTGAAAGTAAGGAGATCTGGAAATGTACCCTGCATTTTCCAGACTTGCTCACCATTCTTTGTATGATACCAGATTATGTCGGGAAGATAGTGTGTACTATAATGGCCATTTTTCATCCACACTGAAAAAATTTTACGTATGTGGAAAATAGTATACATAAGAAAAACATTTACAACAGCAACAACAACAAAATATTCCATAAGCCATGACATACCAAGAGTAGAGCAGTGGGGGTAGTCTACTATAGATGCAAGCATTAAGGGAAGAGAGTGCATATTGAGAATTTGAAAAAAATAAAGCTAACAACTAAAATCAGTTTTTATTTTTTGCATGTTAACAGTTCTAAACAATGCCAATGATAAAATCCTGCTCCTTCCTTCAAATAATTTGCAAGGGATGGTAGTGTAAGTTCTAAATAATTGGTTATGCCCAGAATAGCCTGCTTCCACTGTCCACTGGTAAACCACTATTAAAAGGGTTGTATTATTAGGTTACACTCTTGCTTTTCAACTTTGAAACTTTGATTGATTGAGGTTAGTGGTTTTTAAACTTCAAGATGCATACAAATCATGGATGTTAATATGTAATTTCTGATTTAGTAAGTCTGCAGTGGAAACAAAATTCTGCCTTTCTAACAAGCTTTCAGAAAACATTCACTCGGAAGATTAGTGGAGCAACTACTTAACATTCTCAAAAAGCAATGAAATAAAATAAAGGTCCCAATATTTTCAGTTTCTCAACTTTTTGAATGGGAGCAAGTTATGTTATATTATTAGTTCCTCCAGAACAGATAATCTAATATTTTGCAATGGATTGTATTGTTATGAGATTTTTCTTCTGTTTTTGTCTTCTTCTTAGGTCTATATTTTAATGTTTAATATATTCATCCAAAATTATGGTGCATGTACTATTCCAGACACTTTTCTGGTCTCTGAGACTACATCAGTACACAAAAGTTATTTTATTCATTGCCCTTATAAAATGATATTTGTGTGTGTGTGTGTGTGTGTGTGTGTGTGATGAGGGGAGTACAAACAGCAAGCAAGAATTTAATAAAGTGAAAAGTATGTCACATTTTAGTGGGTGACAAATACTGTTTCATAATGCAAAGATACTTGGAAGAGTTGTTGTAATTCTAATGTGGTGGTAGCTAAGCTGACATTTTAGCAAAAGCTAGAAAAAATGAAGGAAATGATCATAAGGCCTTCATCTGAGGCACACTCCACGAAGAGGCACTTTCCAGGACACAGGCCCCAAGGCAGGCATGTATCTGGTATATTCCAAAACACGAAGAGCCCTGTACCTACAGCAGAATGAAAAATTGGGAAAGAAAACAGATGAGATAAGAGCAATAATGTGAGGCCAGGTCTTTTATGGCCATTTAAGACTTTGTAAGAATTCTGACATTTACTCTGAGAAAAATGGAGAATAATTGGAAAGACTTCAGCTAAATAGTGACGTGATCAAATACACGTTTGAACAGGATCATTCTGGCTGCTCTTCAGGATGGACTACGGTGAACAGGTTTGTGCGGGAGATTATTACAATGATCCAGGCAAAAAGTGACCACTTAAGAGGATTCTAATTTTGTTTGTGTATTTAAGAATGTTTTCTTTTAGCATTAATTTTTGTAACAGCAAAGATAATATTAAGGAGACATACTTTTTGCCATCTGAAGTAGGAGATGTAATTGAATGACAAATCTTTGGAGATCTCATTGCCAGTGTTGAGAATAAGAAAATCAAAATCAAAATAAGGTTGTTTTTAAAATAAAGAGAACTATATATTGGTGCTATTAAAAGAGTAGCACTTTATTATAGATGCAATTTTTAACCAGTAACATTTGCAACAAAAATGTTTTTATGACATTACATAAAACATTTTGAGTGTTCTTGTGTAGGATCCAGAAAGCTATTTGTATAACCGTGAAAATATGCTAAAGTAAAATTTAAATCCTCATTTATAATCTTTATTATAATATGGAAGTCACATCTCTTCTTTGTACCTTAGTTCCTTGTCTGCCACACAGGGTAAAATGATACGTCTGCTGTCTACACTGTTGCATGAAGATGTACTTTTAACAAAATATAAGCAGACATAAATTACTTTGGGAAATTAATAAGAATTTAAATGTAGTTATTGATATAGTTAATTGATAATATATATGATTCCAATCAATTTTAATTACATTTGTTTTTTCATTCCTTTAGTTTTTACAATTTATTGAGCATCTGATATATGCCAGCTGTTGCATTGTGTGTACGGAAGTAAAAATAAATAAATACTAATTTATCCAAAGAACCAGCTGATAAAGATAGACAACAAACAGGTATTCATAATAATGCCAATAGTAATGTTAAGCCTGAGTGTGCTGATAGAACATGTAGTATTGATAATTGTAAAGTACAGCATCAAGGAAGACTTTTCGGTCTTGAAAGATAAATAAGATTCAGAATAGTAAATAAGGACAAGGTGTAGGGGAGTGACAATCAAGGCATTCTAGGCTGAACAAGTAGTCTGCATGAAGGCATAAAGGCATGAAGAGGCCAGGATGATACACTGAAGTGCGAAGTTGGGGAGCATTTTGATGTCTGTGAAACTGGAGAGGTAGGCAAAGGACAGTCTAATGGTCTTATGTGTCATTATAATAATGTTGGACTTCCTACTGAAAATAATCGAGAGACACTAGTGAGATGATGAATGTGGATTGGGTGGTGTCTGTTATTACAGGCAGGAAGACCAGAAAGTTTTCTAAGACATTAAAACAAGTAATAACTATAGCCTGAGTTTAAACCAATATGATGCATGTATAGAACAACACTGACTTTGAGAAAGGAGAATTTACAGGAGTTGAGGACTGGATGTGGAAAGTAGAGGAGATAGAGCATAGCATATAGGAATATTTTTGTATGCAATTGACAGAAAATACAGCTTACATTTCTAAAAGAAATAAAGGTTTCTTCTTCCCACATAATATACCCAGCAGTATGGACTGCTGAAGCTCTACTGTGCCATTTAGGGATGAAATTTCTGTAGTCTTCTGCTTCATGATCCTTGCTGTGCTTTTTTTTTTTTTTTTTTTTTTTTGGTGTCTGGCTCTGTCACCAGGGTGGAGTGCAATGGCGTGATCTCGGCTCCACCTCCAGGTTCAAGCGATTCTCCTGCCTCAGCTTCCCGAGTAGCTGGGACTACAGGTGTGTGCCACCACATCCAGTTAATTTTTGTATTTTTAGTAGAGACAGGGTTTCACCATGTTAGCCAGAATGGTCTTGATCTCTTGACCTTGTGATCCGCCCACCTCAGCCTCCCAAAGTGCTGGGATTACAGGTGTGAGCCACTGCTCAGCCTGTGCTTCCTTTTTGTTCTTGCTTATGGCCTTGTAGTCACATGCTTGCTGTATTCTGTGCCTCACATCATCCTTTCAGGCAGGAAGAAGGAGGGAGAGGGAAGGTGGCACGTGGAAAATCCTTTTAAATCTCATTGACCATAACTATATCACATGATCAACCAATATGGAAAAGGAGGCTGAGAAATCATGTATTTTTAAAGTTTGTAGAGCCCTTAGAAAAGAGACAGGTAAGATAGTGGAGAATTGGGTAAGTGATGCGATGTGCAAACCTATGGTGTCTGTCACAGACACAGAAAAATGGATAATAACTGAAATGGAAGCTTTGAATGACACGTTAATCATAGGAAGAATGATTAGTCTTAACATAATATAGAACCTGTCCTCCACTGATGTAGAAGATGGTGATATGGGTGCAGATACAGTCTAAAGCAATTAAAGAAACCAAACAACACATCGTAATATCCAACTACATTGAGTATCTACAATGTTTTATTGTCTATTAGTTCCGTCATTGGTTAGGAAAAGGAATTAATGCAGTGATAATTCCTGGTTCTATCCTTGTTTTTATCTCTTTCTCTATACTTACAGTAAAGGCACGCTGCTCTTAGCATAGAACATAAGGTAATATAATTTATCTTTGCCTCATTACACATGTATAGATTATTCTTCTAATATATAGCACTTGACTTACAGGAAATCAACTCCATGCAAATTGTTGCATAAAGCACATAAAATGGATTTAGAGATGTGGAAAATATTTGCATTATGTAAAGAAAACAAAGCCAGAAAAGAATAACAAGTCGAATGCAGTGTGAATCATGTCCCCTGATGTTATGTAATGTGGTGGCTCTGAGTGCAACACACACAAAATGGCTTTTTCCCAGAGGAATAAGACTCTTGGTTTTAATTTCAAGAATTTCTTTGTTTCCTGTTGGCTCAGCTCATGTTGTTTGGTATTATTTGTGTTGTTCCTTTCTTTATTGCATGATAATTAGAATGAGAAATCTGCTCTAACACATAAAAATAGAGCATAGTATTTCTAATACAACGTTTTCAGATAGCCAGGGGTTATTCTAAAAATTTAGAACTTGTTCTAATTTTCGTAACATAAAAGTGTGCAGTGATGTTGCTTTTGCCCACACGTGTAGGGAGGCATATTTCTGAAATGCACATCTCTGAGAATGTCTCCCAGTCACTCTCATACGTAACAAATGTTGCTTCTTTTCCAGCACTAAGGAATACTTAGGAAAGTGGATTCTATTCTGGGCAACAAAGAATCTTATCCCTTTTCAAAAACCTGAAAGAAAGGAGTTATAATCTCTGTATAATGGATTTTTAAAAATGTATACAAAATTGATCTTACATGAACAGTTACCTTTAAAGAAGACATTAAAATATACACTTAGGGGCTGCAAGCTAATAAAGGATAATCATTGGGAAAAAAAGTATTAAAAGATTAAAGGTAATGGAATTATTCCATTATGGCTTTATATTGCACTTAATATTCCTGATCTACCATATACTGTTAGAAGTAAGTAGATAGCATCTATTCTCATTATAAATATTTATATGTATCTCTATAAGTCACAGATGTGTTTGGTTACGGATTTGAAGTTATGTTATAAAGTTCATGAACTATCATGGTTATTATTTTACATCATTAATTTAAGAATATTTTTAGCTCTGCTTTGGATTAGGATACCTGGGAAAGAGACTCTGTGATGGAGACTTTTGTGTGCAGAAAGTTATTAAGGATTTATCTCAGGTTCAGTACCTATTGAAGAAGGAAGGAAGCAAGATTGAACAGAGAGAAACATGGCTGGGATGCAGTTACAACAGCCTTGACTGATCTTATATGGAGCTCTGGAGCTGTAATGGCCTTTCAGAGCTATCCGGAATTGGGGTGAAGTTGTATCACCTTTACATCCTCACCTCAATTGGTCTGTCATGCACAGGAAAGGAGGCATGGCCTTGAGCAAAGTGTCTTTGTTAAGCTGAGGGCTAGTCCTAAGAGGAAATATGCTGCACTGCCAACACTGCCAGCAGCTGTGGGGATGAGGACTTCATTCTGAGGTGGGGTTCTGGGATCTGGGGTATGCACCACAGCAGCTATCATAAGAACTTTATTTGGGCTATATTTCTTCTAGGTACTTAAGATAGTCAGTGAACAAAACTGATGTAGATACCTGCCTTTATGGAGTTTGCATTCTTATATACTTTTCACCTTTATTATTTTAAACATGTCCTTATTTAATGCAATTTGTCTTAACTTTTTTTGCATATTAACATCACAGCTTGCTAGCTTGATTAATTAATGCATTGTGTTTGTGGGGTAAACTTTTTGTTTTCCTACTTCACAATCTGGATTATATTGTTTGAGGCTTTTTTTTTTTTTTAGATGGAGTCTAGCTCTGTCGCCCAGGCTGGAGTGCAGTGCCACAATCTTGGCTCACTGCAGCCTCCTTCTCCAGGTTTCAAGCGATTCTCTTGCCTTAGCCTCCTGAGTAGCTGGGATTACAGGCGCCTGCCACCACACCTGGCTGATTTTTATATTTTTAGTAGAGATGGAGTTTCACCATGTTGACCAGGCTGGTCTCGAACTCCCGACATCAAGTGATACACTCTCCTCGGTCTCCCAAAGGGCTGGGATTACAGGTGTGAGCCACCACACCCGGGTTTGAGGCCAGTTTTTCAAAAAACAACATGAGATAGGATTTGATTTTAAACAGAAGATATGCCAAGTAGAGTTGCTTCATTGTTTAATTTATATTTTGGTGTTACTGGAAATTTTATTATTTAATTTTGTTTTCTTAGTCTTATTTTCTTTTTTGGATTCTTTCTAGTTTATATAATATTTTATTTGTACTTATTATTTGTAAGATTTAGGAAGTTGAAGTCCTGCTCTTAATTCTATTTGTGACTGCCATTACATTTATAAAATTCAGATTTAAGCTGACATTTCTTTCATTTTTAAAGACCAATAAAATTAAGTGATTTATGGTAATTCCATTGCTCTTGTCCTTTACCCCATCTTCAAGTAGTTGATAAATTAATATCTGTTGATACAACTAGACTATTTTTGTACGTTATTAAAAACAGCAGATTTTACAAAATTTTGCTTGAATTTTACTTAGTAACCACATATAAAATTATCTCAATCATTTTATGTATTTTATACTTTTATGAGCACCTCCTCTGTGCCGGGCATTTTGTCCATACTGAGGAAAAAAACCTTAGCAAAAGGACAGGATAGTCTCACAGAGTTTGCAGTATAATTAATTTTATTGCTCACTTCTTATGTTTTTATATATTCAGTTTTGCCTTTTTGAGTATACAGTTTTGACTCACTTCTGAGAAGGAAAAATATTTCTTTGTCCAGTTTACTTAAGAATTTACATTTTAAAAACTCATACTTCTTGGAATTCTCTGTTGCTTAATAGGTCAAAAACAAACCAAATCATTATAAAATTCTTAAATTATAATACAATGTTTTTATTAATAACACTCTATAGACTTTCTTTAATGTTTTGAGTTACAGAGAAAATGTCTCAGATTAGCCTTATTTTTGCTCTTTTATTGATAAACTATTACTTCCTGATAGAACACTTGCAAGATATTCTTTTATATTTGAAATGACAAGTAAAAATATTGTAGTGAAATATTTGATCTTTAAGAATAAAGGGATACTTGTAGGCCAAGCTCACTATTTAATTCAAAAAAGTTTTCTTTAATTATATCTAATTTTTATTTTTGTTCCTATTACTTTACTTTTTTCACTTCTTGTGCTAATCATCTTCATTTACTATTTTAATTTTTTGTCATATTCTCTGGCATTTTGGAATGGTTTCTCACCATATCTCATATGTAATTTTATACAAGGTTAAACCTGCTTCTTACTATCTTATACTGAAATTTTTATTTTATTATTTCATTTTGGGTTTTCCTACATTTTTATAAAAAAGTATTTGTTTTTCATTTCTGCATTTGAGTTTACTTACTTAGTATAGCCTCCAGTCCTGTTTTAGAGAATAAGCTTTTGATGGAGTCAAATAAGTGTCACTAAAACTTTCCTTTACATCTTGCAGAAAAATTAATTACATAAGTATGTTTTCTATCAATACATTATTTTATTTTCTTTATGTTGCATACTCTTTTGGGGAGTCTTAGGATTTTTGTTTAGTCATTTTGAATGAGGAAGATCAATTTAAAATATGATGGCTATCAATTTCCAATGCCTAACAGCTATTTGTCTAAAATGGTCAATTATTTTCTGAGTAACCCATGAAATTGTTAGCAATATAGTTTGCAGTTCTCTATAAAGATAAAGGGATGCTTTCCTTGCACCTGTCTTGATTTCAACACATTTTCTTAAGCAAGTTGGCATTAGAGGATGTTTTTTTCATGAAATGAATGAATGGATGTTTAGAGAGAAGAATGACCAAACTGGATTCTCCATGCTTACTGAAACAGAGAGAAACAAGAGAATGTCTATATTCCAGACATGGATCAAAACACTGGGTAAATTAAAGTCAGTCTTTTCCTTTTCTAGTATTCCTTACCTTGTTCTGATGTAGGAATCCAAGTATGTAGTAGACACTTCAAATATATTATTTTCATCCTATTATAATTAACGGGGTGATTAATGGAAATTCTACACCGACTTTGTCATGGAATCTTCAAATTCTAACAGTTTCTGAAAATTTTCTCAAGATTTGGCTTCTTTTATATCTTCGTGAACTTTTAAATGCTCAGTTTAGTATCAGAAAACTTGCTATTTTGCCTAGGCAGGAAATAAAATTGATACCAATTTTGTTAATTTCAATTAAGACTCAAGATTGCCCATCTTCAACTGAGAGGCAATCTTTTAGTTATAAGGATGAGACTCCTAAACTAGTCATACAACAGGCTGTCTTTAAAGTGCAGTGATGTAAATTGAAGCCTCTAAACCTTAGACATGAGTGTTTTTGACTAGTTAAATTAATTTTTGCATTGATTTTGGTTTAGGCTATCCAAAGGATGCCAGCTAATGATGTCAACAGAGATACATGATATTGCTACAATCTTTTCTCTAAAATGTTGAAGGAGGTGGCTGCAGTCGGTATCTATGATTAACACTAAAGAGAGTGGAAAAAATTTTCCTTCATTTATTTTAATTTGCTTAGTCAACAATGTGTTTCTATCATTAGGCAGACATTTGTGTCAACATTAGAGCATCTGTCCACACAGAATGAAATTTTTTGGACAGGCAATGCTTAAATAATTATGTTTAATTGATGGAATTTATAATTTATAAATGAACGAAAAATAATGTCATTGCATGCAAGAGAGTAGATGATATTGAAATTTGATTACAGACTTCTAATTACATTAATGGTTTGGAAGATCTCTGTTTAATTTAGAATAGTCAGAAAACAAATGTGTTTGATTATCACTTTTGTCCCTAGCCCAGTCTACTCATTCTTGAAATTGTGTTCTTTCCTTAAAATATCTAGTATTTTCAAATGTGCTTCTCAGTCTCCATTTCCCTTGCAACAACTCTCTTTCAAGCTCTGATTACTTTATAATTTGAGTATTTTGTTTGTTGGAACTTTTTACCCTTCTACCTGGCTCTCCATTCTTTCCACTTTCTGCACTGCCAACAGATTCACTTTTCTAAAAGTATTTTGATTATACAGTGATCTACTCACAAGTCTTTGGTAATTCTCTTTTTCCTTAATATAAATTTAGTCCTTTGTGTTGATACAATTTCTGTCACTTTCTGTTGTTGATCTGTTTCAGATGAAATAGTAACCCTATCTCTTCCTAATATAAATAATTCAGATTTTCTTCAATATAACTTAAAAAAATAGTATACTTGTTCTTCCTTTCTCCACTTTTTGCCACTTCTAGCAGTACTTCTTCCACTTTTCCCAATGGATGTGAAGCATCACTACCTGATTTAATTCTTGGATCTTTCATATAACTTATCATCCCATTCTCCCTTTCCCCACAATTTTCAATTTGTGTCAATTTAAATTTCACCTCTTGCATCAAGCATTCTCTACCATTTACTGTCCTTTCCCTACCTTCTAATAATGGTTTATTGCCAATGGACATCAATTTACGGTTACTTGTCAAATACTATATTAAATTATAATTAGTTGAATGCTTTATTTTCTCCTCAAGCAGAGTAAATTCCTAGCAGACAGGGATATATGTAATATTTATATCTTTTACTATTGAAAATTGGATCTTACATACAGTAGTTTTCTCAATAAATATATACTACATAAAATCATGCATTAATGAGGTTTTCAATTATATTTTACAAATAATCATTATAAAATGATAATTAAAATATTTAAATAAGTAAAAGCTTTAATAACATTGCACATTAAAGAATAATATATTTTAGTCCAGGCTTAGTGGCTTATGCCTGTAATCCCAACACTTTGGGAGGCCGAGGTGGACAGGTCACCTGAGGTCAGGCGTTCAAGACCAGCCTGATCAACGTGGCGAAACCCAGTCTCTACTAAAAAATACAAAAATTAGCTGGGAGTGGTGGCAGGTGCCTGTAATCCCAGCTACTCGGGTGGCTGAGGCAGGGAGAATTACTTGGACTGGGAGGTGGAGGTTGCAGTGAGCTGAGATCGTGCCACTGCACTCCAGCCTGGGTGACAGAGCGAGACTGTCTCAAAACAAATTTATTTTTTAAAAAGGATAATGTATTTTAAACAACTTTCCAATTGTTGCTTCTGTATTTGTTAGCATAACATTAGCTGCTAAAATAGACTCCAAAATTTCAGAGATCTAACACAGCACTATTTCTATTTCTTGCCTACATGACATTCCAATGCAGCATTACTCATAATTTGGGGTAGAACTGGAATGAGGAAGGACTTTGCTCCATGTGGTTTTCAGTGAGACAGGCTGATTAATATAGCTATTTTCAACACAGGGCTTCTAAAATTTCGCTGGGCACTGACTTGGCTAGAAAAGGGAAAAAATTGGAAGAACAAAACTTGGAGGAGATTTTTTGGGTCAAACCTAGAAGGAGTGCACAGAAATTCTCACATTCTACTGCCTTAGGCTCAGTTACATGGCTACACCTAACTTGCCTAACTGAAATGGAGTCTGGGAAATGGGGTCTAGGAGGCATTTACCTCCAGTGAAAAGTCTGCACTTAAGTAACAGGGACCCCAGATTTTGGACAGATAACTCCTTTCTCTGCTACCACATCCATCTAAAATTTATATTGAAATAGAATAAAACATAAAATTTATATTAAAATATTGTATATTTAAATATCTGGGAATAATTATACCAATATTAGGATTTTTTAAAAACAGTGGCAGAGATGTAAACACATTACCCTTGTATGAAGACAACACATTCTTCTGCTCCTGTTGCTGCAAGATAATCTGAGAACACTGTATTTGTTTTGTTTTGTTTTAGTAGTTTTTCAACTTATTATAGACCTTTGATTTATGAAAAATATTTTATCCTTTATACCCCAAGAATTATGTAGTTATGAGTATCTTTAAACTGTTCCACAAATCTAAAATAGAATGAAGCAGTTCTGTGGAATTTTGCTAAAATAGGTTTGTTTTCATGTATAGTTGGTTACCAAAGGGTATAAAATGCATAAGCTCCCATTTGCATTTAGCCTATCTCTCTAGGAATCAGTCTGAAAGCTCCATAAATAGCCAACGCCTTTCTGTACTGTGTTGGGTCTCCTCAGTCCCCCAAGAAATTATTTTCCCATCCTACTCTGGCTTTTTAAGCCCTCCTAAAGTTAAAATACTACGTGGTTTCTTTAGAAAAGGAAGCTGAAAGTACAAATGGAACTAACTCCTAAGAACACTTACTTTGCTTTTACAAAGGTGATTTGATATCCTTGGCAAATAGAATGAGATAAATTTTATTTTATTAGACTTTTGACTAATGAGGCTCACCAAAAACAAAGCCTCATTCAACAACAAAGGAGGACTGTTTGTTATGCAACACTGTCTTCCTCACACAATTAGAGATAACTGATGGACATGCTTGATATTCATACTTCATAATATACAGAAGTGAATCTTACCTGAATCTTGCAAATAACTGAGGTATTCCAATTTTAGGTTGAGACTTTTCAAGAGGAAGTCTAAATTAAACCAAAGAAGATTAGGTGAGGCAGATTTGACCAGAGTTTGTCTATGGTCAGAAGAAAAAAGAATGATATTTGAGGATGCTTAAAGATACCACTATATAACTTTTTTTGTATAAAATTACATGATTATTCACAACAAGCTAAACATTCTAATTGTTTGGTTTATTATTAAGTTTAGGGCTCAATATGACAATTTTACTATTCTTTACCTTCCACCTTTACATATAAAAATCACTAAAATCTATTTAAATCTACAGGCCTATAGAGTCAGCTATGTTGTTCAAATCCTGGCTTTACAAATTATAGGCTGCATGTTTTTAGTCAAATTACTTAAGCTTTATCAACCTCAGTTTTCTAATCTGGAAAACAGGAATAACGCATTCATTAGTAGCATTACTATTGAGAGTGGCAGGAGGCAGCCACATGCCTAGGCAGATAGAAGCAAGTCCCCAGTGAAACCTCACCTTCAAGCTGAAGACAATTTAAAGCCTGGAAGCTAAGCGACAAGTTCAATCCTGGAACCGGATTGAGAACTTGTCTTCCCATTTGGCGTATTTTCCTCAGATTGATCTCCACCCTTCACCTATTTTACATATATCTACCCTTTCCTAATTGGTTTTCTACACTGTCATGCACACCTTTTAATGGTGTCTTCACTTTAAACTTTTTTGCATACTCACAAACCAATCAGCATGCACTCCCCATTCTGAGTCCAAAAAGGGCCCCAGACCCAGTCACACTGGGGACTTTTCTGTCCTTCAGGTAGGGGAACCACCGCCCTGCCCCTCCCTGGCATCCCTTCCTTGCTGAGAGTTTTCCTTTCGCTTAACAAATTCTACTCCACTTACTCTCTAGTGTCCACATGCCTAATTCTTCCTGGTAGTGAGATAAAAACTCAGACCTAGCTGAGCTAAGGAGCAGAAAGACCACAACTCTATGTGAATTAAAAGAACTAGAATGCATAGAGTGCTTAGAACCATACATGTTTCATAATATATACTCTATTAATGTTAACTGACGCTGGTTGTCAGTTAACTTTAATATACCTTTTCTGTGATGTTTTATTCTAACTTCCTGGACAGGGAATTAATGGCCCTCCTTTTTGGCTAGGATTTATGTCCTCTTCTTTCTTTAATATACAGGTATTGACCTCTAGCAGTGAGGAGACTAATTTACCAGCCACCTAATGCTATCCCTGCCTTCATCAGTATTCCTAAGTACCTTCCCTTGAATTATCAGAAATAAAAACTTCTACGTTTAAGTCTGAAATGGTATTTTTGAAAGGGAAATTTTTAAAAATCAGTTGATGAAGTAACCTTTTGCCATGTACACTGATTGAGTACAGAATCAGGCTTGGGAAGACTGAAGCAATTTTTCAGGGAAAAGAGACAAGAAGAACAAGAGAGAAAATTCTCTGAATTTTTATGAGCTTTAATGTCCTACTTCCTAGTTTATATGTGAAGTTGGGTTACAATTTTCCTCAGTTTTTCCCCACATAATATAACTTGAATATTTGGTTTCTGTACTATGCAAAATAAGAGCTGTAACTATGCTACCATGAACAAGCAAGCTTGAATAAATGGGTTAAATGAAGGCTCTTCTCAGAGCATTTAATAATCTAATATTATTTTATAAGTCTCAAGAAGGGAACTTAGCCTTGCAGTTTATCCCAAACATAATTGTCCACAGAATTTTATTTTTCCGTTCAAAGAACATCTCCAAAGGAACAATGATCCTTAGCATGACCTCCGTTAACATTGTTATATAAAGAATATATTTGTGATATTTCTCTTTGACATTTCTTTGAGAGCTATGCCACGGTTCTGGACAGACAAAGTTTTTTAGAATGTCTACCATGCCTTCTGGGAAAATCTGACTCCAATCTATCCTCTGACACCTAAGCAATAATGTGCTGTGCTTCAAGACTCTGGCACCAGGGCTGTCAAATCACAGACTGGCTAGTGGATGCACTGCCTAGCAGGCTGCACGAATTAAATGATTTGAAACAGCATCCACTCTCTCCGGAATTCGAACTAGAAAGTACCAATTTAATTGTTGTAGACTAAAAGATTCAGAGCTAAGGACACCTTGGGAAAGATTTGCAACCACTGGAGTGATTGCATGTTGATCTTCAACTACTGGCTTTTCTGTTCAGGCCCTCTGTCCAGGAATTGCCCATCCCAGCTCAAGGGTGTGTTTCCAGCAGCCATGCTTCACTGGAAGGTCTTACTTCTATGATCATATTTGCAATTATATATTTTCTCCTAAGATGGAATTGGAACTGAGAGAAAGGCAACTTCATCATATTGGTTGGCTTTGAAGGTGTGCTTATGAACTCTGGATGGAAGTATTTCATCATGCAGAATAGGAAACAGAGAAATCTGGACTACAGAGAGGGAGAGAGAATAAAGAAAACATACAATGAGAATCAGAGATGAATATTCAAGGCGAAATACTCCTGGTTCTTTTCTTGAAAACCAGCTGCATTCTTGCCCTTGAGATCTTACCTGTATATACCATTAACATCCCTCTTCCTCTTAAAATTAAGCTGTTTTTAGTGGGATCTTGTTATATGCAATCAAGAATCTTAATATAAAAATCACAGGGTTTCTTTGGCAGGGAACAGAGACTATAAGTAAGAAAAAGCTAGGAGATAACAAGCAGAAAATGGAAAATTATCAGTATCTAGAAGAGATCAGAGAGTTTGCATCCAAAAGCAGGAATATCCTGAGAAACCCCATGCAGCCAAAGAGGAAGTTAGGATAACTGCTCCTCTGAGCTGCCTCATTCTATCCACTGTTCCAATTCCAGTTCAGAGGTTTGCCTAAAATTCTTGCTACTGTTTACTTTTGGTAATTTTAGAAGAGAACTGTTTTAAACAAAGCAAAGCGATTAACTGAAAAGTTTTCAATTGCAGGGCAACTGAAGTGGAGGAAAGCAAGCATTCAAGTGCGTAGATGCCCTTCAATTTGCCTGTGTCCATCTATCAAATTGGATAAAGAAACCACAATAGCAGGCATGCTTGATTGGCAGTCTCCAAGTAAATATTATGCTTAGATATACACTGGGCTAGGCATGCCACAAAATGTGTGGATATTCTTATAAGGAGAAACATTTTCAGATTAAGATAAAAGAAACATGCAATATGTTATTTCAAATCTAGCTCACTGGGGATTCATTTTATGTACTTGTTTCTCAGTTTCTGCCAAGTAAAAGTGTGACTACCACTATCAACTTCCTCTGGTGTTAAACATTAATAAATAATGAAAAATTTCAAAGGAATCTGAATTCTTTTACCAAGAAAGTCTGTATTAATAAATAAGAACAACATACGAATTTTAAATTAGCTATACCTTTTTTATTTCATATATGTTTAGCATTTTAAAATGTCAGTTACCTGACAAGAGAATAAAGCTCTGTATCTGAGGGCACAGATAATTACACCCAATTGTGTTAAAACACGAAGCTAGTTAGATTTCTTTTGTTGCAATATCTATTTCGCTTCCTCTCTCTATTTTTTTTCCTGTCCATTATCAGTTTAAAGTTTGCCAAGAAGGAAACCTTCATTTATTGGTGGAGTTGCTTGAAATGAGATATGCATTGAGACTCACTTTATCTGGGTTCAGTATCTTATACAGAATTTAAAAAAATATTGAAGCATTACCCCCACCCCCAACCCCCCACACACAATCATTGGTGCACAAGTCAATTGGTTTTTACAAATTGAGCATATTTATGTAACTACAACCCAGATCAAAGACACGATATTACTCTTCAAACCCTCTCATTGTCCTCTTTCAGATACAATTTACACTAGTCTACAGAGTTAGCCACTATCTTAACTAAACACCATAGATGAATTTTGTCTGGTTTGTTGTTATAGAAATGCAGCCATATAGTATATACTGCTTTGGGTCTGGCTTCTTTCTATCAATATTATGTTTGTTAGATTCATCTGTGTTCTTGCATGTGGTTGCAGTTTGCTCGTTTTCATTACGGCATACTTCCTCATGTTAGCATCCCACAATTTATTTATTCACCTACTTATAATGGGCACCTCCTTCATTCAGATTTTAAATCCATAAGCCTGTTTAAATTTTTTTATTATTTTCACAGAAGCCAGAATTTTATGTTTCAGCTCTAGCTAATACTTTTCAAAATTTCTGAGTGGCTAAATGATGGGCCATCACCTCACGGAATACCTACTAAATTTGGTAGAGATAAAGATATTTATTGTGCATACTTCAGGGAAAGTTTACCAAGCACTTCACTGGGGCTGCCTGTTTCTTTCTTTCTAAAACAAAACAAAATAAACAAAATATCTTTGGAATTAAAGGTTTAATCTAAAAATTGTTGGGTTTACATTTGAAAAATGTTTGTTAGTGTGCATTTTTTTCATCCAGAAATTTGGACTTCCTTCAAAGAATAGCTACCTTTCATCTTCTGGGATGAAGCACTTGATCTGTCTTGAGTTTGTGTATCTCAGAGCGTTTCTTCAGCAACTAAGTCAGCTCCTAATTACTCCCTATATTTCACAGGCTGCCTTTCTGCTCCAAAGCACACTACTGGCAACTGAGTACTGGGTACTCTCCAAGCTGTTACCACCTCTGTACTTGTGAGAAGAAACTTTGGTTAAGGTTCCTTTTCCCTACCACATAGTTCTTCAGGCAATTCTCTTCAACAAATGTTGAAGATCTCCTCATGGCCAAAAGTAGTACAATTTTAAAGAGAAATTACAATGTATAAGGAAAATTTATAATTTGAAGAGGAAAGCCTTGGTATTAAAAAGATTAGGAAAGTGCAGTCTTTAGACCTGATCTTAATCAAGCTACTAGGATATGAAACCACATTCAATGTTAGGAAAGTAATTTTACCTTTCTGTGCCCTAGATTCATTCAGACAGCAATTCCTGCTTACAGAGGAAAGCAATTGAAGGTTAATCCTTCATCAAGAGGTTTCTCCCAGGTGTCCCTGCTCTTGATGGGACATGCCAATCTTCATTTCCCTATATTCTTTCTTGTGTAAATGTTTCTTCATCAGTCCATTTCCAGAATATTTACCTACTCTAGCCTCATAGAAAATCAGTGCCACTGTCAAGTAACCCCAACCTGGCCCACACAGAGGGCCTTGCTCCCTGGGTATATTCAAGCCCCTGATATGTTGTGCAGTTGTGATCCACTTAGATTTTCTGAATGCAGTTACCTTTCTGAAGGAGTTGCCTTTAAAATTACCTGGAAGGCCAGTGATATACCAAGAGTGGAATGTGGCATCCAGATTCCAGTGACTGGTGCCTGGGCCAAGGGTGGCTGGGATAGCTTGTTGGATTCCATTGTTGGTAGTACCATCAATATGTACTTTAGATAAATTACTTCCTTAACTGATTGTTATTCTGTTAAGCATGTGCAGTCTCCAAACACACATCTCCTTTGGCATAGTTTGTATAATTTTAATTCATTTAGAAAATGAAATATGTCCTCATTTAGCAAAGTGATCCATATCTTCCTTTGAGCCAGTAATCCTCATTTATTGGAAAATAATATAGTATTTTCTGTTTTAAGATACAGGTGTCTAGTAGAATAAGAAAAGTACCAAATTATGCCTCTCATTGCTCTACAGAAAGACCATTAGACTCTTATTTTTAAAGTTTTGCAGTTTTCCTTGGTAGCCAATTCTTCACGTTGCATTTTAGACTATATTAATATTAATATTAATCCCTTACATTATTTAATCTTTCAAATGTTGATGCTCTGAATATCCATAAAAGTTGGAAATTGTGGATCATATCAGTAATTTTTATGTACTAATCCCATATACAAAGCAAGTGCTCAATCCCCATTGGCTGATTGACCTATTCAATTCCATTTTCTCACCAATTCATCAAAAGACATAAAGTTATCTTAGTGCATGATTTTACAAAAATGCTAGAGGATTAATAATGAAGTTACAGTTTAATGCTATAAAATGGTAAATATGCAACTTTAAACCTTTTGTTCTAATATTAATCTTACTTGTTGGTTATTAGATGAAACTATACACAGGTGAATGATCTTTCATGCATACAGTAGTCTCCCCTCTGGATCAGGAATAGAAATAGTTTCGCAGAACACCCTGAGCAATACACACTATTTTATCTCAAAGTATCTACTCTGAGTTAGTTGTAGCTGAGTTTCCTATACCTCTGTGGTTGTCTCAGAGGTATAGAAAAATTAAAAGGCATGATTCCTTATGTCAACAACATGGAATATGACTGAGGGACAAATCATCATTTTAATTCATTACGTGAATCTATATGATATAAGCCTGGGCAATAAAGCACTGTATTTGCTGGAGGAATAGAGAAGTTTCAAAATGTAGATGGAGCTTTAGTTGAGAATTGAGTTGTTGAAGAATAACTAATTTTCCAGGTAAACAGGTGGGAGAGTGCATTCCAGGCAGAGGAAAGAGAATACGGGAAGGCATAAAGCATAAGATGACTTGGCGTTCTGGACTACATGAAATTCACTGGTACTAGTCATTACTATATAAGACATAATCCCCTAATGCTCACTATATGGCTTCTTGGATTTATAGACTGAAAGATTAAATTCTGATGACAGTAGGAAGCTTCAGTTTGGACTCATTCTTAGTAATACCTAGAAAGTAATATAACTCAATGTAACATTTAGAAAGTAAATTTGGGCTTATAGGTTGCTAGCATAATAGATAATAATACTATAATCTCATTTGGCTAGCTAACTTTGAACTTATTCTCTATCAGATCATAATGTTAAAAGGAATTACTGGTAGTATACAGGTACCCTTATCTGCACAAGAGAAACCAGGTTTGGTTCTAACCCTGAGAGAGAAGGGGTTTGCAAACCTAGTTGTCAGGTCCCAACTAAATCTGCTGGTAATAATCAAATGCCTCTACCTTCCAAGGGTCTGTTCTTCATGGCAGAGACTGGTGATGAGAGCATGATATCATGAATGTGTTAACACCTAATGTGCTTACCCCAGTTACGGTGGGCTATATTTTGTGCAGAAAATCTAATCCCAAGTCCCATCAGCTTATGATAATAGAGTCCTAGCATTGGTGATAGATATATTTTAAGTACAACTTATCTGATAGTTTCCAAACTATGTCTCAGTCCTGGGATACCCATGAAATATTATCTTCCTTATGCATCACTAAACAAAATTCCACTAGTTGAGGTTGACTATCTGAGTCTTGATTTCTTGTAACTCAAAGAAGCCAACACAATAAACATAGTCAAGTTTCATTAATGAAGAGTGGGTGGCTGTTTCTTTAACTGGGACTTGTCTCAATGCCAAGAGGCAAGGCACAGCAAGAATAGCTCCTGCCCTACTCTCATTTAAGAAATAATATGTCTAAGGTTTGATGGGTTTAAATGACTCAATCACAAACTCTGGAATATGTAGTAAGGAGGCAAGAGCATAAACTCATTTCGTACATCTCTCAGTCATTATATCATATTAGCTGTCATTTTTCAAGCTTCTGTTTCTGTTCTTAGTGTTGCTGTTATTATTTCTTTCTGTTTTGTTGTTATTGCATTATTATAATATTTATGGATCTATTTTATGTGCCAAGACCAGTGCTTTAGATGCTTTATTTTAATTTTTACAACAAAATTAGAAAGTAAGATGGTTACTGGATTTTTACTATTTTAGATTCTGTGCCATATGGTTGTTGAAGGTAAATTAAAATATTTATAATTTTAATTTCTGGTCCAAAAACAATTCTTTCTCATTCCTTTTGATCATTTTCTCCCAGTTAATAGTCAAACAGCATAATGTTTTAGAAAAAATATCAAGTGTTTTGATAATTTGTTTATATATGGCATAAAACATTTTGGCAAACCTACTTCCACCTCATTAGACATTCTTTCAAAGAGTCTTAGATAACACAAGTACAAAACTGGATCAATGATATGGTTTTAATATCCTTTTTCCCAAAGGTATTGAAAGTACCAATCCATCACCTACTCTCATTTGCCAACCTCAGTAACTTAATTTCCCACTCCAACTTAGAAACGCTTAATTTCTTTCTTCATTGATCCTTTGTTCTCAAGGAAAATGGATTTAACTTCACTGGGAGGTAGGTTTTATATATTTTAATTGTTTTTTATTAAGTATTTACAACTTTAACTTTTTTCATTCTGAACATAAAATAAGCTCTTATTCTTTTATGTCTTGTGTTTCCTTTATTTCATAAAACTCATTTTCATTTTATTTTTCTTCTCCATTTTCCTAGTTAAGCCAAAATCTACAGCAAATTCACACAAACACACTAATATACATGTGGGTTATGTTATAGTTTTGTCCTACATCTTAACTCTTATTGAAAGAAACCCTTTTTTCTTTTAAGTTGAAACATCTTTTGTTCTTTTCAGTGTATATGGTCAATTTATCAAAACTTGACTTTACTTGTCTTCAGGGTTGATCTTTGTAAAGTTATAAAATTTGTTTGGTGCTAACTAGTTTGCAGTTTTGATTTCTAGATTACTGCATGTCAAATTTAATCATAATGCTGTCAGCTGGCCGAATGGCTGAACTCCATTTTTCTACTTCACTGATTTTTTCCTTCATTCTAGCATAAGTCATCATTCCCTGTAGGGGACTTGACAGAATAATTCCAGAAGGAAGCATTTGCCTAAGTCATTATTTTTGTGTTTGTTTCATGATGTGCCTGAAATAGTTTTAAATTAACGTTTATATGATTTTGTTATTTATATTTTTGTGTTTATATCTTTTCATATTTTGCTTGGCCTAATAGTATAAAATTATTTAGAAAAAATAGAAAATCTTTAGGAAAGCTTTTAATATGTTTAAAATCCCCATCTTACATATTGGTATTAAGGAATGTGATTTGGGAGTCATTTAAGAGATTTGTGGATTATTAAATTGGATTTGCTTTAAAATATTGAATATTAGGGGAAGCATAATCATGTATTTATTGTAATTCTGTAGACATTTTAAAATAATATTACCAAATAATGTTTACTACTGAATTATGAAGAAACTTTTGCTGACATAAGAGCTGCAGGTATTGTAATTTCTGTTTCATTAAATATTTGAAACTGAAAGAAGGAAAATTCCCATTTACTGGCTTTTCAGAAAATGTGAATGTTTGTGTGTATGTATGATGCACATGGTGAATTACATGTAAACACACTGAAGAAACTGAAAAGGGGCTGACGACTCTCCTTACCCGGTCAGTAAACACAATCAGATGTACAGTGTATCTAGATGCTCAGCTGACTGTATGATCCTACTGGGAGGAATACCAAAAAAAAATGTGTGGTAAGAGGTTTTTGATACAGCAGTGGCAATAGAGGTGAGAGTCTGGTAGCCTAGCAACCTGTGTTCGGTAGTGAAGGTATTTGTGGTAGTGACTTTATAACTACTCTGTTCCTGAGTAATGATCTGGTGTATACTAAACTGTCTACCTTCTTTAAACTCCTGACCATTTTTTCCAGCATTTTTGTTGGTTCTGTGAACTACACAAAGTCTTCTAATAAATCCTTTTCTACCTATATAACCAGAGTTAGTTTTGGTTGTTTTCGCATGAAAAACTACGATTAGTAATTCCACTGCCCTGCTTGCTACATTTATAAATAACCTTCTGAATCCTACCCTTCTTTGCTTTTGTAGACTAGCCTGACATCTTATTTTTACCCACTTCTTTGTTGTAGCTGCCTGTGCCACATGTTCTAATTGCATAACCTCTGTTTTGTTTTGTTTTGTTTTTAAATTCTCTTTTTATTTGTGGGAGCATAAGATTTTAGTCATGTACACAGATATCCACAATAAATACCAGATTTCTCAGATTCTATTATATCTAAGAGTGATGATGTAACTAAGCTGTGGCCAATGAGATGTGGGTGGAAGTGATGTTTACAACTTCCCATTCCTTCCCATAACAGAGAGGATGGCATTTCGCTTTCTGTTGTCCCTTTTTCCACTTGCTGAAATGCAGGTATGGTTATGAATCATCTTGGAAATGCGTGGGAGCCCAACAACCCAAGGATAGTGGACCAGCCATTCTAGTAATTCTCGGACTTATCAAATTAGCAGATAAAAGTTATCCTAGCTTCTCAAGTTTTGAAGTGATAGAAACATCTCTTTGAATTAGAAGTACAGATCATAAATGATACACAGCCTTACAAAAGTTATGTTACAACCTCTTACTGCTCATAAACACTTTTAACCCTTCTCTCAAGGTTTTGGGTGAGCAGAGATGTAGTTCTTACTGAAACAAGGAAAATCATTTTCTTGGAATATCATTTATAAGGAATATCATCACCCTCATCATTCTTTTAACCTTTATTTTAACCCTACTATGTTTACCCATGCTCTTATGTGCTTCAGGATGGCAGTCTTCAACCATCCTTCAGATTCTGTGCTTCACTTTGTGGTTTTCCTTTCAGTAGTCCTACTCTTAAAAAATGTTGCATACCTGCTTCATTTTGAAAGTTGCTCTGTTCTCCAAATACATTCTCTCATTCCTACACACATTTCCTGCCTATTTCTTTTGGAGATTTCCATGTATATATTTCCTTATACTCTTGGCATTATTATACACCTTCCTATATGTTTTCATTTAGTACTGCCTATATTTTCCTTTTAGAGGATAAGGTACTAAATGAAAGGAGTCTAAAATTGGTAAGGTATCAAGAATTCCACAAGAGCTTAAATAGTCCTGGCAAACACACACATAAGTCTGATATTATTTACTCCCACTCACACCAACCATATATTTGAACATACTTCAAGTATTTAATTTCCTAGGATGAGCAGCAGGATAACTATAATAATAGTAACCAATATATCCGTGTTGGGAGGAATGTGGGCCCACTGATGATTCTAGTAGGTTCTTTGACAGCTAAGAATCACTGAGATTGTCTTCTCAGTACCACTAGCAGATAAATTTCCCCAGTTGACATGTGTCTGTTCTGAGATTTTGGCCAGATTATTGATGAGAATCAAGGAGACTTAAAAATTTTTAGGACTTAATTATAAGGCCCACTCACTATTACTACAATCTGGTGCTGGTGATTTTTTCAATGTTATGTACATAAATTTTAGTGGTTCTGATTACATCCATGCTGATGGAGGACATGGTACATATAGATACCTGTGTTCTATTGAAAATGAAAAGCCACTTTTTTAACAGGAGACAATCTTATTTAATTCAGGTAAAAACATTTTCTGACTATTTAAGAATCATTATCTAAAGAACATTGAAAAATGAAAAGCTATGACAGTTAAAAAATGCAGTTATTTTGGTGACAGTCTCTGATGAAGTTTGAATGTGGCAGAGAGGATTAATTTTTCAGGATAATGGTTAGCATGGATAATTCATAATAAGTTTAACAATTCAGAGCTCAAAGCTGTTAAATAATTGCAACTGGATTGCCTATTGGCTTTACTTGAATCTAAAAGGGACCTTTAATGTACTTAATATTTTGCTGAAACATAATTCAGCCTCAATGACTTTGAAAGGGGCATTAATAGTTTTCTGAAAATGTAACCTTGAAAATTAAATCCATTATATATTTCCAAGATGATGGATTAAACTACTCTGTCAAATAAGTCATTACATTAGCATAATGAGGTATGAGGGGAGATGTAAGTGAGAAACAGCAAGTAAAAGGTACTTTGTGCCACAATTTGCCTACATTTAACCAAAATGACCTTTAAAAGCACAGCCGAAGGGTCAGGTTTATCATCACTTTTCCAGCCTTCAAGTAATATATTTCTATTTAGCAGAACAATTTGCTGAAAATTGCTGTGGTAAGAACTATGCTTAGTCCAGCTCCCTACCTACAATATACAGGATCTGAATGGAAGCAACCACCAAGAATAGCAGTTGCCAGCCATCATTTCCCTGAAGCAAAACATCTGAAGTGTACACAGCTATCACTTTTCCCTGAAAAGCAAAGAAGTCATTAAAAAAGTATTCTGGAACACACATATGTGGAAAAAGAAAGTAGCAAAGTGTTAAAATGCTAAAGGAAGTAGTCTGTTGCACTGAAGCTGGCAATTGATTGAAAGTGTAGCTTAAAGTTATCAAGTGCATTTTTCATTTCTTGTATTCAAACTAGAATTTTTCTTTTTCCCTAATTGCCTGGATACCCTTTGACTTGATAAATTATCCTCACTTCAAAGACAGCTGAGGGAAATAATGTCCCGCAGAGTGTCTGACCCACAGTGGGCTTCAGTAAATATTTGTTGAGTGAATATTGAATACATGAGCACTGATTCACTTGAAAAGGAGGCCCTCATGTTCACGTATGGTATTGGTTAAACAACTGATTGACAGAATCCTCCTGGACAACAATTTAAAATTCTGTCTATGATTTTCTCATTCTATAAAAGTGATATTAGTAGTATCTTTTTCTCTGTTTGGTAGCTCTGGTCAGCTATGCTTGTCAAAACGTCAATTTCTTTGCTGTGTCAGTGACTTTTAAGAAAGGCCAAAATTGAAACTGATTCAGCACACTGTAATAGTGTTGATGATAGGGATAAAAGAGATCCAGTGCAGCTGTTCTCCTTGACCTTTACTGGCTGTTTCTTCAGTTACGAGATAGTCACTATGGGAAGCACTATTATCTAAATCCACTGAGAGCTCATAGTCAGAGGTGGCAGGACCCACATTGTTCATGAATAAACTGCACCGAAATGGAAGACTGCTTTCTTATTTAACTTTTTCCAGAATTAAGACTTGATCTGAAGTGGCAGATTAAGAAATCCAACTGCAAATATTTGAAGTACAATACAAACAGGGTGACTAATGCAACTAATACAACAAATGCAGTATCTGATTGATTTTATAATTTAAAGGAGTTGTCACTAGATGCCACTCTTTTCACTATAGTATAGGTCAGCAGTCTGAATGGCTTCAGGTAAGTGAGATGTAATAAAATCAGAGTTATAATTCCATCAACCATAAAAAGACTATTATTTATAAAACTGCAATAAACAATAATGATAAAATGAATAATACAAAGCTTAATATTTTAAAATTATATAACACTTTTAATATGCCTTCTATCCTTTTAGTAGTGGCACTTAACTGTGGCACCACATTTCATTGTGGGTTTGAGCAAGTAAAATAATTATAGTTAAGTTACTGAACTGTATAAATGGGTGATTTTAATACTTGTTTAAAACTTAGAGTATTATAAAGGTAGTCCATATAATAACCCCACTTTCTCTCATGCACATATCTATTAAACTTTCTTTAATGGAAGAGGAAGATATAGAAGACAAGAGATTGCACATAACCTGTGGCCTTTTTTATATCTTGAACATCTTGCAATTTGGTGCATTCATGGGACTCTTTCATTCATACATGTAAATATGGTATATTATAATAGAAAAAAATAAGGACTTCGTACCCAATTTCTTTGTGCTGCTATGTTAAGCTAAGAAGTGGAAGGTGCCAAGTTCAATTTGGAACTCTCTAGCAAGCCAGATTAATGTTTACTGGCTTCTCTATCTCTGCGCTTCATTGCTCTTGAAATCACTTCCTTTCCTTTTGAATATTGCTAGCCTCTTTTAGGATAAGCCAGTTGTAAGCCTGAATCCAAATTACCACAGTACTCATTACAGCCATCAAGCAAACTGCAAGTGTTATGAATTAACCTAATGCTTTTTAAAACATTATTTTCTCCATTCTAAACTCTGTGCCGTTGCTTTCAACCACGTTTTAAACCAAATTAATGACCATATGAAATAAATATGACTCTACTCACTTTTAGTTAAATAATCTAAGGCTCGGATTTATCCAAGATCACAAAAAACTAACAGACTTGGTATTGAAATTCATTTATAGGTAAATTATGGAGACCAAGCTCTTTTCAACAACCACAATGTCAGGAATAAAATATCCTTTGAACTTTTCACTCTGATTACTTCTTCGAAACTATCAAAATATAAATGTTGAATGCTTCCTGTTCATTAAAGTAAAAACAGGCAGAAAGTTGAAAGTTAACCATGGCTTCCTTATGTCTCTTTTTTTGCACACATCCTAAGATCTTCTATGACCTCCTGCTTCATCCACCAATCCCAGAATATGCTATTCATACTGGAAACCCTTTACTTGTTTTAAATGTTTTTAAGTCAAGTTTAAAGCACCAACTTTTGGATTAGCTATAACTGGCAACTATTAAAGACCTAAAAGTACTTAGTTATTTTTTATTCAATATATATATTAAACAACTTTATTCAATCCTATATTATAAGGCAATTCAAAATGAAACACTGCTCTGCTAACTTATACATATGTATTTTTAATTTACAATCAACTATTTACCTAAGAATCTAGAATTTCAATACAAGAAAGAATACAGTTGGTTCACACTCTTCAAAAGATCTATGAGCGGAACTAAAATTGTATGTCAACTAACTCCTTTACAGATATTAAGTTGATCCAACATTATACCCACAGTGGTTCTAGGAGAATATCATTTGCTAGAAATCTAAGACATTTTTACAAAACATCAATATAAACTCGTAGAATAATTGTATTGTGTTTTCTTTTTTACTGCCCTGAAGATATAGATTTAGTAAGGGTTTACTTCTTTCTGCCACGTGAGAGGAATAGTGCAAAAGGGCAATTTATGTAGTTATCAAAATAAGTCTGAGCAAATCCTGAACGAACTGTAGCTAGCCTATTTGATAATGTTTTATGTTTAGAAATCTGAAGACCATTCTAATAAAATGTAAAAAGTTGAATGCTTACATTGGAAAAACATGCTTAACTTTCTTTCCATAATTTGTTAAATGAATTCAACAAATTAAAAAATTTATTTGTATAAGGATATGTCCAAATATGAA
Source organism: Pongo abelii (assembly GCF_028885655.2). Lineage (NCBI taxonomy): Eukaryota > Metazoa > Chordata > Mammalia > Primates > Hominidae > Pongo > Pongo abelii. The sequence goes on along the minus strand of NC_071990.2, from coordinate 121,918,934 downwards.
TTGTTTAGTTTTTATCTTAATGATAGGCAATATATCATTCACCTAAGTCTCTAAGGCTAAGTTTATTGCTTTAAGTTTACTTATAGAAGAAGCATTTTTCTTCATATTTGATTTACACTTGCCATTTTATTCTATAATGTTTGTTGCACACAATAATCATAAAGATATTTAAAGGACAATGACTGAATATTTATAACTCTAGGCACATACATTTAGCAATTTAAATGAACTAAACCCATTTCTTCTAAAGCACAACCAATCAAAACTCACCAGAATAAAAGAGGAATTCTATAATTATTATGGAAATTTAATTGTAAAAATCTTCCTGAAAAGAAATCACCAGCCTAAATTATTTCATGGACAAAAATCAACCAACCATTTAAAGACCTAACAACATTACTATACAACATCATTATTCATTAGGAAATGTAAATTAAAACCAAATCTATTAGAAATCATAAAATTTAAACATCCTAGCCATACTAAATACTAGAGATGATGCTGAACAAACAGATTTATCCTATGTTTATGATTAGAATGCAAAATGGTACAGTCACTCTGGAAAAAGTTTGGCAGTAACTTAAGCGTAATTTACTATATGACCCAGCAATACCACTTCTAGCTGTTTACTCTAGAATAATACAAACTTAAGTTTACCCAAAAACTGTCCCTAAAAGTATATAGTGGCTCCATCCATAATTGCACTGAACTGGAAACAACCAAAATGTCTCGTTCAAAGGGTGAATGAATAAACCAAATGTGGTGCATCTATACAAAAGAACACAACTCAGCAATTAAAAACAACAATGACAGCAATAACCCAAACACCCTCCAATTAACTACTGACACATGCAACAACTTGGATGAATCTCAAAGGCATTATGCTAATTGAAAAAAGTCAGTCTCAAATGTCTATACCATGTGTGATTTGATTTAATTTGATTTATCTGATACTCTAGAACATATAAAATTATATTGATGGGGAATATATCAGCGGGTAAAGGAGGAATGGAAGATTGTGACCATAAATGGCTAATATAGGTCATTTTGGGGGTTATAGTGCCATTCGGTGTCCTGATTTTGGAATTGTGTCAAAAAGGAATCAATTTTTACTGTATAATAAATAAAATCATAAAATTAAAATTACTGATTTTAATGTACTACATTCTGGAAACAATTTTTTTAAAAAAATGTATGTTAAAGCTATTCTGGATTAGTCAGGATTTGAGGTACAAATAAAAAAAGGTTAATCTTTTTTGTTGTTTCATGTAGCAGACATTCTATGTGAGATAATGATCAATATAAAAAAAATCACTGCAGATCAATCTCAAACTGACATTTGAACAGTAGTACCAATATTTATCAGTCCTAGAGAAAGAGGATTCTGGATTGCTGCACCTCTCATTATCTTTCTTCCTCTGTATCTTACCTTGTAAGCCTGAGCTGATTTATCAATGCATTATCAGTAGGTTTAACAATTTGATTTTACTTCTTTTGTACATGGAGATTGTTCTTTACTAAGGCCACAGAGCATATTGATATGATGTTTTTTCAAAGGAATGCATGCTAAATAAGCATCACTTAGAGACCTGGTGAGATATATAAGAACTCAAAAATGTGAGTTTTGTTCTTATTTTAGGGTTTGTTATTTTGTGTTATATTGATTACTCAATTGTCTTGATTCTATCATAATTTTAATTAACTTGAGAACAGAAATTATGCATTGCATTCCTTTTTCCAGCAACATAATTATACGCTCTGTAGACAGCAATAAACTTATTGAAAATAAATAAAGGTGAAATGCTCTAAAGGTGAAAATAAATAAAGGTGAAATGATATATCTGAGAGGAATGTGGTTTTTTTTTTATGTTTAGATCTGTACAGTGTAGGATTGTCCTACATAGGGATCTGTGCAATTGTTTATTATTTTATACTGTAACACTCAAGGATACAAAGACAAAATATCTGTTGAATTGCCCATTTTTATGAGTGTCATAGCAAGGAATTACGAAGTGAATACAAGTAAAAGTCCCAGGCTGGTTCTTTGGTATGGGGCCAACTTCTGTCAGTATTTCTAAGAAGTAAGAATATATAATTAATGTGCCAGAGGGCTAAAATCAAAATGGCACTCTCTCTGTATAATTATCAAAGGACATCTCAATAGTAGCAATATGAAGGGGAAAAATAATGTAATTATTAACATAATGATTTTATTTAAGTGGAGAGAACAGCTTAAACTTTTAATGTCTGTTTCCACCAATTTTTTTTTAATCCAAACTCTTCTCATATTGGCAGACCTGGGTTTCTAAGCTTCTATTGGAAAAGTGTCAAGGATGTGGGGGGAAAAAGTATGTTGTGTTAAGATACAAGGTCCAGTCTCAAAGAAGATAAATTATAATGTGTGTGTGTGTGTGTATGTGTGTGTGTGTACTGGTTTTGCTCCATTTTCTTACAGATCAATTTTCTATCCTTCTATGCCTTCTTTTGAGGCCATAAATACTAATCTCTAATGCTACCTTTCATTCTTGCTTCTCCTTTGGTCTGGTCGAGGGAAGGTGCAATTAGTAGATCCCAGGAAGAGAGGAAAGAACATCTGGGTTCTTATTATCCCCCCACCTGTCTGCTGCTTATGGTTTGACAGTGATTGTGTTTCTTTCCTTGCAGTCAGAGCTCTTATCATCTGACCTCTTTCTTTTGGCTACAGCTTTTGTTTAGCTCTGGTTACACTATTCCATCTTCTTACCCTTATGAATCTAGAGGTACTCATGGTTTCTCACTGTTCTTAGTCACTGTGTGCTTCATAGTATCTTATCGATTCTCTTATTCTTGGTTACACCTTGGTAAATAGTTCTTTCATTACATCCTCTTCAATTAATACTTTAAGTGTGCTATTTATGGCCAGAATTTGGACTGAAACAGACTGGATGGGTGGGAGGCCTTTATCGCTACTCTGTTTAATGCTCTCCTTCATACTTCTAAATGTAAATGAAATACATTTTAATTCATGGCATTTTATTGTGAATATAATCTCTATACTATTACTTGGTATTTCATATCTTTTTGTTGAGAAGATTATTGCAACAAATTTTGAAATGAGGGAACTTCTAAGAAGAAAGAAGTGGCTTTACATGAATTGCCAGCATTTTCTTTTTCACTGGGGTAAAGTTGACCTTTTCTGAAACATTTATCTAATGGATGACATTATGAAGAAAGGTATCTTCCACCTCAAAGGGCACTGTTTGGTCTCATCTTCATTCAAAGAGTATAGAGTCCAAGATGAAAGTAAACCTGGCACGTTTACCTGAGGCGTTTGGGATAAGATGCCATTTAATATTTTGGATAAAAATGGGAAGAAGTCTTGGGGTCATCTCCTAGAATTAATGAGAAAATGGCACGAGGGCACAACAAGTTTCTCCCTTATTTATATTGCTTAATTGGAATACATGTTTGTTTAGGGAACTTTAAAAAGAAATTTGGCAATAGATAATGTGACCACATCAAGAGATTGGAGTTTGGACTGCTTACTCTTCCATGAGAGTTCAAGCTGGCAAAAACACTAAGTTTATTTTACTGCAATTAGTTGGAGGCCAACAAAGAAAATAAACCTTTTTTATATCTTTCCAGGTTTGTGTGTTCCCCTGCTAGTAAGCCTCAAAAACTAACACTGCCTTCAGGGTAATAACATAAATGTTTAATTTGAGTTATTTATTTAATTGTTTAAATAATTTTTAAATTCTGCATGAAGCACACAATAATATTTCTGGGAGAGAAATCTTAGTAGGATTTTTCAATGCATTTTCTTATGTAAGTGGCACCCATTTACTAAGGAAAATATACAACACGCTCCTGATGCTTAGCTCCTCCGTAGAAATCAGGTATGAAGTTGTGGAAAAACTGCTATAACAATGTCTAAACATATATATATTTATATTCTTTATATATATAATATATATGTACAAATAATCAAAGGTGGATTTTTAAAAGTTGTTTTAGCAGCAGTTTAGTTATTTAATTATAAGCATATTCAAGTAGGTTACTACAAAGGACACAAGAATTTAAATAATTATTAATAAATACTCTTTAATGGCCAAAGTTTCTCCGCTGTATATCTAACGATGCTAATTAAACCCATAAATATGAGACTTGAATAGTAACACTAACCGTTGAGTTCCCTGCTGATGTGATTAAAAGGTTCTACCAGAGACTAACCTTCAGATATTAAACTGGGTCAGCCTTTCAAAGAAATGATAGCGATAAGGCTTCAGGAGCTAAAGACAACACTGGAATAAAAGTTCAACATGCCCCAAAGGATTCTGACAGTGCATGATGACTGGAGGCCTAAAAGCTAATAAAAGATAAACTTCCTACAGAAGTGCTGTCAAAAAGAAATAGAGAAAAGAATAAAAAAGTGACTAAGAAATAGACAGCCCTAAGAAACAAAACTTAGGAAAGCTCTCTTTTTACAGCAAAACAGAGAAGAGATTAAAATGAAGATATATTAAATGATTATACAATTTTCTCCCTTTTACAATGCATTTCCTAGAACTGACCTCTACAGAGTTTCTTTCTGGTTTCTGACAAAGTGGAAGAATGAAAGATCACAGATAGAGCTATCTTAATCCTTCAGTCTTTCGTGAAGAAAGGGATAATGAACACAATTTTTCTATACAGTATTTGGTTTTTTCTGTTTTATTTATTTATTTATTATTATTTTACTTTAGGTTTTATGGTACATGTGCGCAATGTGCAGGTTAGTTACATATGTATACATGTGCCATGCTGGTGCGCTGCACCCACTAACTAGTCATCTAGCATTAGGTATATCTCCCAGTGCTATCCCTCCCCCCTCCCCCCACCCCACAACAGTCCCCAGAGTGTGATGTTCCCCTTCCTGTGTCCATGTGTTCTCATTGTTCAATTCCCACCTATGAGTGAGAATATGCGGTGTTTGGTTTTTTGTTCTTGTGATAGTTTACTGAGAATGATGGTTTCCAATTACATCCATGTCCCTACAAAGGACATGAACTCATCATTTTTTATGGCTGCATAGTATTCCATGGTGTATATGTGCCATATTTTCTTAATCCAGTCTATCATTGTTGGACATTTGGGTTGGTTCCAAGTCTTTGCTATTGTGAATAATACTGCAATAAACATACGTGTGCATGTGTCTTTATAGCAGCATGATTTATAGCCCTTTGGGTATATACCCAGTAATGGGATGGCTGGGTCAAATGGAATTTCTAGTTCTAGATCCCTGAGGAATCGCCACACTGACTTCCACAATGGTTGAACTAGTTTATAGTCCCACCAACAGTGTAAAAGTGTTCCTATTTCTCCACATCCTCTCCAGCACCTGTTGTTTCCTGACTTTTTAATGATCGCCATTCTAACTGGTGTGAGATGGTATCTCATTGTGGTTTTGATTTGCATTTCTCTGATGGCCAGTGATGGTGAGCATTTTTTCATGTGTTTTTTGGCTGCATAAATGTCTTCTTTTGAGAAGTGTCTGTTCATGTCCTTCGCCCACTTTGTGTTGGGGTTGTTTGTTTTTTTCTTGTAAATTTGTTGGAGTTCATTGTAGATTCTGGAATATTAGCCCTTTTGTCAGATGAGTAGGCTGCAAAAATTTTCTCCCATTCTGTAGGTTGCCTGTTCGCTCTGATGGTAGTTTCTTTTGCCGTGCAGAAGCTCTTTAGTTTAATTAGATCCCATTTGTCAATTTTGGCTTTTGTTGCCGTTGCTTTTGGTGTTTTAGACATGAAGTCCTTGCCCATGCCTATGTCCTGAATGGTAATGCCTAGGTTTTCTTCTAGGGTTTTTATGGTTTTAGGTTTAACGTTTAAGTCTTTAATCCATCTTGAATTGATTTTTGTATAAGGTGTAAGGAAGTGATCCAGTTTCAGCTTTCTACATATGGCTAGCCAGTTTTCCCAGCACCATTTATTAAATAGGGAATCCTTTCCCCATTCCTTGTTTTTGTCAGGTTTGTCAAAGATCAGATAGTTGTAGATACGCGGTGTTATTTCTGAGGTCTCTGTTCTGTTCCATTGGTCTATATCGCTGTTTTGGTACCAGTAACATGCTGTTTTGGTTACTGCAGCCTTGTAGTATAGTTTGAAGTCAGGTAGCGTGATGCCTCCAGCTTTGTTCTTTTGGCTTTGGATTGACTTGGCGATGCAGGCTCTTTTTTGGTTCCATATGAACTTTGAAGTAGTTTTTTCCAATTCTGTGAAGAAAGTCATTGGTAGCTTGATGGGGTGGCACTGAATCTGTAAATTACCTTGGGCAGTATGGCCATTTTCATGATATTGATTCTTCCTACCCATGAGCATGGAATGTTCTTCCATTTGTTTGTATCCTCTTTTATTTCATTGAGCAGTGGTTTGTAGTTCTCCTTGAAGAGGTCCTTCACATCCCTTGTAAGTTGGATTCCTAGGTATTTTATTTTCTTTGAAGCAATTGTGAATGGGAGTTCACTCATGATTTGGCTCTCTGTTTGTCTGTTATTGGTGTATAAGAATGCTTATGATTTTTGTACATTGATTTTGTATCCTGAGACTTTGCTGAAGTTGCTTATCAGCTTAAGGAGATTTTGGGCTGAGACAATGGGGTTTTCTAGATATACAATCATGTCGTCTGCAAACAGGGACAATTTGACTTCCTCTTTTCCTAACTGAATACCCTTTATTTCCTTCTCCTGCCGGATTGCCCTGGCCAGAACTTCCAACACTATGTTGAATAGGAGTGGTGAGAGAGGGCATCCCTGTCTTGTGCCAGTTTTCAAAGGGAATGCTTCCAGTTTTTGCCCATTCAGTATGATATTGGCTATGGGTTTGTCATAGATAGCTCTTATTATTTTGAGATACGTCCCATCAATACCTAATTTATTGAGAGTTTTTAGCATGAAGTTGTTGAATTTTGTCAAAGGCCTTTTCTGCATCTATTGAGATATTCATGTGGTTTTTGTCTTTGGTTCTGTTTATATGCTGGATTACATTTATTGATTTGCATATATTGAACCAGCCTTGCATCCCAGGGATGAAGCCCACTTGATCATGGTGGATAAGCTTTTTGATGTGCTGCTGGATTTGGTTTGCCAGTATTTTATTGAGGATTTTTGCATCAATGTTCATCAAGGATATTGGTCTAAAATTCTCTTTTTTGGTTGTGTCTCTGCCCGGCTTTGGTATCAGGATGATGCTGGCCTCATAAAATGAGTTAGGAAGGATTCCCTCTTTTTCTACTGATTGGAATAGTTTCAGAAGGAATGGTACCAGTTCCTCCTTGTACCTCTGGTAGAATTCGGCTGTGAATCCATCTGGTCCTGGACTTTTTTTGGTTGGTAAGCTATTGATTATTGCCACAATTTCAGAGCCTGTTATTGGTCTATTCAGAGATTCAGCTTCTTCCTGGTTTAGTCTTGGGAGGGTGTATGTGTTTAGGAATTTATCCATTTCTTCTAGATTTTCTGGTTTATTTGCATAGAGGTGTTTGTAGTATTCTCTGATGGTAGTTTGTATTTCTGTGGGATCGGTGGTGATATCCCCTTTATCATTTTTTATTGCATCTACTTGATTCTTCTATCTTTTTTTCTTTATTAATCTTGCTAGCGGTCTATCAATTTTGTTGATCCTTTCAAAAAACCAGTTCCTGGATTCATTAATTTTTTGAAGGGTTTTTTTTTGTCTCTATTTCCTTCAGTTCTGCTCTGATTTTAGTTATTTCTTGCCTTCTGCTAGCTTTTGAATGTGTTTGCTCTTGCTTTTCTAGTTCTTTCAATTGTGATGTTAGGGCGTCAATTTTGGATCCTTCCTGCTTTCTCTTGTGGGCATTTAGTGCTATAAATTTCCCTCTACACACTGCTTTGAATGCATCCCAGAGATTCTGGTATGTTGTGTCTTGGTTCTCGTTGGTTTCAAAGAACATGTTTATTTCTGCCTTCATTTTGTTATGTACCCAGTAGTCATTCAGGAGCAGGTTGTTCAGTTTCCATGTAATTGAGCGGTTTTGAGTGAGATTCTTAATCCTGAGTTCTAGCTTGATTGCACTGTGATCTGAGAGATAGTTTGTTATAATTTCTGTTCTTTTACATTTGCTGAGGAGAGCTTTACTTCCTAGTATGTGGTCAATTTTGGAATAGGTGTGGTGTGGTGCTGAAAAAAATGTGTATTCTGTTGATTTGGGGTAGAGAGTTCTGTAGATGTCTATTAGGGCCTCTTGGTGCAGAGCTGAGTTCAATTCCTGGGTATCCTTGTTGACTTTCTGTCTCGTTGATCTGTCTAATGTTGACAGTGGGGTGTTAAAGTCTCCCATTATTAATGTGTGGGAGTCTAAGTCTCTTTGTAGGTCACTCAGGACTTGCTTTATGAATCTGGGTGCTCCTGTATTGGGTGCATATATATTTAGGATAGTTAGCTCTTCTTGTTGAATTGATCCCTTTACCATTATGTAATGGCCTTCTTTGTCTCTTTTGATCTTTGTTGGTTTAAAGTCTGTTTTATCAGAGACTAGGATTGCAACCCCTGCCTTTTTTTGTTTTCCATTGGCTTGGTAGATCTTCCTCCATCCTTTTATTTTGAGCCTATGTGTGTCTCTGCACGTGAGATGGGTTTCCTGAATACAGCACACTGATGGGTCTTGAGTCTTTATCCAATTTGCGAGTCTGTGTCTTTTAATTGGAGCATTTAGTCCATTTACATTTAAAGTTAATATTGTTATGTGTGAATTTGATCCTGTCATTATGATGTTAGCTGGTTATTTTGCTCGTTAGTTGACGCAGTCTCTTCCTAGTCTCGATGGTCTTTACATTTTTGCATGATTTTGTAGCAGCTGGTACCGGTTGTGCCTTTCCATGTTTAGCGCTTCCTTCAGGAGTTCTTTTAGGGCAGGCCTGGTGGTGACAAAATCTCTCAGCATTTGCTTGTCTGTAAAGGATTTTATTTGTCCTTCACTTATGAAGCTTAGTTTGGCTGGATATGAAATTCTGGGTTGAAAATTCTTTTCTTTAAGAACGTTGAATATTGGCCCCCACTCTCTTCTGGCTTGTAGGGTTTCTGCCTAGAGATCAGCCGTTAGTCTGATGGGCTTCCCTTTGTGGGTAACCCGACCTTTCTCTCTGGCTGCCCTTAACATTGTTTCCTTCATTTCAACTTTGGTGAATCTGACAATTATGTGTCTTGGAGTTGCTCTTCTGGAGGAGTATCTTTGTGGCGTTCTCTGTATTTCCTGAATCTGAATGTTGGCCTGCCTTACTAGATTGGGGAAGTTCTCCTGGATGATATCCTGCAGAGTGTTTTCCAACTTGGTTCCATTCTCCCCGTCACTTTCAGGTACACCAATCAGACGTAGATTTGGTCTTTTCACATAGTCCCATATTTCTTGGAGGCTTTGCTTGTTTCTTTTTATTCTTTTTTCTCTTAACTTCCCTTCTCACTTCATTTCATTCATTTCATCTTCCAGGGCTGATACCCTTTCTTCCATTTGATCGCGTCGGCTCCTGAGGCTTCTGCATTCTTCACGTAGTTCTCGGGCCTTGGTTTTCAGCTCCATCAGCTCCTTTAAGCACTTCTCTGTATTGGTTATTCTAGTTATACATTCTTCTAAATTTTTTTCAAAGTTTTCAACTTCTTTGCCTTTGGTTTGAATATCCTCCCGTAGCTCGGAGTAATTTGATTGTCTGAAGCCTTCTTCTCTCAGCTCGTCAAAGTCATTCTCCATCCAGCTTTGTTCCTTTGCTGGTGAGGAACTGCGTTCCTTTGGAGGAGGAGAGGCACTCTGCTTTTTAGTGTTTCCAGTTTTTCTGCTCTGTTTTTTCCCCATCTTTGTGGTTTTATCTACTTTTGGTCTTTGATGATGGTGATGTACAGATGGGTTTTTGGTGTGGATGTCCTTTCTGTTTGTTAGTTTTCCTTCTAACAGACAGGACCCTCAGCTGCTGGTCTGTTGGAGTACCCGGCCGGCCGTGTGAGGTGTCGGTCTGCCCCTGCTGGGGGGTGCCTCCCAGTTAGGCTGCTCGGGGGTCAGGGGTCAGGGACCCACTTGAGGAGGCAGTCTGCCCGTTCTCAGATCTCCAGCTGCGTGCTGGGAGAACCACTGCTCTCCTCAAAGCTGTCAGACAGGGACATTTAAGTCTGCAGAGGTTACTGCTGTCTTTTTGTTTGTCTGTGCCCTGTCCCCAGAGGTGGAGCCTACAGAGGCAGGCAGGCCTCCTTGAGCTGTGGTGGGCTCCACCCAGTTCGAGCTTCCTGGCTGCTTTGTTTACCTAAGAGAGCCTGGGCAATGGCGGGCGCCCCTCCCCCAGCCTCGCTGCCGCCTTGCTGTTTGATCTCAGACTGCTGTGCTAGCAATCAGCGAGCCTCCATGGGCATAGGACCCTCTGAGCCAGGTGCGGGCTATAATCTCCTGGTGCACCGTTTCCTAAGCCCATGGGAAAAGCACAGTATTTGGGTGGGAGTGGCCTGATTTTCCAGGTGCCGTCTGTCACCCCTGGAAAGGGAACTCCCTGACCCCTTGCACTTCCCGAGTGAGGAAGTGCCTCGCCCCTGCTTCGGCTGGCGCATGGTGCGCTCACCCACTGACCTGCGCCCACTGTCTGGCACTCCCTAGTGAGATGAACACGGTACCTCAGGTGGAAATGCAGAAATCACCCGTCTTCTGCATCGCTCACGCTGGGAGCTGTAGACCGGAGCTGTTCCTATTCGGCCATCTTGGCTCCTCCCTTTATACAGTATTTGGAAAACACATTTTTATGAAGCCAAAGGAAAAGTAAGAAGGTGGATCAGCTAAGGATTGGATTATCCTCTCTTTCAGCACCTCCTGTACAGGTTGGGCCTGCGAGTGGAGAAGGAATGGGCTGCTAGCCGATTTCATCCAGATACTCCCAATAGGAACAAAGTCTAGCTTGGTGTGCAGAATTTTTGGATGGGATGAAGAACATTTCTGTGATCTCAGTTTTAGAAATATCACTTTCACAGAAAGAAGGCTGAATCTTGTGTTATTAGAATGCAGGAAACAACAGGACCTGAAGAAAAGTTGCATTAGAGTTGAGTGAGTAAGGCTGGTCTGCCACTCCACAATAACGAAAGCTACCATTGAGATATTGAGGGGAATCAGACTAGTTTCATTGATGGGCAACCTGTACAAAGCCCCATTTTCAGAAGGGCCCTATGTTTACTTTGATGCTTTGCCTTCACTATATTGAAATTCTATATACTTTTTGAAAAATAGGTCTTAAAATTTAATTTTGCATTTGGTTCTGCAAATTTATGAGGCATGTTTTGTGTGGAAGGTGTGTAAGCTTTTGTTAGCTTAGCATATTCTAAGTATCCTTAATTGTTTAACAGGTCTTTTATGCCTCCTGTTGGTCCCAGAAAATTGGGGGAATGTGGCCAAAAGCATCTACTTAGGTCTCTTTCCTTCATATTTCACTCAAAACTCCAGAATCTGTTTAGTGCTGCATTGACCAGAGATACAGTGGAAGATAAAATATTTAGGCACTTAGAACTAAACAGTAGGGACTAAGCCAATCACCTTTTCTCTATCACATTGCAGTGGGTATGTGATGAGAATCTGATAAATCGCAACATTCTCCGTGGAAAGCCACATTCCTTTTAAAGCTAAATGAGAGAAGAGGCAGTCAATAAGAAATTATTGATCCCGATGGGCTGTTCAGTAGTGTAGTAAGTGCTATCTCTACCTGTTTATACTCCTTTTTACTATGGCCCTATTCCCCGAATGTTTTATAGTTCCATAAAGCTCCCCACAGGCAATGAGGCAGTAGAGGCTATTGGTTAAGAGGATGAACTCTAAGCTAGAAGACTTGAGTGCAATTCCTTGAGCTAGTGCTTCCTAACGGTGCAACCCTGAGGAAATATTCTTTTCTTTGTGTCAGTTTCCTCATATGTTAAAGAGGGTAAATAGTGGTACCTACTTTATACGTTTCTTATGAGAATTGAATGTGTTAATACGTTAACTTCATTAAATAATGTCTGTTAAATTTTACCTGCTCTTCCAATTGTCATTGTCATGGAACTTTCAAACAGGAGCCAAGGCTTGCATGCTTTTGATGCCCAAGAACATGTGAAAATGTTTCTACCCACAAAAATCAACCTCTGATGATGAGATTGAGTTAGGAAATATCACAATTCTCAATGGTGTATTACCATATTAAAGACAACCCTGTATCTTGAACTTTTTGGTAGCTTCAGTCCCAAAAATTGAACAGTTACTCATAGGCGTCTGCAAGAGAAAAAAACAGTGTCTTTTTCACCACTCTGTGGCCTATAATTGATTATAATTACCAGTTTGCACAGGACTGTATTGGTAGGAGGGTCAAAGATTGCAAAGAACTTTCCCCACTGCTCACTAGCTAATGGGAGACAGCTGCAAGGAAAATAAAACAGTATAATTAAACTTTGGTCTCTTTTGTTCCATTCTTTAAGCAATATAGTTAGAATTTTCATGTCACCAAAGAGCTAGAAAAGAAATTTTCATATTGCTATAGGGAGAAAAGGTCTTTGTATGATAAAATCTTATTCATCTTGGACTCTCTGACTGGCCTTTACCATCTTTTTTATAAAAATCTGACCTTAGCTAACTCTTCTTTCACTGGGAGATGTTCTTTAGGTATATTAATATTTAAAGGGAAAGATTAAAAGGAAAGGAAAATCTGAGTATTCCAACAGATCCTGCCTTTTCCTCACTGTCCATCTTGCAAGTCATATCTAGTTTCCACATTTCTATGATTTACAGAATGTGTTAGGGAGTTTCTAAGTGTTGTCTTATTCATATTTTTTTTTAACTTACATAGCTCCTCTCATATACTGGAAATACTTTTGTTAGAAAATAATGTAAAATCTCTTCACATTCATCACTAATTAAAACACCTATTTGTAAACAAGCAAATTACATACTTCAACAGTGATCTTTTCAACTACATATCATCCTCATAATCAAACATGAGATTAGAAAACATCAATTAACTCTAAATTGTGTCATATCCTACAGAACTGACTACATGAGAACAAATATCTTGTCTGTAAAAACTAAAGTTGTTATCATATGTTAATTTTATAGCTCGCTTCCCTGATTTTAGTAGTAAAAATAAATTCATTGAGGTAAATTCAAAAGTTTTCTGCCTCTTACCTAAACAAGAAAAGGATAAAAAGTCATTTATAATTTTCCCACCCAGAGAAAACCATTTTTATTATGGGATGTATTTCCTTACACATGCATACACATACACACACACGTGTATGTATGAATGCATACACATGCACACTTTTACCCAGGGTTTATAGTGACTGTATGAAATACACATATTTCACAGTAAGTGTGATTTTTAATATCTATTCTGCTTTGATAGTTATAGATTATATTAATTATAACATATTACATGAATATGTATAGAAAAGAAATATCTACTGTTTCTCTATGCAAGCAATGCCAGCAAAAATAGAGGCCATAAAATGTTTCATTCTTAAAACAGAACATCATGAATTACTAAATCAGTCTCAATAGAGCTTCATTCAGTGTACACATCTTCATCTTACCGGTCTAGGGGTTTAGGGAAAGTTGATTCCTCTGGAGAACAGGACAAAATTTTGGTGAAAGTCAAGGGGTTTTTGTGACATCCTTTTCCTAATATTTTGTCCTATTCTCTTTCTTTTTGCTTCAGAATGCATTCCTACTTTCCGTTTCTTAGTAACATATGGTTTTATTTATCTATTGATTTCACAAAGTCCCAGTGAGGTCACCTTTGCTTTCCCACTGACTCGCCTTTTCAGTACTTTGTATGTGTATCTACCTCAAATATTTTTACATCAAAATATACATACTCTTTTCGTTAACGAGTTGTCCATTGGTACGTAAATAATCACATTCAGTAAATATGCATCTAAGATGGCCGACTAAAAGCAGTGGTAATTGGAGGCTCCCATTGAAAAAAACCATAATAAGCATGTGAATACTTCACCAGCAACCAGGGTATCTAGGTTCTCTCATCAAAATTGACTAGAAGGCTGGCGTGACCCACGGAGAGAAGGAAGAACAGTGTGGTGCAGTGGCCCATCTGAGAGCCACAGGGGGAAGGGGAACCCCCCAACCCAGCCAAAGTAGGCGGTGAGTGAGCAGGCTACCCAGCCAGGGAAACAGTGTTTTTTCACAGAACTGTGCAACACACGGATTGGAAGAATCCACTCGCAAACCCACGCCTCCGGGACCTAAAGTTTCAACCCCAGAACGTACAGATTCTTACAGCCTCTCATCTGGAATCTGCTTAAACCTACCAAACTCCTTGTGGGAGGGGTGACCAGCACTGGCTGCAGCTGCCTGCTGTCTAAGCCATTTGAGCTCCTTGGGGGAGGGGCAACAGCCAACACTGGGACTCCCAATTGCCTGACATGCTAATCTCCCTGGGCAGGGGAAGGGTGGCACCCTTTCCTATAGCTCCAGGCTGAGCTTTTCCCCTGCTGGAGACAGGGAAGCTGGATGCCTTGGTCCCAAGACTTGTCCCCACAGCCTAACACACCTGCTGTGGCCGTCTATGGCCAGAGTGCCTCTTCAGGACTAACCCCGACCCATCCTTCTTCAGTGGGTGGGGCTTCCCTGCAGGATCTCCAAAACTCCAGCCAGAGGATCGGGACAGAATTCGGATCTCCCTGGGCTTGAGCCACTAGGGGGAGGGGTGGCCACAGTCTCTGTGGACCAGCAGACTTATCCTCTCCTGGTAGTTTTGAGGAATCCAGGCAACCCAGGGGAGTGGGTTTTCCCCCAAGCAAAACACACTGTCTCCACCAAGGGACAAAGTGCTTTGTTAAATGGGTCCTGCTCCCCATGCCACCCACCTGGGTAAGAAGCTCCAACAGGGGTTGTCAGACACCACATACAGGAACAATCCTCCTGGCATCAGGTTTGTGTCCCTCGAAGTCAGAGGTCTCAGAAGAAGGAGCAGGCACCCATCTTTACTGCTCTCCAGCCTCCTTAAGTGACATCTCCAGGCCCAGGAGCAAATCATATAAATAGGGTTTGAAGTGAACCCCCAGCAAACTACAGCAGCCCTACAGAAGAAGGACCTCACTAATGAAAGAAAAACAAGCAGAAAGTGACAACAATAGCATCAACAACAACAGCAAAAAGGCCCCCACAAAAATGCCATCTAAGGGTCTGCAGCCTCAAAGGTCAAAACTAGACAAACTCACGAAGTTGAGAAAGATTCCGTGAAAAAATGCTGAAAACACAAAAGGCCAGAGTACCACTTCTCCTTCAAATGATTGCAATGTCTCTCCATCAAGGGTGCAGAACTGGATGGAGAATCAGCTGGACGAATTGATAGAAGTAGGCTTCAGAAGATGGGTAATAAAAAACTACGATGAGGTAAAGGAGCATGTTCTAACCAACGCAAGGAAGCTAAAAACCTTGATAAAAGGTTAGAGGAATTGCTAACTAGAATAATCAGTTTAGAGAGGGACATAAAGGACCTGATGGAGCTGAAAATCACAGCAAGAGAACTTCATGAAGCATACACAATTATCAACAGCCGAATCAACCAAGTAGAGGAAAGGATATCAGGGTTTGAAGACCACCTTACTGAAATAAGACATGCAGGCAGGAATAGAGAAGAAAGAATGAAAAGGAATAAACAAAGCTTCTGAGAAATAAGGGACTTCATAAAAAGATCGAACCTCTGATTGATTGGTGTACCAGAAGGAGATGGAGAAAATGGAAACAAGCTGGAAAACACACTACAGGATATTATTCAGGAGAACTTCTTCAACCTAGCAAGACAGGCTATCATGCAAAGTCAGGAAATACAGAGAACACCATTAAGATACTCCATGGCAAGATCAACCCCAAGACACATATCATCAGATTCTCCAAGGTCAAAATGAAGGAAAACCTGTTAAGGGCAGCCAGAGAGGAAGGCCAGGTCGCCTACAAAGGGAAGTCCAACAGAATAACAGTGGATCTCTCAGCAGAAACCCTACAAGCCAGAAGATCAATATTCAACATTCTTAAAAAAAAAGAAAGTCAATATTCAACATTCTTAAAAAAAGAATTTTCAACCCAGAGTTTTATATCCAGCCAAACTAAGCTTCATAAGTGAAGGAGAAATAAAATCCTCTTCAGACAAGCAAATGCTGAGGGATTTCATTACCACCAGGCCTGCCCTGTAAGAACTCCTGAAAGAAGTACTAAATATGGAAAGGAAAAACTGGTACTAGCCACTACAAAAACACACCAAAATTTAAAGACCAATGACACTCTGAAGAAACTGCCTCAACTAGTGATGAAGAAACTGCATCAAATAGCATCATGATGACAGGATCAAATTCACACATAATGATACAAACTTTTAATGTAAACGAGCTAAATGCCCCAATTAAAAGACACAAACTAGTAAATTGGATAAGGAGTCAAAACCCATCAGTGTATTGTACTCAGGAGGCCTATCTTACATGCAAAGACACACACAGGCTCAAACTAAAAGGGTGGAGGAAAATTTACCAAGCAAATGGAAAACAAAACAAAGCAAAAAGCAGGGGTTGCAATCTTAGTCTCTGACAAAACTGACTTTAAAACAACAAAGAACAAAAAAAACAAAGAAGAACATTAATAATAATAGTAAAGGGAACAATTTAATAAGAAGAGCTAATTGTTCTAAATATGTATGGACAGGACAATACAGCAGGACACAGATTCATAAAACAAATTCGTAGAGGCATACAAAGAGACTTAAACTCACACAAAATAATAATAATGGGAGACTTTAACACCCACTGTGCAGTATTAGATCAATGAGACAGAAAAGAGAGGAAGTCAAGTTGTCTCTATTTGCAGATGACATAATTTTACATTTAGAAAACCCCATCATCTCAGCCCCCAAACTCCTTAAACTGATGCAACTTCAGTAAAGTCTCAGGATACAAAATCAATGTGCAAAAACCACAAGCATTCCTTTACACCAACAATAGGCAAGAGGAGATCGAAATCATGAATGAACTCCCATTCACAATCATTACAAAGATAATAAAATACCTAGAAATACAGTGAACAAGGGATGTGAAGGAACTCTTCAAGGAGAACTACAAACCACTGTTCAAAGAAATAAGAGAGGATACAAACAAATGGAAAAACATTCCATCTTCATGGATAGGAAGAATCAATATTTTCAAATTGGCCATACTGCCCAAAGTAATTTATAGATTCAACAGTATTCCCATAAAACTAATTGACATTCTTCACAGAATTAGAAAAAAACTATTATAAATTTCATATGGAACCAAAGAAGACCCAGTATAGCCAAGACAACCTTAAGCGGAGAAAACAAAGCTGTAGGCATCACACTACCTGACTTCAAACTGTAACTACAAGGCTACAGTAACCAAAACAGCATATAGACCAATGGAGTAGAACAGAGACCTCAGCAATAACACCATACATCTACCATCATCTGATTGACAACCCTGACAAAAACAAGCAATGGGGAAAGGATTCCCTATTTAATAAATGGTGCTGGGAAAACAGGGTAGCCAAATGCAGAAAACTGAAACTGGATCCTTCCTTATACCTTATACAAAAATTAACTCCAGATGGATTAAAGACTTACAGGTAAAACCCCAAACCATAGAAACTCTAGAAGAAAACCTAGGCAGTACCATTCAGGACATAGGCATGGGCAAAGACTTCATAACAAAAACTTCAAAAGCTATTGCAACAAAAGCCAAAATCGACAAATGGGATTTAATTAAAATAAAGCGCTTCTGCACAGCAAAAGAAACTATCATCAGAGTGAATAGTAAAGCTACAGAATGAGGGAAAATTTTGCCATCTACCCATCTGACAAAGCTCTAATATCCAGAATTTACAAGGAACTTTAACAAATTTACAAGAAAAAAACAACCCCATCAAAAAGTAGGCAAAGGATAAGAACAGGAAGAATGGACACTTCTCAAAAGAAGACATTTATGCGGCAAACAAACACATGAAAAAAATATCAACATTACTGATCATCAGAGAAATGGAAATCAAAGCCACAATGAGATATCATCTCATGCCAGTCAGAATGGCAATTATTAAAATGTCAGGAAATAATAGATTGCTAGCAAGGCTGTGGAGAAATAGGAATGCTTTTACACTGTTGACTGGAATGTAAATTAGTTCAACTATTGTGGAAGACAGTAGGGCAATTTCTCAAGGATCTAGAACCAGAAATACCATTTGACCCAGTAATCCCATTACTGGGCATATATCCAAAGGAATATAAATCATTCTACTCTAAAGACACATGCCCACATATGTTTATTGCAGCACAATTTCCAATAGCAAAGACATGGAAACAATCCAAATGCCCATAAATGATAAACTGGATAAAGAAAATGTGGTACATATACACCATGGAATACTATGCAGCCATAAAAAGAATGAGATCATGTATTTTGAGGGACATGGATAAAGCTGGAAGCCATCATCCTCAGCAAACTAATACAGAAACAGAAAACCAAACACCACATGTTCTCACTCATAAGTGGGAGTTGAACATTGAGAACACGTGGACACAGAGAGGGGAACACCACATACCAGGGCTTGTTGTGGGGTGGGGGGTGAGGTGAGGGAACTTAGAGGATGGGTCAGTAGCTGCAGCAAACCACCATAGCACACGTATACCTATGTAACAAACCTGCATGTTCTGCATATGTATCGTGTTTTTGTTTTTTGTGGGGGTTTTTTAGAAGAGATAAAGAAAAAATGCATCTCTTGAAAGAATTACAAGACATTTGGTCAAATGCCATAATCTTTCAGAGATACAATAGGTATAATTCTCTTATCAATAAACTTATCATCTCTCATGTAAAATATAGCATCAATAACTGTAATACAAGAAGGGGTGTGATCAACATAAGTGGGGACAAATATATTTCTATGATAATTACATGCCACTGATTAATTTTGGTTACATGAATGGTGGTAAGAGGAATTTTCCCATAAAAGACACACTGTTTCATTGATTTGCACCTGAAAAATGCCAAACAAGGCATTGCATCTCTCTCTGGGCTTCAGGTTCTTTTTATTTTTAATGCAATAAGTTTTTAGAGAAGTTCAGCTCATAGCAATATTGAGTAAAATGTACAGAGATTTCCCAAATATAGCCTGCCCCACACATGCATAACCTCTCCTATTATTAACATCCTCCACCAGAATGATATATATGTTAAAATTGATGGGTTTCAGGCTCTTTAAAAAATAAAATAAAGGGAAAGACTAAGGGAAAAGTATCTGATACCTCTATTATTACAAATTACTACAAAATATTAAGACTTATTTTATGGCGAATATAAATATGAACAAACCAAGATCTTCCCAGTCACTCCATTGTCTATGGGGACTTTAATGCCCATTTGACTCCCTGTATCCCTTTTATGACCCTTTCCTCTATCTCTTCACAACTCATGAAGCTCTAATTCTTATTTTCTGGAAATCACTGTCATTTATCAATAAAACCCCTCCTATGCACCACCTCCTCTCTGTATGATCCCCTTACCCTATTTCTCTTATGGGAGACCTGACTCTTCCCAATAGACACTGCTTTCTCTAGAGTCCTCTCAAAAAGAGATAGTTTTCTTCTTCTATCTTGCACCCCTTGGCCTGGAGGCAGGTGAATCCCCTTCCCGATTTTCTTGATTGCTTCCTTCCCACCATCCTTTTGCTCTTTTCTATCTATACCCAGCTTTTTTCATGTCATCAGACTATTCTGCAACTATTCTGCTTTGTTGTATTAAGATCATAATTCCTATGTCACTCCCCCTCATTTCTTTGCTCCTGGTCACTGTCTCTCTCTTCTTTCAAATTGCTGTTGTAATTCTTAGTGATTAATATCTACAAAGTGACATTTCTGATACGCCAGGCCCTCACTCCTTCAACCTTCTCTTCTCCAAAAAGCATCTTCTTCACCTTCGCTCAGCTAATTATTCCTTGGTCACTCCTTAAATATAATCACTTCCAGTAATTGCAAGCTCTTCATAGTTTCAATTTATGTTTTCCACTCTTCATCTAGCAGCTGCAATTTTTTAATCTCATGCCCTTTTGCAATCCCAGAACAGCAATCCTTCTCCTTCTCTAAGCCCTACCTATCATGGTTCTTATCATTATCCTTCCTTCCCTCCAGTTCTTAATTCACCTTACTATTCCAGCTTAAATTTCATGGTTATTCATTATAATCATACTCTTCTATTCTATTGTTTACTTGTCCCTCTCCCATTTTCTTGTACTTGCTTGGAAAAACCAAAATTATTCTGAAATAAGAGGGTGGGAACATACAGCAATACTGATTGATCTGACTCTAAATTCATGAGAAGTCATGCCACATGGACCATTAATGCTACCAAGCATTAGACTACATTTGATTTACTTTCTTTCTCCTCTTACTGCGTATGCCCTACTCATGCTTCAGATCTCAGATTACCACTAGCCCTTACAGAAATATGTTTGCCCTTGTATTGAGAAAACAGAGAAGTTATTTTCCACATGCTACAGGAACTACCACATCTACCTGTCTACCTCAATTTCATCTTGTAAATTCTGCTTTTTTTTCATTACTATGAATTAAATGTTTGCAGTCCTAGTCATGGCCAAACTCTTCACTTACTTACAAGATCCTATGTATTGTCTCTTCTTGAAGACATTGTTCCTTTAATTCTTTCCTCTCTCTCCTGCATTATCAACTTTTACCTCTATAATGAATAATCCTAATTTAGTATGAAAATATAGTATTTGCCCCATCTTTAAGAAAAATAAAAACAAAACACATCTCCTTTCCTCATCTCAAATCTCCTTAGTCCATGTATTTCTTTTCCAGCAGAACTCCTAGAACATTTTATGTGTACTTGCCTTCTCTAAACTCAATCCTCTAATTTTCAACCTACTAAAATCAGACTTTGGACCCCACTACTGCATCAAAACTGTTTAATAATGTTACTGACTATTTCCATGTTGTTAAATTAAGCAGTAATTAATTATTCCTAATCTTGTTGATTTGTTATCAGCTTTGTCTTTATGTCAACACTTTTTGCTTCATCTATATAGTCATTCTTTTGGTGATCTCATTCAATCTATGGCTTTGAATGTCATTTATGAAGTCACAGCTCACAAATTCATAGCTGTAGCCTAGATTTCTATGCTGAATTATAGTCTTTATTTCACCCTTATTCTATACTTTAATATGGAGGATATAATAGGGATCTCAAATGTAACATTCAAAACTGAGCACCTGATATCTCCCTCCCTGCCTATTGTAATTATTGTCTTCGTGTTAGTTAATGGAAACTTTGTTCAGGTTGTTTAGGCCAAGTTCTCATCCTTAACTATTCTCTTTATGTACAAATTATATCTAGTATGACAGAAAACTTTTGGGTTTAGCTTCAAAGTCTAAGCAGAATAAGACCAGTTATCAATAACTCTGCTCTCCATGCCACCATTATCTCTCACTTGGATTACAGCAATATCCTCCCAACTTCTCTGCCAACTGCCCTTTCCCTTGTAGGTCAATTACTAGCACAATGGCCAGAGCGATCTTGTTATAATTTGAGTCAGATTACATCCTTCTCTGGTTTAAAACTCTCCAAGGTTTCCCATCTCCTTTGGAGAAAAAGTAAATTATTTACAATGTCCTTCAAGGTCCTTTGTTATCTGGTCCGTCATCTCTCCGACCTAATCTCCAAACTTTCTCCCTTGTGCCCACTCCATCTTAAACTGTAAACACAGAAGGCTGGTTCTCATCTCAGAGCCTTTCCAATTTGGGCTAATTCTGCCTGGAATGTACTCCAGAATAAACATACGGCTCACTACTTCACAAATCTCAATTTTTTACTCAAATACCATTTACTCCAATATTTTTCTCTTATCACTCTAATAAATATTATAACCCTTCACTTTCTTTTTCCATTTTGGGGTTTATTTTTCTTGATAATAATTAATACAGCCTAACATGCTGTACTGTAAGTTAATCATTTGAGCAAACCTCTCTATATAAAAGAAGAATATATGTATTTTAGAATGTAAATTGTAATCTCATGTCTGTGTCTGACTCAAATCAAGAATTAATAAATATAGGAAGATGGTTGGATATGGAAGGTGATGGGATATAAACTGGAAAAGTGGAGTTAAACTTAGATTAAGGGAAGCTAGAATAATTTTATTTTATTTAGTAGTCACCAGGGCACCATCATATTTTTGGGGACAAAGATAAAAGAAGAAAATCCTCACTAATATGCTGTATGTTGAGAATATGCACTCTTGTCTCTACTAATACACCAAAAGCTACAAAATGATCAATATGTCATCTGTCCAGAAAACGTTGAGAAATAAACTAATGGTGTCATGTGAGATATTTTATTAGCTACTGAGAGAGACAGTTTGAGAAAGAGGCTTTCCGACACCCTTCAAGCCACACCCTAGTTGAAGTGGGGAAGGGAACATAAAAATTGAATTCTGTTGGTGACAGAGCTGGGGAGCAGGGTATTCACAGGGTGTTCAGAGTATAGAACAGCCCTTCACAATCACGTACAGTTCATCTTTGCACTTAATCTCAAACATATTTAGTCAAGTCTACTCCCCAGAGGAATTGAAAGTACACCAGAAATTCTGTTAGCATAGTGCCATGTTCAGCATCACCCATCCTTAATATGATTTCTTCTGCAGATGTCAGCAGAACCAATTTTCATAACTTACCTGTACATCTCATCACATTTGTATAGAGTGGCAACTTGCTCACTCTTGCCAACTTGCCTGTGTTATTCTGCTGAATTGCAATCTTATCTTCAGCACGAGGCAAATCACCACTGAGTCGTTGATATATATATATATATAGACACACACTTATGATTAGCTAAAGTGAAATTGAGGTAATGACATAGATGGAAAAGGGATTGGAGTTCTTGTAGTTAGCATCCTGCCTTGGAGCTTAGACTTTGTATCAGTCACACAGGCAGATAGCAGATCTTATCAAGGACCATAATGCAAATAATCACAAAATATTGCAATTAATGAGATTTTAGAGATCATCTTCTCTAGTATTTCATTTAGGGTCCGGAGATATAGAATGTTGTTCAAAGCCAGTAATTATTTGGGTTCTTACAAGGCAGAACTGGAAAACAATGGGTTATTTTCGCTGAGACTCCAATTTTTCTGACGCTAATAGATTTCCTTTTGAGGTACTAATGCCTCTCCTAGAAAGACTTTATGTGTTTTTGTAGTGTTACAATACATATTGGGATGTAAATAAGACAGAATATCCAGACTTAGGGAATGGTTTATTATATTAGTCTTCTGTTGAGATAGGAAATCAATGCAAATCTTAATGGCTTGTCACAATCATCATTTAATTTTTTTTTTTTTTTTTTTTTTGAGACAGAGTCTGGCTCTATCCCCCAGGCTAGAGTGCAGTGGCATGATCTCAGCTCACTGCAAGCTCCGCCTCCTGGGTTCACACCATTCTCCTGCCTCCTGAGTAGCTGGGACTACAGGCACCCACCAACATCCGCGGCTAATTTTTTGTATTTTTAGTAGAGACGGGGTTTCACCGGGTTAGCCAGGATGGTCTCGATCTCCTGACCTCGTGATCTGCCTGTCTCGGCCTCCCAAAGTGCTGGGATTGTCTGTATATCAGTTGAGGCAGATGTGCTTCAGCTTAAGACTCAGCTGTGCTTGTTGAAAGATATTCTGGTCTGTTCTCTGTGTCTCTTCATTTTCTTTGGACCAGAAGCTACCAGGTGCACGTTCTTCTGAAGGCAAACGGCAGGAGCACAAGAGAGTGAATGGAGAGATACATTCTCTTAAAGCCCTGGTTCAGAAATAGTAGAATGTTTCCTCTGTCCACATTTCTTTGGTCAAAGTAGGTGGCCAAAGGGAAGAGACGTATACAATTGCTTTACAGTGATCTAATCTGTACTAATATTTGTTGTTTAAAATTAACTGTTCTTACTTACATAATAACTAGAGCATTTTATTTTTCCTATGGATTTAACAACTTTCCTCTGTTTACCACAACTTTTTATTCCATTTGTATTTTTCTCCTTTTGTCCTTTCATGAGTTTAAGTTAATTTTATGTCTAAAATAAGCTGATCAAAATAAAATTTATAGTTGGAAATGAAATAAAATAAATGGACCTATAATGTAATTTTAGAAAATGTATGCTTATTATATTGTCTATCAAAAGAATAGTGATTAGGTGTAATTTCAGGAAGTTTACAAAAATGTTTATACCTCATTGAAAGAATATTTTAATTTTCTACTAAATGTGTATTTTGTTAAATATTTAACAAGAAGTAGTTTTTATTTTATAGGCCCTTATTTCTTCTAATTTAATTATTTATTTGCCTTTTAAAATTTCTCCTGAAGGAACTTCCCCTGGCATTACCTACCCTCATTCCTCATCTAGGTTTCTCAGAAAGTCAGTTACTAAGTAGTTTGATGCACAGAATTAAGGTGGCCATAATTGTATGGTAAGGCTTCACGTTGAAGAACACAATAATCTACTACAAGGCAAAGTTTGTATACCATGACCTAGCTTTTGTCCTAATCACCACTGACACTTTGCTTCTAAATCAGGAGTGCCTTAATTTTAATATATACTCATAAAAATGACTGCATATGTGCGTATTCTATTGAAAATAGATAAAAACTATTAATATCACCTATGGAACCAATTGACAGTGTATTTATTATTCCTGTGATCATTCCTTGCAACACGTAATGGACATTTACCTTATTCTGAATGCAAGGGTAATTTTCTACATGAACCATGAAGCAGAATAAAAATGGTTCTGTGGCAGATACTGTCAGTGCTTTGCACATGGACCCTTGAATTCCTACAACATTTTTATGCACAATGCACAATGGTGATTTCATTTAAAAAACCATCATCACTGTTTCTGTCAGGCTGCTGGAAACCACTTTACCTTGGCGAACAGAGAGCCAAATTTGCCTGGAAATTTACATATTCCTAGGCTTTTAGCCAATACTTAAGTGTATGGTGGAGGAGAAGACAATTTAGAGATGAAATCTACCCTGTTTCCATAGGTCCTATCTCAAACTGAGCCAAATTTAACTTTGGTGGGACTTTGTTTGACAATGCAACCACTGTTGCCCACTCTCCTATTTCCCTCCTCCTCTATAAGTTAAATGGCTCTTAAGAGCCATTCTCAGACATTATCTTATTCTTTCTATCACATATCAGGACATATAGCTCTTTCAAATAATAATTCCTTTATTCCTTTAGCAAGACCTATCATTTCCAACACACTTTTGCAAAACTTGACCTAGTTATTAGATTAATAGCCAGGAGGAGCAGATGCCAGCTCTTGAGAAAGGGAATTATCAGCTTGCAAGACATCTGCCACAGTTGACTCTTTTGCATGATTCTCAGAATAGGAATGATGCTGTCCTACAGCCAGTTATTCTAGCCGGTCAAGAGGGCTCAATGTTCTTCAGTGAATCTATCCAGATTCATTCTATTTCAAGTCTCAGAGTCCTGCTTATTCCCTGTGACTTTTGCATAGAAGACTTGCTGAGGCTGTGAATTTAGCCCTTTTTGTAGTTCTGCTACTATAACCACCGACTCTACGCCTGAAATTATTGATCTAGTCGTAATATGCTATCAGACTTTTCAAAGCTTGGAAAAACTTATGGCTTATATTAAGTGAAGGAATTGTGCCAGAAATGCCCTATCAGAGTGTTGTGGAGAGGATATAAAGGTGGCATAAGAGAGGTGGGTGATCTAGAAGAATCAGTTATGAAAGACCCAGTAACCTCAATCTCCTCTCTCAGTTGTCTTTTTTCTCTAATAAGGCTCAGGACATAATACCTTCACTAAAGTTATAAGAAGACTTTGATGGTGAGGGCATGGTCATCGCAAAGCTGTCCAGTGTGAGCTGTTCTTATATATTAGGGTTAATTATAGAGGTTGCATTGATGGAACTGGGCTCCGTAGTGATAATGATTATAATAAGGTTTCAGAATAGCAGAGGCTAAGTGGTAGCAATAAACCATTAAAGAAAAGCGACACAAAATTACTGTAATACCAACAAGGGGCAGCAACCCCTAGGTAGTTGTAAGAAACAGAGTTCATACATTAAAGGAGAGGGTGAATGTGCATTAGGAAGTCCACTATAACACAATGGCAAATGTATATGGCAGCAATTCCTCCGATCTTTCCCCAAAGCACTCTATGGCCATTTACTCACACTGCTGTTTGAGATGTGTGTCTTTACTAGAGAAGATCGACATGACCTCTGGGCACTTAGTATGCAAATTGATCTACAACAATGTCCTCTTTTTAACACCATTAGGAAAGAGAATCAGAAATAGTTTGAATATACATGGAACAGACAACTGTACACACTTACAGACTTTGCTTGACACAACTCTCTTATATGGCCTTACTGTTTGGGGCCTTATAAGATCCATCTCCCTTCTTTCCTCTTGTGTGATCTTGAGAACACGTTCTAATATATCACTTTCACATGAATATTCATCTCAGAATCTGTTTCCAGGGAACTCATGACATGTTCCACACCATTTGGATCTTTTTACAAATTGACCTAAATCGATTTTGGAAGAAATTGAGCAACGATACATAAGTGAAAAATAAAAAGAACAAACATTTTCCCCTATATTATGGGACATTTCTGTTCACACAAAATGTGTTTGTTGCAAGTTTCTTTTCTAATTTTAATGGATACATAATAATCATACTTATTTATGGAGTATATGTGAAATTTTGATACAGGTATGTAAAGTGTCATGGTCAAATCAGGGCACTTGGGATATCCACCACCTCAAACATTTATCATTTTTTTGTGTTAGGAATAATACTGAGTGCTGAGTAGCAAAATAATGGGACTATAGTTAACAATAATTTATTGTATATTTCAAAATAAATGGAAGAGTAGAATCAGAATGTTTATTATAGGTTTCTTAATGGAACATTTATGCTTTGATTCTTCTACCGTGCAAAATGTCTGTATGCATTGTCCCTGAGTTTCAAAGAAATATCTTCTAGCACACTGCACCCAAGAGCTAAAGGCAGCTTCTTTCTCTGCATGTATGCAAACGAAGAAAAAAACAAACAAAAACTTAAATCATCTGTGAGTTCTTTTAGGAAGTAAGAAAATCTCCTAATTTAAAAGAGAGGCCACAACTGCTTAATGAATGAACTGGTAGTGACTCTGCTCTTTCAGGGCTCATTATGCTTCATTTGTCAATATAAATATTAGCTCTCTAAGGGTTAATTTTAAGGTCAAAAGTAAAAGATGAAACCCAGAAAGGGAATTGGCAGTGGCATCTCTGTGGCTCACAACCACCATTACTTTATCAGAGCAGGGCTTCAACAGTCCACAAGGAATCACCTGAGGGTGCCTAGAAATAGCCTGAACACCTCCACAAGATCCCTGGGCAAAGAATGCTGGCTGACGAAGGCCAAGAACTCTGTGGATGTGTTTCTTCCTCATCATTCCTCATCCTCATCATTATTTCCTTCCTCATCATTATTTCCTTCCTCTACATCATCTTCATGCACCCTCAAAGATACCCTATTTTCTTTCCTTTGAACTAGCAAAAGAGATCCCAAAGGAAAATAAAGGAATATGTAGAGGGGCTTGCTGAGGAAAATTATTTGTTGTCTTATTTCAAGATTCTTATAAAAAGATGATCATACTGGGCTTTTAACATAAAGTATCATTTAGTTCAAAATTGTCTCTCTACTTCCCCTCAAACCATCCTGCATATTATAACTGGCATTAACTGACATCATTTAGGTGGGTGGCTGGTGAGTATTAAAATAAAGTAGTTTAATGGATTTTGGAAGTTTCGGGAACAAAATGGGATTGCAATCTTTTTTATAAACTGAAACAAGTTGTGAAGATAAGGCATTATTACATTGTGCCTGAATGTATTCTTGGTTTATGAAGACACTTGTTTGGATCCAACAAACATTTTTCAAAAGAGATGGCATACTTATTTTTTTCCTTTTTCCTTCTTATGAACCTGCAGATCCAGTGTACATAGACCTTTTGTTACTGGGTGTAGCATTCTACTGAGTCAGACCTCAAGCTTGTATAAAAGCTTGTCCTTGCTTTTGTGATGTGATGGTTTCTTTCTGTTTCAAAAGAAAAATATAAAGATTTAGCAGGACAACAATGGCAGTAGTAAACCCACATTAAAGCTGTTACATTCTTTTTCTCATAAAGAACTATTTTCTCATGGAAAATAAAATCCTAGTATATTTTCAGCTCTGATGAACAAATGAATACAGGTCACACTTCATATTTACTTGTGTTCAGATATATGAAAGACTGGTAATTGGGCATGTGGTTTTCTTTGACAGTAGTAATTCTAGCTTCCTGGGAACTATTTTCTACTATTTCATTCCACTGTAAACTTAGAAGAAAGAGGCTTTTATGATTTTGTCTATTAGTTTTGAGGGTAATGATCAGCAAAGGAGAAGTTTAAAAAAACACAAAAAAACACAGACAAGTGAAAACAAACAAAAAAATAAAAACCTTTTATTGTCAGCTGCTATTACTTGAGCTCTTGCCTTTGACTAAACATGTATTTAGTCAGAACACAAAAGAAAGCAACCTCTAATATTTAATCAAGAGGTATTAAAATACTTATATTTTATATCATGCAATTTTCAGACTTAATTTAGTTTTTGCTTTTGGTAAAAAAAAAAAAAAAACACTTTGCATTCATTACCTTATTCTTATATCCTTGTATGGAAAATAGTTACATCCATACACCAGAAAAGTTTGTGGAAGACATGCTAATCAGCCATGAAACACACAAAGAAGTGGCAAATCATGTGATGCTCTTAGCATTCCTCTCCCTGAAGCAATACCTTACTTCTGTGTGGGGTAAAGCATCTGCCTCCATCACAAAATGAGTGAAAATATCCAAGCAAAAACTCATCTTTGTTTTCCTTGCAGATTGCACAATTTATCTTCAATAACACACACATTCATCGTCACTAGAGCTCAGTGGAATAATTATGAATATTTCCTGAATAGACCATGCAAAGCCATATGCTCTTGCTGGAAAAAATGTGAAGAAGATACTTAAAACTTGCACAAATAATAAGACTGCAAAGTCAGCCACTTACAGTTCAGCAGCATTTGAAATCATATATGCATGCAAGGAGAGTGGTCTGTGGCTGTGAATAGATTTCTGGATTTCTATGAGGTAGAAGGAGTTTGGTAGGAGAGAATAGGAACTTCAAATTTTCTGTTACAAGACAGACTTTTTAAAAAGAATTTATTAGAGTAAAATGTTAATATAACATATCTATAGATATAGGTATCACTGTATCTCCTATAATGTGCAACGTTAAGGAATTTAAAAGAAAGCAGGAGACTGAAGATGTGGTGAAGAAAAGAAAAATTGCATTAATGTTAAAAATAGCTTGCAAGTCACTGTGAGGTAATATAGTAAAACATAACAATATTTGTTATTTACATTGAATTTTGCAGTTTACAAAACACTTTACAATATAGGTTCTCATTTAATTATTTCAATAGCTGTTGTTACATATTATTATCCCCCTTTTATGGTAGATAAAATAGATTCATAGGGTTTAAAGGATTTGTCCAAGGTTACAAATGCGTAAGTGGCAAAAATTTGCAGGGAATTGCATTTCCTGACTTTTCCTTAGATTGGCAAATTCACGGTAGCTGAGATATAAAGGAAAATGAAGATGATCTGGATCACAGATAGGATATGCAAATCAAAACTCTGAGGCACCAAGCTCAAGATGATTGAGGACACTAGAACAAGCTAAAGAGGATAAACAAATTTCCAAAACATAATATTGAGATTAGTGGCCCAAAGAAGCAGATATAACGGAGGGCTTCATCCATAGCCTGAAGCGGTATTGTCAGGAGGCTTATTTTACATGTTAATTGATTTTAAAATTACAATTCTTAATTGCCTTTGATCTTTCTCAATTTTAAACCAGTTGTAGCGTTTTAAACCAAATTATTTTAAAATAAGTTGAAGAGTTTAAGGAAACTGTCTTAATTTTTTAAACATTTATACTGCATTTTCTTATCACCGTCTCACCTATGTGGCTACATTCATCACCACCTGACTTATACATGATTATCTGTTCCTTCAACCATGATGTAAGCATAATAAAAGTAAGATATTTTTCATTTTATTTTTTAAACATGACTCTAAGTTCTATCTAGAGATATGTGTCTGGTATGAAATAGGCATTTATTAAGTATTTCTTGAATTTATTAATGAGTTTATATACGGTTGAAATGTGATTTCCCCTCATCTCTTTCACTAGCCCCTTATTCTTTTTTTGGCTTTTTTTTTCTACGTATATTCTAGGAGATGTAGTTTCTTGGTCTTTTCTCTTAGGATTTTCCTCCTCATTTTCCTTTGTTTGGCAAAGACAACTCATGATTAATTCTAATGCATTTTATTCACAGTATCTTTTTAATTCTCACCGCCTACTCTTAGTCAAAGTACGTGCTCCATGATAACAAATTCCTTATTTATTTTCCTAACTTTAATCTCTCTGATTGTTCAATGCAGCCTGCAATCTGTTTCCATAGTATTTCTAGCATGCCATTTTAATCAACACACTCCATTGCTCAGGAATGGCTGTTGGCTCCTGAATATTATCAGATGGGCAATGACTGGGAGAAGAGAACATGCCATGACCTGTGCCCCTGCCAACACATATGTTTTTAAAACACAAGTGTTCTTTCCTAACTGATCGATGTAGAGATATATCATTTTATCAGAAGCAGAGAGGTACCATTGTCCAGGGGCAGATTCAGCATAAATAGGTCCCATTTCCCTCTAACCTCAAGATTCTAAAGGAAATGTATACAACTTTGGGTGATATCGTTTACCCAATATAAGGTCTTATCAGAGCTACAAAGTTCAATTGGTCTGTTACAGTATGAAGCTTATATCATTTAAATACTCTTTTAGTTCTTAAATTAAAAGTAAGTAAGTGCCAGCAAGGTCAAGTCCCTATAATTTTCTCAGATTTATTGAATCAAATATCTGCCTCCATATTTCCTGCTTTGTGAAAATTACATTTTTCTGAAGTTCAATACATCGTGTCTTTTCCCAATACAGTTCTCTCACTTTCAAACAAAGAAAAAAGAACATCAAAAACTTTTAACTCATCTGAATTGTATTGCATTATATTGTCCAAGGGTGTAAACAAAACTTCTGAGATGTTAAAAAAAAATAAAATAAAAAATGGAAGAAAAAAGAAATAAAAGATCCAAAGCCAATATTTTAAAAGGGTAATCCAAAATAATTTATATTTGCATAATCTCTGTAATCAAAGAACTCTCAACTGCTTACTTTGCCTGATTTCAAATAGAAGATAATTTGTTTTTTTCTTCTCACATATCAAATTTATACCTTTAATTTATGCATTTATTCAGGTCTAGGAGAGGGACATTTTTATAAAACTTTGGCAATAGATTATCGGACACTGAAAAATTCTTATCTATCTTTTCCTTGGGAGAAAATCTGCTCACTATCCCTACTCAGCGAATTGTGTACTTAATTATTTATGCAATTTATATATTTATTGGTTTTATATTAATCTAGTTGGAATGTGTTGAGGATTCTACTATAAATAATGAACTTAACAACAATCATTAATTCACATTTTGTAAGTATTGAATTTATTCGTGGCCCATATACTCTCTTCATTTGCTGTTAATTTCCCTTGAACGTTGCTTTATTCTAGCAATAACTCATATTCATCTACGAGTAAATGAATTAATTTTTAAAAGCCCCATCCATCTCATTAAGGAATATATTTCCAGTAAAATTTATTTTTCATGTTTTAATCAATTGTGTACTATTAATAATTATATAGTAATTCAATATAAGGGAATTTTGTTAACATTGAGAGCTTTATAGGAATTGAAAGATCAATTTTGATTTATAAATATAATTTAGTTGAAAAGTATGTTACAGTGAGCCATAAAAATGTTCATGTATAAAAAACTGTATGATAGGATAAATTTCTATATAAGGAAATGCCATGCAAATATGAGTTTGTGAAGGCAGATACAAACTTAACTAAAAATGATTCAAGGTTTCAGACTCCTGTGGCATTGCTTAGATGATGAGCTAAGTGGGATTGTTTTCTTCTTCTTTCCTCAGAAGGGAAGGCTGCACCAAAAATAAGTTTCCAACAAGACCAGTGACTTTTCCAGTGCTTTAAAGGGATCTACAATTTCCTATTGGCTCAAAGACTTCCAGGTAATGAGCAGCTGGTATGCCAGGTATTCATAAAATCCTTGCACTCAAACCTAGATTTGCAGGTGTGCAAGTAATCTATGTGACTCTTCACTGATAAGGCTGACCTCACATCTTTCCCTGCAAGAAAGGAGAAAAATGGGAGAGACTGCCCATCCACTGATATACAATCCCATGCAGCATGTACAGCAAAACATGTTGTCCTCTCAATGGGACAATAGGTAGATCTGAGCCCATGTGTTCTTTTTTGTGGACTCTGGCCTTGTTATCTTTCCCCAAATAAAATATAATGTTAATTGACACAATAAAATGTGGAACCTTTGCACAATAGGTGAGGCTACACATGGAACCTTCTTGCTCAACATAGAAAGTAATATAAGATTTATGAATGCTAAAATATAACATTTTAATATGCGTTCACTTAGATAATCACAGATATTAATTCACTTAGATTCTGTTGAACATATTTAAAAGAGTGAAACAGTTTTATTATTTCACTATTCAAATTTCAATATTAAAACACACAGAAGATTATGCATTTTGCCACCATGTAAAATTTAGGCTGAAAAAATTAGATATCATAGATTTATAAGTTATGAAAATTATTTTAAGATGTGTATGCAAGCAAAAGTAAAATTTGAAGACCAATAATTCAGATATTTAATTTTATTTAATCATATGAGGCAGGAGACAGAAATCTGGGAAATTTATAAACCTTGCAGAAAGCCAGAACCATGAAGAACCACATGTTCAGTGAAAAGGTGAATTAGAACACAACAGTCACCAAAAAATAAAAAATAAAGATAATAAGGTAACTTGATCAACTTAGTTTTGTTGCTGGATATTCTCTCAGAATTCTTAGGCACAGGCTATACTTCATGTAGTTTTAAAATTGAAATCATGATCCCAATCTCATTCTTAAATCTTCATGTAGAAGATATTGATAACCATGTTTCCAGGTTGACAGCATGCCAGACAACTAGCAGAAACAAATTGCAACGTTCTAGAGGAACATACCTTAAAATCAATCTCAATTTTTTTCCCCTTATCAATCTTCACAAAGAACATGGGCTTTTATTATGAGGAGGTATGATACCATGTTCAAGATTCAACAGAAACAACTCCAAATGAAGCAATTTTGTAAGACTGAAAACATTGGCACTACTAAAAAGCAAATATAAAATAAATGTTTAATATTATTTAAAAAACAAAGTAGAACATTGAAAAATATAACACTGGAACAAGTGACTTTAAATGAGTATTTGGAAATTAGCAAAATACCAGTACTAGATTGGAACAATGTATTTATTGGAATTCGAAACACAAAGGATGGGGCGGAAAGCTCAAGAATATTCATAAAAATACATCAGCAAAAGATCAATTGATCTATCAATAAGCAACCAAAAATGAATGAAAACTAAGCACATGAATACATGCATAACATTGTCACTAGGGAAATAAAAATTAAAACTGTAAGTAGATACCAGTACACACACCAGAGTGGGTAAGATCCAAAACATTGGCCACATCAAATGTAGAAAATGTCATGGAGTAACTAGAACCCTCATGCATCACTGGTGGGACTATGAAATACTATCACTATATGAGAAAAAAACTTGGAAATTATTTAAAATGTAAAACACATGTCATACGATCCAGCCATTCCTCTTTTAGAACTTATTGAAGAAAAATAAAAGTATGCTTCCTCCCAAAGACTTAAGCATGAATGTCCACAGCAGATTTATTTTTAATAGTAAAACCTGGAAACAACCCACATATTCATTAATCAGAGGATGGATTAAAAAATTGTTGTATATTCATTCAATGGAATACTATTCAATAGTATCAATGAATAAACTATGTCTTTATATATAAACAACATGGATAAATCTCAAAATAATTGTATTGGGTAAACGAAGGAAAATTAAAGAAAAGATATGCATAACACAATGTAAATGCAATTCTAGAAAATGCATATCAGTGTGGATAGGAGGTGAAGAAGCAAAAGATCAGTAAGGGGCCATTACAAAGTGGTAAGAGGAAAGTTTTAGAGGTACTGTGGTGGTGGTGGTGACTTCAGTGATGTATACCCATGTTAAATTTTATCAAAGTGCACAGTTTAATGATATTCAGTTTACTGTCTATCAATTATAATAGAGCTAAAAATAAATCTGAAAAATCAAAGTAAGGAGAACAAGAAAGGAAGTTTAAAAAGCACTACAAAATCTAAATCATGCTATCTGATGATTACCTTCAATAATATTTGATAATAATTCAGGCATCTCTCTTTTTTATTTCCAATTTTTATTTTAAGTTCAAGGTTACATGTCCAGGGTGCGGGTTTGTTACATAGGTAAATGTGTGCTATGGTGGTTTGCTGCACAGATCATCTCATCATCCAGGTATTAAGCCCAGCATCCACTAGCTATTCTTCCTGAACCTCTCCCTCCTCCCACCCACCCTTCCTCCAACAGGCCCCAGTGTGTGTTGTTCCCTCTGTGTGTCCATGTGTTCTCATCACTTAGCTCCCACTTATAAGTGAGAACATGCGGTATTTGTTTTTCTGTTCCTGTGTTACTTTGCTAAGTACAATGGTCTCTAGTTCCATCCATGTCCTGAAAAGGACATTATCTCGTTCCTTTTTATGGCTGCATAGTAGTCCATGGCGTATATGCGCCACATTTTCTTTATCCAGTCTATCATTGATGGGCATTTAGGTGGATTCCATGTCTTTGCTTTTGTGAATAGTGCTGCCGTGAACATATGCATGCATGTGTCTTTAGCCTAGAACAATTTATATTCCTTTGGTTTTATATTGAGTAATGGGATTCCTGGGCCGAATGGTATTTCTGCCTGTAGGCCTTTGAGACATCACCATACTGTCTTCCACAGTGGTTTAACTAATTTACACTCCCACCAGTGGTGTATAAGCATTCTCTTTTCTCTGCAACCTTTCCAGCATCTGTTATTTCTTGACTTTTAAAAATAGACATTCTGACTGATGTAAGATGGTATCTCATTGTGGTTTTGATTTGCATTTTTCTAATGATCAGTAATGTTGAGATTTGTTTTTATGTTTGTTGGCCACATGTATGTCTTCTTTTGGTAAGTGTCTGTCCATGTCCTTTGCCCACTTTTTAATGAGGCTGTTTTTCTTTTTTTGTGAATTTGTAAAAGTTCCTTACAGATGTTGGATTTTAGACCTTTGTAAGATAGATGCATAAGTTGCAAAAAATTTCTCCCATTCCGTACGCTGTCTGTTTTCTCTGTTGATAGTTTCTTTTACTGTACAGAGCTCTTTAGTTTCCATTCGTCAATTTTTGCCTTTATTGCAATTGCTTTTGCATCTTTGTCATGAAATCTTTGCCAATGCCTATGTCCTGAATGGTATTGTCTAGGTTTTCTTCTAGGGTTTTTATAGTTTTTGTTTTTACATTTAAGTGTCTAATCCATCTTGAGTTGATGTTTACATATGGTGTAAGGAAAGGGTCCGGTTTCAGTTTTCTGCATGTGGCTAGCCAGTTCTCCCAGCACCATTTACTAAATAGGGAATCCTCTCCCCATTGCTTGTTTTTTGTCAGGTTTGTCAAAGATCAGATGGTTGTAGGTGTGCAGATTTATTTCTGGGTTTTCTATTTTGTTCCATTGGTCTATGTGTCTGTTCTTGTACCAGTACCATGCTGTTTTGGTTACCGCACCCTCGTAGCATAATATGAAGTCAGGTATCCTGATGTCTCCAGCTTTCTTCTTTTTGTCTAGGATTGCCTTTGCTATTTGACTTCTTTTTTGATTTCATATGAATTTAAAAATTTTTTTTTTCCTAATTCTGTGAATAATGTCAATGGTAGTTTACTGGAATAGCATGGAATCTACAAATTGCTTTGGGAAGTATCCCAGTTTTACAATATTGATTCTTCCCATCTATAAGCATGGAATGTTTTCCCATTTGTTTGTGTCATCTCTGATGTTTTTGAGCAGTAGTTTGTAGTTCTCCTTGAAGAGGTCTTCACTTCTCTTGTTAGCTGTATTCCTAGGTATCCTTTTGCAGCAATTGTGAATGGGAGTTTATTCATGATTTGGCTCTCACAACTGCCTAACTCACTAAGCTCCAAGGGTGGGGGTAGCATAAGCTCCAAGAGTGGGGGAAGCATGGCACCCATTTCTATAGCTCCAGGCTGCGCTTTTCCCCTGCTGGAGCCAGGAAGACTGGATGGCTTGGTCCCAAGATTTGTCCCCACAGCCCAACACACCAGCTGTGGCAGTCTGCAGCCAGAGTGCCTATTCAGGCCTAACCCTGACCTATCCTTTCTCAGTGGGCCTGGCTTCCCTGCAGGATCTCCAAATAATGCCAGCTAGAGGCTCAGAGACAGAATTCTGATCTCCCAAGGCCTGAGCCCCTAGTGGGAGGGGTGGCCACAGTCTCTGTGGACCAGCAGACTTAGCCTCTCCTCCTGGAGAGGAGTTTTAAGAAATCTGGGCAGCCCAGAGGAGTGGGTTTTACCCAAGTGAATCATACCCTCTCCATCAAGGGACAAATGGATTCTGTTCCTCGTGCCACCCAACTGGGTGAGACCCTCCAACAGGGGTTGTCAGATACCCTATACAGGAGCGATCCTACTGGCATCAGGTTGGTGCTCCTCGAGGTCAGAGGTCCCAGAAAAAGGAGCAGGCACCCATCTTTGCTGCTCTCTAGACTCCTTGAGTGACATTTCTAGGCATGGGAGTGATTCAGATGAAAAGGGTCTGGAGTGAACCCCCAGAACACTGCAGCAGCTCTACGGAATAGGGACCTGAGTATTGAAACAAAAAACAAGCAGAAAGTGACAACAGCATCAATAATAACAGCAACAAAAAGGCCCCCACAAAACCCCATCCAAAGGTTAGCAGCCTGAAAAACCAAAACTAGATAAACTCATGAAGATGAGAAAGAATCGGTGAAAAAAATGCTGAAAATCCAAAAGGCCAGAGTGCCTCTTCTCCTGCAAATGATCACTATGTCTCTCCATGAAGGCCGCAGAACTGGACTGAGAATCAGATGGATGAATTGACAGAAGTAGGCTTCACAAGATGGGTAACAAAAAACTATGATGAGCTAAAGGAGGATGTTCTAACCCAATGCAAAGAAGTTAAGAACCTTGATAAAAAGTTAGAGGAATTGCTAACTAGAATAACCAGTTTAGAGAGGAACTTAAAGGACCTGATGGAGTTGAAAAACACAGCAAGAGAACTTCGTGAAGCATACACAAGTAGTAACAGCCAAATCGACCAAGCAGAAGAAAGAATATCAGTTTGAAGAACAACTTACTGAAATAAGACATACAGACAAGAATAGAGCAAAAAGAATAAAAAGGAATGAACAAAGCCTCCAAGAAATATGGGACTTCAAAAAAAGACTGAACCTATGATTGATTGGAGTACCAGAAGGAGACAGGGAGAATGGAAACAAGCTGGAAAACAGACTTCAGGATATTTTCCAGGAGAACTTCCCCAACCTAGCAAGACAGGCTATTATGCAAATTCAGGAAATACAGAGAACACCATTAAGACACTCCATGGGAAGATCAACTCCGAGACACATAATCTTTAGATTCCCCAAGGTCAAAATGAAGGAAAATTTGTTAAGGGCAGGCAGAGAGAAAGGCCAGGTAACCTACAAAGGGCAGCCCATCAGTCTAACAGCAGACCTCTCAGCAGAAACTCTACAAGCCAGAAGAGATTGGGGGACAATATTCAACATTCTTAAAGAATATAATTTTCAACACTGATTTTGATATCCAGCCAAACTAAGCTTCATAAGTGAAGGAGAAATAAAATCTTCTTCAGACAAGCAAATGCTGAGGGATTTCATTACCACCAGGCCTGCCCTGCAGAAGCTCCTGAAAGAAGCACTAAATATGGAAAGGAAAAACCAGTACCAGCCAAAATAACACAAACACACCAACACAAACAAAATAACAAAAACACACCAAAATAAAAGACCAATGACATTACAAAAAACTGCAACTAGTGTGCAAAATAACCAAATAGCATCATGATGACGATCAAATTCACACATAACAATGCTAACCATACATGTAAATGGGCTAAATGCCCCCAATTAAAAGACACAGACTGACAAACTGGATGAGTCAGGACCGATCGGTGTGCTGTATTCAGGAGACTCATCTTACTTGCAAGGACACACACAGGCTCAAAATAAAGGGATGGAGGAAGATTTACCAAGCAAATGGATAGAAAAAAAAAAGGCAGGGGTTGCAATCCTAGTCTATAAAAAAACAGACTTTAAGCCAACAAAAATCTAAAAAGACAAAGAAGGGCATTACATAATGGTAAAGGGAACAATTAAACAAGAATAGCTAACTATTCTAAATATATATGCACCCAATACAGCAGCACCCAAATTCATAAAAGAAGTACTTAGAGACCAACAAAGAGACTTAGATTCTCATACAAGAATAGTGAGAGACTTTAACACTCTGTTCTCAGTATTACACAGATCAATGACACAGAAAAGTAACAAGGGTATTCAGAACTTGAATTCAGCTCTGGATGAAGTGGACCTAGTAGAGGTCTGCAAAACCCTCTACCTCAAATCAACAGAATAAACATTTTTCTCAGTGCTACATGACACTTATTCTAAAATCGACCACATAATTGGAAGTAAAACACTCCTCAGCAAATGCAAAAGAACTCAAATCATAACAAACTGTCTATCAGACCACAGAGCAATCAAATTAGAATTCAGGATTAAGAAACTCACTCAAAACCACACAATTTCATGGAAATTGCACAACCTGCCCCTAAATGACTCCTGGGTAAATAATGAAATTATGGCAGAAATCAAGAAGCTCTTTGAAACAAATGAGAACAAAGAGACAACATACCAGGATATCTGGGATACAGCTGAAAGAGTGTTAAGAGGGAAATTTATAGCATTAAATGCCCACATCAGAA
Source organism: Pongo abelii (assembly GCF_028885655.2). Classification (NCBI taxonomy): domain Eukaryota; kingdom Metazoa; phylum Chordata; class Mammalia; order Primates; family Hominidae; genus Pongo; species Pongo abelii. Next base: position 121,879,687 of record NC_071990.2, on the reverse strand, counting down.
AGCTAGAAAGATCTCAAATCGACACCCTCACATCACAATTAAAAGTGCTAGAGAGGCAAGTACAAACTTATCCAAAAGCTAGCAGAGGACAAGAAATAACTAAGATCAGAGAACAATTGAAGGAGATAGGAACAACAACAAAAAAAAACCTTCAAAAAATCAGCGAATCCAGGAGCTGTTTTTTTTCTAAAAAATTAACAAAATAGATAGACAGCTAGATAGACTAATAAAGTATAAGAGAGAGAAGAATCCAATAGACACAATTAAAATGATAAAGGGGATATCACCACTGACCCCACAGAAATACAAACTACCATCAGAGAATACTATAAACACCTCTGTACAAATGAACGATAAAATCTAGAAGAAATGGATAAATTCCTGGACACATACACCCTACCAATACTAAACCAGGAAGTAGTTGAATCCCTGAACAGACCAATAACAAGCTCTGAAATTGAGGCAGTAATTAATAGCATACCACCCCAAAAAAGGCCAGGACCAGATAGATTCACAGCTGAAATCTACCAGAAATACAAAGAAGAACTGGTACCATTCCTTCTGAAACTATTCCAAACAGTTGAAAAAGAGGGACTCTTCCTTAGCTCATTTTATAAAGCCAGCATCAGCCTGGTACAAAAACTGGGAAGAGCACAAGAAAAAAGAAAACTTCAGCCCAATATCCCTAATGAACATTAATGCGAAAAATCCTCAATAAAATACTGGTAAACTGAATCCAGCATTAGATCAAAAAACGTATCCACTGTGATCAAGTCAGTTTCATCCCTGGGATGCAAGGCATATATCTTCAATATTCACAAATGAATAAACAAAATCCATCAAATAAACAGAATCAAAGACAAAAACTGCATGATTATCTCAATAGATGCAGAAAATGCCTTTGATAAAATTCAACATTCCTTCATGTTAAAAACTCTCAACAAACTAGGTACTGACAGAACATACCTCAAAATAATAGATACTTATGACAAACCCACAGCAAATATCATACTGAATGAGATAAAGCTGAAAGCATTCCCTTTGAAAACAGGTACAAGACAAGGATGCCCTCTCTCACCAATTCTATTCAACATTGTATTGGAAGTTCTGGCCAGGGCAATCAGGCAAGAGAAGGAAATAAAGGATATTCAAATAGAAAGAGAGAAAGTCAAGTTGTCTCTGTTTGCAGATGACATGATTTTATATTTAGAAAAACCCCATCATCTCAGCCCCAAAACTCAAACTAATAAGAAACTTCGTCAGATGAGTAGGTTGAAAAAATTTTCTCCCATTTTGTAGGTTGCCTGTTCACTCTGATGGTAGTTTCTTCTGCTGTGCAGAAGCTCTTTAGTTTAATTAGATCCCTTTTGTCAATTTTGGCTTTTGTTGCCATTGCTTTTGGTGTTTTAGACATGAAGAAGTCCTTGCCCATGCCTATGTCCTGAATGGTAATGCCTAGGTTTTCTTCTAGGGTTTTTATGGCTTTAGGTCTAACATTTAAGTCTTTAATCCATCTTGAATTAATTTTTGTATAAGGTGTAAGGAAGGGATCCAGTTTCAGCTTTCTACATATGGCTAGCCAGTTTTCCCAGCACCATTTATTAAATAGGGAATCCTTTCCCCATTGCTTGTTTTTGTCAGGTTTGTCAAAGATCAGATAGTTGTAGATATGCGGCATTATGTCTGAGGTCTCTGTTCTGTTCCATTGATCTATATCTGTGTTTTGGTACCAGTACCATGCTGTTTTGGTTACTGTAGCCTTGTAGTATAGTTTGAAGTCAGGTAGCGTGATGCCTCCAGCTTTGTTCTTTTGGCTTAGGATTGACTTGGCGATGCGGGCTCTTTTTTGGTTCCATCTGAACTTTAAAGTAGTTTTTTCCAATTCTGTGAAGAAAGTTATGGTAGCTTGATGGGGATGGCATTGAATCTATAAATTACCTTGGGCAGTATGGCCAATTTCATGATATTGATTCTTCCTACCCATGAGCATGGAATGTTCTTCCATTTCTTTGTATCCTCTTTTATTTCATTGAGCAGTGGTTTGTAGTTCTCCTTGAAGAGGTCCTTCACGTCCCTTGTAAGTTGGATTCCTAGGTATTTTATTCCCTTTGAAGCAATTGTGAATGGGAGTTCACTCATGATTTGGCTCTCTGTTTGTTTGCTATTGGTGTATAAGAATGCTTGTGATTTTTGTACATTGATTTCGTATCCTGAGACTTTGCTGAAGTTGCTTATCGGCTTAAGGAGATTTTGGGCTGAGACAATGGGGTTTTCTAGATATACAATCATGTCATCTGCAAACAGGGACAATTTGACTTCCTCTTTTCCTAATTGAATAGCCTTTATTTCCTTCTCCTGCCTAATTGCCCTGGCCAGAACTTCCAACACTATGTTGAATGGAAGTGGTGAGAGAGGGCATCCCTGTCTTGTGCCAGTTTTCAAAGGGAATGCTTCCAGTTTTTGCCCATTCAGTATGATATTGGCTGTGGGTTTGTCATAGATAGCCCTTATTATTTTGAGATACGTCCCATCAATACCTAATTTATTGAGAGTTTTGGGCTAATATCCAGAATCTACAATGAACTCCAACAAATTTACAAGAAAAAAACAAACAACCCCATCAAAAAGTGGGCGAAGGACATGAACAGACACTTCTCAAAAGAAGATATTTATGCAGCCAAAAAACACATGAAAAAATGCTCACCATCACTGGCCATCAGAGAAATGAAATCAAAACCACAATGAGATACCATCTCACACCAGTTAGAATGGCAATCATTAAAAAGTCAGGAAACAACAGGTGCTGGAGAGGATGTGGAGAAATAGGAACCCTTTTACACTGTTGGTGGGACTGTAAACTAGTTCAACCCTTGTGGAAGTCAGTGTGGCGATTCCTCAGGGATCTAGAACTAGAAATACCATTTGACCCAGCCATCCCATTACTGGGTATATACCCAAAGGACTATAAATCATGCTGCTATAAAGACACATGCACACGTATGTTTATTGCGGCACTATTCACAATAGCAAAGACTTGGAACCAACCCAAATGTCCAACAATGATAGACTGGATTAAGAAAATGTGGCACATATACACCATGGAATACTATGCAGCCATCAAAAATGATGAGCTCATGTCCTTTGTAGGGACATGGATGAAATTGGAAATCTTCATTCTCAGTAAACTATCGCAAGAACAGAAAACCAAACACCGCATATTCTCACTCATAGATGGGAATTGAACAATGAGAACACATGGACACAGGAAGGGGAACATCACACTCTGGGGACTGTTGTGGGTTGGGGGTAGTGGGGAGGGATAGCTTTAGGAGATATACCTAATGCTAAATGATGAGTTAATGGGTGCAGCACACCAGCATGGCACATGTATACATATGTAACTAACCTGCACATTGTGCACATGTACCCTAAAACTTAAAGTACAATAATAATAAAATTAAATTAAAAAAAAGAAACCAGTAAAGTCTCAGGATACAAAATCAATGCGCGAAAATCACAAGCATTCCTCTTTTTAAAGTGGTAGCTAACAACAGAAAGCATGGCATATGTCAGTAAGTCAATAATAACCATTAAGCTTTGGAAAAATAGAACAACATGAAATACAAACCTATTAAAAATAATATGTAAGATATTGAGTGATTTGGAATTCAATCAAATAACATTCATTTAGATAGTTGTGAAGTATTTGAATAACTAGAATTAGGTGGATGTTAAGGCAACCTCACAGAATAAGTATGTGCCTTTTAACCATCTTCTCAAGGCAATTTATTTTTTGAGAAAGTTTTGCATTGTGGAAGTATAAAAATATCTATAATCTTTCAAATCAGGAACTACTCACTTATTGAAAGCAAATCAACCTCAATTATTTTTCCTCTGTCTTTAATTACTTTGGGGATGGCTGAAGGTCATTAAAACACTCACATTTAAATCCCTAGTAAGCTTCCTAATTACCTCTGCTTTCTCAGTTGTTGCAGTTTTAAAACATATTGTAGACACTTCACTTTTACAATGCTGTCATAAAACAATGTGTCCACATCGAAAATGAAGTAATGAGAGGGTAGATTTATTATGTTTCAGTTAAGCTGAGGATTTTTTTAAAAAGTTTCTTGAACCTATCACATAATTTCTAAATTGCTTTATACATAATTCCAGCAAATATGCCAGGGGACTATCTTGTATTTTAAGTTAAAATAATGCAAATGACAGGTTGAATGTTAAATGAGAGACTTCCAGTGGCCATAAGCATTTTGGACTTCCACTATAATTTATTCATACAATTGAGCAGTTGGAATCAGATATTTGAATTAACGCAAAGGCTATCATATTATGTGGTTCCAAATAGTATGACAGGCTATGATTTGTCTCAATAAATTCTTGGCAATTATGACTGACAAGAACATTAGAATAAAGCCAGAAACAGAAATATCTAATAAACAAGAACTATTGCTAATGAATATGATTGTGTAGTTTTCAGGGCACCAGTGACCCAAGGACTAGAAGAAGAGACTGAGGAGCTTGGTGAGTACCAAGTTTATCATAAAAGCTGTCATTTTGTTATTGCAACTGGAGGCAGAAGCCAATTTTTTCAATGACAGTATCTCTGTGTAATATGAAATGTTGTATAATAAAAATAATAAATTGCTTTGTTGTCTTTGTATCACCGAGTCACTTAGCAAGAAATAAAACCAGAGAAGCCTAAGTAAAGAATAGAAGCCATATTGTTCCAAAGGTCAGCGCAGTCTCCTTCATTCTCTTTTAAAATTGCTCATATAAAAATAAATTTGATTTGTATTATAGTCATAAACTTTCTTTAAAGAAGAGATTAAAGCTATGCAGGAGCTGCTTGTTTGAGCATATTCAATGCCTTTTAAAATATACAGATATTTTATTTCTTTATTAAATTCCCATTTTCCATCAATATCTATGGTATTTTCTGCTTCTGAAGATGACTTTGAAAAGACCACTAAACTAAAAAAAAACATTGCAGCACTTATATTGTTACTTCTTTAATAACATTCTTTAGTACTATTAACCATTTACAGAAATAATTTTGAAATCTAAATATCATGCACTTCAATTTCCATAATAGAATATATTAAATTATATGAATACATGTCACATACACATCATATATTTGGCTTAGACACAACAAAAAAAGAGAATTTTAGACCAATATCCTTGATGAACATTGATGCAAAAATCCTCAATAAAATACTGGCAAACTGAATCCAGCAGCACATCAAAAAGCTTATCCACCATGATCAAGTGGGCTTCATCCCTGGGATGCAAGGCTGGTTCAATATACGCAAATCAATAAATGTAATCCAGCATATAAACAGAACCAAAGACAAAAACCACATGATTATCTCAATAGATGCAGAAAAGGCCTTTGACAAAATTCAACAACCCTTCATGCTAAAAACTCTCAATAAATTAGGTATTGATGGGACGTATCTCAAAATAATAAGAGCTATTTATGACAAACCCACAGCCAATATCATACTGAATGGGCAAAAACTGGAAGCATTCCCTTTGAAAACTGGCACAAGACAGGGATGCCCTCTCTCACCACTTCTATTCAACATAGTGTTGGAAGTTCTGGCCAGGGCAATTAGGCAGGAGAAAGAAATCAAGTGTATTCAAGTAGGAAAAGAGGAAGTCAGATTGTCCCTGTTTGCAGATGACATGATAGTATATCTAGAAAACCCCATTGTCTCAGCCCAAAATCTCCTTAAGCTGATAAGCAACTTCAGCAAAGTCTCAGGATACAAAATCAATGTACAAAAATCACAAGCATTCTTATACATCAATAACAGACAGAGAGCCAAATCATGAGTGAACTCCCATTCACAATTGCTTCAAAGAGAATAAAATACCTAGGAATCCAACTTACAAGGGATGTGAAGGACCTCTTCAAGGAGAACTACAAACCACTGCTCAATGAAATAAAAGAGGATACAAACAAATGGAAGAACATTCCATGCTCATGGGTAGGAAGAATCACTATCATGAAAATGGCCATCCTTCCCAAGGTAATTTACAGATTCAATGCCATCCCCATCAACTTACCAATGACTTTCTTCACAGAATTGGAAGAAACTACTTTAAAGTTCATGTGGAACCAAAAAAGAGCCCGCATCGCCAAGTCAATCCTAAGCCAAAAGAACAAAGCTGGAGGCATCACACTACCTGACTTCAAACTATACTACAAGGCTACAGTAACCAAAACAGCATGGTACTGGTACCAAAACAGAAATATAGATCAATGGAACAGAACAGAGCCATCAGAAATAATGCCACATATCTACAACTATCTGATCTTTGACAAACCTGACAAAAACAAGAAATGGGGAAAGGATTCCCTATTTAATAAATGGTGCTGGGAAAACTGGCTAGCCATATGTAGAAAGCTGAAACTGGATCCCTTCCTTACACCTTATACAAAAATCAATTCAAGATGGATTAAAGACTTAAATATTAGACCTAAAACCATAAAAACCCTAGAAGAAAACCTAGGCATTACCATTCAGGACATAGGCATGGGCAAGGACTTCATGTCTAAAACACCAAAAGCAATGGCAACAAAAGCCAAAATTGACAAATGGGATCTAATTAAACTAAAGAGCTTCTGCACAGCAAAGGAAACTACCATCAGAGTGAACAGGCAACCTACAAAATGGGAGAAAATTTTCGCAACCTACTCATCTGACAAAGGGCTAACATCCAGAATCTACAATGAACTCCAACAAATTTACAAGAAAAAAACAAACAACCCATCAAAAAGTGGGCAAAGGACATGAACAGACACTTCTCAAAAGAAGACATTTATGCAGCCAAAAAACACATGAAAAAATGCTCACCATCACTGGCCATCAGAGAAATGCAAATCAAAATCACAATGAGATACCATCTCACACCAGTTAGAATGGCAATCATTAAAAAGTCAGGAAACAACAGGTGCTGGAGAGGATGTGGAGAAATAGGAACACTTTTACACTGTTGGTGGGACTGTAAACTAGTTCAACCATTGTGGAAGTCAGTGTGGCAATTCCTCAGGGATCTAGAACTAGAAATTCCATTTGACCCAGCCATCCCATTACTGGGTATATACCCAAAGGACTATAAATCATGCTGCTATAAAGACACATGCACACGTATGTTTATTGCAGCATTATTCACAATAGCAAAGACTTGGAACCAACCCAAGTGTCCAACAATGATAGACTGGATTAAGAAAATGTGTCACATATACACCATGGAATACTATGCAGCCATAAAAAATGATGAGTTCATGTCCTTTGTAGGGACATGGATGAAATTGGAAATCATCATTCTCAGTAAACTATTGCAAGAACAAAAAACCAAACACTGCATATTCTCACTCATAGGTGGGAATTGAACAATGAGAACACATGGTCACAGGAAGGGGAACATCACACTTCGGGGACTGTTGTGGGGTGGGGGGAGGGGGGAGGGATAGCATTGGGAGATATACGTAATGCTAGATGACGAGTTGGTGGGTGCAGCGCACCAGCATGGCACATGTATACATATGTAACTTACCTGCATGTTGCGCACATATACCATAGAGCCTAAAGTATAATAATAATAATAATAATAATAATAATAATAAAAAGAAAAAAATTCATTTCATTTGATTATTGGTAATACAAACGAGTGTAAATAAACAATAAATATAATGTCCTTGTGGCACTTATGATAGTTCCAAGATATTTTATGTTATTTAATGTCTACCTTCATTAGATTGTCAGTTGACAAGGGCAAAGCAGTGTGCCTTTGTTCACAATATATGCATCACATGACATTGTATGTCAACCTTTTGTTAATATACCCTCAATTAAATTTATTAAATTACTGAATTAAAAAGTAATTTCTATTTGTTGATGCCTCATTATAAGTAAACAGACCACTGATTTCTACCTGTTGGTTTTCAGACCATGCATTTCATTATGATGTGGACGCAGCATTATAATATGGTTGTTAACTTGGAATGAGCAGAAATTATACAGGGTTGAATAATTGCTTAGAATCCACAAAGTATCCTCATACAGGCTTTAGTACTGGAAAAGGAAATGATACAGCATGAAAAAGAAAATACAGGGAAACACAGAAAGGTCAAAAAACTTCCAGACACAGCAACCTGGGTTTTCTGCACAGAATGTACTTCACTTTCAGATTATGAACTAAGCAGTTATATTGCTCTCAGGTAAGCTAAGGTATAAGTTTACTGAGGGTTTTTATACCCTTTGTTCTATGTAACGTGTTTAAACAGGTGCAAACCACCATTCAGTACATTTTCAATAAACAATGCAAACAAGTTAGTACAGGGTGATGTAGTAGTCAGTTCTTATGCTACTAATAAAGACATACTTAAGACTGGGTAATTTATTAGAAAGTGAGGTTTAATGGACTCACAGTTCCACATGACTGGCGAGGCCTCACAATCATGGTGGAAGACAAAGGAAGAGCAAAGAGATGTCCTACATGGCAGCAGGTAAGAGAGCTTTTGCAGGGGAACTCCCCTTTATAAAACCATCAGATCACTTGAGACTTATTTACTACTAGGAGAACACTATGGGAGAAACCGCCCCCATGATTCGATTATCTCCACCTGGCTGCACCCCACGTGTAATAATCCCACGTGGAGATTATTACAGTTCAAGATGAGATTTGGGTGGGGTCACAGCCAAATCCTATCAGGTGACTTCAGGGGACTTTCAGATTTAAAACAGATCATTATAAATCACCAGTGGTTACATTTTATTCTTTTTGGGGCCAAGTACCAGTCCTATGGCTCTAGAAAGCCCTGGAAATAAGCACATTATCTACCACAGACCAGCTTTCTTATGCCAGGTGCATACTGCATCTGAAGAATAGCCTCCCATGCTGCATGGTGTCATCTCCAAGTTCACACTTCACCAGACCCTTCCAAAGTCTGTTCCATTGCACTAATTGGCAGCTTCTGGGTGGTGTGCTATTTAATAGGATCATTTGGTTCCCTGGTCACAGGCACATGTTGCACCTCATTTGCTATAAAATGAATGTTCGCACCCTTGGCCCAAGATGATTTTATGTTGTACTCTAGTTCAATTAATCAAATACTCTGTAAATTCTCAAATAGTGCATCTACTTAATATCCTTGAAATTATTCTCAGATAAATTTGACTTCAGGTTTTGTTTCTTTTCAAAATCTATAGTCACATATTTAGATAATCTTTTAATTTGTCCTACTGGTCATTAATCTTATTCATAATATATAGAATTTATTCATTTAACACCTAGAGAAAAACTTTATTTCGCTTGTTTGTAAGGTTTATAAGATCTGAATACAATGTTCCTTAATGAGAGACGTTTTTTAGATTCATTTAGCGAGAAAAGATTCATGTGCCAATATATTATCTACCTTTTGCAACATAAATCATTTAAATATATTTGTTGATTTCTTAAGCATTGGGAAGTAAGATATTGTAAATTTTCATTTAATTCCTTTGACATTAAACATGGTCTGTGCCTGGACTATCTTTTTAAACTCTATCATGTATCTCTCCACCTCACTTCTGAAGCTCTAGTCACACTGGAACCATCAAACTTGTAATATTCTATGGTCTTTGCACTTGCTGTTGTCTCTAGCTGGAACATTCTTCCTCCACGTATTGCCTAACTTGATGGGTCATTTAATCAGGCCTCTACTGGCATTATTAGAGCAAGCCTTCCTAAAAACCCTGTCTAAAATAATAGCATATTGCTGTCATTCCTCGGCCCTTTACTCTGCTTATCTTTTTTATTTACTTTTATGTTCAGGGAGGGTTCCGTGACCAACTATTCATTCAGTGATTTGCTGAAAGGGTTCAGATTAGAAGTAGTTATTCACAGGATTATACTTACTACATTAAAAAAGAGATTACAGAGAGGGATCAACAATGGAAAATGAATCAGTTGGAGTCAGATTAGATGCAGGGTTCCAAAGTATTTTCCCATCAGGGGCTGCAAAAGACATGATAATTCTTCCAGCAGCAAACTGTAAGAACACATATAAAGTGCTTCTGCCCGGGGAACCCAGCTTTAGTGCAGAGTTCGTATTTTATACAGAAGGTTGCTCTCATAGCAGTTGGGATCATAATTGCTTTCTTTCTTTCTTTCTTTTTTTCTTCTGAGACAGAGTCTTGCTCTGTCGCCCAGGCTGGAGTGCAATGACATGATCTCAGCTCACTGCAACCTCCGCCTCCTGGGTTCAAGCAATTCACCTGTCTCATCCTCCAGGGTAGCTGGGATTACAGGCGTGCACCACCACACCAAGTTAATTTTTTTATTTTTTATTTTTTATTTTTTTTTAGTAGAGACAGGGTTTCACAATGTTGGCCAGGCTGGTCTCGAACTCCTGACCTTGTGATCTGCCCTCCTCAGGCTCCCAAAATGCTGGGATTATAGGCATTAGCGACCACGCCCAGACAGGATCATGGTTTCAAAAGACAAAATCCTGAACATTGTAATCCCAAATGTTGAAATCCTGAGAGATTAAAATCCTACTTCCCTAATGTCTAAAATTCTGAAAATCACAATCTTGAATATTAAAATCCCGGAAGCCAAATTCTCGAGAAGGAACTAGTACACTTTTTGTCGTATGCAGGATACATGCATCATTTTAGTTGCATCATGCCAGGTGGAACTATTATTTTATTATTGTCTATATTTGCATTGGGCAGAAAATTCAGATGAGTGGGTTGGCACTCAGTACAGCAAGAATGAGAACTTCAGTTTAAAAATGCCTCATTTGTCTGCATTGACATTTCTTACAGTTGATGAAATTCTAAAAGCTTTTAATGAAATAAAGCCATATTTGCCTGAAGAAGTCAGGGAAGTTACTGACTGATTTGAAAATAATTATGCACATGGTTAAGATAAGAAGATACTTATACAATGTTATTGCTATTCAATCACCAGTATTTTTTCTGCCAGATTTGTGTCTGTATATGAGTGCATGTGGAAGGGGTTTCTGCATATCCAAAACAACATAGATGCATGGCACAGAAGATGAGAAAATGTAATAGGGTATGTTCATGTCAGTATATATTGAATCATAGAAGAATTTCATAAAGAGTAGAACCATGTAGAAAATAAATGTGAATGTATTTTTCCTAGGAGAGCCAGCCCCGTGGTCCCTCTAAAATAAAGCACTTATTCACCGCAATGTAAGACTTCAAAATATAGTTATTAATCATGCAAAGTTGGCAAGCTCTTATGGAGTACCTCCATGCAATTGCCCATAAACTATTTCTGTAATATACTTTTACATGTCAAATTTACTTTTTAGATTTTTTTTGGTTGTGTGCTTTTTTGTTTGTTTGTTTGTTTGTTTCACTATTTAAAGTGTCAGCATAATTTTTTACAATTTGCTATGCTATGAATTTCCTCTTCACATCATTTCCAAAACCGGAGGTATAAATTATATAAAGACTTTCACAGAATTCTCATTCAGTTTATGCATTTTCTTGTAAATTTGATTCCACCAAAATGTATTATCACAACATTAACTTTGTGTGTAGGCATTGTGCATGTATACGTTCAAACTTCTTCAGTAAATGATGTTCTTTTTGTGCATTGGCACTTGTGAAAGATAAAATTTTTTGAGCTCTCAGCTCTTTGAGCAACTGCAGTAGTGATCCATCATGTGTTTTGATCCATCCTGTCAAAGACTTAGATTGTTCCACATGATATTTCAGATGACCACACTTACAAAGCTATGTGCACACAATTACCAACCACAGTGATACTCATTTACACATTTTACTTTTTGATTTATTTCTTTATGAATACATGACTGCTATACCCATGCAACTATTGTTAGTATACCTAGTGTTTATGCTTGCAAAAATATGTATGTTATTATTGCCTATTTTATGGTATAAAGTAACAAAGTGTTCTGTAGTGTTTCTATGTATTTCTCAAATAAATACTCTTTTAAAAGGCAAATAAAGGCCTTTACATTTTTAAAATAATTTTCCAGGTACATATCTTTGCGATTTTAAACTAGGAATTTTGATCTTTTGGGATTTCAGCATTTGGGATTATGGCATTGAGGACGGTGTCTTTAAGGATTATGGCCCAAATCCCTCATATACGGACATACCATTTGTGTGAAAGCCATCATTACTGAAACTCCAGACCTAGAAGGAAAGCAGGTGTCCACAATATATCATATTTCCACAAATTAGCTAGACAAGTTGGTACAGTATGCTTAAGTGCCACAAACATATAAAATAACCTTATCAATTAGTAACACAGTGGAGTTTTCAATGGTGAAATTTTCAGGGCCAGCTATACAAGCAAGCCCTTTCAAAGATAGAAAAGAGGTGAGCCATATCAGGTAAGCTAAATTGTTTCCTGCACACTTTATCGTCCTCTGACCTATTGCATCTGTATTAGTTTTATTCCGCCTTTCCCACTAGACTGTGGGACTGAGCATATCTCTTATGATTAGTTTAGTGACGGGTATAGAGCAATCATTTCTCAACATTGGTTAAATGCAAAAACAAATGACCACTCATTGACCTATGCCTGGTAGGGCTAGAATATGTAACAGTGAAAGCCAGAAAAAGGAAAAAGGGCTGCAAAAGAAGAGTGTGCTGGTATTAATGTTTTATAGGTATTAAGAATAAGGTATGAATAGTTGTTCCTCATTCTGTTCCTTATTCTGTTCCAAAAAATAGAATAAAAATATAATGCCAGAAAGTAACTTTAAAAGGGTGGATAACGATAGTGAAATGCTAGAATATTTAAGGTGATTATAAGAAAAAAGGGAACAGCTGTTCACCATCGTGTTTCTTTTGTTGTTGTTTTGTTTTTTACAGTCTCACTCTGTCCCCCAGGCTGGAGTGCAATGGTGTGATCTCCACTCACCACAACCTCTGCCTCCCGGGTTCAAGCGATTCTCCTGCCTCGGCCTCCTGAGTAGCTGGGATTACAGGCGTGCACCACCACGCCCGGCTGATTTTTTGTGCTTTTAGTAGAGACGGAGTTTTGCCACCTTGCCCAGACTGGTGTCGAACTCCTGAGCTCACCTCGGCCTCCCAAAGTGCTAGGATTACAGGCGTGAGCCACTGCGCCAGGCCTCACCATAGTTTTTGAAAAAGAAAAATAGGCTTTAATCGTGAGCTAAATTCATATGTGAGGTAAGAAAGACAGACATGTCAGGCAGGTAAAGTACTTACTGTGAAAGGTTTTGAAATCTTCACAGAAACTATTACAAAAAGAAAATATCACTCTTTATCCTGAGTTATTTAGCTCTGGTTTTACAATTTGATGAAGCAGACTAACAGAGACTTTTTTTTTGAGACGGAGTCTCTCTCTGTCGCCCAGGCTGGAGTGCAGTGGCGCGATCTCGGCGCATTGCAACCTCTGCCTCCCGGGTTCAAGCGATTCTCTGGCCTGAGCCTCCCGAGTAGCTGCAACTACTAGTAGCTGGAACTACTACAGGCGCGTCGCACCACGCCCGGTTAATTTTTGTATTTTTAGTAGAGACAGGTTTTCACTATATTGGTCAGGCTGGTCTCAAACTCCTGACCTAGTGATCCGTCCGCCTCTGCCTCCCAAAGTGCTGGGATTACAGGCGTAAATCACCGCGCCCGGCCAAACAGAGACTTTTCAAGGCCGCTTTGGAACATAGGACTTTCACTAAAACATTTTCATCCTATCTTCCAATAGTAGCTGCACATTTGATAACTACTATTTAAAGATGTATGAGGCATTACAAAGCATAAAATGCTTATTTTCTCATAGTTTGAAATAATAAACGATTACATTTTTTCCATAAATATTTATTGGCTGTTCCAAACTCCAACGCTAATTTTACTTTTCTGAAATGAAATTATGATGTCTTTGCTGATCTTGAGTTTAAGGACGTGATCAGTAGTGAAGGGGAAAAAAACCCAATGATGTAAAATAAAGATGGAATAAATAAGGACTACATGTATATCCAGAAAATTAACATAATTTAAAAAACGCTAAATTCCCAGTGATCAAAGATAATAAATAGTTTTTATATTTATTATAGTTGAAAAATATGATACACAATATCATATGAGCAATTTGCATGGGCTCAATGAGCATTTATTGATGTTACTTTTATCTATATTTAATCTACAGAAGTTATTTCAATGAAATTTTACCAAGAGCTATTTGAAATAACCCATGCTTAAGTAAAATAACAAAAAAGAAGCAGCTTTTAAAACATCTTCAGAGTATAGAGATTTTGTTATCCACCTGTATAAATTCTTCCAAAAGTTATTAAAAACAAAACAAAAACTCCATAAACCTTTGACAATAGCATGCATTAGAGATGATGAAAAGGAAAATCCTTGAGCTGTTTTGAAGACATATCTAATCTCTAAACACAATGAAGCAGAAAAGTGAACTTTCAGCCGTTCCTTGGATAGAATAAATGATCAATGGTGAGCAATAATTCAAATAAAATACCTTAGTAAGAAAGCAAAGAATGCAAGTCTCTTGTAGCCCTCAAACATTTACTCCTCTCTACTCTTTATTCATAATACCTCCTGTTTTACACTCTTTGGTCACAAACACAATTTAAACTCTTTTCCTTCAAAAGCAATTCAGAGTCTAGGAATATACAAATAATAAATATAGATTCATTAAATTAACAAAATGAAAGCTTCTCTTTATCCTGTCCAGAGTTTTATACTTCAGAAAGACAGTGGGGATTAGAGTCAGTGGTGTGTATTTTATTGGTTCAGGCTGTCTCTTAAGTATTAGTCTGATTGAAAGTGTTGATTTGAAAACACACAGAAAGTTTAATACATGTTTTATCCTGCCCTGATCATGAACCCTTGTGTGACAGGAGGACCAGGCCTGGTCAGTTTGGGGACAAAATATGGACAAGAAAAATAATTAGACTTATTAAACAAAACTATTGTATGTTAGCACATGCTTCTGGACAGAGGTCATTGTTCTAGGAAAGAAGTTGTTTTAACAGATGACATGGAATAGCCAAATATGCCTGTGATCATTGAAAGCATTATCAGGCTTCTCATGAGAATAAAGCTTTGCCTCCTGGCCTAATTCTAATGAGCATAATTAAATTCTGCCTACTTAAAATCCCTCTCTGATTCAGCTTGGGGAAGTTATTTTCTTTTTGTATTGCTGTTCTAGGATCTGAAACTCTGTCATTCAACCTAGAGATAATCGCGTTTCATTGGTGAGCAAAGTATTATTCTTCATATATTACCCAGTAAAATATTTTCATATGATAATTTTATCATAAATTTGCATTGTTAATATGGATATTTTATTCTATTTTCTGGAATAATCTAATTGAAAACATTATATATTTACTGCATGTTGAGGAAGTAAAAATCAATTGAAGTAGCAAAAATGGTAAATATTTTATAACTGTCATATATATTTGATATAACTAAAAATTTATATAAAGAACCATATAAATTGTTTTGTGGTAAATAAATCATTTCTCTAAGATTTTAATATATTAATGCATTTTATGACATTATTTTTTTCTATAGGACTGTTAATCAGATTCTCATCTGTCAAATATAACTGGTGTAGCACCCAGTTGTCAACAGTCTGTATCCATGTTTTCTTCCTTTATTCAAATCAAGATTGATTTTAAAAGAGAAACAAGTTTCTTCTTCCAGCAGTCCTCCATCTCATTTCTATTTAAACCAGCAACTATCATTCTCAGCAAAGTTAAGGCAAATGAGCAGGGAAAATAGTCTGGAAAGGCGGTTTCTTTGTAGCTGCATAAAGAAGTCCCCATTATTTTAGTTACTTGTCTGCCATTCAGCCTCCTATTGCTATATACCAATATGTAGTTATGATGCTTTCCTGCCTAAAATCCTCGGTCTTATTGGGAATGGAGCTTATGTCTGTAAATATTCTAGACTTGCTCAATTAAATGACCAGGTGTTTCTGATTAGGATGACTGGCAGGTGCATGCTGAAGCTTTGGTGGGAATAGTTGTGCTGGAAAGGCCAGCTACCCAAACAACAGTACAAGTTTTCCTCCTGTATTATTTCCCACTGTTACTTAACAAACCCAAGAGGTGCAATGGATGGGGCTACTGATATACCAGCCTCCTGCTGGAAAAAAATACTGAGTACCCAGGTATAAACTATCAAAAATGACATAAAGTTTTGGTTACTTATATAAACATAATTAAATGGAAGCTTTGTGATTACACTTGCTCTTCTTCTCGAGAGTATTACCTCTGTGCTATGGTGAGTGTGATAAAGTCACCATGGCATGAAATTGCACTACATTCTTAATTCCACCAATGTATGTGTTGTCTAGTTTCAATTCCATTTTGCTTTGAATTTCAGTTCCATCTAAATCATAGGTTAAACGGAACATTCAAAGCAGTTTTATTATATTTCTAAGTTTCCAACAAGGTTAATGAAGTTCAACACTTCAGTTGAATCTACAAATGGAGGAAAAAGGGATGATTATTGTAGCTTCATTTTCAAATTGCTGCATAGAGCCAGACAAAATCATTATAATATTGATGTCCTATGAATACACACATTATAATTATGTGAAATTCCTTCTTTTTTAGAAAATCATTGTATTTTTTATTTAATGGTGGCTTTCAGGGGCAAAGCAGTCCAAAATGTAAAATGTCTTACAGAATAAGATACATGTTCTTAAAAAAATTATTCAGAATAGCAAATAATTGTCCTCTGCTACTTTTATTCAAATGAAATATATAATGGAGTCTCTGAGGATATCTACTTTTTCTACATATTAGGTAAAAATAAATTTGTACTTAATGTAACTGATTTTTTAAAGAAAGAAAGTTTATGTACAAAGAGCTAGTATTTTACCATATGAGTTGGAAATAAGTGAGTGGCTTATACTCAAGCTTCACTAACTCTTTATGGACAAATTTATAAACAATAGGATTTAGAAGGGTATTCATTAAAACTATTGATCACATTCAAAACCCTTATGTTGGATTTATGCAGTGTAAATCAGGAGCAAATGGGATAAACCCTTTCACGTGCACTAGCTATCAGCTGAGTGAGGGTTCTTAATATTATTTCATCAGCAAGATATGAACAGATGCTTTTTTTCAATCATCAGTTCTGTTCTTGCTCAACTAGAGATTAATAGAACACTAGAACTTACGTTATAATTCTCTGACAACTGTTACAAATGAGCTAGAATTTGAAACCACAATGATAAAGTTTTTAAAAGTTCTACCCAAGATGATGTCAAAATGAGCAAATACCCCATTTCATTCTCACTGGTAGGAGATAGCAGAATGAGACAGGAATCCAAAAGGCCAACCATATAATTGCTGTCTGCTTTTTAAAAACTATACTTAGTTTTTGAGTGGTTTTCAATGCTCTCTAAGTTTTTAACTTTGGTGATTTATCAGATAAAACATTGGTGGACCAGTTTTGTGCATGTACCTTAGTAGAAAGATTCTTCTTTTGGCTAAAACGTATTACCATGTTATTTTTCTAAAAGTGAGTTTAATATGTTTGAAAATATTTATAAATGATACAATATAATGTTTGGAATTAGCTTCTAAATACTACAGGATAGGAGGAGTGAATGGTGTGTGGATAGGTCACAGCTAACCATAGATCGATGTCCATAGGGCACAAGGAAGCTCCTCACACTATTCTGTTCACTTTTATATGTGTTCGAAATTCTCCATAATAAACATTTTTTTAAAAACAATCTTCCTTAGTGGTCGCAAACATGGTCTTCATACTAGATCCAATCAGCCAACATGTGATCCAAACAGCGCTTGGAAACTGGGAGAGTTAAGATAATAATCTGAGCGTCCAGATTTTCTTGGAAAATAGGAAGATGTGACACTATTGAGATAGCATTCCTTTGTAGGAAACACTTGGTTAGTGTAGAGTAGCAGGTGCTTCCTGTAAGACACAACGTGAATTTGTTGCAGACTGTGAGCACCCTAATGTGTTATGTCTTGCTGACTTCACTTATTTTCTTTACCATCCTGGCTTTTGTAGTCATTGGAAATGTTTAAGTTAGGGAAAGGTTTTCCCCTTTTTATTGAAAAATTCTGCTACTAAGAACCATCTAGTTATTTACTATAAAGAACATGGGTTCGATGTTGCCATCTTCTGATTTTTTAAGAAAATCTGGAAATTCAGATTATATGAAATTTCCCAGTTTACAAATACTGTCTGGGTCAAATATTCATCACAAAATAGACCAATAAATCAGAATGTTTTCTAACATTCCTATAGGTGTTTCTAAACCAATTTGATTGTCCCATCTCTCATAAAAGGGTTGAAAGATAAATACAATAGAGAATATCAAAAAGATATTTTTAGTTCTGAAATCCTATAGAGAACCACCTTCCTCCTTACCATTTAAGATTTATACTTATGTCATGTGAGCTTTTATATCAGCTATTTACTCATTCAGGATTTGTGATAATTGAAGTGTTTTATTCCTAAAAGAAAATGTTAAATTTGCTATGCTCCAGTCAAAATCTAATCAGCTACTCTGATTACAGTGATATAATCACATACATATACATGTAATGTGCACACACCTTATTGCATATTAAAGTATATCTTCCATTTTAAGAAATCGTAAATCAAGCATATAAAAGAAGTGAAAGGAGAAGAAATAAATACATCAGTGCTGTAGTGAACAGAAGTAAAGGAAGAAAAATGAATTATGATATTATTGTATATCATTCATGTTTAAGAGAACTTTTTGTAACATGAATATTCAATTTAGAAAGCCTTGTTATAAATCCGCCATCATCAGTGAGAGATTTATCTTGGTTGCCTGTGTGCTATCATAACTCATTTCTTTATGGGTAGAAAACCATAGAGTAAATTGCTAAACTCACCAGAAATCTGTATTTTACCTTCCAGGAAAAGACCAATTGATTGAAAACTAATAAACTTTCTAATATTCAATTACTCCACATAGAAAAACTTTAATAAGCCTTTATTAAGATAGATATTCAGATGCAGTTATAAGAGATAAAATGATGTTATGTCAGGTTAACAATTTGTTATAGTTCAGGGCTAAAGATATTTTTGGAGGGGCCAACATAAACATAATGTTTTCTAAAATTTGGTGGTGAAGGTTTTCATCCTATCCTATATGAGGACCTTTTACCACTGAGAAGGTCTATACCATACCGGGAATTTTAATGCAAACACTGGTCTTCATGCGTGTAAATCACATTTGGATTAGGTCTAATAACAGTGTATTTTAAGTATTTCCTTCTGGCCTTTAGGGTTCAGGGAAACCCATTAATAATATCTTGATTAAGAGGAAAGTGAAAGAGCTAAAGGTCAGGTTTCTTTGTATTCATTCAGAGAAATGAATAAAATGCCAACTATGAAAACACCCCCTCCCAGTCTACATAGTACAAATGGCATTTATAGAGAGATATGTAACCCTTCATGAATGATATCTGTATCCCTGAACAGATTATTTTTAAAATACCATTCAATTCATATTAGTCTTCTTTTCTAGACCACTAAGGAAAATATTAAAAATGGACTGAGACTGAAATGTAAATGATGGTCTTATGGTCTTGGAATTAGGTTACTTATATATGTGTGCTAAGAATACCTTTGCCTCTGCTGAAATACAGGGATTGCAAAGAGACAAATGGAAATGTACCTTCCATGGTTTAATTAGTGAAATATGAATTATGGCATTGTAATATAGCCAAGATTATGGTCACTTGCTCTTTTGGGTAGTAAGTTCACCATTACCTTAGCAAGAGGTATACAGACCTGTTAAGTGTATTTCGTAAGAGCACCTGGAAAGCAATTAACCATTCAGTATGATGTAGTTTTGTCTTATTTATTTATTTTTTCTTCTTTGGAAAAACTACAACAACAACAAATAAAATAAATGGTAATTAGGAGCTAAAGTTTATTACTTTGTTTTCTTTCCCCTAATTTTAGGACTCAAACTTTCCTTTCTCCTCTATACAGTAGTAAAAACAGGCAGAAAAGGGGGCCAAAGAACCCTCCAATATGTAAAAAGAATTTTGGCACTTTTTAATGGCTGAGAGACGTGGACAGTTATGAAGAACCGAAGGAGAAGAGAAAGGATAGCCAGAGGAATAGAGAGTAGGAGAGCAGGAGAACGTGAGACAGATTCTCCTATTAGCTTTGATCACAAAGGTCAAAGGTTGGGTACAAAGGAATGAATTGTCTAAGTCAGAGGTTCAAAGCTGGATTTTGTTTTCTCAAAATTCAATTCCATGAAGAAATATTAAATATTAAAATAACAAAGTCATAGTAAATATACCTCCCCAGGGAACTATTTAATAACGTTACTTCCCAAACCATCAATTTCTGTCCTGGGCATATAAACTGTTAGTTTTTCCTTTGTGTAATAGCTCCTTAGTATTTCCTTATAGGTTGTAGCACTTTATCTTCCTCAGTGTTCCTCTCCCTTGGTCGTCTTTTTCCAAAAATCTCTTGGATTCCATGAAGAATGGGATTTCAAGAAAAAAAAAAATCCAGCTTTGAACCTTTGACTTAATCCTTTGCTCGTGCCAGCTCTCACACTTTGCAGGCACGATTTTTATCATCAGAATCATTAAGTAACATGCTGCTACTTGTGTTCTGCTAACAAATTTTTATGTGTTTTATCAGTAGAGAGAGGAGCATAGTGTTTCCAGGCCTAAGCCAATGGCAGTTACTTAAAACGTTCTCAGTGGGTATCTGAAGCATGAGATGCATTCATGGTTGCTAACTTAACTAGAAACACAGCAAGTTTTCCTGACTTTCTCTCCTCCATCCTTAGAAAAGAGCAGCAGACAACTACAGTGGGCTGAAGTTACACAGTTCATTGTCCTCATACATTTTCTGTTATTTTATTTCATTTATAATTTTGCCCAAAGTAATGGTTATATAATTGTTTGATTCCCATCTCTCAAGGAAGATATTTTGAAGGGATGCTGTTTTTCTAAACGCAAAACTGATAATATTCTTGACAGTAACTTTGCTGGACACTCACAAGCACTGGACTTCAGCCGCCACTTTTATCGTAGTTAAAATGAACCAGGAAGTTCATTGTGTCACTGAGTATCTGTGGACTGAGTGGGTTTGGCTATGGTTATCTGGATCATCACATATTCTCTCAGCCTTAACATGTTTCATCTACTATTATGTTTCATTAATCAGAATATCTTTTGATGACCCTGAAAAACTTTTTTTCTCCACCTTTGTCCCTTAAACTTCCCACTTTACTGGCCCATGCATTAGCTCTTTTCAGCTTTCTAACCCCTGTGCCTAAGAACCCAAAAGATCCACTTCTGTTAACAAATTCTTCCTTACCACACTCTCCACATTTCTTATAATTAAAAAGTTCTTTCAAATTAAAGTGCGGGGCCCATAATTGCCATACAGCCTCATATTCTTAGAATCAGCCCCACAGATCTGAGAAAAATGAGAGTCTAGGGTATGTTTTTAATTCAAATAAAAAAATGCAAATGTATTTCTTGATAGAAGGTACTGGATCAGATAGTAAGAAAAATGCCTAGAAACACAACTTGTCTACAGATATAAAGCAAATTTCCTTTAGTTTATTTTTATACTTCTTGACCATTTTTAACATTGCTTCCATTTTCCAGGCATTTCTGTTTGTGCATCTTACTGGGTGAGGTCAGCGTCATCAAGATAGAACGACTGTTAACTTCATGTTCTCCTGAGAGCTTATGTATAGACTAGAAACTGCTTAAAAGCAAGGCCAGTGGCTTCCTCATGTTTGTATTTTCATCACCTAGTGCAATGCTGAGCATATGTCAAGCATTAAATATAAGTTGACTTGGTGGCTTTAGGAATAAATGAATGGAAGATTTGTAAGAAATGAATTGTCAGGTGTTTTTAAGACTGGTGACTGAGATTCCAAAGGTTAAGACATTTGTCAAAACATGGATAAACAGTGATTATCCAAGTCCTCATATTTTAGTAATTCACTTTTAGGATAAATATAATATTATATGCTTTGTATCAAAGACGTCTTTCAAAAAAAAAAAAAAAAAACTCACTTTTACTCCCATGTCCTCTGATAAGCTTTTGAGAACAAGAAAGAACAGTAACTTAAGCTAGCGAAGAATTCCCAATAGCATGTTGCAAATGGTCATGTTCTGTTCTAGGGTATCTCACTGAAAACACTGAGAATTTCTGCCTAGGGAATGGGCTTTTAGAATGAAAAATTCATACACCCCTACATCAAGTGACAGAATAGTGACTCAGAGATGCAGGTGACAGCAGGAGAGGGGAAGAAAGAAGAGAGAAGTCCCCAACTGTGGGTACTAGAAATATTGCTGTGTCTCACTTTTCAATATCTTTAGCTGAAACCCTTCTTGTCTCTCCTGTAAAGCATTCAGAACAGTTAGTGATACCATTATGAAGGGTATAAAATTCTCCTGTTGATGAGCCACATTTTACTCTTATTTTCAGGGTAAATTTCAAGGCAGTAATGATACAGTTAGCTCATTTAACTCTAATTCTCTTGCTCCTGCTCTGCTACCATTAGCTTAATTAGCCAGTGTTGAATTCTGGTTGAATGGTTGAATTCTGGTCTCCCACAAAGATGTGGTGAAGTCCTATTCTTAGTATGTGGAATGTGAATAATTTGGAAATAGTGTCTTCACAGAAATAATCAGGTTTAAATGAAGCCAGTAGGGTGAACCCTAGTCCAATATGACTAGTGTCCTTATAAAAAGGGGAAATTTGTAAACAGATACATGTAAACACACAGAGCTGGCAGAGGATGTGAAGAGACATAGGGAGAAAATGGCCATGTGACTGGAGTCATGGATTCACAAGCCAAGGACTGTTAGCAAACATCAGAAGATAGAAGAAGTAAGAAGTGATGCTCAGAGAGACAGCATGGCCCTGCCAACACCTTGATTTTGGAATTCTAAGTTCCAAAACCTCGAGACAATAAATTTCTGTTATTTTAAGCCATCCAGTTTTTGATACCTTGTCAAGGCCAGCCTGGGAATGTAATATACTCCTTCCAGTATTACCTTAAATGCTACTTTCTCTATCAAATCTTTCCTGATAACATTTTCTTCAATAACAGGCTTACATTGTCCTTTAGGGCACTGTGCTTATATGTGCTGCAATAGTTGGTTAATTCTTGAAGAGACTGGAAATCCTTATAGAAAACACTTCTGTCTTAGCATTTATCCCTATCAACCATTTCCAAAAAGTTAAGGACTATGTAGTACATGAAATGAAATGTGCACTTTCATTACATTAAACTGTCATTTTAATAGTTACTTCTTATCATCTATAACTTAACTAAATAGAGAGGTAATTATATTGCTATCACTTATCATTAAACCTAATATTAGGTGGAGGAGTTTGTTTTGAGAGGAGGAAGAGGCTACAAAGTTTACCTTAAAATATTTCAGAAAAATGAATGAGAAAATGCGGCAAAGATGTTGTCTGAAAGGGAGAGGATTAGGAAAAATAACTAATGGGTACTATGCTTAATATCTGGGTGATTAAATCATCTGTATAACAAGCCCGATGACACAAGTTTACCTAAGTAACAAACCTTCAAATATACCTCTGAACTGAAGATAAAAGTCAAAAAATAAAAATAAATGAAGATCTGATTGAAGTTGTATAACATATCAAGTGGATTTCTGGAAATTGTCTTTGAGTATTAAGACTTGGAGAGTCCAGTTTTTAAATCGCAATCAAATAGTACCCATGACTAGTGCTATAAAAAATAAGAAATAGTATCATCCTATAAAACTATATCAGCACTTGCATTTTCTGAGGGCTGTCCCCATTTTCCTTACTAGTGATTAAGGAACAGAGTGCTTAGGATATTTACTCAGGGGACAAATCAATGGAGTTTTCAGAGCTGGGACATGAGTCCTTTGAATTGAAAGCATTTTTGTTTTTTATTTCAATATATTTCCTCTTCTAAGAGTGCAATGTCCTATTATGCACTATTAACATGCAACAGTCTTGTATCTTCAACCCTCTACTACGTGAAGCAAACCAGTTATCTCATTTAGAAGAAGTTAGAAAACTAGTTTCTTTCTGAGAGACTCAAAAGCAGCTATTAATTCTCAGTATGTCTTGACTATGCCTTCTTCTCTTCATCCCTGGCTGCCACTATAGTCTAAGATACCATTATTTCTTTTATTTCCTGTATTAAACTTCTGCCTGGTCTGCTTTCTCCCACTTTTCTCCCCAGCACACACACTCTCCACCCCAGTCCTACTGAGTTTTTACACAGCAGCCAGTGTTCTTTCCAAAATTCAGATCTGATCACGTGAATCTCTTTCTTGAGACCTTCCCATTCTTTTTAAAATAATAATCAAAATCCTTTACCTGACTTCAAAGCCTCAGTGAGTCCCACCTCTACTCTCATACATACTCTGAATTTACCTTACAAGGATCTCTATCAACCCAGTCACAGAGTCTCTTGATTTCTCAAAGTAGTGTCCTCAGTCTTGCTGCCTCAAAGTCTAGATGAATTCCCCTTATCCAAAATGCTTTTTAAAAATCACCTATCTGCTTCTTGTATCTTCTTCACTTAGTTAGCTTCTATTGATTTTTGTGTGGTCCCACGTTAAATGTCATTTCTCATAAAAGCATTTCTTGCTCCTTGAAAACTGAGGCCAGTTCCCTTATATTTTCTTTTATAGCACTTATCACTCCCTATCATTATTACATGTTTATTGATATAATCTTTTAACATCTGTCACCACCATAAGACTGTCATCTCTCTGAGGGTAAACTCCAGGGCTGCTTTTGTTCACTGATACACCCCTAGTACCTTGCAGGTGCCAGACTGGATAAGTATATATTGAATCAATAAATTAAAAGAAAGATGATATGAATTAATTGGTGGTTTTCATATGAGCATTATTACAAGCCACTGTTTCTGAAGGCCTGCCAGTCCTATGATCATGCATCAGAATTGCCAGATATCTGTGTTAAAATGCACATTACCAGTCCTTGTCCCTGGTTAACCTACTAACTCAAATTTTCTGGGCACAGGGCCCTACATCAAAAAGGTAATTCTAATGTACTGCTTAGTGTGTGGACTCTCTCAACTAAACAAATATTTCCAGGACTCACAATATGTGAAACTTCAGAAACTTTAAATTCAATCTCTTTGCAAAAAAGTAACTTAGTATAAAATTATCCAAGTATCTTCTATTAAATCTAAGAGATTCATTACCAGGCTAGGTTTATATGATATAAAAATGAATAAGGTTTGACCGCTATCCTAGGAGGAGATCACAAACCAGTAAATTAGATCAGCTTATAATCAGGCAAATTATGATACATTGAAATATGTTTCCTTGCCCAGAGATATGACCTTTACTCCTGATTAGAAAGGATGGAGTAAAATCTTTGAGGTGTTAGGACCCCAACTTGAATTGAATTTTAATAGATGAATAAGGATAGTCAAGGAGATTTCCAGGAAGATAAAGTAGTTCTAAGTTATGGAATCATGAAGGGAATGGCTGCCTCAGGAACTAGAGATAAGAAATAATTTGTAAAGGACATTGTAAGACAAATCTAATAATTTGGATAAAAAAGTTTTAACTAATAAAGTAACAACTACATAGACAAAGACACCACCTTTTAGGACTTTGTGATGAACAAATAGGTCTCTTAGCTGATTTCAGAAACTTAGTTATTTTTTCTGCCTACTCAAAGAAAAATTACCATTGAAATTGAAAAATAGTATGTTTGTCAACAAGCGTATTTTTATTACTTTGTATAGGAATTGGAAACCTTGTGTCTTCTAAATTTTCTATGTGAGTCCAGGCACAGTGGCTCACTCCCGTAATTTCAGCACTTTGGGAGGTCAGGCAGGAGAATCACTTGAGCCAAGGAGCTCGAAACCCACCTGGGCAGCATGGCAAAACCCCGTCTCAAAAAAAAAAAAAAAAATTAGCTGGCTGTGGTGGTGTGCACCTGTAGTCCCAGTTACATGAGAGGCTGAGGTGGGAGGACTGCTTAAGCTCAGAAGTTTGAGGCTGCAATGAGTTACGATTGTGCCACTGCACTCCAGCCTGGGTGACAGAGTGAGACTCTAGCGCCAAAATAATAATAATTATTATTATTCTCTCTAAGTAAAATATCATGTTATGTTAGAGTTATATATTTAAAGACTTCTATACAAAAGCATGCTTTGTAGTCTTCAAAGTTATATTTTGTTTTATATGGACTGCCATGTAGCTACAGAAAATGTACATTTGATAATCATTGACCAAGAAATGTATTACAATTATTAACTAAAAAAATTGTTAACTAAAAAATTGTTAACTAAAATACAGAATGGGCAACCTCTAACTTAATAGTTCTCAACCCTAGTTACACTCAAAAACACTTAGAAAGCTTTTAAATTAATTGATAGCAGGGACTCAGTATATGTTTAGTGTGTTAATCTGGAATTTCCTTTTTAGTTTAAGCGACTAACAATAAACAGTAAAATCCGTACTAACTATAATAATCTGCTAACCTTGGGAACAAATACAGATATCTATATTATAAAGAAAATCTACACTAATATTTTCTAAAAACTAAAGTTTCTGTAAAAGCACACTCTTTGTTTTACATTCTTAGCCAGCCTTCTTTTGGGGAGAAATATTTGTGATTATTTCAAGGATTGCAAAGAAAATTGTTTGTACAGCATATTTTTCAATGTCTCAGCTCTTGTCAAGTTAAACTAATTGTTGGATTAACCTCCAACATTGTTGTTTCTGTCTATATTTTTATGCACAAATGCCAGCCTTTAGTATTACAATGAAAAAATTAAAATGAGTACAGACTGAAGTAATTCATTCTGTGAGAACCACTGTGAGGTTCAAGCTTGCCACAAGTTACTGGGCTAGTGGTTCTCCCTTGATGTGATATGTGACCTGATTACCGTGTGCTGGGTTAATAGTCACCCCTGAAAAACAGAATGTAGAGAAGATTTTCTACTTCAGCTGACCTGTCTTCTAAAAGCTATTATGATTTACATTTCATCTTCTGAGCTCTCATACTCTCCAAAATTGCAAGCAGTTTTCCTATTTCCTACAGTACTTGGGCATTTTAATTACAGTAACAGTTCTAACAGCACATGCATATTTACTGGTGTAGAAAGTGTGGACCTTGCCAGAAAAAGTATTTAAATTATAAGTGGTAATAAATAGTTGTATATCTCTATACATTTTGGCTCTTAATTTTCTTCTTCTGCCTAATGGGAATCATTTTTGCTTTATTTAATTCTGAGTTACAGTAAGAATACAGGACTCTATTTGTACACAATAATGGCAAATCAGATGGTACCGTCAGTCTCAATTCACTTGGCATTCACTCATTCAGTAAATTTATTCTGAAGATGTACCATCTGAGTATATTGTGATGATTAAAATTGAGGCCTTGAAGTCAAATCTTGCTACCCCTTCCCAGTTGTACGATCTTTTGAAATCAATTTTCTCTCCACTTTGCAACTTTTCTTACCAGAAAAGTGGGAGAAATTAATAACCTTAATAAATTTTGGGGAAAATTTAATGGGACAACATGCATTAAACACTAAAATTGGTATCTGACAGTGGGTAGGAATTCAGTGATGGCAGCATGCAAGGGTGTGCAGGAGTGTTTGAATAGCAGGCCTGAGCTTTAGAAGGGAGGAGAAAATAAAGTCCCTGGCTGGCTTCCAGAAACTTGGCTTTAGGATGTTCTATGTATTGATAAGGTTGCTGTATCACCCTGTCTCTGCTGTACAGACAATGCGATTTATGGTGAACACCTGCTTTCCTTCTGGAAATCTTAAATTTTTATAGTTGTGCCTGTGTAACCAGCCCCCAATAAAACCCTGGAGTCTGAGTCTCAATTATACTTTCCTGTCTAGAAATGGTGTTTGTTCCACTGATAGAAGAAGGAGACCACTGTGTGTGGCCCCTTCAAGGAGAGTATGGGAAGTCTGTGATGGCATGCCTCCACACTCTTTGCCAGCTGTCTTTTTCCCCTTGCTGTCTCTGTTGTATATCCTTTCTTGGTACCAATCCACAGCCATGAGTACAACTGCCTATAAGTCTTCCTAATTCTTCCTTCTAGCAAATCACCAAATATGAGGATGGTTGTGGAACCTTCCAACCTATGTAGTGGCAATGGTGTAATTTGTGAGAATGACCTCCCCTTACTGAAACATAACGGGAATGTTGTTTGGGGAAAATAAAGAGAGAAGAGTAGGAATGCTGAAGCCCTGATGCCTGAAAATCTATAGAATCACCGATATATGTAAGAGCAGCTGAACTGTAATTCATTATGAGAGATCAAAGTTATCAATGAAATTTTAAAATAATAATTCTAATCATTGGAGAATTGGCTCTATGGATGCTTCGTTTCCTTTGGCTGATTAGCTAAAGTTGATAAAAATAAAACAAGAAAAAGAAAAGAACAGAAGGAGGCCTAGAACTTCCCAAGATTGTACCTTGAAGATGAGAAAAAGAAATTTAACATTTTCTGATGCCACAATGCCTGTGTATTTACCAGAATTAAGTTAGTATTAAGCTGAAGTCGAATTTTGATGAATAACCTTATAGCACACAATAAGAAAATAACTAAAAAATATGGAAAAAATAAACAAAAGAATTAAAATGTTGGCTGAGGTGGGAGGATCTCTTGAGCCTGGGAGGCAGAGGTTGCAGTGAGCCATGATTGTGCCACTGCATGGCAGTCTGAGTGATAGAGTAAAACTGTCTCAAAAAAATTAAAAAAAAAAGAAAATGTTATACTAGATAGGTGCTTAACCCTACCCTCATATAAATACCTACTTTCAGGGAAATATGACCAAATACAAGTGCTGATTTTAGACTTTGGAATTATGAAAATATTAATATAAAACAAATTATATGATTAAAGACAATTGAAATTAAAAATTATACTATAATATATGGACAATATAAAAACAAATTAATCAGCAGTTTTCACCAAATTTTCATAACCTTCAAACAAGACACAAGTTTTTATCCATCCATAACCTTTATATGATTTGAGGATCTTGGAATTATTATTTAAAAAAATAAAATTGTAATTTAATAACCAGAAGAGACCTTTACAACAAGTTCTTCACTTGTAGATATAGTCAGAGGACATCAGAGAACTGATAATTTGCCTAAAATCAATTTGTCCTATTACACTGCTTTTCCTAGAAAAAAAATATGTACTTCTTGTTTCAAAATAAACAGACTGTTTAAAATGTGTTCATACCTAATTTACTTAAAAATTTTAATTGTTTTACAAAGTTAATATTTCAGCAGTAAAATTCTCCTTGCCTTAGGCTCTTTGCCAAATGGTTAATCATATGCAAATGCCTTCACCACTACAAAAAAACAAAAAACCTTGCTTTTCAAATAATCCTGAGAAATTTTTCATATTGAAAATAATAAAACCTTAGTATTTTATAAGGCTTATTTTATAAGTTTATATTTTATGAATTAGATTGAATTGAATAATCTGTCTATATTTAGCGCTAAGCAAATGCTAAACACTGGCTGAAACTTAAGTAAAATCTTTAATAAATGACATTAATCTAGATCAAGAAGTGATGAATTCCCTCAGCTTTTGCTTGTCTGGGGAAGTATTTAACTGCCCTTTTTATTTCTGAAGAGCAGATTTTCCATGTAAATACTTCTGGTGGGCAGATATTTTCTTTCAGCACTTTGACTGTATCATTTCACTTTTTTTCTGGCATGCAAAGTTTCTGCCAAAAAATCTCTGGATAAACTCATATAGGTTCCTTTGTGTGTGAGAAAACTTTTTTCTCTTGTTTATTTCAAGATTATCTCTTTGTCTTTGATTTTTTTTTTTTTTTTTTTTTTTTTTGAGACACAGTCTCGCTGTCTCCCAGGCTGGAGTGCAGTGGCACGATCTCAGCTCACTGCAAGCTCCACCTCCTGGGTTCACACCATTCTCCTGCCTCAGCCTCCCAAGTAGCTGGTACTACAAGCGCCCGCCACCACACCCGGCTAATTTTTTGTATTTTTGGTAGAGATGGGGTGTTACCATGTTAGCCAGGATGGTCTCTGTATCCTGACCTCGTGATCCACCTGCCTTGGCCTCCCAAAGTGCTGGGATCACAGGCGTGAGCCACCGTGCCCAGCCTGATTTTTACAGTTTAATTTAAATATGTCTTGGTAGAGTCTTCTTTGGGTTGAACCTGGGATGAGAGACTTTTGAGATGTGAAGTACTTGGATGTTCATGTCTTCCCCCAGATTTGGGAAGATTTCAACTTCTATTTCCTTAAATAAGCTCTCTGTCCCTTTCTCTCTCTTCTCCTTCTCTAACTTCTATGATGTGAGTGTTAGCTTTTTTGAATTTTTTCATACACCCTGTAGGCTTTCCTCATTCCTTTGCATTCTTTATTTCCCTCCCCTGATTGGATATTTCTAAATGACCTGTCTTCGAGTTTCAGGATTCTTTCTTCTGCTTGATAAATTCTGTATTGACATTCTTTCTTCTGTTTTTTAATTTCATGTATTGTATTCTTCCAGTCACAGAATTTCTCTTTGGCTCTTTTTTGTGAATTATATCTCTTAGTTGAACCAATACTTGATTCACTGAATATGCAACAAATTTACAAATTTTTATTTATATTTTACAAAAGGGAAGACACAGATTATCAAAATCGGAAACAAAGGAATCAAGTTCCTATAATTTTTAAGAGCTTTGTATTTCAAAACACAAGCTTGATCATCTCTACAAGGGGTTGTGCCTCTGGGACAGAAAGATACTGGGCCAAATAAAATTGAGGATGTGTAGGTCAGTACCAGGCATTCACAGGTACTTTTGTTTCCTCACTGGAAAAGCAGTGGGGATAGGGGATCGATAACAAGAACTGACAGCTACTCAGAGGAAGTGTCCTAGTATATTTAGTATATGCCATCAATTTAGGTAGGATGACATTCTAATTATTTTAGCCATATGTTGTATACATATTTCTTGTTTTCTACAAATTATTGTTTAAAAGTCACTTTAAAAATGGTTTTCTTAGCCAGTTTAATCAAAATAATGTTGATATTTCTATTGACATTGTACTGTTGTACTTTAATTATTTTACTTTCCACAGAAAGAAATTCAACTCAAATTTGATAAATTGGAAGAAATATGAAATTAAAATCTCTTCAAATTCTCCCAGAAATGGTTTCCTGAAGAATGGAATGACAAATAAACTTTTGAATAAGTGATTTAAAGCAACCTATACCATCAATAAAAAGTTAATTTGTTAGCACAAAGCATTAAGGAACTTCAAAGGTGAAGCCCTAGTTAACTTCGAAACCTCCTATTTAACTTTTTTCCAAGGAATTTAAAATAAATCTGTTAACTGGCAGAAGGTAATTAGTTCCTAAGCTCAAATGTCTTTGCCCATCAAAGGACAGATTCTTCCTTAGAATCTATGTGGTAGCCAAATGGTACAGAAGGAGATAAGAATAAAAGCAAAGACTTAATTAAGTTTCTCCAAGAGCTTCTTCAAACATTCATATTTCTTTCACTACATGACGTGGTTCAGCCCCACCCAAATTTCACCTTGAATTGTAATAATCACCACATGTCAAGGGAGGGACATGATGGGAGGTGATTGGATCATGGTGGCAGTTTTCCCCATGCTGTTCTCCTGATAGTGAGTGAGTTCTCATGGGATCTGATGGTTTAAAAGTGTGGCACTTCTCTTTGCTCTCACTCTCCTTCCACCATGTAAGATATGCCTTGTTTCCATTTCACCTTCTGCCATGATTGTAAGTTTCCTGAGGCCTCCCAGTCACGCTTCCTGTTAAGCCTGTGGAACTCTGAGTCAATTAAACCTCTTTTCTTCATAAGTCACCCAGTCTCAGGTAGTTCTTTATAGCAGTGTGAAAACAGACTGATATACCACATACTGTACTATTGTGTGAATACAGTAATGGCAAATTCCTATGTTATATGCAGGGTAAATGGAAGGAGACTGCTGAGAGAGGGGAAGTGAAGCCACAGATACGCTACTTGAGTTTTACAATTAGGGTCAAAATCTAAAATATCTTTCCAGCCACAGAGAACCTACTCTCAAAATTTAAAGACATCCATGATTTCACAAATTGAAAGTACACTTTACCAATAGAGAAAAGGCAAGGGTAGGTAGCTCAGGACTTTAAGATTGTAAGCAATTCAGAGCCAGGTTTTATATTATGTTAAATTTTATAACCCCAGCATTCATTAAATATTACTGGGCTAAATTAATACATGAATGAGTATATAAATAAATAAATAAAAGAGAAGGATCATGCTTTATGGGGTAAAATTTTATTTCCTCCTCATTTATATTCAAATTGTAAACATGATGTTAAAATTCATCATTCTCTAATTTTATCTCATTAATTTAAAGTGATATTAATACCATTTTAAATACATATATGCATGCATACATGCATACATACATGTTTATAATAAGCACTCTTCACTAACTTTTTTCTCTATGCATGTATTTACCCATTTTTTTTTTTGGTCCTACTAGTCAGATGAACATGAAAAATTCATTCTGAATGTTCAAAAATAATCAAATGCAAGCAACTGCTTGGATTGTTTAAGTATTAATATTTAGAACTAAACATTTGGTCTGTATTTCTGTATTTAGTATCTTTGACTCAGTCCACTGAACAAGAAGTTCTTGCTATACATTTTGTGACCAATTTCTTTGACTGTTGTGAGCACATGTTTTCATTGACCTTGATCTTTTATTCTTGGCACCTTCTAAATGTCACCAAATTGGCTGGTATTGATAAGAAAAAAAAAAAGAGCCCAATCATTTAAAACAGTCATTCATGTGATTCTTATGATATTACATTGGGAATTTTGTGAGCACTTTAGTTAAGGTTAATGTATCTGAGTGTTCCTTATTTTTGGCTTGTAGAATAAAACTGCAATTCAAATCCATAATTTATTAAATTTAGTTAAAAATTAAAAAACTTTAAAACAAAAATTTTTTGACATTCATGGCAAACCTGATCTCAACTGATATGTCCTTAGTAGTTCAAGTAGTTAAATATTCATATATTTTGCTACAAAAATATTACTGTATTTGATTTTGGGGCATTGCCCCAGATCCCACTGTGATGTTACATAGTACATGTATATGCAGTGTATTATGTTTCTAAAATATTTTTTAAAAGCCCTCTAAATTCTATAATACGTGTAGTATAAAGAGTTTTAGATAAGTCATAATAAAACTGTGGGCCATACAACAGTTATTTTTCCTGTTGATTTTTTTTAAAAACCCATTTTGATGAACCTAAAAGCCTAGCCATAGCTTTGGGTTTCCAGGATCATGCTGATTGACTATTCTTTCAGCTATATCTGATGTTTTGGGATTATATAGACAGGGCTTTGAAACATATGAATAGAGACAAGCAGGATGGTCATAAAGAAACCCTGGAAGTTAGGTTGCATAGCAATCAGTTGACTGGAGATTGGTAATTTTTCTTTCTCTAAAAATGCAAGGGGAGAGTATACACCTGAGATCACCTTTTTAGAAGACTGTGAACAGTGTAAGACTCTTTGCTTGCACACCTGATCTTAATTTCATGCAAGGTCATTATATTCAAGCTCAACTTTATTCAAGCCCCTCAAATTTTAATGCATAGCTGATCTTTATACCCCAGTATCCTGGTGTCTAAACTTTGCTCTGTTTGACTCATATGCGTAAGTCATTTCCAACACTTGAATTATAATGAAGCTGAATGAGAAAAATAAATAGTAAGAAATAGTTCCCCTTACTGGTACTCTAAACTCTAAACACCTACATGTCCAGCAACATAGACCAGACACAGGTTTATTCCAGGAACTAGAAGGAGGAGCAGGGGATCCATTCACCTGAAATAGACCACTCATAGGAGCCCTAATTAAGCACTGCAATCAATCATTTGATTGGATTGTTTTTTAATCTTACTTGAGCTGTTTTTCTTGTTGTTGTTGTTGTTATCGGTACTATCCTATTTAAATGTTTGGAGGCAGTGAAGAATAAAAGATCAGTGTCAGTGCTAAGAAGGCTTGTAGCTTGCCAAAGAATCTAGTCACAAATAAACAACAAGAACTTCTTCAGATGACCTGGTCATAGATATAAAATAACAAGTAATCGTGTGCCTTCTCTTTACACTATGTGATTTTTCCCCAATAAAACCTGTTTACACAATACATATTGTGAATTGAAAAACCCGTGTGGGTTTATTATGCCAAATCAAGATATTCAGTCCCTTTAGTTTTCGTCCATAAATCATAATTTAGTTAATAAGTATACAATTGATATATGAACCTATAGAATTACATATGCATGTTATATTTTAAGAAAAATACTGTCATATTATTATATCTGTATCTTCAAACAAATGCTCACTTTTAGAGATCAGGTTAGGAATTTATTCAGCTTATATGGAAAACTTCTAAAAACTTGTTGAAAGAAATGCCTACTGTATTGTTTTATGAACCACAGAACTCTAGTACCATTACTTCATAGTTGCACTTTCTTTTGTAATGGTACTACCATATTTAATCATCCAGATTATAAGTCAGCCATTAATTTTGATAAAAAATCAAATTTCCTACAAGATGAAGAATATGTCCTCACCAAGAGTATACTTAAGAAAATGTTACAGGCCTACGGCATTTCCCAAAGTAGACCAATACCAATACCCTGTGGTAATTTTATGAATATTCTCTTTATCAACTATGTAAATGCAATAACAGATTCTTCCTCATTATTGCTAATCAGAATTTCTCCTGTTACTGCTTTAGGAGTTGCTTTCATGACAGAACCAGAAAACTACCTATCATCTCTGCAATAAAAAATGTAGTCCTCACCTTTCATTCATTTCAGTCCCCTGCCAAAAGCTGTGGAAGCAACCTTGCTACAGAGCCAGAGTCTGAACTTCTCTTCCCTACTTTCCCTTATTCCTGTCAGCATTAGAAGGTTAGCCAGGCTACATTTGCCTATGTAAGACTGAGCCCCTACAAGGTCGCAGTTGAACATTTTTCCCTCAGATCTTTATTTGAATCTCTAGATGTACAAACTTTCAAGGGACAGACCATTTACTTAATTCTGCACACTAGGTATATTTAAATCTTATATCCAATCCAACGGTAAATCTTAAATTTATAGGATTTATGATAAACTTCCTAAAATTATAGGAATCTCCTTGCAAGGCAATGTTCTAAGTGTTTTAATCCTATTACCATATTTAATAGTCAAAACAATGCTTTATAGAAATATCAAAATACTCAGATGAGAAAACTAAAAAACAGAGAGTTGAACTTACAGCTAGTTAAATGGCAGAGACACAATTTAAAATCCGGTATTCAAGCTCTAGAATATATACTTGTAATCACTACACTATGCTAACTTACAATACATATAAATTGTTATTATAACAAAAAATATAATGAACAATGTAGTAGCCATTTTGATGCCCCCAAAATAATTCCACCTGTATATCTTCCAGGAATAAGGGTAGGATTGCATTTTCTGGCTCCTTTGTAAGTATGTGCTGGTTCCATGTAATTCTGGTAAATAAATTCTGTATATTGTTTCCAATAATATGTAATTGCCTGTGTGAGACTGACATAGAGAGGGATATAGTTTACATGGCGGATTCTCCATCTGTTTGGGTTCCTTACCAACTACAATGAGTAGAGGTATCTGTCTGTGAAGGAAATATACTTGAACAAAAATCAAAATTATATTGCTTTGAGGCACATAAATTCGAGAACCGCTTACTAAAAACAAACAGTAAAATTAAAACACATTACACATTTCTAATACAAGTATAGCAAAAAGTTGTAAACAAAAATGCTAAGAAAAAAATGTTAATAATTCTACAAAATTTCACCAGCATAAAATAAAACACAAATATTTTTATAATATATCATTTTATATTTATTTCATAATTTCATGTGTCTCAGTACCATTTGTTAACATCATTTGCTGACAAGTAATTTCTTGCTCTCTTTGCCATTATTAAGTAAAAATTAAAGTGCATAATGACAAAAGACTAGCAAAACAAAATAGACATGCAGTTTACTACCAGCGGCCTAGCTCATTTAAAACAACAAAATTTTTATCCCAAAATAACTTAATCCATCAAGTAGATATTAGCCACTTAATATATGCCTATTTCTACTGGTCTGGTAATTAGGACAGATATTTTAAATTATTTTTTAAAGTAGCCAGATAATTTTAAGATGCTTCAGATTATATTTTATATATGAGCTTTAGATAGGACACCTCTAAGATTGGAATAACAGTTTCTTGAGCCAACAAATGTATCACTACTAATCAATATGTCCTTATCTTTTGAAATCTTCTAGTGCCCACTTTGGCAGCACATACACTAAAATTAGAAAGATGCAGAGAAGATTAGCATGCCCCCTGCACAAGGATGACATGCAAATTCATGAAGTGTTCCATATTTTTACAAACTCCTGGACACACACACCCTCCCAAGACTGAACCAAGAAGAAATTTAATCTCTAAATAGACCAATAATAGCTCCGAAATTGAGCCAGTAATAAATACCCTACCAACCAAAAAAAGCCTAAGACCAGATGGATTCACAGCCAAATTCTACCAGATGTACACAAAAGAGCTTGTACCATTGCTACTAAAATTATTCCAAAAAATTGAGGAGGAGGGTCTTCTCCCCAACTCATTCTATGAGGCCAGTATCATCATGATATGAAAACCTGGCAGAGACACAAACACAAAAAGAAATCTTTAGGCCAATATCCTTGATGAACACTGATGCAAAAATCCTCAACAAAATGCTGGCAAACTGAATCCAGCAGCACATCAAAAAACTTATACACCATAATCAAGTAGGCTTTATCCCTGGGATGCAAGATTAATTGAACATACACAAATCAATGAATGAGATTCATCACATAAATAAATAGAACTAAAGACAAAAGCCACATGATTATCTCAATAGATGTAGAAAAGGCTTTCAGTAAAATTCAACATGGCTTCAAGTTAAAAACTCCTAAGAAACTGGCCGGGTGCAGTGGCTAACACCTTTGATCCCAGCACTTTGGAAGGCTGAAGCGGATGGATCACTTAAGTCCAGGAGTTAGAGACCACCCTGGACAACATGGTGAAACCCCATCTCTACTAAAAATACAATAGTAATAATAATAATAATAATAATAATAATAATAATAACAACTGGCCCTGGTGGCATGCACCAGTAGTCCCAGCTACTCAGGAGACTGAGGCATGAGAATCACTTGAACCCAGGAGGCGGAGGTTGCAGTTAACCAAGATCTCACCACTATACTCCAGGCTGGGCAACAGAGTGAGACTCTATCTCCAAAAACCAAAAACAACACAAAACAAAACAAAAAAAACTGTCAACAAACTAAGTATTGAAGGAACATACCTCAAAATAATAAGAGCCATCTATGACAAACCCAAAGCCAACATCATATTGAATGGGCAAAAGTTGGAAGCATTCTCCCTTGAAAACCAGCACAATGTAAAGATGTCCTCTCTTTCCACTGCTGTTCAATGTAATATTGGAAGTCCTGGCCAGAGTAATCAGGCAAGTGAAAGAAATAAAGCACATCTGCGTAGGAAGAGTGGAAAACAAACTAACCCTGTTTGCAGACAACATGACCTGATATCTAGAAAACAACACAGTCTTGGCCCAAAGGCTCCTTAAGCTTGCAAACAACTTCAGCAAAGTCTCAGGATGCAAAATCAATGCACAGATATCCCTAGCATTCCTATACACCAACAACAGACAAGCCAAGAGCAAAATCAGGAACACAATCCCATTCAGAATTGCCACAAAAAGATTAAAATACCTAGGAATACAGCTAACTAACTATGGAGGTGAAAGATCCCTACAAGGAGAGCCGCAAAACACTGCCCAAAGGAATCAAACAAATGGAAAAATATTCCATGCTCGTGGATGGGAAGAATCAACGTAATTAAAATGGCCATACTAATCCAAAGCAATGTGTAGATTCAAAGTTATTTTTAACAAATTATCAATGACATTCTTCACAGAGCTAAAAAAACTATTTTAAAATTCATATGAAACAAACAAACAAAAAAAGCTCAAATAGCCAATGTAATCCTAAGCAAAAAGAACGAAGCTGGAGGCATCATGCTACCCAACTTCAAACTATACTACAGGGTTAAAGTAACCAAAACAGCATGGTACTGGTACAAAAACAGACACACAGACCAATGGAACAGAATAGAGAGCCCAGAAATAAGACCACACAACTACAACCATCTGACCTTTGACAAAGCTGACAAAAACAATCAATGGGGAAAGGACTTTCTACTCAATAAATGGTGCTGAGATAACATGTGCAGAAGATTGACCCCTTTCCTTACACCGTATACTTAACCCCCTTCCTTACACCATATATGAAAGTCAACTAAAGATTGATTAAAGACTTAAATGTAAATCAAAATTATGAAATCCCTGAAAGATGACCTAGGCAAAACCATTCCGGGCACAGGAACGAGCAAATATTTCATGATGAAAACACCAAAAGCAATTGCAACTAAAACAAAAATTGACAAATAGATCTAATTAAACCAAAGAGCTTCTGCACAGCAAAAGAAATTATTCAACAGAAAACCTACAGAATGGGAGAAATTTTTTGCAAACTATGCATCTGACAAAGGTCTAATATCCAGCATCTATAAGAAACTTAAATAAATTCACAAGAAAACCAAACAACCCCATTAAAACGCGGGCAGAGGACATGAACAGATAGTTTTCGAAAGAAGTCATACAATAAGCATATTTTAAAAACCTGACCAACACTGATCATTACAGAAATACAAATCAAAACCACAATGAGAAACCATCTCACACCAGTAAGAACGGCTATTATTAAAAAGTCAAAAATAACAGGTGCTAGTGAGGTTGCAGAGAAAAAGGAACACTTAAAAACTGTTGATAGGAGTGTAAATTTGTTCAATTATTGTAGAAAATAGTTTGGCAATTCCTTGAAGACCTAAAAATAAAACTACCCAGCAATCTCATTACTGAGTATATACCCAAAGGAATATAAATCATTCTATTATAAAGACACATGCAATGTATACGTTCATCTCAGCACTATTTACAATAGCAAAGACATGGAATCAACCTAAATGCCCACCAATGGTGTACTGGACAAAGAAAATGTGATACATATACACCATGGAATACTATGCAGCCATAAAAATGAAATCATGCCCTTTGAAGGGACATGGATGGCACTGGGGTTATTATCCTTAGCAAACTCACGGAAGAATCAAACACAGCCTGTTCTCACTATTAAGTGGGAGCTAAATGTTCAGGACATGTAGACATATAAAGGGAAACAACAGACACTGGGGTATTTCAGAGGGTGGAAGGTGGAAGGTGGAAGGAGGGAGAGGATCAAGAAAGATAACTAATTGGTACTAGGCTTGATAGCAAGGTGACAAAATAATCTGTACAACAAGCCTCCATGACATGGATTTACTTATATAACAAACCTACACATGTACCTCCTGAACTTAATATAAAAGTTAAAAAAATCTTATATTCCTGGTCCTAAGTAATATGTGCCCATACAATTTTAAAATTTTAGGTTTATGTAAATTACAAAGCCCATAGTTTTTATAATGAAGTAAAAAAGATGGATTCCCCCTCTCCCCAAAGAGGACAGTTTTATCATCAGGGATAAATAATTAGAAATATATCAAAATTATTTTAGTTACTTAAACATTTATTTTATGGGGAAATATCTATGCAGAGTTTTAAAAAAACTGTTGAAAAGTGATACATTTCCTCATAACTGTTTTAGTAAAGTCATGTTTCTCAATTTTTGAGGTTATCTGTTAGCTAATAGTTTTTATGAACAGAGTAATCCAAGTCATGTCACTGGTAAACTTCTGGACAAAATATTTATCCACATAAGATAAGTTTAATTTTCCAAGGGAAAATTGCCAGCAAAAGCACACCACATATATTATACTTTCCATTCCCACAGGAAAAACAATTACAGTGTTTACTGTGCAAATGAGAACACCTCTCCAATTCTCCCATAGCTCCCTTGCCATTTGGAAGCAAGAGCCTTATGTATTACTACCAAAGCTATTTCCTTAAATTATTTTACAACTTTACTCTTAGAGACAATGGAATATATTCTACTTTTTATTTTTGTAGAAAGAAACATAATAATTGTAAGAAGAGTAAATTTTGTGAAGCTGGTCATATGCTTCACTTATTGAGGAAAGATCTCTTCAATTACTAGAATTGATGAGAAGATGAACTTGAACTAAGTTACAGAAATGTGAATATAGATCATTCCTTATTAATGGAAATAAGAGTGACCTAAATG
This sequence comes from Pongo abelii, assembly GCF_028885655.2. Lineage (NCBI taxonomy): Eukaryota > Metazoa > Chordata > Mammalia > Primates > Hominidae > Pongo > Pongo abelii. Next base: position 121,839,256 of record NC_071990.2, on the reverse strand, counting down.
TATTTATTATTAGATAATCACATGATGATAATGAACATTACTTATGAATAATTTTTGAGATTGGAGAGAAAGGAAATGGCCTCCCAAACCCTTTTTGGGGGAAGATTTTATTTTTATATTTTTTTCTTAATGGTAAATGGCAAATATCATTTCCCCTTTGTCTCTTGTTTTCCTCTAATTTATTTATTTATTTATTTATTTTGCTGTTTATAGGCAGTGTAGGGAAGAGCAAGCAAGAGGCAGGAAATATTTGAATTGTAAATAAAGGTTGTTTAGGGACAAAAACAGGAGGAAAAATGTATTTTACTATCTGTCCTGTACCTTAATCTTAAAAAAAGGTGTTTTGAAAATTGCTGTTTGTGTACTCAATGTGTTCATATGCTTCATCTCAATTTTCACATAACTAAATTTAAAAGTGTATAATATGTGAACACTTGTATATCAAATATTGTAAAATAAAAATTTATCAATGGAACAGCCAGAGCATTCTGGCCTCCTAGCTGTGGTAGCCCCTATGGGGAATAAACAGAAGGACTCATGATTTATGCTCTACAAGAGCTTTATAGAGATTAAAACATTCAAGATGTTACTCAACCAAAAACTAACATGAGTTGCTTGTTGAATAAAAAGTAGTAAACAGCACATCCCGTGATCCTAGAAGTCTTGTTCTCTTGGGTCACTCTGCCACTGTTTCAGTCTGATATTCAAAATTTATAGCAATTGATTAAAAGAATTGCTTTAAAGTTATCAAGACTTAATTTAAGACCAGGAATATTACTTCTCAGATATGAAATGGACATTACTTATCCTCTCTAAATTTTAATTGCCTCAACTGCAAGATGCAGATTATGATAGTAGTACTTGTTGGAATTTTGCAGAATCAAATATGATAATTGTAAAAATGTTTAGCTCAGAGCCTCACACATGGTAAATATTCAAGTAAATATTAACTTCTATTATAATAATTCATATAGAATAACTCTGTTTTGTTTACTGCCAGACATGATTTCACTTCTGATGAGTCTGCACTATGTGTGTGAGAGGGAAATAGATATATGTGTATTGGATTATTACAATTGCATAATGGTTTAGATACCTATGCTTAAGCCAACAATGATTCCTCAAGGAACAATACATTGTCCATTTTTAGTTTTCCTGTTCCAGAGATAGGCTGTTCCTTAGCCAGTGGTGGCCAACCCATCAGATATAGAGTGCTTTGGTAAAGATTCTCCAGAGAAACAAAACTAATAGAAGGTGTGTATGTGCCTGTGTGTGTATTATAAGGAATTGGTCACATAATTATGGAAGCTGAAGAATCCAGATACAGGATAGTCAGTGGTATAGTTCCATTCCTAGTCCATGTTGGAAGGGAGAAAGTGACCAATATCTCAGGTCCAGGACAGTAAGGCAGAGAGAGATAAAAATTCTTTCTTACATCATTTTTAATTTTATTCTGGCCTTAAAAGAATTGAATGAGGCCCACTAACAGTGGGGATAGCAATCTGCTTTACTCAGTCTATTAATTCATATGTTAATCTCATCCAGAAATACCCTTACAGACAGAACTAGAAATAACGTTTAACCAAATCTGTGGGTCCTGTGGTCCAGCGAAGTTGACACACAAAATTAACTATATATGGTAACTGGACATCCTCCATTTTCTACTATTCACATCCTCTTTTCCTGGCTTCCATAATCAGGGATTATAGGAAATCTAATATTTCTACTGGGAACTAAATCAGCTCGAGATTGTCATAGTTGCTGTGGTTTGAATGTGGTTTGTCCCTGCCAATACTCATATTGAGATTTAATTGCCACTGTAACCATGTTGGGATGTGAACCCTGGTGGGAGTTGTTTGTGTCATGTAGGCAATTCCCTTATGAATGAAGTAATGCTATCTCATTGGAAATAAGTGTGTTCTCCCTCTTGCCAGAAAGGATTTGTTACTGGGAGAGTAGATTATAAAAGAATTATTTCCTCCTTTTTGGGATCTCTCTTTGCTCACACCCCTCACCTTTCCACTTTCCTGCCATGTCTTGTAGCAGCACATGGCCCTCATCAGAAGGCAAGCAGATGCTGGTGTCATGTTCTTGGACTTTCCAGCCACTAGAATTGTGAGATTAAATAAACCTGTTTTCTTTATGAATTTCCCAGCCTTATGTATTTAGCAACACTAAATGCATTAAGACCCACAGTTATGTTTATTGCCCTTGGGTTAAGCTCGCATTTAGATTTTTCAGTATGTTCTAGCAAGTAATTCTATGGTATTTCTACAGAAATTTGTATTTTTTAGTATTTCTGGTATCCATGGGCCATTTTATGAAGCAACATTTAATTGGTTTTTATTTCTACTAAATTTTCTTTGTATAATGAAATAGCACATCAGATCTAAAAGTGACTTAACACATTACAAAACACAGAACATTTGGAAATCTTGGCTATTCAGATTATCTGCAAAGTATTTATCTTTGGATCTTTTAGGTAAACAATTGCATGCCAAATAGTTGGTTTCTACATTGTCAGATATTAAAATTTAGATTAAATTTAGATTATAAAAGTTGGCATTAGAAATAAGCCTGCAATGTTATAAACAAGAGGAAAAATGTAGAAAATTCATAGTTCATAGATTAAAATCAAATGTTTAATTATTTGTAAAATGGTAGCAGGAGTTTCTCTCAATTCACAGTACATATGTTTCTTATATACTGACAAATGTTTCAGATTTACAAAATTTTAGAGCTGAACTAGAAGAGGTTTCAGTGTCAAACTAATGTAATCCACTCATATTGCTGTAACGTAGGTAAACCTTAGATTTATGAAAGATGCCCAAGGTCACACAACCAGTTTGAAGCAGAGTCTAAATTGTGACCTTGACCAACTGACTTCCATTTCTGTGTTCTTTCCATTATGCAATTCTCAGAATGAGCAGACAGAGATGGATGTTCCTGATGTTTCATAAATAACAGTGATTCCAACATAGTTTTGTGGTTCTCAGTCATTAATCCTACTCATCGCCAAACTTTTCAGGGGAGTTGCCATTATAGAAGCAGCACTTACACTCAAAAATGCCAACGGTAACCACAATTGTTTCTCAGAAGGAATGGATGTACAGGACATTCCCCATATCATACAGCCATTACCTAAGATTATTGAAGATAATTGCAATGTTATCAGAATATTTTCTGGGTTACCAGAAAATATTGAGATTTTAAATTAAGTTTTCTGTTAGTCATCTTTTACTCTTGAGATATTTATCTGAGAGATTCAAAGTTGTCAGTGTTACAGAGTCATGATCTAATTAGGATGTGATGGCTCAGACAATCTGATACTATAACAGTATTCTCTAGTATAGCTTTGAGTTAAAAATGGTCTACTTCTTACGCCCATTGCCTTTGTCAAAATTTAGGCATTTGTTTTCTTTTTGATGTACGTGTTTCTTAATATTTCTTACTCTTTCTGCAGAGCTCTTTTGGATTTATAAGTGGGTTTATTAAAAAATACAAATTATTAAAAATTCTCATTTTTAATTAACTGAAGTTGATAGGTACAATGTAATTTTTATCAGCCAAGTATTGTTGTTTTTCTAATCTGCATATGCAACACAGTACACAATTAATTCAAATATATGTATGAAAATATCACCAACTGAAAAGCAAGTCTGTCCTGTACTGTCCTGTAGTGTTTATAGAAGATCCTGATGTTTAGAATATTCATTTCCCAATATTCTGCATCTCAGCCTTTCTGGACAGAATCCATCCATTCATTTATTCACCCACCCATTCACATACTTGTTTTCTTCTATAATCGTTACTCTATTACATCTTTCAAACTGTCTTTAGGGGTTATTCTTAAAATAGATATAGAAAAGAGAATAAAATAACTAAGTAAAAGCTGATTCACAATGGAGTAGTAAAACAATTTAAAATATTAATAGAGAAATGAGAAATTGATCCAATTGGATGGAATGAACAAAACAGAAAGGGACTGAACTTCAAAATAAAATCATAGAGTATTGTACTTACAGCTTGAAAGAAGCTTGCTCAAGATCTTAAAGTGTCCCAATAGCACAATTCAAGACACATGGTTTTCAGACATTTTCCAAATTTGTATTGATAGATCTTGTTTAAATTTTAATTTTTTTAATCAATCTCTAGTATGAGGAAATATGCTATTGAACTAACTCACTTGAATTCATTATTCTTTTACTCTTTTTTTTGTATTTCAATGGAAATCTTCACATTACTCATATAGTAAGAGACAATCAAATGATCTTTATTGTATTTAGCTTGCCTAGAGTAAAAAAAAAAAACTTATTAATTAACCCTTACTTATCTCATATCCACTAAATAAAAGCATCTTGGTGGAAGATGCTTCCATTTATTATAACTAAGAAAATTTTACTACAACTCATGAGATCCAACTCTGTTTATACTAAAGCATTAAAATATTAAGCCTTCTACGAAAGCAAACTTTTAAATAGGGCCAATTTGATAGCTGGAAATAATTGAAGATCTTAATCTGGGTTCATTTATTTAGGCCTTTATTCACAGAATGCTTATAAGGATCTACTAAGGACAGGCTACTACAGAAAAATATGGAGGATGTAAACATAAATATGTCTTGTTTCTTTGTATAATAGGCAAGTAATATGAAAAGAAATTTAAAATATGTACACAGAGAAGAAGCTGGAGGTTATTACAGCAGGAAAAACAATATTTTGTGAGATGACAAGGTATTTTAAATACAATGAAAGATTAGAAAGGATTTCCAAAAGTAAAAGTAAAGATCCATGTATATTAGAAAAAAAATCACACACATAAGATTAGGCATATAGACATGAATAATTAAGGTGTGTATAGAAAATGACATAGAGGACATAGGTTACAGGAAGAAAAGTCTAGGTTTGTTAGATTTTCATGTACACATTGCAGAGTCTTCATTAACTAGCATTTGTCTAAATAGGAATTTTGTTTGTTTTATTTTAAATCAAGTTCAGTCAACATGTTTTCAATACTGATATTTAAAATTTTCTTCAATTCTTGAAAAATCATAAGCTTTATCTCCGAATATTTTCTTTCCCCGGTTATCTATGGTTGTTTCTCCTGAAATTCTTCTCAGACAAAATGGAAACTTCTCAATTTGTTCTTCCGATCTTTCAACTTTCAGTACTTGTCATATATTTATCTCTGTTGTGTTCTGTGGTGCATCCTCATTTCTAAATTCTAGTAATCAATATTCTCTTCAGAATTGTCTATTAGACTATTATTTATTTTATATGCTATCTTTTTTTCAGGCCTCTTGTTTTTATTTCCAAGATTTTCAAGAAAATATATTCTGTCCATTTTGTTTTTCTGCTGTCTTGACTAGAAGCTCTCACTGCTGTTTGAAATAAACTGTAAGTTTTCTCTAGAGTGCTGCTATTCCTATATGGCCATTTCAAATCCTCTAAAAGTCACCTGGTTTGTTAAGGTCACTACAAATTATTGTACTGTCTTCTGATTTGACATCAAACATCTTCCACATTAGTTCTCTTCATACATTGATGAACAATGTTCTTTGGTTCAATTTATAAGAAACATAGCATATAATAAGTTTGTTATATTGTTATTCATTATATCTCTATCATATTGAGGTAGATATTTTAATAGGTATCATGCACATATGTTTTTATCAACTTTATGCAGAAAATTAAATCAGAAAAAAATTTAGACATGTAACAGACATATTTTAGTCTGCAGAAATATTAAATAATCATATGTTAGACATTGAACTCACAAGCAGAGTTTAAAGAAAATGACATTCTATCAAATTTGCTTCAGTACAATCATATTCAGTTACTCATGGTGTTGTGCCATCTACCCTCTGCTCTTAAAAACAAGTCCTTAGAAGGTCATTGCAACCTTAAGTGATGTTTATTTTCTTCAGATTATGCTGTAACTTGACAGGAATCATAAGAAGGCCACATTATAAATGATGTATCTTGGTTACTAATGTCCTTTTCTGCCAGTACTCAAGACAGCTCTTATCAAAGCTCTTAGGCAGGATGATGCATTCTTACTCTACTAAGTGATAATCTGAAATGCTACCCATAGTGCTACCAAAGTCCTAGAATTGTCTTTTTTTTTAGATTATCTTGAAACACACACACATACACAGACACACATTTAAAGTCTTCTTTCTTACAGTTTTGGTAATATGGTATAATACACATACATAAACACAAATAAAATTTAAGAAATTTTAATCTCATAACAATTTTGGGGCAGTGGAAGAGTTTCTCTTTGTGTGTTTTCTTGTTTTTAATTATGCAAATTCAACTTGTAAGTACATCAGAAGGTAGCTGGGTACTATCTTTTCTCCATAAAAATTAACATATAGCAAAAAAATTGTACATGTTTAAGATTTTTTTTCTGGTTCATGGGAAACATTTAGAAACACTAAAATCTATAAGTCTATGTCAATGTGTCAGGTTCATCATCTGTCTTTATTCTTGGTGTATGCATATTGAATTAATTATTCACAGACTTTAACATTTATGAGCAGACATTAAAAAGCAAAATGGATTCATTGATTTTTTGAAGGGTTTTTCCTGTCTCTATCTCCTTCAGTTCTGCTCTGATCTTAGTTATTTCTTGTCTTCTGCTAGCTTTTGAATTTGTTTGCTCTTGCTTCTCTAGTTCTTTTAATTGTGATGTTAGGTTGTCATTTTTAGATCTTTCCTGCTTTCTCCTGTGGGCATTTAATGCTAAAAATTTCCCTCTAAACACTGCTTTAGCTTTGTCCCAGAGATTCTGGTATGTTGTGTCTTTGTTATCACTGGTTTCAAATAATTTATTTATTTCTGCCTTAATTTTGTAAATGATTATTGAAAAAATTCTTGGCCAGGTGTGGTGGCTCACACCTGTAATCCCAGCACTATGGGAGGCCCAGAAGGGTGGATCACGAGGTCAGGAGATCGAGACCATCCAGGCTAACACAGTGAAACCCCGTCTCTACTAAAAATACAAAAAAATTAGCCAGGCATGGTGGCAGGCACCTGTAGTCCCAGCTACTTGGGAGGCTGAGGCAGGAGAATGGCGTGAACCCAGGAGGCGGAGCTTGCAGTGAGCCGAGATCACGCCACTGCACTCCAGCCTGGACAACAGAGCAAGACTCCGTCTTAAAAAAAAAAAAAATTCTTACCACAAAAGCCCTTAGCTTTTAGGTTGACAAGACACATTTTTGGGCAGTCTGTTCATCTTATGAAAGTTGAGAATTCGTAATTCAACATCCCAAGCTTTCATAATGTCTTCAGCCTTGAGAATGTGAAAAATTTTTCATGGCAGTAACACTCTCATTCATTTTGTATGCCCAGAACAGAGCTGGGTAAAATTGGTGCCATAATAAATGCATTTGATGACTTGAACAAGAAAAATAAACCTCCAGTTTATTCCATTATCCAAACATAATAAAAGGTATTCCATGCTAATGTGTTATCTTAAGAAAAAGGTAAAAGAGAATGTCTGTCATTTAAGAAGGAATTAACCATCCAGTAATAAAGTTAATTGGCACTGAACATATTACATGGTGAGTTTTTCAGAAGGAATAATTACCTTATAAAAAGCTTGCAGACATTTTAAAAGAACATACCACAAAACTCACATGTCACATGATTATTAAAAATTAATAATAACATTTTATATACAAATGAGACTATAAGGAGTTTTAGATATCTTCTAGTCATATATCAAGCCCCTGGAAGATCTATCTTTAATTTGATCTGGCACATAAATTGAACATTGCTAAGAGGCCAAATTATACCTTGATAAAGATGGAAATGGTTATGAACAATAATAATGATTGCACTTTAGGTTTATATAACAATATATGCCATCTAATATCTTTTAATACATATAGCTGTAGAATATAATGCAAAAATTTCATAATATCAAAATTATGACCCAGACTTATCTTCCATTTGTTCACATATGCAGCTGACATCCCTGCCATACTGAATATCCTCTCCTGGAAATGCTAGAAACACTCAATACCCAAATTAGTCCATGAATCAAAAATCAGATCTATGTTTGTAAAGAGTATTATCTGTCCAACTGAATATCATTTATTAACATAAGCAGTGATCTTCAGTTTGAAGTAGACATATTTGTATTGATTTTGCAATTATAGAAATGAAAGCAAGGACCATTGAAATAAACAAAATTTTACATTAGCATATGTTCTAATGTAGCGCAAGGTATTTCTTTACTAAGGAGAATATACTGATGACAAATGGGCATGTAAAAAATGTTTAATATCACTAGCAACCAGAGAAATGTTAAATAACCATCAGGGGAAATAGTAAAAGGAAAATGAAAAATCATTACATATTCATCAAAATGACTATATACATATACATAGTATATATGCATACATATTATATGTATATATGTGTATATATTTGTGTATATACATGTATATATACAGATATACATATGTACACCTGTATATATGTATACACACAAATATATACACATATATACAAATACATATATACATATACACACATATGCCCATGTATACATATATACACCTGTATATATACACATGTATACACTTGTATGTATGTGTAGATATGTATATATGTATATGTGTATATATATATGTACACATGCATGTATGTATATATACATACATATGTGTATGTATATATACATACATATGTGTATGTATATATACATACATATGTGTATGTATATATACATACATATGTGTATGTATATATACATACATATGTGTATGTATACAGATATACACATATCTACATATTTTTGTGTATATGTATATATATGCATGAACGTATATACATATATATATATATACACATGTTGGCTAAGGGCAATGAAATTGGATCACTCTCTGGCTTTGTGTCATAGTCGTATTCCGAGAGACCTTGATCACTTTTTGATTCCACAAGATATCACACTGGTCCATTACATTGATGACATTATGCTGATTGGATTCAGTGAGCAAGAAGCAGTAAACATATTGGACTTACTTATTGGTGAGACATTTGCCTGCCAGAGGATGGGAAATAAATCTGACTAAAGTTCAGGGAACTTCTACCTAAGTAAAATTTCTAGGGGTCCAGTGGCTTGGGGTCTGTTCAGGTATTCCTTATAAGGTGAAGGATAAGTTGCTGCATTTGGCCCCTCCTACCACCAGGAAAGAGGCAGAATGCCTGGCGGGTCTATTTGGATTTTGGAGGCAACACATTCCTCATTTGGGTGTGTTACTTTGGCCCATTTATCGAGTGACCTGAAAGGCTGTCAGATTTGAGTGGGGTGCAGAACAGGAGAAGGCTCAGCAACAGGTCCAGGCTGCTATGTTAGCTGCTCGGCCACTTGGGCCATATGACCCAGTAGATCCAATGGTGCTCGAGGTGTCAGTGGCAGATGGGTATGCTGTTTGGAGCCTTTGGCAGCCCCCATAGGTGAATCACAGCAGACGCTTCTAAAGTTTTGGCACAAGGCCCTGCCACTTTTTTCAGATAAGTACCCTCCTTTTGAGAGATAGCTCTTGGCCTGTTACTGGGCTTTGGTGGCAATTGAATGTTTGACCATGGGTCATCAAGTCACCGTGGGACCTGAACTGCCTATCATGAACTGGGTGCTTTCTGACCCATCTAGCCATAAAGTGGGTCATACACAGCAGCATTCCATCATCAAATGGATGTGGTATATACGTGATCGGGCTCGAGTAGGTCCTGAAGGCACAAGTAAGTTACATGTGGAAGTGGCTCAAATGCACTTAGTTTCCACTCCTGCCACCCTGCCTTCTCTCCTCCAGCTTGCACCAATGGCCTCATGGTGAGTTCCTTATGATCAGTTGACAGAGGAAGAGAAGACTAGGGCCTGGTTCACAGACGGTTCTGCATGATAGGCTGGCACCACTCATAAGTGGACAGCTGTAGCACTACAGCCCCTTTGTAGGACATTCCTGAAGGACAGCAGTGAAAGGAAATCTTCCCAGTGGGCAGAACTTCAAGTAGAGCACCAGTTTGTGCACTTCGAATGGAGGGATAAATGGCCGGATGTGTGATTATATACTGATTCATGGGCTCTAGCAGATGATTTGGCTGGATGGTCAGGGACTTGGAAGAAGCATGATTAGAAAATTGTTGACAAAGAAATTTGGGGAAGAGGTATGTGGATGGACCTCTCTGAGTGGTCAAAAACTGTTAAGGTATTTGTATCCTATGTGAGTGCCCACCAACGGGTGACCTTGGCAGAGGAGGATTTTAATAATCAAGTGGATAGGATGACCCATTCTGTGGACACCACTCACCCTCTTTCCCCAGGCAACCCTATCATCGCCCAATGAGCCCATGAACAAAGTGGCCATGGTGGCAGGGATGGAGGTTACACATGGGCTTAGCAACATGGACTTCCACTCACCAAGGCTGACCTGGCTACGGCCACTGCTGAGTGCCCAATTTGCCAGAAGCAGAGAGAGACCAACACTGAGCCCTCGATATGATACCATTCCTCGGGGTGATCAGCCAGCTACCTGGTGGCAGATTGATTATATTGGACCTCTTCCATCATGGAAATGGCAGAGGTTTGTCCTCACTGGACTAGACACTTACTCTGGATATGGGTTTGCCTATTCCACACACAATGCTTCTGCCAACACTACCATCCATAGACTCATGGGAATGCCTTATCTACCATCATGCTATTCCACACAGCATTGCCTCTGACCAAGGCACTTACTTTACAGCTAAAGAAGTGTGGCAGTGGGCTCATGCTCATAGAATTCACTGGTCTTACCATGTTTCCCATCATCCTGAAGCAGCTGGATTGATAGAATGGTAGTATGGCCTTTTGAAGTCACAATTACAATGCCAACTAGGTGACAATACTTTGCAGGGCTGGAGCAAAGTTCTCCAGAAGGCTGTGCCTGCTTTGAATCAGCGTCCAATATATGGTACTGTTTCTCCCATAGCCAGGATTCATGGGTCCAGAAATGAAGGGGTAGAAGTGGAAGTGGCACCACTCACCATCACCCCTAGTGATCCACTAGCAAAATTTTTGCTTCCCGTTCCTGTGACATTACGTTGTGCTGGCTTAGAGGTCTTAGTTCGAGAGGGAGGAAGGCTGCCACCAGGAGACACAACAACAATTCCATTAAACTGGAAGTTAAGATTGCCACTTGGACACTTTGGGTTACTCCTACCTGTAAGTCAACAGGCTAAGAAGAGAGTTACAGTGTTGGCTGAGGTCATTGACCTGGAAAATCAAGATGAAATCAGGCTACTACTCCATAATGGAAGTAAGGAGGAGTATGCATGGAATACAGGAGATCCATTAGGGCATCTCTTAGTATTACCATGCCCTGTGATTAAGGTCAATGGAAAACTACAACAGCCCAATACAGGCAGGACTACAAATGGTCCAGACTCCTCAGGAATGAAGGTTTGGGTCACTCCACCAGGTAAAAAAACCATGACCTGCTGAGGTGCTTGCTGAAGGCAAAGGAAACACAGAATGGGTAGTAGAAGAAGGTAGTCATCAATACCAGCTATGACCACGTGACCAGCTGCAGAAACCAGGACTGTAACTGTCATGAGTATTTCCTCCTTCTTTTGTTGTGCATGTATACACTTGTACTAAGAAAATATCTTCAGTTTATTTCATTTTCCTTTATCATGTGACATAAGATTTATTGACTTCATATCAGCATTTAAGTGTTGTTACCTTTATATAATAGTATTTGGGTTGGGGATTGGTGCATTTCCAGTTGTATGAAGGACAGTTGTATTATGTTAGCTGTAATTATGATCTTATTATTGTCTTTATTTCAAGATTACGTATGATCTCAGGTGATGTGTATGGGTTCAAGTTGACAAGGGGTGGACTTGTGATGGTTAATACTGAGTGTCAACTTGACTGGATTGAAGGATGCAAAGTATTGATTCTGATATATTTGCTATCACATTTATGGTAATGAATTTTTTCAGAATATGTAAAGAAAAATCCTAACAACTATTGACAAATCAGATAGCCATTTAATAAGTAAGCAAAATATTTGAAATGAGACTTCACCAAATAAGATATACAGTTGGAAAATAAGCTCATACAAAGATTGTCAACATCATCTCTTATTAGGAAATTTAAATTAAAAATACAATATGATATCACTACATATTTATTTGAATGGCTGAAATCCCCAAAACTGATAATACTAAATGCTAGCATGGATGAAAGTCAACAGGAATGCTCATTAATTGCTAATGCAAATGGAAAATGGAATAGCCATTTTGGAAGAAAACTTGACAGTTTCATATAAAATTAAACTGGTGCTTTCAATAACTCAGCAATCTCACTCTTAGATATTTAGTAAGGTGGATTGATAACATGTTTATGCAAAATTCTGTATATGAATTTCATTCATATGTTAATTGGTAGCAATGACAAAGTACTTCAACATTGGTTTATGGTGCATCCCTGAAATGCAATATTACTAAACACCAAAAATAAATATTGATATAAACATTAACTTAGGTGGATCTCAAAGATATTTTGCTTATTGAAAGAAGCTAGTTTTAAAGTTTGCATACTGTATGATTCAATGTATATGTTATTATTGAACAAACAAAATAATAACGTATGGATTCAAACACAACATGGAAGGATTTTAAAATTCTGCTTGTTTTGTGAAAAAAAGCCAAACCCTCAAAGCTTTATATTGTATGATCCAACGTATATAATATTCTGGAAAAAACAACACCATAGGGATAGAAACCAGTTCAGTGTTGTCAAGGGTTGGGAAGAAGGGAAGAGTTGGCTTCAAAGTGACCACATATAAGCCTTTTAGAATGATGAAGTTGTTTTTCATAGTATTAAGTTGGTGGATGCATGAGTTTATAAATGTTGCAATCCCATTAAATTGTAGATGGCAATGTGTAAAATGTAATATATACAAAATTAAATCCCAGAATGTATGACGATCGCAAGATGGAATGCTGAGCACACTAAACAAATTTAACTGTATCAAAAACTTATTACAGGTATATTCTTATCTCTTTCAGTTATTGATGTCACAAAACTATATCTTTATATATTGTACATCCCAAACATAAGCTAATAATTGTTTTCTTTAAATGCATTAGTTTTTTAAATCAAGTAAAATAAAAGTAGTTACAAACTGCTGTTACAATAATACTAGCTTTCATAAGTGCCCATATATTTACCTTTACTGAAATTGTTATTTCCTTATACAACTTTCAGTTACTGTCTAGTGTCATTTTACTTCAATGTGAAGGTCTTCTTTTAGCACTGTCTGCAGAGCAGCTCTAGTGGTAAGGAGCTTCCTGAACTTTGTTAGGGAATGTCTTTGTATGTTATAAAAGTTAAGTTAGTATAAAGTCAAATAGGAGTGTAATAACTTTAGAATGTTGAATGTAATTCTCATAGTAAGCACAAGAAAATAGTTTTAGAATATACACAAAAGAAAATGAGATGGAAATTAAAATATTTCATTACAAAAAAATCAACTAAACATAAAAGAGTAATGCAGGAAATGAGGGGTAAAAAGGTACAAGGCATATAGAAAACATATGTAAAATGACAGAATTAAGTTTCTTCTTATCAGTAATTACTTTAAATGTGAATGGATTAAGCCATCCAATCAAAAGACAAAGATTGACGGAATGGAATAAAAAATTCTCCAACTATATTTTTTCTACAAAAGACTAATTAGAGATCCAAAGATGCAAAATACGTAAAAAATGAAAGGATGGGAAAAGCTATTTGTATTAGTCCATTCTCACTCTGCTAATAAAAACATACCTGAGACTGGGTAATTTTTAAAAGAAAGAGGTTTAATTGACTCACAGTTGTGCAGGGCTGGAGAGTCCTCAGGAAACTTACAATCATGGTGTAACAGGAAGCAAAAATGTCCTGCTTCGCATGGCAGCGGGAAAGAGAAGTGCAGACCAAAAACGGAAAAGCTCCTTATAAAACCATCAGATTTCATGAGAACTCACTATCAGGAGAACAGCAGCATGGGGATAACCATGCCCGTGATTCAATTACTTCACACTGGGCCCCTCCCACAACACCTGGGTATTATGGGAACTACAATTCAACATGAGATTTGGGTGGGGACACAGCCAAACCATATCACTGTTCCATGCAAATAGTAACTAAAATAGAGCAGCAGTAACTATACTTATTTTAGGCAAAATAGATTTTAAACAAAAAAAGAGACTAGAGATATTATATATTTAAAAAGCTTCAATACAACAAGACATAACAATTATAAATATTTGTGCACCTAATAACAGACTTCCAAATTATATCAAAGTAAACATTTACATTTGAATGGAACGATAGTTCTATAATAGTAGTTGGAGACTTGACTATCCCATTTTCAATAATGAATAGAACAGTCAGACAGAAGATAAGTTAAGAAATAGAGGACTTGGCCGGGCATGGTGGCTCATGCCTGTAATCCCAGCTTTTTTGGAGTTCGAGGTGGGCTGATCATCTAAGCTCAGGGGTTGGAGACCAGCCTGGTCAATATGGTAAAACCTGTCTCTACTAGAAGTACAAAAATTAACTGGGCGTGGTGGCAGCACCTGTAATCCCAGCTACTTGGGAGGCTGAGGCAGGAGAATTGCTTGAACCCAGGATGTAGAGGTTGCAGTTAGCTGAGATTGCACCATTGTACACTAGCCTCGGCGACAAGAATGAAACTCCATCTCAAAAAAAAAAAGAAAGAAAGAAAAAAAGAAAGAAATAGAGGACTTGAACAACACAAGAAGCCAACTAGATCTAATGTACATACAACAACCCAACAACCCAACAACAGAATTATGCATTCTTTTCAAGTGCAGGAGACGTTTTCCAGAATAGACCATATGTGAGGCCACAAGTTATGTCTCAACAGATTTAAAAGATGCATGTCACAGAAACTATCAGCAGAGTAAACAGACAACCTACAAAATGGGAGAAAATATTTGCAAACTATACATCCAACAAAGGTCTAATATCTAGAATCTATAAAAACTTAAATTCACAAGCAAAAACCAAAACAAACAAAACATTGAAAAGTGGTTACATGACATGAATAGACACTTTTCAAAAGAAGACATACATGCAGCTGATAAGCATATGAAGAAAAGTTCAACATCACTAATCCTTGGAGAAATACAAATCAAAATCAACAATGAGATAGCATCTTACACTAGTCAGAATGACTATACTTAAAAAGTCAATACCAGATGCTGGAAAGGTTGCAGAGAAAAGAGAATACTTATACACTGCTGGTGGGAGTGTAAATTAGTTAAGTCATTGTGGAAAGCAGTTTGGTGATTTCTCAAAGAACTTAAAATAGAGTTACCATTCAATCCAGCAGTCTCATTATTGGCTGTATACCCAAAGGAATATGAATTATTCTATCATAAAGACACATGCACACTTATGTTAATCTGATTTTAGTTATTTGAGTCTTCTATTTTTCTTTCTTACTCAATCTAGATAATGGTTTGCCAATTTTGTTAACCATTTTGAGGAACCAAACTCCAGCTTTTCTGCTGAGATCATGAACAAGATATGGATCTCTAATCAGAGCCATATGAATTCTGCTAAAATTGAAGCCCAATGCTATGGTTTGAATGTCTCCTTCAAAACTCAAGTAGAAATTTAATTCACATTGTGGCAGTATTAAGAGGCAGGACCTTTAACGGGTGATTAGGTTGTGAGGGGTCTGCCCTTATGAATGGATTAATGCCCTTATCATGAAAAGGAGTTAGTTATTGGTGAATGGGCTTCTGATTAAAAAAAAATTAATTTGGCCCAATTTCCCTTCTCTATCTCACATGTTTGCTCGCCGTTTGACTTTCACCATGGGAAAATGCAGCATAAAGATCCTCCCAAGATGTAGCCCTTTATCTTGGACTTCTCAGCCAAATAACTTCTTTTCTTTATAAATTACCTAGTGAGTGGCACCAGTGGCACAATCAGTTAGCACACATACTTATAAGGTAAATGACCTAGTGTACAGTATTCTGTTATAGCAGCAGGAAATAAACTAAGACATCTGCTTTCACCACTGCTATTCAACATAGTACTGTACTGGAAATCCTGGCCAGAGTATTTAGGGAAGAGAAACAAATAAAAGACATACAAATTGGAAGGGACAATATAAAGTTATCTCTGTTTGTAGATGATGTGATCTCATATGGAGAAAACAGCAAAGATTACAAACACACACATGTGCGAATATGTTACAAATAATAAATTCAGCAAGGCAGTAGGATTCAAAGATAACAAATAAAAATTGGTTTTATTTCTGTACACTAACAGTAAGAAACCAGGAATGAAAATTAAGTAACCAATCCAATTTGCAATAGCGCCAAAATGAATAAAATAATTTTGAATAAATCTAATCAAGGAGATGTGAGACTTGTAAACTGAAAACTACAAAACATTGATAAAATAAATAAGACAAAAAGTGAATGGTTTTACAGTTAGAAAACATATTATTATAAAAATTACTCAGAGAGATTATATTTTGTTTCTTATTTTAACAGAGTTTACTAAAGTTAATAATTTATTTAGAAAAAATATACATTACATATTCTGTAATATATAAAATTTAGGAGGGATTTACTTCTTGCTTTTTCTATACTTTTGCAGCTTTATTTGTTTATTATATGTCTCTTCTATGTAGTGCAACTGTGTGTGTGTGTGTGTGTGTGTGTATGTGTGTGTGTGTACATAATGGTGGCATATATAGTTTTTATGTAACCAGATCACTTTTACTGACTTAAGGAAATGTGACTCTTCAAGTGAAAAATTTTGTATCCCATATTCTCTAGCATAGCAATACATAATATAAGGTAACTTTTATAAGATTTTAAAAACTTGTTCTCTTAGAGAAGCTTCTTAGAAATAATACCTTATTGTGCTTTGGAGTTTGTGGTACACGAGGGATATTCAAAAAGTCATGGACAGTGCATATTTTGGAAAACCTATGTACACATAGATTTCAAAAAGTTTTGCACCAAAATAAACTCATACCAACTCATTATAACATGTCTGAACAGAATCTAGTTTAAGGAACTAAGAATAAGACATCAGTTTGAAAAGAGCTCCAATCAGAGCCATATGAATTCTGCTAAAATTGAAGCAAGAACAAACATCAAATATAGAATGAAACTTCAGTGGAAGAGCAGTAAAGTCATTAATGGTTTGCCAAGTTTGTGAAGACAATGCTTCCAAAGAAATCAGTAGTTTACAAGTGGATAACTCATTTTAAGAAGAGATGGGATGTTGTTAAAGATGAAGCCTTCAGACACAGACAATTCACAGCAATTTGCAAGGAAAAAATTAATCTTGTCCATGCCCTAATTGAAAAGGACCAATGATTAACAGCATAAACAATAACCAGCATCATATCTCAATTGGTTTAGCTTACACAAGTCTAAATGAAAAATTAAAGTTGAGCAATTTTATTTTACTCAATGGGTGCCAAAAACATTGCTTCCATAACAGCTGAAAATAAGAGCAGAGCTTTCAATAAAAATTTTAAAATAGTGGGATCAAGATCCTGAAGCACTTCTTCAAAGAATTGTAATAGTAAACAAAACATGGCTTTACTAGTACAATCCCGGGGACAAAACCTAGTAAAAGCAATGGCTACCAAGAAGTAGGGGTAGCCTGGTAAAAGCAAAAGCAGGCTGGTCAAGAGCCAAGGTCATGGCAACAGTGTTTTGGTTTACTTAAAACATTTTGCTTGTTGACTTTCTGAAGGATCAAAGAACAATAATATGTGTTTATTATGAGAGTTCTTTGAGAAAGTTAGCCAAAGCTTTACAGAAAAAATGCTCAGAAATGCTTCACCAGCAAGTTGCTCTCCACCACGACAATGTTCCTGCTCATTTCTGAAACAAGAACAATTTTTTGAGAGTTTCAGTGGAAAATCATTAGACCTCCACCTTCCAGTCCTGATTTAGTTCCTTCTGACTTCTTTTTGTTTCCTAATCTTTAAAAAATAGTTAAAGGGCATTTATTTTTCTTCAGTGAATGATGTAAACAAAAACAACAGTAACAACACACCCAACTGCTTTGGCATGGTTAAATTCCCAGGCCCCTCAGCTCTTTAAGGATAGACTAAATGGCAAGTGTCATTCCTCACAAAGTTTCTTGAATTTGCTGGAGCTTATGTTGAAAAGTAAAATTTAGAATTTTTATTTTATTTTTTTAATCTCATTTTCTACAAACTTTTTCAAGTCCTCTCATACAAAGGTCGTTGTTTTACATGCATTAGCTCAAAAACCATTATCACCCTGGTGAGGCAATGCCTTAGAATTCAAACTGTTTCGGAGCCATGGAGAACTTACTTTCAATCTTTGCCTCTACCGTGCTAGCTCTCTGGCTTTAAAGCACTCACTAAATTTCTATGCATTTCTGTTGTTGTTATTGTTCTTTTGTTTGCATTTGATCATCTCTTACTTGGAGACAATAAAACTTGCAAGATGGTTGTAATAATTGAAGACAACGCTTTTAAGGTTCTTGTATAAGGGGAGAGCAGTACCTAGAACATATTAATGATTAATTTTTAGTAGTGTATTGATAAATAATTTATATAAAATAATATTCTTTTAAAGTGTACAATTAAATAAGTTTAGTAGGTACGTGGAGTTGTATAATTGTCACTATAATCTAACTTTAGAATGATTCACATCATTTCAAAAAGAAGTCTCGTACACATTAGCATTCACTCTTACTTCCTCTCACCCTGCTCACAAGCCCAAACAACCACAAATCTACTTTCTATACGTATCGATCCTCCTATCCTGCACATCGCATATATATTGATTTACATAATATGTGGTTTTTGTGACAGATTCCTTTAACTCAGTTCCTTTTGAGGTTCATTGATATTGAATGTTTTATACATCATGTATTTTTATTGCCAAATAATATTCCATTATATGAATATACCACATTTTTATCTGCTTATAAATTGATAGACATTTGAGTTGTTTTCACTTTTTTGGCTATGATACATAATGTTGATATTGATACTCATGTACAAGTTTTTGCACAGTCATAGAAAAAAATGGTACCAAGAAATGCAGATGTAGCTATAAAAAATACCTAAAAATGTCAAAGCAGTTTTATAACTGGGTAATGGATAAATGCTGGAAAATTTTGGAAGTGTATGCTAAAAAAGAAAGCTTAGATTGCCATAAATGGAGCATTAAGGGTGAGTTTGGTGAGGGCTCAAAAGAAGAGAACTGCAATTGGGGTAGAAAACTTAGAAATTATCTCGGTGGCTGTGATCAGAATGCTGGTAGTAATATGGATAGTAAAGGCTGTTATGAGGCCTTAGATAGAAATGAAAAAATATTTTATTGGAAACTAAAGGAAAGGCCATCCTTGTTACAAAGAGGCAAAGAACTATCTTGAATCCTGTTCATGCCTTAGGGCTTTGTGGAAGGTAGAATTCCAGAGCGATAACTGGATATCTGACAGAAGCAATACCTAGTCAAAATGTTGAAGGAGACGCATTGCTTCCTTGATTGCTTATAGTTAAATTTCAGAAATGAGACATTATTTTAAGGCAAAATTTATAATTAACGGGGAAACAGAATATACACATTTGGAAATTTCTCAGCCTGGACATGTAAAGAATAAAAAAGTATGTCTGGGAGAGAATATCAAGGGTGAGGCCAGGTGACCATTTGATAAGGAGACCAGTATGCACAAAAGAAGCCAGATCCTATTCATCAAAGCAATGAAAGAATGACCTTGAAAGGTTTTCAGAGATTATCAGTGCTTATCCTCTCATCACAGGCTCACAATGCAAGGGCCTTGAGTGTAGAACAGTTTCAAAGGAGGGGCCCAGGGTGTCCATGGAACTTCAGCATTCACTGCCTTGTACTTCTTCAAGTCTCTTCTCTCCACATTCTTGGGCAGCACTCTTCAAACACCCCAGCTGTGCCTCATACATCCCCAACTGCAGTTTGGGCTGCCCCTTTGGAAGGCACAGAGTGTAAGTCTTGGTGGAATCCACTTGGTGCTAACTCAGCAGGCATGTTGAGGCATGTTGAGGTATGTCTCAACACAAGCTGTTCAGACATGGCTACCGCTACCTAGACGTCAAAGGATGCCTCAGAGAAATTGACTTCTCAGTTAGAAAACTGTCACAATGATAGAGTTGATGCAGCAAGCCCCCACTAGGGAAATGCCCAGTGGGACCTTGGGAACAAGCCTACCCTTGAGATCCCAGAAGTGTATTGCTACCAGCATACCATACCAGACTGGGAGAGTTGCAGACATCAGATTCCAACCTGTGAGAGTTGCAGTATGGGTTATGCCCAACCAAGCCATGGGGGCTGGACCATCCAGAGCATTTTGGGGTGCAACTCCCACCCCAGTGTGCCCCAAATGTGAGACAGGGCATTGAAGAAGATTATTCTCAAACCATAAAACCTCAAGTTTAATGTTTTCCCTCTTCAATTTTGGATTTGATCAGAACCTATTATCCCTTTCTCCTTTTCTATTTTTATTTTGGTAATAGAAATGTATATCCTATGCCAATCTCATCATTGTATTTTGGGAGCACATGACTTGCTCTATTTCATAGGCTCATGGCTGTAGGGAAATTTGCTTCAGGATAAATCCTGCCTGGAGTGTCACTCATATCTGATTTAGATGGGGCTCTGGACTTTAGATTTTTGAGTTGGTGCTTGAACAAGTTAAGATTTTTGGGGCTGGTGGAATGTAATTAATGTATTTTGTATGTGAGATGACATAACTTTTGGAGCATCAAGCTTAGAATCTTGTGGCTTGAATGTGTCCCCTCCAAAATTTATGTTGCAACCTAGTCTTTATTGTGGTGGTATTAGAGGTGGGACATTTTGGGAAGTAATTAAGTCATGAGAGTCCCACCCTCCTCACTGGATTAGTGCCTTATAAATGGGCTAGAGGAAACTAGCTTACACCCTTCCAACTTCCACCATGTGATAACACAGCTTTCCTCCCTTCCAGAAGACTCAGCAACAAGATACCCTATTTGGGAGCAGAGAGGCTGGACCTTCACCAGTCACCAAACCTGCCAGTACCTTGATCTCAGACTTCCCAGTCCCTGGAACTATGAGGAAATACATTTCAGTTCTTTAAAAATTACCCAGTCTCAGGTATTTTGTTATGGCAGCATGAACACACAAAGGTCATGGGGTTTTGATAGGAGTTTCATTGAATACATCAATCAATCTGGCAAATGTTACCATCTTAACAATATTAAATCTTCCACCCCAAAAAAATGAGATGCCTTTGCATTTATTTAGATGTTTAAATTCTTTCAACAATATTCTGTAATCTTCAGACCATACATTTTGCACTTATTTTGCTAAATTTATTAAGTAGTTCATCCTTTTCCATGCTATTCTAAATGGACTTATTTTCTTAATTTCATGTCTGAATCGTACCTTGCTTGTGTACAAAAATGCAATTTATTGTTGTATATTGATCTTGTGTTCATGAAACTTTACTGAACTTATTTTTTATTCTAATAGTTGTTCATGGAAACCTTAGCATTTTCTACATACACGAACATGCAATATACAGATAAAGAGAGTTTTACTTCTTTTTTTTTTAATCTGGATATCTTTTGTTTTCAAATTTATTCTTTATGTCTGAGGATAGTTTTGCTATATATAGAAATCTTTATTGACAGTCTTTTTCTTTCACCACTTTAAATATGTTACTCCTCTCCCTTCTGTCCTCTGTTATTGCTGATGAAAAGTCAGGGCCAGGCACGGTGGTTCATGCCTATAATCCCAGTACTTTTGGAATCTAAAATGGGCAGATCACATGAGGGCAATATGCAATCAGCCTGGCCAACATGGCAAAACCCCATCTCTACTAAAAATACAAAAATTAGCCAGGTGTGTTGGTGTGCACCTGTAATCCGAGCTACTTGGGTGGCTGAGGCATAGGAATTGCTTGAACCCAGTGTGGGGGTGTGGGAGGTGAAGACGTGGGTTGGGTGGAGGTTGCAGTGAGCCGAGATCATGCCACTGCACTCCAGCATGGGCAACAGAGAAAGACCCTGTTTCAAAAAATAAATAAATACATAAATACATAAATAAATAAAGTCAGATATTAATCTTATTGAGGCCCTTTTTGTATGAAGATTTGTTGTCTTTGTCTTTTGTCTTTTGACAGTTTGATTATGATGTGTCTAGGAAAGGATCAACTTGAGTTCATGCTACTTGATTTATATTGAGCTTCTGGATTATGTAGATTAATTTTTTAACCAAATCTTAACAATTTTCAGCCATTATTTCTTCAAAGACTCTTTCTGCCTTTTTCTGTTTCTCTCCTCTCTTTTTTTGAACATCGTGATGCATCTCTTCATCCGCTTGATGGTGTCCTACAGGTCACCGAGGCTCTGCTATCTTTTCTTTGTTCTGTTTTCATTCTGTTCCTCAGAGTGGACGATCCCAATTTTCCTATCAGCAAGTAACCAGATTGTTTCTTCTGTTGTTTCAAATTTGTAATTGAGCCCCACAAGCAAATATTTTATTTTAGTTAGTTTTTAATTAAAAATATTTATTTGGTTCTTCTAAAAATAATTTGTATTACTTTATTAATATCTCTATATGGCAAGACACTTTTCTCAAAATATTAATTTTGAATGCATGATTTTCTTTTAGTTCTTTGAATATATTTATAACATATAATAGCTGATTCTAAATCTTCATAAAATAGGTTAAGTATCCAAGCTCCTAAAGAACAGTTTTTATTGACTGCTTTTTTCCCTTATGTAGTCACATTTTCCTGTTTATTTGTAAGCCTTATTTATATATTTTTTGTTGCTATTGAAAACTAGACAGTTTTTTTTTTTTTTTTTTTTTTTTTTTTGAGATGGAGTCTCCCTTTGCCACCCAGGCTGGAGTGCAGTGGTGCGATCTCGGCTCACTGCAACCTATGCCTCATGGGTTCAAGTGATTCTCCTGCCTCAGCTTCCCCAGTAGCTGAGACTACAGGTGCCTGCCATCACGCCCAGCCAATTTTTGTATTTTTAGTAGAGACGGGGTTTCACCATATTGGCTAGGCTGGTCTCGAACTCCTGACCTTGTGATCCGCCCACCTTGGCCTTCCAAAGTGCTGGGATTACAGGCGTGAGCCACTGTGTCCAGCCAAAAACTGGACTCAGCAAATCAAATTTTTCTTTCCTTTCTGGCATTTGTTGTTGTTGCTGTTTTATTTTTACTTTGTTACTTTTAATATATTGTCACTGTTTCTCTCTTCTGCGTAGTGGCTCTCTTGGGCTAATCCTATAAAGTATGTATTTTCTGTAGTGTGGAGTCATTGAGATCTCTGCTCAGTTAAGCTAGTGGCCATCTAATTATTGGACAGATATTTCCTTGAATGTCTTGAACCACTATGTCTTTTACACTTTGCGGAGGGGCTCAGTGTGTGGTTTGGGGCATGTCTTCAATGCTTAGACATTTTATAAATCTGCCTTAGCCTTTACTGCCTGCTTGCACTGGACCTCAAGGTCAACCAGAGGTGAGATATTGTTGTCTGTTTAGTTCTTCTGTGGACTGCACACAGTCCTATACATGCACACAGCCTTCCTGATCCCCAAGAATATGTCAGATTTTTTCACAACCCCGTGGGCGTCTTGTTTACAAATTGTACTGGATTGAGTATCATCTTCCCAAAATTCATGTCATCTGGAACCTTAGAATGTGACCTTATTTGGAAATAGAATACTTGTAGATGTAATTAGTTAATTTAAAATGAAAGGGCAGGGCGTGGTGGCTCACGCCTATAATCCCAGCACTTTGAGAGACTGAGGCGTTTGGATCACCTGAGGTCAGGAGTTGCAGACCAGCCTGACCAACATGGTGAAACTCTGTCTCTACTAAAAAAACAAAAATTAGCTGGACATGGTGGCAGGCACCTATAGTGTCAGCTGCTCGGGAGGCTGAGGCAGGAAAATCACTAGAATCTGGGAGGCAGAGGTTGCAGTGAGCCGAGATCGTGCCATTGCACTCCAGCCTTGGGGACAGAGTGAGATTCTGTCAAAAAAAAAAAAAGAAAAAAGTGGACTCTATGGGATTAGGGTGGACTCTAAATTTAATGTTTGTTGTCCTTATAAGAAGGCCATGTGAGACACAGACACATAGAGAAGAAAAACAATCATGTGATGAAGAGGGAGACAGAAACTGGGGTGAAGTCTCAAGCCAAGGAATGCCAGCCAATGTTAGCAATGACCAGAAGCTAAAAGAGGCAAGAGAAGATTCCTCTCTTATTTCTTAAGAGGGAGCATAGCCTAGCCAGCAACTTGATTTAGGACTTCTTGCCTCCAAAACTGTAATAGAGTAAATTTTTGTTATTTCAAGCTACAAAATTTGTGATACTTTGTTGCAACAGTCCTAGGAAACTATTATACAGGTTTTCCTTTTCTATTTTTGGTCAAGCTTTTCTTTGTTTCAGCTGATATTGCAACCTTAATAAACTTGTAGCTAATTATTTTTGAAAATCTCTCTGGGCATAGGCCTTTATCTATCAAATGAGTTCCTTGTCAATCAAAAAACAACATCACTCTGAGAATGAGACTTTTCTAGTAAGCTACAAAGTACATCAAATAGTGACACTACAGCTGGGATGGGGCTTTCATGAGGAATTCCACCTACAGTCGGCCTTCTCTGATGGCTGCAAGGCTGCTGGTTTTCACATGTACTATAATGTGAAGCGTCTGCTTTGCAAGGCTACTTGGAGCTGGAGGAAGCAGGGGGTGGTTGGAGTAGGCTGAGTTAAAATTCTATAAAGCCCACTGTTCTTACCAAAGTTCAGCAATTTTTTCTTCACTTCACATTATTCTTTTTAAAAAGTTTTTTTTGCCAACTTTTTCTAATTACCATTCTAAAAAGTCAATTTCAGGCTAGGCGTGGTGGCTCATGCCTGTAATCCCAGCACTTTGGGAGGCCGAGGTGGGCAGATCACCTGAGGTCAGGAGTTCGAGGCCAGCCTGGCCAACATGGCAAAAGCCCGTCTCTACTAAAAATACAAAATTTATCCAGGCGTAGAGGAGGGCACCTGTAATCCCAGCTACTCGGGAGGCTAAGGCAGGAGAATTGCTTGAACCCGGGAGGCGGACGTTGAGGTGAGCTAAGATATTGCCGTTGCACTCCAGCTGGGTGACAAGAGAAAAATTCCATCTCAAAAAAAAAAAAAAAAAAAAAGGTCAATTTTGATCATTTTTGCCTGTATTTTCATTGCTTTTATAAAGGAAAAGTTTACAGATATCCTCATTTCACCATTGTATCAGTCCTCTTCAATTCTCCTTAATTCTAGCAACTGTGTACATGTTTAAGAGAGAGAATTATCAGGTTGTGCAATGTTTTACATTTTGCAATTTTGTGGGAAGGTGTGATGGTTAATCTTACAT
Organism: Pongo abelii; assembly: GCF_028885655.2. NCBI lineage: Eukaryota > Metazoa > Chordata > Mammalia > Primates > Hominidae > Pongo > Pongo abelii. Next base: position 121,813,794 of record NC_071990.2, on the reverse strand, counting down.
CCAAACTTGGCTGGGCCATGGTGCCCAGATATTTGTTCAAGCATTGTTCTGAATGTTTTTGTGAGATTGACAGTTAAAACAGTGGACTCTGAGTAAAGTAAATTGTCCTACATATTGTACGTGGGCCTCAATCCAATCAGTTGAAAGTCTTAATGTACTAAAGAACTGACCTCCCCTGAACAAGAAAAAAATTATACTATTCTGACAACCTACAGAATTGAACTGCTACATTGACTCTTCCTTGGGACTCCAGGCTGATGGCTCACACTGCTGATTTGGGGCTTGTCAGATACCATAACTATATGACCCAATTCCATAAAGATAAATTTATTTCTATATATAAACACAACCCATTGGTTTTGTGTCTGTGAAGAACCTGACCAATATAGAAGTAAACCAAGGGTTTCAGGAACTCGATGAAAAGTGGAACACCACAGCTTTTTGCCAGTGCTCTACTCTAACAGGGTAAGTGGTGCTGAGACCCAGCACACCTGGAATCCTGTAGGTCCATTACATTCAATGGAGAAAATAAAGGTGATACATTAGGATGCTGGCTTTTCCTAGTTCACAAATAAAGTTGTTCAAATTGACCATCCTTCTTACCGTTTATTTTCTTAAACATAAAAAAGATCATGTATATACAGCCCTTAAAAATAAGCAAAACACAAAGAATAAAAGACAAATCTTGAAAGAAATCATGATAATTTAAGTTTTTAACAGAGAAATAATCTTCGTTTATGTTGATAACCCTCTTTGTTTTCCTGTTCATTTAAAGGTAAATGCATACCTTATAAGACAAAGAAAAAATGACATATAGTTTCTATTAATTTTCAAAATAGTTTAAGAACCACTTTAGCAAACTCCAAATGTAATGAAGCTTTAAGAGCACAGTTAGCCTTTTATTTCCTAAGGTTGGTATCTTTTCAGAAATTACTCAGTATTTATTTGTTATGTGTACTCATTAGTCCTATTAAGCTGTTCTAATTTGAATTCGATAATGGTTGTTTGAATAAACCTCAACAGAAAAGATGTAGATATTTTAAAAAGTAAAACAAATTGTCTTTCTCTTTTCCCTCATTCTTTATTTCCCTCATTCTTACATTCATACTTTTTATAAAAAGTTCTACAATTTACCTACCAGGTCAAATACTTAATTTCTTTATACTAATTGAAGAAAAATTTATAAATTTCAGGTCATTCATTGTATATGAAGGCAATTATATATTATGGTTGCTTTTCCCCACTTGGTGTCCTGGGAATATAGATCAATAGAGTTTTGGAAAATTCTTATTACTCTTCCTGGCAATCATTTCTCATGACGTTTTGTATTTGCTGACTTCATTTTCTCATTGTTTTCATTGAGTTTATGGCTTTGGCTACTGTGATGAGAGGAAAAGAAATAGGCAAAAACTCGAAAACAGATTTTATAAAGGTTAAAGGAGTCCAGCATTCATTTCAACTTCCAGTAATGTGCTGTACTCTATCAGGCATACTAATTCAGAAATATTCACCCCAGTGCCAGAAAGTTAAAATGAATATATTATCATGAATATTCATGACTGTATTGAGAATGGAATATTGTGCAATGTTCAACTTTTTCTAGAAACTTTTGGAAAATTGTACTTACATGGCCCTCCTTAGGTGTCATTACTTGAAAGGCAAAATTTGAATGTTTTATCATTTACTTAAAAAAGGTTTATCCAGTGAGTTTAGGAGAATGTAGATGATTTGATGTTCAACTGGTTCTGTGACTTACAAGATATGGTTTTCTCTCATTTTAACCTTTCGGAATGAAATCAAAACATACTTTTATATGGAGAGACAATATGTACCTGACAACTTCATAAATGAAATTAAGTAGTCCATTTTGCTTCATTCTTCAGTATTTTCTTTAGGATAGGACATGTAAGAAAAACTCTTGTGGTAAAGTAAAATTAAATCACAGCTCTTCAGTAGTGTGAAAGAGGTAGAGAACATATTTTCTTTTTCCTCCTGGATAAATACTTTTTGAAGCCAATGGTTTTCAGTTATGTATATCCCAAGTAATATATTTGAGTAATAGGAGGGCTAACACGAAGATAATTCTAGAAATTATACTATTAATATTTATTTGCTTCCATTTAGCTCATCCTTGTTGTTTGAAGACAATTGTTTATTCACTCACTATGTGGCATAGAATTCACATACCTCATATGTCAAGGAATAAGAAAAAAATGTCTTGTTTCACAAGGCCTTTAACACTATTAAACTTAAGAATGAAAAATATTTCTTAATACATGTACAGAATTAGTTTTCAAAAAAAACCACCAAAATTACCTAAAATAATTTATTCATCACATTCTTCTGTTAAGTAGAAGTTTAGTGGTTAGGCAGCTTTACATGGGGGAATTGCTAAGGCTGCTCATGACATATTACAATTTTTTTCAAAAATGAAAGAAAAATTCTACAGTTAAATTTTTTACCTATTAGAGAGATAAATTATTAATATAATGGACAAAGACAAACTAAAATGTAGACTTTTCATCTAATATTTTTAAAGTAACTTTTTCAGATATCCAGAATTATGATAACATAGAGAAAATTATACTAGATTGAGCCAATACATTTAAAATAAAAAAGTAGTTGATAATGTATTCTACACTGCTATTGATTATGCAATTTGGAACTTCCAAAAATAAAATTAAATGACATAATTAAATTTGGATATTAAATATGAATTTCTGTCTTAAATGTAAAATCAAATAAGCCTCCTATTTTGGAACTATATTTAGCTATTAAAATTTTTAATTTTTTTAAAAAGCTAGGTTTCATATGAATATTTAACACACCATTTCTTTCTAGAGCTTCCTTAATCTTTTCACCTTGATTCATGATAAACTCCTCTGTTTAAATTGGTTTACTAAGTCCATTTCCATGGTCATTAATTAACTAAATATAGAGTCATACTATAAAGTATTAACCAGAAGCATTTTCATTCTACTATCTGTCCAGGAAAAAGGTTTAGTACCTTTAGTTCTGAGATTGATTGTTGTGATTAGGTGACATTTGGAAGCTAACAAGAAACTATTTCTTAGCAGCAGCTTCTTTTTGACATTAAGTACCACAAAATATTACATTAACACTTGTGGGGCTAGGAGAATAATAGAAAGTTAATTTATAAAAAGACACTTTTTGTAATAGCTAAAATTCTGAATCTCATTTACACAAGTACTTTCTTTTTTTTTTTTCAGATGGAGTCTCGCTCTGTCACCAGGCTGGAGTACAGTGGCATGATCTCAGCTCACTGCAACCTCCACCTCTCTGGTTCAAGTGATTCTCCTGCCTCAACCTCCCGAGTAGCTGGGACTACAGGCATGTGCCACCACGCTCAGTTAATTTTTGTATTTTTAGTAGAGATGTGTTTCACCATGTTGGCCAGGATGGTCTCGATCTCTTGACCTCGGGATCTGCCCGCCTCCACCTCCACCTCCCAAAGTGCTGGGATTACAGGTGTAAGCCACTGTACCCAGCCCACAAGTACCTTTTTTTTTAACCTGGCTGAGCACCATTAGATTTCCTGAAGAGGTCTATCTATAACTTTTCTTTATTGATAGATATATATCATAAAATTTAGAATCGGGTGTCACTTCCAAGCCTTTGTAGTTTAGTGAAGTAACTAAAAGGACTTAGCATGTTATCTTCTTGATTTTCTTGAAATGCAAACATTTCAGTATCTTTAGTAAAGGAGAACTCTAATAATTATGTCAAGTTTGGAAATTAGAGCTATACTACAGTATTGCCCTATGTAAATGCGCCAATTTCAACTTTTCCTGTGCTAAATTTTTATGTGATGAAATATATAATTGTAGAAACCAGAATTATGACCTGATGTAAGAGAAAAGATTATTTTGACATAATTAGGTCATATCCAGATAATTACATTGTATACTAATTTTTTGGCTATGGAAACAGCAGTCTCAAATAATAAAGTAATATTCATCACACAGAGGACAAAAGGATGAATTTAATGGTTTTCTGTTTGCTAGTTCCCAAAGAAGTGCCTAACATACATAGATTTATCCTATTTTTTCTTGTTTTATTCTCACTAATGCCATTCTTTCCATCCACATCCTCTACAGGTTTATATTATTCTCCTGTTTCACACCAATGCCTATCATTTCCTTTCTACAAGTATATCTTTATTCATATGCTTTCAACCATTTTAACTTCACTTGGAGATCCTCCTCTAGATTATGTCTCTCCAGACAATGATTACAGCCATATACGGATAAGTCAATATTAATGAAAATAATATGAGTTTAATTATCTATTTATTTTAATTGCTATTTAATAAAATTATCCTTTATTCACTAGCCAACAAGTGCAAACCAGTGATTCAGTGTGGAAAGTTTTAAATGAGTGGTGGGGCCTTGATTTCTCATCTATTTGCAGATTTTACTATTTTCTTCTTTTGTATCTCCTCTTACTTTGATTGTGCGAGCCTGTTGCATCATGCCTATGAAAACTAAACTCCTTAGAGGTTCTTTGGGACACTTCCAGCCAGATCTCATCATGTGTGACCTTTTTAAACAGTCACCTCAAAGTTTTGTGATTGTTCCCAGTGTAGAGAACATTGATGTACTAAGTTAGAGGAAAGACACAGAAGGGAGACTGAAAGATGAGTGCATGAAGTGTAGGATAGCAACAAACAAAGCAGAAAATGGAAGAAAAGAAAAGGAACTTACATTCTCTGTCTAGTGACCAAGAATATAGAACAATGAAAAATATCAAATAAATGTTAAATAAATAAATATATATTTTTTCTTATATTAATTTCTTTCTTACATGTGAACACATGGGTTGTAAAACATCCTGCATTGAATATATCTCTACCACAAAGTATCTTTCATGAGTGTTTGTTAGTTTCTTCATTTATGTAACTAAGGTTAGTATTGAGTGCTTTATACACGCATTGTGCATGTGGGCAGTGCAATTGGACTTTCCATGGTATGCTTTATGATGCTTCTTTGTACACTGATACTCTCCCAAACGCCAGAATTCATCACACTGCTGGGTAATAAAAATAGCATGTCTGAAGAATAAATGAATTCATCTTGATAATTGAATGAAATAGAAACAGCATATGGTTTCTTATATTTTATTTTGTATTATACAGTTGCAACTGAAGTCTATACAATACCACATTTTTTCAAACTCTACTAATGTACTTGGTACTATAGAAAAATGGGTCTTTCTGCCAGGGACTTTGGCTCACGCCTGTAATCCCAGCACTTTGGGAGGCAAGGTGGGCAGGTCACTTGAGGTCAGGAGTTCAAGACCAGCCTGGCCAACATGGTGAAACTTTGTCCCTACTAAAAATACCAAATACCAAAAAACAAAAAATAAACAACAACAAAAAAACTAGCAGGGAGTGGTGGCATGCGCTGTGGGCCCAGCTACTGGAGAGGCTGGGGTAAGAGAATTGCTTGAACCTGGGAGGCGGAGGTTGTAGTGAGCCGAGATCATGCCACTGCAATCTAGCCTGGGTGACAGAGCAAGAAAAGACTTCGTCTCAAAAAAAAAATAGAGAGAGAGAAAGATAAATGGGTCTTTGTTTTAACTTTATCTTAAATTAGGCTGAACTAAGACATTGACCTCTGTTATTTTTGTCACAGAAAGTACATAACTACTGATGCTAAAAATAGGTTACAAAAATGCAATATTTTAGTTAATTAAATCTTGAGGACAATATAATAACAATATTAAGCAACACATAGTTTTTAAAACTTTAGTTTCTTAATTGCAGCCAAATGTTTTCATATTGTCATAGAGGTTAGTGAAAAGCACTCTTCATTTAAGCAAAACTTGGTAACTAAAATGGAACTTGCTTTAAGATAAGATTTAAGCTTATTGATCTCTCTGGCATCCAAAGAAACTTTGAACTGTTTTATTGATGCTCAAAACATGGGATAATATGCGAATTTAGTTTTAATCAAATTTGTACTATAAATATTATATATCGCAGCATATTGAAAAGTTATTTTAGAATAAATATTGCTATTTGGTTTAGAAATAATCTGCAATAGAAAAAAATTAATCTGATCAATCTAATAAGCAAAACAGGAAGAATAAAAGGCTAGCAAAATAATATACATGGGGCCAGGTGCAGTGGCTCACACTTGTAATCCCAGCACTTCGGGAGTCTGAGCCCAGAGCATCACTTGAGGCCAGGGGTTCAAGAGCAGACTGGCCAATATTGAGGGGCCCTATCTCTTTAAATAAAAACAGTAATAAAATAATAAAATAATATAAATGTAATTTTTGAACTCTGAATATGCTATTTTAAGTATATATATTGCAATAAAGAAGTGGAGAATCTTTCTAAATACTATAATATCCATCTCCTAAAATTTATCTCAACAAAGTAAACATAAAACCCAGTTAATGATCTGTTTATCCAAATAACACACTAATCTTTCAGTACAAAAAGTTAGCACAGAATGAGGCAGCATACTTTTTGGTCCACTGGAAATCATCTATTAACCTAAAATAATTTTTATTTATTTTCTCTTACAAAAATCACATTACATTTAATTATTAAAAATTATGCTGTGTCTATATTAAAAGCCTATCTAAGAAACCACATAGACTGCAGTGTTGTAAAACTTATTAAGAACTTTAAAATTACAATCATATCTTGCAAATATTTAATCCGCTAACATCTTAATAGTTAGATTTTTATTCCACCTCCATTTTATAGCTTCTAACTTTAGAGGCCATTTTAAGTTGAAGTTAGTGTTAACCACATCCATAGCCTTATAAAGATTTCTGCATTAAAAGTCAACTATATAGTTTAAGAGAAATGCACCTTTCCTTTCTAATAATTCATTTTAAATATAAATTCACTTAAAATTGGAACGAAATGATTTTACCCCTAAATTTTTTTCAAATGCTTGGATCATTACAATGGATCAGTATCCAGTGTTTTAAAAATCTAGCAATTTTTTCTTCTTATGAATCTTAATTACAGTTGTGAGATTGTTAATGTAAAGAAAGGACAGACTAATTTATTATGATAAATAGACTATATATGGGTAATATGTTTTGATTCATACAGTTAAAATGCTACATATAAATACTGCAGAGAACTAAAGAAAGGACAGACTAATTTATTATGATAAATAGACTATATATGGGTAATATGTTTTGATTCATACAGTTAAAATGCTACATATAAATACTGCAGAGACTTAAAGAAAGTTTATATAAAGAGACAAATTCAGCCTTTTAAAAAGTTAGTGAAGCAGGAAAGCTTTATTGTTCACAATTTATGTTTTGGAGCAATTATGGAATGTTATTTGAATAATCATGAGTCAATATACATTTCCCATAAATACAATAGATGTCAACATTTTCTAAACACTGTATTTTAACAATTAGTTGTTCAAGTTGTGGAATATTTTCCCAAAATGTAAAAATTAGGAAGGTTTTACCACCTTTCCATTCCAAGTTTATTTTGGTGTAGTCTTTTTGTTTTGCATATTATCTGATCAGGTCACAATATAACTTTTAAATGGTTAAAAAAAAGCCTTTATTTTTTGTTTATTTCAGATTTAGCCTAATTGTCCAATTGTTATTGATGTAAGAATGATAAAAATACAAAAAAAACTGAGATTGTGTAAATTAAATATCAGATATATATTAGTAAATTCAACAAAAGTTATCTAAAATTCAAATATAATAAACTATCTTAATAATTGTGTAAAATGATATTCTAACTGAATATTTCTCAGGCACATAATACATCTCTGGGCTCTTGAGTCTCTTAATAAATGTTCCTGGGATGCTCATCACCAACCATAATCCCACTCCATGTAAAGCTTTTCTGGATAATCAGAAATACAACCACAGAGGAAAATAAGCAAAATCCGTATAATGATCAACCTGGTCAATCATTTGCAAATGAACAAATAGTTATATGTTATTTATAAGAACATACTATACAACCATTACAACAAAGTGTCAATATTAACACTGAGTTGACTGAAATGACAGACATAGACACCACCATGTTAAATTAAATAGCTTATACTCACTTAAAGAATTCAGAATAAAGTCAGTGCTATCAGAGTCAGCAACATTATCTGACGTGAGGCAAGCTACAAAACTCTGCAGCCCACTGTAGAAGAGCCTGGGGCCACAGAACTGTGAGAACAAAGAAAAAGGAAATTTCCCCTAGAGCAGAACTAAAGGCTGCCTGCTGAAATAATCATGGCACATACTCCATGTAATAAATGAGGTCTTCTCAGTTCTTACCTAGCTAAGTTTTGGTCAGTCCCATGAACCAAAAACTGCTGAGTTTTTTAATGTTCTTTCTTCTGAATGGGAATTTTTATTGTATATATCCTGTTTCTACTCAACCACTGTATTTGGGGGATTATAGAAAGTTAAATTGTCTATTAATTTATGTATCATTTAAATATCTAAACTCTGGACATATAGATAGGACTATATATCGTATGAAGATATCAGACTTGATTTGGGTCTAATATTTTGGAGATTAATCTTTAAGCAAATTGTCATCTAGCAGTTTCTTACAATATTCCTTAGCAGATAACTAATGCATTCCTTGTGTCTTGTCTCTTCCCATCTATGCCTTACTCCTTTTCTTTGGACTATAAATACTAGTCTTGGAGCTCAATCTTTCATGAAGGAAAATATAACACCAGGAGTTAGTGGAGTAGAAATATGCAAGACATTTTGTATCCCTGAGGAATTGGTGGAGCAGAATTTTCATATCAGCCTATTTTCAAACTGCTATGTGAAAGAGAAACTTCTGTCAAGCTTAAGCCAATGAAATTTTTTACTCCCATTGCTCACATCTAAACTGAATCTGATAATATTCAACATGCAATTTAAAAAAATTGATAACATTGAACAAGAAATAGTCCAAAAGAATGTCACAAATATAATAACGTCAATACTATGTAGGTAACACAATTGTCCCCTGTTATCCACAAGGATTGGTTCCAGAACTCCTGGATTCTAAAATCCTCAGATGCTCAAGTCCTTTATATAATGTATTAGTATTTGCATATAAACTATGTACATCCTCCCATATACTTTAAATCTCTACATTATTTGTAACACCTAATATAAAGTAAATGCTCCTTAAATAGTGGTTATACTGTTTCATTTTTTATTTGTATTATTTTTAATTTTTTTCGAATATCTTCCATATGTAGTGGTTGACTCCTCCAATAGGGAACTCGGATACACTTTTTTTCTGAGATTTGAATGGGAGAGAATCTACACAAGTCCTATCTGCCCCATTTAAATTGTAGCTAGAATAATCTCATTATTCTGGTGTTAAAATCTTGTATTTCTAGTTCTGTATTTTTATTTCATAAATTAAAATATATTTTCTGTGTATACTCATTTATGCTTCAGAGTTGCTCTGCAACTATAGAGTTTTGTCACAGTTTATTCTTTGACCTGTTTCTCATCTTCTCTAATCTTCACCTTAAATTATCCAGAAGTTAGGGGCAAAAAAATATGACTAGGTAAAATTGTGCAGCCTCTTCTTTATCCCTGATGCCATTGCCAATTCCCAGTTTTGGAATGGGCCATATATGGAGTGGTTTTCATATCTTCTTTCTCTGACAAGTCCCCAGACTTTATGGTTCATGATAAAGGGATAGGAATTAGTACTTTAGAAATGCATACACTTACATCGTATTGTAGTGCAGCCCATTTTGAGTATGGACATTATTTATCAACTCACAAATTCTTTTTTGTAATCTGATTTTAATTTCTCTCTATAAATGGAAGTTGTTCCTCAGAATGTATAAGATAATAATGTATCTATTTGCTAGCTTTAACATTGATGAAGTTCATATAGCTCTATTTTTGGTTCCTTTTATTCATTTCACTGAATATCTTAGAAAGAATTTATAAACCTGCATCTACACAAGAATCTACCTTTAAAACTTCCATAAAACATAAGATTAATGGTAATAATATTCATGTAAGACAAATCTTGGAATAAGTTATCTGCAAATTAATATATGAAAACTAATACATAAAATCTATGTGAAAACCTTACTCCAACACGTGTTAGATTCTGACATTTGAATAACTTCTTGTGGGAATCACATGGATACCTATTATTGTACGCTGACTTTTTACTAGCAAATACTCCAACTTAATACACAAGGAAAGCATCTAACCCTCAAAAACTAAGAAACATAGATTACAATAGGACTGGACTTTGAATAATGATGAAAATTAAACAGTTACAAGGATGAACATCATTTTCCAACTGTTTCTCACATATCAAATTTATCCTCTACAAAACTAACCAAATTTTTTTCTTCTCTGTAGAGAAATACTTGATGACTATAGAGAACTGGGCTTATATGTGACTTCTTTTTAAAACATTTTTTAAAACCTTCAATATTATATATAATTAGCATTTGGCTATAATTATTTCTAAACCTGCTATTTGCTAACCTACATGTTCTTCAAATAAATTCTGACAGTTTTGCAGTCACATAAAATCCACGTGAACTATATGCAGTATTTTCTTTCTTTCATTTTTTTTTTGAGACAGAGTCTCACTCTGTTGCCCAGGCTTGAGTGCGGTGGCCCTATCTAGGCTCACTGCAACCTCTGCCTCGTGGGTTCAAGCAATTCTCCTGCCTCAGCCTCCCGAGTAGCTGGGACTACAGGCGCCTGCCACCATGCCCGGCTAATTGTTGTATTTTTAATAGAGACGGGGTTTCACCATGTTGGCTAGACTTGTCTTGAACTCGTGACCTCAGGTGACCTGCCCGCCTCAGCCTCTCAAAGTGCTGGGATTACAGAAGTATATTCATAACAGGCATATTAAATTAATTCAATAAAAACACTTTGATAAATCGGTAATATGTTTGTTTGTTTTTCACATAGCACCACTTTGTTTCAACTCTTTGTGTTGCTAGGTGCAGCATCAAACTCTCATGTATGTGGCTGCCCATTTAAGGTAAAAATGAAGGCTTTTATATTGAGTTTTATAGCCATCACTATCTTTAGAATAATACTATCTCCAAAAGAGCTCACTGCCCACCAGAATAGTCTCTCTTTTCTGGACTAAAATCTAATTCATTCGAGAACATGTTTAGTGGAAGAATACCACCTTGATTCTGAGCAAAAACATGGAAATAAACAAAAGGAACGACTAAAGAGAGCAAAAGATAGGTGTTCTTCCTAAGTGACTGCATAAAGCATGGTCACAATAATCTTGAGGACCTTCTATTGGATTTTCCCTGTAAAAAGAAATATGGTTTTCTGAACTCTAAGTTATTCCAAGAGTGATAAGAAAGAGAATGAGATTGTTTGCACCCTTCCTCTGACATCCTAGCAATCTTATTTATGAGAAGTCTGATTAAAAAAACAAAGCAAACCATGACAGTTAATCCCAAGAGGAAAATGAATGGATACGTGTATATAAGGCATCTAGTGAAGTTTTTAATACACCATAAACAAATAGCTAAAATAATTATAATAAATGAATTCTTAGAAACTAATGAAGTTTATGGAAATGATGCCCTTCTGTATCATCTATAGATATTGAATTAGTTTTTCCTTCATTCTCTTAAATCACTACTTATCCCAAATGAGTAAGATATAATTTTCAATATCCATTTCCTCATTAAACTACACTTTATGGTTTACAATGTAATGCATAACACAGCCAAAAAGAAAACACCTTTTTTCTCTACACAGACAATTTTAGAAAAGTTATCATAAAACACATGCTATCATCATAAGAACTTGATACTGACTCCCTTGAATTATTTATATTGTAAGATTTTTGTGCATATGAAAGTTATTAGTTACATACCACAGGTTAAATGTATTTAATATTTCTTAGAATTTTTGATTAAAATAAGAGAAATCAACTTGCTTTGTCACTTTCTGTTTTCATTAGAAGAAAAGTATTATATGGCTCCTGCCCCAATTAGGTGATATTCCTGTTTATTATATGTTAAAAGTTGCAGATGAAAATTATTCGTGCAGCGACATGTATATTTACCTGTCAGGAGTGCCTCAGGAACCTAAGAAATTATGTGGTACAGATTCATTGTTATCTGTTGCAAAACGTGTCCATTTTTAATTCAGATAAGACTCGTCTGTTAAAACAGTGAAGGCTGACAATAATTTTCCAAGTGTTTCAGTTTATCTACAAATTTAAAATGAACACTTCTACAGCAAAATCATAAATGCTGAAAATATTTTATTGTTCAAATCATTTTAAAATATTTCCCAAGTTGATTTTATACACATATTTTAAATAATTATAATGTCTACTTTGGACATGGCTTGCTGAATTTTACTATGCGGATAAATCTTCTTTGACTAAGGAGATACCCATCAGTAGCCTTGCTGTTGACATTTGCGTAAAGACATTTTGAAATCACAAGCTGTTACCAACGTATGATCTAATAGTCTCCTTATTAGCTTAGAAATCACTATACTTCCAGGGGGCTGTGAGGGAGTAAGACAGTCTCCTATTTCTCAGGAAACACTGAATGCTAAAATGAAGCCTTAAAATTTGCAATGAATAGAGAATAAGAGAAGGATTAGAAAAGATGCTTAAGAAAGCTGAGAGTATATACACTTAAAATTGTACATATTTAAAGATTTTAAGGAAAATAAATACTAATAAATTACTAAGGAGGAAAATTAAATTAAATACAGTTATCGTAAATTATTGGGGGTGAGGGTGGTAGGGAGAAGAGGAGTATAAAAGTAGATAGACAAATATAAAGAAACTTCACTCATCCCATCCTTAAATTTAAAATATAACATAAACTGAAGTCTAGTTTAGCTAATTACTTTTTACGCTAAAAACTCTATTACATTTTTTTCATTTACTCATTCATCCATTCATCATATGTTTATTTAGCAACTACTATGTAACAGGCATTGTCGCAGGAACTAAAGCTATAGCAGGAAAAAAATTAGTAAAAAAAATTTTTCCCCCATAGATATTACCTTCTAGAAAAGAAGACAGACAATAAACAACACACCAATAAATAAAGAATATGAAAAAGTGTAAAAAGCAGGGAGTGTGGATAGCAAGTGGTAAGAGTCATTATAAACTCAAATGGAGTAGTCTAGGTGTGACTAGGTTGAACAAGATTTTAAGGAACATAAGCCACGCAGAAACCTTGGAAAGTACTCTAGCCAGAAAAAAAAGGTGAAAAAACCCTGAGTCAAGTCAAGGACTTTCATATGTGTTCAAGAAACAGCAAGGTGGTCAGTGTAGTTGGAGTGAGGAGTGTTAGAGAAAGTGGTTAGAGATGGAATCAGAGAGGTAATGGTCAGCAGAGTATGTAGAAACTTAGGGGTTATTAGAAGCCTATATTGCAGCAAATGTGATGATAAGCCATTGGGCAGTGTATTAATTGGGGTTCTCCAGAAACACAGGACTAACCAGATGTTTATACAGGTGTACCTCAGAAATTTTGTGCGTTCGGTTCCAGACCATTGAAATAAACCAAGTTACAGATCTTTTTTAGTTTCCCAGTGCATATAAAAGCTATGTATACACTCTACTGTAGTCTATTAAGTGTGCAATTGTATTATGTCTAAAGAAGTACATATCTTAATTAAAAAATACTTTATTGCTAAAGAGTGCTGACACAAAGACATGAAGTGAGCACATGCCATTGAAAAAATGATGTCAATAGACTTGCTCAAAGCAGGGTCACCATAAACTTTCAATTTGCAAAAAATGCAGCATCCGTAAAGTCTAATAAAGTGAAGCACAATTAAAAGGGGTATGCCTGTATATATAAAGACATTTACTTTAAGAAATTGGCTCATACAATTGTTGAGGCTTGGCAAGTCTAAAATCTGCTGGGATAGGCAAGCAGGCTGGAGACTGAAGGAGAGTTACAGAGTACGAAGACAGTTTGCTGGCAGAATTCCTTCTTGTTTGGGGGTTGTCAGTCTTTATTCTACTAAGGCCTTCAACAGATTGGATGAAGTCCACCCACATTATGTAGAGCAATCTGCCTTACTCATTGTCCACCAATTTAAATGTTAATCTCATCCGCACAGAAATGTCCAGAATAATGTTTGATCAAATACCTCGGCACCATGGCCCAACCAAGCTGACACCTAAAATTAAGCATCACAGATGGTTTTAAGCAACAGTAACAAGATCTGACTTGTTTATCAACATGATTATTCTGGCATTTATGTTGAGAATAGACTTAAAAGGAACAAAGTAAAGCAGTAGGAAAAATATTTGCGGGTAGAAGGCATTACAAGAATCCATGTAAAAAAAACTGACAAATGATGGTAACTTAGATTAAAGTAGTAGTTGCAGAGGTGATGGGAATTGGCTGGATTATGAACATAATTTGAAGGCAGAGTCAACAGGATTTGCCTACATTTTAGATATGGAGTTTAAGAGAAAGATGAGTATTGGATAAATCCAAAAGAGGTTTTTTTTTTTTTTTTTAAGTGAACTTTTTATTAAAATGTAATATGCACAGAAAAGGGAGTAAAAAAAAAAACACAGAATATAAGAGCACAAATTGATGAATTTCACAAAGTGAACACACTCATGTAACCATAATCTAACTTATAAAACAGATACAACCCCTGAAGTTTTTGTGCCCCTTCTGGTCATTAATCTTCCAGTGTAACCAGTGTTCTGAATTTATATACCATAGTTGCAGCTCATTCACTCTTTTTGCTATGTAGTATTCTATTGTATAAATATACCCCAACTTATGTACCCAATATATGGTTGATTCACATTTGATTTGTTTCTAGTTGAGGGCAAAGATGAATAATGCTGTTATGAATATTGCTGAACATATCTTTAGATGAGCATGTATATCCGCTTCCATCAGGTAGATACCTGGGACTGGAATAGCTGAATTGTAGGCTTTGTTGATGTAAATAGAATATGGCAGCTGTTATACTTCTGCTTTCCAAACTACATGGAAACTGTCTGTAACACCACACTAACCTGGATAAGTATAAGTGAAAATTTGGAAACAAAATCCAGCTTATCTAAATCAATTCAATGTAAATCCACCATGTTTATTATCTCTCATGAGATTTTGCTCATTATTTTTGTTAGTGTTTAGGAAAACTATTGCTTGTGAAATATTGATCTAGCTTTTTAACAATATTTATGAACTAACTCATATGCCTAACACTTTGAATTTTTTAGTATTTAAATGATCCAATTACCCTAACTACAAAAAAATTATTTTGATCCTTTTAGACCCTTCCCTTCGAAGCCTTCATACCTATTTCGTTTCCTTTTCCTACAATGCAGAGCAGTAACAGTAAAGCAGGTAAGCCTATTTTTTCCTAAGTTTAATTGAAATGCCACTGAATTTTGTTCATGAAATATTTTGTTTTGCTATTAGAGTCAACAGATAATTCTTACTCAAAAGAAAAAATCCTTTCAAGTCTCCTAGAACTTCTCAAATTTATGTTGACTTTTATCAATTTTTTAACATATTGAGAGAAATGTATATTTTTCTACTTGAATATATTGGTATATTAGATTATATATTTATCAGTGCATTTTCTTATATTGACCCCTCCCAATAGTATATGATAAATTATCCTTGTTCTTGATGTAGTATATTTTTTAGACATTGCTAAATTTAATTTGCTATAATTTTATTATGGATTTTCACATCTAGGTTCAGAAAATGAGAATGGCCAGTACTTTCCTTGGGCTCTTTTTGTTCAATTTTGTTTTCATATCAGCATTATGCTAGACATACGAAATGAGTTGGATTATATCCAAGGATTTACTGTGTCCTGAAAAAGTTTGTATGCTCTGGGAAAGTTGAGATTTTCTGTTCCTCAAAAACGTAGCAAAAAATGCTTTACAAAACATTTAGCCTGCTGTATTTTGGGAGGTAGAGATTTCAATATCATTTTAGCATGTCCTTTGTTAGAGTTTATGTACATTTCTTTATAATTATGATCAATTTGGTATTTTATATTTCTTCTTTGTATTTGTAATTATGACCCATTTTTTAATCTTGAAGTTGCTTATATGTTAATTCTCTAACATTTCAAGATTATCCTAAGGAGAAGTTTTTAAAATTTGTATTTTATATTTCAAAGAAACAGCCTTCTGTTTTGTTCTCTGTATAGACAACTTTAGAAAAGTCATCATAAAATGAATGCTGTCATTATAGAGGCTTGGTACTTACTGACTCTCTTGAATTATTTCTTGTAATAGAAAAGAAAAAAATAAAAAGAAACATGTATTACGTAAAAACATTAAGTGGCCAGACTTTAAACTACATACCTGAAGTAAATATTTATACATTCCAACTTTTTATTGATTCATTTATTTCAGTCATTTATTTCATACATATTTTTGGGGGCATAGATACTGGCATTGTGATAAGATCTGACGATAATGTAGTGAGCAAAATCAGACATAGGCCTGCCTGCATGTGACTTTCCTTATGGACAAATACATGAATGTAAAAGAGTAACTGTGATAAATACCATAAAAGAGAGATAATATTTTAAGTGCATAAAAGGGAAACTTAGCCTTCCTTGGAATAGAGAAAGTTTCCCTGAGGTTAAAATTCGAGCTGCAGGATAATGGGATTTAGTTACGTAACTAGGAGAGAAAAAAATTTCCAGACATATGCCAAATCATATAGTGAAGAAAGTGTGGGGGACATGAA
This sequence comes from Pongo abelii, assembly GCF_028885655.2. NCBI lineage: Eukaryota > Metazoa > Chordata > Mammalia > Primates > Hominidae > Pongo > Pongo abelii. The sequence goes on along the minus strand of NC_071990.2, from coordinate 121,797,082 downwards.
AAATTAGTAAAACAAACAGTATAACTGGAGTTAATTGACAAAGGGACCTTATGGTAAGAACATTCAAACGACAGCATCAAATTCTTTAAAAAAGCATAGAAAACATAAATTATTATTTTTAGTAAATGTTGGCTAGATTACATAGAATTATCTTCCTGTTAGACAACAAAATTTTGGATAATATATGAAAAAATAGTTTCAAAAAGTCAAAGATCTGAAAGACAAATAGCAGGACAAAACAGAACAAAAAATGAAAATCTTGAGATATAAACAATATCCTCAAAGTAAGGGTTTACCTAGATGAAATCAAGTCATGAAATTTAAGTGAGATTTTTATGGACTTGAAAATAAGATAATAGAATTCAATATCATATTAAAGTTTATCCACAATTCATTTCAAGTTCAGGATAAGAACGAGCCAGAATTAAATCACTACCACTCCCACCTTCCTTACAAGACTAAGCAGAAGCCTGCCTTGTCACTGAATAGAAGAGTTGGAAATAACCAAAGAAAGTCCTGAGAGATATAAAAATTTTAAACTTCTATGTGCCCCTGAACATAACATTCAAATATTTAAAGTAAAATATTACAATCCTACAAATAGGAAAATTAAATGATATTGTGCAAGTTTTAATATCCTCCTAGTTGTTAATAAAAAATTAAAATATAAAAATATTTTAAATTTGTAAAATATATGAACTATATGATTATCAAAATTAAATAACAGACATATATAAAACTTTCTTCCCAAGAATTTTAGCTTGTTTCCTTTTTAAAACAAAAAAATCTGTTTTTAAAATAATACGATGCTGGTTGGCCATTAAGCAAATGTAAACAAATTTGAAATAATTGAAATCATATACAGTTTGTTCTCTGAACACAATGAAATTAAGGTATAAATAAAGTACAAAACAAATAACTAGAATATTCTCGAACAATTAAGAATATAAACAGTAGAAAAATGAAGTTGAGGGACATCAGCAAGATGGAAAAATAGGAAGTCCCGAACCCTTCTTCCCCACTTTGAGTACACTGATTCAATAATATGTAGACAAATTTCCTTAGTGAAAATTCCAGAGACAGAGACAGGATTCTGTATCCCATGTGAGCATGAATCTAGCTTCATTGAAGCCGCTAGGAAAATCTATGGCACCCTTTCTACTTAGTATTTTTCCCTGGCACATCATTACACAACTGGGAGAAAACCTCCAAATCACAGCTTCTCCCTAGAGAAGGAAGGAGAGGACTGAACCATTCATCTAACATTCTGACTTTTCAAGGGGCTGCCCAAAAGAATGGTTTCTTTCTTGTCTCAGAGTGTTGGCAGAAAATGGCCCCAAACCAGGCACTGCATAGAGAAAAAAAAAAGGTAATGGTTTTGACTAGTACACCATAGCCGCATTCCTAGCTCAGCACAGAACTAGTGGGTGAAATTTTTTAAATCTAGGCTTCTTTCTGGAGAAGAAAATAGTTGAAACATTCATTTAATATTCTGGCTTTTTGAAAGGATGCCCAGGAGACTGGCTTCAGAATCTCTTGTCTAGGAACACGTCTACAAGGGCTAGGAATATTCTATGTGGCTGCGGGCCACTTTGAACAAAGTCAACAGTTTGGAATAGTATGCATTCACTGTCAGAGTCCCTCTCCTGGTTCTATGGGACATGATCAGGAAATCTCATAGTCCCCCAATATCTACCTGGGAAGGAAAGAGAAAACTGAAGATCTATTTACTGTCTAGTCTTTCAGGGGGCTGCTTTTAATCTTGCCCGTCCCAGAATTCTGATTGGATCTAGCTAAGTCTAGATGCCTGGTGGCCACAGAGAACAGCAACAACAGAAATAGTTCAACAGTGTGCTGCCTCTCCAGAGGGGGTTCAGTACAACAGACAGATCACAGAGGGATCAAGAGATTATTAACAGGAAAAAAAAAACAAGCAAATCTCTCTAATTTTAGGAATTCACATTCATAAAACAAAACCAGACACATCCACAGAAAAGTGTTGATGATGCCAGTCAGTAAAGACTTGGAGAGGTGGTCATTCTTTCAAATGCACAGACATCACCACAAAGTATCGAAGATCATGAAAACAGAGAAAATGGCCCTGACAAAGGAACAAAATAAATCTGAAGAAACAGATTCTAAACATATGGAGATATGTGAAGTGCCTGAACAAATAATTCAAAATAATCATCATAGAAATGCTCAATGAGCTCAGGAAAATCATGTATGACCAAAATAAATATTTCAACCAAAAAATACAAAATAGAAAAGAACTGCCAAAATAAATTTTGTAGCTGAAGAATACAATGACTAAGTTAAAAAATTCACTGGAAGGGTTCAACATGAGACTTGATCAAGCTAAAGAAAGAATCAGTAAACTCAACAATGGGTTGTTGGAAATTATCTAGTTACAGGGGCAAAAAGCAAAAAAAAAAAGAAAGAAAATGAGAAAAGCCGAAAGGATTTACGGGACACCATTAGTGAACCCAAATACATATTATGGAAGTCCCCAGAACAGAAGAGAGAGAAAAGACCAGAAAACTTATTTAAAGAATTAATGATTGAAAACTTCCTACATTGTGGAAGGAAATGGACATCCATATTCAAGAAGACCAAAAGATTCCAAATGAGATAAACCCACAGAAGTCCACATTAAAATTAAATTGTCAAATATCAAAGACAAGGCAAATTTTGAAAGCAGGAAGGGAAAGTTGGCATGGCACATACAAGGGAATCTTTAAAAGACTGTAGATGGACTTCTTAGCAAAAAACCTTGCAGGTCAGAAGGTAGTAGAATGACATACTCCAAGAAGCAAAATAAAAAACACTGTGAACCATGAATACTACAACCAATAAAATTTTCCTTAAAAAATGAAGAAGAAATGGACCTTCCCAGGTAAACAAAAGCTGAAGGAGTTTATTACCACTAGACCTTCCTTACAAGAAAAGCTAAAAGCAGTTCTTCAAGTTGACTCAAAAGAATGCTACATGGCAACACAGAAGCGTAGAAAAGTATGAAGCTTTCAGATAAAGGTAAACATATAGAGAAATACAGTATACAAGAATGGTCAAGCATAAATCGCAATTAGTTTCAATATAGGACTTACAAAAGTATCAAAAAACTATGTAAAATATATTTATAGGTACACAATATAAAAGAATGTAATTTGTGACATAAATAATGTAAAGTGTGGATAAACGAAGTAAAAGTTTAGAGGTTTTGTATGTAATTAAAGTTACCAGTTCAAGATAAAATGTTATAGCTTTAAGATATTTTATGTAAGCCCTGTGGCTGCCACAAAGAAAATATCAATAGAAGATATACAAAAGAAAAAATACAAATGAATCCAAACATGTAACTGCAAAAATAATCAATGAAACACAAAGAAAGATAGCAAGAGAGAAAAGAGAGGCTATGAAGCTACAGGACAGACAGAAAACAATGAACAAAGTGGCAATGGCAAATTCTTCCCTATCAATAATTACTTCAAATGTAAATAGACTATAACGCCCATTCAAAAGACACGGGGAGGCTGAATGGATTAAAAAGCAATGCCAACTATGTCTCTAAGGGACTAGTATAGATTTAAAGACACATATAGGCTAAGAGTAAAAGGAAGAAGATACCCTATGTAAATGGTAACTAAAAAAGAGCAAAGGTGACAATACTTATATCAGACATAACGGATGTTAAATCAAAAACTTTTAAAAGTGACATAGAATAACATTGCTTAACGTTGAAAGTGTAAATTCACCAAGAAGATATGATAATTTTAAATATGTATCCACCCGATATCAGATATCCAAATAAAGAAAGCAAACACTGAAAGACTGAAAGGAAAAGTAGATAGCAATACAATAATTGTAGGGGATTTCAAAACCAGCAATTAGTGCCAGACTCTAGAAATTAATAAGAGGAAAAAACCTAGAAAATTCACAAATATGTGGAAATTAAACACACTCTTGAATAATCAATGGGTCCATAAAATAAAAATCTTGAGACAAACAAAAACAAAAACACAAGATACCAAACTTGTGGAATGCAGCAAAATCAGTAATAAGAGGAAGTTCATACTGATAAACACCTATATTTAAAAAGAAGAATGATCTTATATAAACAACCTAACTGAAGAAATTAGAAAAAGAAAAATATGCCAAGCCTAAAGTTAGCAAAAGCAATTAATAAATATTAGGGCAGAAAAAAAAAGAAAACAGAAAAACAATAGAAAAAATATCAATGAAATGAAGAGTTGGTTTTTTTTAAAAGATCAACAAAATTGTTAAGCTTTTAGTTAGATTAAGGAAAAAACAGAGAAAATTAAAGTAAATTAAATCAGAAGAAAGAGTAGACATTACAAGTGATGTCACAGAAATAAAAAAGATAAGAGATAATTATGAACTATTATATGCCAATGAATTCAATAAAAGAAATCGACAAATTCTTATAAACCTGTAAACTCCCAGGCCTGAATTATAAAGACATAGGAAATATGAATAGACCTATGAGTAGTAAGGAGTTTTATTTAAAAACCAGAAACTTCTAACAAAGAAAAGGTCAGGTCTAGATGACTTCTCCAATAAATTCACTCAAACACAACCAAACAAAAAGCCAAAAACCAAACCACTGCAGGCCCTGATAAACACAAATTCAAAAATACTAAAGAATATATTGGCAAACTGTATTCAACAGCATTATTAAAGTATCATCACCATGACCAAGTGGAATTTACCCTTGGGTTGAAAGGATGGCTCAACGTACATAGATGAATTAATGTGATACATCACATTAACAGATATATTAACAGAATAAGAATCACATATTTATCACAGTAGTCACAGAAAAAGCATTTGACAAAATTCAACAATCTTTCATTTTAAAAACTTACAACAAACCAGGAATAGAAGAAAATTACCTTCACATAATAAAGTCTATACATGAAAGTCCACAGCTAGCATTTTACTCAGTGGTGAAAAACTAAAAGAGTTTCCTTTAAGATCCGGAACAAAACAAGAATGTCCACTCTTACTACTTATTTTCATCCTCATGGTAGAAACCCTAGCCAGAACAACAAGGCAAGAAAAAGATATAAAAGGCATCCAACTAGGAAAGGAAGAAGTAAAATTTTCTCTGTTTGCAGATTAAATACTTTTATGTGCAGAAAATCCTAAAAACTTCATGAAAACTATAGTATATCAATAAATGAATTCAGTAAATTTGCAGATACAAAGTCATCATACAATAATCAGTTGTAATTTTATGTACTAACAATAAACATTCCAGGTTGAATTATGAAAATAATTCATTTATGATAGCATCAACAATAATAATGTACTTAGAAATAAACATAATCAAGGAGGTAAAATCTATATAATATGAAAGAAATAAGTTTGAAAGATACGAGTAAATAGAAAGACCTCTTGTGTTCCTGTATCAAAGGCTTAATATTGTTAAAATATCCATACTATCTAAAGTGATCTATAATAAGTAAACAATGAACAGAATGGAGAAGTAACCTACAGAAGGGGAGAAAATATTGACAAACCATATTTCTGTTAAGAGGCTAATATCTAAAATATGTAAAGAACTAATACAACTCAATAGCAAGAACAACAAAAAACCATTTTTATGGGTAAAGGACTTTAATAGACATTTATCCAAAGAAGACATACAAATGGCCAACAGGTATATGAAAAGATACTAAACATCACTAACCACCAGGGAAGTGTAAACCAAAACCACAATGAGATATCACCTCACACCTGCTAGAATGACTATTATCTTAAAAAGGCAAAAGATAACAAGTGTTGTTGAGGATGTGGAGGATTTGAAACCCTTGTACATTATATGTAAAATGGTAAAATGGTATAACTACTATGGAAAACAGTATGAAGGTTCCCCACCAAATTTAAAAAGAACCATCAGCAATCCTAATTCTCAGTATATATCCGAAATAAGTAAAATCAAAACCTTGAAGAGAAATCTACACTCCTATGTTCATTATAACATTATTGATAGTAGTCAAGATACAGAAACAATCTAAATCATCTATGGATGGACGAATGGGTAAGTAAATTGTAGTATATACATACAATGGAGTATTACTAAGCCTTAAAAATAGGGAAATCTTGCCATTTGTGACAACATGAATGAACTTTTAGTACATTATGTTAAGTGAAATAAACCAGTCACAGAAGAACAAATATATCATGGTTTCACTTATGTGAGGTATCCAAAATAGTCAAACTCACAGAAGCAAAAAGTAGAGTGATGTTTGTCAGTGGCTGGGTCAGGGGGAAAGAGAAGGTACTGTTTACTGGGTATAAGGTTTCAGTTATGCAAGGTGTGAAAATTTCTAGAGATCTGCTGTGCAATATTGTATGTGTAGTTAATACTGTATTGTACACTTAAAATTTGTTAAGAGGGTAGATCTCATGTGATGTGGTTTTTTAACCACAATAAAAAAGATAAACCAGAAAGTATACTCCTCGATACATATTGATTAAATAAAATAATTTAGAAAGTAGAAAACATTTGAACTAATTGGTAATACTACATAGAAACACCTATGCAGGCTGTAAAACTTTATTTGTTATGAAATTTTGAATTTTGATTGTATATATTAGAAAATAATTAAGATTGAACATTAATGAGTTTGTCTCAAAGTTAGAAAGATACAGCTAAATAAATACAGATGATGTGAAATTTCAAAGAGAGAGAGGAAGGGAAATAATCAAAAGAGAAATTAGACAATGTCAGGCAGGAAAAAGAGAATGACATTAAATATTCTAAAATACTACACTGAAAGTAAAAGTATAAGATCAACTATATGCTATATATATATTTGAGGCAGTTTCCCTTTGTTACCCAGGTTGGAGTGCAGTGGCACAATCATGACTCACTGCAGCCTCTACCCACCCCAGTTCAAGCAATCCCTCCTACGTTGGCTTCCTATGTAGTTGGGACTATAGGCATGCACCACCATGCCTGGCTATTTTTCGTAATACGCTAATACATTTAAAAATTTCAATGAAATCAAGAAATTCTTAGAAAATTGTAGCTTACAAAATTGATTCAAGATGAAATAAAAAACTTGAACATTCCTATAACTAAGTATAGATTTGGTTTGGTAGTCTATAGTCCTACTACCAGTCACACTGACTTTCTTAGAAAACTGTACATATTTGGAAAAAAAATAACTACCCTCTTATGCAGTCGTATCTAAACAAAGCTGATAATACGTTGCCATTTATTTTGTGATACTAATACAAAAAAAGAAAGGGAAATTATAGGCTATTCTCTTTCATGAATATATATGTAGATATAATACCCTAAGGAAAAAAAATGCATTTGTCAGGTTTCCAGAAGAATAAATATTGTTATATTCAATAATTTAATTAAAAAGAGATCAGTAAATAAGCCATTTGCAGTTCCATTACTACTATCCCTGTGGAATACTGCAGTGTCTAGAAATTAAGCAAATACAAGAATCCAATTCAACCTTCAAGTTTAAAAGTGTCTGGCAAGAGCTGTAGCTATGACTGAAGCATTGTCTTTTAAGAGCTGTGGCTGTAGCCACTGATATAACCTCATCACCAGAGGAAACAGAATGCTGGTGACAGCGTAGCGACAAATAAATTCCCTGACATCTATCTGCTTTCAGCTCTCCTCATAGCGTCTGCTGGTCTCATTGGATGAAGCCAATTATAAAAAACGCATTCTTTTGAAGTACATGTATAATAAGCAAACAATAACAACAGCAACACCACAAAAACATGTTTTACACTACTTGTGTCAACAGATTAAAAGAGCTAAAAAGATTAGCCACAGGGAGGGTATATCTAAAATGTTTGTAATTGATAAAGGATAAGTATCCAGCGTATATAAAATCTTCTACTCTGGTTCCAGATGCTTAAACACCATGTCAAAGAATATTTCTAGCTCATACACAAGGAGACATGTAAGATAGTTCAATGAAACGTAGTATGCATTTGCAACAATTTCAAAACAGCCCAAATGCACACAAATAGAATGTCAAATATATAAATTTTACTCGTTATATCTTGGAAAACCAGTCAGTGTTTAGGTGAATAAATTAAATCCCTTAATTCAACGTGAATAAATCTAAAAAGGACAATATTGAGTGATAAAAACAAGTTTTCATTTATATAACTTCCATAATAAAAGTATAAAATATGGATGGAAACATTGGTGGGATTGAAGTACGGTGCTTACTCTGAAAGAAAGGACATATTTGTATGACTATGAGCTTCAATTGTATGTTTAGAATTTTCTACATACATTTTGCCATTTGCGGTGGTGTGCTCCTGTATTCTCAGCTACTCCAGAGGCTGAGGCAAGAGGATTGCTTGAGCCCAGAAATTCAAGGCCAGGGTGGACAAGATAGTGAGAACCTGTCTCAAAAAAACAAAAACAAACCAAACTTTTTAAAATTATTTGGTTACATAAAAATAGTTCAGAAGAAATATATCAAAAAATATGTAAAGTTAACATATTGAATGAATAATCTAAATTATAACTGATTCTTTTTACATTTTACTTTTTAATTTAAATATTATAATTTTATGGGAACAGGAGGCTAGAAATTTTTAGATACAAGAAAATTTAATAATTGCATTTTTAGTAAAATTAGTTCTATTAAAACCGTATATGGTTTCATATTTGTGGCATTCTGGTCCAATAATGCTGCCAAACTACCATGGCTCTAGTTGAAGACAAGTGATGGCAGAAACATTGCAGCTTTGAAGGTGACATAGATCAGCATTCAGGACTCTCAAAACCGCTTGAAATTTAATGGGGAAATGTCAGTAAGACAATTGCTAAGGGAATAAGATCCAAATTCCAAGCATAAACTCTGCCCAAACCCTGGCTGACAGCTAACATACACATGCATGAGGTGAGACTTCCAAGGAGCCTGGCAAAGAGAAAGAAGGAGGCAGAGAGGACAAAAAGCTACTCTTGAAAAATAGTGCTACACAGAGGTAATTTGTGACTTTTCAAATCCCTTAGTCCACTAAATGGAGATGGCAGAATAAAGAATCAAAGTACTTGAAAATAGATGAATACGTTGACAAATCTCCCCCAAATGAAAGAAAACTTAAAGAGAAATAATCAGGATTTCAGTTTTGTTGGACAACATCAAATAGTACAATATTTATGTAATTAGGAACTCAGAATAAGAACCGAGATATCTGCAGAATGAATACTTGATTAAATAATGTCCATCAACTTCCCACATTTGATATAGAACGTTAATTTTCAGATCTAAAAACCATACATTTCATATAATTCCCTTCATTTAAAATTCTAAAACACGTTAACTAGTCAATAATGTCACAAAGCAGAATCATGATGACGGGTACATTAATGTTACTGACTGCAGTAATTATTTTACTATGGGTATATATATGAAAACATGATGTATACCTTATTTGTGTATAATAAAAATAGCAAACAAATACATAAGCGGAATCAGGATTTACCTGACGGAGGGCTGAATTGCAAAGGGGCATTGTTACAGAATTCCTTCGGTGGTGCTTTGCCAGCTGGAAATCTCTATGGCTGCTGTGACCTCTGCCCGGGGCCTCACTGAGGCCCACCAGGCTCCACCCTGGCCTGGATCCACTGCCTTAACAGAGACTCCGCACTCAGCCCATGGGTGGACTGCTCGTGCTGCGGGCAGTTTTCACATTGGGTGCCAGAGTCTAGACGAGAAAAATGCAATGGCGCCCTAACACTTGAAGATGCCAGCAACTGCGGTCCCCCAAGGGGTGTCAAAGTCCCAAAGTCTGAGCCAACAAGAAATGTCGTGGCTTTTGTAGTTTGGGGAGACAGCCAGAAGAGAATGGTGTCTAACTGCTTTGCTTCTTCACCCCCACAGCTAGGCAAACGGGGGCATGTTACAGCTTTCCCAGCCTCCCACAGTTTGCTGAACAGGGGTGTGTTAAAGCTCATTCATTCCTGCCACCTGCAGCATGTGAAACCCAGTGGTTTTTTTCACTCCCATAGCTCTGCAAGCAGGAGGGCATGTTACAGCTCTTTTCGCAGCCACTGTTGGGGGTTAGGGGTTCCAGGTTCTTGTCCCCCACCCAAGAGGAATGAGGTATGCAGACACCTGAGAGTGTGCAAAGCAGAGAATCATTTTATTGAGTGACAGAAAAGCTCTCAACATGAGAGAGGAGCCAAAGTGAGCAGCTTTCTGTGTGAGAGGGGGTCCCCAAATGGGTAATCCTCTGTGAGACTGAGTCCAGGGTTTTCATGTGCTCAGAATGGGGGAGTGCATGCTGATTGGTTGGTTCATGGGCAGGCCTGGAAAAAGCACCATTCAATTGGCTAAAAGGCATCGAGGAAGTTCTCACTCTGGTTGTGAACTCCACCCAAATCTGTCAGCTTGGTTTTACAGCTTCACACTGTCTATGGCTTGAAGTTTGGGTTTCGCTGGGGACCCATCACTATATGACTAGGAATTTGTCTGTCTCCTGCCACTATCAGCATGAAGATTCTTTGGAGGAGTGATAGGAATTTCCTGATTGTTTTGGTGGTTTCACAGTTATATATTTCTATCAAAACCAATTGTATTGTATATTTTAAATGTATAGAGCATAAGGCATATAAATTATACTTCAATAAATTGTAAATATTAAAATTGAATAATTTACAAGAACATGAGTAGTTTATCCACAATAGAGTTATTTAAACAGGCATATATATAATTAAATTTCCAAGTTCACAAATAATTCAATAAATACTATTATATGAAATAATCATATAATTTTTCACCCAGCAACCTGTCAAAATTTAAAAAGATAATACTTGGTATTGATTGAGTCTAATAAATAGATGTTACAATGTAGTCTTATTTATATTATAAGTATGCACAATATTCCTTATCCCTTAAGTAAAAATATATGCAAAGATATACGTTAATCACTGCATTTTTTGTGATAGTAAAGAAAATGAATAACCCAGTGCACACTAATAGGGCATTGGTTTAATACATTACAGTTTATAAAAAATGTAACAGTGAAAGGAAGGACATGGAGTTCACATTGCTTGATTTGTTCTTCCAGTGGAAGGTGTGTAACACTGGCAAGTTATGTACGCTTTCTGATTCATCTTATGTAAAATGTGAATGATATTAGTGAATTTTAAAGCAATCTTAGTTCCAATGTAGCAGCTTTAGTTGGCAGTAAGTAAAGTTACCCCAATTTGGCAGATCTCTGCCTGCATACTGTTTAAAACCAGTGATAAACACTCAGAATGAAAAGCAGATAGTCTAGAAAAATGAAAAACCCAGAGCCAAAATTTCAGAAATCAAACCAGAGTTAAGAAAATTAACCATAGCTGCTATAGTTCTATTGATTAATTGGTCCCCTTAATAGGACATGGGCTGGCCCAGTGCTTTTATTTATGCTTTCACAGAAATTTTTCACCAGTCTAAACATGTTTGTAAGTCTCTAGAAATCTCAGTCTCATAATTATCAATCAGCCTTTATTGAGTAGAGTTGTCTAATTATAAGAAGATTTGTATCTATTCACATTTGTCACATTTACTGAGTTGCTACCACTTTGTGTGTCAGGCATCAAAGATACAATGAGAAAGCAAAATATCACATCTCTGCCCTAATAGAGCTGATCATCTATTTAGAGTATTTACCTTTGAAAAATAATTGAGGTAAAATAAAATAGGCATATATACCACCAGAAAAATATATATACATACATACATACACACACCTGGCGTATAGACCACCAGAAAACTCTGGGAGCAAAATAAATCTATGCCAGTAATGGTGGAAGGGAGAGATTTTAAAAGTCTTATAAAAATTTGACTTTTTTTTTTTGAGATAGGGTCTCACTCTGTTCCCTGCTGGGCTGGAGTACAGTGGTGTGATCATGGTTCACTGCAGCCTTGACCTCCCTGGTTCAAGAGATTTTCCCACTTCAGCCTCCCAAGTAGCTGGGACTACTAGCGCGCACCACCCTGCCTGGTTATATTTTGTAGAAATGGGATTTAACCATGTTTCCAAGGCTAGACTCAAACTTCTAGGGTCAGGAAATCCTCCAGCCTCAAACTCTCAAAGGGCTGGGATTATAGGTGTGAGCCACCACGTGTGGATAAAAAGATTGCTTTGGAGCTGGTTCTTGAAGAATGATAAAGCAACACAAGAAATTTTCCAGCAGGGATAGTTCCAAGAAAGATAATGATATTTTCAGGACTTGTAAAGCATTGATATACGCAAATAATTTTGCAGTTGCATAAATCAGGATTAGCAATAGGTTGCTTGCAAAGAGATCTTTTGTTATATATTTGCATAAATAATAACCATATAAGCAATTTGTTCTAGTTAATTTTTCCAGTGATAATTGGAGTCAATACATAATGGAGGATGTTTAATGGCCATTTGGAGCCTTGCAGATGGAAGAAATTAAACACAAAACAAGGACATGTTTAGTTTTGTTGTCTAATTTAATCTTGATTTCCAGGTATTATCATTACTTCTTTGGCAAATGAAGTGATAAATAGCTTCATTAATAGACTAGTCATTTAACTTGATTTTCCTTTTTGTGGTTTCTATTTGTTTCTCTATGTGGCCACAGGTGCATTTAGCTTATTTTTTTAGCTACTTTTTATAAGGAGCATAACACAGAAGGATAACAAAGTTTTTCAGTGAAATTCTGTGTACATGTATAGATATGAGGTGCAAAACATTGTTGACAATCTTGCTGAGACTGTCTATCCCGAGGCTATACTTTGCTTGATCAAGAATTTTAAGTAAGCCCAGCTATAAATACACCAATGAAGTAACATAGAGTTCAAGTACTGCTTGAATAGAAAACTCTTCATCAATAGAGCAATTTATTAGTAAATGTCAGCTTTTGTCTCTCTCTTTGATTCTTGACAGACATTCTGACAGCATTTAGAATAACAAAAGAACAGATATGCTTTACATGACTATGTCATTAGACCGGGAGGAAGAAGCAATTTAAATAAGAAACTTTAAATATAAAAGCTATATTCACAACCATGAGTGAGGAGATTTAAAGAATCCCAGGGGTTATCTTGTCAAATCTCCTTATTTTACAGATGAGAAAAGTAAAGTTTAAGGCTTTAAATGATTTCAACTGGGTAAATCACCCTGAACTTCCAGTCCAGCACTGTTTCAATTGCATTAATCTGCTTCCACATTCGATTATAAACTATCTATCTTCCATAATTTAAAACAGCACCATTTGAAGATGCACATTCTAATTTGAAATATAATGTAAGTCCACAGAACTGCTACAACAGTGTTCTTTGAGTCTATGATATTAAATCATCTAATAAGAATAAACCAAATTTTGACCATCAGTCATCACTGCCTTTGAATCAGATCAAAGGAAGTTCTGCTTTACAGTAACAAAATAATTCTTAGGTTTATCTTAGGATAAATCATTATATAGTACATATCTGAATTAGATAGTTACTAGTATTATTTCTATTTTTAAACAAGAATAGTAAGATAGTTAAATGAAGTTAAATAACTTTCCCAACCAACATTATGTAAATTGGAAATGATAGACCAGGATTAGAACAAATATAATCCTCTTAATCAATACTCTTTGGCAATCAAGTCTCTTAAAAAGCCTTTATAAGCCTGAGAACACAGACCTATATCTGCACTTTGGAAATGGCTGCCTGAGTCCATCCCATTTCTTCCTTTTCTCCCACATATTTTGGTTCCAAACTATACTGCAATTACACCAGGTGATTCCTCTCTTACCAGTCCCCTGCCTACAAATTTTAGGTGATTTAGGAAATTTAAGAACATAGAGCTGTTCTTGAATGTGTATTTCTCCCATTATTTCTGATTAAAAGAATAGAAAAATGGATAGAATCAGGGAAGCTGGTTTAAATGCCTGGTTTTTTCACCACATTTCTTTAAATAGAATAATCTATGTCCCTCCAATTCACTGCTTATAATCTGTGTGAAAATGGTTGTTAGCCTTATAGGTTATGTTAATGCCTCATAAGAAGAGTTACTCTTCTCTTGAAAGAAAATGTAAGAGTAAAACTTAATGATCTAGGTTAGATAATGATTTCTTAGATGCTTTACCAAAGCACAAATAAAAACAAAGAAGACTGGTAAGTTTAACTTCATCAAAGGTAAAAGCTTTGTGCTTTAAAGGATAGACACCACCAAGAAAATAATAATAGTAATAAAAATCCAGAGTAGGTAAGAAAATATTTAAACATCATATATTAGAAAAGGAACTTTTTTCTAAAACATATAAGGCAATCTCACAAATCAATAATGAGAACAACCAATTAAAACTGAGCAAAAGTTCTAAATAGACATTTCTCCAAAGAAACATGAATAGCCAACATTCACATGTAAGAATCCTCAATATTATTAGTCATTAGGAAAATGCAAATCAACACCATAGTGAGAAACCATTTTACAGCCACTAGGATGACAGTGATTAAAAAAGATTCATAATAAGGACTGTTGGTGAGGATGTGGAGAAATTGGAATCCTCACACATTGCAGGTGGTAATGTAAAGTGATACAATCACTTTAGGAAACAATTTGGCAGATGCACAAAATGTTAAACAGAGAATTACCACATAACACAACCATTCCTCTCCTAAGAATTTCTTTCCAAGATAAAGAAAAATATATGTCAACATTAGAAAGTGTCTACAAATGTTCATAATAGCTTTATTCATAATAGCCAAAAAGTAGAAACAACACAAATGTCCATTAACTGAGGATGACCAAATGTGGGATAATTATACTGTAATGGTTAATTTACATGGCAGTTTGGGTAGGTACTGGAGCCCAGTTATTTAGTCAAACACTGGTCTAGATGTGTCTGTGAAAGTTATTTTGTACATGTAATTAACATTTTTGATCAGTTGATTTTAAATAAAGCAGATGAGTGTCCATAATTATGGTAGGCCACATCCAATCACTTGAAGGTCTTAATAATAAAAACAGAGGTAGAATCCCATATATCTCTATATACTCCATATCCATATTTATATAGAGATAGACAGCCTATTGATTCTGTTTCTCTGTTCACTGAGTAATCCCAACTGATACACATACCATGGAGTATTATTTGAAAATATAAAGAATAAAGTACTGGTTGATGATTTTTTTTCCAAAATGCTTGGGACCAGAAGTGTTTTGAATTCCTTTTTTTAAAATTTTTGGAATATTTGCATATAAAGAATGACATATCTTGGGAATGTGTCACAAATCTAAACACAAAATTTCATAAACACCTTATACACAGCATCTGAAGGTAATTGTATACAATATGTTAAGTAATTTTGTCCATTCAAATTTTGAAACAAAGTTTGTATATATTGAACTATCAAAAAGTAAATATGTCACTATCTCCTGTTGGTGCTCAAAAAATTTCTGATTTTAGAGCACTTCAGATCTCTGATTTTTGAAGTAGAGATGCTTAACCTATAACTGATAAGTGATAGGTTATCACTTTGAACATGAATGCCCTTTGAAAACATTATGCTAAGAGAAAGTAGCTAGTCACTAAAAATCACATATTTTATAATACTTAAGATGATATTTAAAAGTGGGGAAGGCAAAATGACCTAAACTCCCAAACTGAAGTAAAATTTTCATACCTTACCAGAAGTGATAAAATGTTGGAAACAATAGACTGTGATGTCACATACATATATAATAATATCTACGGCAAATGCTATGAAAATTATGGAAAATACACTTGAAAACACTATAAATAAGTCAAAATGAGATCTAAAAAATGTTTAAGTAACAAACATGATGTCAGGAAAAAGGAAAAAGAGAAGAGAGTACCAGAAGAAATCAGCAGTAAACAAACAAAAAGTAGACGGGCGCGGTGGCTCATGCCTGTAATCCCAGCATTTTTGGAGGCCGAGGTGGGTGGATCACCCGAGGTTGGGAATTCGAGACCAGGCTGACCAACATGGAGAAACCCCATCTCTACTAAAAATACAAAATTAGCTGGGCGTGATGTCCCATGCCTGTAATTCCAGCTACTAGAGAGGCTGAGGCAGGAGAATCGCTTGAACCTGGGAGCCAAGATCACACCATTGCACTCTAGCCTGGGCAACAAGAGTGAAGCTCCATCTCAAAAATCAAATAAAATAACAAGTAACAAAAAACAAGTAAGATGGTAGAGTTAGGAGCTGACATATCAATAATTGCCTGATGTAAATGCTGAAAATATACCAATAGAAAAATAGATTGTCATAGTCTCTAAAAATCATGATGCAAGTATATGCTGTGTATATGAAACTCACTTCAGATTTAACATATGTAGTTTGAAAGTAAAAGAATGGAAGACAACATTACATGTAAGCGTTAATTGAATTAATTCATTAAATTAGTTTAGGTTAATTAATTTATTAATTAAATAAAAAGGAAAGGTAAGTAGAATATGATAAAATACACATTAAAGCAAAAAGAATTACTAGAGCCTAAGAGAGCTATTTCATTATGACAATAAAGAAATACATGAAAATCCTAAGTCCCTGTAAACTAAACAATAAAGTCATAAAACGTATGAAGCAAAAACTGGCAGAGATAAAAGAAAAAATAATCAAATACACAACTGTAGCTGTGGACATAAAAAGCTTCCTCTCAGCACCTGATAGAGACACTACACAAAAAAATGAGCAACAATATAGATCAGAATAACGTAATCAATCAAAAATATCTAATGGACATATATGGAACAATCTATCAAACAATAGTAGTATATACATATATTTCAAGAACTGAGGGAATATTTGCCAAGATAGACTATTTCATGGTCCATAAAAACTTCAACAGACATAAAATCATTGAGATCATAATGTGTGTTCTTTGATCATAAAAGAATCAAATTAGACATCAGTACCAGAAAGACAACAAATCTCTAAACATTTAACAATCAAACAAGACACATCCAAACAATCCATAGATCAATCAAAAGGCATGAATAAAAAATAAATACAAGTGAATAAAAATACAACATATCAAAATTTATGGGATGCAGCTAAAGCAGCATCAAAAGGGAAAAGTAATTAATGTTATAAATTCCACAATAAAATTAAGACACAAAGCAAATCAAAATATATGCTCCTACCTCAAAAGAACAGAAAAAGAAGAAAAATTTACTCAAAACAGGCAAAAGAATAAAATTATAATGAGCAGAAATCAATAAAATTGAAAATAGAAAAAAGTACCAAGATACATTAATGAAACAAAAAGCCAGTCTTTACAAATATCAGTAAAATGATAAACCTCTGGTAAAACTGACCAAAATAGAAGAAGGAGGCCTGGCACCATGGCTCATGCCTATAATCCCAGCACTTTGGGAGGCCAAGGCAGGTGGATCATGAGGTCAGGAGATCGAGACCATCCTGGCCAACATAGTGAAACCCCATCTACTAAAAATACAAAAATTACCCAGTGTGGTGGCACATCCCTGTAATTCCAGCTACTCGGGAGGTTGAGGCAGGAGAATCGCTCGAACCCAGGAGGCAGAGGTTGCAGTGAGCCAAGATCATGCCACTGCACTGTAGCCTGGGTGACAGAGCAAGACCCCATCTTGGGGGGGAAAAATCTTGTAGGCATCAAAGGCTCAGAGAACACTATGTAATTGCACTCGTTAATTTTAACTTAGAATTAATGGGCAAATATCTGAAAAGCCACAAAGAATCAAAATGCAACCAAAATGAAATAGACAATATGGATAGCCCTGTAAATATTAAATGAATTGAATTTAATCCGGGCATGATGTCATGCACCTGTAGTCCCAGGTACTCAGGAGTCTGAGGTGGCAGGATAACTTGAGCCCAGAAGTTAGAGGCTGCAGTGAGTGAAGACTGTGCCACTGCACTCCAACTTGGGACACAGAGCAAGACCCTATCTCCAAAAGAAAAGAGAAAAAAAAAAAACAAAAAAATTGTGATTCCAGAAAGAGAAATCTCTAGGCCCACATAATTTCACTGGAGAATTGTCACAAACACATAAAAAAGAATTAATGGTGGTTTTATGCAATATTTTCCCAGAACAGAAAAGTAAGGAAAATTTCATAACTCATTTGATGAAGCCAATGTAATTCTGATGCAAAGGTGGTACAAAAAACTAAACTACAGATTGAAAGTTCTCATAAGTCTATATTCAGAAAGTATCAGTAAATTAGCAATGCAAATCCAATAATGTATAAAAAAATTATGCATCATGACTAAGTGGAATTTATTGCAGATATGCATAGCAGTTTCAATGTCTACAAAATAAATATATTGTATGCACCATATCAACATGCTGAAGTAAAAAAGAAATCATGTGACAACTGAAGTAGAAGAAAGCATTAACAAAGTTCAGTACCTGTTAACTTATCATGTTAAGAATAGAGGAAATTGAGGAAATAGGAATACAGTAAAATTACATCAAACCTACAGCTAGCATCATACTTAATCATGGAAAATTGAATATTTTCCACATAATATCCAGAACAAAGTAAGAATGTCTGATCTCACCACTCTAATTCAACACACTATGGAAAGTCTAGCCACTGCAATAAGGCAAGAAAAAGAAATCAAGACAATGTGGCATTGTCTATGGAGACACATAGACACATGGAACAGAACACAAAAGCCAGATATAGACTAGCACAAATACATCAAATTGATTTTTGACAACGGTGCAAAAATATTCAATAGAGAGAAAAAAGTATTTTCGACAAATGATTTTGGAACAATCTGACATCCAAAGAAAAAAAGAAGAAAAAAAAAACTTTGATCTAAATCTCACACCATTTATTTAACCCAGCTCAAAACGGATTGCAGTCTTAAATGTAATTGTTAATACTATAAATACTGAAGAAAAGCTACGAATGGAAAACTTCTGGGATTCAGGTTTAGGTAAAGAATTCTTAGATTTGACACTAAAACCTCAACCCATGAAATTTAAAAAAAACTATATGTTAGATATTATCAAAATTAAAATATTTGGCTGTGCAAACTTTCATGTGAAGAGGAATAAAGACAAGGTATGAATGAGGAGAAAGTATTTGCAAACTAAGTATCCAACAGAGGGTACTTCTGTGGTATACATAAAAAAATTCCTAAAACTGACAATAAAAGACAATCCAATTAGAAAATGAGCAAAAGACATTAATAGACATTTCAACATAAAGGATTTACAGATGGTAAATGAACGTTTAAAAAATATTCAACATCATTAGCCATGATGAAAATGCAAATAAAAATCAAGAGATATTACTACATATCTATCAAAAAGGCTAAAATAAAAAGTAATAATAACAACAAAACTCTGGCAAGGATGTGGAGAAACTGGATCTTTCATATATTTTGGGTGGGGATATAAACTGGTACAGCCACTCTGGGAAAATTATGACAATTTATCTTAAAATTAAATATGCAATAATTATACTACTCAGCAGGCACACCTTTGGACATTTTTCCCAGAGTAATGAAATCTGTTCACAAAAACACTTTAATGCAAATGTTCATAAAAGCTTTATTTGTAATACACAAAACGTGAAATAACTCAGATGTCCTTCAACAGATGATGGGTAAACAAACTGTGGTATGTGTATGCATATATATACATAATATATGTATATATATGTGTGTGTGTGTATATATATATATTATAGTTTAGTGCCACTGCTTTAATTTCTGCTAAGGCACATGTAATTTTACTTACCATCAGTTCTTTTGCAATCAGTGTAAATGTCAACACAGTGAAAAGGCAAATATAAAATAATGTCTAGTCCTATTTTGAAAAGAATTTGACCTCACAACTACCTGAAAGGATCAAGACTACTCTAATGGGTCAAAGGATCACATTTTCAAAATGACTTTCTTAGTGATGTGCGATTTCATTTAATTAATTGGATAAGTATAAAGTAAATGTTTTTTTAAAAAAAATGAGGCTGGATGTGATGGCTCGTTCCTGTAATCCTAGCACTTTAGGAGGCTGATTTTGGAGGAGTGCTTGAGCCTAGGAGTTCGAGACCAGCCTGGGCAACATGGTGAAACTGTGTCTACAAAAAATACAAAAATTAGCTGTGGTGCACCTCTGTAGTTCCAACTACTTGGGAAGCTGAGGCGGAAGGATCACTTGGGCCCCAGAGGTTGAGGCTGCAGTGATCTATAAGCATGCCACTGCACTCCAGCCCCAGTGACAGAGTGAGACCCTGTCTCAAAAAAAAAAAAAAAAAAAAAAAGCAAATGATAGTTGACTTTTCCAATGTAAGATTGCTTTGCTTTTTAAACCACTAAAAATTGAGCTACAGTCATGTGCCATATAAGGACATTTCTTAAGTCAAGGACCAACCTTGTATGTTGGTGGTCCCATAAGATTACAATGGAGCATATATAGAAAGCTGATATGTGGCACTTGATATTGGCACTGCAGATCAAGTAGAGGATTTGATTTATATTAATTATGCTGAGTCATTTGAGATTTCACCTGAAGAAATCTATATAAATTTAAAATATATTCTATCTATCTATCTAGGTTTGTGTAAGTATACTCTATAGCATTCCCACAATATCAAAATCACTTAATTTTACATCTCTCAGAACATAGCCTCATAGTTAATTGACACATACTGCATAATACATTTCTGCCCCTAAAGTAAATAATAAGGACTAGTTTATTTTTTCACTATAAAATAAATAATTAATTTTCATTTTTCAGAGGGTTATGTGAATGTTGGGGCCAATATCTTAAGATTCCATTGTTTATGTGCTTTTTAATGCATTGAAATTAAATATTTTCACATCATTATATCAATTTTAACAAATTAGGGTTTTTTTCCATTATAAATAATATAATTAAGTATAAATTAAAATTTACTTACTGAGTTTTTTGAAACAATATTATAAAACTTCTCTAAATATCTTTAGCAATAATAGCTTAGTATAATTTGACTTTATGTTCAATGTTTCAACCTTTCAGAACTTAATGCGATAAACAAGAAACATAAAATTAAAAGTAATTTCAGTTATTTAGCTTAACTTTAATTTTATTTCACATTGGATGATGGACATTTATTAAGCACTTAAAAAATAATGTCTAAAGCCTTAACCATCCTACTCTCTATTATAGATAATCCATGCATAGATAAATCTAATGGATTAATATGCATTTAAGACAATTCTTTCTTTTTTATTTATTTATTTTTTAATTATACTTTAAGTTCTAGGGTACATGTGCACAACGTGCAGGTTTGTTACATATATGTGCCATGTTGGTGTGCTGCACCCATTAACTCGTCGTTTACATTAGGTATATCTCCTAATGCTATCACTCCCCCCTCCCCCCACCCCACGACAGGCCCCGGTGTGTGATGTTCCCCACCCTGCATCCAAGTGTTCTCATTAGACAATTCTAATAAACTAAATAATATGTTTGAAATTTTGATATGAGTAATTTGCTTGATTGGTGAGCTCACAAACTGATTACTTCAAGCAGGGGTACTTTCTCTTTAGATTTACAATGAAGCAAGCTCTTACTAGAAAGAGGGCTGTCATTTATTGGGAGCTTGAAGTAGATAAGGAACCAAAGAAAGCTTTCAGGTGAAGATGAAAGTCACAAAGTGTGTGAATAAAAAGAACAGGTTCATTTATCTTGTCTTTTTACACCTGGACAGAATGCTAAGAGCCATCTGTCAAAACTACATGCAGTGCAATAAAGGGCATTTTGTTTATCTATGAATAAATTAAATGGACTTGAATGGAGTTTTAATGGAAATATGTACAATTTAGATTTCCAAACAATCAAGCTTGGCATTTCCTTCAACAAGCTTTTGAAGGAACTCTTTAGAGGGCAATGCTCAAGGAGAATTCCTCTTTCCTCTTTAACTTTTTGTAATATGGGCATTCAACCAAATTTTTTTCTCTTTAATATTTGGCACATTCTAGATCAGTAGGAAATGAGAAAACCATTCCAACCATAAATCTTTGCCTTGGGATGGATAAATAAATGAAGTGAAAATATACTTTTATTTAGAATGATGAAAATAGGTTTTCAGAATTATTGATGGAAATAATATATATTTTATAAATGGACACACTGATTGCGTAAATAAATTATTCACTACAGAATAGTATACCAATTTTTGACTGTGTTTTTCTTTTTAAATAATAAGGCAACAAACTGTGGGGGAAAATATAATCATTTTTTCAAACATTTTACAGTTTCAATCTTAGATTGGCAATCTATGGAATTCATACATACACAATTGAAAACATTAAAATAACGTAGAAAACTTAGGAAGTGAAATACAATTTATAAATATTATGTTTGTCCTTGGAAATAGCAATATAATGTCTTAAAAATTACAATTTATAAAAATTGTGTTAGAAAGCTTGATGTTAAAATGTCTAGTTTCACTTACGTACCTTTGACAAACTTGACAAAACTGAAAATATTTCTCAGAAATAAGATATTTCTGAGAAATAGACTTTTAAAATGCATCAGTATCATAACTATATAGATTTGCAAACAAACAGGGAAGCATGATTCATGTACAGAAGTGGAAAGGTGAAGTGAATTCAAACTGTGTTTTAAGAGCTTAAATGATAGACTTACTAGACAAAGACTTTAAATTGCCTATTAAAAACATAGCCAAAGAACTAAAAGGAAACATGTCTGAAACATTAAAGAAAAGAAGTATGAGAATGAGATCTTACCAAATGAAGAGTATCAATAAAGAGATAGAAATAATAAAAGAAACCAACGGAAATTCTATGGATAAAAATATACAAAAACTTGAATAAAACTTTTTCTAAAGGAGTTCAACAGATGTGAATTGACAGAAGTGAAACTTAGTCAGCTTGAAGATAGTTCAATTGACAAAATCCAGCCTGAGGAACAGAAACAAAAAAGCACAAAGAAAAATAAACAGACCTCAGTGACCTATGAGACAGCATCAAGCTTATGAATATACAAATAGTAGTAAACTCATAGGAAGAGTAGAGAGATAAAAGGTAGAAAGAATCTTTGAAGACATAAATTGTTGAAAATTGTCCAGATTTAAAAAAAAAATTATTCTATGCATCCCAGAATTTCAACATAAACCAAGTTGGAGGATAATTCTTTTGGTGTTCTTGAACTTAACCAGTTCTCCCTTCTTTCATGTTTGTGGTTCCCAAGATTAACTGTAGAATATGCTAGGAATGGGATCTCTTTTCTTTTTTTTTAATTTCCAACTTTTATTATAAGTTAAGGGGTACATGTGAAGCATGTCCAGGTTTGTTACATAGGTAAATGTGTGCCATCGTGATTTACTGCACAGATCATCCCATCATCTAGGTATTAAGCCCAGCATTCATTAGTTATTCTTCCTGATGCTCTCCCTCCTCTCACTCCCCACCTTCTGACAGGCCTCAGTGTGTGTTGTTCCCCCATGTGTCTATGTGTTCTCATCATTCAGCTCCCACTTATAAGTGAGGACATGCATATTTGGTTTTCTGTTTCTGCATTAGTTTGCTGAGGATAAAAGCCTCTAGCTCCATCCATGTCCCTGCAAAGGACATGGTGTCATTCCTTTTTAAAGCTGTATAATATTCGATGGTGTATATGTATTACATTTTCTTTATTCAGTCTGTCATTCAGGTTGATTCCATGTCTTTGGTAGTGCTAATAGTGCTGCAATGAATATATACATACATGTATCTTTATAGTAGAACAATTTATATTCCTTTGCATATATACCCAGTAACGGAATTGCTAGGTCACATGGTATTTCTGCCTCTAGATTATTTCAGGAATCACCACATTGTCTTCCACAATGGTTGAACTAATTTACACTCCCACCAACAGTGTAAAAGCATTCCTGTTATTTTTTTCACATTTTAATAATCACCATTCTGACTGTTGAAAGATGGTATCTCATTGTTGTTTTGATTTGTATTTTTCTAATGATTAGTTATGGTGAGTTTTTTTCACACTTGTTTGGCCACATGTATGTCTTCTTTTGAGAAGTGTCCGTTCATGTCCTTTCCCCACTTTTTAATGGGGTTGTTTGGTTTTCTTCTTGTACATTTGTTTAAGCTCCTTGTAGATGCTGGATATTAGACCTTTGTCATCTGATCTTCAACAAACCTGACAAAAACAAGCAATGAGGAAAGGATTCCCTATTTAATAAGTGGTGCTGGGAGAACTGGCCAGCCATATACAGAAAATTGAAAATGGACCCCTTCCTTATGCCATGTACAAAAATCAAGTCAAGATGGAATTAAAGACTTAAATATAAAACCCAAAACTATAAAAACCCTAGAAGAAAATCGAGGCAATACCATTCAGGACATAGGCATGGACAAATGTTTTATAAGGATGACTCCAAGAGCAATTGCAACCAAAGCAAAACTTGACAAATGGGATCTAATTAAACTAAAGTGGTTGTGCACAGCAAAAGAAACTATCAACAGAGAAAACAGACAACCTACAGAATGGAAGAAAATTTTTGCAATCTATTCATCTGACAAAGGAATGGGATATCTTGAGATAGGGAGAAACTGCCTGAAACAGCGTAGGATCCTGTTCCTGTTCTCCTGAGAAAAGTGATAAAGAGACCTAAAAAGTAACACCCCAGGACAGCTTGGGACTTGTTTCTCTCTTCCCTGGAAGTGGGATGCCCTTCAAAGCACTTCCCAGTGAGTCACATGGCCCCTAAATTCTATAAGCCAGGGCAGACTACCTTTTAGGGTCCCTCAGCTCTGGTGCAAGTGGTTTGGTTAAGACTCAGTCTGCCCGAGGCAGCTTTCTTGAGCCTTGGAGGATCATCTCACGACAGAGCCTAGGTTTCCCTTGTCCCTTGCTACATCTCTGTAAACACTAAACCCTCTTTATATAACTTGTTGACTGTGAGTGTGTTCTGATTCACTGGACTCAGAAATTGGTAACACTGTTGCTAAGGATGCAGTGGACAGAAATATTTGGACTCTCATTTCTGATGGATGGCATGGTGATAATCTCTGTTATTCTCTATGGAGTGACAGATCTCCATTACAATTGGTTATGAGTGAACCTACTTCACACAAGTAGGATCAATTCAAGGAGATCCACATTTGGACATATCATAGTTAAACTATTGAAAGAGAAAGAGAAAATAATGAAACCAGTGAAAGAAAAATTTTTCATAGTGTACAAGGGACCCTCAATAAGATAAACAGATGACTTCCCACAGAAACCAAAGAGAGCTGGAATGGCTATACTAATATCAGACAAAATAAACTTTAATACAAAAATTCTAATTAGAGACAAAGAAGGTACTCTATAATGCTAAAAGATCCAATCTAATAGGAAAATACCAAAGTTAAAATTATATAGCTAACTGAATTCTCAAATTAAATGAAGTGAAAACTGAGTTACCTAAATAAATTTTAAACTCGATATCAAACATGAAATGTTTTAAGAAACAATTTGAAATTCATTCAAACATTTTTCAAAAAGTACATGTGAGTTTTAATATTTATTAACAGAATCATAACTTCCATTTACGAGTAAGAAGAAGAATTCTGAGAAACGATATAAGAAAAAATAAAAGATGAACTATATAGCCTACAAAACGGAAATAAAATTCTATGAGATGAAATTAAGACTAGTGAAGATAGAAAAGAATGATTGTGTTGAGATGAACTAACAGTGAAAAACTAGGACTAGTTAATTAGTGATGGCCAAGAAAACAGGACAAATGTGGAAAAGAAAAACATAAGAAACAGATGTTAACATTTGTGAGCACAGCAAAACATTGGGGCATTGTCTTTAGGAGCTTCATCTTTCTCATTCCATCTTGTACAAAAATGCCTTTCAAAATCAAAGGTAGACAATTTTCTAAGAAGCAGAAATAGCTAACATTCATTGGCCATTGTTATATGCCAGATTCTTTTCTAAATATTTCATATATATACATATCAATTGATTTAGGCCTCATGATAACACTATGAAAAGTCATACTTTATCTTTACTTTATAGATGTAGAAACTGTAGTTTATCAAGATTAACTGACTTGTGCAACATCATACAGCTGGCACTTCGAAAAACCAGGATGTGAATACGGTCAGCCTGGCTTCAGAGCTCCAGTGCTTATTTTACACTGCCTTCTAGAACATGCTGATAACTTTTATTAATCTACAATTAAGCCTGGGCAACTCTAAAGATTTGATCATTGAATTAAATTGTTTACTTCAGAAGTGTATTGTTTAATCTTACAAAATTTGAATGGGTGAAAATACAATTAAAATGGATTAATATTTTTTAATAATTATGAATATATTTTGGATCACGTTATTTTGATACATGGTCCCACTCATAACAGTTTGAAAAACACTAGTTTCATTATCATGCATATTACTATGTATTGCCCCCACTGTATTTTTCCTGACAAGTTTATATTGCTGGATTCATAAGTTCTTGTGTCTTCCACTGATCTTTGTAATACCAGAGTGATATTTGTAAGGTGGCTAGGAACTCAACCTATAATTATTATTGGATATTTTTACTGAAATTGAACAATAGGAAGATACTCTTTACAAAATTGCTACATCTGCCTGTGCAACCCTGCATTTCATTTTCAAGGAATGTGGCTAACCTTCGTTTTTAGTCCTTTTGAAGAATCAACGGCTTTAAAATGAAGCCATAAATTTCTTACTAGGCAAAATCAATATTTAATTCTAAACATAAAGCTATGGAGCGAAAAAAAATCTTAACTCTTGGATGTAGCAGTGAAAGACGAAAAACTAATTACCAAACAGTATGAGGGAAGATAATTAAATATAAATATTAAATTGGATGAACATATCACCATCTCATTAGAAATATTTTTCTTGAGCATATTGTTGTCTTATAAGAAGGACCAAGAACTCTGCTAGTAAGTTTGTGTGGAGAGTCAGGTTTAAATAAAAATCATTCCTCTACTGAAAGTATTCCCATTCCGAGATAATTGTTTGTTTATTTTTGCCACTGGAATATTTTTGTGAGTCCAGAGACATGCCAGATCAACTATTAGAATTCTGATAAAGACATCAATGAATTCTCATTTTATTTCAAATTCTATACTCAGAAGGATTAATTATTTCTATTTTCAGTGCTGCCTGTATTATCAATGTGAAGGTATTTCAACTGGAAAAGAAGCAATATGGTTTACACTCTATTTTTACCCTGTTGACATTAGATTTCTGCCATGGGAATAATTATATTTTAGTCATATGGCTATAAAATTAGAATGAATTAGAAGTTTTAAAGTTAGGATTAGAAAGCCACTATTAAATACCTTTTGAGAAATAATCAACCAATATATTGTGAACATCCTAAATTTTATATGGGAAAAGTTTGAATGCTTGTCTAACTGCTCACCTAATTGAGAGCAATGGTATAATCTCCCAGTGTTGCTAAACAAAAATGCTTCATCTTATTCAACAGAACTTGGGATATACGCTCATTAAATAGAATAACTCTAATTAATAAATATTTTCTGAAACGGTATAGATTGGTCTAGAATAGAATGCTTTTGTGCTGAGTTGAGCCATCAAGTCCTGTATGTTAAACCTCCCTATGATGTAAAATAGACCCTCACTTTCCATAGACTTTCTTAAAGGGCCATCTAATGCGATTCTGAAAGATACACACAGATAGACATTCAGAGAAGAGGAAAATGAAAGGGAAAAATACAGATTTAGAAGCCTGGAGAGAAAATTAGAACTTGGACATATTATCTATAAAATAGGCCTTAACAAATGTTTCAAAATAAAGATATTGACAATGAAAAACTGGTAAAGGAAACATAAAATACACAATTTTATTGAACACAATATAATTGAAGTTATAGGTTATAACTTTAATTAGTTAAGACATATTTTTGGTTTTTTGTGGCATATAAAATACAAAATCTATAATCAGTCTTTAGTCATACCATAGAATAATTGATCTAATCCTAAAAAATTTGGATTTCATCAGTTGTTTTGATTTTCTGTTGCTGTTTCTGCATATACTTATTATTTTTAAAGTCCTGTAAGTGGTTACAATGTGTCATCTTAAACTAGCATCTTTGAACATCATATATTGTCATATTGCAACAAGTGCAATGAATTCACAACTAAGTCTCACTGAGGGCTACAAAATTGTTACATGCTCTTTGACTTCCAAAAAAGACAAAATCCAAAACTCAGTGAAATAAAACAAAGAGAATGCACATTATTGCTTCTGGATTTTAACCATAGGTAGAGTTCAGACTACTGGTCAGCTACCCCCACCTTCCAAAGAAAAGAAAAAAAGAAAAGAAACAAAAGGAAGGAACACTGTCACATTTTATTAAGTACATGGTAGGTGCTTAATTAGTAACTTTATAAATGAAACAAATCAAAGAATAATAGTGATACTATGATATTTCCTCTTTGTGAGAATGAGAAACATATCTGTAAACGCTGAAATGTTCACACAATGTTCAGTATTATTTGAGATAACTGAACTGTGTTGTATTTCTCCAATAGTATCTCTTCTCTTTAAACACAATTTTTCATATTATAATAGCAAACAGAATGAGATATTGCAGAAAATAAGAGACTTTCTCTTTTCAACAAGTATCTTCAAAGCTAAACGCTACAGTTAAGTAAACAAAATAAAATGAAAAACAAAAATAAAAGTAAAACATGAAGCTATGATGCTTAAATAAGTGCATGCCATCTGTACTTAACCTTAAGATAAGTTCTCCCTTGTGGTTAGTATTTTTAAAAATACTTTCAGTCCTATTCCTACCAAAATACACTAAGATCATTTACATCACATGGAAACATCTGGAGGGCCAGGAATTCAGGAATTCCCAAAAGGGCAACTGCAGAGCTGCAATGCAGAGTTCCCTCTGTTAGACACAGAGTGTTCGGGAGAAGTGTATGTTTAGAATTGGTATGGGACGATGTGCGAAGTAAATGAGCTTTGTATCCATAAAAAAACTCAAATTAAAATATTATTGTTTTTGCTGTAACAAGTCCCCCGTTTAGAATACTAAGACAAGAAATCAGAATGATAGTCTTATGTATTTACTCAGCAGTGCAGAATCTCCAGTGCTTTTCTTTCCTTTGTGTGGATATGGTTTTCTATTTGGCTTAATTTCTCTTCAGCCTTGAAAATGATCTTTAGCATTTCCTGTAGTGCAGATCAGCTGGTGAATTCTCTCAGAATGTATCTAAACATTTTTATTTTACCCCAGCTAAAGACCCATGTGCATTCCCATGCCAGCTTCTGTGCCCCCATTATGTGTAACCACTAGAACAGCCCAGAGCTCTGACCTCTGACTTGTTAACTTGGGCAAGATCGCTGATCCATTTAGTCTCCACGATCTCCTGTTACAATATAAAGTGTCCCTTGGCAAAATACTAGTATGATTCTGGGTTTCTGTTTGTGAGTTTTCCTTTTCTCAAGGATTACTACTCTTTGCGGCCTCTTGTTCAGTGCCTTATACAGGTTTTTAGGCATTTTTGGTAGGAGGGAAAGTCTGCTGGTTAGTCTGCCATATTTAGAACTAAAAGTCAATTATTGGCTTTCTAATGAAAATCACAGAAGTACAAATAAGTTCTCACTGATGGAATTAGAGTATATGCATATTTAGATTTGCCAGAATATTTAAGAGAATTTCCCTACCCTTTGCAACATCCCATCACAATACCATAATTATATGAACAGGGAGTAAATATCTAGCAATCCCTGTAACCTGTTCCCTTAAAGAAAGTAATCTAATCTCAATCCCTAAATAGCCCAGTGTCTCTGCTGGTAATTGGAAACTTGGCTAGAGTCTTTCTGCTTCTAATATATTTAAGGTCTTCTCAGAACACTATAAAGAACCAGGATCTAGGACTCCACCAACCTTATATGTGCAAATATTGTAGAATTTTATCTAAAACTTCTTATTATTTCATTACAACATGTTAAGACAGGACATGGAAGGAAAGCTGTCCCTTCACTTCCACTTAAAAGAGGCTTTGCAAGACCTATGAAAATGAGCTAATTCCAATAATCTGAGAATTGTGCATGTCCACACAATTTTAGTTATTTTACTACACATATCTAGTGGCAGAAAAAGGCAAGGTGTTTCACAGAGAAAGCCTACAGTTTGTCATCCTCATTGGCAAAGAGAACTAGAAAGTTCTCTTTGGAAGTGTGAATTCAAAAGATCACCTAGAAAATTATTCTAGATTTTGAGAAGTAGGCATATCAGGTGAGAATATAAGAATTCAGAGTATGTGTGGTGCTGAGAAAAAGAAATGTATTTTAATCTTTAAAAAAACAGACTATAGAAAAATTTTCATGATCTTACCAATAGCCTGTTATTTCCACTTATGAGAAAAACTGCTTCCACTGCAGCATGTGAATTATAAAATATACTGAAGGAAACGTTTCCTGACATTTTGAGATTGAATGAAAATGAGTTAGCCGAACTTATCATAGAATTTCTTTCTTTGAAATGTGCTAACAAAACACAAACGAAAGGATTTACCTCTTAGTAGAGATGGTCTATCTGAAGCCAAGGGGATGACCTAAGGTACCAAATTTATTGTAATAGAAAAGAAAGAGGCAATTATATCTAAGCAGAAATGTAAGAGGTTTACAGTAGGAAATATAGTTTCCTAAATTTGAAATATACCAGGCCTAATTACAATTGCTACTCTCAAGACCTTTATTTCAAGCCTCATCTGAAAAAATGTACTGCTATGGGTGTTTTCATATAGGCTGAGATATAGTTATACATATTTAGGTCCTATTAATTTTTCAGATATCAGATAATGGGGTTACAGAATATAGAAAATAATTTTAAAGATGGATATTGCTATAGGTTAGATTTCACCTGATGGTGAACCTGGGAAAAGCCAGATGCACTCAGACAACCTTTTCCTTTTCTGATTAACTTTGCAGGTCACTTTTTCATAAATCAACTACTTTACTTTCTAGCCATTAAGGACTGGAAATTCTCTTTCACTGCAAAATGTCTTTATTATCATACCCCATAATAGGAGACCTGTTTCACTTTATCTTTTGGATTTCCAAAGATTGGGGCTTCAGTGCCCCCTCCACCCTCTGCATCCCCTAGGGGTGAGGTTTATAAAGGAATTTAAAATGTGTAGTTTTAGCAACTTCTCTCTTACTTATATGATTGTAAAACATAACAGAAAAGTTGAGCAATAATTCTTTGTCTCTTTATATCCTTTCTCTTCTTAAGAAAAACTAAGTTCTGGACTAATGTGCTTGTCCTGAAAGGCGTGGACCGATTAGCTTAGGCCAATGCCATTCTAAGGAGTAGCAAAAATGCTTTCTCTTTTTTCCTGTTTGATAGTATTTATTTTCCATTTGTTTTAATTTTCTTTTTAAGTTCATAGTACTTGTTTAAAAAATATATCTGTATGTTTATTATGCTTTCATTCAATAAGTTAGGGATTTCATGTAAGTAAAGTAATTGCTACTTAGAATTTACAGTTCTAGGTCATTTTAGCAGACCTAACTTACGTGAAAACTTGTTTGAAAGGTTTAACCCTGTTCTCTAGACTTCTACATTGAGACTTGAAATTCCTAGCTAAAAATGAAATATGACTTTGCTTGTCATTATCTTGTGTACATGTTTCTTTCAAGAGCCTTATGTAGATGGTTATTTGTCATTTATTTGAGGTTACATTTATAATGTATGTAGAAAGGGCACCAAGTCTAATAAGAAAAGGAACCTGCTAAGGAGAGAGGGAAACATGTTTTAGTCATTTTCGTTTCAAAACTTAGTCTACTTTGAGAATATACACAGTTATTTCAGGTAATGCTCAATCTTCGGAAGATAATTGTTCAACCTCTTTCATATTTTATTCTATCCCCATCCAGGGAGAGGTGGGATCATCTGACCTCATAATGGCAAAATAACTGAGTCCTCACTTCCTTGGAGTGTTCTCTGAATACTCTGGTCAGATGGCAAAGTGGTTGGTTTGATAGATTTTTAGTGTCACTAGTGTGGTACTGCCCCTGGACATCCTGATGTTGCTTGGTACTGGCATTTGTGATCAGAGTTCTCTTTTTTAGATAAATGAGGTTTGGATATGGCTCCCTGCTGCCTTCGTTTTCTTGGCTGAGCCTCTGCCTTAGGCTCTACATAGCTCCTCACTTACGTACTGTATAGGCAGTGTTTTCTCAAGGCCATTTCACCTCTGCCTCAACAGATATCATGGTAAAGCTACCAGCTACCAGCTCCCATCTCAATATCAGTGCTGAAAAGGAAAGTATCTGGAGTGCAACCTCAATCTTTCCAGCCTAACTTCTTAATTATACTGCCAAGAGTTCATGCAGGTTTCTCTCTCCTTAAACTTCCAACTGCAACCTCAGAGAGGAAGCAATTATGAGGCAACAGTGCCAGCAATGCTGATTGTTTACCTCAAATAAATAAGAATTATGATAAGGAATGGTATGAATGCATACCTGGGACCAAGTTTCAATTTTTTTCTTTTTCCCAGCAGGCAGGGGCTCTTACTAAAGATAAGTAAATTATACGAATAAATTATATTCCTTCTCTCCATCTGAGTCACTGAGATAGTAAAGATGTGACTTCCAACAAACTTGTAATTGCTGTTTACTTCTCCAATACTTAAAATTACCCTGCTTATATAAACATACATGATAGCTTGTTTTCGGTCTAATTATCAGACTCAAAAAGGAATTGTGAACATTAGCTTTTAGCATAGAAATAAACACAGAGAGATACCCAACATTTCTATTGGTTAATTCTATTACCACAATTAACAAAACATGATACCAACTTAGAGCTGCTACAGAAACACAGAAAGATTCTGATAGCACCACAGTAAATTTTATGTTAAATAACATTTAACATGGAAAATTATCCTTCCCTTGGGGTTAACCAGCTGTTTACTCTCACCAATATCAGATTTAAAAAATTCAATGTATTTATTTTCTATAATTCAGTTTGTAGATCTATGCCATTATCATTAGAGATTGCTCATAGTTCCCTTCAGAGTGCTCATAGAAACCCTCTACAAGGTAAAGTTTTTAACTTAGTAAAATATGTATTGAAACAAATAGGTTCCAATTATAAATATTTTAATAACATATACAAATTAACTTGTTTAAAAATTTGATTTCTCTTAGAGAAACAATCCTGAGAATAACTTCACACAGAATAATGTATGATCAGGTTAGTCTTATCCTCTAACAGATGACCATAAATTAACAGAATGCAGAAACTTGTCTCAATATGGTGTCTCTATGGAGATGTTTGAAATATCAAGCACCCAATTGCTCAATAAATGCTAATTGGCAAAGATAATAATGATATCTTAACTCATTTCCCAAAAGGCTTTCTTACTCTCTGTTGATTTCTCCATCCATCTGCTTTAGAATATTAAAAGGAGAAAAAGAATTCAGTGCTCATAAGAAGTACACAATTTTCTACAATTTTTGTAGTTTGAGACATTTCTCATTACACATTTTTATTATACACATACCCACACACCTTACTACAGTTAATTAGTTTATAATGATTAACTTTGAAAGCCTCTCCCTTCTTTGAATTAAAACAGATATTTCAGAGATTACTTGGATAAAAGAAATGAGGAAGAGGCCTGATCTATGTTTATTGTTACTCTCTTTTTGTGACTACTCCTTCCATATTTGTGTGGATCTATCACCAGGTTGTTTATTCTGTTCCAGTGATCTACATGTGAAACCCTCTGCCATTTACACAGCCTTACATATTGAAGGTATACAATAATTCTTGAAACTGGTAAATTAATTTTTCCTCCTTTATTCATTTTCTCCCCAATGCTAGGGTTTTTGCCCTGCCATATAAATTGTAGAATAATTTTGTCTAGATTTACAAAAAAAAAAAAAAATCGTGCTGAGGGTGTTATAGGAATTGATTAAATCTGTATATAAATGTGATGAGAATTGACATCTTTACTATGTAGAGTCTTCCAAGCGATAATCACAATATACTCTCCATTTACCTATATTTTTAAAAAATTATTTCAACAGCATTTTGTAGTGACAAGCAAGCAAATCCTTTACATGATTTAATAGATTCACACTTATATATTCTAGTTTTTGAGCCAGAATATATGGCATTGTATTTTTAATTTTGGAGGTCACATTTTCATTGCCAGTACATGGAAATACAGTGTACTTTTGTATGTTTGTGCTGTGTCCTTTAAACTTGTTGTAGTCACCTATTATTTCTATGAGTTTTGTTTAATTTTGTTTTTGTTTAGATTCCTTAGGGTTTTCTATATAAACAATCATGTCATCTATAAGTAGGGACATTTTTATTTCTTCTTTCCAATTTGCATGCATTTTATTCCCTTGACTTTTGTTATTATGGTGGCTAGAAAGTCAGTCACTATGACTTATAAAAGTTGTGAAAACAGATAAGCTTGACTTATTCCTGAACTTAGAGGGCAAATGTTTAACCTTTTGTCATAGACAACAATGATAGCTGTAGGTTTTGAAGGTGCTCTTTTTCAAGTTGAGGAAGATCCTTTCTAAGTCTAGTGTTAGAATTAATTGATGTTTGTTGTATAAAATGAACATCCTGAGAATAATTTCTTACTAAAGATAAGTAAATTATACGAATAAATAATATTTCTTCTCTCCATCTGAATCACAGCGATAGTAAAGATGTGATTTCCAACAAACTTGTAATTGCTGTTCACTTCTCTAAAACTTCAAAATTGCCCTACTTGTATATACATACACGATTGCTTGTTTTTGGTCTAAGTATCAGACTCAAAAAGGAATTGTGAACATTAGCTTTTAGCATAGAAATGAACACAGAGATACCCAATATTTTCTGCATTAATTAATATATTATTTTTCCTCTTTAGCTTGTTAATCCCATTGATTTTCAAATACTGAAATAGGCTTATATACTTGGAATAAACCTCATTATGTCACAGCGTATTATTCTTTTTTAATATGACTAAATTCTATTTGTTAATATTGCATTGATAATTTTTGCATCTGCATTCATGAGAGACATTGGTCTACAGTTTTTATTTTGCATTATGCTATCTAGTGTTGATATTAGGGTAATACTAGCTTCTTCAAATGAAATAAAAACCATTTCCTACTCTTCTATTTTCTGGATTTTATTATGTAGAATTGGTGTTAATTCTTCTTTAAACAGTTAGTGGTATTCTGCAATGAAACTATCTGGGCCTAGAGATATTTTCTATTTTGAGGGTTTTAAAGTTATAAATTCAATTTCCTTACCAGAAAATTATGTATTATTTCATATTGTGTGAGCTGTGGTGGTTGTTTATGTTTCTTTTGAGGAAGTGTCTTCATTATCTAAATTGTCAAATTTATGGGTGCGGAGTATTCCCTGACTATGTCTTTGATGTCTTCAGAGTCTATAGTAATACTACTTGTTTTATTCTAGAATTGATAACTTACGTTTTAGTGTGTGTGTGTCTGTGTATGTGTGTGTGTTTTCTCATCAAACTAAAGGTTTGTCTATTTCCTTGATATTTTCAAAGAATGAGCTCTGTGTGCCATTGATTCTATTATTTTTAATTTGAATTTTATTTATTTATGTTCTTATTTTTATCATTTCATTCCTTCTACTTGTTTGGTTTTACTTGGTTCTTCTTTTTTATTTCCTTGAAATAGCAGCTTAGATAATGGAGGTAGGACCCTCTTCCCAAATATGCAGTTCTCTCAGCACTCCCATAGCTCTGATTCACAAATTATAATATACTTATTATAATTTCATTTTGTTCAATATATCTTTAAAATTTTCCTTGACACATCTTCCTTGACTTATGAGTTATTTAGAAATGTGTTATTTAGTTCTAAGAGTTTGGATACTTTACCATTATGTTTCTTTTATTTATTTACAGTTTGATCCCACTGTGGGCAAAAAAAACACTCTATATTAGTTTAATTCTTTAGAATTTATTAAGATTTATTTTAATGCCCACAATATAGACTATCTTGGTACATATTTTGTGAAGAGTAGAGTAGAATGTGAGTTCTTCTCTGGTTGGGTGAACTGTTCTTTTAAATTGATTAGCTCCTCTCGGTTGATGCTATTGTCAAGTTCTTGGAAATTTTGTGTCTAGTTTTTATATTAATTGTTAAAAGAGGGCTATTGAATTCTCCAACTAAATTGTGACTTGTCTCTGTCTCCTTTCAGTTTTATCAGTTTTTGTTTCACGCATTTTGCAGCTCTGTGGTTTGGAGTATGTACATTTAGAATGGGTATGTTTTCTTAATGGGTAGTCATTGTCATTATATAATACCCTCTCTGTCTCAGGTAATGTTCTTTACTCTGAGGTTTCTTTTATCTCATATTAATATAGCCTCTTCTGCTTCCCTCTGATTAATATTTGCATGATATATATTTTTCTCTCCTTTTAGTTTTATACCTTAATCATTATATTTGAAGTGAGTTTCTTATAGATAGCATATAGTTTTGTTTCATTCTTTTTATCTATTCTACCAAACTATTTTTGTTTGTATATTTAGACTATTTACATGTGATGGAATATTGATATCTTAAGATGTAAGTGTACCATTTTATTTGTTTTCTGTTTATGTATTTGTTGTTGTTTTTGTTTCTGTTTGTTTTTTCTCCTTTCCTGTGACTTTGATTAACTTTATTTTATAATTTTAGTTTGATATTTCTACTGTTTTTCACTCTATCTCTTTGTATAGCTTTTTTTATTGGTTCTTTACATATTAGATTAATATACCTATTATAGCCTACGGATATCATAATTTTACCATTCAAAGTGAAATATAGAGACCTTACCTTTTTTGGTGTCATTTTACCCTCCTTTATTTATAATATATCTTAAATATTTCCTCTACATACTTTCAGATCATCTCACAGTTTTAAAACATTCACTTTAAGTGTCAAGCATAGTTTAAGAAAACTCAGGAGAAGAAGTCCATTGTATTTTTCTTTATTTTTAGTGAGCCTGATCTTTCTTCCTTATGTACTAAAGTTTCAAGATTCATTCTTTTGCTATTACCTTATTGTTTAGAAAACTTCCTTTATCATTTTTTAGGGCAATACATTCTCTTAGTTTTCTTTCTCTAAGGATGTTTTTATTTCTCCTTTATTTTTGAATAACATTTTTGCTAGATATAAGATTGTTGTTAACAGTTCTTTTCTTTTAGCACTTGGAAAATACTGTGACACCTTTTTTGGCCTCCATGGTTTCTGATGAAAAATTTGCTGTTACTCACCTTGTTTTATCCTATAAGTAAGGTATTTGTTTCTTACTGGTGCTCTTATGATATTTTTGGACTTTATTTTTCAGAACTTGTAACTGGAATTTGCCTTGGTGTGGTTTTTCGCCTTAGACTTATTTGACCGTTTGACTCAGTGAGTCAAATTTTGGAAGTTGTTAGCATCATTTCTTCAAGTACATTTTCAGTCCCACTCTCTTTCTCCTCTTCTAAAGAGGGCTATTATGTCTTTAATTTTAGATATTTTGTTATAGTTTCACAGGTTTATGAGACTCTGCTCTCTGTTTTCTCTCTGTTCAGATAGGCCATTTCTATGGCTATCTTCAAGTTCACTGATTTGTTTCTCTGTCCTTTTCATTCTCCTGTTGAGCCCATCAGCTGAGCATTTTAAATTTGGTTATCATGTTTTTCCATTTTAAATTTTTCCTTTGGTTCTTCTTTACATATTCTACTTATTTGCTGGGGTTTCCTATATTTCAATTTGTTTAGCACATGTTTGTAATTACTCATTAAAATATTATTAAGATATCTCCTTAAAAATATTTGTCAGGTAATTTTTGTCATCTCATTGTTGGCATCTGTTAGTTGTCTTTATTCATTTACCTTGAGATCTTCTTTGCGGTTGATATGATGAATAATTTTTTTATTATACTTTATTGCTAGGGTACATATGCACAACATGCAGGTTTGTTACATATGTATACATGCACCACATTGGTGTGCTGCACCCATTAACTCGTCATTTACATTAGGTATATCTCCTAATGCTATCTGTCCTCCTTCCCCTCACCCCATGACAGGCCCTGGTGTGTGATATTCCCTTTCCTGTGTCCAAGTGTTCTCATTGTTCAATTCCCACCTATGAATGAGAACATGCGGTGTTTGGTTTTTTGTCCTTGTGATAGTTTCCTGAGAATGATGGTTTCAGATTCATCCATGTCCCTACAAAGGACATGAACTCATCATTTTTTATGGCTGCATAGTATTCCATGGTGTATATGTGCCACATTTTCTTAATCCAGTCTATTATTGATGGACATTTGCGTTGGTTCCAAGTCTTTGCTATTGTGAATAGTGCCACAATAAACATACGTGTGCATGTGTCTTTATAGCAGCATTATATATAACCCTTTGGGTATCTACCCACTAATGGGATGGCTGGGTCAAATGGTATTTCTAGTTCTAGATCCTTGAGAAATCGTCACAATGTCTTCCACAATGGTTGAACTAGTTTACAGTCCCACCAACAGTGTAAAAGTGTTCCTACTTTTCCACATCCTCTCCAGCACCTATTGTTTCCCGACTTTTTAAAGATCACCATTCTAACTGGTGTGAGATGGTATCTCATTGGGGTTTGGATTTGCATTTCTCTGATGGCCAGTGATGATGAACATTTTTTCATGTGTCTGTTGGCTGCATAAATGTCTTCTTTTGAGAAGTGTCTGTTCATATCCTTCACCCACTTTTTGATGGGGTTGTTTGTTTTTTTCTTGTAAATTTGTTGGAGTTCTTTGTAGATTCTGGATATTAGCCCTTGGTCATATGAGTATATTGCAAAAATTTTCTCCCATTCTCTAGGTTGCCTGTTCACTCTGATGGTACTTTCCTTTGCTGTGCAGAAGCTCTTCAGTTTAATTAGATCCCATTTGTCAATTTTGGCCTTTGTTGCCATTGCTTTTGGTGTTTTAGACATGAAGTCCTTGCCCATGCCTATGTCCTGAATGGTATTGCCTAGGTTTTCTTCTAGGGTTTTTATGGTTTTAGGTCTAACATTTAAGTCTGTAATCCACCTTGAATTAATTTTTGTATAAGGTGTAAGGAAGGGATCCAGTTTCAGCTTTCTACATATGGCTAGCCAGTTTTCCCAGCACCATTTATTAAATAGGGAATCCTTTCCCCATTTCTTGTTTTTGTCAGCTTTGTCAAAGATCAGATGGTTGCAGATGTGTGGTATTATTTCTGAGGGCTCTGTTCTGTTCCATTGGTCTATATTCCTGTTTTGGTACCCGTGCCGTGCTGTTTTGGTTACTACAGCCTTGTAGTATAGTTTGAAGTCAGGTAGCATGATGCCTCCAGCTTTTTTCTTTTGCTTAAGAATGTCTTGGCAATGCAGGCCCTTTTATGGTTCCATATGAACTTTAAAGTAGTTTTTCCCAATTCTGTGAAGAAAGTCATTGGTAGCTTGATGGGGATGGCATTGAATCTATAAATTACCTTGGGCAGTATGGCCAATTTCATGATATTGATTCTTCCTCTCCATGAGCATGGAATGTTCTTCCATTTGTTTGTGTCATCTTTTATTTCATTGAGCAGTGGTTTGTAGTTTTCCTTGAAGAGGTCCTTCACATCCCTTGTAAGTTGGATTCTTAGGTATTTTATTCTCTTTGAAGCAATTGTGAATGGGAGTTCACTCATGATTTGGCTCTCTGTTTGTCTGTTATTGGTGTATAAGAATGCTTGTGATTTTTGCACATTGATTTTTATCCTGAGACTTTGTTGAAGTTGTTTATCAGCTTAAGGAGATTTTGGGCTGAGATGATGGGGTTTTCTAAATACACAATCGTGTCATCTGCAAACACAGACAATTAGACTTCCTCTTTTCCTAACTGAGTACACTTTATTTCTCTCTCCTTCTTGATTGCCCTGGCCAGAACTTCTAACACTATGTTGAATAGCAGTGGTGAGAGAGGGCATCCCTGTCTTTGCCAGTTTTCAAAGGGAATGCTTCCAGTTTTTGCCCATTCAGTATGATATTGGCTGTAGGTTTGTCATAGATAGCTCTTATTATTTTCAGATACATCCCATCAATACCTAATTTATTGAGAGTTTTTAGCATGAAGAGTTGTTGAATTTTGGCAAAGGCCTTTTCTGCACGTATTGAGATAATCATGTGGTTTTTGTCTTTGGTTCTGTTTATATGCTGGATTATTTTTATTGATTTTTGTATGTTGAAACAGCCTTGCATCCCAGTGATGAAGCCCACTTGATCATGGTGGATAAACTTTTCGATGTGCTGCTGGATTCAGTTTGCCAGTATTTTATTCAGGATTTTTGCATTGATGTTCTTCAGGGATATTGGTCTAAAATTCTCTTTTTTTGTTGTGTCTCTGCCAGGCTTTGGTATCAGGATGATGCTGGCCTCATAAAATGAGTTAGGGAGGATTCCCTCTTTTTCTGTTGATTGGAATAGTTTCAGAAGGAATGGTACCAGCTCCTCCTTGTACCTCTGGTAGAATTCGGCTGTGAATCCATCTGGTCCTGGACTTTTTTTGGTTGGTAGGCTATTAATTATTGCCTCAATTTCAGAGCCTGTTAATGGTCTATACAGGGATTCAACTTCTTCCTGGATTAGTCTTGGGAGGGTGTATGTGTCCAGGAATTTATCCATTTCTTCTAGATTTTCTAGTTTATTTGTTTAGAGGTTTTTTTAGTATTCTCTGATGGTAGTTTGTATTTCTGTGGGATTGGTCGTTATATCCCCTTTATCATTTTTTATTGATTCTATTTGATTCTTCTCTCTTTTCTTCTTTATTAGTCTTGCTAGCGGTCTATCAATTTTGTTGAGCTTTTCAAAAAACCAGCTCCTGGATTCCTTGATTTTTTGAAGGGTTTTTTGTGTCTCTATCTTCTTCAGTTC
This sequence comes from Pongo abelii, assembly GCF_028885655.2. NCBI lineage: Eukaryota > Metazoa > Chordata > Mammalia > Primates > Hominidae > Pongo > Pongo abelii. The sequence goes on along the minus strand of NC_071990.2, from coordinate 121,756,173 downwards.
TGCTCTGATTTTAGTTATTTCTTGTCTTCTGCTAGCTTTTGAATGTGTTTGCTCTTCTTTCTCTAGTTCTTTTAATTGTGATGTTAGGGTGTCAGTTTTAGATCTTTCCTGCTTTCTCTTGTGGGCATTTAGTGCTATAAATTTCCCTCTACACACTGCTTTAAATGTGTCCCAGAGATTCTGGTATGTTGTGTCTTTGTTCTTGTTGCTTTCAAAGAACATCTTTATTTCTGCCTTCATTTCGTTATGCACCCAGTAGTCATTCAGGAGCAGGTTGTTCAGTTTACATGTAGTTGAGTGGTTTTGAGTGAGTTTCTTAATCCTGAGTTCTAGTTTGATTGCACTGTGGTCTGAGAGACAGTTTGTTGTAATTTCTGTTCTTTTACATTTGCTGAGGAGTGCTTGACTTCCAACCATGTGGTCAATTTTGAAATAACTGTGATGTGGTGCTGATAAGAATGTATATTCTGTTGATTTGGGGTGGAGAGTTCTGTAGATGTCTATTAGGTCCACTTGGTGCAGAGCTGAGTTCAATTCCTAGATATCCTTGTTAACTTTCTGTCTCGTTGATCTGTCTAACGTTGACAGTGGGGTGTTAAGATCTCCCATTATTATTGTGTGGGAGTCTAAGTCTCTTTGTAGGTCTCTAACGACTTGCTTTATGAATCTGGGTGCTCCTGTATTGGGTGCATATATGTTTAAGATAGTTAGCTCTTCTTGTTGAATTGATCCCTTTACCATTATGTAATGGCCTTCTTTGTCTCTTTTGATCTTTGTTGGTTTAAAGTCTGTTTTATCAGAGACTAGGATTGCAACCCCTGCCTTTTTTGTTGTCCATTTGCTTGGTAGATCTTCCTCCATCCCTTTATTTTGAGCCTATGTGTGTCTCTGCACGTGAGATGGGTCTCCTGAATACAGCACACTGATGAGTCTTGACTCTTTATCCAATTTGCCAGTCTATGTCTTTTAATTGGAGCATTTAGCCCATTTACATTTAAGGTTAATATAGTTGTGTGTGAATTTGTTCTTGTCATTATGGTGTTAGCTGGTTATTTTGCTCTTTAGTTGATGCAGTTTCTTCCTAGTCTCGATGGTCTTTACAATTTGGCATGTTTTTGCAGTGGCTGGTACCAATTGTTCCTTTCCATGTTTAGTGCTTCCTTCAGGAGCTCTTGTAGGGCAGTCCTGGTGGTGACAAAATCTCTCAGCATTTGCTTGTCTGTAAAGGATTTTATTTCTCCTTCACTTATGAAGCTTAGTTTGGCTGGATATGAAATTCTGGGTTGAAAATTCTTTTCTTTAAGAATGTCGAATATTGCCCCCACTCTCTTCTGGCTTGTAGAGTTTCTGCCTAGAGATCAGCTGTTAGTCTGATGGGCTTCCCTTTGTGGGTAACCCGACCTTTCTCTCTGGCTGCCCTTAACATTTTTTCCTTCATTTCAACTTCGTTGAATCTGACAATTATGTGTCTTGGAGTTGCTCTTCTCAAGAAGTATCTTTGTGGCGTTCTCTGTATTTCCTGAATTTGAATGTTGGCCTGCCTTGCTAGGTTGGGGAAGTTCTCCTGGATAATATCCTGCAGAGTGTTTTCCAACTTGGTTCCATTCTCCCCGTCACTTTCAGGTACACCAATCAGACGTAGATTTGGTCTTTTCACATAGTCCCATATTTCTTGTAGGCTTTGTCGGTTTCTTTTTACTCTTTTTTCTCTAACTTCTCTTCTCACTTCATTTCATTCATTTGATCTTCAGTCACTGATACCCTTTCTTCCAGTTGATCAAATCGGCTACTGAGGTTTGTGCATTTGTCACATAGTTCTTTTGCCATGTTTTTCAGCTCCATCAGGTCATGTAAGGACTTGTCTACATTGGTTATTCTACTTAGCCATTTGTCTAATCTTTTTTCAAGGTTTTTAGCTTCTTTGCAATGGGTTCAAACTTCCTCCTTTAGCTTGGAGAAGTTTGATCATCTGAAGCCTTCTTCTCTCAACTAGTCAAAGTCATTCTCCATCCAGCTTTGTTCCGTTCCTGGCAAGGAGCTGCATTCCTTTGGAGGTGGAGAGATGCTCTGATTTTTGGAATTTTCAGCTTTTCTGCTCTGTTTTTTCCCATCTTTGTGGTTTTATCTACGTTTGATCTTTGATGATGGTGACATACGGATGGGGTTTTGGTGTGGCTGTCCTTTCTGTTTGTTAGTTTTCCTTCTAACAGTCAGGACCCTCAGCTGTAGGTCTGTTGGAGTTTGCTGGAGGTCCACTCCAGACCCTGTTTGGCTGGGTATGAGCAGTGGAGGGTGCAGAACAGCGAATATTGCTGAACAGCAAATGTTGCTGCCTGATTGTTCTTCTGGAAGCTTTGTCTCAGAGTGGTACCTGGCCATGTGAGGTGTCAGTCTGCCCCTACTGGGGGGTGCCTCCCAGTTAGGCTACTCGGGGTTCAGGGACCCACTTGAGGGGGCAGTCTGTCCGTTCTCAGATCTCGAACTCCGCTGGGAGAGCCACTACTCTCTTCAAAGCTGTCAGACAGGGACATTTAAGTCTGCAGAGGTTTTTGCTGCCTTTTTTTCAGCTATGCCCTGCCCCCAGAGGTGGAGTCTACAGAGGCAGGCAGGCCTCTTTGAGCTGTGGTGGGATCCACCCAGTTGGAGCTTCCTGGCGGCTTTGTTTACCTACTTAAGCCTCAGCAATGGCAGGCGGCCCTCCTCCAGCCTCGCTGCCACCTTGCAGATCCATCTCAGACTGCTGTGCTAGCAATGAGCAAGGCTCCGTGGGCATGGGACCCTCCGAGCCAGGTGCAGGATATAATTTCCTGTTGTGCCCTTTGCTAAGACCATTGGAAAAGCGCAGTATTAGGGTGGGAGTGACTTGATTTTCCAGGGGCCATCTGTCACTGCTTCCCTTGGCTAGGAAAGAGAATTCCCTGACCCCTTGTGCTTCCCAGGTGAGGCGATGCCTTGCCCTGCTTTGGCTCATGCTCGGTGGGCTGCACACACTGTCCTGTCCCCACTGTCTGACAAGCTCCAGTGAGATGAAACCAGTACCTCAGTTGGAAACGCAGAAATCACCCGTCTTCTGCATCGCTCACGCTGGGAGCTGTAGACTGGAGCTGTTCCTATTCGGCCATCTTGGAACCACCCCCTCCATGATGAATAATTTTTTATTAAAACTTGTATTATGTCATGAGACTTTGGGTCTTTTTAAACTTTGGGGTTTCCCTGACAGCACTTTAACCGAGGAAGAGTGGGAAAGCTGCCTTATTTCTGTCTGGTTAGGGTAAAAATCCTGGTTCTCCGCTTGGAGTCTGTTGACACCCAAGGTTGGGTCCTTATTCAGTGAGGGGATCAGTTCCAGCTCCCTTATAAACTTACACTGATACTTAGCTGACTGAAAAAAGTAGGAGGGCCAAATTACTTCACCCACATGTGACCTGTACCACACATTGGGTGGAGGTGATGGGTAGCCTTGTAACCATTGGCTAGTGATGACTGAAAATGTCACGGGATCCTTGGAGTGTCGCTTTATCAGCCAGAAACCTCTGTGGCCAGTGGTGCCTTCTGCCTTAGTATTGCATGTGCCCTCTAGGCTCATTTCGCCCACTTGGCCCGGCAGGCTGTGCTCGGCTTGAGTTTCCAGCCTGGATCCGACACCTGCCAAGGGCGAGGTGAAAGGTGTTTGGGCGAGCAAGCGCAGGGTCCAGGCACTGCGCACAACCAGCCATGCTGGCTGCTGCAGCGGGGTGGGCAGCTCCATGCAAGGTTGCGGCTGGACCAGATGTACAGCACAAAACTTCTGCTATGGGCATCTCAGTAGAGTTGTTGAGGGGTTGAGGTGGTTGGAGTGCTTAGTTGCAGCTTGATGAGTGTGGACATCTAGGCTCACTAGTATAGGTGGGTGTAGGACCTCTGTTTTCTCTGTGTTGTTTATTTGAAGAAAAGCGTTCATTGTGTAAAAGTTTTCTGGTCCGTGAAGCTGCCTCTTTCCAGCTGATTTGATTAGAGAGAGCAGGCTTTTGTTGTTGAATGTATGCATGCATGCATGCGTGCGTGTAAATGTGCATATGTGTGTGTGTCCATTGTTTCTAGGTTGCTGTCTTCTGGGATAAATAAAGCAAAAGAAACCCAGGGAACTTCATCATGTCTTTTCCTGGTCACATGGGGGAGCAGTAATGAGGCACTCCTGTTTTTCTCAAGCGGTAGGGTGTCAGTGTAAGTCTTGAATTGAGCTGAAACTCTGATCCCCACCCATAATGAGGACCCAACCCTGGGTTCAATACAGCAAGTAGAGAGCCAGACATTCCACCTGGAGCTGACAGAAGTCAGGAAAATTCCTCACCCTTTCCCTGTAGGAGTGGTGTCAAAAAGTTTAGGATCCAGAGTTGGGTTCTGAACCTTACCTGATCTTCCTTCTTCTCCCCACCTTTCTTTCTTTCTTCCTATGTTTCTTTTATATACAATATCCAGGATTTGGGGTTATACTTAGTTAAAGGAATAGGGAAAACATATCTAATTGATCTTTCTATAATCAGATGCCCCAATATTTTAAAAATTAATTTCTAATAAACTTATTCTTACAGGAATATGTTTCTAGAAGAGACAAGTAAGTCAAAAGTCAAATATTATACAGCATCTTCTTATTCAACTCATAATGTTACTCCACACAACTTACAACCTGAATAGGACTTCAATAGTTTTTTCTTAAGACCATGCACAAAAGTATTTGAAAACAGAACTGTTAAAATTAATGTGAACGCTTCAAAAAATCATTTCAATGTTCTTACATATCAGACACCCTATTAAGCTTTATTGTATATGGCAATATTAATTGCAACATTCTTTCTCTTTGAAACTTCCCCATTAGGGCTCTGGTTTAGGGATGATCCATATTGCTCATTATTCAGTTTTCTTTCTGAAATAAAAACTCTGCATTATCATGTGATAAACTATGTGGTAATTTTCATATATCTTCGCTACTTCAAACATATTATCTGTAAATTTTCTTTATCTGTACCTCCCCTACCTTCTCTCATTGAGCCCCAAAGTGTCCATTTACTTACTTTACCAAGAATTCCAGAGCCCAATTCCTAATCTGATGCATATTCAGATTGTGAAAATTGTCCTACAAGTGGTTATATAGCAAATAACTGCTGTAAAAGGAACATGTATTCATTCATGTATTTATTCCGAAACAGTGTAATAATCTGTTCTGTAACCATTTAGTGTGCACTAAAGTTGATTTTGCTACCCTTAGAGAAAGTAGATATATTTCTTCAGTCGACAGCTTGCTTTTTCTAAAATAGTCTACTATAGAATAACATTTCTGGCATTTTATGCTTAGATACATGCATTAATAGGTTAATGCCTCAGTAGCTAGTACTTTAGTGCTATTTGAATACACTTAGATAATTGTTTCCGTGCCTTGCCTTCAGTGCATATTTCTAACAATGCAGTTATCCAAAAATATTACTATGCTATTTTGCTTGTGTAGCAATTGAAGCAAAACAAAAACTATATAAAATAACTCTTTTAAAAAAATTACAAATATCAATATTATAAAATCTTCAAGTATATTAATTTTACTTTGTAGGCATAGAAGAAGGAATTATGGGTTAACAGCACTGTCCAAGGACCTAACTACATGACTTCTCAGTAGCAACTATAGTTACCTTTTGAGGGCTTTGATGTATCTCTAAGGCGGAAAAAAAAATGGTAACTTCAGGTCAAACATTAAAGTTGTACTTCAGTGAAGACCCTATTGAAAAAAACACTCATTGTGCTCCACTTAAAATCACTCTCACACTCCACCTTAAATCTTGAGTGATCATAAATAGTTCATATAAAAAGTTGCCTTTGTTTGTGCCAGATAAAAGTTGGAAAACTGAGGTGTATAAATTATTTTAGAAATCTAAAACAATGGATGAGCTATTGAACAGAATTAGCAACTTCAAACCATAAAGCATCTTCCAAAATGTCAGAGGTCAGATGAATGCAAATAAGAAAGGGGAATATTCTGTGGTTCTAAAATAGGGATTGGTAGTCAGTAGAGACAACTTGAGGCTGATGTGTGATAATTTTTATAAAGTAGATATAATGGTCCATGAAGATTTTCATACATGTGTCAAATAGATGTCAAAATGGGAGACAAAGATAAATAGCCCCAAAAGCTGAAATTAGAAGAAACATAAAGTATTTTTAAAAAGCTCTAATTAATATACTCAGAGAAATTCAAGGAGATACTATTCATATAAAATATAAACAGCATAAAATGAATAAAAAATATTCAGAGAAAATGAACCACTGAAAAATTAATTGATTAAAAGATAGATATATCATTGATACACAGATAACCCAGAGAAAATTTTCCTAATTTTTTATTTCTTAAGCATGCTAATGTAGACCCAAAACAATACAAAACAGACTGAATGTAAAATTAAGTCATTTAGACACTAGCATGGTGTTTCTCAAAGTGTAATATGTGAGCCACTTACACCAGAAACAATGGGGATGTTTATATACGAATACAATTTCTCAGATCCACAGAAGTCCTACTAGATCAGAATTTCTTTAAGCGGAGCTGGCAGATGCATTTTAATCAGCCTTCTTAGGCAATTCTAAGTTTGCTAACATTTGAAAAATACTGTATTCAATTTACTTGAGAGATTTCAAAATGTTTGAATAACTTTCAGGTCTTTTTAACATACATTTATTTATTTATTTATTTATTAGACAAAGTTTCACTCTTGTTGCCCAGCCTGGAGTGCAATGGCGCGATCTTAGCTCACCGCAACCCCTGCCTCTCGGGTTCAAGCAATTCTCCTGCCTCAGCCTCCCAAGTAGCTGGGATTACAGGCTTGCACCACCATGCCCGGCTAATTGTTTTTTGTATTTTTAGTAGAGACGGGGTTTCTCCGTGTTGGTCAGGCTGGGCTCGAACTCCCAACCTCAGGTGATCCACCCCCTGTGGCCTCCCAAAGTGCTGGGATTACAGGCATGAGCCACCACGCCCGGCCTTAACATTTATTTTTAAACTTTGTCGAATCAAAGAAGCACTTTCAAAAACTGGGTACCTTGTCACTATAAACAAAAGCTTGCTTCTGCTTCCATATCACCATGTTATACCTAATCTCTGAAAATATTTGTCATATTCGGACTACTTGTTAACATTCTCCATCACCAAATTCCAAAATTCAGAAACTAAATATAGTTAGAATTTAGCTTAGAGTATAGTTTATACTGCGCTCATTCTATGTTTTTGGAATTAGGAGACTAGAATAGCACTGTTAAACATAATATCCACTACCCACACGTAGCGGTTGAGGTGGCTGAGGCCTTGAAATGTGGCTAGTTAGAATTGGTATAACTTAAGTTTAGAAAGAATATAATATCTCACTAATATTTTACAATAATTACATATGAATTGAGTTGACCATGGCTGGCAAACAATAAAAAACAGTTTAGGATTCTAGTTCTTCTAAGTATTGTTGGTAAAGTTTTCCCTTTCTCTAGAGTACCTTGAAAATGTGTAGAAGAGTTTATTCCAAAAGTTGTAGATTGTAAGTATTTGTTTTCTAATCAGAAAAACATTCTCATTAAGTCTCCTGGGTTTTAAGGAACAGATTGCTATGAGGCATATGCAGAATAATTAGGGAGTGAGGAGCAACTAAATGTTTATCTTTGCTTTCACCCTTTCTTGTCTCAAAAGTACAAACAAAAGGAGAATCCATTAAAATTTTAATTAATTCCGATTTCTTTTTCTTTCTTTCTTTTTTTTTTTTTTGAGACACAGTCTCACTCTGCTGCCCAAGCAGCAGTACAGTGGGTGCAATCAAGGCTAATTGTAGCCTCAACTTCCTGGGCTCAGGTGATTCTCCCACCTCCCTCCAGCTTTCGGAGTAGCTGGGACTACAGGCATGTGCCTCAAGGCCTGGTTAAGTTTTTTGTTTGTTTGTTTTCTTTTCTGTAGAGATGGGATTTCTCCATGTTGCCCAGGCTGTTAATTCCTATTTCTAACCAAGCAAACTGCGACAATGCTCCCTTTCTAATAGTTTTTTGTTTGATTGTTTGTTTTCAGAACTAGGTTAAGTGAGGAAACGTTTAGCTAGCGTTCTCACATGAAAATACCAGTATTTTAAAAATCACTTCAAGTAAAAGGAGAGATATAGTTATGCAGGGGAGAAGATGTGAAAAAATTGATATGTTATCATTTATCATTTATATATTTACCTGTACTTTTAATACAAACATAGATATTAATATGTTTATCTTTTAAGTTCAGGGATGCATGTGCAGGTTTGTTATATAGGTAAACGTGTTATGGGGATTTCTTGTACAGATTATTTCATCACCCAGGTATTAAGGCTAGTATCCATTAGTTATTTTTCCTGACCCTCTCTTTCCTCCCACACTCTACCCTCCAGTAGGCCCAGTTGTGTGTTGTTCCCCTCTATGTGTCCGCTGGGTCTCTTCATTTAGCTCCCACTAATAACTGAGAACATGTGGTATTTGATTTTCCGTTCCTATTTGCTAAGAATAATGGCCTCCAGCTGCATCCATGTCCCTGCAAAGGATATATCTCTTTTTTTATGGATGCACAGTATTCCATGGTGTATATATACCATATTTTCTTTATCTAGTCCATACTTAATGGATATTCAGGTGGATTCCATGTCATTGCCATTGTGAATAGTGCTGCAATGAACATACATGTGCATGTGTCTTTATAATAGAATGATTTATATTCCTTTGAGTATATACCCAATAATGAAATCACTGGGTCAAATGATATTTCTGTCTTTAGGTCTTCGAGGAACTGCCACAGTGTCTTCCACAATGTTTGAACTAATTTACACTCTGACCAACAGTATATAAGCATTCCTTTTTCTCCACGACTTGGCTAGTATCTGTTATTTTTTGACTTTTTAGTAATAGCCATTCTGACTGATATGAGATGGTATCTCATTATTGCTTTCATTTGCATTTCTCTAATGATCTGTGATGTTGATATGATTGTTGGCTGCATGCATGTCTTTTGGGAAGTGTCTGTTCATGTACTTTGCTCACTTTTTAATGCGATTGTTTGTTTTTATCTTCTAAATTTATTAATTTCCTTATAGATGCTGGATATTAGACCTTTGTCAGATGCATAGATTGCAAAAATTTTCTCCCATTCTGTAGGTTGTCTGTTTACTCTGTTGATAGTTTCCTTTGCTGTGCAGAAGAACTTTAGTTTAATTAGATGTCATTTGTCAATTTTTGCTTTTGTTACAATTGCTTTGTGGGAAGTTTGTTCTGAATGCTCAAACCTATTGCCTAGGTTGTCTTCCAGGATGTTCACAGTTTTAGGTTTGATATTTAAGTCTTAATCTATCTTGAGTTAATTTTTGTATATGGTGAAAGGAAGGGGTTCACTTTCAGTCACCTGCATATGGCTAGCCAGCTATCCCAGCAACATTTATTGAATAGGGAATCCCTTCTCCATTGCTTTGTAAGGTTTGTAAATATCAGATAGTTGTAGGTGTGAGGTCTTATTTCTGGGTACTCTATACTGTTTCATTTGTCTGTTCTTGTCTGTATATCATGCTGTTTTGATTACCATAACCCTGTGGTATAGTTTAAATTTGGGTAGTGTGATACTTCCAGCTTTCTTCTTTTTGCTTAGGATTGTCTTGGCTATTTGGGATCTTTTATGGTTTCATATAAATTTTAAAATAGTTTTTTCTGGTTCTGTGAAGAATGTCAATGGTAGTCTAATGGGAATAGCATGGAATCTATAAATTGCCTTGGGCAGTATGGCCATTTTAACAATATTGATTCTTCCTACCCATGAGCATGGAATGTTTTTCCATTTGTTTGTGTCCTCTCTGATTTATTTGAGCAGTGGTTTATAGTTCTCCTTATGGAGAACTTTCATCTCCCTAGTTAGCAGTATTCCTAGGTATTTTATTCTTTTCGTGGCAATTGTGGAATGGTAGTTTGTTTGTGATTTGGCTCTCAGCTTACTGTTGTTGGCGTATAGGAATGCTAGTGATTTGTACAGATTGATTTTGTATCCTGAGATACAAAACTTGGCTGAAGTTGCTCAAGACCTTAAGAAGCTTTTAGGCTGAGACGATGGGGTTTTCTAGAGATAGGATCATGTCATCTGCAAACAGGAATAGTTTGACTTCTTTTCTCCCTATTTGAATGTCTTTTATTATTATTTTATTGTTTATTATTGTCTCTCCTGTTTGAATGCCCTGGACAGAACTTCCAATACTATGTTGAATAAGGTGGTGAGAGAGGGCATCCTTGTCTTGTGCCAGTTTTCAAGGAGAATGCTTACAGGTTTTGTCCATTCTGTATGATGCTGGCTGTGGGTTTATCATATATGGCTCTTAATATTTTGAGGTATTTTTCTTTAATACATAGCTTATTGAGAGTTTTTAACATAAAGGGATGTTGAAGTTTATTGAAAGACTTTTCTGCATCTATTGAAATAATCATGTGGCTTTGTCTTTAGTTCTGATTATGTGATGAATCATGTTTATTAATTTGTGTATGTTGAACCAACCTTGCATCCCAGGGATGAAGCCTACTTGTTCATGGAGAATAAGCTTTTTGATGTGCTGCTGAATTTGTTTTGTATTTTCTTGAGGATTTTTGCATCAATGTTCATCAACGATATTGGCCAGAAATTTTCATTTTGTATTCTATTTCTGCCAGGATGATGCTGGCCTCATAGAATGAGTTAGGGGGGAGTCACTCCTTTTTAATTTTGGAGAATAGTTTAAGTAGAAATGGTGCCAGCTCTTCTTTTTACAACTGGTAGAATACAGCTGTGAATTTGTCTGGTGCTGGGCTTTTGTTGGTTGGTAGGTTATTTACTACTGCCGCAATTTCAAAACTTGCTATTGGTCTGTTAAGAGATTCAATTTCTTCCTGGTTCAGTCTTGAGAGGGTGTGTGTGTCCAGGAATTTATTCATTTATCCTAGATTTTCTACTTTATGTTCATGGAGATTTTTATAATATTCTCTGATGGTTGTTTGTATTTCTGTGGGGTCAGTGGTAATATCTCACTTATCATTTCTGATTGTGTTTATTTGAAACTTCTCTCTTTTCTTCTTTATTAGTCTAGGTAGTGGTATATATATTTTATTAAATTTTTCAAATGCCAGCTCCTGGATTTATCTTTGGATGGTTTTCGTGTTTCTCTCTCCTTCAGTTCAGCTCTGATTTTGGTTACTTCTTGTCTTCTGCCAGCTTTGGGATTTGTTTGTTCTTGGTTCTCTAGTTATTTTAGTTGTGATGTTAGGTTGTGACTTGAGATCTATTTTTTTGATGTGGGCCCTTAATACTATAAATTTCCCTGTTAACACTGCTTTAGCTGTTTCCTAGAGATTCTGGTATGGTGTATCTTTGTTCTCATTAGTTTCAAAGAAATTATTGATTTCTGCCTTACTTTCATTATTTACCCAAATCATTCAGGAGCAGGTTATTCAATATCCATGTAATTTTGAGTAAATTTCTTAGCTTTGATTTCCAATTTGATTGTGCTGTGGTCCAAACCACTGTTTGTTATTTGTACTTTAAATGAAAACATAGGTATTTACTTTTATTTTTCCAATTAAATGGGTAGAAAACACAAATATTTTTTCAATTTTAATGACATAGTATTGACTACTTTTGTTTTCCCTCCCTTTCAGTTTGTTAATTCCATTTAATTCATTTTATTATTAATATCATAAAATTGCAATTAGCAAATATTTAAATATATATTTTTCAATTTTTAACAATGTGTGTATAAAAACATGATTTCTGAATGTCTAAAACTCAGATTGTTATTGATAGATATTTACAATGGCATTTGTTGTCATAATATATCAGAATAGAAAAAGCTAGTCTAATGGTAAAGTCCCAAATTATTAACAACACTTACCCAATATCTAATTTCGCTCAAAGTCATGTCCATAGTGGACACAGATATATCATGAGGTAGCTAACTGAAATTTAAATTTTCTGTTTAGCTATTGTATCATTTTTTAATTTAATGCTACAATAATTTTGCTGTATATTCTATCCTCTCTCACACATCCTTCCTCTCTTTCTGTTTTGTCTTTTAAATATGAGCTTCTTTGATTGTGTATACATTTATTTTTAATAAACAAGTGTGATGGACAATTTTCTTTTTCCTTATCTAATCTATACTCTGCAGGATCTTTCACCATTTTTTCTTTTTCCTGATTTACTATTTTTGGAACAAAAGTTATTTTAGTAAAAACAAAAGTGCTAAGAGATAAAACATTAAAATAGTGAGTGTTATGACTAGACTAGAGATTGGTGAAAATATGTTTGAAAAAACAGATGATATATGTGGCCCATGTATAATCACAGTATTTTTGGAAATTTGTGTATAAAATGGAGTATGAATAAAAATATTATAATGCCACAGTAGTCAAAAGCTGGTTGCGAATTTTTTTTTTTTTAAATGTGGCCTTATCAGCCGGGCATGGTTGCTCATGCCTGTAATCCCAGCACTTAGAGAGGCCAAGGTGGGCGAATCATCTGAGGTCAGGAGTTCGAAACAAGCCTGGCCAACATGGTGAAAACCCATCTCTACTAAAAATACAAAAATTAGCCGGGCGCCATGGTGCTTGCCTATAGTCCTATCTACTCGGGAGGCTGAGGCAGGAGAATTGCTTGAATGCAGGAGGCAGAGGCTGCAGTGAGCCGACATTGCTCCACTGCACTTTAGCCTGGGTGACAGAGTGAGACTCTGTCACATACACACACACACACACACACACACACACAAAGCAGGATTATCATTGTATATTTCCATGAGTACAACTGGGTTCTGATTTTATGGGAAATGTCTTGGAAGATTTATAATTTTTGTTTTGTTTTGTTTGAGTGAGAAAAAACCGTATTCTTCACTTCAGATTTCTTTTTTTTAATGCATATTTGATACAGTTTACTTTACAGTAAATGCTTACTATTATATGGGCAGTGGATGTCCAATAGTTACTTGACTAAAATAAATTTGCTTAAAATTGAGGAATTTAAAGAACACCTTAACATTCTGTTACTCAGATCATCAAAACAAAACAATTTGTGTTTTAAAACTAGTGGCTAACTTATAATTATGTTTTCAGTAAAAAACAAAAAGAAAAACACCCAAACTTGATTTTACTTTTAAATAGAACATAGAAAATCTTGTGATTTATACCTCCAATCTTAACTACTGAAACAAGCCAGACTATAGTACTATATTTTTCCCTCATGAGATAGTTGAAGATTCTAATAAACCTAAATTAATTAAAATATAGAGAAAGAAATTCCTAGAAAACAAGGTACACAAAGATGTTTTAATCTCTGACAAAAAGGCATGAAGGAGGAATTTGAAATAAATGCTAGTAAGAAAAACAAGTCAAAACTTTAATAAACCTTAATGTTCAGGTGTGAGTCAGTGTAACAGATGAAAATTACCAAGACCTCCAGTCACAGAAAGAATTTGTACACACCATCAGCCTTTTCCCAAAGAACATCTCAAAGTGCGTAAGAATAGTTCACAAAAGGCTGGGGTAAAAAGGTGAACTTAGAGAATATCTACTGAATTACGCATTACCCAGTGGAAGATATCAGGGCCAGAGGGCTGAAAGGAATTTATCTCACAAATTCGAGACCTTTACTGTGTGCAAGCCAGTGGTTTCTGGCTGCTGGCTTCTGAAGTCTGGCTGTATGAGAGCTGAGAGAAATCACTGTGAAGCTCTCTGTATCTTCAGTGAATATATTGCAGAGATTCTTCAAAGGTTGGAGGTAATGCAGCAGGGTAGAAAGATCCCCTGATGTCTACAATGCCAGGATTGAAAAGAACAAACAAATCCATGTCAATCCCCAAAACTGGAAAGCCACGCAAAGCAAAACAAAATATCTCGTGAATCAGAAATTGAGCTGCTGGGCTGGAGAGGGAAAAAATGTCTGCAGTCTCCCTGGTACTCAGATATCAAGGCATGCTCAAGTGAAAATGCAGATCTTACCTGAAAATTATGATCTCAAAAGGAAATAGAGTCTAATTTCAACTTCAGCTCAATTCAGATTAGTGGATGTAGAGCAGTAGAGGTGATTTGTGTTCTGGATATAAATATTATTCATATCAATTTTTAATGTTTACTAATACACATTGTATAGCAAGCAAAGAAGCAAGATAAAGTTACCCATGGTCAAGAGAAGGAGAATTCAATAAAAGCAGACTAAAGGATAGGCAATATGTAGGTATTATCGAAAAGAACTTTAAAATAACTATGATAAATATGTTAAGGAATTAAAAATGCATAACCAGTGAACAGTATCAGTACAGTGATAAATTATAAAAATTGAGCCAACTGAAAATGCTACAAATAAAATGTAATATTGGAGATGACAAATTCATTTGAGGTTCTTAAAAGTTTTTTGCATACAGCAGAGAACAGACTCATGAACATGAAGAAGGGTCAATAGAAATTGTCAAAAATGAAACAATAAATATAAACAGTAAAAAAATGAAACAAAGAACGTGAGGTTCATAGAACAATACCAGACAGTCTACAATAACATTAAGAAAAGGAAGAGGAGTGGGATGGAAGAAATACTTGGATAGGTAATGACCAAGAGTTTTATAAAATAGATATAGTTTGGCTGTGTCCCCACCCAAAATGTCATCTTGAATTGTAATCCCCATAATCGCTGTAATCCCCACATGTCAAGGGAGAGACCAGGTGGAGGTAACTGAATCGTGGGGGCAGCTTCCCCCATGCTGTTCTCATGATAGTGAGTGAGTTCTCAGGAGATCTGATGGTTTTATAAGTGTTTGGTAGTTCTTCTTCCTGCCACCTTGTTAAGAAGGTACCTTGCTTCACCTTCACGTTCTGCCATGATTGTAAGTTTCCTGAGGCCTCTACCGCCATGTTGAACTGTGAGTAAATTAAACCACTTTCTTTTATAAATTACCCAGTCTTGGGCAGTTCGTTATAGCAGTGTGAAAATAGACTAATACAATAATGACATCAACTCAAAGATATAGAAATTTTAGTGTGTCCAAGCTGAATTAAAAAAAAAAAAAAGTCAAAACAAAACAACAACCACCACAGTAAAATACACTTCAGAACATCAAGGGTAAATACTGAAATAGAAAAGTATCCCTAAAACAGCCAAAGAATAAAACATACATTCCATATATTGAGTAAATGCTAAGACTGACAGTTGCTTTCTTATCATAAACAATGAAAGACAGAAGACCATGGAAAGTTATTTTTAATGTGTTGGAAGAATAAAACTATCAGAATTGCTTTGACAGCAAAAGTAACTGTCAAAACTGAAGCACAACTTAGAGGGGACATATATAGGATTAAATGCTTCTATAGTAAAAGTATAAAATCAATGATCTTAGTTTCCACCTTATAACTAGATAACAAGGAACAAAACTCAATGTAGGTAAATGGAAAAAATGAATGAATGAAAGTAACAGTGGATATCAATAACATGTACAAAAGACAGAGAAAAGAAGATGATAAATCAGTTCCCTGGATAGATTAATAAAAGTAATTATCTCCTAACAAAAATCTAGTCAAGTATAAAAACCAGAGAAAACAAAAATGACAGATATCAAGAAGGAAAGAAAAAACATCATTACAAATACTACAGACATTAAGGAAGTGATAAGAAGACAATATGAAGAACTTTATGACAAATAATTGATGATTTTGATAAAATGGATGGATTGATGAATATACATAACTCATCAAAACTGACACAGAAAGGAATATGTAAGAGCCAAATTTGATGAATTTAAATACTATTATTACAGAATTATTAGTAGTAGTAGAAAATGTACCACTCACAAAGAAAGTTCTAGCCCATATGGCCTAACGGGTAAATTTAATTAAAAATTTAGAGTGACTATATTTAACAACAATATATTGTATATTTTAAAATAGCTAAAGGAGAAGATTTGAAATGTTCCCAACAAGATGAAGTCCTTGCCCATGCCTATGTCCTGAATGGTATTGCCTAGGTTTTCTTCTAGGGTTTTTATGGTTTTAGGTCTAACATGCAAGTCTTTAATCCATCTTGAATTAATTTTTGTATAAGGTGTAAGGAAGGGATCCAGTTGCAGCTTTCTACATATGGCTAGCCAGTTTTCCCAGCACCATTTATTAAATAGGGAATCCTTTCCCCATTTCTTCTTTTTGTCAGGTTTGTCAAAGATCAGATAGTTGTAGATATGTGGCATTATTTCTGAGGGATCTGTTCTGTTCCATTGGTCTATATCCCTGTTTTGGTACCAGTACCATGCTGTTTTGGTTACTGTAGCCTTGTAGCATAGTTTGAAGTCAGGTAGTGGGATGCCTCCAGCTTTGTTCTTTTGGCTTAGGACTGACTTGGCAATGTGGGCTCTTTTTTGGTTCCATATGAACTTTAAAGTAGTTTTTTCCAATTCTGTGAAGAAAGTCACTGGTAGCTTGATGGGGATGGCATTGAATCTATAAATTACCTTGGGCAGTATGGCCATTTTCACGATATTGATTCTTCCTACCCATGAGCATGGAATGTTCTTCCATTTGTTTGTATCTTCTTTTATTTCATTGAGCAGGAGTTTGTAGTTCTCCTTGAAGAGGTCCTTCACATCCCTTGTAAGTTGGATTCCTAGGTATTTTATTCTCTTTGAAGCAATTGTGAATGGGAGTTCACTCATGACTTGGCTCTCTGTTTGTCTGTTATTGATGTATAAGAATGCTTGTGATTTTTGCACATTGATTTTGTATCCTGAGACTTTGTTGAAGTTGCTTATCAGCTTAAGGAGATTTTGGGCTGAGACGATGGGGTTTTCTAGATATACAATCATATCATCTGCAAACAGGGACAATTTGACTTCCTCTTTTCCTAATTGAATGCCCTTTATTCCCTTCTCCTGCCTGATTGCCCTGGCCAGAACTTCCAACACTATGTTGAATAGGAGTGGTGAGAGAGGGCATCCCTGTCTTGTACCAGTTTTCAAAGGGGATGCTTCCAGTTTTTGTCCATTCAGTATGATATTGGCTGTGGGTTTGTCATAGATAGCTCTCACTATTTTGAGATACATCCCATCAATACCTAATTTATTGAGAGTTTTTAGCATGAAGTGTTGTTGAATTTTGTCAAAGGCCTTTTCTGCATCTATTGAGGTAATCATGTGGTTTTTTTCTTTGGTTCTGTTTATATGCTGGATTACGTTTATTGATTTTCATATGTTGAACCAGCCTTGCATCCCAGGGATGAACAAAAGCCAAAATTGACAAATGGGATCTAATTAAACTAAAGAGCTTCTGCAAAGCCAAAGGAACTACCATCAGAGTGAACAGGCAACCTACAGAATGGGAGAAAATTTTTGCAACCTACTCATCTGACAAAGGGCTAATATCCAGAATCTACAATGAACTCCAACAAATTTACAAGAAAAAAACAAACAACCCCATCACAAAGTGGGCAAAGGATATGAACAGACACTTCGGAAAAGAAGACATTTATGCAGCCAAAAAACACATGAAAAAATGGTCATCATCACTGGCCATCAGAGAAATGCAAATCAAAACCACAGTGAGATACCATCTCACACCAGTTAGAATGGCGATCATTAAAAAGTCAGGAAACAACAGGTGCTGGAGAGGATGTGGAGAAATAGGAACCCTTTTACACTGCTGGTGGGACTGTAAACTAGTTCAACCATTGTGGAAGTCGGTGTGGCGATTCCTCAAGGATCTTGAACTAGAAATAGCATTTGACCCAGCCATCGCATTACTGGGTATATACCCAAAGGATTATAAATCATGCTGCTATAAAGACACATGCACACGTATGTTTATTGCGGCACTATTCACAATAGCAAAGACTTGGAAGGAACCCAAATGTCCAACAATGATAGACTGGATTAAGAAAATGTGGCATATATACACCATGGAATATTATGCAGCCATAAAAAATGATGAGTTCATGTCCTTTGTAGGGACATGGATGAAGCTGGAAACCATCATTCTCAGCAAATTATCGCAAGGACAAAACACCAAACACTGCATGTTCTCACTGATAGGTGGGAATTGAACAAAGAGAACACATGGACACAGGAAGGGGAACATCACACACTGGGGCCTGTTGTGGGGTTGGGGGAGGGGGGAGGGATAGCATTAGGAGATTTACCTAATGCTAAATGACGAGTTAATGGGTGCAGCACACCAACATGGCACATGTATACATATGTAACAAACCTGCACGTTGTGCACATGTACCCTAAAACTTAAAGTATAATAATAATAAATTAAAAAAGAAAGAGATGTTCCCAACAAGCAAATAATAAAAAAAAAAATTGTTTGAGACGATGGATATCTTATATACCATGATTTGATCATTACATGTTGTATTACATGTGTCAAAATATTGTACACATATGTCAAATATAGCCCATAAATATGTCCAATTATTATGCATCAATAAAACATGTTTAAAATTATGGAACAAATAGAACCAGTTTTATATAAGTGGTTTTATGAGACTGACATAAACCTGCTTTACACTTGATAAAACATTTTAAGAACAAAATTACAGATTAAAACCTCCCATGAACATAAGTGAAATAAATACTTTATAAAATATTAACAAAGCCCTGCAATACATAAACAATATAAGATACTACAACCAAATTAAATTAAAAGCCAATGTAACATTCAAGAATCAGTCAACATAATTCAGTGTATTAAGTGAGTAATTAACAAAATTATAAGATTAAATAGTTGCAGATAAAAAAAGATTTGACAAAGACTCTAATTTTCTCAGCAAACTATGAACGGAAAGGAAATCCAACAATCTGATAAAGGGCATCTATGAAAAATCTACAGGTAACATTACAGTTAATAGTTAAACACTGAATACTTTATGCCTAAAATTGGAAACAAGGCACAGAAAGTCTTTTCCCAAATGTCAACTAATTCATTTGCAATTTTTCAGAAGTATTTACATTTAGGTATTTAATTCCTGGCGACTAAATAGATTCTCTGCTATACACCTGAGTGTGTACAAGAAGACTCATTTTTTCTTCATATCAAAAGTATAGTGAACTTAATTTTCTTACATATATTTTTTCTTGGTTAAATTAACAATTTTATTTTCTCTCTAAGAGAACTAAATATTTGTTCTACATTCTAAAGCATAGACAAACAATAGCTAGTTTATCACTTATTGAATAGAAGTTATTAACCTCATTCAGAACAAATAGGAGAATAACAGGAAGTATTGACTAAAGGTCTGCATGTATTCTAAAGCCAAAATTCTCAATGTAGTATGTCATTTTCACTTTTCTAACTTCTAAGTTCTAGAACACATCCTGTTACATTTATTTTCCTAAATAAATGTATAAGTGCGACTTTTGTTCAATGTCAGATCAACAGAACCCCCAATCAGAGCTTTGTAATTGTTCAGCATAACATTTATACCTAAGATAAATCTGAATAATTAATTACAGGCTATTTGAGCCTGACAATATGGTATGTAACTAGATGTTCCCCTTGTATGCCTAGGAGAATCATTCAGCATTGTTAAATCCAATATTCTGCTTCCTAAAGTAGAGCACTCTAAAAAGAGTAGCATATGTTATAAGTAGCTAAATCATAAATCAATGGTATGCCTCAGACCACCTGTATCTTTGACTTTTGATTGAAGGGTTTTATTTGAAACCAATGCTTGTTTCCCTTGTCCACAGCATCTTCATATATGTGGCATAGCTCCCCTAATTATAAATAATTTTAATGGTATTTTAGTTTTAGCTCTAGATGATGACTGCTTCTTTTAAAAAATAAATTGCATATACTATGCAACTTCCATGTCGTCATTTTCTATTAATTTATCAAACTCATATTATTGGGCACCCAAATTATTCTAGATAGAAATGTTGTGCTGAAAAAGGTAAGCATAATTCTTGCTTATCTTGTCACAAACAGTTTATCTAGAACATAAAATATTATTAATAGTAACCAGGTAACCACATTATATATTATAATGAAGTAAAAGGTGGGTTTGGGTGGAAACTCTGGAGTTAACTTTTTTCATGTTGTTTAAAATGTTATTTGCCATCTCAGTTGCAAAGAACAGTTGCTGCATTCAAAACTTGGATATATTGAGTAAGCAGCTGAATACATATGTTTGAAATTCATGGGAGAGTTCAGCACTTAGAGTAAAAAACTGGGAGAAGAAAACACATCAATGGTATTTAATGTATTTTACCCAGGAGAAAATATCAGAGAAATAATATATAGGGAGAATATTTTCTATAGCCAAGCCTTAGTATACCAATATTTAGAGGTGTAGCAGAGAAAGTGTACCAAGAAAAATAAAATGTAGAAAGATAACCAGTAGGATGGTTCAGTTCAGACCATATCAAATAGATTTTGAGAGTACACTAGCAAATTTTGTGTACAATAACAGAAAGATACAAATTTAATATTATTTATTTACAAAAGTAGTAAATAATGCTACAAGAACTTGAAACATTTAACATGTGTTCAAAACCAGAGAATAATTTTATTCCTAGAAAATTACTCACATGATAATTTTGCATAAATTGGGCTTTCAGTTATTATTTTCGATGACATTACTTTATCCAATAAAGTTTTTCTTAATAGAATGCTGTTGCTTTTGACTTTCTTGTGACTCTACATCTAAGGGTCAACAAAGTTCTCTGGTTGTAACAGTTATGCATATTCAAAATCCTTATGCATATTCAAGTGCTCTGGATCTTTTTGCTTACACTAAGAATTTCCAAAATGATAAAGATTGATTTTTCTCTTGTCACCTTCTTTGAATGTCATTTTGTTTAGATTATGTTTACATAAACATTATCAGTTACACAATAAACTTGTAAAGCATGTTAATCACAGGACAATTTTGACAGATTTTATGACTAAAAATGGACAACTAAATTTTCCTTCCATAATGCTGAGAAATGTGTTATCAGAGAAAAAAACATTTGCTGGAATTTAATTCTTCATGATGATTTGTAATTGATTTTTAATGTACTCTGCTTTATTTTTTCAGACCTCATCTGTCATTTTTTGCTAAGTTGTATTTTCAAATTCAGGCTCTACAAATAAGATTTTGAAGATGGAAGTTAATATCCTTTCATTGTCTACTATAATGTTAGAGCCTTCATCTCTGTACTTTTTTTTTCCCTAAAGACGTTGAATAGTCTTTATATAAGCATACATGCCTCCTTTCCTGAAACCACTTCTATCAGATCTGGTTTTACACTACAATGTTTGATTAAGAGATGCTGTGAATGGAATTGTGTTTCCCCTACCCACTCACTTCCAAATTCGTATGTTGAAGCCCTAACCCACAATGTGACTGTATTTGGAGATAGGACCTTTACGAGAGGTAATAATGGTTAAATGAGGTCATAGGGTGGGGCACTGATCCTATAGGACTGGTTTCCTTATAAGAAAAGGAAGCAATCCTAGAGAGCCTCTGCTCAGAACTATGTTTTATAACTCAATGGAAAAAAATACTTTTATAAAAAGTCAATGCTATTTTACAATTATTTGTTTTTTTAATGCTAGATACTTGCATATTTATTAATTTTTGTTTTATACTTTTCAGATATCTATGTGGTATCATCATGAATAATGGCTGATTCTGAATGGTTTTTAGTAATTTCGAAGAAGATATATTTTTGAGGGAGAAAGTTTTGCAATCACTAAGAATATGTAACACAGTATTTATTGTCTCTGAAAATAAATCCAAATGAGAATTTCCAAATATGTTGGGCCGACATCATGTTAAAAAATGATTAAAATCCATGACTTGGAGATTAGCCCATATTGATATTTGAGCAATGCATAAGAGTTGGAGAAAGGAAACCGTAAAGTGCTTTGACTAGAGACCAATGCATTGGGGCAGAAGGAAGACAGAGTTATTAACCTGCTGACAAGAGACTGGCTAAGGAGTATTTCCACACCAGTCAGGAATCATCATTATAATAGAGAAAACAAAAAGGTATTACTGTTTGGCTCCATGGGATTCAATTTCACCAGCAGGCCACAATTTGGGAACATCTTTAGGTCAGAAGCATCAAGTGAGCAATCCTTACCTAGGAACATACTTTTAATTACAAAGATTCAACCACTCACTCACTTGTATATTAAATATGCTTTTGACTTCTTCAAGTCTCCAGACCCTTTGTTGGGTACTAGAGATGTAAACCTCAAAACATAACTAGAACCCATTCTTATACCCATGAAATTTATAGGCTAGGGGAAATGGAAAATAATGATAAGACAGTATGATAGAAGCAAGCAAAGTAATTATGGAGGTACCTAATAGGTAACAACAAAGGGTGAGAGAAGATTTACTTTCAGTTCAGAAACTTGTAGTTAAGAAAAAAGAATTGAGTATTATTACATATTGAAGAAACAATGATATCCAATGAGCTGCAAATACTGCTGGATCATTAGTTACCCTTGGAAGGAGAGTCATGTGAAGCAGCTTCATACACAGGCAGGAGCTAGATTATGAAAGCTATTGTGTGTCAATATGAAAACAACTGGATGATTTTTAAAAGAAAACTGGTAGGACAAAATTTGTGTTTTGAACAAATCACTTCTGTAACACCCTGGGAGGAATGAATTGGATAGGAGAGGTGTGTGGGCAGAGCGCTGCATTAGGAAACTATTATAGTAATAAAGTTGTGAATTGAGAAGGGCAGAAATTTACCTAGCAATGGTGAATCAAGATTAAGGGCAGAATGAGAGCTTTTTATATGGTCAAATTAACATGATATTGAGACTAACTAGAGATAGGTTAAAGAGCATGACAGGAAGAAATTAATGGTGAAATAGATATCAAGCTGGCAACTAGGAGAACAGTGGTGACTTTCATTGAGATGGAGAATGCACAGAGAAACAGATTTGAGTAATGGAGTTTAAGATTAATTAAAATTAAGATGTGCATATGTTCCACACTTTCTTTGTCCAATTTGCCATTGATGGGCATTGAAGTTTATTTCATGTATTTGCCATTGTGGGTTGTGCTACAATGAACATATGTGTGCACGTGTCTTTATGGTAGAACGATTTCTATTCCTTTGGGTATATAACCAGTAATAGGATTTCTGGGTTGAATGATAGTTCTGTTTTTAGCTCTTAGAGGAATCGCCACACTGCCTTCCACAATGGTTGAACTAATTTACACTCCCACCAACAGTGTATATGCATTTAATTTTCTCTGCAACCTTGCCAGCATCTGTTATTTTTTGACTTTTTAATAAAAGCCATTCTGACTGTTCTGAGATGATATCTCATTGTGGTTTTGATTTTCATTACTCTATCAGTTATATTGAACTTTTTTCATATGCTTTCTGGCCACATGTAAAGAAAATGTGGTACATGTACACCATGGAATACTGTGCAGCCATTAAAAAGAATAAAATCATGTTCTTTGCAAGAACATGGATGCAGCTGAGGCCATTATTTCTACCAAACTAATGCAGAAACAGAAAACCAAATACTACAGATTCTCACTTGTAAGTGGGAGCTAAATGATAGGAACACATGGGCACAAAGAGGAGAACGATGGACACTAGGGCCTGCTTGAGGGTGGAGGGTAAGAAGAGGGCAAAGATCAGAAAAAATATCTGTTGGGCACTAGGCCTAGTACCTGGGTGATGAAATAATCTGTACAACAAACCCCTGTGACTTGAGTTTACCTATATAACAAACCTGCACATGTACTCCTGAGCCTAAAATAGAAAATTTTTTTAAAGATTTAGATGTATTTCTCCCTTTTTCCCCTTTTCTTTCTTTCCTTCCTTCCCTTTGCTTCCCTTCCCTTCCCTTTCCTTTCCTGTCCCTTTCTCATTTTCTTCTCCTTTCTCATTTTCTTTCTTTCTTTTTTCTTTCCTTCCTTCCTTCCCTCCCTCCCTCCTTCCTTCCTGTTCTTTCTTTCTTTTTTCATTGTCTTTCTTTCTAGCTTGAATCACAGACAAATATTAGGTTGGTGCAAAAGTTATTGCGGTTTTGGCCATTACTTTCAGTGGCGAAAACCACAGTTACTTTATTACCAACTTAATATGTCCATTTCGCCTTGCATAAGTTATCTGGACCCGAAAAAATATCTCTGTTTTGATCATCATTAATACATGTAGTACTGGTGCCATTTTATGGACAGGGGAGTAGGGAAAGTGGTTACCAGCCCCATGGTTCAAAACAGAGGAACATAATATGTAGAAAACAAAGCAAAAATCTAGTCTTGTGCATATAAACAAGACAAAGCTATAGAAAAGGATGACAAAAGCGTGGATATACTATTATTTGGGGTCTGGAATTATATTTACTTGTACAACAGTTCCCAATATTGTGAAGTAAAAGGTAAACAGTGGAAACACAACTATTATTTATGAAGTAATGGAGTCTGATAGAAGAGTAAACAGTTTTTTCTCTATCTGCCACTTCAGAAACACTCTACCATTTTCGCCCTTCTCTGTGTTATATGAGGCTAATCTGTTTGATTGAATTATTTGGGATACCTTTCTTCCTGTCTTCTAGTTGGAGTCAGGTAATGCAAAATGCTAGCAGGAGATCATTGTGTTGGACAAAAGGTTGGGGGAATTATGTTCTTCATTTTTTCCACACCTGTCCGTGTTTTAATAGTGGCATCAATTTTCTACCTGTTTCCATAATTGCTTTGAGGACACTTCTTTCAAATCAAAAACTCTTCTCAGTTTTCATTTACCATTGTCCCTTTCCTACTTGAGCCTATGACTAATGAAGAATTTATGCTGTTGCTAGTGACTGAGTGAATAATCTTTCCTTGTTTGTTCCCTTAATCCTACATACACCTGTGTATATAATCTCTTCATTAGACTTTTTTTTTTCACTTTCACTTTGAGTAAGCCATCTTCTGGAACCTAGAACAATAGAGTGGTACTATGAGTGGGTCGGGGAAAAAAACCCTCAGAATAGGATTTCAAAATTTGGCAGGTCATGTAGATTAATAATTCATGGACAGCTTCCTTGCTGAAGAAAAAAATGGAACAGTAATCAGATAGTGGTACCATGATTACTGAAGTTATTAACAATAGTGTCATGAGGTAGAAGAAGGGTAAAGTTTGGTAGAAAAAATGGTTATAGCACTTAGACATATGGGATCGATTATGAGTACAAAGATTGTTGGATTGGAACCTTTTGTAGCTATAAAAAACATACAGGCAAAGTAAAAATTCAATGCCTTAAATTAATAAATTCAATAAACAGATTCTAAATTAGAAAGATTAAAAAGCTGCTTTGACGATTTTAAAGTAATTCTCTATTTGGCATGGGTAAAGGACAGAGGTATCTGAGGGTTAAGCCTAGAACTGAGTGCAATGCTTACAGAGTTGAAGCAACAAATAAATACACACCTTTGCCAGATATCTTACATTAAAGAAAGAACAGTGATAGGGAAGAATTGAAACCTATTACAATAAAAAGAAACTTCTGAATAGACACAGAGAAATTTGATAACGTTGAAACTACCATTTCCTAGGAGCCTTCTTGAGAGAATAGCATCTTTCCATCCTCACCTTCACAGGCATCTGAGGAAAACATCCCCTTGGGCACAGAATACCTTAAGGGCTTTACATGGGTCATTGTCTCATAAGGGGATACTTTTTCTCCTTGGGATAATAAACCGTTCCTTGTTGCTTCCAAAGGACTCAAAAGAAGAGCTAAATCCCTATACATGCCTGTATGAAAACTTACATGGGAGAAGATGGGTTATATAACAAGGAGTTGCAGGATTTGCCAGTTTTTCACTTGCAAGAATCTGAGGAGAATGCATGGGAATGGAAGGGTGAAAGACAAAGAAAGACTGAATATAAAATGATTATCAGCATGAATGTAATTCCTCAGCACTCAGAATTTATTATCTTGGATAACTTGTGTGGTCATAGAAGTTTCTGGAACTCATTGAATGTAAGATGAAAAATAAGTTAAAGCCCAACAATGAGTTTGTAATTATCTTCAAATAAGGCATGCAACCATAGAGCAAATTTATATCCCTATGCTATTATGTAAGGAACATGTACACAGTTCATTATTCAAAGAAACCCCAAAGGATTATCAAGTTTTACAAATGTTATTCTAATATTTTAATATACATTGACATCAATCAGATACCTAATTGAATGTTCTAATTGAATTAATGTCATGGTGAGTGGTAAGAAAAAAGTGATCTGCTTCTTAAATATCATGACTCCTCAAGCACAAATGTGACAAATTTCCTCTTTAACGATGAATAGAATTTACTGTAAACATTTGCTAACAGCAGGGATAACTCCCTTCTATAAGCTCAAAGTGATGTTTGATTCTTTTAAACTAATCGAAGAACTAGAAAATTCAGGACAGAAAAAACCTATGGCATAAACAGAAATTTATTATTTTCCTTCTTCACTATCCACTAAATTTAAACAATTTAAAACAGTTACAGACAAAACAAAACATTCAGAACATTCCAGTATGATCATAAGGTTTTTGACCTTTGTTTATAAGATGAACAGTTTTTCATTTACACACATACATGGACTTCCTAGATTTTATGGAGTTAGATACAATGTTTTTACTCCAAAGGGAGAGGAATTTTTGATACTTTTATAACACTTTTTGAGGAAGATATAATTAGTTAGCATTGATAATAGCCAATAACAACTCCATTTACCTGATTCAAAATGAGTTAAATGGATACATTTTTTTCATGCATTATTAGCAATATTAACAAGCCCACTGGCTCAAATACAGATTTCTCAACTGGAGCTTTGCAATCATAAAATCATCTATTTATTACAATGTGTAACACCTTTCTGGTCAAAGTGAATATTTATTTTGTTTTAAATTCCACTAACACAATAATTAATACTAAAAACCTACTTCCAAATTTTTCCCACAGATAACACTGGTAATAAATTATGCAACAAGTTAGCTTCCTTAAAAAATATCCTGTATAAAGTATAAATTTCAAAAAATCCATCTGAAAGCATCAGTTTTATTAATTGAAACAAAAGAAAAACTGTGCACCAATATATAATTAATTGTTTTCTGAACTCCAGAGATTATTCTATGCAATAAGTAATAAAGGAAGTTCTTTAAGTCACAAATGGAATTAATACAACCTATTGCAAATGAGTAAAGTCTACTTGTGTACACCAGAAATATTTTGAATTATATTATCATTTTGTTGAAAATGTTAAATATTTTCTCCTATGGCATTGGTTACTAAAAATTCTCTCCACTTTGCTGAATTTCATGTTTTATTTACATCTTCAGATTTTTTCACAATAATGATTAAGATGACTACTTGTATCATTCAGTTTTCTCTCCTGAGCTTTGTAAACATTATTCCATTTTTAGCAAACTAAAATTGCTGAGTATGATCTTTGACAGGTTAAATATTTCTTATGTCTTCTTCCTGTATTCTTATAGGATTCTTTCTCTAAACTTGAATTTGAGTAACTTTCCTAGTATGAGTCTTGCTAAAATTATTAATCATTTATTTCTGGAAAAAATGAACCTTTTTATCTTTTATGGGACCTTGAAAAATGAGTTCTTTTTATCTATGATCTACTCTCTTAAAACAATAGTCTATAGCATCTCTTTCTAGTGTTAAAATCATAAATTAAAGAAAGTAAGTAAGAAGGTAAGAGAGGGAGAGGCAAGGTGCTTCCAATGTACTGGGCAAATTCTATTCTTGGTGTATAATGAGAATATCTGTTCTTCTTGAAACACACATCATACATACATTTTCATCTGTGATATAGTCACAATAAAGAATTCAAAAATATAAGAAAACATAAAAAGATAGGTGTATATACTTTTCAGTATGTTTCACCAAAAAAATTTGAACCTTGGGTTTATTTCTTCCTTCCACATGTATTTGGGAGTTAGAAGAACCTGGTTTCCAGTACTAGCTCTGACCTTTACTGTGTCATTAATACAAATTACTTTTATCTTTGCATTTTATGTTCTCTATGTAGTTAGGCACCACATAAGATGTTTTGATCAATGACAGGTCACATATACAACTGGGGTTTTGTAAGCTTATAATACTATGTTTACTGTACCTTTCCTAAATGTTTAGATATACAAATACTTGCCATTATGTTACAGTTGCCTACAGTATTGTACAGTGACGTGATGTACAGGTTTATAGTCCAGAAGCAATAGGCTATACCATGTAGCCTACATGTGTAATAGACCATACCCTCCAGGTTTGTGCAAGTACACTCCATGATGTTCACACAATGACAAAATCACCTAATGAGGCATTTCTCAGAATTTATCCCCATCATTAAATGACACATGACTGTATATACCATTACAAGATTGGAGCCTGTGGTATTAAAAATTTCTTATAGCAGTTACATCCTTGCTTTCAGATGTAAACTGCTTACATGCAGTATCATAACCATATCATAACCAGCAAGTAGTATTCTGATTGCATCAATGATTATGCAACTTTTATTCTTTAATAACAATTAACAGAAATAGTTGGAATTACAGACAAATATTATAAAGCCTCTTGATGTCCTGCAAAAACATTTACTTAAGTGAACTGTATTATTGAATGAAAGCAAGCCGTAAGTGGCAAGAAACATTCTAAAGTATCCTTGGATATAGAAACAGTGGCAATGTACAATTCTGTAAGATTGAATTCAGGAAGCATAAACCAATAAATTCTTCATTTTAAAATTATAATCTACCCAAATATATAAACAACAAGCTTTTCTTTATATAATATACTTCTATCTGAATAATCCAAAGGTTTTTAAATAATATCCTTTTCTTAGCTGGAAAAAACAGATAAATAGTAATATTTTAGTAGCTAACATTTTGGAAAAAATCTAGAGTTAAAAATAATATAATTTTGAATTACTAATTTGTACAAACAAGGGAATTAATACTCCATATACCATGAAACAGAAGATTGATGACTCAATAAGAAAAAGCAATAATCACAAGGATAAAATAAAACCTTTAGGAGAGAAATATTTTTATAAGTTTACAAAGCATTAATAAGCTAAATAATTATCATAGAAAAATCAAGTAAAAAATAAGTTTTTGAAAAAAATGACATAAATAATCTACAGAAGAAGAAAAACAGAGATGATTGAATCAGAGAGAAGTTCTTTTTAGGAATAATGAACATTAGATGCCCTATATAAATTAGCTGCTAGACCTGAAACAAATAGGAAAAAAACAGAAATCTATCTATCTATATAGAAAGATACATACATATGAGAAAGGACCAGCGGCATCCTTGTACAGTGTTTTTATGTGGTATCTTTCCACAGCAGCATAGAAAAATAGTAAAAGACACTTCAAAGATGTAGAGTTTCTGATTTCATGGAAACAATGAGGTCCCAGACGGGGTGAGTGTGAGTAGCAGGTATTAAATCTCCAGCACAAGGTGCGAGTGATTGGTCTAATAAGCCACAGAGATGTGGGTAACCAGACTGTGTTCTTTCTTCAGCAGTCTGTAAGGACGGATGACTCATTTCAGGGCCCCAAGGAATCAAACAGATGAGCAGTCTATCAAGGGGCTACATGAATCATGTCGAAAATGGAAGAATTCTAGGTCTTCTTATTAACGAGGAGAGCAAATGTTCCAATTCTGTTCTAACTTGGAAGAAAAATTTTGACCAAGAGACAGTACAAAGATAGCAGGAAACTTTACTGAAAAGAAATATAGTGTAAAGAGGTTATTGCAGGAAAAAAAAAAAAAAAGTATTCCCCAAGGGAGGAGAGGGCTGATCCTGTGGGAAAACAGCTCCGAGGGTCCTATGCAGGGAGTCTTATTATGTTAGACTTCTTCAAATTCCTGCCTCTGTCTCAAATCTCTACCTTTTTCCTTAGTGTAGTTTTCCCGCTCCTGCCTTAAGTCCTTGCCTGTGCTCCGCCCCCCTTCCCCAGGCTTGTGGGACCCTCTCTCACTGTTGGTTAATGTGCATGTGCTGGCCCATGATTTACTATGAATCCTGTCTGATGGCGGCCCTACTCATTATTGCCACCCTAGGAAGGTTGTATAGCAGTCAAATCTATACCTACTGCACCTGAGTATCTCTTTGGAATTTCCTTCTTTCCCCTAATCTGTACGTATGGCACCAGGTTTCTCTTAGGAATGTCCCTTTTGCCCTTCTTATCAGCATATAACTAGTGATGTTCTGATACTTTAATTGCAGAGTGAATGATTATTGGGGTGTCTTAAGAGATGTCTTGGGGCATTTCTTTCCGTGTAGCTACCTCTTCTTCCCTACCCACATTTGACTAAGTGCCCACCCACTCCAGCAGTAGAGATGCTGTTAATATGCAAATTTCGGGTGGTCCTGGAAGGAGTCTTCCCAGACTTTTCCCTTCTCAGGAGCTCCCTCTCCTGTTCATTTCTAGCTATCTGCCTACTCTAAAATTCTGGGCATACAACTGACATGAATTGCTGTGAAAGGGCTTCAAAATTTCATACCCAATTCTCAGATGCAAGCCAATTAACAGATTCAGAGCTCCTTTTTTGAAAGATCTTGTGTCAGAAAAAAGAAAAGATACATAGTTTGAAAGAAGTAAAAAGATAAATGGGTATCCTTTCAGTGAGATGCAAGGCATTGTTTAGATCTAGAGGGACCTCTCAGGATAATCTCATAATATAAGAATCTGAATCTTTTATTACCTTTGACTATTTTGAAAATTTTGGAGAAAGAAGTACCTTATAGAGAGTTTATGCTATCATCAGTAGTTATTTCAGAAAATGCAAATGAAAGGTTCCAGTGAAGGTGTAATTAGCATTTTTCATTACCCGTGTATGTGTGTATTCCTTGGATTCTCTTTCGAACTGGTTCTCTCTCAATGGAAAAAAGTAAACGCTTGGATACATGTTCAATTTGTTACCAAGATGCCAGGGGTTTGGTCAAGGTCCTATTGCTCATTATATGGAAAGCCAATCACTGAAACAGTGAGTATAGCCACGGAAGAAAGGCTTTAATCCGGTGAGGTCATCCAACAACACTGGAGATAAGTCTCAAATTTGTCTCCCCAACCAACTAAAATTGGGTGTATATATAGCAAAAAGTAATGAAAACAGGAATTAGGGAGGGGTAAGGAGGCAGTCATGATGAATGAGTAGTCTGGTATCTCATTGTCTGGATCTGGTCATCTGGTGAGTTCCAGTTCCTTAAAACCATCTGTGAGAGCTGAGGGTCAATTTGTGGAGGAAGGAACTCAGATAAAACAAATGTAAGTTTCAATCTTTAAAACCAAGAGTGCCAATTACAAAGAGATGCTAAACATCAATTCTATGAGACAATTGGGCTAATTTCAAATTTATATTTTTATGAATGTTATGGTGTTAGTTTTAAAATATTTTAACAGTTTGGGAGTTTACTGAGATGCTGAAAATATTTGCCTGACAGGGAGAGACAAACCACACTGTCAAGGAAGTGTTATTCATAATAACTTAGACCTAGATACAATTTTTTTTTTGATTCCCAGAGAGAATACCATGCAGCAAAAACCTTAACTTTTATAACTCTCTGTTTCCTTAGAAAATTTTTCCACTTCACTGATTATATATGGTGTTTTATTGTGTTTTCTTTTTCATGCATGAGTGGTAACTTTTCCCTTTGGTTGCGGCAGTGATTGGGAATTTGGTCTTACGATCTCAACTATTTGGTAATCTCTGTAGATAGATAACAGTAATCTGTTGAGTGAGAGACAATAAAGATCCCGTTTGTTAATCCTTTGCATTTGTTTATCTGTTATTCTATTTTAAACTCAAATATTTAAGAATTTTAAGTCTATTGAGAGAAAGGGCCTTTGAAATATGGAGTAGATGCTTGTGTTTCTGTTTTTACTCTTGACCTAATACTCTTGAGATTGTAGAACTGACACCATAAGCTATAGTTTATATGTCTGTGTCTTTAATTAATGGAGCTGTTTACCTCTTGTGTAGATATGAAATCTTTTCCTTTTTCTAGAGAGTATTTGATTTATAAGAAAAATATCATTGATTTTAATATCTCTTAAATATTGACTTTGTTTTGTTTATAAACATAATTAGGCAGTTAATTAAATGGAATATTTTTAAAATTCCCAGGAAATAACTAAATTGGGTTTTGTATACTATAAAGGTGCTAAAGAGAAAAATTCTTCTTTCAGTAATTGTAAGCTCAGAAACACTTTAAGAATCTAAGTTTACAATTGTGAATAGTGCCACAATAAACATATGTGTGCATATGTCTTTACAGCAGCATGATTTATAATCCTTTGGGTATATACCCAGTAATGGGATGGCTGGGTCAAACGGTATTTCTAGTTCCAGATCCTTGAGGAATCGCCACACTGTCTTCCACAATGGTTGAACTAGTTTATAGTCCCACCAACAGTGTAAAAGTGTTCCTATTTCTCCACATCCTCTACAGCACCTTTTGTTTCTTGACGTTTTAATGATCGCCATTCTAACTGGTGTGAGATGGTATCTCATTGTGGTTTTGATTTGAATTTCTCTGATGGCCAGTGATGATGAGCATTTTTAGACTGGATTAAGAAAATGTGGCACATATACATCATGGAATACTATGTAGCCATAAAAAAGGATGGGTTCATGTCCTTTGTAGGGACATGGATGAAGCTGGAAACCATCATTCTGAGCAATCTATCACAAGGACAGAAAACCAAATACCACATGTTCTCTCTCGTAGGTGGGAATTGAACAGTAAGAACACTTGGACACAGGAAGGGGAACATCACACACTGAGGCCTGTCGTGGGGTGGGGGGAGGAGGGAGGGATAGCATTAGGAGATATACCTAATGTAAATGACGAGTTAATGGGTGCAGCACACCAACATGGCACACATATACATATGTAACAAACCTGCACATTGTGCACATGTACCCTAGAACTTAAAGTATAATAATAATAAAAAATAATAATCTAAGTTTACATAATTAAGGTCAGTCTTTGGCAGATGAAACTATTGTGCGTCAAAGTACTTTGATAGACTGCTAAACACTTATATTGCAGGCAATTCTGAATTATCCAGGGCCCTCTGTGAAATAGAAATTAGCTACTTTTGGTAAATGTTACAATTAATATGAGTAGGTGAGACTATACTAGCAGCAATTGTGGCACAACTAAAACTGTATGTGTGTGGTGTTTTTAAGGTCAAAGAATAATTTTATCCTCAAGAGCGATTTCAATTCCTTGATCTCAGGATATAATTCATCCATTAAGTGAATTCTTGAATACACTGAGGACAAACATTCTTTTAATACTTTGTAATAAAAGAAATAAAAACTGAAAATGTTTAAAATATTTATCCTTAAAAGATAGCTCATGTTCATGGATTGGAAGCAATAACAGTGTTAAAATGTCCATACTATCCAAAGTGATCCACAGATTCAATGCAATGGCTATCAAATTGTCAATGTCATTTTTCACAGAAAAAAAATGGTATAGTACACAACCTAAAATTGGTATATTACCGCAAAAGACCCAAAATAGCCAAATCAGTTTTCAGCAAAAAAGAACAAAGCTGGAAGCATCTAACCAGAATACATAAGGAAATCAAACAACTAAATAGCAAATAAAACAACACACACACTAAAAAACAGCAAATAATACAATTTAAAAATGGGCAAAAGATTTGAATAAACATTTATCAAGAAAAGACACACAAATAGTCAACAAGTATATGAAAAAATGCTCAACATCACTAATTATTAAAGAAATACAAATCAAAACAACAATGAGATGTTATCTGATCCCAGTTGAAATGACTATTAAAAAGACAAAAAATAAGAGAAGATGGCGAGAATGCGGAGAAAGGAATGCTCGTACACTGTTGATGGGAATGTAAAGTAGTGCAACTGCTATTAAAACAGTATGGAGGTTCATCAAAAACTAAAAATAGAACTACTCTATGATCCAACAATTCCCCTGCTGGGTATATATCCAAAAGAAAGGAAATCAGTATATCAACAAGATATCTATACCCCCATGTTTATTGCAGTACTACTATTCACAACAACCAAGATATGGAATCAAACTAGGCGTCCAATGACAGATGAATGAATAAAGGAAATTTGTTATATGTACAGAATGAAATATTATTCAGCCAGAAAAAAATGAAATTCCATAATTTGCAGCAACATGGATGAAACTAGAGGTCATTATGTTAAGTGAAGTAAGCCAAGCACAGAAAGTCAAATATTGTATGTTCTCACTCATATGTGGGAGCTAAAATAGTGAATCTCATGAATTCACTATGGATTGAACCATGAAGAAATTCAAAACAAGAACAGATCAATAACAAGTGATGAGATTGAAGCCATAATAGAAAGTTTCCCAGTAAAGAAAAACCTGATAGCCAATGCCTTCACGCTGAATTCTGCCATAAATTTAAAGAACTAATACCAACTCTATTTACACTTTTCCAAAAAAAAAAAAATAGAGGAGGGAATACCTCCAAATTCATTCTACAAGGCAAGCATTACCCTGATACCAAAATCAGACACATCAAAACAAGAAAACCACAGGCCAACACTTGCAATAGATATTGATGTAAAAATCCTCAACAAAGTAATAGGAAACCGAATTCAACATCACGTTAAAAAGTTCATTCCTCATGACCAAGTGAAATTTATCCTAGGGATGCAAGGATGGTTCAACATATGCAAATCAATGAATGTGACACATCATATTAACAGAATAAAGGATAAAAACCATACAATCATTTCAATTGATGCTGAAAAAGCATTTGATAAAATTCAACATACATCATGATAAAAATTCACAAAAAAACTAGATATAGAAGTAACATAACTAAACATAATAAAAGCCATATAAAACAGACCCACAAATAGTATCATACTGAATGAGAAAAAAACTGAAAGCCTTTCCTCAAAGATGTGGAACACAACAAGGATGCCCACTGTCACCACTGTTATTTAACATAAAACTGGTAGTCCTAGCTGTAGCAAAAAGACAAGAGAAAGAAATAAAAGGCATCCAAATTGGAAATG
Source organism: Pongo abelii (assembly GCF_028885655.2). Classification (NCBI taxonomy): domain Eukaryota; kingdom Metazoa; phylum Chordata; class Mammalia; order Primates; family Hominidae; genus Pongo; species Pongo abelii. Next base: position 121,721,108 of record NC_071990.2, on the reverse strand, counting down.
AAGAAGTCAAATTATTATTTTTTGCAGGTGATGTGATCTCATGTTTGAAAAAAACCTATGAACGCCATCAAAAAATATTCAGTAGCTTTTTAACTACTGAAAACTCAGTAGTTAAACAAATTCATTATAGTTGTAAGACAAAAAAAATCAATGTACAAAAATCAGTAGCATTTCTACATGTTAATAGTGAACAACCTAAAAAAGAAAGAAAAATGTAATCTCACTTACAATACCCAGAAATAAAATTAAATGCCTAGGAATTAACTTAACCAAATACACGAAAGATCTCTATAAGGAAAACTATAAAATACTTACAAAAGAAATTATATATGACACAAAAAATGGGAAGATATTCCATGTTAATGGACTAGAAGAATCAATATTGTTAAAATATCCATACTACCCAAAATGATCTACAGGTATAATGCATTTCCTATCAATACTAATGACATTATTTATAGACACAGAAAAAATTCTAAAATTTATCTGAAATGAAAAAAGACCCCAAATAGACAAAGCTAGCCTAATCAAAAAGAATGAAACTGGAGGAATCACATTACCTGATTTCAAATTATACTACAGAGCTATAGTAACCAAAATTTCAGGTTATACTACAGAGCCATAGTGCCGTGCTGGCATGGTACTGGCCTATATATAGACACATAGACCAATGGAACAGAATAGATAACTGAGAAACAAATCTACGCACCTATAGTGAACTCATTTTTGACAAAGTTGTCAAAATCATACATTGGGGAAGAGAAAGTCTCTTCAAGAAATGGTGCTGGGAATACTGGATATCCATATGCAGAAGAATTAAAATATATCCGTGTCTCTTGCCACATACAAAAGTCAAATCAAATTAAAATATATTAAAGACTTAAACCTCAGACCTCAAAGTATGAAACTACTACAAGAAAACATTGGGAAAACTTTTCAGGACATTGGTCTGGGCAAAAATTTCTTGAGTAATATCACATAAGCACAGGCAACCAAAGCAAAAAATTGACAAATGGGATCACCTCAAATTAAAAAGCTTCTGCACGGCAAAGGAAATAATCAAAAAAGTGAAGAGATAACCCACAGAATTGGAGAAAATATTTACAAACTACCCATCTGACAAGGGATTAATAACCAGAATATATAAGGAGCTCAAACAATCCTAAAGGAAAAAAAAAGCCTAATAATCCAATTAAAAGGGAGAAAATATTTGAATAGACAATTCTAAAAAGAAGATATACAAATGGAAAACAGGTATATAAAAAGGTGCTCAGCATCACTGGTCATCAGAGAAATGTAAAGCAAAACCACAATGAGTTATCCTCTTACCACAATTAAAATGACTTTTATACAAAATACAGGAAATAACAAATGCTGGAGAGGATGTGAAGAAGAGCACCCTTATGTACTGTAGGTGGAAATGTAAATTAGCACAACCACTATGGAGAACAGTTGGGAGGTTCCTCAGAAAAACAGAAATAGAGTGACCATATGATCCAGCAATCCCACTGCTAGGCATATACCCCAAATGAAGGAAATTAATATATTGAGGAAATATCTGCACTTCCATGTTTGTTGCAGTGCTTTCCACAATAACCAAGGTTTGGAAGCAACCTAAGTGTCTACCAACAGATGAATGGACAAAAAAAAAATATGGTACTTATACACAATGGAGGGCTATTTAGCCATAAAAATGAATGAGATCCCATCATTTGTAACAGCATGGATGAAACTGGAGATTGTTATGTTAAGTGAAATAAGCCAGGCACAGAAGGACAAACACTGCCTGTTCTCTCTTATTTGTGGGATCTAAAAAGCAAAACAAATGAATTCATGGAGATAGAGAGTAGAAGGATGGTTACCAGAGGCTGGGAAGGGTAGTGCAAGGTTGGAAAAGAAGGTGGGGGCGGTTAATGAGTACAAAAAATATTAAAAAGAATAAACACAACCTAGTATTTGATAACACAACAGTGTGACTATAGTCAATAATAATTTAATCTTACATTTTTAAATAATGAAAAGAGTATAATTGGATTGTTTGTAACACAAAGGATAAATGCTTGAGGGGATGGATACCCCATTTTCCATGATGTGATTTTCTATGATGTGATTGCAAACAGATATATGAAAAAATACTCAGCATTACTAATCATCAGAGAAATAGACATTAACATCACAGCGAGATACACCCTTCACATGTTAGAATGTCTGTTTGGTAAAAGACAAAAGATAAGTGTTGGCAAACATATGGAGAAGAGGAAACACTTGTAACTGGTGGGAATGTATATTAGCATAACCATTATGAAACACAGTATGGAAGTTCCTCAAAAATCAAAAAAGTGGAATTACCATATAATAATACAGTCCCACTTCTGGGTATATATTCAAAGAAATTGACATTAGTATGAAGGGATGTCTGTTCTCCCATGTTCACTGCAGCGTTATTCACAATGGCCAAAATATGAAAGCAAACTTAGTCCCCATCACTTGGGTTACTTGGATAGATGAATAAAAAAAGTATATATACACAATGGAAGACTATTTCGCCTTTAAAAATAATGGAATTCTGTTATCTGTGCCAACATGAATAAACCTAGAGGACATTATGCCCCAGAGAGGTGTACACTTGCACCTGTGTTGTCTGTTGCCAGTGGGCCGCTTCTTGGGCCCACTGTTATTCCAAAACAAAATAAAAAATAGTATAAAGAGTGACATGGGTTTAACAATTTTGCAAATCTCTTTAGTTCCTGTCTTGTTAGAGGATGGCTGGAAATTATTTTTTTTCAACTTTTATTTTATATTTAGAGGGTACATGTGCAAATTTGTTTCAAGGGTATATTGTATGATGCTGAGATTTGGGGTACAACAGAACCTGTCACTCAGGTTGTAAGCATAGTACTGAATAGGTAGTTTTCCAACCCTTCCCCTCTCCCTCCATCCCCCTGTCTATTTTTCCCATCTTATTTCCATGTGTTTCCAATATTTAGTTTTCACTTATAAGTGAGAAAATGTGGTATTTGTTTTTCTGATTTTATGTTAATTCAGTGAGGATAATGGTCTCCACCTACATCTGTGTTGCTGCAAAGAACATGATTTTGCTCTTTCTTATGGCTGTATAGTATTCCATGATGCACATGTAACACATTTTCTTTATACAATCCCCCATTGATAGGCACCTTGGTTGATTCTACATCTTTGCTATAGTGAATAGCGCTGCAGTGAACATATGAGTACATTTGTTTTTTTTGTAAAACAATTCATATTCCTTTTTGTATTTGCCCAGTAATGAAATTGCTGGGTCAAAAGGTAATTCAACTCCTAATTCTTTGACAAATCTCCAAATTACTTTCCGCAATGGCTAAACTAATTAACATTCCCATCAACAATGTAAAAGTGTTCCCTTTTCTCTGCAGCCTCAACTTTTGTTATTTTTTTACTTTTTAATAATAACAATTCTAACTGGTGTGAGATGTTATCTCATTGTGGGTTTTAGTAGCACTTCTCTGATGATTATGATGAGCATTTTTTCCTATGTTTCTTGGCCACTTATATGTCTATTTTTGAGAAGTTCACGTCCTTTGCCCACTTTTTAGTGGGCTATTTGTTTTTTTATTGTTGATTTGTTTAAGTTCCTTAAAGATTCTGGATATTAGACCTTTTTTGAATGTGTAGTTTTTAAATATTTTCTCCCACCCTGTAGGTTATGTGATACAGGCATGCAATGTAAAAGAAACACATCATTGAGAATGGGGTATCCATTCCCTCAAGCATTTATTTTTTGAGTTACACACAATCCAATTACATTCTTAAGTTTATTTTCATTTTTGTTACAATTACTTTTGAGGACTTAGACATAAATTATTTGCCAAGGCCAATGTTGAGAAGAGTGTATCTCAGGTTTTTCTTTAGGATTTTTAGAGTTTGAGGTCTTACATTTAAATCAGTCATTCATCTTAAGTTATTTTTTGCATATGCTGATAAGTAGATGTCTAGTTTTCTACTTCTGCATATGGATAGTCAGTTATCCCAGCACCATTTATTGAATAGAGAGTTCTTTCTGCATTTCTTGTTTCCATTGACTTTGTCAAAGATCATTTGGTTGTAGGTGTGTGGCTTTATTTCTGGGTTCTCTATTCTGTTCCATTGGTCTATGTGTCTCTTTTTGTACCAGTACCATGCTGCTTTGATCACTGTAAATTTATAGTATAGTTTGGAGTTGGGTATGTGATGCCTCTGGATTTGTTCTGTTTACTTAGGATTGCTTTGGCTATTGACACTCTTTCTTGGTTCCATATGAATTTTCGAATAGTTTTTTTTTTCTATTTCTGTGAAAAATGATGTTGGTAGTTTGATAAGAATAGTGTTGAATCTGTAGATTGCTTTGGGGTGTATGGCCATTTTAATGATACTGATTCTTCTAGTCTGAATATGGAATGTTTTCCCATTTGTTTTTGCCATCTATTATTTCTTTCAGCAATGTTTTGTAGTTCTCCTTGTAGAGATCTTTCACCCCCTTGATTAGATATATTCTTAAGTATTTTATATTTTTCTGGTTATTGTAAATGGGATTTCATTATTGATTTGGCTCTTAGGTTGAATGTTATTGGTGTACAGAAACACTACTGATTTTTGTACATTGATTTTGTATCCTGAAACTTTTCTGAAGTTGTTAATCCATTTTAAGAGCCTTCTGGTGGAGTCTTTAAGCTTCTTTAGGTATAGAATCATATCATCAGTGAAAATAGATAATTAACTTATTTTCCTATTTAGATTCCTTTTATTTATTTCTCTTAACTGATTGCTCTGGCTAAAATCTTCCAGTGCCATGTTGAATACGAGTGGTGAGAGTGGGCATCCTTGTCTTGTTCTAGTTCTTAAGGGGAATGTTTCCAGCTTTTTCCAGTTCAGTACAAGTTGGTTGTGTGTTTGTCACAGATGGCTCTGATTATTTTAAGGTACGTTCCTTCAATGCCTAGTTTGTTGAGGGTTTTTGTCATGAAGGGATGTTGGATTTATCAGAAGTTTTTCTGCCTCTATTGAGATGATCATATGTTTTTTTAATTGTGTTTATGTGGATTTTTATATCTGCTGCTGCACATGGAATCTGATGTAATGTCACACATCATGTAGCCTCTGGAAAAATACACTGTACACTTGTGGGGGAATAAACATGAAGAAAGCGAGTAACATTTTTGCCTTATTATGAAAATTGTTTTTTCTTCATCGACTCTCTAAAAGGGTCCTTGAGACCTGCAAGGGTCTCTCAACTATGCTTTAAAAATTACTGCCCCAAAATAATGTGTTAGTATGTTTCAGAATATGAGAGGGTATCATCAAAATAAAATTTGGAAAGTAAATTTTACTTTTCTTAATTTATGATACCTAGGTCTGACAAGAAACTATAAATCATGGTAAAATGATGTAAAATTTGCTCAGTTTTGATGGGCTTCCTTCCTTGGTCTCCTGATGAGTGCCCTCTTCAATATTATGAAAGATTGAACTTTGCCTCTGTGTAAAGTGATAGCATAGGTTCAGTATCCTCCTGGAATAATTTCCTATGTTTTATGTGAACATTATTGTGTTTCTAATTGAGAAATAGGAAAAAAAAGTTCACATTCATGAAAAGAGCTAAGATTTGTTACAATCATGTTATCTTCTCTATTTATTTTGAATGGTTTATGATATTATCATTTTGATCAAATATGTAACCAGTCTTTCTCAAGCACTCACAACTCTATTGTAAACAAACACCTACACAGGATTGAACTCTAAATTTGGAAAAAAAAAATACTCAGGACATGTCATATATAAAATAATTTTTGAGATTTCCCAAAAGACCAATGAAAAATTTATGAAGCTTTGTCTTTCACTTTAAAAGAGAAATGCTAGAAATAATTAGGTTTGTTTGCTGCATTACTACTGTAAGAGCTACATGAAAATTGTCAAATTAGCAGACATGCTCACCTTCCCTAGGTTACATTTATGTACATAAGATGCTATTAATATGAATTTTTAAAAAATCATATGGTTTTAGGGAAGTTCTCGAAGACTAGTTGATAGATTATCATATTAACTGTCTATATTCAGAAAAAAACTAATCAAAATGTATATGAAATGGTGACAGGCTATAACTGAATAGAGAATGTTACTTATTTTCATTTTGATATTATTGGTTACAGTACTAAATTAACTAATATTTGGTTTTGAAATATTACTATTTTTTATCCTGCTAGATTAGAATTTTTTATAATTTTGTAGCATTTTGGGTTTACATTTATTAGAGACATTAGCCTGTTATTTTCCTTTTCTATATATTCTTGCACATTTTTAGTAAAGTTTGCTTGTGTAAAAAAAAAATTGGAAAATATGTTTCCTTTTTTTCTGTGTTCTGGAGCAGTTAGTGTAAAACTTTTTATTTCTGTTAATATTTAATGTCTGGAATAATTCATTTGTTACTTTCTTGTCCTGTCATATTTTATGTTTGTGTTTTTTGGTGGGTTTTAAAGTGGGAAATACTTTTAATAATAAATTGAATATGTTTAACATGTAATGGAATGTTCAATTTTGCTTCTTTTTTCTCCATTTTTAGGAAGTTTTGACTTTAAAATCTTGTCCACTTTATCTACATTGTCAATTTTATTAGTACAAATTTTAACTAATTTTGTTACATTTTCAACATGTGTAAGATCTGTCATTATACATTAGAACCCATTTTATACTTGATTTTGTAATTTTTTTCTTTTTTTATTAACGATCTTCCTGTGTATTTACAAATTTTTTAGTCTTTTCAAATAACCAATTACGTTTTGTCTATTTTCTTTATTGTATATTTGCTTGCTATTCCATTGATTTCTAGTTTTATCTTTATTTCTTTTTTCTAAGTTTATCAATTTATTTCTATTTTGTCTTAGCTTTATGAGATGAACGTTCAGATTTTTAACCACCAGTCTGCCAAAAATTTAGAGAAACACTTATTCATAATATTATTTTAAATCTCTATTTATTCATAATAGTTTTGCTCATATAATTTTTATTAATTTTGACAAATATAATAAAATAACCATATTTTAGATTTTTAATCTTATGTGTATGTGTTTTGTGTCACATTTTAGTACTTAATGTTTTTAGCTCATTAATCATATTTCTTCATTCTTTGAGCTTATTCTGTCATTTTGTTTGCAGAGTAATTATGTCACATAAATGGAGTGGAAAAATTACTCTGTTTTAAGAAGAGGAGGAGCAGCTGAATATTAGCTGAACAACATTCCAATCCATCATTTGGATTATTCTTTTAGTTTTTTATGAGCTACTACAATCTACAATTTATCATCTATTTATTTGTATAGTTACTCTTTGATAATTTATTATTGAAATATATTCTATATATTTACTTATTTATTACCTCCCTCCTTTAATATTTTCCAGGTTTATTTTTCCCTCATTTTCATTTTAATGTTTTTGTTTTAAGATGCATGTTATATCCTATAAACAGCATAAAGCTGGAATTTTCTTCCATTCATAATCTTTCTTAATTGATAATTCAGCTCATTTAAATTTATTGTGCTTACTCATATTTTGATACATTTCTAACAAAATATTAGTGGTATCTATTTTATTTTTAAATTTTCTTTTCTCCTTTTTATGCTTTATTATAATTAGATTTGCTTCATATTTCTCCCTTCTGCATCTTTTTTGGTTTCATTTATATTTACTAAAGAAAGGGGAAAATCTCCCACTATTATAGTAGATGCAGTCTATTTATTCTTTTTGTTTTTGTTTTTTTTGAGATGGAGTCTCAGTTTGTCACCCAGGCTAGAGTGCAGTGGTGCACAGTTTTGTCTCACTGCAACCTCTGCCTCCAGGGCTCGAGTGGTTCTCCTGCCTCAGCCTTCGAAGTAGCTAGGATTATAGGCATGCACCACCATGACCGGCTAATTTTTGTATTTTTAGTTGAAATGAGGTTTCACCATGTTGGCTGGGCTGGTCTCGAAATCCCGACATCAGGTGATCTACCCCCCTCGCCTTCCCAAAGTGCTGGGATTATAGGTGTGAGCCACTATGGCAGACCTATTTATTCTTTTATTCTTATCCAATTATGTGTGTGTGGACTTGCTGCAATAATAATATATAATAAAAATCCCCAAATTCAGTAATTAAACCACAGGAATGTATGTATCACTTATATCTCTACTGGTTGTCCAGCAGCATTAGCTTATTCCATTGGGGCTCATTTGGAAACTATATTATTCCTTATGCCCATTCTTTTAGTCACTTCCCTCTAAATGTGGGCAGGCTTGCTAACTAAAACTTTAAAAATAGCCAAAGTCTTTATCTTCATATTTAAACAATGCGGGGAACTTGGAATGCTTTAAGTCTCATCATCTGGAATGCATATATTTTTAGTACATTAGTGTTATTATTATTTTTGATTAATGTTAACCTTACACATCGTTATCACCTTATGCAGTCATGTTATTTTTAGATACACCCACATATTTACCAGCAATTTAACTTGCATTAAATTCCCTTGAGAGTATCACTGTTTATTGTTTGAAATTTTCTTCTCATCTCCATAATCAAAAGTTTACTTGTATGTAGAATTATAGTCATTTTTGTCTCAGCACATTGAAGGCATTCGTCTTCTCTCTTCTGACCTCTATTGACACTACTGAGAATTCTGATTTCCAATTTCTACTCTTTTTAAATGATCTTTTAAAATAATCTGTGTTTTCTCTTTGGACATATTTATGTTTCTTTCATGATAGTGCGTTTTCAGTGGTTTCACTATAAGCTGTCCTTGTTTCTTTGTTTATTTTTAAAATGTATGTAACGTAGGATTTGCAGAAGTTAGGAATTCTTCAATGTTTTCAATCACTTTCAAAAATTTATTTCATACTTCTCTGAATATCATTCCCTGTTTATTCTCTGAACATCAAATAAGAACTATCTGCTGTTCATGATGGTTAAATACTCTTTGTTGAAAATTGCACTACGGGCACTCCTGCCTGTACATTCAGCTATATTTCTGTATCATTTTTTCTGTTGTTTTATAGGAAAGTAATTTCATGAATTTCCAAGTCAGAAATAAAACCTGTCCTATTTTAGTGGCAAAAAGCGAGAAGCAGTGTGCATCTTCACAACATGTGAATCACCCTGTTGATTATTTAAAAAAAAATAAAGTCAACTATTTCATAAGTTTTTCTTTTATAATTCACTGATAAGTTCTGTCTTGTCTCTATCCCTTATCTCAGAAAATTCCAATAGTCATAGTTCATTTTTAGACGTGTTCATTTTCAAATATTAATACTATAAAGGTATTCTGGCTATATCAGTTTTCAATTAATTAGTAAAGACAGTTGAGTCACTGATATGTCTTATCTATCAACTATAAAGTAAGAAATTCCTCTAAGTTACTTCCTGTGCTGGGCTTCATGCCACTGCCCTGGTCCAAGCAGGATGCTATGACTGTAAACAATTAAAACACAGTAAATTGAAGAGCTGTTTAGTTACATCTTTCAAAAGTGTATCAGAATAGACTTTTCAAAAGTGTATCAGAATCAAATGTGTCCCAGAATCAAGAGAAAGTATATAATATTATATGGAGGGCCTTTAAAATTATTTTTAAGTCATATATTCACATGTTTTAAAAGGTAAATGGTACAGAAATTATCCACTGGTATATTTGTCCTGTCCTCTGCTCCCATAAACTTTAATCCCTTTTCAAACAGCAAGTCACTTTTGTTATTTTTGAGTATCCTTCTAGTGTCTTCATGCAAGTGATATACAAATACATAGTCTTAAGTTTCTTTTTCTTACATAAAATATTGCATCCTGTACACACTGTTGTGAAGGTTTTTTGTTGTTGTTTGCTTGCTTGTTTTTTAAATAATCCTGGAGATCTTTCCATATCACTTCATATGGAATTCTCCAATTAAGAATTCAAATCCCTAAGGAAATCTGATGAAATTTTCGTCATGGGAATAGACAGAAAAATACTTCCTAGAAAAGCCTAAAGTAAATTTGTTGAATAGAAAGTCTCAACACAGTATAGGATATATAAAATAGTATATCATACGTGCCATTATATTTTAAATTTTACTTTCTTGGTTCTTTTTAGTATCTTATTTAAAAAAATAAAAAAATTACTCTTTTCTTCTCACTTTGAGTTAGACTATCTGTAACTATAATTTCTGCCACTCTTTAAAAATCTTCCAAATGATCAATGATGCAAAGTTGACATATATATGGTTGAAAGCTTACTTCAAAATATGTTTACAATACTTAAATTCTCACAGGGAAATTACTAGAGACATGCAGAGGAAAAATAGGCAATAACAAATCTCTTTTGGACCTTAAATATGTTGGTTTGTATTCAATATTGAAAAATAAAAAGACTGACTACAGAAAAAAATAGATCCCTAAAATGTCATGTAGTCAATCACAGGTGATTTCAGTTTATTATCTTTCTTAGAGTGTGGTTAAGGCATACATGTTATATTTTTAATATGATATCCTTTAAATTTAAAATTCATTTATATTGTATTTATCATTCGATTTCTTTACATTGGTTAAGCCCAACTTCTTTCCTTCCTCTATTTTCATAGTATCTATCTTGCTGTCAAGATGACATAAAAATCTCAGAGCCGCAAATACATTTATAAGTAATTTTCTATAGTTAATTACTGTGAGAATAATAGGAAGGTAAAACAGTGTAATGAAAACTCTTACTTTTCTTTGATTATTTTCTTTAAAGTTACCTTTATGCCATTTAAAATATAAACATTTTCATTTATTCAATATGTATTTACTGAACACTTGTATGATTAGACATTTTCCAAGAACAGTACATATAGCAGTGAATAAAATAGAAAAATTCCTTCCCTTATGGAATTTTCATATTGGGATGAAAACATAGGAAAAAAATCAGGAAGGGAAAGCAAGAGAAAATATGTGTGGGGTGCTAAATAAAGTTAGGAAAGGTCTACTGAGGGACTGAGATTTGGGCAGAGAGATGAAAGAAGCAAGGCAGTATGTCATAGGGAGGTGTGAGGGAAGAAGCTTCAGGCATTGAAAAGATCTGCTGGAAAGGCTCATAACAGAAATATTGCTTGCGTGAGTTGTAAGAATTGAGAGGTTGCTGTGGTAGGAAAAAAGTGGATGAGGAGGAGAAAGTCAAAAAGTTGAGTTCAGAGTGACCATGTAGGACATCATTAACCATTAGAAGATCTTGTCTCTGAATGAACTGGGAGCTCTGGTGGGTTTGTGAAAATGAATTACATGATCTGCCTGTTTATATATTTATCAAATTAACAGATAAAATTGTATGTATGTATCAAGTACAATGTGACGTTTTGAAGTACACATACATTGTGGAACAGTAAAATCTAGCTAATTAACAAATAGTTACCAATTTTATGGTGAGAAGACTTAATTAACATCCATTATCTTTGCGTTTCTTGAGAATATAGTATTGTCATGAACTATAGTCACCATGCTGTATGATAGATTTATTGAACTTATTCCTCCCGCTTAACTACAATTACATATTCTGTGACCAGCATCTCCCCTTCCCCCACCTATCCTAACTACCCCAGCTTCTGGTAACCACCATTCTATGTTTCTATGGCATGAAACCTTTTAGATTTCACATATGGGTGAGGACATAACAGTATTTGTCTTTCTACGCCTGGGCCATTTCACTTAATGTTGTCACAAAAAGGAAAAATGTAATATTGCCATTTGTCTTATGTTTCTAAAGGGCCCTATAGCTGCTAGATGAGGCTAGGAGAGAATCACAGAGATTAGCTGGGAAGAAATTATAGAGGAGATGGAGAACAATGTGAAACTGCGTGGTAGTGATGGAGTAGTGAGAAGTAATAGGTGTTGGATATATTTTGAAGAGAGCATTTATAGTATTTACTGATAAATTACATGGGGAGTGTGAAATAAAGAGCCTGAGCACCTGTAAGAACAATGTTGTCATTTACTACGATGTAAAATATTGTGAAAGAAATAGGTTCTTTTTGAAAAGAGTATTGGGAAATCGTTTCGGGATGTATTAATTTTGTGATGCCTGTTCAAGTGTTGAAAGAGGCTGAATATAAAGTCAGGTGGTCAGAGAAACTGCCAGAGTTTGTGATATGAATGTTCAGTTCTTCAGATCAGATTATAAATATTACTTCACACGAGACAGTCTCTTGTTTTTGTTTTTTACTTTCTCTGCTAAAATTGCCATAGAATTTATTTAAAAATCTCTATCACTTCTATAGTTGATACCTTTATTTTGAGGTTATTGCCTTGCTAAATTTACACATTTTTTTGAGTACTTGAAGGAGTGTTCAGGTTAAATTCTACTTGTATAGAAAGAGTGAGATATAAATGGGGAAGAATGGAAAAAAAAGAAGAAAATAGATACAGGAAAATAGATGACAATTATACCTGAAGTTATCACAAATGCCTTTTACTTGAGCTAGCACTCATCTATTCAATGCTTTCTGAGGACAGAAACTCTTCATTTAAAAAAAAAAAGTATTTTGAGCTTGTGTTGAGTGAAACAAAAGTTTTTATTCTTCACAGTGATATTCATAGCTATAGTTCTGGTTAAATTGACAATTCCATTCTTTTATTTTCTAATAAATACATTCACTTGTTTCTATAAATGCATGAGAGGTCATTATAATTTTTCAACTTTCTGAATGGGTTCGAAATCACAGCTGGAGATAGAAATGGAAAGTATAACAAATGAAAACAGCTGGAAGGTTTGATGGAAGAAAGGGATGAAAATGAGATTAAATTATTTCATTATGTGTATGTATTTAATAGGAAATATTTAAAATGTAATTTAATAATGTTACTTATCAATTTTCCCAATAAATACTTTATCCAGCATCTCAATATATTTAGAGAATGTTATGGAGATCATAATTAAATGAAAGGTATTAAAATCTTTCCCTAGAGTTAACAAGTATCGCCAATGATCTTGTGATATTCTAAATAAGCTATTTGTAACTGTCACACTGAATTGCAAAATCTAAATTTAACATTAAAAGAAAAAAATTAAATTACCAAGACTCCAGTTTTGTTCTCTCATGAAACAAAAGAAAATAAATAATATTCTAGAATTAAACTCAGACTTTTTATGTATACATGTACATAATTATTAGGACTTTCCTGAAGCTTTATCATATTCAGAAAAAAATAATTTCAAATGGTATGTATTAATTTGCAAATAACAGCGATATTGAAATTTACAAATGCAGTAACTGTACTGAAATCCTGAAATATGTTAATACTATTTATAATATTAAAACATCTATACAGAAAAAGTTAAACCTGTTCTAAAATGAAAGAATGTACTACATATATTTATGAAAAATATTATGTTTAAGACTGTTAAAATAAGCAACATGTTACTCATAAGAAAAACTCTTTTTATGAGTATCTAACATGTTAGGGATTTTTAAAATAATAATTATTTACTTTAAGATGAATGCAAAAATCACTGGCAGAATATAAGAAGAAACGTTCGTTTTATCATAATTATTTTAAATTGTTATTTTGTATTTAATTGGGTAGTAATTAATTTCTGTCTTTTTCACTGTTAAACAAGCTGTTAAATGAATAGTGAGTTCATGAAAGAACTGCCTGTCTCTCCTGACAGTATATTCTTAAGGAATATAGTCAGTTGAATAGGTGAACTTCACCATAGAAGCTGCAATGTGAACACCATTACACGTTGAGCAAGACATTTTACTAGTTTTCTCTCAGAACAGCTTATTGTCATTATGGCTAATTTTCAACTTAATTTTACCCTTTCTTGAAATATACTTTTAATTTTAAATGAAAATTAATGTACAATATTATTAATTGCATCCAAATTATCTTAAGTGTTTTTAAGATGAACCCTTTATTTTGGAAAAGACTATAAAAACAGGTACACTGTGACTTAAAATATACTTTTAAGTGGTAAACAATGTACACCACACTAGCTTCAATGCAGTGAAGACTTAAGCAGAAAGGAGGACTAGGCTATCTAGGCTATCTAGAGGGGAGAAAAGAGCTGCTGATGTGGCACTGGGATTGACAATGAAAATAATTTTTTGGGGTTTGTGACCCAAAGTTGTATAGTTTTACAAGAGTAAATACTTCCCCTTCCCCGACTCCTTTTTCTCTTTTTCTTTTTTTTTTTTTTTTTTTGACACAGGGTCTCACTTCGCTGCCAAGGCTGTTGTGCAATGGCATGATCAGGGCTCACCACAGTCTTGACCTTCTGGTCTCAAGCAATCTTCCCCACACAGCCCCCTGTGAAAATAAACATTTTTTTTTGTTTTAATGTCTCATCTGAGCCCTGTAATAAAAATGATTTGGTAAAGACAACATCACATTGATTGGATTATTACTGAACATAATTTTTAGTGACAGAAGAGTATTCAGGCTGGGCATGGTGGCTCATTTCTGTAATCCCAACACTTTGGGAGCCCAAGGCAGGAGGATCGCTTGAGGCCCAGCAGTTCAACACCAGCCTGGGCAACATAAGGAGACCCCATCTCCAAAAAATAAGTAAATAAATAAAAAAATAAATAAAATTAAAAAAATGTTGGCCAAGCATGGTGGCATATGCCTGTTGTCCCAGCTACTTAGGAGGCTGTTTTGGGAGGATTGCTTGAGATCAGAAGGTCAAGACTGTGGTGAGCCCTGATCACGCCATTGCACACCAGCCTTGGCAGCAGAGTGAGACACTGTGTCCAAAAAAAACAGGAGTGGGGAAAAGGGGAAGTATTTACTCTTGTAAAACTACAAAACTTTTGGTCACAAACAAAAAAAGATCATAAAGATTAACTTCAAAAACTATAAAATGATTTTTGAAATTTTTTTATGAGTATACAGTATTCAAAATTATACTAAAATTCTCCTGTGACTTTATTTTTGGCCTGTACTAATTAATTGCATTGAATGTTTATTGCCTGATTAATTATGCACATATTTTGTTTGATCATGTTCTAAAGTGTGATTTCATGCCCTGGTTATTGATCCTATATTAGGATCATATTTAATTAAAACCTAAAGAAAAAAATACCAGTTCAAACATTATATTACATCTCAACAACTTATGATTACATATAATCAAAGTTGATCACATACAGTAATAAAGTTCTACATCTTCGGGGTGACTTAATTTATATCCTAATAAAATAATAATTTTGAAGTCCATGAATATAATTATTTTCTTTGGTTTCACCTCCCTTCACTTATTATATCCTTATCACTGACATGGTAGCTTTTCTTTGAGCATACTAATTATACTTCCAGCAGCCCGCATGACCCTTGGTAGATCACTATAACAGCTCATGGGCACTTTATAAACAGTGTTTGGCTGCTCATTTTTAATCACAAAAATTGATACATTGTGCTATTTGCCTGCCCGCTTACCTGAATTCAAATAGCCTAGTACAGAACTCAAAGCACAGGCTCTTAAATGCAAATTACCTAGAACATGCAAATTACAATTTGTTTAAAAACGTGGGTGTTTGGTTAAGCACAGTAAATCATTTTTCTATCCAAAGCTATTTTGCTTAATTACAAACTTGAAATGCACATAGAAAACAATCCTACTCCCAAATCACTCAGGTCCAACATACACTTCTTTGGCATCCTCTTAATTAAATCTGCCTTATGAACATTAATTATGAGCTCTATAGAGATAGAACTGATTGAGCAAATTTAAAATATCTGCATATAAGCTGACCATTTAACATGAAAGTTATCTTTACAGAAAAGAAATCCCAACTCCTAAGTAAATGTCACAAGGAAATTGTGCAAACGTGCTATTATGTGATGCATAGATTTAAAGTGAAAAATGAGCTGACCAGACTATATAATCATATCTAGGTGACAACTAGCTTCAAGCTGAATTTACTATAAAAATATTTTTAAGCATCCACTAAATGTAATGTATTACTAACTTAAGAAAATGCTTTCATTAATTGCTATACAGCCATACCTCATTTTATTCCACTTCACTTTAGTTTGCTTCATAGTGTTTCATTTTTGTTTGTTTGCTTTTACAAATTGAAGATTTTTGGAAACCTGCATCCAGCAAGTCTTTCGGTGTCATTTTTTTTTAACAGCATGTGTGCACTTGTTATGTCACATTTTGGTAATTCCTGCAATATTTCAAATTTTTCATTATTGTTATATCTGTTATGGTGACTTGTGATCAGTGATCTTTGATGTTAGCATTGTAGTTGTTCGGGGGCACTGCAAAATATGCCCATATAAAATAATGAACTTAATCAATGTATGTTTGTGTTCTCACGCTCAACCAACTGGTTCTTCCCACGGCTTCTCCCTTTCCTCAGGCTTTCCCATTCCTGAGATACAGCAATATTGAAATTAGGCCAATTAATAAACCTACAATGATCTCTAAAGTGTCAGCTGAATGGAAGAGTTGCATATCTCTCACTTTAAATCAAAAGCTACAAATGCTTAGTAAGGAAAGCATGTTAAAAACTGTGATGAGTCACAAACAAGGCTTCTCATGCCAAATAGCCAAGTTTGAATGCAGGAAAAGTTGTTGAAAGAAATGGAATGTGACACTCTTTTGAACGTATGAGTAATAAGAAAACCAAACAACCTTATTGGTGGTATGGAGAAAGATTTAGTGGTCTGGATAGAAAATACGACCAACCACAAAATTTTTCTAAGCCAAAATCTGACCTAAAGAAGGCCCTCACTCTAATTGCCTTCAACTTTATGAAGGCTAAGAGGTGAGAAAGCTGCACAAGAAAAGTTAGAAGCTAGCAGATTTGTTTCATGAGGTTTTAGGAAAGATGCTATCTCCATAACATAAAGCGTAAGGTGAAGAATCACATGCTAGTGGAAAAGTTACAGCAAGTTATCTAGAAGTTCTAGCTAACATCTTTGATGAAGATGGCTACACTAAACAACAGATTTTCAATGTAGACAAAATAGCCTTCTATTGGAAGTAGATGACATCTAGGACTTTCATAGCTGGAGAGAAGTCAATGGCTGGCTTCAAAGCTTCAAGGGACATGATGACTCTTGTTAGGGGTTAATGTAGCTGGTCACTTTAATTTGAAGCCAATGTTCATTGACCATTCACAAAATCCCAGGATACTGAAGAATTATGATAAATCCACTCTGCCTATACTCTATAAATGGAAAAACAAAGCCTGGATCACAGCACATATGTTGACAGCATGGCTTACCGAATATTTTAAGCCCACTGTTGAGACTTAAAGCTGAGAAAAAATCATTTATTTCAAGATATGATTGCTCATTGACAATGTACCTGTCAACCAAGAGCTCTGATGGAAATGTACATAGAGATTAATGTTTTCATTCTGCTAATACAACACCCATTCTGTAGCCCATGGATCAAGGAGTCATTTTGACTTTCATGTCTTATTAGTTAAGAAACACAATTTTAAAGGCAATAGCTGCCATAGATAGTGATTCCTCTGATGGATCTTGGCAAAGCAAATTGAAAATACTCTGGAAAGAATTCACTATTCAAGATGCCATTAAGAACGTTCATGATCCATGAGAAAGTGTCCAAACATCAAATATTCAATCATAACTCATGAGATTCTAAAATATTTAGTTCCACATGCATGGTATTTTTACACCACAATTTGTCATTTTTATATCACTTCTTTCTTATATTTGTAGTTTAAAAAAATCTTATTTGCATACACTGGTATGTTGACGTAAATGTTCAAATTATAATTTATTTAATAGAGTGAGCACTCTAAAATCCTTCTTTTTGCATGTTGTTTTCAAGTTGGCATAGTTTTGGTGAATTTCCCAGGGAACATGCAATATCAATAAGAACTAAACTTTTGCTTATCAAATTAAAAGTTGGCCACAACTCAACCCCCAAAAATATAAACCTAGGAATTTATCTTTTGTAATATATTCTAAATAAAAACCTTAATACACAAGAAGCTATGTTTCCCTTTTTTCCTAACACAAATGGCCACTGTATTTCTGCTAAAGTGACAGTGACACAGATAAAGCAAAACGGATGTATCAGGTAACAGAAGTACATGTAACAGCAAGTTAACACAGAAAGATACTTAAAAATAGCCCTTTCTCTCCTGAGTTAAATGAACCCTTGGGTCAATGTATGGGCAGAAAAAGCAGATTTTCTCCTTCAGAAGGCAAATTGAAAAAAAAAAAAAAAAAAAAACCAGAAGAAAAATAAAAGCTCCACAAGGTGAATTACTGTGAGCTGGCCTGAAGTGTGGAAGGTGTCTCGTGGCCAAAAATGGTCTGGTGCAATGACAGCCAGGCATGAGAAGGAAGAGTCGAGGTGTAGGGTTAGATGTATATGAGCACAGGTTTGAGGGTTTCCTTTCAACATATACCATAATGCCCCCATCCCCAAACCCAAAACACATTCTCCATGATCCTTAGAGTGACATCATTCTGCGAGTCCTACTCTGGGGTGTGTGGTGCATGTGAGAGAGAGTGTGGCAAAGATGATTGCCTGGTTCTAGCACATTCATGAGAGACCAGCTCTGGGTGGAACAGGTGAGAAGAGGGACGCTGAATTATCTGCTCAACTCCTCAAGGCTTAGGGGAAAAGAGTCAAATGTTACCCTCCCTGGGACCTATGAGTTAGGCTACAGGGCCTAGGTATGTTTCTCATCTATTTATTAAAAAGAGCAATGTAGTTTACAAATGATTGTTGATCTATGGATTTTATTTTATTTTTATTTTATTTTATTTTATTTTATTTTGAGACGGAGTCTTGCTCTGTCGCCCAGGCTAGAGGGCAGTAGCTGGATCTCAGCTCACTGCCAGCTCCACCTCTTGGGTTCATGCCATTCTCCTGCCTCCGCCTCCCGAGTAGCTGAGACTACAGGCATCTGCCACCATGCCCGGTTAATTTTTTTAATTTTTAGTGGAGACGGGGTTTCACCGTGTTAGCCAGGATGGTCTCGATCTCCTGACATGATCCGCCCTCCTCGGCCTCCCAAAGTGCTGGGATTACAGGCGTGAGCCACCACGCCCGGCCGATCTATGGATTTAAAAAATAAAATTGAAACTGTTGGGGATAGTTAATATATATAAATAACATATATTTTTAAAACATTTATTTTAATAGTTAAATAAAAGCTACATAAATATGCTTTGAAAAGATTTAGCCAAAGGGTAAAGATAAATAGAAAAATATTTCCTGCCCTGTCCTCAGTCTCTATTTTCATTTTCTTCCTCAGCAATAACCACTGTCAACATTTTAAGATGTCTTCTTTCCTTTATATATTTTTAGAAGCATACATTTGCATTTATACCACCATATAATTACATGCATATGTTTTCATATATATGTGTAGATAGGCAGATAGATGGATTTCTACATACATAATTTCATGTATAAAAGCATATATGTTCATGTATATCTATATATTTTAAAATATATGTATTATTCTATGTGGGATTTTTTGCACTTGACATTTTTTCTTTATACTCTCTTAAAAATTTTTATGTGCTAATGCATGTATATCTACCTACTTGTTATTTTCAAATGATTCTAGTAATTTGAGGGGTAAACGAGCCATGATGAATTTAATCAATTATTTGTTGATGATGAATTTGGGATTTTTCCAATCATTCAATATTACAAGCAATGCTTCAGTGATCATATTTGAACACGTGTGATTATTCTGGTAGTATAGATTCCTGGAAATGGAAGCACAAAGTAAAATCCCTGCATGTTTACATTTTGTTTTTCTTAAGAGGTTTACAGTTGAAATACTCATCAATATACTTAATATTTTACATTTTGAAGAGCAATAAGGAATTCTGTATCTGTATTTTAATTTGTATGCCATCGTTATGTTTAGGAATTATCTTTTATTTTATATCTTTATTTATTTATAAATTATTAATACCCTTTGCTCATATTGATTTTTAGAAGCATGTTTTTGTGGTTCTGACTACTAATATATTTTTGGTTATAAATATTACTATATTTTCTCTCAACCCATTAAGATTAAATAAACAAACTTAATTGTTACTTTTTCCCCAGATTCCCATGTATTAATATCATCAAATCTATGGACAGGTAATAGTCTTGACATAGCTCTCATGCTTTATGGGAATAAATCAAAATTGTACAATATGTGAGAGGGATTTGGAATAAAATCCTAGAGATATTGGTGGACTCTATTGACTTTAGAAGTTCAGGACAAGTAAAGAGCATTTACATTATTCAGATTAAGAAATTATGGTTTCTGTAGAGCCAAATTATCACGACATACTTTTCTAGCACAGATTCATCTGATCTATTGTTTCAAATGTTTAGCCTAATATTTATCCTAAATATCCTCTTCTAATTATATTATTTCTCCTTGTTTCCATTGCCTTTTCTCATTGTCAGTGTTTCTCATTTGCTTTTCTGTAATTTTTTTTTAGAATTTCCAGATATATTTGATCTATTTATCTTTACAAAATAATCAGCTTTTTTTGCATTTATTATTTCATATATTTACGTATTTTTATTTTATTATTATCTATCCTTTATTTTTGTCCATTTATAATCAATTGTTAAAGGAAATTGCTATGCTATGCACTTAATGCCATGATATTTTCTTTTGCAAATTTTTTTATTCGTATACATGTTGGTATGTATTATGTTGTGTTTTTGTTATCATTCCTTTTTTAATAGTTTCTGAGTTTAGTTTTGATTTCTTCATCAATTTCATAGTTATTTAGAAGGGTTTTTTGAAACTTTCATGTTTCCATTTGGATTGGTTTGTTTTTTGCCTGTGTTTTTTATTCTACAAAAATGTCACGCTTTTGACAACAAATAGCAGAATAAGTAAATATTTATATTAAAAATACAAATAGAAATTATACACTAGGGAATGCAAAACAAAATAAGAAAACTTACCATTCTAAACCTCAAGAAAATTGCTATGATTGAGTTTCAAATGTATCTTGTTTCCTGGCAGCCATGGCAAAAAGGGAAACCATATCGATTATACACTGAACCACACTAGATAGAAAATAAATCTCAGGATATGGAAAACAAAACTGAAAGTTTTCTTGATATTTAAAATAAAATCTTCATGTGTATCGTATATAGTAGATTCTAATTCATGTAAAAAATATTCTTAGTATTATGCATATAGCAAATGTGGCCTAAATGACTATGTAATTACTATTTTATATATATATTTATTTTAAGCAATTTAGATTTGTAGTGGCTATATTTCTACTCCCTGAATATTTTTAGTTCTTATTCTAGACATGAGTGATGACAGCACTTCTTAGCTCACTGTGGTCATCCAGTCATGTGAATACTTTAGCTAATGGTTGTTAAATGTGAGTGCTCTGTGTTACTTAATTGCCTGTGCGGGTCCTCTAGAGCATTCTTTTCTTTCTGTCATGGTGCAATGACCATGCTCAGTATGGTAACCATTTCTTAGCCTGTGTACGAGGGTGAGAATAATGCAGAGAACTGGAGACTCATAATGGTCATAAAGCATGAATAAGAAATAAAATCTGAGTAGTTTAAAGTCTGAGATTGGGAGGTTTTTAAAATTATCTCAGCATAATCTAGCCTGATATAAACTGGATTTCAAAACTGATTTCATTCTAAGTAGTTTCATGTTGCACTAAAATATTAAGTTATACTTTGTAAGATGTCTTTTGATCCAAGGATATATATGAGTCATATAAGTTATATAAGCATGAGAATTTCCTCCCAGTATCACTGCACCTTTGACAGAAGCCACATAGGAGCTAGTTCCTACTTGCTCTTTTAAATAGAAGCCAGAAATACAGAATTACTATAAAAAAGGGAGATTCAAATGTCCTGAAACCCAGAATGAGTCTGTCACACTTGTAGCTACATTATGAAAATCTAAAAGTTTAGTCTTCTTCTAAGCATGTACAACTTTCCACTTATGCACAGAAATTAAGGCAAGAAAGGGTAGAACCTTTCTTCAAAAGCAGCTTGGAGTCTCATCTTCCTCCACCAAAAGCAGTATCAATTATCAGTTGACTCTTGTATATCAAAATGTGCCCTACAATGTTTACCACTCAATTTGAAAGGGAAAAAATGTAGATCTATAATTATTTTTCACAAAAATTGGTATGAAGTTTAAGTTATAAAGACTCTGAAATGAGACACAGAGCCCCCACATATTTCAACTGTATCACTTTTCAATTGCCATCTGTTGTTATTGTTGTTTCCTTTATTCTCATGCTGTCCTCTGGCTTTATAAAATCCAACTTGCAGTGCCTGTGTAGGTGGGTTGGCCTCCCTCAGCAATTCCCTGATTAGTAACCACTTTTCAAATGTTCCCTTATTTTTTGTCTTATCATGTAAATTGTAGTTCTGAACTCTTTCCTACATTTGAAAACTCCAAAGAGCTCACTGCAATAAATTCATAACTGAAAAAATAGCAGACCTCCCTTCTACGGTTATGTCCCTTTGAATATAGGAGCATTCCTTAATGACATACAAGAATTACATGGCTTAGAATTTTTGAGAGATGGCGCTCTCAGTACACTTCAAATCACTCTGTAAAGGTCTCTCCACCTATTGGTTGAAAGTGGTAACTACCTGAATAAAACAATATAAAGTAAATTGACTGATTTCTTCCTACAAAAGCA
The DNA here is from genome assembly GCF_028885655.2 of Pongo abelii. Lineage (NCBI taxonomy): Eukaryota > Metazoa > Chordata > Mammalia > Primates > Hominidae > Pongo > Pongo abelii. Next base: position 121,698,458 of record NC_071990.2, on the reverse strand, counting down.
TTTATTTGATACATTACTCTGTAGTAGTAGTAGAAGTATTGTGTCACCTTAACACAATGCTGAATCTCTCAAACCCTTAAGTACTTGGATTTTCAAGTAAATTACATAAAGAAAAATCTTAAAATTGCAAAGACACCTATTTCAACTACAAACTCCATCACAAACTAACAATTATTTCCAGAAAATCAGTCAGTATACAAATGCCTAAAATATCAGCTTATGCCACACAGAAACATACAAACAACTTAAAGAATTTAAGGAATTCTCTAATTTTTTAAAATTATTAACTTTGTCATATTTAGGGACAAAACAATATTGTCATTAAATTGGGAACATCAATTAATTAGATCATCCAGTTCATAATGCTCATAGTCTAAGTATCATTATTTAGTCAAGCATTTACACAAAAAATATGTTCTGGAAGAAAATGTTCTGCTAATCTATATGATGTCCATTTACATTTGTGTTACCCCAACTCCTATATTTGTGTATCTCAGATTGAAGAATAAAAGCAAAGAAAAGATATAAATATAATACATAGGAGACAAAAGAATTAGAGATGTGAATTATAAAGAAACTGAAGCCAAAGGGAATTACTGAAGTTTGATTGGGTGGGAAGACCCAGGGAAGAAATCACAGTCTAAGTGCGAAGTTGTCCTAGATAATTGAGAATCAGAAGTGATTGGAGAAATGGCTATGTTGGGAAATGGCAAATTCAGACAGGAGGAAAATCAGGAACATTCACTGGTAGAAAGAAATCACCCTAGATAATTCTGCTAGCCATGTTTTCCAACATATTCTTCATAAACAAATACTATTTCAGAGACTGGGAATGTCTAACAGTCATAAGTCAAAACCTCTAAGGCAACCCACTAAATTGCATGGCGCCATCAGGACAATTAAAGGTAAAGCCAAGAGCAGAACCCAAGTGTTTTATTCCACCAATTAGCTTATTACTCCTGCCTCAGATAAACACAAACAGAACAAAATAAAAACATGATATAAATGACAGAATTTATTGGTGATCAAACATCTGTTCAGTGGATTTTTCAATAAGAAACGTATTTCAAATTGGCAACAACTTCTGTTCCTGATTGCACACTAACATTTTATCATGAAAATTGCATACCTAACATACCTAAATTCGGATGAATCAATCAATGAAACTGTTCTTTTATAACCTGCACGGCTTTCTAGAAAATTTATTGTCACCTTATACGTTCTATTGCTGCAGATGCATTCTTGGTTAGCATTTTCAGTCTAATACTATTTTGTTCAAATTCCTGAGGGAATTGGGATTGATAGAGTACATATCTAACTAGATACAATAGCCTAATTTTTAAAAATAAAACATGTTATATTTTATATTAAATACTTGAGTAGGTATTAGTAATATATACTTTTACACTTAAAGTAATAAAATCTCTTTTAAATTCTGGTTGAAATGCAGTGGCGGCTTCTAAATTGCTCACTGTTTTAAAAAATTATTATACATACATAAAAGTTTTTGAATAATTGGAACTAACGCGTTTTAATCACTAATGCTAACTTCTTTTTTACACATTTTTAATGGAGTTTTTAAAAAAATCTCTTTCACATAACATGATACTGTTTCCTCAAACAAGACAGTATACATATGCTAAATGTTTTCTGGGCTGGGCGCAGTGGCTTATGCTTGTAATCTCAGCACTTTGGGAGGCCAAAGCTGGTGAATCACCTGAGGTCAAGAGTTCAAGACCAGCCTGACCAACACGGTGAAACCCGTCTCTACTAAAAATACAAAAGTTAGCCGGGCATGGGGGCGGGCCCCTGTAATCCCAGTTACTCGGAGGCTGAGGCAGGAGAATTGCTTCAACCCTGGAGGCAGAGATTGCAGTGAGCAGAGATGGCACCACTGAACTCCAGCATGGGCGACAGCGAGACTCCATCTCAAAAAAAAAACACAAAAAATTCTGAAGAATCAAGCTCATAATCATCTATATTTATAAACCTTTAGAGATGAATGAGATGTAGTCTAGTTCATCCTCCTTATTTTGTGAAAGAATGAACAGAGGATCCTAGAGAATCACGTTCAGAAAGCACTGGGAGGCCTAGAACTCCAACCTAGGTCAGTGGCTCCTTCCACCCTCCACATTTGCCTGTTCCTTTCTGCCCTCTAATTGATGAGATTTACAGTTGTGAGGTGAATGGATCTTTTTGTCCACCTATACATACTATAGCTTTGAGTTCTTAAGTACATTTCAATTTTTGTAGTTGTCTTTGGTTCTTAGTATAATTTCCTACATGTTGTTGCCTTTAAAATATTGTAATCTGAAATCTCCTTTTCATAATAGTAGCTTAGAAATGACAAACAAGGTAAACAACATTTTGTAACTGAGTATATCATAAATGTAAGAAAACAGGACTTGGATTTTCCCTCCACAATATATATTTATATGCTTTCTGATTTGTTTATTATGGGGCAGGTATATTTTCACATTTAAATGTTTAGGTTATATTTAATTTTTCAATTATGATATGGTTATCTTAATGACTTGTGGTGAAGTGAGTTTTGTCATGATGGTTTATGGTAAATGTCACAATACATTTTCTATAATTTCCAATGCCTTTTCTAAATTCAAATTCATATTTATTGTAGGAGTTATTAGCAGCTAAAAAATATATATACACACATATATTCAAATGTAATCATCTAGAATTCGTGTTGAAGTAAAAGAAGAAACAGTGGAGTCTGAATATATTTTTATGCATGAGTATAATGTATGCATATGACATAAGCATATAGTGTTAAAGGAGCAGAGACTTAGGGACATACTACACCTACCAAATGTCTAAAATGTTAAGGATAATCTTTAAAAGTAAACTGAAAGAAACACAACAAAAAATTCACCGCTGTTTCTTGATTATATTCCTAATGATTCCAGACTAGGACCAGTTGTGTTGAATTGTATAAAAAGCTAGGGGCATACTTCCATCCGCTCATACTTAATGAGCCCTGGTGTCTGTCTTTATGATCTTGATATAACTTATACCATTCAAACCTGTACCATTTCCCAAAGGCTTTGGAACTAATTGAATCCTCTTTAATGTTCAGTAAAGAAGGAGCACATAGTTTTACCTTCCATGCATTACAGAAGGCTCACACCTCTCGGTGACTCTCTTCCTGTTTTGCCCAAGGCTTGCTTTCTAGAAGATCCTGATATGAAGGGAGGAGTAAGGTTTCATCTTTGGAAAGCAAAGGTCATTGGGTTGCTTTATTTCAGGGTTATTTGAAAGTTGAATACCTTCCTGAGGAATTGTTTCTACAGATTGCCAATTTTCTACTTGAGAGGTTTATGATCAAATTGTCTTTGGTAGGAGTTTTTAGTTGGGATTTTTTTTACTGCTGATGTTCGAGAACATTTGCTTGCACACGTTAAAATTTATTTTTCTACTGTGGTTAACGTTTACAATTTTGAGCACCCATCAGAATGAGTTATCCAGAGCATATGGCCTATAAATTGATAGATTTAATTTCAAGGAGGAATAAATGAATACAAGACTTTAACATGGAAGGCAGCAAGGCTGTGGGTAAACCAGAAAATAAAATAAAATAAAAACAGAAAATAATCTTCAAAATGAAACTTCAGGATATAAAGATTCTGCTAAAGGATAAATAATGTCTCTTGGAACCTGGTAAACACATAGGGAAAGGTCTAAGGTAAGTTGCAATAAGAACCACAATTAAACCCTTGAATAAACAAAGTCACTTAGATAAATACCTTATTTTCCTCTGGTTTTTACTTTTCATACATGACCTAAAAGGAAACCAACTTTCTCAAGCCATTCTCATTAACTGTCCCTAGATGTCACCTTAATGAAAATATCCACCAGGGCCTTTAGAGTTTTCAGGGCATAAACATTAAGTGAAATAATGAGTGACATTCTTTACGAAGGCAATGTAATGATACTAATACTATATCCTGCATGAAATTAACACATCTAATGTGACATACATTGTCCAATACTAACTCTGCAGATTGCAATGCCCCAGTATCAAAATTCTATATTACAACCCATCAAAAGATGTTTACATCTTTTTTGGAAACTGAAATCACTAATTCTCTACATTATATCAGATATCCCAATTTTCCAGTAGGCAGAAAAATGAATATAGAACCAGTTTTATTTCAACATATCAGTTTCATTTTAACTTTTGGCTCAGTCAGCTTTATGTCAGAAATATCTATTCCTACTTCATTTGACTGTTTACAAAAGGAACATATGTACAGTATATTAATAAATAGAAATGTAAATCCATTCCAAAGAGTTCAGTCCAATCAATCTAAAATAAAAATTGCTAAGAATATCAGTGGAAACATTATTTAAATATTATAATTTATGAATCATTCTCAAAAGTAAGACACACATTAAGATGGTGCTAATTACAACAATGAAGTTCAAAATAATGACATTTTTTCAAATAACTCTCAAATATTTATACAAAATTATTATAATTTTATATTCTGTATTTTTATGTACTTAGTATCATATAACATTGTATTATGTTCCCAGATAGTAGTATTGTTGAGCCTATACACAAAGGGGAGATGAAAGAAACTTCAAATTTAATGAGTCACAATTTTAGAATGTCATGAATTCCCTTTTCTGAATCAAAAGCTCAACCTCTGTCTCTCTATTGTATTCCTAACCTTGTGTTTAACTTTCAAAATTGTTTTCCACCACATGGTAAGGAAACACATTAAGGTTTGAGTTCTTTAGCTTTTCCATTATAGACAAATACATCCAGTGAAAACAATTAAAACATTGTTAGAGTTTCCTACAGTTTTCTCAAACCAATTGAATGAATTTCACAGCACATAATTTATTAGTTTAAATATAACTTCCAGGTAAAGTGTAAGAGATATATATGCAATAGCATGAACACTTTCAGAGAAAAGGAGGTCATTTAATGAATGATCACCATGTGTATAAAAATAAAATATAACTGTTAGTCTGAAAAAGTTTACAAATTCCTATAAATTATCTACATCCATAGACAGCACTTTTTAAAAGCAAAAACCCACATGGAAAAAAATAGTGAATTTTTAACAATAAAATCTACAGACATTTACATACAATACTAATATTGAAAACCAAAATGTACCTCCTGAAAGAGAATTTCTGGTGGAATTATTATTCTGGTTTCAGTCACTCAAAATCAGTAACAAGCTGGGCATAGTAGTATGCTCCTGTGGTCCTAGCTATTTGGGAGATTGAGGCAGGAGGATTGCTTGAGCCCAGGAGTTTGAGGCTTCAATGAGTTATGATCATGCTACTGCACCCCAGCCTGGGTGACAGAATGAGACCTTGACTATAAAAAGAAAAAAGAACGAAGTCTCTAATAAAGGAATTGCATTGTGTCAAAATTGTGCTTCAGAAATGATAAAGTATTTTTACTTTTATGTGGTTTCAATATAATGCAATATTGCAAAGGGTGAGGAAAAGAGAGGAACTTAATACAGGATAACAATTTCTATGATAGAACTACAGTGAATGTTAATAGAACATATACAGGGTTCCCCAAAGGTGAACTTTGAAGACAGAGCAAGTTTAGAGTAAACTTCAGGAAAGAGATGATGATTGAAATCTCAGAGATAGTTGTCCAAGTGGAAGGAGGAAGCACATGCAACAACTTGAGGAGAGACAGATCTAGTATACTGGTGGGACTTAGAATAGTTTCTACTAGGTTGGCGCAAAAGCACCTGTGGTTTACTTTCAATGGCAAAAACCACAGTTACTTTTGCACCAACCTAATATGTCTGGCACTGCGGCCAAAAGGAAATTAGAGGTGATTGGAAACGAATGGGGAACCAGACGCTAATTTAGAGAGGAGTATGAGAGTTTTGTTTTTATTATCCTTTTTATTAAAGGCAATGAAAAACAGCTAAAGGATTTTTAATAGGGAATGATTTAATCATATATTGTAGATATATTTACTTTGGCAGCAATGTAAATAATAGGTTGAAGGAAGTAAGTATTTGGGGTACAGGAAGTTATTTTGATAATTTCAGTGAAAACTGAAGATGGCAACTTCTAAAGTTGTGGAAAAAGTAAAAAAGAGTTAGGCAAATAAAGAAGTATAAACAGAGCCAACAGGATTTGATAACTGATTACTTGAATAAAAAGGAGAACTGAATGATGGTTTCCTATTTAATGGTGTTGACAGGAGGCTGGAAGGCTGGACCATTAACTGGTACAGGGAATGAAGAATTAAAGCAGACTTAGAGTGAAGAAGGAGGTGATTGGTAGATAATCAGCTTATTTTTGTATGTAACAAACTTGAAGTTCATATGGGGATATGCAGTGGGGAACACGTTATATGGTTTTGGAAAAGCTGACAATTACTATACTGAAGTTTCTCACATTGTAGATGGCTTTCAAAATTTTGGAATACTTTAGGTGAAATTAAATGAAAGAAGGATTGAAAATGGAACTCTATAAAATATCAAGATAATTAGCATGCTCAAAGGAAGAGGAGAAAGAGATATAAGATTACTAAAAAATGAGAGAAGAAAAATCAGTATTTTTATGTAAATTAAGGAATTGACAATTTCCAGACAGGTGTGGTCAAGTGGTTTAAAACTGTTATAATATAGTCAGGTAAATTAGAGCCTTTAAAATGTCCATGGAATTTAGAAAAATGGCCATGGCAAGAATAGTTTTAAAGGAGTTATGCGCAAGAAAAACAGAATGCAGTGGGTTGTAGATTAAATGAGATATTTTTTAAAATCCCAGAATCTGTTTACTGGTTAAGTAGAGAATTCCTTCATATGGAATAATGGCCTATACAAGACATCTGACATAAAATTATGAAGAAAACAGACATGGTCTCTATCCCATATGTTGTCCATTGGGGAGATAAGCCTCAATTACAATGTATTCTGACTTATCCTGTGATTGAGATACTGTAAGGAGGTTTACATTTTTAATGAAGTGTTTAAGGGAAGGTAAAGATTGAAGGAGAAAGTAAATATTGGGCATTATTAAAACTTTTCTCATTTTTTATTTTATTTTTATTTGTTTGGCTGTGATAAGAACACTTAACATGATATCTATCCTCTTAGGAAATGTTTAAGTTGTATGCTATAGTACTGTTAACTATAGGAACAATGTTGCACAGCAGATCTCCATAACTTATTCATCCTGAGTCTCTAAAAATGTATGCTTGTTGATTAGCAAATCCCTGTTTTCCCCTCCCCCTAGCCCTTGAAAGCCACCATTCCACTCTCTGAGTCTATGATTTTTTTAAACTTTAGATACTTCACGTAAGTTGAATCATACGGTATTTGTCCCTGTGGTTGGTTAATTTCAGTAAGTATGTCTTCAAAACTCACTCATGTAACTGAACACTCCTTTTTCTTTTTAAGGCTGAGTAACATCACATCGCTTGTGCAAATCACATTTTCTTTACCTGTTCATCTATTGATAAACATTTAGATTGTTTCTAGATCTTGGCTATTGTGAATAGTGCCTCAGAAAAACCACAGGAGTCCAAATATGTCTTAGAGATTCTGATTTCAATTGTGCATAAATACACAAAAGTTGGATTGCTGGATTATATGGTTATTCTATTTTTAATTTTTTGAGGAACCTCAATACTATTTTCCATAGCAGTTGCATCATTTTGTATTCTCATACAACAGTGTAGAAGAGTTACAATTACTCCACATCCTCACTTGTCTTTTCATTTTATAATATTAGCCATCTGAACAATCAACATGGGATGATATCTCATTGTGGTTTTAATTTGAATTTCTTTTTTGATTCATGACATTGAGCTTCTTTTCAAGTACCTGTTGGCCACTTGTATGTCTGCTTTGGAGAAATGTCTATTCAAGATTTTAGTCTATTTATAATTGGGTCATTAGGTTTATTTGTCATCAAGTTGTAGGAGTTCCTTATAAATTTTGGACATTAACTCAGACATACGGTTTGCAAATATTTTCTCCCATTCCATGGGTAGCCTTTTAATTGTGTTGATTGTTCCTTTGCTGTATACAAGTTTTTAATTCAGGGAAGTCCCGATTCTCTATTTTTTCATTTTGTTGCCTTTGCTTTTGGCCTCTTATCTATGAAATCATTGCCAAGACTAATGTCACTAAACTTTACCCCTATGTTTTCTTCTAGGAGTTTTACAATTTCAGGTATTATATTTAAATTTGTTAATCTGTTTTAATTTTTGTATATGGTATAATATAAGGGTCCTATTTAATTATTTTTGGATATGGATATCCAGTTTTCCCGCATCATGTATTGAAGAGACTATCCTTTTCCCATTCTGTATTCTTGATACCCTTGCAAAGATCAGTTGACTGCATTCGCATAAATTTGTTTTAGGCTCTCTATTCTGTTCCACTGGTCTATATGTGTGTCTTTATGCCAGTATCATACTGTTTTAATTACTATAGTTTTATAATCTGTAATAGGTTTTTAAATCAAGAAGTGTGAGACCTCTAACGGTTTTGGGCACTTTTTCACCGTTTAATGATGCTAGCTGTGTTGCCTTCATATATTGCCTTTATCATCTTGAAGAAATTTGCTTTCATTTATAGTTTACAGGAAGTTTTTCTTCTAATAAAAAGATGCTTAACTTTATCACACTGCTTTTCCTCATCTATCGAGATAAATTTGTGATTTTTATCCTTTATTATGTTAATGTGGTATATCACATTAATTGATTTTCATATGTTCAACCATTCTTGCATTCCAGGAATTCTCACCAGATCATAGTGAATGATCCTTTTAATGTGCTGCTGATTTGGTTTGGTGGTATTTTATTAAGGACATTTGCAATTATATTCACCAGGAACATTGGCTTTTAATTTTATTTTGTTGTCGCATCCTTGTCTGGTTTTGGCATCAGGATAATGTCCATCTCATAAATGAGTTCTGAAATTTTTTTCTCCTCTTAAATTTTTTGGAAGAGTTTAGAAAGCATTGTTGTTAATTCTTTAAAACTTTGGTAGAATTCACCAGAGAAGCCAAATGTTCCTGGGCTTTTCTTTGTTGAAAGATTTTTAATTACTCATTCAATCTTCTTACTCAGCATAGATCTGTTTAGACTTTTTTTTTATTTCTTTATGATTTTGTTGGTAGTTTGTATGCTTCTAGAATTTATTATTCTTTCTAATTTATCCAATTTGTTGGCATATAATTGCTCATAGCAATCTCATGATTCTTTTTACTTCTGTAGTATCATTTGTAATGTGTCCTCTTTCAGTTCTGATTTTATGTATTTGAGTATTCTTTTTTTGTTGTTTTCTTAGTCTAGCTTAAGGTTTGTCAATTTTCTTTACCTTTTCAAAAAACTACCTCTTAGTTTCATTGATTTTTTCAACTGTTTCTCTATTTCCTATTTTATTTATTTCTCTTCTAATCTTCCTTGCTTCCTTCCTTTTGCTAATTTGGGCTTAATTTGTTATTCTTTTTTCTAGTTTCTGAAGGTATTAGGTTGTTTATTTGAGACCTTCCTTTTTTGCTGTAGGAATTTATCACTATTAACTTACCACTTAGTACTGCTTTTGCTGTATCTGATAAGTATTGGTATGTTGTTTCATTTTTTTTTTTTTTTGAGCCTCAAGATAATATCTAATTTCTCTTTAAGTTCTTTTTTGATCACTGGTTGTTCAAAAGTGTGTTATTTAATTGCAACATAGTTGTAAATCATTAAATTTTTCTTCTGCTATTTATTTAAAGTTTCATTCAATGTTGGGGGGAAAACATACTTCATATGATTCAATCTTCTTAATTTTGTTCAGACATCTTTTGTTATCTATTATGTTATCTATCTTGGAAAATGTTGGTTGCACTTGAGAATGTACATTTAGTTTCTGTTTGGCAAAATGTTCTGTATAAGTCTAGTAAGTCAATTTGATTTATAATATTGTTCAAGTTTGATTCATTGTCTGTTTTTTTCTATCCATTATTGAAAGTAGTGTATTAAATTTCCTTAACATTATTGAGTTGCTGTCTATTTCTCCCTTTACTTATGTCAATGTTTGCCTTATGTGCTCGGAAATTAGGCACATATATATTAGCAATTTGCTACATTTCTTGATGAATTGATCCTTTTACTATTATATAATGACTTTCTTTTTCTCTTGTGGTAATTTTTTTTTTTTTACACAATGCGTAGGTTTATTACATAGGTATACATGTGCCATGGCGGCTTGCTGCACCTGTCAATGCATCATCTAGGTTTTAGGCCCCACATGCATTAGGTATTTGTCCTAATGCTCTCCCTCCCATTAGGTGTTTGTCCTAATGCTCTCCCTCCCCTGGGCCCCTCCTCCCCGACAGGCTCCACTGTGTGTTGTTCCCTTCCCTGTGTCCATGTGTTCTTGTTGTCCAACTCCCCTTATGAATGAGGACATGTGGTGTTTGGTTTTCTGTTCCTGGATTAGTTTGCTGAGGATTATGGCTTCTAGCTTCACCCAGGTCCCTGCAAAGGACATGAACTCATCCTTGTTTATGGCTGCACAGTATTCCATGGTATATATGTGCCACATTTTCTTTATCTAGTCTATCATTGATGGGCATTTCGGTTGGTTCCATGTCTTTACTATTGTAAATAGTGCTGCAATAAACATACGTGTGCATGTGTTTTTATAGTAGAAAGATTTATATTCCTTTGGGTGTATACCCAGTATTGGGATTGTCAGGTCACATGGTATTTCTGGTTCTAGATCTTTAAGGAATCGCCACACTGTCTTCCACAATGGTTGAATTAATTTACACTCCCACTGACAGTGTAAAAGCATTCCTATTTCTCCACAGCCTTGCCAGCATCTATTGTTTCTGATTTTTTAATAATCGCCACTCTGACTGGCATGAGATGATATCTCATTGAGGTTTTGATTTGTATTTCTCTAACGATCAATGATGATGATTTTTTTTCCATATGTTTGTTGGCCACATAAAAAGAGAAGCATCTGTTCCTATCCCTTGTCCACTTTTTGATGGGGTTGTTTTTTTCTTGTAAACTTGTTTAAGTTCCTTGTAAATTCTGTATATTAGACCTTTGTCAGATGGGTAGACTGCAAAAATTTTCTCTCATTCTACAGGTTGCCTATTCACTCTAATGCTAGTTTCTTTTGCTATGCAGAAATAAAGGGTATTCAAACAGGAAGAGAGTAAGTCAAATTGTCTCTGTTTGCAGATAACATAATTTTGTATTTAGAAAATCCTATCATCTCAGCCCAAAAACTCCACAAGCTGATAAGCAACTTCAGCAAAGTTTCAGGATACAAAATCAATGCGTAAAAATCACAAGCATTCCTATACACAAGCAATAGAGAAGCAGAAAGCCAAATCATGAATGAATTCCCATTCACAGTTGGTACAAAGAGAATAAAATACCTAGAATACAGCTTACAAGGATGTGAAGGACCTCTTCAAGGAGAACTATAAACCACTGCTCCCGGAAATAAGAGAGGAAACAAACAAATGAAGAAACATTCCATGCTTATGGATAGGAAGAATCAGTATCATGAAAATGGTTATATTGCCCAAAGTATTTTATGGAGTTCATTCTATTCCCATCAAGATACTATTGATGTTCTTCACATAAATAGAAAAAAACAACTTTAAATTTCATATGGAACCAAAAAAGATCCTGCATAGTCAAGACAATCCTAAGAAAAAAGAACAAAGCTGGAAGCATCACACTACCTGACTTCAAACTATACTACAAGGCTACAGCAACCAAAACAGCCTGGTACTAGTACCAAAACAGACATATAGACGAATGGAACAGAACAGAGGTCTCAGAAATAACATCATACATCTACAATCATCTGATCTTCAACCAACCTGACAAAAACAAGCAATGGAGAAAGGACCTGCTATTTAATAAGTGGGGGTGGGAAAACTGGCTAGCCATAGGCAGAAAACTGAAGCTGAGTCCCTTCCCTATACTTTATACAAAAATTAACTCAAGATGGATTAAAGACTTAAATATAAAACCCAAAACCATAAAAACCCTATAAGAAAACCTAGGCAATACCATTAAGGACATGGGCAAAGTCTTCATGACAAAAACACCAAAAGCAATTGCAACAAAAGCCAAAATTTACAAATAGGATCTAACTAAACTAAAGAGGTTCTTGTGATTTTTTTTTACTTAAATTCTATTATGTTTGATATAATATAGTTATCCCTGCTCTCTTTTGGTTACCATTTACCAGGGATATCTTAACCACTTCTTTCACTAGGTGTGTCCTTAAATCTAAAGTGAGTTTCTTGTAGGCAGCAAGTATTTGTATGTTTATGTTATTATACTTTAAGTTCTGGGGTACATGTGCAGAACGTGCAGTTTTGTTACATAGGTATACATGTGCCATGGTGGTTTGCTGCACCCATCAACCTGTCACCTACATTAGGTATTTCTCCTAATACTATCCCTCCCCTAGCCCCCCACCCCCCAACAGGCCCTGGTGTGTGATGTTCCCCTCCCAGTGTCCATGTGTTCTCATCAACTCCCACTTATGAGTGAGAATGCAGTGTTTGGTTTTCTGTTCTTGTGTTACTTTGCTGAGAATGATGGTTTCCAGCTTCATCCATGTCCCTGCAAATGACATAAACTCATCCATTTTTTATGTTTGCATAGTATTTCATGGTGTATATGTGCCACGTTTTCTTTATCTGGTCTATCATTGGTGGACATTTGGGTTGGTTCCAACTCTTTGCTATTGTGAATAGTGCCACAATAAACATACGCATGCATGTGTCTTTAAAGTACAATGATTTATAATCCTTTGGGTATATAGCCAGTAAAGGGGTGGCTGGGTCAAATAGTATTTCTAGGTCTAGATCCTAGAGGAATCCCTGCACTGTCTTCCACAATGGTTGAACTAATTTACACTCCCACCAACAATGTAAAAGCATTCCTATTTCTCCACATCCTCTCCAGCATCTGTTGTTTCCCGACTTTTTAATGATTGTCATTCTAGCTAGCGTCACATCCCTTGTAAGCTGTATTCCTAGGTATTTTATTCTTTTAGTAGCAATTGTGAATGGGAGTCCACTCACGATTTGGCTTTCTGTTTATCTGTTACTGGTGTATAGGAATGCTTGTGATTTTTGCACATTGATTTTGTATCCTGAGACTTTGCTCAAGTTGCTTATCAGCTTAAGGAGATTTTGGGCTGAGGCAGTGAGGTTTTCTAAATATAAAATAATGTCATCTGCAAACAGAGACAATTTGACTTCCTTCCTTCATATTTGAATACCCTTTATTGCTTTCTCTTGCCTGATTGCCCTGGCCAGAACTTCCATACTATGTTGAATAGGATAGGTGAGAGAGGACATCCTTGTCTTGTGCCGGTTTTCAAAGGGCATGCTGCCAGCTTTTGCTCATTCAGTATGATATGGGCTGTGGGTGTGTCATAAATAGCTCTTATTATTTTGAGATACAGTCCATCGATACCTAGTTTATTGAGATTTTTTAGCATGAAGGGGTGTTGAATTTTGTCAAATGTCTTTTTTTTTTTTTTTTTTTTTTTTTTGCTGGCTCGACTTTATGTAAAAATAGCCTGTAAGAAAATGTCTTTTCTGCATCTATTGAGATAATCATGTGGTTTTTGTCACTGGTTCTGTTTATGTGATGGATTACGTTTTTTTCATTTGTGTATGTTGAACCAGGCTTGTATCCCAGGGATGACACCGACTTGATTGTGGTAGATAAGCTTTTTGGTGTGCTGCTGGATTCGATTTGCCAGTATTTTATTGAGGATTTTCGCATTGCTGTTCATCAGGGATATTGGCTGAAATTTTCTTTTTTTGTGTGTCTATCCCAGGTTTTGGTATCAAGATGCTGGCCTCATAATATGAGTTAGGGAGGATTCCCTCTTTCTCTGTTTTTTGGAATAGTTTCAGAAGGAATGGTACCCGCTCCTCTTTGTACCTGTGGTAGAATTCAGCTGTGAATCAACCTGGTCCTGGACATTTTTTGGTTGGTAGGATATTAATTATTGCCTCAATTTCAGAATTTGTTATTGGTCTATTCAGTTATTTAACTTCTTCTTGGTTTAGATTTGGGAGGGTGTATTAGTCCAGAAATTTATCCATTTCTTCTAGATTTTCTAGAAGAGGTGTTTATACTATTCTCCGATGGTAGTTTTCTGGATTTCTTCTAGATTTTCTAGTTTATTTTTCCTAGAGGTGTTTATAGTATTCTCTGATGGTAGTTTGTATTTCTGTGGGTCAGTGGTGAAATACCTCTTACCATTTTTTTTGTTTTTTTGCATCTATTTGGTTCTTCTCTCTTTTCTTCTTTATTAGTCTGGTTTGCAGTCTAGTTTGTTGATCATTTCAAAAAAACAGCTCCTGGATTCACTAATTTTTTGAAGGGTTTTTTGTGTCTCTATCTCCTTCAGTTCTGCTCTGATCTTAGTTATTTCTTGTCTTCTGCTAGCTTTTGAATGTGTTTACTCTTGCTTCTCTAGTTCCTTTAATTGTGATGTTAGGGTGTCAATTTTAGATATTTCCTGCTTTCTCTTGTGGGCATTTAGTGCTATAAATTTCCCTCTACACACTGCTTTAAATGTGTCCCAGAGATTCTGGTACGTTGTGTCTTTGTTCTCATTGGACTCAAAGAACATCTTTATTTCTGCCTTCATTTTGTTATGTACCCAGTAGTCTTTCAGGAGCAGGTTGTTCAGTTTCCATGTAGTTGTGCAGTTTTGAATCAGTTTCTTAATCCTGAGTTCTACTTTAATTACACTGAGAGACTGTTTGTTATGATTTCTGTTCTTTTGCTTTGCTGAGGAGTGTTTTATTTCCAATTATGTGGTCAATTTTAGAATAAGTGTGATGAGGTGCTGAGAAGAATGTATATTATGTTGATTTGGGGTGGAGAGTTCTGTAGATGTCTATTAGGTCCTCTTGGTGCAGAGCTGAGTTCAAGTCCTGGATATCTTTGTTAACCTTCTGTATTGTTGATCTGTCTAATATTGGCAGTGGGGTGTTAAAGTCTCCCACTATTGTTGTGTGGGAGTCTAAGTCTCTTTGTAGGTCTCTAAAAACTTGCTCTATGAATCTGTGTGCTCCTGTATTGGGTGCATATATATTTCAGATAGTTAGCTCTTGTTCCAATTCTCCCTTTACCATTATGTAATGCCTTTCTTTGTCTCTTTTAATCTTTGTTGGTTTAAAGTCTGTTTTATCAGAGACCAGGATTGCAACTCCCGCCTTTTTTTTTTTTTTTTTTTTTGCTTTCCACTTGCTTGGTAAATATTCCTTCATCCCTTTATTTTGAGCCTATGTGTGTCTTTGCACCTGAGATGGGTCTCCTAAACACAACACACTGAAGGGTCTTGACTCTTTGCACCCTGCAGACTAGGAGATTCCCTCCAGTGCCTATGCCACCAGGGCCGGTTCCCTGCACAAAACTGAACAGCTGTTTCAGCAGACACAGAACCAGTTCCAGGAATTTTTTTTTTTTTCCGTACCTCAGTGTCGCCTGGAATGCCAGCGAGACAGAACTGTTCGCTCCCCGGGAGCCAGTGGTTTGGCTTGGCCAGGCCCACCCCCACGGAGCCCAGCAAACTAAGATCCACTGGCTTTAAATTCTTGCTGGAGCACAACAGGCTGAGGTTGACTTGGGATGCTCTAGCTTGGTGGGGGGAGGGGCATCCACCATTGCTGAGGCTTCAGTAGGTGGTTTTACCATCACAATGTAAACAAAGCTGCCAGGAAGTTTGAACTTGGCAGAGCCCACCACAGCTCAGCAAGGCTGCTGTGGCCAGACTGCCTCTCTAGATTCGTCCTCTCTAGGCAGGGCATCTCTGAAAAAAAAGGCAGCAGCCCCAGTCAGGGACTTATAGATAAAACCCCCATCTCCTCGGGACAGAGCACCTGGGGGAAGAGGTGGCTGTGGATGCAGCTTCAGCAGACTTAAAAGTCCCTGCCTGATGGCTCTGAAGAGAACACAGCTCTCAGCACAGCGTTGAAGCTCTGATGAGGGTCAGATTGCCTCCTCAAGTGGGTCACTGACCCTTGTGTATCCTAACTGGGAGACATCTCCCAGTAGGGGCCCACAGACGCGTCATACAGGCTAGCTCTGGCTGGCATCTGTCAGGTGCCCCTCTGGGACGAAGCTTCCAGAGAAAAAAACAGGCAGCAATCATTGCTGTTCTGCAGCCTCCACTGGTGATACCCAGGGAAACAGTGTCAAGAGTGGACCTCCAGCAAACTCTACCACACCTGCAGCAGAAGGTCCTGACTGTTAGAAGGAAAACTCACAAATAGGAAGGAATAACACATCCACTCAGAGACCCCATCTGAAGGTTACCAACATCAAAGACCATAGGTAGATAAATCCATGAAGATGGGGAGAAACCAGTGCAAAAAGGCTGAAAATTCCAAACACCAGAATGCCTCTTCTCCTCCAAAGGATCACAATTCCTCACCAGCAAGGGAACCAAAATGGACAGAGAATGAGTTTGACGAATTGACAGAAGTAGGCTTCAGAAGGTGGGTAATACCAAACTCCCCTGAGCTAAGGGACCATGTTCTAACCCAATGCAAGGAAGCTAAAAACCTTGAAAAAAGGTTAGATGAATTGCTAACTAGAATAACCAGTTTAGAGAAGAACATAAATGACAGGATGGAGCTGAAAAACACAGCATGCGAACTTCTTGAAGCAAACACAACTATCAATAGCAGAATCGATCGGGCGGAAGAAAAGATATCAGAGATTGAAGGTCAACTTAATGAAATAAGGTGAGAGGTCAAGATTAGAGAAAAAAAGAGTGAAAAGGAATGAACAAAGCCTCCAATAAATATGGGACTATGTGAAAAGACCAAATCTATGTTTGATTGGTGTACCTGAAAGTGATGGGGAGAATGGAACCAAGTTGGAAAACACTCTGCAGGATATTATCCAGGAGAACTTCCCCAACCTAGAAGACAGGCCAACATTCAAATTCAGGAAATAAAAAGAACACCACAAAGATACTCCTTGAGAAGAGCAACCCCAAGACACAGAGTCGTCAGATTCACCAAGGTTGAAATGAAGGAAAAAATGTTAAGGGCAGCCAGAGAGAAAGTCAGGTAACCCACAAAGAGAAGCCCATCAGACTAACAGCAGATCTCTCAGCAGAAGCCCTACAAGCCAGAAGAGAGTGGGGGTCAATATTCAACATTCTTAAAGAAAATAATTTTCAACCCAGAATTTCATATCCAGCCAAACTAAGCTTCATAAGTGAAGGAGAAATAAAATCCTTTACAGACAAGCAAATGGCGAGAGATTTTGTTACCACCAGGCATGCCTTACAAGAGCTCCTGAAGGAAGCACTAAACAAAGAAAGGAATGACTGGTACAAGCCACTGTGAAAACATACCAAATTGTAAAGACCATCGATGCTATGAAGAAACTGCATCAACTAACAGGCAAAATAACCAGCTAGCATCATAATTATAGCATCAAATTCACACATAACAATGTTAACCTTAAATGTAAATGGGTCAAATGCCCCAATTAAAAGACACGGACTGGCAAATATATGGATCCTTTAAAAAATTTTATTTAGCCTCTTTGTGACTTTTGAATGGGGACTTTCATCCATTTACATTTAAAGATATTATTTATTGGAAATAATTTGTTAATACTATGGCTGTTTTGTTAATTGATTTCTGTCTTGTATTTCTCTTGTCCCTCTTTTTCTGTCTTACTCTCTTTCTTTGTGTTTCATTGATTATTTTGTATTGATATAACTGGGTTTCTTTCTTTCTTGTTTTATATAACCTATGTAGGTATTGTGTGTGTGTGTGTGTTTCATTACTACAGGACCAACATAAAATATCTTTTGGCCCAGGTGTGATGACTCACGCCTGTAATCCCAGCACTCTGGGAGGCAGAGGCAGGTGGATCACTTGAGGTCAGGAATTCGAGGACAGCCTGGCCAACATGGTGAACCCCTGTCTCTACTAAAAATACAAAAAAAATTAGCCAAGCGTGATGGTGGGCACCTGTAATCCCAGCTACCCAGGAGGTTGAGGTAGGAGAATCACTTGAACCCAGGAGGCAGAGGTTGCAGTGAGCTGAGATCATGCCATTGCACTCCAGCCTGGGTGACAAGAGCAAAACTCCATCTCAATAAATACATAAATAAGTAAATAAATATTTTCTAACGGTCTATTTTAAACTGATAACAACCAAGTTCAATTCCATGCAAAAATTACACTTTTACTTCTCGCCCACTCTACATTTATTGCTGTTGATGTCACAATGTACATCTATTTATACTTGTATCCATTAACATATTTTCAGTTATAATTAATACTTTTGTCTTTTAATTTTTATGATAAAATTTAAAGTGACTTACCATCACAATCACAGTAATATAGTATTTTTATTATTTATATATTGCCTTTACCATTGAGCTTTATACTTTCTTAGGCTATTGTATTGCTATTTAGGGCTGTTTTATTTCCCATTGAAGAACACTCTTTTGCATTTCTGGTAAAGCAGGTCTAGTTGTGATGAACTTCCTCAGCTTTTGTTTGTCTAGAAAATTCCTATCTCTCTTTAATTTTTTGAAGGATAGTTTTGCCAGGTTTAGGGTTTTTGTTGTTGTTTTAGGTATAGTATTCTTGATTGGCAATTTTTGTCTTTCAGCACTTTGAATATATCATTCCACTTAAAAAATCCTCTAATAGTTTTCTGAGGGTTACACTGTATGTCATAAGTTGCTTTTCCTCTGCTGCCTTCAAAATGCTCCCTGTCTTTGACTTTTAACAATTTGATTATAATTTCCCTTAGTGTGGATTTCTTTGGGTTTATCTTATTTTAGGAAATTTGAGTTTCTGGAATCTGTATATTCATCTCCTTCACAAATTTAGGAAGTTTTCAGCCATTATTTCTTTGAATAAATTTTCTGCTCCTGATTTTATTCTCCCTGTGGGACTCCCAAAATGCATGTAGTGACCTGCTGGATGGTATCCCATAAGTCCCTTATGCTTTCTTTTCTCCTTTGAATCTTTTTGTCCCTCTGACTAAATAATTTTTTTATGCCCTGTCTTTGAGTTTGCCCATCCTTCTTCTGCTTGATCTAGTCTGCTGTTGAACTCCTGTAGTGAAATATTTAGTTTAGTTATTGTGTTCTTTAGCTCCATATTTTCTGTTTGGTAGTTTTTAATATTTCTCTTTATCAATATTCTTACTTTATGTATTATTCTCCTGATCTCAGTGAGACTCTTTATGAGGGTTATTTGAATTCTTTGTCAGATAAATTATGTCTCTGTTTGATTAGAATCTGTTTCTGGAGATTTATCTTGTTTCTTTGTTTGGAACATATTTCTCAGTTTTCTGTTTTTGTTTTGTTTTTTTTTTTTTTTGAGACAGAGTCTCATTCTGTCACCCAGGCTGGAGTGCAGTGGCTTGATCTCGGCTCACTGCAACCTCCACCTCCTGGGTTCAAGCGATTCTCCTGTCTCAGCCTGTCAAGTAGCTGGGATTACAGGCACATGCTGCCATGCCCAGCTAATTTTTTTTTTTTTTTTTTTTTTTGTATTTTAGTAGAGATGGGGTTTCACCTTGTTGGCCAGGATGGTCTCGATCTCTCAACCTCATGATCCACCCACCTTGGCCTCCTAAAGTGCTGAGATTACAGGTGTGAGCCACCGTGCCTGGCCATATTTCCCATTTTTTAAAATTTTTCTTGATTCTCTCTGTTGGCGTCTGCCTATTCGACAAAGCAGACATCTCTCTCTCTTCACAAAATGGCCTCATGCAATAGGCTTTTACTAATCAGTTTGGAAAGATTCTTGGGACCTCTTAAACCTTTGTTATAGTCCACCCTACATCCTTTATTGTTAGTGTCCCCCAGACATCTATAGTATGCCAGGTTCATCAGTGTGTATGCCCCCTGAGCTGCAGAACCAGCAAGTTTTTATTAGCGATTTTCAAAGGGGAGGGGTGTACGAATAGGGTGTGGGTCACAGAGATCACATGCTTCAAAGGCAATAAAATATCACAAGGCAAATGGGCGGGGCAAGGTCACAAGGCCGGGGCAAAACTAGAATTGCTGATGAAGTTTCACGTCCCACTGTGCATGCATTGTCATTGATAAACATCTTAACAGGAAACAGGGTTCAAGAGCCAAGAACCAGTCTGACTAAAATTTGCCAGGCTGGAATTTCCTAATCCTAGCAAGCCTGGGGGCATTGCAGGAGACCACGGCGTGTTTCATCCATATCTACAATTGCATAAGGCAGACACTCCCAGAGTGGCCATTTTAGAGGCCGCCCCCTGGGAATGCATTCTTTTCCCAGGTCTGTTAATTATTAACATTCCTTACCAGGGAAAGAATTCAGCGATATTTCTCTTACCTATTTTCGGCAATAAGAGAAATATGACTATGTCCTGCCCAGCTCCCAGGCAGTCAGACCTAATGGTTATCTCCCTTGTTCCCTGAACATTGCTGTTATCCTGTTCTTTTTTCAAGGTGCCCGGATTTCATATTGTTCAAACACACATGCTTTGCAAACAATTTGTGCAGTTAACGCAATCATCACAGCATCCTGAAACAACATACATCCTCAGCTTACGAAGATGACGGAATTAAGAGATTAAAGACAGGCATAGGAAATTATAAGAGTATTTATTGGGGAAGTGATAAATGTCCATGAAATCTTCATAATTTATGTTCAGAGAGTGCAGTAAAGACAGGTGTAAGAAATTATAAAAGTATTAATTTGGGGAACTAACAAATGTCCATGAAATCTTCACAATTTATGTCCTTCTGCCATGGCTTCAGCCGGTCCCTCCGTTCGGGTTCCCTGACTTCCTGCAACAAGTGTGCCCAGGTAAGTGCGACTGAAACCAATTCTTTGGGAAGCCTGCAGAAAAGTTGGATCTTTAGATGCTTTGTCCACATCTTTCTCCTTCCAGAGAGAAGCTGGGATCTTTTCTTGTTTGTTTGTTATTTGTTTTTGTTTTACTTGTTTTCTGTCTGTGTTGAGCTTGGGAGGAGAAGCTATGGTGACTAGTTGCATACTAGCTCAAATCATTGTTTTTGTTCTCACTGCCTGCCAGGTGGCTAGACTAGGTGGCCTGGTTCCATTTGCACTCTGAGGCAAGCAGGAAATAATTCAGTCCTTTGAACAACTCAAAAATGTGGGGATTTAAGCATTCAGTTCAACTCTTTGCCTCCCCAGAGAGAAGGTGGGGGTTTAAGTTGTTAATCTGCTTGTACTGTACTGAGCCAAGAAGAGGGCTGTAGTGACTGTCAGCTCAAATTGCTATCTCTGTTCTCATTAGCCCTTAGGTGGCTAAATTATGTCAGGTCCCATTAGCACTCCAAGACAGAAGCCAGTCCTTTGGGTAGCTTCCAGAAAATGTGGGGCACTGGATGCACAAACCAACTCTTTGCATACCCAGACATAAGAACTGAGATTTTTTTTTTATCCACTTGTTCTGTGCTTGCTGGAGGAAAGGACTGTGGCAACTGCCATCTGAAACTGCTGTATCTGTTGTCTTCCAGCTGGCTAAACTATTTTGGATCCCACCAGTGCTCCATGAATGTCAAAACAAAAGTCAGTGCTCTGGAAAGCCCCCAGAAAAGTTGGGGTGACAAATGTTTGTTCCAACTCTTTCCCTCCCCAAGGAGAAGCTAAGAGCTCTTGGAGCGTTTTTCCTGATTTAGTGTTATGCTGGGCGTGGAGATTCTGGGGAGATGGTGTCTCAGATTTTCCTACTGGTGTTGACATGTCTAGATTTTTGTTTGCCTGAGGAGCAGAAGCCTCTCAACTAGTTTCTGTTTTTCCTCATGAAAAGAAATTTTCCATGATTTATTATTGAATCACTATGTGGGCAGAAGAAGGGTTCAGTTTTTCCTATTCTGCCATCTTACTTGCAATCAACTTTTCTCATTTATACCTAAAATTATCTTAGATGAGAGGGTTTAAGATATTATATAGATATAATATTTATAATACAAAATTATAATTATGCTGTAAACATGGGGAAATACAAGCAGCACTTGAAAGTTCATACCCTGTCAGTTAATATTAAAGAACAAAATGAGAAAAGCTCAGACCCTAAATTTGAAGGCATGTGGAGAAAGGATTATAAAGCAAAGCAAAAGTAAGGAGAAGAAGAATTTTTCACTCCTACTAAGTATTGTAGTAAGTGCAACAATACACAAATATATCTCTATATTAAAATTGTCAACAGGTAAATTCCTTAGAGGAAAGGCTAGGGTTGATTTATTTTTGTTTATTTATTTTTTGAGACAGGGTCTCATTTTGTTCCCCAAGCTGGGGTGGCATGATCATGGTGCATTTCAACCTCAACTTGCTGGGTTCAAGCAGTCCTCCTGCCTCAGCCTCCTGAATTGCTGGGACTACAAGTGTGCACCACTATACTCAGCTAATTTATGTGTGTGTGTGTGTGTATGTGTAGTCAAGGTCTCACTATGTTTCCCAGGCTGATCTTGAACTCCTGGGCTCAAGCAATCCACTCTCGTCGGCCTCCTAAAGTGTTGGTATTACACGCATGAGCCACCACACCAAGGCTGGGGTTGATTTAAACTTCATGTTAAGATTGCACTCAATTGCAAAAGTGACTGCATTGAGCTTCTAATTGTTTGAGATGCTAAATATTATTGTCAGTGATACTAGATATCAGAACAAAATCCAAATGAATAGCCACCTTTAGAAATAATGCAAGCTAAGAAATTTTTTACAAATAATATTTTAATAGTATTAGGGTACTTTGAAAGTATTATTAATGACAAGTAAAAGATAGCTTGTTCAAAACGAAATCTCAGAATACAATGTGACTTTAGAGATCATCTGGCACAGAAAAGCTCAAAATTAATTAATACTGGTTGGCTCAATCTGAGTCAGCCTCTGGGCCAGCTGTACTTCAGTCAGGAAGATGGGGCTTGCTTTGGTGCATTTTAATCTCCATGATGACCAGTTATCTTGGCTGTATTCCCAAAGACTTAGGACTGTTTCAGTGAGATCCAAAAACAATTTTGTACAAATTCTTTATTTTTCTTATAACAGGCAATACATGAGTTCTATTTTATAAGAAGTTGTGGTGTCAATTGACTTCTACACAGAATTAAATTAAAAATTAAGGAATTCTGATTCCAGGTCTAGGAATGGAAGTAGTTATTGAAAACTTAAGGGATCTAATAGGGGAAGATAACTTTCAGAATGAATAGAGAAATTATTTCACAGACTAAGGAGGTATCTCCCCAGTCCCTCACACTGGCATGATAATCTAAAAAAAGATACATATAAATTAGTAAGCAACTCTGTACAATATTTGCAGTATGTGAGATTCTGGAATTACAAACATAAACGAGGTATCATAAAGAAAGAAAATGATGCCTTTAATATATCACTATTTTTGTTAGAAAATCGATGCACAGATGAGAGAATAAAATGTAAACAAGTGAAAAAATTAAGAAATAATGAGAAAATCTTGTAAACTAAGAAAAAATCTATTAAATCAGACACCATAATTATGTCAATTCTTAGAAATCTAAACTCTTAATTTTATTGAACATGTAATTTTACAACAGAAAAGATCTGTATACTCAAAATTTGTCAAAGGCTTAGAATATTTTCTTTCTGGAACGTCCATTTTTTTCTTATCAAACATATTGTAATGCTATAGACTACCAAGAAGAGAAAAAAAGACAGCATCTCCTGGGAAAATCCTGAGCTTCGTGTTGTAATCTGACAAGTACCCCACCAGGTTACTTAGGAATATGCAGCAGCTGCTTGAACACTGAATGCTGGGAAATGAGTCAAGGCCATGGTGCCCAGATGAGAAGCAGGTATCCCTGAGAACCCCAACATCCCAGAGTCTGGGAACATACCAAAGAAAACATTTTCATCACTCAAACACAGTGGTCAAAGAGACTAAAAATTAGCTTAAAAGCAGCTTATAGATGGGTGACAATGTGTATCTCTAGGGCTGTCCTGTCACCATCCAGGAGTGCCCTGTATGTAAGCTTTCTGTGAAAGGGGCAGGGATTCCCCAGAAATGAGGGTTCCTTTCCTTTTTAGACTATATAGGGTAACTTCCCGACATTGCCATGGCATTTGTAAACTGTCATGGCATTGGTGGGAGTGTCTTTTAGCATGCTAATGCACTATAATTAGCATATAATGAGCAGTGAGGACAACTCACTTGGTTTTGCTGAGGTCACGTGTGTTGCCATCTTGGTATTTGTGGTTTTTGGTTGGCTTCTTTACCACAACCTGTTTTATCAGCAGGGTCTCTGTAACCTGCATCTTGTGCAGACCTCCCATCTCATCCTGTGACTAAGAATGTTTTAACCTCCTGGGAATGCAGTCCAGCAGGTCTCAGCCTCATTTTCCCCAGCCCCTATTCAAGGTAGAATTGCTCTGGTTCCAGTATTTCTGGCATCATGGCATCTGGCAAAGGACTGAGGTCAGGGGAGACCACTACCTCCTTCAGGTGGGAAATGCCAGAAGTGCTATAGGTGTACTGTAGCTACAATTTCTGTTACAGCAAAAGGGCCTGGGTGGTCACCTGTACTCCTTGCGGCATGCTGTTTCTCCGACAAAAGCAAATGAGCAGTTCAGTACAGGGAATCATAGGCTCAGGATATCAGAGCCTCTGTATCCAGGAAAGCCCAGTATATGTCCAGCAATTGCTGCTGTAATAACATATAACATGGGGTTAAGGAAGAAAGTTTCTTGCATCAGAATACCATAAACAAATTAGTAATTATGGCTGGCTCCAAGAGACATGAGAGGAATTTACGAGAATAGGTTAACTATTTTAACTGGTGTGAAGGGGCAGGGACATTTGATCTGTTTTGTCAAGCCCCTTTTAAGTGCCAATGACTTAATTTTTATTGCTTATTAATTACTTGAGAGCACCCATGCTCACTAGGGATATTTCAGGGTATGAGAATAGGAAAGTTAGGCAAAGCAATAGCTCAGAGGATAAAGTGAAGCATAACTATTTGTCTTTTATTTTATATTCGGCAATTAATCTAAAAGTATAAGGGGTACCTTATTTATATTTAGAGAGATTCCCAGGCATAAAAGTAATTTGAGATGCTGTATTGATTAAGGCCATGGAGGTCTGCTAGTTGGTACATCTCAGTAGATGTTAATGTTGATTCAGAACTTATATTGTAGAGGACTGGGCACAGGGGTTCATGCCTGTAATCCTAGCACTTTGGGAGGCTGAGGTGGGTGGATCACCTGAGGTTAGGAGTTCAAGACCAGCCTGGCCAACATGGCAAAACCCTATCTCTATTAAAAATACAAAAGTTAGCAAGGTGTGGTGGCCGGCGTCTGTAATCCCACCTACTCGAGAGGCTGAGGCAACAGAGAATCACTTGAACCTGGGAGGTGGAGGCTGCAGTGAGCCAAGATCACACCACTGTACTCCAGCCTGAGTGACAGAGCAAGACCGCCTATTTAAAAAAACAAAAACAACACAAAACAAAAAAAACAGAACTTATATTGTAGAGGTGTGTAAGCCAAAAAAGTGCCTGAGACAGGTCTCGACCAATTAACCAATTTAGAAATTTATTTTGCCAAGGTTGAGAAAGCACCTGGGCAAAAGGTCTTACTGTCAAGTCACCGAAAGATGTGTAGCCCACACTTTTTCCAAAGTGTGAAAAGTTAACATAAAATAGAGGAAGAAGTCAAATATACATTTGTTTTGGAGTGAGCAGAGGGATGATTTGTAGTCCTGTCCTGCACCAGTTGTTAATTTACATCCTCAGGTTGAGGGAGGCCATCTGGGGAGATACGTGGCTTTTTATTTTGCAGCTATCTCTTTGGAACAAAGGGAAAGGCAGTTTTTCGCAGGACAGTTTCCAAGCTTGACTTTTTTCTTTGGCATAGTGAGTTTGGCATCACATTCACAAGATATTATCATCCTTTCACGGGTGCAAAATCTACTTAGCGCTTTTTTATCTTTTTATTATAGAATTATTTTAGTAAATATACAATATCTAATTGGGTCAAATTATGGAAACTTTTTTTTAGACATTTTGTTTGTTTTTTCCTCACCTACTGTCCAGGGTTTGTTTTTCCTTCCTTCCTCCCCTCCTTCCTTCTTCCCTCCCTCCCTTCCTTCCTTCCTTTTTTCTTCTTTCTTCCTTTTTCTTTCTTCCTCTTTCTTTCCTTCTTTTTTCTTTCTCACTTCTTTTTCTTTCTTTTCTTTCTCTCTTCTTTCTTTCTCTCTCTTCTTTCTTTCCTTCTTTCTTTCTTTTCTTTTTTCTTTCTTTCTTTGTCTCTTCTTTCTTTCTTCTTTCTTTTTTCTCTCTCTCTTCTCTTTCCTTCCTTCCTCTCTTTTTGCTTTCTTTCTTTCTCTCTTCTTTCTTTTCTTTTTTCTTTCTCTTTCTCTCCTTTCTTTCTCTCTTTCTCTTTCTTGTTACTGGATATACTCTGGGTGGATAGTCCTAATTTCCTTGTTCATATTTACAAGTTTCTTCCCCCAGAGTCACAAAGTAGTATCATCAAGACTAGGGACCTTTCCCATGGCAATTATTACTTCACTGGGTTTAAGGATCCTAAGTTTAAATCAAGCTTGTGGGTTTTTCCCAGTAATGATGAGGATCTAGATCATTGTTGCAATACAGATATAGGTAGTAGCATCAGCAAAGACATTTTGTAGGGTCCTGGTGAGCCCTCTACCCTTAGGAGTGTGACCGCTGCGTGTCATGAGATGGCTACCCTTCCTCCACACAAGCTACCACCCGTTCATCCCATGTTTCACAGGGTATTAGTCTTGCCCTTGAAACTTAATAGATTGGAGTCAATGCTAGGTGGATACACAAAACCAGCAGTTACAGGGTAACAGCTGTCCTACTGAGCATAGTGTCAGGCAGAGCTTATGTTAGAATTGAGATTAATGATTCAATGTAAAATACACAGATAGGTGTGGAGTGAGACACACAACCCAATGCCACTTTAAAGAAAGCCCCAATTGCGTATTTCTATTCACAAGTGTTTGAAACTTTTGACACAAGTTGACCAAATCTATAACAGAGATTCCATAAAACTCAGAAAATGCAGTAGAGAAAAAGCTAGAAGTTTGTCAGCAGGTAACATCTCAAAGCACAGGCTAACCATCAGGCAGCAGAGCCAGTTAGAAAGCCAAAGCTGAGGAAGAAAGACTTCCAATGGTGGTGGTGGTCACACAGCAGACACCATGCTCATTGTGTCAATTGCTGTGGCGTGAGCCCTTCTACCCATAATATAGTTTAAATGTTGGGACTGATGATATCACACACAAACAAAGAAGGTATCAGAGGTCTATTAATTACATACTGAGCTTTCTGGGTAGAGCAGAATGCTCTCAGGCTGGTCCCAAAATGGCTTGAAAGAGAGAGAAAATAAAAAGGGGCAATGGCTTAGGGTTGTATCATGGTTAGGTGAGGGTTCCCACAAACATGACTGAGTTTACATGGTTTGAGCTTCTCTATATTGCCAAAGAAGGGAGCACCAATAACTTCTTATCCAGTTTGTCCAGATGTGGGACAGAAGTGAAGGGGAAAGTGCTGCTTCAAAGTTGTCAACTATCCAGTATCAAAAATTGATTCTTTATTAAATCTCTTTCCTTATCTCTTCAGTCCTCTTACCATATCTCAGATTATTTATGTGGGTGTGGGTTAGAGTAGAGAAAACTTCAACTGCTCATATTATTGATTGAAAAATAAAAACACTATAATTAGAAAAGAAGACCTAAAATTGAATGTCTAAATCCTAATGCTAAGTGTTCTTACTTTTATATGTTTCTTTTTTATTTCTCACATTAGTGAAGTGGGAATGAGTGCCTTAAGTGGTCACACAGTTGGAAAAGAGCAGAAATGGGTTTGAGACAGGCATTGGTGTCTATTAACTACAAATCACTTCTTTCCCCATTACTCCATGATACTTCTCATTTCAGTATTTTCTCCCATGTGGTTCTCAGCTACAAAAATCAAATGGACAGAATAATTGAACACAGATTGCATTTCAGAAGCTATTTTTTTTTGTGTAGTCTATTTATGTATGTATGTATATCTAGCTAGCTAGCTAGCTGTATTTTCTAAGAAACTTAATGTTTAACACTTTTGGACTCAGTTTGTAAATGTTAGTATATTTTATCTGTGCCTTAGGGAAGAGAAACCAGCATCTTATTGAATAAACTTTAGTCACTGGATAATTATCTGTGTATAGTCTCATAAGATTTTTTCCCCTGGGGATTCAATAACTTATTTTGTTAAATTGTATAGCTCTTTTGGTATAACCACACTAAAATAGATTTTCTGTCACAGTGGAGGAGGAAAATGGAGCTAAATGTTGATATTAGTTACTTTACTTTTCTATTTTCTTTGGTAAGGACCCTGCATGTTGTGACTTTAAATGTATTATACAAGTTTAATAATTATTTCTTGTATTTCAGCTTTTCAGATGGTGGTCAAACTAAGATATAATTTTGCAAAAATTCTATTTGGCTTAGAATAACAAAAGTTATTATTCCATATTTCCTCAACCTCACAGTTTTTACCTTTTCTCATGTATATAGCTTAAAGAACAAATGGACTAAGCACCAAAACAAGTGCATTTGTGGCTTATATGTGATTCAGTAACAATGTACAGAAACTAAGTGAAAAATTTAAAAACCTATATACTCTCCTTCTATAAGTTGATATGTTTGGATCTAGTGTCCCCACCCAAATCTCATGTCATATTGTAATTCTCAGTGTTGGAGCTGGGGCCTGGTGGGAAGTGATTGGATCATGGGGGCAGTTTCTAATAGTTTAACACCATCCCCCTAGTGCTGTCTCATGATAGAGTTCTCATGAGATCTGGTTGTTTAGAAGTGTGTGGCACCTCCCCTCTCTCCCTCCTCTTGCTCTTCATCCAGCCATGTAAGACATGTCTGCCTCCCCTTTGCCTTCTGCCATCATTGTAAGCTTCCTGAGGCCTCCCCAGAAGCCAAGCAGATGGCCAGCATCATGCTTGCTGTACAGCCTGTGGAACTGTGAGCCAATTATTTATGTGGATGTGGGTATTTATAAAGAAAGAAAAAAACCTCTTTTCTTTATAAATTACCCAATTACAGGTGTTTCTTTATAGCAGTGTGAGAATAGACTAATACAGTAGTTTTTGGGCTTATTTAAGAGCATGACAGGCCAGATGCAGTGGCTCACACCTGTAATCCCAGAACTTTGGGAAGCTGAGGTGGGTGGATCACTTGAGGTCAAGAGTTCGAGACCAGCATGGCCAACATGGTGAAACCCCGTCTCTAATAAAAATACAAAAATTAGCTGGGTGTGGTGGCATGCACATGCAATCCCATCTACTTGGGAGGCTGAGGCAGGAGAATCGCTTGAACCTGGGAGGCAGAGGTTGCAGTAAGCTGAAATCACGCCACTGCACTCCAGCCTAGGCAATAGGGCAAGACTCCATCTCAGAAAAAAAAAGAAAAAAAAAAAGAGGATGACATTCTGGAGGGACAAAGATCATGACCTTAGAAATACTGTTAGTCTCCATAGTATTTATATGAGAAAAGATGGAAGATGAGAGAGTCAGGAAAGCGTTTTTGCCAATGGCTCATGTTACTCACCTATTCATTGCAGAGACTCAATGGTAAGATAGTTTTGAAAGCCATTCTATAACATGGCACGATGGAATCTGTCCACCTACTAAATGGCTGCCCTTTATATCTTTTAATCATTGCCCATATTTTAAACTGAAAAATGCCCTTTTAATCATACATTCTTTACATTTTTCCTTGACTGCTGACATGCCTTTGTTCTGGAATTCATTAACTCTTCAATTTATGTTTTTGCTCACTAGCGGTAGAATCACTTTAGACAACCCCTTGGGAGCTAGGAAGGGAGACAGCACACAAATGAGTAAGAGCTATCTATGTCCTGCAGTGTTGCCTTTACAGAGTTGATGGTCAAGTAGGAGGTAAAGTCAATAGGGAAACACTCTTGGAAACACTATCCATAAACACTGTGATATGTTCTATGGTGAAAAGGCATGGGTTAAGAACTACAGAAGCAAAGGAGGTAGTGACAGAGGTAAAGAACAGCCTTGCTGATAAAAAATGATATGTATCACATCTGAAAATTTTCAGATATTTCTAAGGTCATGATCTTTGTCCCTCCAGGGTCTTACTTCTCCTGGTATATTCTAAACTTCATCAGTATAGGGATTCCTATACCATTTTGCCATCGTGGAGCCTACAACTGTGTGTGTGTGTGTGTGTGTGTGTGTACGCTTATGTGAGTGTGTGGAATAATATTTTACAGTTCAATGGAACAAAATATAAAAGAAAATAAATAGTATTATTTATTATAACAAATGCAGGTGACAGAATTATATTCAATTACATTAAATGTGGGCCAGTATCTTTTTCTGTAAAATAACTACTTCTTGACATTTTCTCAACTTCAAACGAAATTACTCACATTATAAAGATTGAAAAAAATCAAATAAAACATTATTCACATTGACCTTCATAGCCCCAAGTGTTCTCCCAAATATATATCATATAGTAATTAATTGGCTACTGTAGGATGCCACGTCATGTTTAAAACTCTTGCTTTCATCTCATTTGATCGTACTTTCAAACTGTTTCTCAACACACATTTTATACATCCCTCAGGTTAGAGATTTGTGTGAGCTTCTAATGAGGATCAGTAAAACCACCTCCAGAAAACTATTGAATTCAGATATTCTGCTCTTTGAGGACACCCTACGTTTCTGTTCTTTAATGGTTTTGTCTCATGGCTATGCTAGCATCACTCCTACCAGGTCCCAGCTCTCTTTCTTATTCTGCATTTGAAGAATATGAACTTGTCACTTGGGTTCTGCATTATTCATGGTTCTCCAGTGAAACACTATATATATTTCTATATTATATATGTTGTGTGTGTGCACATATATACACATACGCATATATCTATATCTGCTATGCATGTAAATATATACACATTATGAAGAATAATCTGCTTCTGCTTTACTCAGATTCTACTGTGTGTAAATATTAATCACATCTAAAAATATCTTTACAGCAACAACCAGACTTGGATTTGACCAAACACTGGGCACCATAGCCTAGCCAGGATGATATATAAAATTAACCATCACAGGATCCATTACACACACAAAGCCAAATAACATAATTTTTTCAGGTTGTGCTTTAATAGCCAAATATGGACGTGTTTCCTTAGAGAAAGCAATATAACTCAGACAGGATAACTCTATTAAAAGGGCCAGTGTAATGTTAAAACAAAATTCTGATATCTATAAAAAATAAAGGTAACATATGTTTTATCACTAGGTCTGTCAAAGTGTCTATAAAATTAAATTTACTTTTTAGAAAAAAAATCCCATTTTGTTATTAGGACAGAACAAAAAAATAAGAAACAGGTTGTTAGGGACCTGGATCATAGGCAAATTCTGGAAGCTAGAAGTCCAAAATCAAGGTGTCATCAAAGACACGCTGCTTGTAAAACCTATAGAGGAGAATCCTCCCTTCTGTCTTCTAGCTTCTGGTGGTTTGCTTGAAATCTTTGGCATTCTTTGGCTTGAAGCTGCAGCACTTCAATTTCTGCTCTCATCATGAATTATTCTCCCATCATGTGTCCATGTGTCTTCTCTTCTGACACTATGCATATTGGATTAAGAGTCCACCCTATTCTAGTATAACCTCATTATAAATTAACTTATCACATCTACAATGACCATATTTCCAAATAAGTTCACATTCTGATATATATATATATATATATACACACACACACACATACACAATATGTATATATATACACACATACACACACACACATACATATATAATACATACATGCATATACACACAATATCCCACAAGATATGTATTGGTGTCCTAACCTCAAAGGTCACATTGTGATATATGTACCAGATACATATCAGATGTATAGATGCATGTGTAAGCATATATACACTATACATTCTTCTCTATATACAGAATATATATGCATATATATAAAATGTATATATACATATATAGTGTGTTTATGTACCAGATACATACATATATAATGCAAACATACATATGTATTGTGTGTATATGTATGCATGCATTATATATGTATGTGTAAATATTATGTATATAGAGAGTAATTATAGTGTGTATATATGCTTACACACACACATACACATATACATGATAGGTATCTAGTACGTATACCACAATGTGACCTTCTTTGAGGTTAGAACATCAATACATATCTTGTGGGACACAATTCAGTCCATAACACTTGTCTTTGTTGGAGATCTCTCTAGGTCTCAATTTTATAATCCATAAAATTAAAACTATAAGCAAAATAATTTCTCAGGTAACTTCCAGTAACACCATTCAACAAATTTTTGTTTTATAAATTTCATTTATAACTCTTTAAAAATTTAACAAATATTCATGAAAATTATAATATCCAAAATACTCAGAATATAAAAATAAGTAACAGTTCTCATAGTCAGGGTCTTCCAGTTCAGAGTGGAAGCTGAAAAGTATATTGTAGTATCGTACCTTCTAATGTATATCAGGTACGTTGCTGGGTGGAGTGCTAACAAGAGAATGCCTTTTAGAGGAGAGGAGTTCTTCTGAAAGATGAATAGGAGTCTGTGATTGAAGAAAGCAAGTACTGATATTTAAGCACAACCAAGAACTGAGAGAGTATTTTCAAAGGCATGAAGGTGCAAGAGAAGATTTTGGACTCAATGAATTTCTGGTAGCTTCATATTCACAGGAGCCTCAACTACCAGAAGAGAACTTGTAGAAAATGAGACTAGAAAGATAGACTTGGCCAAATTATAAGGAAAAATTAATATAATCCTAAGGAATTTTTACTGCATCTTACAGCCATGGTGAATGTAATGACTAGCATTTAATACACTGTATATTATTGAAATTTATTCTGGCATTAAAATAGAATATAAGAGATACATTAAGTCATTGTGGAAACAGAAAGACCAACTAAAAAGCAAATGATATCATTCAGTCAAAACAAAAACAAAAACAAACAAAAACAACAACCAAAAATGTAAGGGCCTAAATATGGCCATGGCTGAGAGAGTGTGAGTAAGGCAGTAGGTGGGGAAGATATACAGTTGCCATAATTTGATAATAAATTTGGAGGAGGCAGAAGCTGATGAAAAAAAGCCAAGGATCTGTCAAGGTATCTGGTTAACTTTATAACGGCATTTTTCACAAATTGGAAATACCTGAAAAAATGGAAGCTGAAAAGCAAAGTTTGGTGAATGATGAGCTGGAAGCGATTTAGGACATCCAAACAGAAATGTCCCATGTACAGTTGGATATGTATGGCATTCTGACTGTACTCTAACTGAAGTGTAGAAGGAACAAGTTCCTCTGATAAGTCCACGAGCCATAGTGGGCAGAAGCTACATGACTGAAATGGACAAAGATCATCTTCTCACCATCAATGGGTTTCTACTTCTGATTTCCATAAAAGAGGAGGCTTCTCTTTTGAAAAAAGAACTGGAAACTCAACCTCTTCTTTGTGTTCCAAATTATTATACCAGGACTGTTAAGTTCAAGATCAGGGCTGGGCAATGAGATACTTATAAAACATTTTATCATGCATACTAGTGGGGTGGCTTGTATACTATAGATTGGGATGAACAGAATGCACTGGTTCTAGACCTATAAAATATTGATATAAATAACAAATCTACATATGGGATATAAATCTATACATGAAATAAGTGAATCTATGAATGGGATGAAATTGCATAGAAACACACACACACACAAATGCAGGTTAAAAATGGTGAAAAGCGAGTAAGATCTGTAGCCTAGTTAATGGTCATATACCAATGTCAATTTCTTGGTATTGATGTTGTACTGCAACCACATAATGTGTCACATTGGGGAAAATTAGGTGAAGATATACGGAACTCCTATACTATTTTTGTAACTTTCTTTGAATTTATATTTATTTCAAAGTAAAACATTAAAAGAAAATAATTTTGCTTTCTGTACCCCTTCTCTATCCTTCACTGATGACCATTTTGATTGTCTGGCTCAGAAGCGGAGGTTATGACTTGGTCACTGGGTTTTACCCAGAGGAGAAGACAGATTGGTGGATATCTTCACAGAATGTCCAGGTTTCATCGAGTCACAACTGCAAGACTCTAGCTGCAGCAATGTTAGAGATCAAGTCTCTGTGATGACAGGGACAAGTGGCTGCTTCAGAGCCCTATAGTAGTGAAACTTTAAATGCATTTCACGTAGCAAGTTATAGTAGTTAAAGCAGGATTAAGGTTATAACTGTGGTTTTCTTGGGACTTTCTCCTTTACTTTTCTTGCTTCTCTTTAGTCATGCACGGTATAGATCATATGAAAAGAAAATATCTTGGGCCTCCAAAATCACTAAACTAAAGGGAAAATTCAACTGGGAAGGGCATACGGCAAACCTGCTTCCCATTCTGTTCCAAGTTATCCCTCTGTTCACTGAGATAAATGCATATCTGATTGCCTCATTTGGAAAGGCTAATCAGAAACTCAAAAGAATGCAACAGTTTTCGTCTCACCTATCTGTGACCAGGAAGCCCCCTCCCTGCTTCCAGCTTCCAGTCTTTCTGCTTTTGCTTTGAGATGTCCCGCCTTTCCAGACTGAACCAATGTACTTCCTACATATATTGATTGATGTCTCATGTCTCTTTAAAATGTATAAACCAAACTGTGCTCTGACCACCTTGGGCACATATTGTCAGGACTTCCTGAGGCTGTGTCATGGGCATCCTCAACCTTGGCAAAATAAACTTTCTAAATTAACTGAGACCTGTCTCAGATTTTCTGGGTCCACAATCAGCAATGTGTTTTATCCCTTAATTGTGTTTCAATATGAAATCATAATGTTTGTTGTATAAGGTGCAAGCATGTAAATATCCAGTTTACGGATAGACAATAGTAGTCCAGGAACAACCATTCCAGTAGGCTAGGGGTTGTAGAGTTCTCTGAGTTCTAGATACAGCAGCAGAGAGCAAGGACAAGTGAGATAAATTCTAAGACATAAATAAATATTCCTGGGCAATCTTAGAGACACAAGAAAGCTGATGGGAGGGAATGTAGGTAAATATGGACTTCCTGTTAACTTGGCAGCTATGGCTTCAGAGTTGTGATTACTTGCGGTTTAAATGGAGAAGAAACTCTGTTTATATCTCAAGCTAAAAAAAAATAGGTTATACATGTTACAGATATACAGGTTTTGAGGCAGTAATCACTTATGCCATTTCCAGTCATATTTGAAGAGAGTTACTAGAAAAGTAACCTACCTGAGAGTAAGGCTGCTTTTATTTTCTTATATAATCATAGTACACCTGTTGTTTAAACCTGGAAAAGTTACTTAATCTTTCTATTCCTCAGCTTTCCCATCTGTAATGGAGATTACAGTTGCTAATGGTTGTACAGAGAATCAAGTGAGTTAGCCTATGACAACACTTGGATCATGTAATTAGAAAGCATTATCTTTGTGATCAATGTTTTCCGGTAGTTTCCAGAAAGATGCCTTGCATATATTAAAAGGACATTTGGAATTGCATTTATGTAACTAGTCTAAAATCACATCATGTAAATGCTTATTTCAGTAGCACTCCTACTCTGCAAAAATTCTGTAGTTATTTTTTGCTGACATTAGAGCCTTTAATGTTTCAAAATTACACGAATAATCACAGATTTCAAAAGTGTCACTCACAAATAGCAATTTAATGACAACACTGTACTGCTGCAATTCCTTAAATATTTCTTAGAGATTGATTCATCTACATTTTGTGAAGGAAATCTGATTTTCCAAGAAGATACTGACCCTGTAAGAATCTATGAAATTTAGACCAACTCACAGTGTTTATAATTCATTCACCTACTTGTAAGGTCTATCGATTATAAAATGAATGATAATGTTTCATATCTGCTTTCATTTATGACTTAAACTAATCAGGAAACAAATAATAACATACGAAAAATGTAACAGCAAACAAAGTTTGAATTACAGAAAATAAAGAAGGCAGCATGCATTTACCTGAAAGAAACATAAGAAACATGTTCTATAGAAGCAGTCCCCAACGTTTTTGCACCAGGGACCTATTTTGTGGAAGACAATTTTTCCAGGGACAGTGATGGGAGTGGATGGGATGGGAGATAGTTTTGGGATGAAACTGTTCCACCTCAGATCATCAGGCATTAGATTCTCATAAGGAGCCCACAATCTAGATCCCTCACTGCGCTGTTTGTGCACAAGGTTCTCGCTTCTATGAGAATGTAATGCCCAGCTGATCTGACAGGAGGCAGGGCACAGGCAGTAATGCTTGCTCACCCGCAGCTCACCTTCCGTGTGGCCTGGTTCCTAACAGTCTGGGGACTGGTACCAGTCCACAGCCCAGGGATTGGGAACACCTGTAAAGTACGAGTGATCAACCGAATCAACATTTATAAAATTTAATCACAAAACTCCTTTAGAACTTTTTTGAAAAATATTTGTATTTAATTCAAAATTAAGCTGACACATGACTGTATTGCTTGCCAGTTTATCAATTTCTGTATTGATACTTTTAGTGAAAAAAGTTCTTACTCCTGCTCAAACAATCTCACATTGGTTTTAAATTATACAGTTTAAAGTTATAAGTGGGCTGGGGAGAATGACCTCTCTCTGCTGATGTATAATGTTTGGACTTACTTAATTTTTGGTAATTTCTGAAAAAATTTCATTGATTTATTATGTATTTTGTTTCTAACAATTATTGACAATAATGCCACATTGTCTTGATGATTGTTACTTTATAATAAAGTTTGAAATCAGGTAATATTCTTGCAACATTGTTCTTATTTTTACAGTTATATTAGCTGTTTTTGTCCTATGCATTTTCATATAAATTTTGAAATCATGTTTACAATTTCTTAATGAAAAATCTGCAGTTTTGATTTGAAT
Source organism: Pongo abelii (assembly GCF_028885655.2). NCBI lineage: Eukaryota > Metazoa > Chordata > Mammalia > Primates > Hominidae > Pongo > Pongo abelii. The sequence continues at coordinate 121,661,472 of NC_071990.2, read as the reverse complement.
GGCTTTGAAACCATAGATAAATTGGAAGTGAATTGACATCCTAGTGAGATTATTTTTTCCAACCCATTAGCAGTGTATATCACTCCATTTATTTAGATCTACTTTAAATTTCCCAGCAATCTGCTTTTAGTTTTTAATACACAGGTCTTGCAATTCATCAGATTTATTCTGATTATTTTATATGTGATGCTGCTGTAAAGTTTAACTTCCAGAAGTTTGTTAAATACAATTGATAAACCCTGCATCCATTAGCAGTCATCCTCCCTCCACACATTCTCTCAGCCTTGGCAACTACTAATTTAATTTCTGTCTCTATGGACCCAAGTCTGGAGACATACAACATGTGATCTTTTGTGTCTCACTTCTTTTACTTAGTATAATTTTCTTAGTTCCTTTGTGCTGCTATAAGAAAGTAATTGAGACTGAGTAATTTATAAACAATATCCATGTATTTCTTGCAGCTCTAGAAGCTGGGAATTCCAAGATGAAGGCTCTGGCAGGTTTGGTGGCAGGTGAAAGCCTAATGTTTAGTTCCCAGTTAGTACCTAGTCGCTGCATCCTCCAAAAGGGATGAATGCTATGTCTTCACATGGCAGAAGGGACAAAAAACAAAAAGAGCCTAGTTAGTTTCCTGGACCAGCCCTTTATAAGGCACTAATGTCAGCTATGAGGGTAGACTCCTTGTGGCCTAATCACTTCCTAACAGCTCCAACTTTTAATACTGTTGCTTGGGGATTAAATTTACAAATGATTTTTGAACTTTGAGGCCGACAGACATTCAAACCATCAAAATAATGTTGTCAAGGCTTATCCATGTGGTAGCATGTTTCAGTACTTTATTCCTCGTATGGTTAAATAATATTCCATTGTTTGGATATTCTAAATTTTGCCTATTCATTTATCCATTGATGTGCATTTTGGTTGTTTCCACATGTTTGGCTATTGTTGAAAATGATGCTATGAAAATTCATCTACATATTTTTGTGTGAAACGTTTTCAATTCTATAAGGAGAATTGCTGGGTCTTATAACTCAAAGTTTAACTTTTTTGAGGAACTGCTGAAGTATATTTAAAAATGGTTTCATCATTTTACATTCCAACCAGTAAAAAAAAAAAAAAAATATATATATATATATATATATATATATATATATAATATATGCATACATTTGAGGGTTCCATTTTCTCCACAACCACAATAACATGTTTTATTTACTTTTAAAATTTACAGCCATCCTAATAGGTATGAAATGGCATATTATTGTCATTTTTACTGGTATTTCCCTAATGACTAATGACTTTGTGCATCATTTCATGTGCTTATTGGCCCTTTATACAGTTATTCCTTCTTTGGAGAAATGTCTATTCAAAGTCTTTGCTTGTTTATTAATTGGATTATGTGTATTTTTAGTGTTAATTTATGAGTTCTTTATATACTACATATAATAGACTAATCAGACATATGATTTGCAAATATTTTCTTGAATTCTCTGAATGAAACAACTTTTCACTTTCATTATAGTATCCTTTGAGGCACAAATATTTTTAATTTTAATGAGGTCAAACTTATCTATTTTTTCTTTGTTTCTGTGTTTTAGGTTCATATTTAATAAACCATTGCCTAATCCAAGGTTTCAAAGATTTACACTTATATTTTCTTCCAAAAGTTTTATACTTTTAACTCACATTGAGGTCTTTATGCTATTTTTAGTTAATTCTTGTATATGGTGTGAAGGGTTACTACTTCATTTTGCATATGGATATCTAGAGATTTCAGTATCATTTGTTGAAAGCAATATTCTTTTCCCATTTTGCCACCATTCTAAAAATCAATTGACAGTAAATAAATTTCTCTATTTCTGGAGTTTCCATATCATTCTATTAATCTATATGCCTATAATTAAGTCAGTACCACACTGTCTTGATTAGTGGAGGTTTTTAGTAAATTTCAAAATTAGAAACTATGAGTCCTTCAAACTTGTCATTTTTCAACATTGCTTTGGCTATTTTGGGTCTCCTACATTTCCATATGAAAGTTAGTATTAGTTTTTCCATTTCTGAAAAAATATTCACCTGGGATATTGATAGAGATTAGGTTGAATGTATAGAAAAATTTGGGGAGTATTGCCACATATTAACAATATTGAGCCTTTAACCTGAGATTGTTTTTCATTTATTAAGGTCTTCTTTAATTATTTTAATTACTATTTTGTAGTTTTCAGTACACGTCTTGAACTTCTCCTTTTAAATGTATTCCTAAATATTTCATTTTGCTTGATACTATTGTAAATGGAATTGGTTTTTTAGTTTTATTTTTAGATTGTTCACTGCTAGTGTTTGGAGGTATAGTTGATTTTTGCATATTGAACATGTATCCTGCAAACTTGCTGAATTAGTTTATTAGCACTAATGGTTATATGTCTAATAGTGTGTGTTGTGTGTTATTTAGAATTTTATGTAAACAGAATTATGTCATCTGAAAATAGCATTTTACTTCTCCTTTTACTATCTGAATGGCTCTTATTTTTATTAGAGCCTAATTGTTTAGGCTAGAACATTCATTACAAAATTTTATCAAAGTAGACAGAGAGGACAGCCTTGTCTTGCTCCTGTTCTAAGGGGGAAAACTTTTATTCTTTTATGATTAAATATAATGTTAGCTGAAGGTTTTTGTAAATGTTCTTTATCTGACTGAAGGAGTTGCCTTCTTTCTCTAGTGTTTAATCATGAAAATATCTTAGATTTCGCCAAACATTTTTCTTTATCTATTGAGATGATTGCATGAATTGTCCTTTATTCCATTGATATGACGTATTACATTGATTTTCATTATGTTTAATATGTATAAATCTTGTGTCTTGCAACATTGCCAGACAGACTGGTTAGTTCTAGTAGATTTAAAATTTTTTATCACATTTTCTATGGAGAAATTATGTCATCACTGGAAAAGGGGATTAATACTTCATCATATTTAATCTAGAATCTTTTTATTTTCTTTACTTGCTCTATTAAATTAGCTAGTACCTCCATAACATGTTAAATAATTGTATTGTCAGTAAGCATTCTTGTCCTACGCCTGCTTCTTGGGAGAAGGATTTAATCTTTCAACACTAAGTAAAAATGCTCTTTATTAAGTTGAATTATTTATTTTTACTCATGGGTTGCATAGTTGCTTTATTAAAAACTAGAAATGCATGTTATATGATATCAAAATATATGTTCTATATCTATAGAAATAATTATATGACTTTTATATTTTAGTTTGTTAACATGATAAATTATATTGATTGACTTTCAATAGATGTTGTTGTGGATGCAGTGAAAAGGGAACACTTTTACAGTCAGTGGGAATGTAGACTAGTACAACCACTATAGAAAACATAGTGGAGATTCCACAAAGAACTAAAAGTCCATCTATTGTTTGATCCAGCAATCCCAGTACTAGGTATGTACTCATAGGAAAATAAATCATTATACGAAAAAGATACTTGCACATTCATGTTTATAGAAGTACAATTTGCAATTTCAAATATATAGAACCAGTCTAAATGCCCATCCATCAATGAGTGGATAAAGAAAATGTGATATATACACACACACACCATGGAATACCACTCGGCCATAAAAAAGAAACAAAATTATGGCATTCACAGCAACCTGGATGGAATTGGAGGCTATTGTTCTAAGTGAATTAACTCAAGAATGGAAAACCAAACATTGTATGTTCTCACTCATATGTGGGAGCTAAGCTATGAGGACACAAAGGCATAAAAACAATACAATAGACTTTGGGTACTCGAGGGAAAGGGTGGGAGGTGGCAAGGGATAAAAGACTACACATTGGGTACAGTGTACACTGCTCGGGTGATGAGTGCACCAAAATCCCAGAAATCACCACTAAAAAACTTATTCATGTAATCTAACACCACCTGTTGCTCAAAAATCTATTGAAATAAAAATAAGTATTTTTTTTAAAAAGAAGCACCAAACCAAAATCTGTGGAATGATGTATGTTTTCAATGTTTCAGATCCCTGACTTTATTTATACTCCAAAGTAGGTGAAAATCAAGCTTGAATATATTTAAAATATTCTATTTGTAACACCTTTGTGACACTTCATTAGTGGACTTCAAAACTGTCACATATTTTCAAATTCCAGTGTTTTTATTTTCATAAATGTTAGTGTTTTGTTTCTATTGTATACATTTAAGGTATACAGCATGTTTTGTTTTCTTTATACACATATATGTAGTGATATAAATGTCACCATTTTAAATGTCAAAAAAAGTTTACATTCTTGAGATAAGCTCAACTTAGTAATATTGTACTGCCATTTTATATATTGTTAAATTTGATTTGCTAAATCTTTTGAGAAATTTTGTATTTATACATAGTTATAGTATTTTTTAACTGTAATTTCTGGTTTTGGTATCAAGATGTTAACTCCATAGGATGAATATAGAAGTAGTATTTCCTTCTCAATTTTCTGGAAGAGTTTGTATTTGAAAAATTGGTATTATTTCTTCCTTAAATATTTGTTAGAATTTATTAGTGAAGCCATATGGTCCTGGAGGTTTCTTTGTAGAAATATTATAAATTTAAATTTAAAAATCAATATAGAGCTATTAAGGTTATGTTATTTTCCTGTAGTGAGTTTTAGTGCTTCTCTTTCAAAAAAATTTGTCTATTTAATGTGACTTGTTAAACATATTGACATAAATTGCCTTATTCCATGATTATCCTTTTATCATTTGTAGAATCTGTAATGGATGCCATACCTCTGATTACTGAATATTACAATTTATGTCTTCTCTCTTTTTTCCCTAGTATTACTATAGATTTGTCAATGTTATTAATATGCTCTAAGAATGAGTTTTGGCTTCATTGATTTTATCTATTGTTTTTCTGTTACCTACATCACTATTTCCACTCTGATTTTGATCATTTTTTTCCTTTTCCATGCTTTGGATTCAGCTGGCTCTCCTTTTTATTGTTTAATAAGATGGACATTGACATCATTGTTTCGAGATTTCTTTTTCTTTTCAATACATGTGCTTTCATTTTTAGTCAGCTTAAAATAACTTCTACTTTCCCTTTTTATATCTTACTTGATCCATGGGTAATTTAGAAGTATAGTATGTAGTTTCCAAAAATGCAGAAATTTTTCAGAAAGTTTTTTTTGTTATTTATGTGTAATTTAAGTGATTAGATAACATACAGTATATTACTTAAATCTTTTAAAATTTACTAAAACTTGTTCCATGGATCAGAATATTGTTTATATATTTTATTATATTTGGAACATGAAAAGAACGAAAATCTCCTATTTTGGGGAATGTTAAAATGTTACTTAGGTCAAGTTGTGTGACAGTTGCTTTTTTAAGTCTTAAATATTCTAATTAATTTTTTAAATATTTTTAATATTTATTATATCAGTTTTTGAGAGAGGGAATTGAAATTGTATACTATATTTGTGTATTTGCCTATTTTTCTCTGACATTCTATCAATTTTTGTCTCATTTATTTTGAAATTCTGTTATTAGATGTATAAACACTTAGAACTGTATTTTCTTAAAAAACTGAACACTCAGCACTTTGGGAGGCTGAGGCGGTCAGATTACTAGGTCAGGAGATCAAGACCATCCTGGCTAACACGGTGAAACCCCGTCTCTACTAAAAAGTACAAAAAAATTAGCCAGGCGTGGTGGCAGGCGCCTGTAGTCCTAGCTATTCGGGAGGCTGAGGCAGGAGAATGGCGTGAACCCGGGAGGCGGAGCTTGCAGTGAGCTGAGATCTCGCCACTGCACTCTATCTAGCCTGAGCAACAGAGCGAGACTACGTCTCAAAAAAAAAAAAAAAAATTGAACACTTGATCATTATGAAATGATCATCGTGAGCCATGGACATGTTATTTACTCTGAAATCAACTTTCTGTTATTAATATAGACAACATAGTTTTCAAATAATTAGTTTTATCATAGCTTATCTCTTCCAACCTTTGACTTATAAGCTATTATTGCCTCTATATTTAAAATACGCTATTGCAGGCAACATATGTTGGATGTTACTTTTTAAAATACAATCTGATATTCTCTTTTTGTGAGACTATTGATATGGTTAGGGTTAAATGTACCAAGATGTTTCTTTTCTGACTTTCTATTTGTTTGTGTATTATCTCCTTCTTTTCCTATGGTTTTGCATGCTTTTGTATTAACTGATTATATTTCAATCCAATTTATTTCCTATTAAATTTATACTGTTTTATTATATGTTTTCCTTTAGAGTTTAAAATGCACATCACTGACTTACCATTGCCTACCTTCAGCAATATTACATCATTTTATATATAGTAGAAGGAGTTGACAGTAGTATACTTCCATTTTTTCCCTCCTGAGCCTTATGTAATTCTCATTATATATATCTCTATTTACTTGTGTTATATACCACATAAATCATCATTTTTATTTAAAAAGTCTATTCACCCTTGGAGAATTAAGTAATTAAAATATATGTTATATATTTACTAATGTAGTCTCCATTTCCAGTTTTTTTATTCCTTATGTACAGCTATACTTCATGTGGTATATTTCTTTTGATTAAAGAATCTTTAAAAATCATTTCTTACAATGTAAATATGTCTATGATTAATTCTTTTGGCATTATATACCTGAAAAAAATTATTTTGCTTTTATTTTTAAAAGATATTTCATCTATGTGTAGAATTCTTGGCTGACAGTATTTTTTCCAATACTTTAACAATATTGCTCTATTGTCTTCTTACCTGCAGATGACTGAGAAATCTTCTGTCATTTTTATTTTTGTTCCTGTGTACATAATGTTATTACTTTTATCGCTTCTTCGAATATATTTTTAATCGTTAGTTTTGAGCAGTCATATTGTGATGTAATAGTGTCCTTGTAAAATATTTCTTATACCTAGGGTTTGTTGAACTTCTGAGATCTGTAGGTTTACCGTATTCGTCAAATTTGAAAACAAGTTATTCTTATATCTATTTTTCTTCCTCCACCTCACCTCAGATTTTGCAGATGAATTTTCCCACAGATAACTGAAGCTGTGTTCTTTTTTTTCCTCTGTGTACTTCATTTTAGTTCCTATTGCTCTATGTTCTAGTTCAATAACCTCTTATCCTGTCATGTATAAAATCCCTTTAATACCAGCCAATGTATTTTTACCTCAGATATTGTAATCTTTATCTCTAGAGGTTTGATTGTTTTTTTAAATTAATAGACTTTATTTTCCAGAGAAACTTTAGGGTCACAGAAAAAAAAATGAGAGAAAATTACAGAGCATTCCCAGATACCCTTTCCTTTTCTACACAAAGATCTGTCACCATCAACGTCCCACAGTAGTATGGTACAATTTTTAGAACTGATGAACCAACATTGACACATCATTATCAACCAAAGTCTAGCATTCACCGTAATTTATTGTGCTATTCATTCTATGGATATGAATAGATGTTTGCTGGCAAGTACTTATCATTATAGCGTAATATAACAGAATTTATCTGCCCTAACTCCCCCTTGTGCTCCATTCATTCATCCTTCCTTCTCTCCCCCTGAACTTCTGGCAACCACTGATCCTTTTACTGTCTCCATAGTTTCTCCTTTCCCAGAATGTCTTGACGTTGGATTGGTATGGTATATAGCCCCTTCAGATTGACTTCTTTCACTTATTAATTTGCATTTATGTTTCCGTCATATCTTTTCTCTGGCTAGATAGCTCATTTCTTTTTAGCATGTAATAATTTCCAATTTTATGGATGCAACAGTTTATTCTTTCACCTATTGAAGGACATCTTGGTTGTTTCCAACTTTTGGCTATTATAAATAGAGCTGCTATAAAAATATTTGCAAACTTTATATGGACATAAGTTTTCAACTCATTTGGGTAAATATCAAGGAAAACAATTGGTAAATCACTTGGTAAGAGTAGGATTAGTTTTGTAAAAACTGCTGAATTGTCTTGACAAGTGTCTGTACCATTGTGAATTCTCACCCACAATGAATGAGAGTTCCTGCTGCTCTACATCTTCCTATTATTTAGTATTATGAGTGTTTTGATTTTTTGCATTCTAACAGGTATGTACTCATATCTTATTGTTTTAATTTTCAATTTCCTAATGATATGTGATGATGAAAATCTTTTCATATGTTTATTTCTCATATTAATATGATTATTGGTAAGATATCTATCTGTTCTCAGTCTTTTGACCATGTTTTAATTGAGTTGTTTATTTTCTTATTGCTGAGCTTAGTTGTTCAATAATTGTTTACCTGCTGAGTTAGTTCTTCGTATGCAGTCATGTACCACATAACAACTGTAAAATTATATGGTTTGTCTTTGGTCCCCAGAAGATTATAATATCATATTTTACTGTGCTTTGTCTATGTTTAGATATGTTAAGATACGTAAATAATTACTGTTGTGTTAGAATTGCCTACCGTAGTTATTACAGTAACATAGTGTGCAAATTTGTAGCCTAAGATCAATAAGCTATATCATACATCCAAGGTGTGTAGTAGGCTCTATCATCTAGGTTTGTGTAACTACACTCTGTGATGCTCAATGATAAAATTGCCTAGCAATACATTTCTAAGAATATGTCTCCATTATTAACTGACACATGACTGTATTTTGAATAACAGTTCTTTATCAGATATGTATTTTGCAAATATTTTTCCAGGTCTGTGACTTATCTTCTCATTTCCATGACAATGTTCTTCACAGAGCCAAGTGTTTATTTTAGTGAAATTCAATATACCAGTTTTTTTTATAGGTTGTATTTTTAGTGTTGTATGTGAAACATCATTATCAAACCCAAAGTCACCTAGATTTTTCCCTATGTTATCTTCTGCATATTACAGTTTTTGTATTTTAAATTTATGTTTAATAACTGACCCACTTTGAGTTAATTTTGTGGAGCATAAAGTCTATGTCTAGATTCTTGCGGGCTTCTGAGTTCATTTGTTTGTGTGGTTAACATTTCCACTTTATATTTCAATCTTTCTTCTAGCTTATTTAACTTATAAAAAGTTACAAAAACACATAAAAGTAGTTGTCTGCTAATTCTAACATCTTTGTCAGTTCCACATCTGTTCTAATTGACTGATTTTTCTTCTTAGTATGGGATGATAATTTCCTGGCTGCTCTGCACATCTGGAAATTTTTACTGGGAGCTAGACATTTTGAATTTACTTGGTTGGGTGTTGAGTATTTTCATATTTCTATAAATATTATGCTTTGTTCTGGCATGGGATTACCTGCAAATGGTTTGAGCATTTCAGGTCTTGGCTTTAAGTGGGATTTTCCAATTGAGACCAAAGTAGCCTTTAGTCCTTGACTATATTTTTTTCAAATTATCAAGGCAAATCCTTCTCTGTGCTCTATTTAATTCTCCATGAATTAAGAGTTTTCCAGTCTGTCTGGTAGGTTTGACTGACCCTATTTGAGCTTTGTGCATTCTTTCACCAACCATGGCATGTCATTCCTTTCCTTGCTATATGTAGTTTCCTCATATGCATAACCTGATCAGCACACTGCTAAAGATGTAATGCAGAGGGGACCCTGTACAAATCTCTAGAACTCTCGGTGCAATTTAATTTCTTTTGAACTTTGCAGTAACAACTGAAGTTGCTTTGGTCTCTTCAGGCTTTGAGTTTGGTCTTCTCAACCTAAGGAGTTTGCCAGAATTCAACTAGATTCTTCCTCTCTACTTTGTGACTTGGAGATTTATTCAAAAAATAAGCTGAGACAATCATAAAGCACAGCTTTTGATTTCTTTTCTCCCAAGGATCACTGTGTTTTTGCTTCCAAACATACAAACCATTATCCCTCTTCTTGTTGTTTTAGGTAAGAAAGTAAATCCAGTTTCTGGTAATCCCCTTTTCCCAGAAGGAGAAGTTGTACTTTTACTGCTTTTATGCTTTATATTATAGTATATTGACTGTTAAATTACTATGTTTAGAGATACTGCTATCTCCTTAAATTTGCCACTTGAACCATTGAAGATAACTCTTAGAAAAAGCTGGAGAAATATATCTAGGTAAGTCACCTCATATGTAACTTTCTCACATTAGATATGGCACAATTTAAGGATTAATGAACTGAAAATGATTTTCAAAGAAAGCTTCTATTTATATTTAAATAGAAAAGATCTTTAAAAACATAAAAGACGAGGTTTTCTCTTTAGAAGAAGGATATTAAACAGTTTACTGCCACTTTTAGTAGCAAAAACAGACATCTAAATACTATTCATTTTTTTGTGTTCAAAGTGCCTATTAAGAAAGCAATCATTTGGAAATGGGATAGCATCAAGCTGCCAGATATTTGTTCATGAAAAATACCCATAAAGGCCAAACTATTTATCAGACTCAAGAGAATGCTTGAATTCACAATGATGAATAGGTTTTTTTTTTAAAAAAATAAAGCAAACCAAAAAAAGTAGTAGACCCAAAGAAAAGAAAGACTATGTTAAACCTAAATATTAAAACATCAGTAGATGCAAAAAGTTGAATATAACACAATGTAGCTTTTGGATATATACAAAGTAAAAGGAGATATCAATTTGAAAATTAAAGCCAATTTCCAAATGAGAGCAAATTTCAATTTAAGAAGACAGTCTCACAGATTTTAAGAGTTACTAGGCTAAACAAAATGAGTCAACTACAGAAGAGGACTCTTCTGCAATTCGAAGCAGAAAATAGACTACTGCTGACATCAGAGTGGCAAATGTCTGTCAGGGGCACTATTAACTTATTCAGAAAGGACAGGAAGTGCCCTAATGTGACCCTCTTAGAGAGATAAACTAGCCCAAAGTATACACCCCACCTACCAGTACTGCATTAGCCCTGGGAAAGCTCAAAGGGTTTAGAAATATTTGCGCAGATTAGTCTTTTCTTACCTTCTTTCAGTGCAGGTCTAAATCTAAGCTAAATGTGAAATGGAATCATCTTAGCCCATTTGAGCTCCTATAACAAAAATATCATAGACTGGGTGGCTTATAAACAACAGAAATTTACTTCTCACAGTTCTGGAAGTTGAGAAGTCTAAGATCAGGTGCCAGCAGATATGGTATCTTGTGAGAGCCCATTTCCTGGTACATAAACATCTATCTTCTTGCTGTCATTTCACATGATGAAAGGGTTAAGGACATCCTTTGAGGTCTCTTTTATAAGGGCACCTAAGCCCTATCACAAGGTCTGCACCCTCATGATCTAATCACCTTTCAAAGGCCCTACCTCTTAATATCATCATATTGGGATTAGGTTTTAACATATAAATTTGGGGGGAACTCAGTCATTCAGTCTGTAGCAGGGAAACCTTTCTTTGACATCATCCTTGACTTATCTCTGGATACTTCTCTTTTATTTTATGTTCAATTCCATGCTTCACTTGAAAGAAAGACTAAATTAATGGATAACCATATATTTCATTTCATACATTTCTGTTCTAAATAAACAGTAAAAATCATCTCCAAACAAGACTCTTGAGTAACTTTTTTTTTTCCTGGAAAGTTCTTCAGACTAGTGGATTTAAGCAAGAAAACTCAGTTATTATCAGTTCCCAACAGTAATTCTATGTGTGTACTACTATTTTCTGAAAATACAGCTCCAGAAAATAGGCAGATAGCAACATATCACTACAGGAAGCTAACATATTATGAGATCTATTCTCATTTTTAAAACTAATATCCCCTTTAAAAACAGCACATTGAGGCTATTCATTCTGTTTCATTTTCAATATGACTAAAAAACTTAAGTTATTATTATTATAGCTGGATACAAAACACATTGGAAAGTACACAATTAACTGTTAGCATTGATTTGTTATGAAGTAGTAGTAGTGTGACATTAGAATGTAAGGTGAACAAACACATTGTTAGCAACACTCCTCATTTATACATATTTATATAATGTTGTTTGCTTGACTGTTTATGCAGCTCAAATTTCAGAAAGCGTTTTCCCATGAGTCAAATTTAAATTCTACAAGTTCTGGATGCTACTTTACATAGCATTCCTATATCAACTATATTTTACCTTTATGTGAATAATTAAATCTGATATTCCCCTCAATCAACCAGTCTCTCTCACTCTTTATTTCACATCTTTTCAAAGAGTGCTAACACTAACTAATAGTTTTGTATTTTCCTTCTAGTCTGGAGAATTTAGTTGTCACTTCTTCAAGAGAATCTTGCCTGACTTGCCTTTAAATCCCACACCAATTTATCAAGTATTCCTCCTTCATGTGCTTCCATATCCTCTTGGACATGCATTAGTCATAAAACTCAATGCATTATATTGTGGCCACTTGTTCATACATATGTCTCTCCTACTAGAGTACAGACTCCTTGAGATCAAGGACTGTTATGCCTAATATATGCCTACTGAAGTAGTCCCTCTTGTATGCACAGCTTGAAAATTTTCAGATTATTGTTTTCAGTCAACATACAGTCATTCAAGGAATACATATTTTGAAAATAATATGTACACTGGATGTAAATAAATGTATGTGTTTGTGTGTGCATACTGTGTGTGGGTGAGAGTATAATCATGAAACTCAAAAATGTAGCAAAAAGGTTCTCAGGGTAATTTCACTTGACCCATGCAAAACCACAATTTAAGTTGTATAAAAAAATACAAATATGTAGAAAATCTTATAACACAGGACAGAAGATAAAGATGTATTCATGATCACAGAAATGTAAAGAAGGTTATTCACACTATGGTGCAAAATTGGCCACATTAATAAAAATACTAAAGTCCAGATCAAAACTTCATAAATACATGCAGTTTTGAGAGAAATGTGTAGAAGTGAGTCAAGAGGCAGCAAATAAGCCTAATTCAGAGGGATTAAGGTGGGTGCTAAATAAGGGGGATTCTGGATAGAAGAAACTGTGCTTAAATTCATTTTTATTTTGCAGATAAACAAGTGAAATCTGCTATCTCTGTTGAAAAATAGTGCCAGTAAAAAAGCCATAAATAAAAAACCACAGCTCAGCAGATTATATAACATGGCTGGAGGTGATGCCTCTTTGTTACATTTAGCTGGTGTGAAGGTAAGCAGAGAAGAAACCTGGGTATAAGAAACATAACTCAGGTATAGTGGGCAGAGTAAATACAGAAAGGAATCTTTAATGTCATGGTCCAGGCAACAAAAATGAAATACTAGTATTTTTAAATGAAATACTGATACATCAAACCATGGATGATTATTTTTTCAAAAGCATATGATAAACATAATAGGTATAACAGAGGAATGAGTACTAAATGATTCCATATGTGAAGTTCTACATCAGATAAAACTAATAATAGAAATAAGATTCAAGTGTGCCTGGGGAGGAAGGTATGGGGATTGACTTTAAAAAGAATTAAAGAGATTTTGAAAAAACAAAATGAAAAGTTTTATATGTTAACTGCAGCATGGTTATATGGATATGAATATTTTTCTAAATGAATTGAACTATAAACTTAAAATGTACGGATTTTGCTGCATGTAAATTATGGCTTAATAAAGTTGATTTGAAAATACCATTTGCAGTAACATCAAAAAATAAAATACTTAAGCACAAATTTGACAAAAGAGGTATGAGACCACTATAATGAAAAATAAAAATCTTGCTGAGAGAAATAAAGGAAGACTTAATTAATATATATCACATTTAAGGATTGACTTTTTATATAAAACTTGACAGTCAATGCTTAACATTTTATGGAAACTTGAAGACAAAAATTTTAAAATATAAGAATAAAGTTGGAGAATTAACACTACTGATCTTAAAGCTTATTATAAGACCATCTTACTCAAGAGGATGCGATATTTCTGAAAGAATAGAAAAATCAACTAGTGGAAGAAAATAGGAAATACACAAAGTATACTGATTTTTGATGATGCTTCCAAGGCAATTCAACGGGGAAAAGAAAGTATTTTCAGCAAATGATGCTAGCAACTGTGTTAATACTAGAAACAATAAATAAACTCAATTTCTAACTCTAGACATACACATCAGTTAATAAAGATGAATTATAGACCTACACGTGAAAAGTAAAAATTTAAAAAAAAACCTCTAGAGGACATGGGAAAAGATTTTCCTGTTTTGGGAATAGGCAAATGTTTCAGTAGATGTAAAGATTATAAATTATAAAAGAAAAATTTATAATGACTTTATTAAAATAAAAAAGCTGGTTTTCAACAAAATACACAACAAAATGCAATAGCAAGGAAAACAGAGAGCGAACAGCTTTCTAGTACATATAACTTGCAAAAGATTGTATATAGATTTATTAAAAGCTCCTACAAATCAATAATAAAAACACAAACCAGGAAGAATGGGTAAAGTACTGGAACCAACACTTCATTTATAATAATTACAAACATATGAAAATACATTCATTTATGATCGGGAGAGTGGAAATTAAAAATTCAATGCAGTTAGGATGACTTAAATCGAAATGATCAACAATACCAAGTGTTGACAAGGATATAGAGAAACTAACATACATTGCCGGTCAATGGTAAAATGGTATGGCAACTTCGGAAAACACTTTGGCAATATTTTAGGAAGAAAAAGCATAAAATTACCATATTACTAAACATTTGAATTCCTAGATATTTGTCCAAAAGAAATGTAAACTATTAAAAAATAACTTGTACAATAATATTTATAACAGTTTTGCTTATAATAGCCAAAACACTTGAAGTAACCTAAATGTCTATCAACAGAACATGAATTTTGAAAAACCCTGTGGTGCATTTATTACACTGATATAATGAAATGATACTTAGTAATTAAAATATACTTAAGTACCCAAATGTGTGTATGTATATGCATGTATATAAGTTTTTGTTTTTTTTTTTTTGAGATGGAGTTTCGCTCTTGTTGCCCAGGCTGGAGTGCAATGGCATAATCTCAGCTCACTACAGTCTCTGCCTCCCAGGTTCAAGCATTTCTTCTGCCTCAGCCTTCCAAGTAGCTGGGATTACAGGCGCCCACCACCAGGCCCAGTTAAATTTTGGTATTTTTAGTACAGATGGGGTTTCACCATGTTGGCCAGGCCAGTTTCGAATTCCTGGCCTCAGGTGATCTGCCCGCCTCAGCCTCCCAAAATGTTGGGATTACAGGCATGAGCCACCACTCCCGGTCATATATATAAGTTTTAAATGTAGCACCCCAAATGCCAATCATTTAAAGGAAGATTAATGGTCTCAACTTACCACTTAACATAGCTAACTAAGTAATAAAGTATATGAAGTACATATGATAGTTACCCTTTAAACTTTGATTTCTGAAAATAGAGCATGTATAATAAAACAATGCATATATAGCATTCATGGAAACTCATCAAATCTGAGGACACAAGATAAGGCTCAATAAATTAAAATAACATAGTTAATCTGGCAGCATGGCTGACCACAATGCCATACCATTAGAAATTAATACCTTGTTTAAAAAGATTCTCTGATCAGAAATTAGAAAAATACTATTCAATATTACTTGGGTCAAAGGGGAAACACATATGTAAGCTGAAGAATTTTTGAAACAGATTGATGCTGAAAACATAACATCAGAATCTATAAGTCTATGGAAAGAAAAGCCTATAGCATTACGTATTTATATCACTTAATTTTATAAAATTGAAAGAACACATAAACCTAGAGAATAGTACAAGCAAAAACGAAAGAATGAATAATGAACAAAATTTTATTTTAAAACATGAGTTATAAAACAGAAAAGATATAGAAAAGAAAGGAACCAGGAATAGGAATTATTAAAGATTAAAAAATAAAAAAACAACTCTAAAGTACGATGTTTGAACAACTAAACAAAATAAACTACCATGTAATATGCACACATACACACACACACATATATCATGAGACAAAGCAGCAAACTTCTGCCTTTGGCCAGCCACATCGTGAGAGTCCTTGCTATGAGGAATCCAGTTTTGAATTTTCAACTATTTTCAACTATTTCAACAAGAAGTTTTCAACTATTGTTCAACTATTTTCAACTTACGATGCATTTATTGGAATGTAACCCCATAGTAAGTTAAGAAGGATCTGTATTTTTAAACTACTTTCTATTGATATATATTCAGAAGTGCAAAAGTTCTATGTGTACAACTTGATGACATGAACATATTTAACCATCACCTAGGTCAAGAAACAGTACTGGCACTCGTTCAATAGTCCTTTTTATGTCCCATTTTCAACACCCCTCCCCTACCACAACTTTCTAAAGGTAAGCACCATTCTAACACTATAGATCAATTTGCCTAATTTTAAAATGTTTATGTAAATAACACTATTTCTACATTTGCACATGTGCTTTCTTTTACTCAAAATTTTAAAATGAAATGATTCACTCCATTACATATAGCAGTAATTTAACTCATTTTATATTTAATACCACCATTTATTCATAATGCTACTGGTGGTAATATGGATTATTTACAATTTAAGGCTATTGTATATAATACAGCAATAAACATTCTGGTACTGGACACTGGACTCACAACCTAGGTGCTTACTCAGATTTCCTCAGCTATGTGGATTCCTTTTGAAATGTATTATCATCTCTGGACCAAATGGTTATTGGGCCTGGGGTTTTTGGCTTCTCTAACTACTCTTTTTTTTTTTTTTTTTTTTTGATGGAGTTTTGCTCTTGTTGCCCAGACTGGAGTGCAATGGTGTGATCTAGGCTTACTGCAACCTCCACCTCCCAGGTTCAAGTGATTCTCCCGCCTCAGCCTCCCAAGTAGCTGGGATTACAGGCATGTGCCACCACATGCAGCTAGTTTTGTATTTTTAGTAGAGTTGGGGTTCCACCATGCTGGCCAGGCTGGTTTCGAACTTCTGACCTCGGGTTATCCACCCACCTCAGCCTCCCAAAGTGCTGGGATTACAGGCATGAGCCACCATGCCTGGCCTCTAACTACTCTACTCTTAAATGAAACACCAAATCACAGAGTTTGGGATCTGGCATCCTGAAGAGGCACCAAATAAAATCAGAAGACAAAACAGGAGAGCCAAGAGTGAGTTACCTCTGGCCACAGGCCAGGAATTGACCAATGGAAAAACAAGAGGTTGGAGAATTCATCTTCCTTCCTCCACACCCTGGACTACCCTGAGACAAATTTTCTTTTTGCATTTCCACTTCAATATTCCTATCTGCCAACTGGAAGCAGTTAACCATAAAATTCTTCACTAACCAGCATGAGAAGATAACTTACAAGGTAAATCATCATCTTACAATGTTTTACATTAGCCTTGCTTTATTTTTCTTTTTCTTCACCCTTGCATTTTGGCATCTGCATCTCTCAAAGTAACACACTTTCATCATTGTTTCATATTTCTATGGACCATAAGACAAGTAATCAACATATTTTAGTGCATATATGTAATATATGCAGTTCTGTTGGATATATATCTAGGAGTGGAAGTGCTGGTTCACAGTACACATACATGTTAAGCTTTAGAAAATAATGTCAAATTGCATTCCAAAGCAGTGGTGCTATGTTGCAAAAGGTATTCCCAGCAGTAGTCATTGAAGGTTATGCAAATATATTTGAACCATATTTAGAACACATGTTTTTCTAGAAAAATTATAGTTTATCAGAAATGATCTGATGTGGATTGGCTGTGTCCCCACCCAAACCTTTTTTTTTTTTTTTTTTTTGAGACAGAGTCTCACTCTGTCATCCAGGCTGGAGTGCAATGGCATGATCTCCGTTCACTGCAACCTTCTGACTCCCGGGTTCAAGCGATTCTCTGCCTCAGCCTCCTGAGTAGGATTACAGGTGCCCGCCACTATGCCCAGCTAATTTTTGTATTTTTAGTAGAGACGGGGTTTCACCATCTTGGCCAGGCTAGTCTTGAACTCCTGACCAAAGTACTGGGATTACAGGCATGAGCCACCGCGCCCAGCCAAATCTTTTCTTGAATTGTAGTTCCCATAATCTCCACCTGTCCTGGGAGGGATCTGGTGGGAGATAATTGAATCATGGGATGGTTATCCGCCATGCTGCTGTTCTCCTGATAGTGAGTTCTCACGAGATCTGATAGCTTTATAAGGGGATTTTCCCTTTGTCACTTGGCACTTCTCCTTGCTGTCCTCATGTGCAGAAGGACGTGTTTGTTTCTTCTTTTGCCATGATTGTAAGTTTCCTGAGGCCTCCCCAGCCATGTTGAACTTGAGTCAATTAAACATCTTTCCTTTATAAATAATCCAGTCTCAAGTTTGTCTTTATTAGTGGTGTGAGTACAGAGTAATACATGATCTCAATAGAGACAGAAAGTTTAAATACACTAAATTATAAATAGAAATTTTTTAAAAATTGAGTTTAGAAAAGGAAAAACATGAAAACAATATGGTTGCAGAGGGGATTTCTAAAAAACTGTCAAAGATCAGAAAATGTCAGTGCTAGCCAAGATATTGCAGATAATTGAAAAAAAAGCTTTCCAGTTATTTTGTGATATTATTTCACAATCATAAAAACACACTCGCATCAGTGTCACTTATGAATGCTGATGTAAGAATCTCAGGTAAAATTGTGGTAAGAAGGATCCAGTAGCATGAACAAATGGAATTTACTCCAGAAATGCATCAATGTTAAAAAATTGATTAATAAAATTTATTATCATGGTTAGATATTTTCTAAAACACTGTTGTAATTCCCTTGTTGCTTCTTTTACTATATGTGAAGAGTAAAAAAAATTAGTGGTTTCCTTTTGGATTACAATTAATATCTTAATTTAACATAATCTAGTTCAGATTAATACCAACTTAAATTTTATACAGAATTATTTCTGTATAAATTCTTTCCATCCCCCATCCTTGGTGCTATTATACAATTTGCATTCTAATGCATTGTGTACCTATTCACACAGATTTATAACTATTGCTTTATGCAACTGTCTTTTAATTCGAATAGGATAAAAATAATTACAATTGAAAACTTTTTATGTTACAACCTATATATATACATATACATGTATATATTTAACATTTTAAGTTCAGGATACATGTACAAAATGTGCAGGCATGTTATATAGGTAAATGTGTATCTTCAGGGTTTGTTGTACAGATTATTTGATCACCCAAGTATTAAGTCTAGTATCCATTAGTTTTTCTTTTTTCCTGACCCTCTCCCTCCTCCCACTCTCTGACAGACCCCAGTGTGTGTTGTTCCTCTCTATGTGTCCATGTGTTCTCATCATATAATTCTCACTCATAAGTGAGAACATGCAGTATTTGTTTTTCTGTTCTTGCATTAGCTTGCTGAAGATAATGGCCTCCATTATTCCTAATCCCCCGTGTCGTTGTAGAAGACGTGATCTCATTCTTTTTTATGCCTGCATAGTATTACACAAAATAAATTTTTTTATTTCAAACTAATTAAAAACAAAAATACATACTTATTGACTTTTATATTTACTTATTTAGTTACCTTCCTCAGTGCCCTTTATTTCTGCGTTTAAATTCTAGTTACTTGTCAGCATCCTTTCATTTCAGTCTGAAGAGCTTTCTTTAGTGTTTCTTGTATGACAAGTTTGGTAGTAATGAATTCTTTGTTTCCTCCTTCATTTTCAAAGGATAGTTTTGCTGTATTTAAATTTTTTAATTAAAAGTCTTTTCAAAATTTCCCTCTGTCTTCTATGCTTTCTGATGAGAAATCAACTGTTAATATTATTGAGAATCTCTTGTTTGCAATAAGCCACTTCTATCTTGCTGCTTTCAAGATTATCTCTCTTTGGCTTTAGAGAGTTTTATTATAATGTACCTTGGCATAGATATCTACAAATTATAGTACTTGGGTTTATTGAGCCTCTGGGATGTGTAGACTAGTGGTTTTTGTTTTGTTTTATCAAAATTGTGAGGTTTTCAGCCATTATTTCTTTGCATAGTCTTTCTGCTTCTTTCTCTTCTGTCCTTCTGAACTACCAATATCCACATATTGATATGCTTGATAATATCCCACAGATTTCAGAGACTTCTTGATTTTCTTCATTCTTTCTTGATTTTTTTTCTTGATTTCTTGATTTTCTTCTTTCTGTTTCTTAGGCTGGATAATCTCAACTGACATATTGTTAAGTTCTCCAGCTTTCTAAAATTTGCCATTGAAACCCTCTAATGAATTTTTCCATTTCATTGTTGTAATTTTCAATGTCCAAATTTCTGTTTGCTTCTTTTAAAAAGTTCTGTTTTTATTGACATTCTCTATTTGGTGAGATATTATTCTTATACTTTCCTTTCGTTCTTTATATATGAATTGCTTTCATTATATGGATATATTTAAAGTAGTAGATTGAAAATCTTTGCCTAGTAGTTCTAATGGCTGAGATTCTTTAGGAGCAGTTTTTCAGTTTTTCCCTACGTAGGAAACACACTTTATAGTTTTTTTTTAACATGTTTTATAGTTTTTGTTGAAAACCAGATATTTAAAATAGTATATTTTGGCAATTGTTGAATATCAGATTCCCTACAACCTTCAGGGTTTTTGGTTCATGTTTTCTTTGTTATTGTTACTGTTTACTTTATGACTTTTCTAACCTAAATCTGTGAAGTCAGTGTTCTTTAATTATGTGGCCACTGAAATCTCTTCTTGGTTAGCTTATTAATAATCTACTCCTTATACAGAGATTTATTTAAAAGCCTATGTAAAAAAATAGGTCTCCTAGTCTTTGTTGCAGAGCCCTGAGTGCATTCGGGAGTACACCTTTAACACTGTGTTAAGTTACACGGTTGAAAACTTTTTTAGGCTTCACTTTCTGCATGAAGAAAGCCTCAAGTTCAGCCAGAGGTACAGACTTAGGGTTTTCTCACATTTTGCTGTGTCTGTCTAGATTCCCAGGAGTATGTCAACATTTTCAAAGCCTCCACAAAAATCTCATTCCTCAGTTTTCCTTTTAAGCTCTTTGTGTTGCTTTTTGTTTGCCCCAACTCTTATCTGCCACTTGAGGCAGTCACAGAGTGAAACAATTGGCTCCAGTTGTTTTTGACAAGATCCCCAAGGGCAAAAGGGGCTTAAGACAGCTCTGCAAATGGAGTCTTTCAGGGAACTACCTAATAGGTCAAATAATTATATTTTGGGGGAATGAGACCTCGAAGGCACTCCAATCCCTTTCTGCTGTCTCCATTGGATACCAGGCTTCTAGTTTTCTCTGTGATTGCAAGATGTTTATTTTCAAGGCTACTTAAGAGCTAACAGAGGGATAGGAATAGTCCAAGTTAAAAGCCACAAATTTCACTGTTGTTACTGAGATTCAGCCAATATTCTTGAATAGAGTGTTATAATCCTCTAATTAATATCTAAAGTTTTTTAGAAAAGTTAATTTTGAAAATTTTTGTTAGTTTTCTCATTGCTTCTATGGTGAAGAGAATTGTTAGAAGTCTTTACTCCTCCATTTTTGCCAATGTCCTTACCATCTGTATTGGTTTGGTAAACTGCCATGACAAAGTACTACTAACTGAGTGGCTTAAACAGTGGAAATCTACTGTCTCGCAGGTCTGAAGTCTATGAGTTTAAAATCAAGATGTCAGTAGGATTGGTTCCTTCTGAGGGCTGTGAGGACAGAATCTGTTTCAGATCTTTCTCCTTGGCTTATAGATGGATATCTTCATATTTTTGTGGCACTTTTCCTGCACGCGTGCCTATTACCAAACATCCCCATTTTATAATGACATCAGTCATATTGGTTTAGGGCCCACTGTAATGATTACCTCTGTAAAAGCCCTATCTCCAAATAATGTCATATTTTGAGATATTAGGGGTTAGAACTTCAATATATAAATTCAAGGGGAACACAATTCAATCTATAGCACCCTCTTAATTAATCTATGTAGAGAAGTCATGTCATTAACTTCATTGATGCAAAAGGATTATGTTATAGGACTCAAAACATATTCATGTTAGAAGTAGTCAATAAATTAGAATTTGATAAGTGGTTCCTCAACATGATATCCTCATGTACACATATGTGTATGTATGTATTCCTCATCCCCTGTAAATTTGCACCTTACTTAATAGGGATACACTAGAGGCTTTCCTGCTATTGTCAGAAAAAAAAAAAAAAAGCAAGAATGATTATCATCACTATTGCTATTTTATATAACGCTAAGAGGCTTAGCCAATGAAATTGGACAACAGAAAGGATTAGATGCATTATAGTTGTTAAGAGAGATGCATGATTATGAGTTATTATATGTCTGGAGGCTTAGCCAATGAAATTGGACAACAGAAAGGATTAGATGCATTATAGTTGTTAAGAGAGATGCATGATTATGAGTTATTATTATATGTTTGGATAACTACCAAGAATCAATGTAAAAAAAATCTCTGTAAACAACATGAGAACCTAGTAGATTTGTAACCAATATAAAAAAGTCTATGATCTCAAGGGTACCACTTTCAAGTATGACAGAGTAGTTTGCAAAAAATCAATGCTGCTGCCAAAACAAGTTTTTAAAAAATCCAGATCAAAATAGAAGTAGACAATCCAGATAAAAATGCATTTGTTTGAAGGCATCATGGAGCTGCTGCGTAAATCAATCATAAGGATTCATAATCCTTAAGAATTTAGCCAACGTTCTGGGAATAAAATTAACAGATTGATGTACTCATTTCTCTGTTACAGTCTTCTCATCAGAATCCTAATACCTGAAGTTTATCATTTTGGTCTCTCGAGCTCTATGTGGCTGTCAAATGTCTGCTTCTTTCTCTGAATCTTTGTACTTGCCCTCTACGTGGTCACTAACTGATTGATCTGTGTTTTGCACCATTATCATAACTGCCAACTCCCCCACAAAAATAGTAGCTGCATAATTTTGTTTTATTTCTCTGTTCCTTTATTAGTTTGAAATTTATAAGAAGCATAATTTAAACCTAAAATTTCATATTCAGGCAAACTTTCCATCAAGCATTAAGATGAAGATAATTTTCAGGCATACAAGTACTTGAAAGTGTACTTCCTATTTAACCTTTATTAATAATTTATATGGAGAAACCCCTGATTTAGATTTGTAATCTGATAATTAATGGATTCAACCTAGGTGAATGTCAAAGGAAAGTCTATGTCAAAGGAAAGTCCCATGTAAGAGGAACTTTCCATGTAAAATGTCAAAGGAAAGTAGCCAAGTAAAAGGAACAAAAAATTACACTTATTCTACTTTGGAAAAGAAAGTAAGAAAAATCCAAAAGAAAAGTTTTCTAGGAAATAAAGGCTTTTCTGTGGAATGGCAAATACAAGGGAGAGACTGAGAAAACTTATAAATTTTATAAGGAAGGAAAATATTTTTTAAAAAAGAAAAAAAATAGGCGTCTCCAGAAGAAACAAAAAGTTATAGAAGAGAACATAGTACATACAAAGCCAACTGTTCAAATTAAAATGAAAATCTGTATGTTCAATAAGACAACAAATTAGTTCCTAGTTATTGAAAAAAATGTTCAGAATATTGGGAAGTAGGCTTGCCTTTATTCACCTAACAAGAAAAAAGAAAGGCAATCAGAAACTCCACAGTAAAACACTAATATCATCTCGTACATTGTTAGCATAAAGAGATAATAAAGCGAGTTTAGCTTTCTGTAACTCTCATTCCCTTCCTCACCTGCCCTTCTGCCTTCTGCCACAGGATGATGCCACAAAAAGACTCTCACCAGATGCCAGCCCCTTGATAGTGGACTTCCCAGCCTCCAGAACTGTGTGAGAAATAAATTTCTTTTCTTCATAAGTTACCCTGTATGTGGTATTTTCTTATAGTAACACAAAATGAACTAAGATAAAAGCTAAAAATTTTCTAGGAAAATATTTTTAAAAATCACCCCAGAGACACTGGAAAAAATCCAGCAGTATTCTTCAAATTAGCAACAATGGACATTAGAAGACAATGGTCCAATATTATTAAAAGGATGAAAGAAAATGCTTTTAAACAGGGAATGCTATTAATGGACAAATATTCGATTGGGGCAATATTAGAAAGTGTACCAAATAAAGACCCTTCCCCAAATCATTTATTATGAATATAACCAGACCATAGTTTATATTTATCAATATGATTTTTTTCCTAAGTCCAGTTAGTGTATCAAATGGGAATGGTACAGCACTATGTCAAAATCGCATGGCAGCGTGTCATTGTTGAGATGAAAGAGAAATATCACAAGACTACCAGGAAGGAACCAAAGTCCCCCATCAGCCTTTTCTCAAAATAATGGCTACTGTGCAAGGCATATAAAAACTTCTTCAGTCTAAATTTTTATGTTCTTAACATGGAACTGTACTATATTTGAGATTGGGAGGTATTTTAGAATGTTAGAACTGGAAGGTATAACTGTTTCAGGTTTTCAGATGAAGCAATAAAAAACTGAAAAGTTGCAGTTTTAACTAAATAGAGTTCATCACAGTTAGAAACCAACTTTAAGGATTTATCGTTTATTTTTTTCTGGCTCTATTTGACTTAGCATGAGTACTTCCAATAACAGTTTGTTAAAGAGTTCCAGTGTTTAAATTTTATTAGTTTATATTAAATGAAAACATGCATTCTCATCACTTCTACCTAGTTCTCCTGATTCAGCCTTCTGGAGTACTATTTGGCATTTTAAAGGCTTTAAAGAAAACCCCCTCACCACCTTTGAATATGCAGATACGTATGTGAAGGATAACTACTTAAGATTAGATTTATGAAAGGCACTTTTTAAAATTTAGTTGGGTTCTTCTGAAACTGTAATGAAAGAAATTTCTTTGGAATTATGATTTCCATGGTAATGTTCTTTTAAAACTAAAACACAAATGTTTGGCAATTAATTCAATACATTTTTTTCCATATATAGGCTCCTCCAGATCCATGTCACTATTCCTATAAATAAAATCATAAAACATTTTATATTACCATATAACAAACTTATATTTTATTGCTTAAGCATTTTAGGAATTTATCTATAACTTCATTTTATAGTCACCAGGGATATAAGGTATACATAACATCAAAATATAAGCAATTTAGTATAAATATTTTGTCATACTTTATAGATTTCAATAACAGAATATGATAAATAATTGCTATTTGTCTGAGATATAGAAAATTATTATCAATTTATTTCCCTGTTTGAAAATATACAAAATGTGACAGTAAGTAGTCTCACTGTCCTTGCTTCAATAATAACGTTTCTGTAACTGAGTCTTTGAAAATCTTAAAAATAGGCACATTTTATAATAGCAATGTTTTATGAAAAAATAATACTTATGATCACATATAGTCTTTGTTCACAAAGTTCTTGCTTTGCTTGGTGATTCTGTTGTGGCTACTCACATAGGATGTTTCCTGAGTGCTTTGATATGTTTTCTTATGTCATAAAAATAACAATAAAAATACATGTTGCCATAACAGTGTTATGGCAAGACATTTTTGCAAAGCAGTATGAACAATTCATAAATGCCATTATGTGATTAAGCAGTAAGTCACAACAGGTTATATTACATTGTGAAGTTCTATAATAGGTGCTAAAATTGCCTCTCAACATCACACCCGGGAGTATCTCTTTGAAATTTTTACATGATCATTTCACAGGTTTATAAAAAACAAATAAATAAAGTCATTACAAAATATTTTTCTTAGGTAAATTTGAATGCTTTCCATCACACAGTGTGCAGCCATTAAAGCCTAATGCATTTTCCTGGGAAAATATTTCACAAGATTGTTTAGCTTTTTTTTACTGGTAACTCAAAATTTGTTAAATTTGACTTTTTAAATTTGGTTTCTATCTTGGAAAATAATGGAGATAATTACCTTCTACTCAATTTCTAAGGTGACAGTTTATCAGTCATACTAACAAGTGCTTGTTTCTTCTTATCATCACATTTGACTCAGTAACTTTTCTGTATTTCCTCAGCCCTCAGATTGCCTTCAGTACTTCTTTGTGGAATTTTCCTTTCTGTCTCAGATGAGAGTGGGAATACCCTTACTACTGATTGTGAAAGTTTACCATACAGAAGAGCAATCCAAAGATATAAATGGCAGATAGCAACCTACTCCCCTAAATTATATATAAGAACACTAGAATCAAATATTTTAACTTACACTTTGGTTATATAAAGTGAATGAAAGTATTATTGTGTTTATCCATGAAATAGTAGAGACGCTATGTTCACCTTTTTAAAGTATTTTTATTTTTTTTCTAAATCACCCAAAAGTAAGAGCAACAAATGCCTTTGATCTCTTAACCAAATTTCAAATGCCCTCTCATAGTATTTGTCTCTGTGGAAACTGACCCTGGGAAATGTGTTTTCAAGACAAATAGTTTATTAGGGACACTGGTAGGGAAGAGACATCTGTGGTTTCAGAAACAAAGCACTGAGGAATAAAGCAGATGCTGGCAGTTTTAAGTTGTGTTAAACACAAGGCAAACTACACTATTTTCTATTACATACAATGTGGTAATCATATTTTCTACGGTTTCAACTAAGATACTAACAAATATTTATGAGTGGAGATTATAAAATGGAATTTAGACTTCCATGTAGAGTGAATAGATATACTCATTAATCTTGTTTACTCTTGGATATCACCTATGCATTCTTCAATTGATAGTTGAATGAACCTATACAAACTATGGGTCATCTTCCACTCTATATGTTGAAGGTCCCTAAGTTCAGCCATATCTAGATGTCTTTCCTGAGTTTCAATCATTTGTCTTCTTTTGT
Source organism: Pongo abelii (assembly GCF_028885655.2). Lineage (NCBI taxonomy): Eukaryota > Metazoa > Chordata > Mammalia > Primates > Hominidae > Pongo > Pongo abelii. The sequence goes on along the minus strand of NC_071990.2, from coordinate 121,634,757 downwards.
AGATCTTCTTCTAAGTAATAATATTTTAAGAAAATGGCAGCTAACATTAAGTACATACTTTGCGCTAAACACTACCTTATGCAATAAGCTTTGATATGTGATATGGCTCGGCTCTGTGTCTTCACCCAAATCTCACCTTGAATTGTCATCCCCATAATCCCCACGTGTCAAGAGGAGGACGAGGGAGAGGCAACTGCATCATGGGTGTGGCTCCCCCATGCTGTTCTCATGATAGTGAGTGAGTCTTACAAGATCTGATGGTTTTATAAGTGTCTGGCATTTCCCCTGCTTGCACTCACTCCTTCTCCATCCTGCTGCCTTATAAAGAAGGTGCATGCTTCTCCTTTGCCTTCCATCATGATTGTGAGTTTCCTGAGACCTTTCCAGCAATGTGGAACTGTGAGTCAATTAAAACACTTTCGTTTGTAAATTACCTATTCTCAGGCAGTTCTCTATAGCAGCCTGAGAACGGACTAATACAATATGGATTATCTCAATTAATCCTCACAACAACCCAAGAAACAGATACTATTACTGTTACTGTTAATATTTAACAAATGAGGAACCAAGAGTTGAGAGTTTAATTAGTTTGTTTGAAATTAGCTAATGTGTGGTGAAGTATGAATTTGAATCAGGGATTTTGATTCTAAAGTCCCAGTAACAATCAAAGTTCATCCAGGGATATACAGGAGATTACAAGGAATTGGCTTCTGCAATTGTGGGGTTTATTTGGCAAGTACGAAATCTGCAGGGCAGGCTATCAGGAAGGACAGGCTGTAACTCTTGGGCATAAGCCGACTTTGATGTCCATAGTTGTACTTCATTTTCAGAAAAAGCTTTAGTTTTACTCTTAAGGCATTTCAACTGATTCAATCACTCCCACAAAGCTTGTGTTAGACAATCTGGACTTTAATCACCTCAACCAAATACCTTCCTAGCAACACCTAGATTAGTGTTGGATCAAATAACTGGAGAATGCAGCCTAACCAAACAGACATATAAAACTAAACAGTGTCTAATCATTAGAATAGATGCTTTTACTTAAATGATCAACAATACTTCAAACTCAGCAAGATCAAAACATTTCCTTAAAATAATGTTATTTTTCTGTATTTCTCATCTCAGCCCTGTCTAAAACCTCCATGAGAAATAAATCCAAACATGTTGATTCCTTCTACAAAACCCCACATCATTTTTTAAATCATTTTGATATTTAGTACATAGCTAATAGCATAATATACGTGAAATATTCAACAATTGTCTGTTTGTGTGAATGTATCAATTTACCTTTATCCCACATGAATTTTTTTCTTAAAAAACTAAGATATGTTCATTAATATATTTTTGCAATCCATATGTAAATAAATAGATGATGTATTATTTAAAATTCATTCATCATTATGAAGGCTGTACAAAAATAAAACGAAGTTAGTTTACCTAATTTCAATTTGTGGGTATTTAAAATAATAAAATGTGAAACAAATGAACATATATCTATGTACTATAAGTTCTTTCCAATTAGCCATTAAGTAAGTCTGTATTTACTCCATACTATTATTTAGTAATAAGGGCAAGATGACAGCTTTAAATAAATACATGTTGATAAAATTAATTCAATAATCTCAGGCCTTCTGTTGAAACATTTATTCATTTATCCATTCATTCATTAAAAACTCTTGAATAATGTATTGTTATTCAGGCACAAGAGGTGTAAAATTATATGATATAAATTTTGCCATGAAAAGGTCAAGATCTGTTTTATATTATCTAACAAAGAAATCTAGTACTATGATTTCATGGTATTTCTTAAGCTCGCATATTTATAGAAAAAATATGGCGAGTTAAAAAATAATTTAAAATGGTTGGTAGAAATGTGTTTATATTGTGATTTAGATAGAAGGATGATTTTGGTCAAACTAAACAGCCATGGGATAAACATTCATATTTTATAAAAAAGAACTAAAAAGTTGAAAGTGTGCATGTTATATGACACCATTATAATTTCACACGTACACCTACACTTTCCCAATTCACACAATTCCAGAACATTTGAAACTACAAAGCAGTTTGTCAGTTTATATTTAAAGCAAAAATTCTACAAAATAATGCTGAGGATAGTGAAAGTATTCCTTTATGGATAATGAATCATCTGGAGAATTTTGATTAAGTAATTCAAAGCAATCAAATTGTTAATGTCTGTAAATTGTGTATTTTCAGAATAATTTATCTTACTTTGTTGGGTAAAACTGTAAACCAAAGAATAGATTGATAGTGTGACAGGATGAATAAAGAGCTGGTTCTGTGCAGTACTTTTTTCCAGTCTGACATGTTAAATGAAGAACAACTAAAATCTCAAAAAGACGGAGGCAAAACAGCATGATACTGGTATAAAAATAAATGCATAGATCAATGGAATAGAATAGGGAACCCAGAAGTAAAGCCACATACCTGCAGCCAACTCATCTTTGACAAAGTCAACCAAAACCTACATCAAGGAAAGGACACCTTATTCAATAAATGGTACTGGGAAAATTAGATTGCCACATGCAGAGCAATAATACTGGACCTTTATCTGTCACCATATAGAAAAACTACCTCAAGATGGATTAAATATCTAAACGTAAAACCTGAAGCTATAAAAATACTAGAATAAAACCTAAGAAAAACTTTTCCGCACATTGGCCTAGGCGAAGAGATCACGACTACTAAGACCTCAAAAGCAAATGCAACTAAAACAAAAATACACAAACAAGGCTTGATTAAACTAAAAAGCTTCTGCACAGCAAAAGAAATAACAGAGTGAACAAACAACCTGCAGAATGGGAGAAAATATTTGCAAACTATGCATCTGACAAGGGATCTATAAAGATCCAGGATCTATAAAGAAGTAAAACGACTCAACGAGAACAAAAAAAACAACAAATAACTCCACTAAAAGTAGTCAAAGGACATGAACAAACATTTATCAAAATAAGACACAAAATGGCCAACAAATATATTAAAAAGTGCTCAATATTAATAATGCCAGAGAAATGCAAATTAAAACCATAACAAGATACCATTGCACACCAGTCAGAATGGCTATTTTTAAAAAATCAAAAAACAACAGATGTTGTCAAGAATGTGCAGAAAAGGGAACATTTGTCCACTTGGTAGGAACATAAATTAGTACAACCTCTATAGAAAACAGTACAGAGATTTCTCAAAGAACAAAAATAGAACTACTGTTCAATCCAGCAATCCCCCTACTGGGTCTCTATCTAAAGGAAAACAAATCATTGTGTATAAAAGATCCCTGCACTGGTAGGTTTATCACAGAACTACTCATAATAGCAAAGATATAGGCTCAACCTAAGTGTCCATCAATGGAGGATTGGATAAAGAAAATATGATATATATACATATACAAATATATATATACACATATATATATAAATATGTATAACATTTTTAAATCCAGGTATACACACACACACACACACGTGAGATATATGTATATATATACACACACATATATAGTGATATATATATACACACACACATATATATGTGATATATATATATACACACACACACATATATATGTGTTATATATGGGATATCTATATCCACGTGTACACATTATGTAATGGCCCACGTGTGAGAACACGCAGTATTTGACTTTCTGTTTCAGAGTTATTTCACTTAAGATATTGGCCTCCAGTTTCATCTATATTGCTGCAAAAGACATGATTGCTTTTTCATGACTATGTATGAGTGGTATGCACACACACACACATACATGCACACACATACATCACATATGTCTAAATCTGTACAATGTTTTTTAAAGGAAGAGTAGAGATTTATGGTACTCAACATTATACTTACTGTTTTGCTATTTAGAATTGATGAAGAGACAGTAGTTGAAATTGCTTTTATTACTCAGAGGAAAATGTGATTCTCCCATATTTCATTGCCAGAACAGGAAGAAAAACCTTTAAAAATTAGTAATCAGGCCGGGCGCGGTGGCTCACGCCTGTAATCCCAGCACTTTGGGAGGCCGGGGCGGGCGGATCACGAGGTCAGGAGATCCAGACCATCCCGGCTAACACGGTGAAACCCCATCTCTACTAAAAACACAAAAACAAAATTAGCCGGGTGTGGTGGTGGGCGCCTGTAGTCCCAGCTACTCCGGAGGCTGAGGCAGGAGAATGGCGTGAACCCGGGAGGCGGAGCTTGCAGTGAGCTGAGATCGCGCCACTGTACTCCAGCCTGGGCGACAGAGCTAGACTCCCGCTCAAAAAAAAAAAAAAAAAAAAAAAAAAAATTAGTAATCAAAATAAGTTACTGGAATAAAGATTGCCTATCAATAAGATCTATAATCCAGTGTATATTTTTCTTTCAGATATTTTAATAGCATTAAAAACAAAACATAGATTTGCACCCCAAAATCAATTTTATTTTATTCATCCAATTAAAAAATGTTATGTATTATAAGGACACAATAGGTGATATTTTCCTTTCATGTGAATCTTTGTTTGATTTACCTCCCCATCTTTTTAATCTTGGTTAAGGAAGGAGTATCAAGTTCAATTTACCATGCCATAGTCCCAGGGCATAGCCTCCCAATAGCAATACCACCACTGACTTTGCCCAAAGTATACCACCATCTACCACTTTCTCACTGCTCACTGCTTACAGCTCTTGAGTTTCAGTTTTAGTTACATTGTGGGGGAAAGGAGGCCAGAGTAGTCTTTTATTTTCTGAAAGTTTAGGAAAAAAATAAAAAATATGTATTTTTCCTAAGATCTAGTTGTTTTCTAGTGAGAAGACTGTTTAGAAAATAAAGCTGCCATACGGTGGATGTGGAACCTATATTCAGATACTGAACTCTGTAAATGTATTACCTATATAAAAAGTAAATTAATTAGAAATTATTAGAATGGCATAAGACAAATCAAACATGAATATTCAGTATGACAGATATGAAAAACAACTACAAGGCCAGTTGTTTGGAAGACTGAACATATTTCCCTGGCACTAAAAAATAGAGGAGGGGCTGGGCGCAGTGGCTCACGCCTGTAATCCCAGCACTTTGGGAAGCCAAGGAGGGTGGATCACCTGAGGTCAGGAGTTCAAGACCAGCCTGACCAACAAGTTGAAACCCCACCTCTACTACAAATACAAAAATCAGCCGGGCGTGGTGACGGGCGCCTGTAGTACCAGCTACTCAGGAGGCTGAGACAGGAGAATTGCTTGAACCCAGGAGGTGGAGGTTGCAGTGAGCTGAGATTGTGCCACTGCACTCTAGCCTGGGCAATGGAGTGAGACTCCATCTCAAAAAAAAAAATACGGAAGAGGACTTATATATAAAAATTAATACTTTTAACACCATGGCCACACAATCAGAAGTACAGTAGAAATAAGGAAAGGACCTTTGGTTGATGATCGCCTTTGTAATATATAAAACTTAGAGTTTTCTGATTTTAAAAGTTACAGTATGCTTCACCTTGTTCTGAATGACATTATTTTCAACATTCTAAAAATTACTTTTACTGTCTTATTTTTTAAAGTAAAGTAGGCTTTTCATTTTATGTATTACATTTTTAGTTATTTTGCTTCCACTTGTCAAAAATTCTTCATGTGATTGATTAAATACAAATTCGAATTTGATAGTTTCAAATTCAAATTTGAATTTAATTTTTTTAAAGTAAAACAAAACATTGTGGACCAAGTAAAATATTCAGAAGGGCCTGCCATTCTGTCTGTGGTTATTTAAAGGAATATTTGAAAAATTCTACTCTCACGCAATTAATTACCAACAAAATAAATGCTTTTGTATTTTGTTTCCTTAGAATAGAACCAATTTGTAATGTTTCTATAATTATTATGAAGTTGAAGCTCTGTGATAGCAATCAAAGTCTAGGCATGTGTGTGGAGCATAGCACTTTTTGCCATAAACAGACATTCTCTTTTGGACCCACATTGAAGTTTAGAACTAGAATGTTGAAGCTAAAAATATTAGTCATTTGGATTGGTTATATCCAAAGCTGAACTCATTATCTTCCTATTCAAACATGTTCTTTTTGTGTCCATCTCAGGTGATGTCACCATAATTCTCTTAGTTGCTTAAACCAGCAAAGTGTGGACATTCACAGAAAAAAAAAGTTTTCTGACCCGTGGCTTACAATAATCTTTGATTTCTCTTTCACCTCTCATGTTTAATTAATCACCAACTTCTACTCAAAATTTTTTATATAACTCACTCATCCTATCAAATCTGTTTTCCTTTATCCTCACAGCCACAATTCACTTCTTAACAATCCCTCCCTTTGATTGCTATAAACTTTTCTTTTTGGTTGTTGTTTCTACCCGTTCCCTTCCATTCTAAACTCGAGCTGCTGAGCTGATGTTTCTAAATGATGCAAATAAGATTTTGAGTACCTAGAATCCTTCATTGCCTTTCCACTGCTAAATAATTTTATTTTCCATTGTTACATTATCTGACCCAAAGTATGACACCTAAGACTTTTCATAGTCTGGTTTCTGACAGTCTCTTCAGCTTCCTTTCTCACTAATCTCTGCCTAACCTCTGTCATGTTAACCCTTACAGAACTATTCTAACAAATGTTCTGTGATATATACATTTTTTTGACTTGCAAATGATACTATCTTTGCCTGAAACCCAGTGAAGACATACAGAGAATGGTAACAACATAAACTGAGAGAGGAAAACAAAGCTAAAAAGAGAAATAAAAGATGCATCTAATTTCCTGAGAAACTAAACTAGGAAAATAATACAGCTATATCAATCCCAAAAATCAGAGGATAGGAGAGAAGATGTCACCAAGCAAAAGATGAACTCAATAATTCTGTGATGGAACAGAAATGTAGAAACCATATTTTAGAAAACATAAGAGTGCAGATGCTGTTCTTCCTTAAAAAATGAAAAATGAAGTTTAAAACGTTAAGGGGCTTACCAAAAAATATCTTAAATATTTAAAGACTTATGTCTCTGGAAGTAGAATTGAGAGCTGGAAAGAATTTAGGCATAGGACTGCTGGAATTTTATTTGTTGTTGTGATTGTTATACATTTTCTAGTACCATTTAAATTGTTATACATCACATATATTTAAGCTAAAAATAAAGAGAGGATAAGAGGCTGCTATTCCTGATAAGTTTTAAAGTTAAAGTACCAACAAGAATCTGCATATTATTGCTAATGAAAACAAATGAAAGTTCTGGAATATTCAACAGTATAAAACACCAAAAAATAATGACATATGGAGTTTACACAGGAAAAAAATAGCTAAAGTTAAAATTTATGACAACAATAACATAGAAGTTGGCAAGCGGTGAAGGGAGATAAAGTGTGCTAAGCTATACGGTAATCACTAAGAAATTCAAGAAGAATGTATGCATTTCAAAATAATAGAACAAATTTCAAAAACAAAAAGACAATATACACGTGGAATCCAAAAGTAATCAAGAAATTATGAAAAAAGAAACATCAATCAAGACAAATAGTAATGAATATAATGATATAACAATAAAAATAACTGTAGTCTATTATATATAAAATTAATCATTGTCAGACTGGACTTTGAAAAAAGTAAGAACAATGTGTAAAAATGTACCTGTCAAACCATATATGAAGAAAAGTTGAACATATTTGTACAGATTTTATACCTAGGAAACTAAGTCTAACCAACAAATAAAATAGACATTGTTTAAAAATGGAGTTTAAAAGGGTTACTTTGTAACTATAAAAATTCAGTTATCTAGGAATTTACTATAATTTTAAGTTACTACATACATAATAATGTAAAGTATATCTGAAAGTGGTATACACACATATATGTATAGATATAATAATAGTGCGAGTATCATGATAGAAGGGTGTATTATTGGATGAGACTAATACATACCACTTTAAGTTAAAAAATTTTTAGAATGAAATATAAGTTTTTTAGTAACATAATTAGCAAACAACCTAATGAACATATATAAAAAAATACAACTGCAGAATTCAAGTATTATAAGCAAATTCAAATTATCACATGAAATAAATAAATTAAATACCACGGAAGAAACTTCTAGGAATTGTGAAAATTTAAATCTTGTAATTCTATTTCATCATAATGTAATAATTTTATAAATAAAAATAAATTTAAATAATATCTGTTTTGGAAATTAGGAGATTCATTTTAATATTCATACCCATTTTTAGAAAACACAAGGGAAATTTGGAAATATTTAAAACTGAAAAGTAATAAAATACTATATATGGTTTTGAGATGAAGTTATATGAGGCTTACAGTATAGATTGAATAATTATATTAGAGAAGAAAACCATTAGAAATTGATGGACTAATTACCCATTTGAAGAAATTTAAAAAATAATAATAAACCTAAAGGACTATCGAAGGATAGAAAAAGAAATGTAAGAACATAAGTGAAAGAAATACAAGATAATATAATAGGAACTACGATACAGAGGATCAACAACTTCAAAATTGTGACTCTAATAGGAATCTGGAACAACTTAATCTCAAACCCTTCAATTTTTTTCTATTGGGAATTATGGAGATAGAGGATAATGAAAATCAGGCATTAAGGCTTTATACCCTGAAAAATGAAACAGCCTTTATTAGCAACTGACATGATAGTTTAATTATGTAGAAAATTCTAAGGAATCTAAACCCTCTCCCCCACATCTCCTAAAACAAATAAATTACATAGAAACAAATCTGATCATATATGGATGATATATTGGGTCATCTATTATAGAAAATAATAATTCCAATGTCTATTTTGTGTACTATTCTTGACATCTTCAAAATAAACTGCTGATTACATTTTGGAGTTTGGGTCAATCTGGACTTGGTTCAAAAGTCAGAGGCCACTTATCCATTGATTCAAACAAGAAAGAGAACATGAAATACTCACATGATGAGCATGACATTGATATGGCACTGTAACAATTGAATAGAAAATCTATTTCTCTAAAAGAGACAAGAAATGGTTTAGCTAGGGAGATAAACTGTGAATTAACTGTAAAATGCTGTAAAATCATATACCATGGGGTGGAAATATGTTTTAATTGTTGTCATTGTTCCATAGTTTTCCTCCAGAGTGTCCCAAAAATAAGCCAAATTGCTCATTAGTGGTGCTAAAAACATAATTTAAACGATTATAAAATTTTACTACCTTTAAATGAAAATGTCATTGGTATCTATGCTTGATTCTTAGTATCTTTGCCACCAACATTTAAACTCATTTTCGATAGAAAGGTTTTTTCTAAATTGTTACTATTTACTTAAAATATGACACATATTTTCAATTCACATGAGATAAGGCCTCAGGCATGCTATATTACTAGCTTATTTCAGAATTAGTAAGATCCTTTTAATATTTCTCAAGAAATTGACCTAAAGAGGATTGAGGGGGGAGAAAGTAATTATTGGCCATTTGTATCCTGTTAATATGTTAGCATTCAGTGTTTAATATGTTTCTTTGAAGTCAGGCTTCCTTGTATATTTGATCTAATAAAAAATGGGGTCCAGCAGATAATAGTATATCTTCTATTTCTCTTTATAATCTCCATTTTATCCTTTTTTCAAGCCTCCTATAGAGGTCAAAAAGTTATTAATTACTCCTGAAATTAACTTCTTTTTTCAGGGAAGATAGCATCTGTGAATCTGAACTTTCTAGCATTTACATGCGTCTACAGAGCAACAGTATATTTATATTGGTTTACATAATGAGAGTACTCTCAAAAATATCTGTCATGAGAACTGTTCCAACACTTCTTGACAAGTTCCTTTGTCTCTTCTAAGCCAAATGTAAACCCTTATTAAATCATTTTCTCTTTCGGAATAATTTGTGCATTGGTGGCAATTAGATTAGAAAATCACAAAGGTTTATTACTTTCAATTGACCTTTTATTTCTTGTTAAATATAGGAAAATTGCCTTAATGTTATCACTTTGCAATTTTATTCCTGGGTAAATGAGTATATCAGAGACAAAAGGTTTCAGATATTATTTTCTTTCATTTTCATCTTTTACAGAGCCATGGGTAGAAGAGTGGCTTTTGGAATTAATATGTAACTAAGTACATTTGTGATAAAGTCTAAATTTGTTTATGCTGATTTGTATTCTAGCTTACAATATTATTACATAGGCAACACTGCATTCTCTGAAACTATCAATAGGATATAGTAATGTGTGGATCAAAATATTTACTTTGTGGAACATTTGTCATTAATAATAAAAAAAAATGTGGGGGAAGGTTAAGTGGCTTCATTTTATTAATTGATCGTTACATCTTTTATTTTTAGTGATAGGACCAAGCTAAAAAAATTAGTAGTTTATACTGTGAATTTATATGGTAATTTAGAAAAACACCCTGAAATTTCTAGATTAGTAGGTGTAGATAAAATGAAAAATTAACTCAAATAAAATATCAAAGCCTTTGCTTAAAAGGCTCAAAGAAAAAAATAATAAACATATTTTAATAATAACATTGAGATATCTTAAAGACTAATAAGGTAACTTAGATTATATCTAATGGTAAGGATGAAAGGAGCATTGGGATCCCAAAAGGAACAGTTACTTCAAGTATACAGGAAATTAGGATATAAAATATACAGTATAAGAGTTTTAAAAATTCTGAGAATAATGAGGAAATTAGCAAAAATAGCAAACGGAAAAACAGCATTTTAAGTCATTATAGCTACTTAGAAATTTGAAATTCTTCTTTTTTAAAAAAGTAAAAAAGACAGTGATGTAATCACATTTAGTATTCAGTTTTAATGAAATTCAATATTTTTATTGTAAATTATTTTATCAAACTGTTGAAACAATGTACACAATTTGGAAAAGAGTGAACATAATTAAGTATATATGTTTATTTTACTTTTTGCTTAGAAAAATAAGCACATTTTTAAAAAATAGTAAAGGTATATATACTGAAGAATTTATTATATTTAATGAAAAGAGCTTCTGGATATAGAAATTAAAATGATGAGCTAGATATGATGTCTTAAGTTTATATACACTTTAAAACACTCACGTTCCTTGTTACATGATGTTGAAAACTCAATATAAGAAAGTATGGATCCTGAAGTTATACATTCCAGTGAAATAAAGCTTACTTTCAATTTGTCCTGATTTCATTATTAAATAATCAATAATGCCCTGAACATTTATTCTCTTCTTCCAAGACAGGGAAGTGGCACTTCTCAGCATCTGTGGCAGTTAGGCATAGCCAAACATTATTGAGTGTGGTTTGCAATACAGATACATAAACGGAGAGATATGCCATATTGATGGCTGAGAAGACCAATATTATAAATTCATCATCTCTACCAAGATATATGTATAGAGACAATGCAACCTGAATCACAATCTCAATATTTGTCATGATAATTTTGTGACTACTTTCATACTAATGAAGTGTGAATAGATAGAAAATGGATGATATACAGAACTGGGTCATAAGAATGTGTTTGTCCAAGCTCAGTCTCCTCTTTTCACTGTCTGGAATCTGGGTGTAGTGATTCAGCTTCAGTCACGCATATGATGGCAATGCTTTTGTTGGGCAACAAACGGAATCAACCTGGAACCTAATTAATCATAGGTAGCACAGCCATCTCACATACATGGATTGCTTAGCTTGAAACTCTTATGTGGGTGATATGGTTAGGCTTTATGTCCCCACCCAAATATCATCTCGTATTGTAATCCCCATAATCCCCAAGTGTCTAGGGAGAGACCCGATAGTAGGTGATTGGATCACGGGGGCTGTTTCCCTCATTCTGGTCTCGTGATAGTGAGTGAATTCTCCTGAGATCTGATGGTTTTATTAGGGGCTCTTTAGCCTTGGCTCCTCACTTTTTTCTCCTGCCGCCATGTGAAAATATCCAAGCTTGCTTCCCCTTTGCCTTCCGCCATGATTGTAAGTTTCCTTAGACCTCGGAAGCCATGAGGAACTGTGGGTAAACTAAACCTCTTTCCTTGGGAAACCTTTTTCCTTGGGAAAGAGCTTTAGTTTACCCACAGTTCCACGTGGCTGGAACTGTGAGTAATACAGTTATGGGCTAATACATTGTGAAAATGGACTAATACAGTGGACAAGTCCTCTTTTCTCTAAGTTATTTTTATTTTAGATTACTTTGTTATATTAGTTTGAATTGTTAACTCCTTGGTTCGTAGAAGTCAATGTGACTTGCTCTGGCCAATAAAAAGTGACTGAGGGTAAAATTCCTTTCAGAAATGTTGCTTTGAAAATCAGCATAGTGTTCATTGTGTTATTCTTCTTTCTGTGTTCTAAGAATATTAATATTCCAGAGATTTTTTTCTGTCAAATTAGTTTTGGACTAAAGACAACATGGAGCAAGCCCTAAGCCAATCCATTATGAATACGTAGCATGTGGGCAAGAATTAAGCCTTTGTTATTGTAAGGTACTGAGATTTGTAGTTTTTTGGTTGCTGCAGCACATCGTTTACTCTCTGGCTAATTTAAGAAGATTATTTTTAACCCTGATTGATACAACCCCACTTAGCCATTTCATAGCTTTTAATCAGTTTTACTGTCATAAAATAAGTAGAAAATTCAGTGACTGCTTCTGTACAGAGTATAAAAGAAGCAAATACCAAATGCAAAATATTTTTCTTGCAGATGTACAAGAAGAATATGTTATCTACAAATTTAATGGAGAAAAGGTAATACATAGATCAATTATACACAACTGATAAAATCCAAAGGTAAATTAACTAAGAGAGTAAGTATAATGAAGAAAGCTGATATTTAAAGATATAAACTGGTGAGTTTCTCATTTTAATTAGAAAGTATAGAGGAAGAGTTACTAAAGAAATTACAAAAATAGGTCAAAATTAATGCCGAATCAATACTGAACCTGGAGAGAAAGGCAGAAAATTGGAGGATGACTAGCTGTGCTGTCTGCAGTACAAACATGAATGCGGTTTGGAAGAGAAGAGGGATGGGAGATGCGTTTGAAGAGGTCACTGGACACTATCACACGTGTGGCCTCAGACAAAACCAATTTAGCGTGAGCCCAGGACAAACTAAATGGAAATAGCAGGAAAAGAATATACACTCCAAGTATTTGGAATTGAAAAGAAAGCAAAATGAGAACAATAAGTGGAGAGGGTAAAAAAGCCAAAGAAAAGCATTTCAAGGATCACTGGAAATGCTTGAAAGCAGAAAAAAAAATGACAGAGGTTGATTAGAGAGTGGAAAGTGATGAAGTTTGAAATTGCCACTCTACAGGTGAAAAAAGCTGGGAAGCCAAAGACCAGCAAGGTGGAGCTTGCTGCACTAGGATTTCTGAGTCCAAAGTGCAGGGAAAAGAGCACAGAAGATGACATAGAATCAGGGAGCAGCTACCAGTATAGAAAATAGAGGAAATAAAACTTATTCCAAAACATATATATTTTATTATTCTTTAAGTGTCTTGAATGAACTACTCTAACTACACATCATGCTTTCCCTTCATGAAGTAAGATTATAAACACTTTCATATTATTATAGCTTGATTGCAAGAATCAGCTAATTTTTCAAACTTGTTTTATTTTATGCTTCATTTTTAACAACTTTATTGAGAAATGCAACATATACAGAGAAAATGTACTTGCATAAAATATCTATGTGTGGATTAACAAACACTTATTAAGTGACCTTCCATGTAACCACCGAATTTGTCATAAATAAAACATTGGAAGCTATCCCCAGACCCTCTTTGTGTCCCTTCTTTTTCACAACCACCTCCAGCCCCTCCCTACAGGTAACCACTATCCCATGCTATAATTATTACTAATATTTCAAAACAGTTTTATCATGGTAACTGCTTTCTTAAGCCATAAATTTTGCCAACTTTTTAAAAATTTGTTTGATTTATTTATTTAGGGATGGAGTTTCGCTCTTGTTGCCCGGGCTGGAGTGCAATGGTGTGATCTCAGCTCACTGCAACCTCTGCCTCCAGGGTTCAAGCAATTCTCCTGTCTCAGCCTCCCGAGTAGCTGGGGTTACAGGCACATGCAACCACATCTGGCTAATTTTTCTATTTTTAGTAGAGATGAAGTTTCATCATATTGGTCAGGCTGTTCTCGAACTCCTGACCTCAGGTGATCCACCTGCCTCGGCCTCCCAAAGCACTGGGATTACAGGTGTGAGCCACCGCGCCAGGCCAGTTTTACCAAAAACTGTATATAAGTTGAAAATTTTAGTATATGTCATTTCTGACACATTTCTTTTAAACTTGACATTATGCTCGTAAAATGCAACAATGTTAATGCGTTGCTGTTTATTCATTTCCTATACTATCCTACTGAATGATTACTCCACCATATTGCCATGTAATGTTGATGAAACTTTGAGTTATTTCTAATTCAGAGGTCTTACAAGTAGTGTAGTTATATGCATTTTGGGGCCAGGTATTCTGGAGAATTTATGAGTGCACTTAGCAGAATTCTGGATCATGTTTTGTTTTGTTTTTTACTAGACAATGGCAGTTGGTTATAAAATGTAGATTCTGAATAACAGTATATTAGAATTTCTGTTGCTCCACATACTTGTCACCAGTTGGTTTTGTCAGAATGTTAAATGCTACCTTTCTTTAATGTTCACAATTTTAAGTCATTGTGATCTTGAACTATATTTTAGTCATGACTAATGGGATTAAACTTTTATTTCTGCAAAGTTTATTTGGCTCCGCTTTTGTAAATATATTTGAAAATGTTATAGATTTTTTTTTTATTTTTGTATGTCTATTCTATTTTCTTCTGTATGATATATAATTGTCCCAGCACCATATATTGAAACAGATGTCCTTTTCCTGTGGATTTACAAAACCTCTCTCATATGCAAGTATCCAAAGTGTGTAGGTCTGTTTCTGAGATATCTTCTCTGTTTTATCGAATTGTCAATCCATAAGCCAAAATATTAACTATATTTTCCATAGACAATAGAATTTCTTGTTTTCCAGCGAAGTGAGTTGTCCCATTTTTCTTATACTTCTCTGGGAATACTCTAGGAATATCCTGAATATTCTTGACATTTGCATTTTCCTACAGATTTCAGAGTCCAGCTTGTCAATTTTCACATGCACAAATCATTAGATATCAGTTGACATCGTACTGTGTACATCTGTTGGGGTAAAGATTATGTGTGTGTATATATATATGTATATATATATATAACATATTATATAACATATATATAACATATATATAACATATATATATAACATAAAGTCTACAGCACATCAATATATCCATGTATTGACACATATTTTAAATTACTCCCAGTAAAGGTTTATATTTTTCCGTGTATAGAGCTTGCAAATCTGGTATTAGATATATTTTTAGGTAAATAGTAGTTTTATGCTGATGAAATTTTGAGGGTTTTGTAGCTGTTATAGTTGCTGAGACATATGGAACTACAAATAAGTTCTGTATTGATTTTTAAGCTCTTCTTAGTTTTAATGATTTATTAGCTGTTTTCTATGTACACAGTCATATAATCTCGAAAAAATGACAGATTGTATTCCTTCTTTTCCAATCCATATACATTATATTAATTTTTCTGGCCTCATATATTGGCCATGCCATTTAATAAAATGCCAGTAGGCATCAAGAGAAACTTCGCCTTGTTTTATATCTCTAGGAAAATATTTCTAAGGCATATCAAAAATAATGCTCGCTGCAGGTTTTATTGCAGATAAGCTTTAACAGAATAAAGAAGTCCCCTATATTAGTTTACCATGAGTTTTTTTAAATCTTGAATGGATGTTAAATTTTATTAAGTGGCTTTTCATTGCATATGTGAAAATAATTATATATATATATTTTATTTTCAACACTTATTATGGAAAGTTTTTCTTATTAAATTTCTCATCAAATTAATTACAATTAATTTGACATCAATTTCTATTACCTGGAATAGTTTAGGATTCTTGCATATATGTTCAATTGCAAGACCAGACTTAATTTTTCTCTCAGTGTTGTCTCTGTCAGGTGTAACTATATGTTTTATGGTAACTTCATAAAACTATGTGAGTAATCCTGCTTTTCTATTCTAAAAGATTTGCATAACCTTGGAATTCCTCTTTTCCTAATTTTTTTAAGCTGGATGTTTATAACAATTCACCAGTGAAGCCACTGCTCCTGTATATTCTTCATGGAAATATTACTAACCACTGTCTAAATTTCCTAAAAATATAATATTATAGATGTTTCTCAAGTCATCTGGAGGCAGTTTTGCTAAGTGTTTTTTTAAAGCAATTGTTTATTTTAATCTCAGTTTCAAATTTTTGATATATGCCTCTTCTGTGGTGGTAAAGACCTTTGAAAATCCATTCCTCCATAAAAGCAAAAAGAAAATAAACAACATTTGACAACATTGCCTTTTTCAAAAGCATGGAAATTAAATTAAAGACTTGCAACAATTTAAGCAGTGTTTCTTCAAGAAATGCTTCTTAATCTTGGTAAAAACATTGAGCTTTGTGGCATTTAACTTTCCCTATTCTCATCTCACTCCCCAGCTCCATAGTACTCTTGAAAAACAGCACACTTGCAACCGTGGCACTTGTAAAACCTTGTGACTTAGAAGCCACTAAAAGGGGCAGACCAAGTTTATAGGCCCTCAAAAACTTCATCCATAGCAAACTGAGGATGACCCCATTCATAGGGCTTATTGTTATTCAACCTGATTCAGAGCTTACTCAGTGGCAAAAACTCTATCCCCAGGATGTTTGCCAAAAACAGTTAAGTGGCAATTGTTTAACATTATAGCAGCTTGAAATGATTGATACCAGTTAGAGAAAAAAAATAGAAGAAGTTGCCCAAAATGTATGTACATAATCAAATTCAGAATACCATAATACTGTAATGATGAAGTATAAATCACTACATCCTTAATAGAAAGGTTAAACGTCAAAAATAATATAAATAAGAGCTAAAATAACTTAAGAGACATGCAATATAAAAAGATGTAAATTGTGTCATCAAAGTTTCAAAATATGGAGGGAGGAGTAGTGTAGAGGTTTTTTTTGTTTGTTTTGTTTTTGTAATCTGAATTATATCATTCTCAGCTTAAAATAGCCTGTTACAAATATTAGATATGTTTTGTAAGCCTCGTCATAATCACAACCATAGTAGATGCACAGAAACTAAAAAAGCAAGGAATCAAAATATACCACTAACAAAGCCACAAAATAAGACAACAGTAGAGAAAAGTTCTACAAAACAACTTGAAAGAAATTAAAAAAATGGCAATCGTAAGTTTTTAACCTATTAATAATTACCTATAATGTAAACAGATTTAATTCTCCAATCAAAAAATATAGTGTGACTTAATAGATTTTAAATAAACAAAAACAAAAACAAGACCCAAATATTTGCAGCCTACAAGAGACTCACTCTAGCTTTAAGGACATACATAGATTGAAATTAAAGGAATAAAAAATGATATTATGTGATAATGCAAACCAAAAAAAAAAAAAGGAGTAGCTATATTCATTCAAGATGAAATAGAGTTCAAAACTCTAAAAAGAGAAAAAAGGTTATTATATATTGAAAGTTATATCAACAATGAGAATATAATGATTGTAAATATATATCCACTCAACATTGAAGCACCTAAGTATATAAAACAAATATTAAAAACTAAAGAGAGAGTGGTCTGTGATACAATAATAGTAGGGGGTGTTAATACTTCACTTTCAGCAATGAACAGATCATCCAGACAAAAAATCAATAAAAATCAAAATTAAACTACATTGTAGATCAAATGGACCTAACAGACACATACAGAATTCCATCCAACAGGTGCAGAATACACATACTTCTCAACTGCACATAAAACATTTTCCAGGATAGATTGATCACAATTTAGGCCACAAAGCAGACATAAACAAAATTAAGAAAATTTAATTATATCAAATATACTTTTGGCCACAATAATATAAAACAATAAGTAACAGGAGGAACATGGGAAAATTCACAAATACACGAAAATTAAATAGCATGCTTCTAAAAAACAAATAGGTCAATGATGAAATTTAAAAGGAAATTTAAAAAATCTGGAGACAAAGAAATATAGAAACACAACAAACCAAAACTTAATGGAATACAGCAAAAGCAGTTCTGAGAGGGAAGGTTCTAGCAATAAATGGCTTTATCAAAAAGATCTACCTCAGAGGAATAACCTGACATTTCACCTAAAAGAACTTTTGAAATAAGAAAAAAATAAGCCCACAGTTAGTGAAAGGAAGGAAATAATAAAGATCCAAGAAGAAATAAATTAATAGAGACTAGAAAAACAATGGAAAAGATCAACTAAAAAGAGTTTCTTGAAAAAAACAAATAAAATTGACAATCTTTTAGCTAGACTAAGAAAATAGAGATTTAAATATATAAAATGAGAAATTAAAAAGTAGACACTACAGCTGATACAACAGGAACACTAATGATCATAATTGACTATTATAAACAATTATATGCAAAAAAAAAACCTAGAAGAAGTGGATAAATTCCTGGATACATACAATCTATCAAGACTAAATTGTGAAGAAATAGAATATACTAACAAACCAATAATGAGTAAGAAGATTGAATTAATAATAAAGTCCAGGACCTGATAGCTTCATTGCTGAACTCTACCAAACATTTAAAGAAAAACTAAAACCAATTTTCTTCAAACTTCCAGAAAATTGAAGAGGAGGGAATACTACCAAACTCATTTTATGAGGACATCATTATACTTATATTAAAACAAGATAAGGATACAACAGAAAAAGAAAGCTACAGGCCAAAATCCCTGATAAACAAAAAGATCCTCAACAAAATATGAACAAACCAAATTCAGCAGCACATTAAAAAGATCATTTATCATGAACAAGTGGGATTCATTCCAGAGATGCAAGGATAGTTAAAACATGTAAATCAATACATGTGATATATCACATTAACAGACTAAAGAAAAAAAAAACAATAGCATATAATCATTTCAATAAGTGCATAACAAAATTTGACAAAATTTAACATTCTTTATAATAAAAACTCTCAACAAATTATGTAGGGAAGAAATGTTCCTAAACATGATAAAGTCATATATGACAATGGAGAAATTTGAAAGCTTTTTTGCTAAGATCTGGAGCTACACAAGAATGCCCACTCTTGCCACTTCTATTCAATATAATAGTGGAAGTGCTAGCCAGAGCAATTAGGAAAGAGAAAGTAATAAAAGGCATCTAAATTGGAAAGAAAGAAGTTAAATTGTTCCTGTTTGCAGATGACATGGTATTATTAGAAAACCCTAAAGACTATACCAAAAAATTGTAAAAACTTATTTGAAAATTTAGTAAATTTGTAGGATACACAGTACAAAAATGAGTAACATTTCTATACACCAACAAAAAAAATTATCTAAAAAAGAAATGAAGGACCAGTATGGTGGCTCACACCTATTATCCCAGCACAGTTCGAGGCCAAGGCAGGAGGATTACTTGAGCTGAAGAATTTGAGACCAGCCTGGTCAACACAGCAAGACCTCATCTCTACTAAAAATTTTTTAAAAAATTATTTTGGCATGGTAGTGTGTGCTTGTAGTCCAAAATACTTGGGATGCTGAAGTGAAAAGATCACTTGAACCTGAGAGATCAAAGCTGCAGTGAGCTATGACTGTGTCACTGCACTCCAGCCTGAGTGACAGAGAGAGACCCTGTCTCAAAAAATAAAGAAAAAATGTAACATAAAAAAGAAATCAAGAAAACAATGCCATTTACAATAGCTACAAAAAGTAAAAAACTTAGGAAAAAATTAAACCAAGGAGGTAAAAGATCTCTACTCTAAAACTAAAAACATTGTTAAAAGAAATGGAAGAAACACAAATAAATGAAAATGCATTTCTTATTTATTGATTGGAATAATTAATATTGTTAAAATGTCTATAGTACCAAAGAGATCTACAGATTCCATGCAATACCTATCAAAATGTCAATGATATTCTTCACAGAAATAGAAAAAAAATCCTAAAATTCATGTGGAACCTCAATAGCCCTTAATATCCAAATAAATTTTGAGCAAAGAGAACAAAGCTGGAGCCAGCACAATACATAACTTCGGCATGTACTACAAAGCCATGATAACCAAGACAGCATGATACTGGCATAAAAATGGACCCATAGACCAATGAAACAAAATAGAGAGCCCAGGAATAAATCCATGAATATATAGCTAATGGATTTTTAATGAAGGTGCCAAGAACACACAATGGGGGAAAGAACAGTCTCTTTAATAAACGGTGTTGGGAAACTAGATATCCACCTGCCCCCCAAAAATATAGACTCTTATCTCATACCATATTCAAAATAACAACTCAAAATGGATTAAAGCCTTATGAACCTGTGAAACTACTAGGAGAACACAGGGGGAAAGCTTAATGACATTGGTCTGGGCACTGAGTTTTTGGATAGGACCCCTAATGTATAAATGACAAAAGCAAGAATGGACAAGAGAGATTTCATCAAACTGAAAAAATAACCAACCAACAACTTCTGCACAGCTAAGGAAGCAATCAACAGAGTAAAGAGACAACCCACAGAATGCAAGAAAATATTTGCCAAAAATGCATATGATAAGGAGTTAATATTTAAAATATATGAGGCACTCAAACAACTCAATAACAAAGAAACAAATAACCCAATTTTAAAATGAGCAAATAACCTCTAAATAGACATTTCTCAAAAGAAGACTTACGAATGGCCAAGAGGTATACGAAAAAATGCTCAGCCTTGCTAATCATCAGGGAAATGCAAATTAAGACCACTATAAGATATTACTTAACACTTTCTAGGATTTCTATCATCAATAATAATAATAAAAAAAAGTAACAAGGGTTGGTGAGGATGTAGAAAAAAGGAAGTTGGCAAGATGGCCAAACAGAACAGCTACGGTCTGCAGCTTCCAGCAAGATCAACACAGAAGGTGGGTGATTTCTGTCTTTCCAACTGAGGTACCTGGTTCATCTCATTGGGACTGGTTGGAGAGTGGGTGGTGGCCCACTGAGGGCAAGCCCAAGCATGGTGGGGTGTCGCCTCACCCAAGAAGCACAAGGGGTCAAGGAATTTCCCGTTCCTAGCCAAGGGAATCTGTAAGAGACTGTACTGAGAGGAACAGCACACTTCAGCCCTGATACCGAGCTTTTCCTATGGTCTTTGCAACAGGCAAACCAGAAAATTCCCTTCAGTGCCTGGCTCCGTAGGTCCCACTCCCACAGAGCCTAGCAAGCTAATATCCACTGCCTTGAAATTCTCACTGCTAGCACAGCAGAATGAGGTCAACCCGAGACGCTGGAACTTGGTCGGGGGAGAGGCATCTGCCATTGCTGAGGCTTGAGGAGACAGTTTTACCCACACAGTGTAAACAAAGCGGCCTGGAAATTCGAACTGGGTAGAGCCCACCGCAGCTCAGCAAGGCCACTGTGGACAGACTGCTTCTTTAGGCAGGGCATCTCTGAAAAAAGGCTGCAGCCCCTGTCAGGGACTTCTAGATAAAACCCCAATCTCACTGGGATGGAATACCTGGGGGAAGGAGCGGCTATGGGCACAGCTTCAGCAGACTTAAGCACCCCTGCCTGACAGCTCTTAAGAGAGCAGCGGATCTCCCAGCGCAGCGTTCGAGCTCTGATAAGGGACAGGCTGCCTCATCAAGTGGGTCCCTGACCCCCATGTATCCTGACTGGGAGACACCTCCCAGTAGGGGCCGACAGACACTTCATACAGGAGAGCTGTCACTGGCATCTGGCAGGTGCCTCTCTGAGACGAAGCTTCCAGTGGAAGAAACAGGCAGCAATCTTTGCTGTTCTGCAGCCTCCGCTGTTGATACCCAGGCAAACAGGGTCTGGAGTGGACCTCCAGCAAACTCCAGCAGACCTGCAGAAGAGGGGCCTGATTGTTAGAAGGAAAACAAACAAACAGGAAAGAATAGTAGCGACATCAACAAAAAAAGGTCCACTTAGAGACCCCATCCGAAGGTTACCAACATCAAAGACCAAAGGTAGATAAATCCATGAAGATGGGGAGAAACCAGTCCAAAAAGGCTGAAAACTCTAAAAACAAGAACATCTCTTCTCCTCCAAAGGATCACAACTCCTTGCCAGCAAGGGAACAAACCTGGACGGATGATGAGTTTGGCGAATTGACAGAAGTAGGCTTAAGAAGGTGGGTAATAACAAACTCCTCCAAGCTAAAGGAGCATTTCTAACCCAATGCAAGGCAGCTAAGAACCTTGAAAAAATGTTAGACAAATTGTTAACTAGAATAACCAGTTTAGAGAAGAACATAAATGACCTGATGGAGCTGAAAAACACAGCAAGAGAACTTCATGAAGCATACACAGGTATAAATAGCCAAATTGATCAAGCGGAAGAAAGGATATCAGAGTTTGAAGATCAACTCAATGAAGCAAAGCGAGAAGACAAGATTAGAGAAAAAAAGAGTGAAAAGAAAGGAACAAAGCCTCCAAGAAATATGGGACTATGTGAAAAGACCAAATCTATGTTTGATTGGTGTACCTGAAAGTGATGGGGAGAATGGAACCAAGTTGGAAAACACTCTTCAGGATATTATCCAGAAGAATTTCCCCAACCTAGCAAGGCAGGCCAACATTCAAATTCAGGAAATACAGAGAACACCAAAAGATACTCCTTGAGAAGAGCAACCCCAAGACACATAATCATCAGATTCACCAAGGTTGACATGAGGTAAAAAACGTTAAGGGCAGCCAGAGAAAAAGTTCAGGTTACCCACAAAGGGAAGCCCATCAGACTAACAGCGGCTCTCTCAGCAGAAACCTTACAAGCCAGAAGAGAGTGGGGGCCAATATTCGACATTCTTAAAGAAAAGAATTTTCAACCCAGAATTTCATATTCAGCCAAACTAAGCTTCATAAGTGAAGGAGAAGTAAAATCCTTTATAGACAAGCAAATGCTGAGAGATTTCGCCACCAACAGACCTGCCTTACAAGAGCTCCTGAAGGAAGCACTAAACATGAAAAGGAACAACTGGTACCAGCCACTGCAAAAACATGCCAGATTGTAAAGACCATTAGTGCTATGAAGAAACTGCATCAACTAACAGGCCAAATAACCAGCTAGCATCATAATGACAGGATCAAATTCACACATAACTATATTCACACATAACTATATTAACCTTAAATGTAAATGGGCTAAATGCCCAATTAAAAGACATGGACTGGGAAATTGGATAAAGAGTCAAGATGCATCAGTGTGCTGTATTCAGGAGACCCATCTCACGTGTAAAGACATACATAGGCTCAAAATAAAGGGATGGAGGAATATTTACCAAGCAAAAGGAAAGGAAAAAAAAGAGAGGTTGCAATCCTAGTCTCCGATAAAACAGACTTTAAACCAACAAAGATCAAAAGAGGCAAAGAAGGCCATTACATAATGGTAAAGGGATCAATTCAACAAGAAGAGCTAACTATCCTAAATATATATGCACCCAATACAGGAGCACCCAGATTCATAAAGCAAGTTCTTAGAGACCTAAAAAGAGCCTTAGACTCCCACACAATGATAGTGGGAGACTTTAACACTTCACTGTCAACACTAGACAAATCAACAAGACAGAAAATTAACAAAGATATCCAGGACTTGAACTCAGCTCTGGACCAAGCAGACCTAATAGACATCTAAAGAAATCTCCACCCCAGATCAACAGAATGTATATTATTCTCAGCGCCACATCACAATCATTCTAAAATTGACCACATAATTGGAAGTAAAACACTCCTCAGCAAATGCGAAAGAATGGAAATCATAAGAAACAGTCTCTCAGACCACAGTACAATCAAATTAGAATTCAGGACTAAGAAACTCACTCAAAACTGCACAACTACATCGAAACTGAACAACCTGCTACTGAATGACTACTGTGTAAAAAATGAAATGAATGCAAAAATAAAGATGTTATTTGAAACCAAAGCGAACAAGGACATAACATACCAGAATCTCTAGGACACATTTAAAGCAGTGTGTAGAAGCAAATTTATAGCACTGATGCCCACAAGAGAAAACAGGAAAGATCTAAAATCGACATCCTAACACCACAATTAAAAGAACCAGCGAAGCAAGAGCAAACAAATTCAAAAGCTAGCAGAAGACAAGAAATAATAACTAAGATAAGAGCAGAACTGAAGGAGAGAGAGACATGAAAAACCCTTCAAAAATCAATGAATCCAGCAGGTGGATTTTGAAAAGATCAACAATATAGACTGCTAGCTAGATAAATAAAGAAGAAAAGAGAGAAGAATCAAATAGATGCAATGAAAAATGATAAAGGGTAAAAATGATAAAGGGTATATCACCACCAATCCCACAGAAATACAAACTACCATCAGAGAATACCACAAACCTCTAGGCAAATAAACTAGAACATCTAGAAGAAATGGATAAATTCCTGGACACATACACCCACCCAAGACTAAACCAGGAAGAAGTCAAATCCTTGAATAGACCCATAATAAGTTCTGAAATTGAGGCAGTAATTAATAGCCTACCAACCAAAAAAACATTCAGGACCAGACGGATTCACAGCTGAATTCTACCAGTGGTACAAAGAGGAGCTGGTACCATTCCTTCTGAAACTATTCCAAACAATAGAAAAAGAGGGAATCCTCCCTAACCATTTTATGAGGCCAGCCTCATCCTGATACCAAAATCTGGCAGAGACACAACAAAAAAAGAAAATTTCAGGCCAATATTCATGATGAAAATCAATGCGAAAATCCTCAATAAAGTACTGGCAAATCAAATCCAGCAGCACATCCAAAAGCTTATCAAGCATGATCAAGTCAACTTCATCCCTGGGATGCAAGGCTGTTTCAACATATGCAATTCAATAGACGTAATCCATCACATAAACAGAACCAATGACAAAAACCATATGATTATCTCAATAGATGCAGAAAAGGCATTTGACAGAATTCAGCACCCCTTCATGCCAAATATTCTCAATAAACTAGGTATTGATGGAATGTATCTCAAATAATAAGAGCTATTAATGACAAACCCACAGCCCATTTGTTTTCAGATGTCATGATTGTATATTTAGAAAATCCCATTGTCTCAGCCCCCAAACTCCTTAAGCTGATAAGTAAATTCAGTAAAGTCTCAGGATACAAAATCAATGTGCAAAAAACACAAGCATTCCTATACAACAATAACAGACAGAGAGCCAATTCATGAATGAACTTCCATTCACAGTTGCTACAAAAAGAATAAAATACCTATGAATACAATTTACAAGGGATGTGAAGGACCTCTTCAAGGAGAACTACAAACCTCTGCTCAAGGAAAGAAGAGTGACACAAACAAATGGAAAAGCATTCAGTGTTCATGGGTAGGAAGAAACAATATTGTGAAAATGGCCATACTGCCAAAGTAATATATAGATTCAATGCTATTCCCATCAAGCTACCATTGACTTTCTTCACAGAATTGGAAAAAAAACTACTTTAAATTTAATATGGAACCAAAAAAGAGCCCACATAGCCAAGACAATCCTAAGCAAAAAGAACAAAGCTGGAAGCAACACACTACCTGACTTCTAAATACACTACAAGGCTACAGTAACCAAAACAGCATGGTATTGGTACCAAAACAGATATATAGACCAATGGAACCGAACAGAGGCCTCAGAAATAACACCACACATCTACAACAATCTGATCTTTGACAAACCTGACAAAAACAAGCAATGAGGAAAGGATTCCCTATTTAACAAATGGTGCTGAGAAAACTGGCTAGCCATATGCAGAAAGCTGAAACTGGATCCCTTCCTTAAACCTTATACAAAAATTAACTCAAGGTGGATTAAAGACTTAAACATACAACCTAAAACTATAAGAATCCTGCAAGAAAATCTAGGCAATAATATTCAGGACATAGGCATGGGCAAAGACTTCATGACTAAAACACCAAAAGCAATGGCAACAAAAGCCAAAATAGACAAATGGGATCTAACTAAACCAAAGATCTTCTGTACAGGACAAGAAACTATCACCAGAAGGAACAGGCATCCTACAGAATGGGAGAAAATTTTTGCAATCTATCCATCTGAAAAAGGGCTAATATCCAGAATCTACAAAGAACTTAAACAAATTTACAAGAAAAAAAAAAACATCAAAAAGTGGGCAAAGGATATGAACAGATCCTTCTCAAAAGAAGACATTTATGCAGCCAACAAACATAAGAAAAAGGGTCATCATCACTGGTCATTTGAGAAAATCAAATCAAAACCACAATGAGATACCATCTCACACCAGTTAGAATGGCAATCATTAAAAAGTCAGGAAACAACAGGTGCTGGAGAGGATGTGGAGAAATAGGAACACTTTTACACTGTTGATGGGAGTGTAAATTAGTTCAACTATTGTGAAAGACAGTGTGGCAATTTCTCAAGGATCTAGAACTAGAAATACCATTTGACCCAGCAATCCCATTACTGGATATATACCCAAAGAATTATAAATCATTCTACTATAAAGACATATGCACACGTATGTTTATTGTGGCACTGTTCACAATAGCAAAACTTGGAACCAACCCAAATATCCATCAGTGATAGACTGGATAAAGAAAATGTGGCACCTATACACCATAGAATACTATACAGCCATAAAAAAGGATGAGTTCATGCCCTTTGCAGGGACATGGATGAAGCTGGAAACCATCATTTCTCAGTAAACTAACACAAGAACAGAAAACAAACACTGCATGTTCTCATTCATAAGTCAGAGCTGAACAATGAGAACACATGGACACAGGGAGGGGAACCTCACACACCAGGGCCTATTGTGTGTGAGGGTCTAGGGGAGGGATAGCATTTGGAGAAATATCTAATGTAGATGCTGGGTTAATGGATGCAGCAAACCACCATGCCACGTGTATGCTTATGTAACAAACCTCCACATTCTGCACATGTACCCCCAAGACTTAAAGTATAATAAATAAATAAATAAGAAATAAAGAAAAATAGTCAACCCTAGTATACTGTTGGTGGGAAGGTAAATTAGTACAGCCATTATGAAAAATGGTATGGAGTTTCCCCAAAATTTTTAAAATAGAACTACCACATTCTGCAATCTCACTATGGAGTATATATATTGAAGAAACAGAATTCAGTATGCTGAAAGGGTATCTGCACTCCCATGTTTATTGCAGCATTATTTGCAATAACCAGATATGAGATTAATCTAAGTGTCCATTAGTGGATCAATGGCTAGAGAAAATGTGGTACATAAACACCATGGAATACTATTCAGCCACAAAAAGAAGGAAAATCCTGTTATTTGTGACAACATAAATGAACCTGAAGGACATTATGTTAATTAAAATAAACTATGCAAAGAAAGACAAATACTGCATAATCTCACTCATATATGAAATCTAAAATAGTTGATCTTGTAGAAGAAAAGCTGACTAGAGGTTGCCAGGGGCTGGTGAGGTTGTGTGTGTGATATGGGTGGTTGAAGATATGTTAGTCAATGGCTACAAAACTTCATTAGATAGGAAGAATAGGCTCAAGACATCTATTTTACAACCGTGAAATAGATGTATGCACTTGGGCTTTAGAATACAATATTTTACAACCATAAAATAGGTATCTTGTGACCATAGTAAAAAATATATTATATTCTTAAAAATGCTGAGAGAGTAGATGTAATGTATTCTTACTACAAAGATGATAATTATGTGAGGTAATGCATATGCTAATTAGCTGGAGTTGGTCATTCCACAATGTATATATGCACTTCAAAACAATATGTTGTCCATGATAACCACATACAGTATTATTTGCCAATGTAAAAATGAGATAAAATTGTGATCACAATAATACAAGTTTTTTTATGAAATTATTATTTAAAAATTAGTATATTTTCTTTCAATACATCCAACTTTAATTTTATATTATAGTTATTTATATAGTTTTTTGTTTAACCAATATTAATTTTCCCTGGTAGCTTTTGGATAACAAAATTTTTCTTTGGCTTTCTTATTTGATTTACCTTATTGTTAGCTGAGGAAAGACTTTAATTAATAATGTTTAAGGATATGGTTATTTTAGTTTCTGACTACCAAAATATTTGAGGATATCTTTCTCATGCTTTAATAAATGGAAATTTATCTGGATATGCATTTCTTGGAGCAGAAACTCATTTTCTTCTAATATTTATTGTCTGAGTAGAAAATCTGATAGCTGGTTATTTCTAGATTTTTTTTCAATATAAATGCTTATAGGATAATTTCTGTTGAATTTTAATTTCAACATTGTGTCAATGTGCATAGAGCTGTGGATATCCTGTAATTAATTCAACAGATAATTATGTTCCATATTCTCAGTTTCATTTTCAAAAACATCTTTTTTTGTTTTCTATTAGCTTCTGTCTCATTTTCAAATCTTAGCCTAGTTTTCTGAATCCTGAGTAAACTTTTCAAATTTGTTCACTACATAACTTGCTTAACTTGTGCATTGTCAGCTTTGCTCGTTACACTAACTACTGTTGACTTCAATTATCTTACTCGATTTTAAGTGATAAAGAGTAGAGATGGAAAGAGTTTCACTTTTTTTTAGGCTAGACTTTTGTTCTGCTTTCACATGTATAGGCAGCCAATTTTATATCTCAGGACATTCCTTTGAAAATTGCAGTTTATGTGATTATAAGTTGCTTAATAGGTACACAAAATAATAACAAGAACAACAATACTAGTGTTGTTCTTGTTATTGTTATTTTAAGGTTTTTAAGATGTTTCCACAGGCTAGAGTGGAGATTGCCACTGAGAATACAGGGGATATTAGAATGAAGTCTAATGGTTTGTCTCTGTATCTAATTACCCATTCCTTCCCCTTAAACAGCTAATCTAATTTGATTGGGGAGAGTATGATATTTTCTGAGATGCGGTTTTCATTCTTTGTAACAATAAAGTCTTTCACTAACTGTATCATTCTTGTACTATCTGTGTTGCTAGTGACTGGGTTTCTAAGGCATATAAGATGCACATGTAAACCTAGAATCCACTTTGTAGGCTCAGCTCTCTCTATAGGTTAACTCCAAAGCCTAGATTAGAGGTAGTCGCTTACTTTGAACTCT
Source organism: Pongo abelii (assembly GCF_028885655.2). NCBI lineage: Eukaryota > Metazoa > Chordata > Mammalia > Primates > Hominidae > Pongo > Pongo abelii. The sequence continues at coordinate 121,605,574 of NC_071990.2, read as the reverse complement.
ATATTCCCATTCAGCCAATAGGGAGGTTCCATTCTTCTGAGATTATCGAACTACCAATAATAATATTTAATTCCCTTTTTGATTCATTATATATATTAGCCAGAAGATAGGAAAGAAGAGTTGAGTAATTAAAATCTTTAATCTCCATGCTGAGAGAATTGATCTGAATCATTCCTCGGACTTGTTATGGCTGCTTTTAATGGAAATTACTAAGGTAATGTTTTAACCAAAAGGAAATTTGGGCATTATGATGTTTTCTTCAATACCACTTACTTACATACTTTTTATTCTGCCTATTTTAAAACTGATCAGACTACATAAGTACTACTCTGTGTTGACTGCAAATATTTGTCTCTTTGTATAGTAAAGCTACCTATAGACTTGTAGACCAAGTTTTTGAACTTCTGGCTTAGTAGCATTAGAAGTCTAAAATTTTATAAGATACCTAGCACTTCAGTAAACACACAAAAAAAGTCTTTGAAACTAAAAATTCTTCTTGAATTGATTACCCTAGGTGTACCAAAATCTAATTGTACATCTTTGTAAATTGATGTTTTATCCAGGAAAAGTCACTTACTGTCAAATTACTTCAACTGCAAAAAGATTAATCCTATTTAATAATTAAATGTAATTCTGATAATGAATAGGTATATAAAATTAAGTAGTCAATATGTGTGGGAAATTTATTTCGAAATTTGCATATTAAACAAAGGCCTCTGTTACAAACAAGATCCTCTCTTATCTGTCAATATTTAGCTCAGGAAACGGTAAATGATGGTAATTGGCCTATGATTGTCTTTGCTTTGCCAATATCATTTTACTTACAAAAGGAATTAAAAGGGTTATTTAAATTTCTTAATTACAATTTTCCAGGAAAAAATTGATTTAATATACAAATATAGCCGCAGAAGGACCTGCTATATTTTTACTTTGACCTGTTATGTCAAACTTGAATAAGGCCTTTTATGTATGTGACCTACCATAGGAAACTTTTGTCCTTCCTATGTAAACACAAGAAGACCCTGGTTGACAGAAAGAGTCTTTGAGTACCCATTACAATAGGAAACTTAATTTATACCTCCACTTTTTTGAAGAAAGAGCGTTAAGTAGGGTATAGGAGCTTCTAATAGTTTTATATAAGAATTATAAGTTTAAAAGTATAATTCATCAGATTTTATGAACAACATGGGAAATCCTAGGAAATCTTGCATGGAAAATTCCATTCCCGCTGCTATTGCTTATATAAACACCCTCTTTATTTTGTCTATAAATTGTTATGTTATGGATCAAGAACTTATAAAATAAGTACATAAGAGTGGACTATACAATATTCTATGTAATGGTATTCTATTTGATATCATTAAAAGTTGCAACTTTTTTGATTGATAGGTTTATGAAATCTTGAAGCAAAAATGTCATGACGTTTAAAAAAATGATCCTAACATATGTGCTATAGTTAATGGAAAAGAGAGAAATTACAGTAGGAATAAAAATATTTACTGGAAAAGAGATAAATTTATAATAGGAATACAAATAAATTGATTCAGTGATTGAAAAATCGGGGACTAATGGATATGTTTATATATTGGAAACTATTTCTTAAATTATGTAGATTATATAAAAAGCCCAGCTTCCATAGCAAGTTATGACTGCATGTATAGGGAAGATATTACTGACAATAAAGTCTAAAATTATTTTTAAATTTTATCAAATTATTCAAAAATTGATATCTCTTCTTTCAACACGTCCAACTTTAATTTTATATTATAATTATTTATATCGTTTTGTGTTTAACGAATATTAATTTTCCCTGGTAGCTTTTGGATAACAACTTTCTCTTTGGCTTTTTTATTTTGATTTATCTTATTGTTAGCTGAGGAACGCCTTTAATTAATTTTTTTTAAGGACATGGTTATTTTAGTTTCTGACCACTAAAATATTTGAGGATATCTTTCTCTTCCTTTCATAAATGGAGTCATTATTTAGACTTCATATTCACAGATTTACATGTGAAACAGTGAATCATCTTATTCTGTTACCCTTATTCTGAGATCATAGGTTCATAAGGACGTGGTCCAACTATTTCATTATAGACGAGATTTCAATCATCATGTAGCATTACATTCTGCTGGAAGGATTTTCCCAGAAACAGAGTCAGGATTATTGTTCTCCTATAAAGTATGTATATTTTTAAAAGTTAATGCTGAACAAAAGAAATGTACAGAACAAGAGTCTAGTGGATTAAATAACAACATAATCATTCTTGCCTATGTCTATCTTCCACTCAGGCCAAGCCATATAAAATTTATAAGACGTATTAATATGAGAATTAAATATCAGAATCAATTGAATGAGTTTCCTTACTAAATTGATAGAACTACATATCTGGATATGAAACAAGGTAATCTTGTTTTTCTAATGTTTTCATATAATAGAAATTTCTACACTTGTACAAAAATTGGAAGAAGAAATCTACAGTCTTATGAATTTTACAGAAATATAATACGAGGGATATTGAAACAGACTGCAAATCATCAGTCAGCTCATTCCTTTTGTGTCTCATATTTATTTATCCATTTTTACTGTTGTTTGCTGTCAAGTTTCCCTCCTGCTTTTTCATAATATTAGTTAGGAGACTTTTGGAAATATCAGAAATCTCAACTCAAAGTGGCTTCAAACTAAGAAGAGTCATTGTGATGGTTAATTTTATGTGTCAGCTTGGCTAGGCTTTAGTACCTAGTTGTTTGGTCAAATCCCGGTTGAGATGTTCCTATGAAAGCATTTTTTACATGTAATTCATTTTTAAGTCAGTATACTTTGAGTAAGGCAGATTACCCTTCATAACATGGGTGGGCCTCATTCAGTCAGTTGAAGACCTTAAGACAAAAGACTCATGTCCCTAGGAGGACATCAGAAATTTTGCCTCTGCACTGCCTTTAGGATCAAGACTGCAATATCAACTTTTCCCTGGGTGGCTTGCCAGCCTCCACAATTGCATGAGCCAATTTTTAAAATAATTTATCTCATTCTTACATCTTCTACTGGTCGTGTTTCTCTGGAGAACCCTGACTAATGTAATCATTTTACATCATAGACAAATCCACAGAAGGAACAGGGAAAACACAGCCCTGGCTTTATGTCTCTTGATTCTCTTGGTTCAATTCACTTCTGAATGTTCTTACGCTGTCTCCAATAAAAAACAAGTTTACTGCCATCAACAACTAGAACCCCAAAAGATAAAATGAATGTCATTTTGTACAATGTCATTGAGCCAGTAATGTTATGTGCTCATGAGAACCAACTGGTTGTTGCTTTGTTTTCATCTAATTTCTTTAATAATCATTGGCCAAGAATATGGGATTTGATTACAATTGGTTTTGATAACTGAGACCCACTCAAGAACCAATTATAATATCAGATTCAATGAGGCATGCATTATATTGTAGGAGCATAGGCTTCTGAAAATCATTTGTGTGCTTTTAGGATGAAAGAAGTAGAGGGTGAATGATAGGAAACAAATTATGACAAATCTTTTTAATCTATACTGATAAATTATATGAACTATTTTCCAGGCTATTACTTCAGCTTTCTTTTTCAACTTGGAGTTATTCTGTGACATTACAGGTAACCTCTAAAGATCATCATTAGGCTTTACATATTTTCCACCCAAACCCTAGGGGAAAAACAAAAACAAACAAAACCTTAGCAGACTGCCTTTCTGATCTCATAGCAGTACAACTGTTTACTTTTTAATCGATAACTAATGTATATGTTTTGGGGATACACGTGCTATTTTGATACCTGTATACAATGTGTGATGGTGAAATAAGGGAAATTGGGATATACATAACCTCAAGCATTTATTATTTATTTGTGTTGAGAACATTATCCTTCTTCTCTTCAAGATACTTTGAAATATACAATAAATGGTTGTTAGCTATAATTTCCCTACTGTACTGTAAGGCCAAGGTAAGGTAACACATGTATTGTTAACATGTTTTATTACAGTAATTTTCCAACTGTAATATCAAATACTAGAACTTGTTTTGGTAATTAAAATATGCTCTTTGAGGATACGAGTTCCACTTTTAAAAACAACTTTGTCCATTTTTTTATTTGTGTAGATTTTTAAATGTTTACCCTTATCCTCCTACTTTTCCCAGGAATGAAGAAAATTAATACAGAGTCATTAAACATTAAAAATTTAGGTGATTCACTTCAAATTTAATCAGGAAGAATACTGGTCAAAGTTATTAGAGTCTAATCTAATATTATTTATTAGTACTGGAGAGTCTCTGTAAACATAATCTTATTGGTGACAATCTTAATTTTTTTCTTTCAACTTTATTATTTATTTTTAATCGTTAACTTTCTTAGTTTCAACAAACAGCCAGTTGTAAAGAGCTAGGTTTTCTTTAGCAGGAAGGTAATTCCACCTGCAACTCTAGCAGGGAGAGAGATATCTCAGTCAAAAAATACCCTAGAAGAAAATAGAGATCTTAAAAAAATAAAGTTACACTATTGCACAGTAAGCACAGACTGCATATGTTATTACCCTCAAGGTTTAGTTACTGAACCTTGAAAGTTTCAAATTTTGTTTTCAGTAAAAAGCAACAAAATTTCATAAACAGAATTAATCGTGCACATTCACAAAATGCCCTAGAGGATTTAAATTATAAGCCCAAGTTTCATTATTAATACTTATTTCATCTTATCTGGGATACAGTTTACACTCAATATTTTATTTTGGCAAAGTCTGCTCTTCTTTTATTGCTCAAGTAATAGCCTAGTCAAGGTAAGGCATGTTTAAGGATATTACTAAACCACTCCTAAAGCATAGCATCCCTAATGGATTAAAGTAAAGTACAGCTAAGGTATATTTGTATAGAAAGCCACTGAACTAGATAAGGCCATCCATGGATTATATAAAAATAATTAAGAGTTTTTAAAAGAAAACTGTGTATAAAATATCTGTTTCACCTACTATATGCAAAAAATTAAGAAATCCATAAGAAATTCATGCTAAATAACTGCATGGGCAAGGTCGTGTGCTATTCACTGTGAAAGGGGTGAAACATAATAATAAAATAAAATATAAATAATTTATATACTAAATAAAATTCAATATTTAGTGGTAAAATCAAAGTATAAATAAAATGACAAATGTGAATATGTATAAAATGTGAAACATTTAAAAGCAGTCTGCAATTAACCATTGAATAAGGTAAAATGCTTATAGTGAATTCAATCACATATGAGAAATCATTGTAAGCTGAGGTATGCTGGAAAGGCTTCAAGGCAGAGGAAATTGTTGAGCTGAAAATAGAATAAAAATAACTAATATAGTTAAATATGTAAATATTGTTGCACCAAAAATAAAGTATACATTTTGATATAAGTCACAGACTTGGCAATATTTGTAGTAGATAAGAAGATTATTTTCACTAATATATAAATTTTTTTAAATAAAAAAGCATAAGAGTGAAACTCAAATGAAAATGGCAGAAAGTGCATAAGGATTCACGTAAGGAGAGAAAAGATCACCAGCAACACCTGAAAGCATGTGAAATGTCACTAGTAGTTGACAAAATATTATTGAAAAGATCAGTGAAGTATTTTTCAAGTATCAAATTAGAAGTTTTAAAAATTGTAATAATCAAAATTGTAGAAAATATGAAGTGATACATCTCAGATATTAACCCTTACAATATGAATATAAAATTTTATATAAATCAAATTTGTATTGTGTTTCAAGAAGTTCAAAGCATTTAAAGTTTTTGGCCCTGTAGTTTTACCTATAAAAATATGTCTAAAGAAATAATCTAGCACAAAAAATTGATGGATGGTGATGTTCATTACTACATTTCATGTAACATTGAAGAAGGAAAAATAGCCAACGATTTGGAAATTGGTACATTAAAAATGATTCATTCATGAGATAAGGTGTAATGAAATCAGTAGATATGAATTAAAAATTATCTTGTGTTAATGTTATATAATAATGCTAAAAATAAAATTGTATTTTATAAACCTACTTTTGTGAACACTATTACAGTCATGCCACATAATGACATTTTGGTCAACCACAGACTACATATATGATGATGGTTCCATAAGATTATAATGGAGTTGAAAAATTCCTATCACCTAGTGATGTTATAGCCCTCTGAGGTAGTATTGCAAAACCTGATTCATATGGTTTGGTGATGCTGGTGTAAACAAACCTACTGAGCTGCCAGTCATATGAAAGCATAACACAAACAATTATGTACAGTTCATAATACTTGATAATGATAGTAAGACTATGTTATTGATTTATGTATTTATTAGAGTTTACTTTTTATTGCTATTTTAGAGTATACTTCTTATATCTATTTTTTAAAAAGTTAACTGTAACTACAGGCAGGTCCTTCAGTAGTTAATCCAGAGGAAGGCATTGTTATCACAAGAGATGCCAGCTGCATGCTTGTTATTGCCTCTGAAGACCTTCCAGTGGGACAAGATAATGGAGGTGGAAGACAGTGATTTAATGATCCTGATCCTGTGTAGGCCTAGTATAAGATGTGTATTTGTGTCTTAGTTTTTAATGAAATTTTTCAAAAAGTTAAAAAAATAAGAATAGAAAAAAGCTTGCAGAAGAAGGATATAAAAATATTTTTGTACAGCTGTAAAATGTGTGTTTTAAGCTGTTATTACAAAAGAGTAAAAAAGTTTAAAAATTTTAAACTATTATAGTAAGCTAAGGTTATAGTAAGTTAAGGTTAATTTATTATGGAAGAAAAAAGTATTTTTAATAAATTTAGTATAGCCTAAGTTTATAAAATCTACAGTGGTGCACAGTGATGTCCTAGGGCTTCACGTTTATTCACCACTCACTCACTGACTTAGTGCAACTTCTAGTCCTGCAAGCTCATTTCATGGTAAGTGCTATACACAGGTGATACAGTTTGGCTGTGTCCCACCCAAATCTCATCTTGAATTATAACTCCCACAATTTCCATGTGTCATGGGAGGAAGCTGGTGGGAAGTAATTGAGTTATGGGGATGAGTTTTTCCCATGCTGTTCTCATGACAGTGAATACATCTCACAATATTTGATGGTTTTAAATACTGGAGTTTTCCTTCAAAAGCTCTCTTCTCTTATCTGCCACCATGTGATATGTGCCTTTCACCTGCTGCCATGATTGTAAGGCCTTCCCAGCCACGTGGAACTGTGAGTCCATTAAACTTCTTTCTTTTGTAAATTGCCCAGTCTCAGGTATGTCTTTATCAGCAGCATGAAAATTTACTAATACAGTCAGTTGTCCCTTTCTATGTTTATATCTACCCTATTAGTTCCGTCCCTCTAGAGAACCCTAATACAACAGATGTACCATTTTTTCATCTTTTATACCATATTTTTACTATATCTTTTCTGTGTTTAGATATACAAATACCATTGCATTGCAATTGCCTACATCATTTAGTATAGTAACGTGCTGTGCATGTTTGTAGCCTAGGAGCAATAGCCTAAGTGTGTAGCAGGCTGGATTATTCAGGTTTGTGTAAGTACACTCTGATTTTTGCACAGTGAAAAAGTTGCCCAATACCACATTTCACAGAATGTATTCCCATTTTTATGCAATGCATGACTATATATAAAATTGTTTTATTTCTCTCTGTATCTATACAAATATATATTATATATAAATGCCTTGCTATATTCTAATCCATTAGTTAATATTTCTAACATATTGAAAATATTACTTATTTATCATTTGAAATCTATACTATAAATTTGAATAACACATAATAAACAAAAACAAAATCATTTAAAGTGACAACAATCCTATACGATAAGTAAAACAATATTAACAATACAAAGAAAAACACTGAATCAGAATTCTGGATATATGTCATGTTTTCATAATTTAGAAATAATGTACCCTGAGAATACTGGCAACCAAGAACTAGAAATATGAACTATCCAGGTCTCATTATCTTTGGAAGGAAAATGCTTTTTTTCTAAATGCTAAGTGAATTTACGGTATTGATTTCTCTGTAAAGAATGTTTTTCAATATCCTCTGGAGCGGTTACATAAAGAATAAAAATTGGCTTTATGTGGCCATTTCTTGTATCAATTGCCAATAAAATTCATGGATATACAATTACATTACATTTCTGTGGAAGCACATCTCCTTGTAGTTAAAGGAATATAGTCAAGTTACACAGGCTTTAGGATATATACTGGAAAGAGTAAGATTAGAGACCTATCAAGATGAATCGTCATACTGTCATTTGGACATCTGTCTCACATGTCACTTTTAAATGTCTCTGATTAGAGATACGGCAGGTTTTTGACAACTTATGTCTCCATCCAGCACCATATTTCTTATTTTGAATCCTGAAAAGATATTTTTTCTATAGCTTATCATCAGGTTATAGGATATGTACTCTCCAAGTTGAACAATTTTCTAAGTGGAGGCTTTCCCAGCTTCATACAGAGGGAAACTGAAAGAGATGTTTGTGATGTAAAACACTTATAAGCAATAATTAGCATTCCACTTCCTGAATTTTTTTTTTTTTTTTTTTTGAGATGGAGTCCCACTCTGTCCCCCAGGCTGGAGTGCAGTGGTGTGATCTCGGCTCACTGCAACCTCCGCCTCCCGGGTTCAAGCGATTCTCCTGCCTCAGCCTCCTGAGTAGCTGGGACTACAGGTACATGCCACCATGCCTGGCTAATTTTTTTTTTTTTTTTTGTATTTTTAGTAGAAACAGGGTTTCACCGTGTTAGTCAGTATGGTCTCAATCTCCTGACCGTGTGATCTGCCTGCCTCAGACTCCCAAAGTGCTGGGATTAGAGGTGTGAGCTTGATAGTAGGTAAAGGCAAATTTTAAATGATTGCGCAGGAAAACTAAATAAAATATTTTGTGTAAATGTGAATTGGTCATAGAGAATAACAAATTAAAAATATTTTTATTTGCATATTTATATTTTTATTTATAAGGACAGTAGAAGAGGTATATTATTTAAAAATGCATCAAATCTACTACTGGGGAAAAAGACAGAAGTCATAGCCACACTCGGTAAATTTCAGTTCACCAAAACCCTCATTCATGTTAATATTTATCTTCTTCTTTGAGATGGATTTATATAAGTAGATGAATAGAAATTTCTATATTTATTTTCATATATAGTTCCTATGAATAAATACTTGATGCCAAATGAATATATTACTTGGTAAGTTAAAGTTTGTTTTTTGTCCATATAAATAATATATACCAATAAAACACACAAAATAAATACGTAAAAAAATACAAAACAAAATAATATGTAATATATCAATAATCTGTAGCATGTGAAAAAACAGCAGATTATGAGATTGAGCAGTAAAGGGCTGCAATTTAGTGAAGAGAAAGCTAGTGTAGTGAACTGCGAAGATAGAAGATACTGCACTTTAGAAAAATAGATATAAAGGCAATGACAGAAAATTTTACTAACATTTGAGTCTGAAATATCCAGAGGCTTATTAAAGCAGACGTGCTGAAATCACTCTAACAAATCCAAACATGCATTAGGAAAAGTAGAAGTTTCTTTCTTGCTCCCATATCCACTGTCTAGTGTGGATGTGTATGTTGTATGGATCGTTTACATACAGTGATTTAAGGATGTAGCCTCCTTCCTTCCACCCACTACCCTTTAGACTCTGGTTACCATCCACATGCATCTAACAGAAGGGAACAGAACTTAGAGGAGGAATACCTGTTTCTTAAATTCTTGGTCCACAAGTGGCTCTTATCACTTCTTCACTAGATCTATTGCCAACACAGGTAAGTGCAGAGCAGGGATAGAAAGCCAACATACTAATAAGATTAAAAGAAGGAGAAAAAAGACATTGATGAACATCTAGCAGTCTTTACCACAAGAAAATGTGAGTAAAGAATCATATGTAGAATGCATTAAATTTTTGAAATTCTCACAATTACGTAAGGTAAGTTGGGGAAGCTTTATTATATCCATTTTGCAGCTGAGGAAATGTTGAGACCTTTATAAAATTCTTCCAATTTTTCCAATTTCCTCTCACATAGTTCTGTTTCATTAAGGGACAATGTTTATCAAAAGGGATCATGTTTAAGATAAGGCATAATTGATAACTGCCATTACCATAAAGTCATCTTGTCAGGTAATTAATTCAGCTTTGGCTTTAGATTACTGTTCTATTTCCTTGTGTATAAATTTCTGTCTTGGACAAAAGGCATGAAGATCTAGAACCTGGTCTTTGTGTTGCCAGGATCCCTACCACATGTGAAATATTTCCTTTGAATCCAAAATAAGAATGAGGTCTTGGTATCTCCTGTTTGCCTGCTTCTATAATCTAGTGTTACATCTCCCATGATTTTTCATGTAGGGCTCTGCCTGCTAATTTGCTTCTCAGTGTCCCACACTCAACTCTTAACAGATTTGCCAATACCATCTGCCAACTTCCACCCTGATAATATTCATATGCTATTCTGTCAGCACCATGGAGTACCCTCAGTGCTAACTTGGGTCTTCGCTCCAGCCCTTTAACTTCCTCAGGGAATGAGTCTGTTT